>NC_067481.1:27236085-28725831 GCF_947179515.1 Apodemus sylvaticus
TCCACCTCCCAGTGTCACAGCAGTAGCTTATACCTATACTATGCAAACCTTTGGGGACACTGATCCAAACCACAGCACCATCCCGTTGTGTTTGTTATTGATGGAGTTTTGGTTTGCTTGATACAGGGTCATAGATAGCCCAGGCTAACTTTAGACTCTGAACTTTTGTGCCTCCAGTTTCTACCCACTGTATACTGGGATTATAGGCAATGCACCCCTAAGTACAGTTTATGTGGTACTGGGAGTCAAAGCCAGGCCCTCCTGTGTAGATAACCTCTCTACCAACCCAGCTACATCCTATTCTTATTGTTTGAGATTTGCTCTCATGTAAACCATTTTCCAAACTCTCTGATGTAGTTGTGGCTGGTCTTGAGCCCCAGATCCCTTCCTCTCCCAAGCTTTGGGGTTACAGGTATGCACCCCTATACTCTGCTTATTTTTTATTTGTTTACTCCTTTGTCCATTTGTTGAGGAAGGATCTTGTGTGTGTGTCTTGGGCTGGCCTCAAATTCTCAATTCCTATTCCTCAGGCTCCATAATGCTGAAATCACAGCCATACGTTGCTATGCTTGGCTGGCCTTATCTGGTCCTGATAGCTGTCCTCTGCAGCCATTTATTTATCTGTTTAATTTTCCATTCACTTTTTATTGGGGGCGGGCATGAGTGTATCACAGTGGCCATATGGAAGTCAGAAGACAGTTTGTAGGAGTTGGTTCTCCTTCTACCACGTGAATCCCAGGGATCAAACTCAGGTCATTGGGTTTAACAGCAAGTGCCTTTACCTGCTGGGCCACTTGATGACATCTCTGGGACTTTTAAAGCTGCTTCAGTTTCCGTTGGGGAGATAACTAGCCTAAACAGCCTGTGCATCAATATCTTGTGAACATTTCTGCAGAGAGAGAATGTGGCCACTTTCAAGGATATGACCTTGTCTCTCTCCAAATCGCCCCTGCCCCCCACTACAGAAACTCCTGGGAAAAACACATCTTGCCATCCTCAGTTTTTGTCGGCATCAGTTAAAAGTATCTTTTTCCTTTTTGAGTTGCTACATACCACAGTGACTGGGGTGGGGGTGTAACATGCACAAATGAAAGTTCCACTTCGTTGGTAGAGAACTTGCCTAGCATGCACAGAGTCCTGGCTTCAAGACCCAGTATCATATGAAATCGGGCATGGGAGTGCTATGCCTAAGACCCTGCCACTTGGGAGGTGGGATTAGGGAGGCTAGAGATCTAAGTTATCCTTCATAGTTGTAATAAGCATCCTCCCGCCTTCAGATTTTAAAGCATTTACCTTCAGAAAATGACTGTGTGTTCTAAGGTATGGTGGATATTAGTACATGGGCCCTCAGCCTCTTGCAGGCAGGGCTCTCCCTGCAGCAGCTGGCGTCCTTGGGTTCCTGGGGCACCAGAGTCTGATCACATCTAACACTGCAGGGGCTCTGATATCTCTTCTCCTTCCAGTGAGTGTGGAATCCCAGTCGTCAGTGGCCAAGTTTCCAGTGACTATCAAACAACAGACTGTACCCAAGTTGTATGACCCTGGACCTGGTAAGGCTCTCATCCCTGGGGTTCAGGCATTGTGTCAGGCCTGGTGAAATTCAGAGGGTGTGGTGGTTTGAATGACAAGGGATCCCCCCAGACTCTAGATATTTGAATGCTTAGTCTATAGCTGGTGAATTGTTTTGGGAAGGAGTAGGTGTGACCCTGTTGGAGGAGGTGCATCACTGGGGGATGCCATGTCTACCTGCTTGCTGCATTTCTCCCAGCTATGATGGCCATGGAGACCCACCTTCTGAAACTGTAAGCAAGCCCCCAGTTACATGACTTATGTATAATCTGCCTTGGTCATGGTGTCTCTTCACAGCAGTAGAAAAGTAATAAGAGAGAGGGAACACTTTTTCTCTAAGAATCATTTTATTCATTTTAAGTGTGTGTGTGTGTTTGTGCGCGTGCGCATCCACATGTGTACACATGCGCCCCTGAGTATGGGTGTCCACAAAGGCCAGAATTTCAATCTTCCTAGGGCTGTAGGGCTGTAGATATAGGTAATTGTGAGCCACCTGACATGGGAGCTGGGAACCAAACTCTGGTCTTTGGCAAGACCAGTACATGCTCTGAACCACCAAGACATCTCTGCATTTCTCCCAGCCCCCTCAGTCCCTTTTTGAGATGAGGTCTCATTCAGCCCAGGGTGAGCTCAAGCTATGTATATACTTGAGACTATTATTAAACTCCTGGACTTCCTGCCTCACTTCCCCCAGGGCTGGAATTTTATGCTAGCACCACCAAGCTCTGTTGCTAGGGATCAAACCTAGGGCTTTGGGTGTATTAGGTAGGCATTCTACCAACAGTTAGATTCCATCCGTTCTATACTCCAGGATAGACTGGTAATTCTCTGGACTCAGCCTTGTTAGTGGTGAGATTACAGCATTCCAGGATGTGTGTGTCTGCACTCTCATGAGTGTTTGTGTGGGCATGCCGGTGCTTATGAGCGTGTGGGCGGGCATGTGCGCCAGCAAGCACTCCTACTACAGTGGGAATATGAAGTCAGATGAGTCTCAGGTGTGGCCCTAGCCTTCCTTCCACCTTAGGTGAGGCAAGGTCTCCTTTTTTTGTTTGCTATTGCATATACCAAGGTACCTGGCCCTAGACCTTCTGGCGACGCTTCTGTCTCCACCTTCCATCTCACTGGGATTACAGTTCCATTGAGTGGGTGCTAAGGATTTGAACTTACATCCTCATGTTTGTGCAGCTGGTACTTCGTCCACCAAGCCACCTTCCCAGTCCCGAGTGATTTTTCTTTTTAATGTTGAATCTATAAATGTTCTTTTAGTGATTTTTCTTTTTGTTTTGTGAGGTTGGGTTTTGTTACACAGCCTAGGCTGGTCTTGATTCACCATCCTGCAGGCTCTGCCTCCCATACCCAGAGCTGCTTGATCTCTCTCTCTCAAAATGAATGATTTATTTTGACTAATGTTTTTGAAGGCCATTTTTCTCATTGCTGTAACAAAATATAGAAGCAGCTTCCTGGAGAAAAGGTTCATTTGACTCATGGTTTGAGGGTCCTGCACATCACAGCGGGGAACGTCTGTCAGCCAGAGTGTGAGGCAGCTGGCACACTGTGCCTGTGCTTGGGAAAGGAAAGGGATACATACTGGGGTTCCTCTTTCCTCTCTCCCCCCCCCTTCTTTCTTTGTACTTATGCAGCCCAGGACCACAGCCCATGGAAGAGTGACACTCACTCATTCAGGGTGAGTTTTCCTACCACCTTAAACTTGTCTGGGAATTCCTAGATGATTCCAAATCCTATCAACTTGATAGTCACACTTAACATTCCCAGAAGGGTCCCTAGCAGTGGGAGCATGCTTAGCTCATGGTGTGTGGGGGGAGGGAGGGATGAATCTCAGCTCATTCCTCAGAGGCTTTTAAAAGATTCATACTCCCTTAGACAAATGATGGGAATAATTGTCTCCCAATTTTTACACTTGCTTTTTCTCAGTGATAATTGCTTCTAGAGGCTCATATATTTGATGTTTGGTCCCAGTTGGTAGAACTGTTTAGGAAGAATTAGCAGGTGAGGCCTTGGAGGAGATGAGGTGTGTCACTGGGTTGGACTTTGAGTTTTTAAGAGCCCATGAAGTCTCAGCTCCCCCCCTTTCTCCTTGCAACAAATCAGGATTAGGATGCAAGTTCTCAGCTACAGCTTCAGTGCCATGCCTTCCTGCCTGCTAACACACTCCCAGCCATGATGGTTATGAACTAACCCTCTGAAGGTTTAAGTAAGCCCTCCATTAAATGTTTTCCTTTACAAGTTGCCTTGGTTAGTGTCTCTTCACAGCAATAGAACAGCAACTAAGACCTTTGTCATGTTATATTTGGCTACAATCTCCACCATGGTGTTGACCAATAGCAGCAGGCAGCTTTGCTTGCTCCTGATGTTAAGAAGAAAATTCTAGCCTGACGCCATTCATGTTGCCACAAGGCAGATGTTTCAGGGCAAGAAACCTCTCTTCTTCCATTTCCTTTCTAAGATATTTTATTATTAGTGAGTGTCGAATCTCTTTTTTTAGAAAAAACATTTTATGTATGTGAGTACACTGTAGCTGTCTTCAGACACCCCAGAAGAGGACATCAGATCCCATTACAAATGGTTGTGAGCAACCACATGATTTCTGGGAATTGAACTCAGGACCTCTGGAAGAGCAGTCAGTGCTCTTAACAGCTGAGTGATCTCTTCAGTCAATTCTCTTCAGGATCAATGTATTTATTTGGTTTTGCTTACACTTACTTATTTGAACCACATGCTCACTCAGTGCCATGGAGGCCAGAAGAGGGCGCCAGAGCCCCTGGAACTGCAGTTTCAGGCGGTTGGGAGCCACTGGGCAGGTGCTGTGAACCCAAACCAGCTGCAAGAGCAGCTGCTGCTTGTTGTGCCCGGGGTTTGTATCTTGGTGTCTTTGCTGTGGAAGAACTGACCCTTTCGTCTTTTCCAAGGTTTTTGCTTTTGCCCTTTTCTATGCGTATGCATACAATGTTGTGCTTGCGTGTAGACATGTCTGCCTGCATATCGACAATGCACAGATGCACATGAACACATGCACATGAAGAACACGTGGTGGACCAAGGTTACTGCCTGGAACTGTCCTCCATGGCTCACTGAAATGGGGTCTGATTCATAGCCAGAGCTTGATCATACAGCCAGTCTCCCTGCCCAGCTTACCCTGGGGATCCCCTGAATCCATCCTCTGAAGCTAGAATTACAGGCATCCTGCCACACCCTCCCGGCACTTCTGTGGGCTCTGGGGATGTGAACCTGGAGAACTGCACATTTGAATGGCCAGTGTTTCAACCACTGAGCATCTGCCCAGCCTCTCCAAGTCCCATGGACTTGTCATTTGTCTTTAAAAATCATATGCTTTATGGAGAACAGCCTAGTCCAGGCCCTCTGGTCTTCAAGTAGACTTCTTTCTAACCATGCCTTCCTGAGGTAGAGGCAGGTAAACTTCTCCTGCGAAGCTCTTCTTGGAACTGACGGCAAGGTAGGCCATGAGGCTTTAGACCTTTTCTTCTCTTTCTGGGCTCTGGGCATCTCAACTTCTAGTAGTTAAGGTAGATGCGGACTCAAGGGTTTGCTAACAGGCACGCAGGAGCTGAAGAACCCAGGCAGCAGGAAATGGCATAGCAAACTCAACCAAGGACAAAAGATTTCACCAAGTTGGGCAACCTTAAAATCTCTTTATTTCCTGTAGCCACCTGCAGCTACATTCGAATGGGTTACTGGGTTCCCTGGAAGGAAAGCTGGGGATAGAAACGGGGTCACGGGAGAAACATGGAGACAAGACAAATTTCCTGTTCAAGGCTCAAAGTCTAGTGAAGGCCTCCAAATATATACATAGGTGGGGGGTGGGGGACCCTCCCCCAAAAGGCTGGAAACAGGTCTGCAGAACTGGTTTGCTTGCTCCTCAGGTGGCTGGCGCCTCAGGGAACTGCAGGTCCTTGAAGAACAAAGGGATTCACCTTGGTCTGAGTGCTCCACCCCAGGTGGAGGGGATTATGGCTAGCACAGGAATTCTCACTGGGAGAGGAACTTCACCTTGGTCAAGGTCAAGTTCCTGCCAGGTAGCATAGCACCCCAATATGGCTCTCTACAATTCCCCTGTACCACTAAAAAAACCTCTGATTAAAAACCTGTGTACAGAAGGCATGAGGTCCCTAATGCTGACAGGTTAGAGGTTAAAGAGGCCAATCAGATAAGGGAGTGTAACTCAGTTGGTAGAATGCTTGCCCAGCATGCGAGAGGTTCGAATCCCTGGCCTGGTAGGAAACAAAACAAAGCAAAACTCATCTGAACAAAGCGAATCTGGAGGCGGGTTCTAGCATCCACTTTTACATTCTTCTCTAGAGAGGAAGCTCAGAGACCTGGTGACCATTGCCACGAAGACTTTTCTCCGTCCCCACAAGTTTAAGATCCTGCTTCAGAGTATTCGAAAATATTACCCAGACTTAACCGTGATTGTAGCTGATGACAGCAAGGAGCCCCTGGAAATTAAAGATGACCACGTGGAATATTACCCCATGCCCTTTGGGAAGGTATGTCCCCCTCAGACTGGGGACATCTAGCTCCCAGAACAACAGGGCCCCAGATTCAGCTGTTTTCAAGGTCTTCTCTAGAGAAAGAGTCCTGTGGTAAGAGGGGTCGGGCTTCTCTTGTTCAGATGCAGAGGGAAATTGCATCAATCTTGTTATCTCACATTAATGAAGTGATAGTTTATACTACCTTCCTCCTATTTGATGGGGAAACTGACAGGGGTTCTTACAGGTAACATATGGGACCTGACAGCTGATTGTGATGCATGGGGCCACAGCAGCCTTTTGGTCCCTGTGGCTGTGCCCAAGCTAGGCTCTCGCTGCCTCCCTGCCCCATCTGCTTCCTTCCCTCCCTCCGTCCCTATCTTCTGCCAAGCATAGAAAAGGGAAGAATATCACTGACCGCAAATGTTCCCTAAACCAACATCTCCCGGGAGGTAGAAGGCAACTGTAAGATGAGAGGGGACTCCAGTCCATTCACAGAGGTCACTGGAACAAGGGGGGACTTTCCCGTCTTTGTCTCAGCCCCTGATCCAGAAAGTCAGTGTCTCTACCATGTTTCTCTGCGGGAGACTGTAGTTGTCAGCATATAGAATTCCACAGATTCCGCATTCACCCATGGTGAGGGGCAGCCTGGCCCTGGGAATTCAAAAAATCTCGGAGGTTACAACTGCTGATCTAAGACTATGCTGCCTGCAGGGTTGGTTTGCTGGTAGGAACCTGGCCATCTCACAGGTGACTACTAAATATGTCCTCTGGGTGGACGATGACTTTCTCTTCAGCAACAAGACCAAGATTGAGGTACTGGTGGATGTCCTGGAGAAAACTGAACTGGATGTGGTAAGTATGAGGAAGGAATGCTAGTATAGGAGGGAGGAGCGGAGGGGTGAGAGGCTCACAGCTTGGCCAGTGCACGGGAGCTCTTCTTTTGACTCAATTGTTTTCTTAGAGCAGTTTTATACCCCACACTAAAAAAAGTTTACAACTGTTCTATTTTTTAAGAGATTTATTGATTATATGTAAGTACACTGTCTTACCTAAGTACTTACTTACTATATGTAAGTAGCTGTCTTCAGACACACCGGAAGAGGGCACTAGATCCCATTAGGGATGGTTGTGAGCCACCATGTGGTTGCTGGGATTTGAACTCAGGACCTTTGGAAGAGCAGTCAGTGCTCTTAACCACTGAGCCATCTCTCCAACCCTAATTGTTCTATTTTTTTTTAAAGGATATTTATACATCATTTCTCATTATTTTTCTTAGACTACATGAGCTACAAGAGAACCATGTTCTTGTTCAGTCACAACGTTTAAAAAATTACCTTTAGATTTATTTCCTTTTATTTTATGTATATAGTTGTTCTGCCCGCAGAGGCCAGAGGAGGGTGTTGGACCCCCTGGAACTCGAGTTACAGATGGTGTGAGCTGCCACTCACATGAGTATTGGATGGGAATGGAACTCGGGTCCTCTGCGCGCGCGCGCGCGCGCACACACACACACACACACACACACACATTTCTTAAATATGAAATATAGTTGGACCTGGTGGTACACACCTTTAATCCCAGCACTGGGGAAGCAGAAGCTGGAGGATCTCTGTGAGTTCAAGACCAGCCTGGTCTACAGAGTAAGTCCTTATCTCAAAGATAAAAAAACCAAACTGCTAAGGTTATACAGTGTGTGGGAGAGATACCCAAGGAAGCAGGATGGGAGTTCGAGGCCAGCCTCAGCTACAAAGCAAGTGTGTATGTAGATGGATACACATTTGTATGTGCACGCCTGCATGTGGAGGCGGGGATTTCATGACCCAGTGGCAGTGTGGGAAGGGCTGCAGCCACATGGCAGAGCCACTGAAGGTTCTTTGGAGGCTAGATCCACAGAGAACAGGTCTTTTTTTTGTTTGTTTGTTTTTGTTTTTTTTTTGGATTTGGGTTTTTCGAGACAGGGTTTCTCTGTATAGCTCTGGCTGTCCTGGAACTCACTCTGTAGACCAGGCTGGCCTGGAACTCAGAAATCCGCCTGCCTCTGCCTCCCAGAGTGCTGGGATTACAGGCGTGCGCCACCACTGTCCAGCTTCACAGAGAACAGTTCTTATTCTCTCCAGGAAAACTTTTTGGAGGCATGAATACCGATCCCGCTCAGACCTTGGTTTCTGTTTGCTGACTAGGTGGGTGGCAGCCTGCGGGGAAACTCTTTCCAGTTCCAGCTGTTGTTGGAACAGAGCGAGAACGGGGGCTGTCTTCACCAGAGGTGGGGATCGTTCCAGGCCCTCGATGGCTTTCCGGGATGCTCACTGACCAGTGGCGTTTTGAATTTCTTTCTGGCTCACACCGAGCGACTCCAAAGAGTCGGTTTTGATCCGGTCTTGCAACGAGTGGCCCACAGAGGTGAGAAGCTTGGGGGGGGGGGGGGCGGCAGGGAATGGAGAAAGGGGTCCTTGGAAACCCCTGCTCGCTACCCTGGGGATCTCCTTCTTTCACACCCCCCCCCCCACTGTGGAGCTCATGGCCCCTCTTGCCACCCTTACCCCTCGGTGTCTCCCTCCGCTGCATCTGCCCCCTTGAGACGGCTGCTCCTTCCATGCCCGAACTCCTTTACCTTTCTCAGCCTCAGTCTTCTTTCAGAAAGTCTTTTCCACCCAAAACTGCACTTGGCGACCGCCCTCTCCCTCTCACCCTCACCCCCCCCAGAGCACACAGTACCGTTTAGTGGAACCCAGTGGTACTGATGCCCATACTCCAATCTGAGAAGCTGAGGCTGTTCTTCCCTTCCAGCTCCTGGGCTCCCTGGTGCCCAGGGTGTGGCTCCCCTTTCCTGTGGCTAGGAACCAGCTTCTCTCCTCGGGAGTGGGTGGGGAACCACAGCTGTCTGTCTTCAGCTCCCTTTTGTCTCCTGTTCTTCCTCTCTTTGCAGAGTTCTTTATTGATGGGCTGGGGAGCCTGTTGGTGGGCTCGTGCCCAGGGGTGATTGTAGACCACCAATTAAGAACACCATCAACCGATCCAAAGCTGGCTGCCTTGGAGAGTTCTTACGCCAGATACCGAACCAACACCAATTCTCAGGTCCAGTTCAAGCTAGCGCTCCACTACTTCAAGAACCATCTCTACTGCGCCACTTAAAAGTACAAAGAACCGGAAATGCCATAAACAGATTAGCTGCCCACAACAAGAAAGAGTAGGTCTGGATATTGGGGTACCAAAAGCAGACCCCTAAAAGGGGGAACAGAGAGCAAAGTATCTGGAAGCTGGGGCTAATGTTGGGCCCTGAAGTTGGCTCAAGACCAAGCTGAGACCAAGACCAAGTTCTCAGCACAGAGATTTATCTGCTTCAGAGGGGAAAAGGCAGAGAATAAGAGACAAAGACGGGCTGGAAGGTGGTGGTGCACACCTTTAATCCCAGCACTGTGGAGCCAGAAGCAGGCGGATCTCTGTGAGGTTGAGACCTGTCTGGTCTGCAGAGAGAGTTCCAGGACAGCCCAGGCTACAGAGAATCCTGTCTTGAAAAACAATCAAACAGCCGGGCAGTGGTGGCGCACGCCTTTTTAATCCCAGCACTTGGGAGGCAGAGGCAGGTGGATTTCTGAGTTTGAGGCCAGCCTGGTCTACAGAGTGAGTTCCAGGACAGCCAGGGCTACACAGAGAAACCTTGTCTGGGGGCGGGAGTGGGGGGGAGCAACAAAGACAAACAAACAAAAAAGTTGATCTAAAATAATGTTATTCAAAGCCAGATGTTATATTTGGTGTAGTGTTGTAATCCCAAAACTCAATAACTGAAGTAGGAAGATTGAGTTCAAGGCCAGCATGGGCTACATAAGAGCCCTTCTTTAAATGAATGACTAGGGGGCTGGAGAGAGCTCATTAGTACTCACACAGAGGACCTAGATTGGTTCCCAGGATCCACATGATGAGTCACAACTTCAGTCATTGCAGTTTCAAGGGATTGGAAGCATCTTCTTTTTTTTTTTTGACTTTTGTTTTTTCGAGACAGGGTTTCTCTGTATAGCCCTGGCTGTCCTGGAACTCACTCTGTAGACCAGGCTGGCCTCGAACTCAGAAATCCGCCTGCCTCTGCCTCCCAGAGGGCTGGAATTACAGGCGTGCGCCACCACTGCCCGGCTGGAAGCATCTTCTTACCCCAAAGGGTCCTTCGTACAAATGGTGCATACAGACACACACTCAGGCACATATATACACACACAAAATAAGTTTAAAATAAATCAATGAGTGAATGGCTAAATATTAACCAAATAATTCTGATTTTATTTTGTCAAGACTGCCTGGCCTAACACTCACTGTGTAGAACAGACTGACCTCAAACTCATGGCAATCCTCCTGTCTTCACTTCCTAGCACTGAAGTACAAGGTGTGAACCAAGATTTCTGGCTTGATTGTTTTTAAAGAATTATTTATTTTATATATATGAGTACACTGTAGCTGTCTTCAGACATATCAGAAAAGGGCATCAGATCCCTTGTAATGGTTATGAACCACCATGTGGTTGCTGGGAATAGAACTCAGGACCTCTGGAAAAGTAGTCAGTGCTCTTAACCCATAAGCTATCTCTCCAGCCCTCTGTCTTGATTTTTAAACTTTGACTTTTAAATATGATACCTATTCATTATAATTTTTATATTTTGATTTTAATGGGATATTAAAATGGATGTTATAAGATTATAGAATATTCTAGAATAAAAATAACTTCTAAAATCATGAAAATACTAATTTTAAATCTTACATTTATTCCCAATTAACCCTTTACGAAAATTTCAACACTCTGAACATACTTACATTTTGTATTTTACTTCCTGGGGTGATGACTGCTCTGGGCTGGACCATAGGAAGCCAAACACCAGCATGGACGGGGTAAGGAGATGGGGAATGAATGACACACCAGCTAGTTGTGGTGTGGGCCTTTAATCCCAGCCTTGAATTCAGAGATCCTCCAGCCAGGGATATACAGTGAGCTCTGGTTTTTTTCAGAACAAAACCAAAACCCAAATTGGGCAGAGGAAATGGCTCAGAAGGTGAAGTGTTTGCTACGCAAGCATTGCGGTGAGATTCCCAGAATACAAAGTAAGGCGAAGCTGCCAGTCTGTAACCCTGGCATTCTCACAGCAATGTAACAGCCTCCATTTTGACAGGATTGTCATTAGCATGCTCAATCACAGTCTTTTGTTTTTTTCCAGTCAGGGTTCTTCTGTGTAGCCCTGGCTGTCCTGGAACTCACTCTATAGACCAAGCTGGCCTCGAACTCAGAAATCCGCCTGCCTCTGCCTCCCAAGTGCTGATATTAAAGGTGTGCACCACCACCGCCTGGCTTCAAGCACAGTCTTTTCTCTGCTTCAAGATCTAGAACCATCCTCCAGGAGAGAGAAACAGTCAAGATGGAGCAGAGAGAGAGAGAGAGAGAGAGAGAGAGAGAGGAGACAAGAGAGAGACTGTGTTAGTTTCCTGTGATCCAGTAACACCTCTTCCCCAGGAACACAGGATGTTCTAGAAGGACATAAAACATTCCATTCAACTCAAAGAGTTCAGGAACTCCCTAAAACCCACCAGACACACTAGGCTCCCTCCTTTCCAAATATATTAGCTGTAAGGACTGCTGAGAGGCACTCTCAGACAAGTCGAGCTGCCTGAAACACATTCTCTAGCCTGTTGAGCTGTCTGCAAATTGTACAGAGGGCTCCAAGTTTACAACTTTTGTGACATGGTGAGTTCTCATGGTGCAGCTGTCTTTTGAGTCATTTCTGATGCTGTGGTAATCCCTCACCCATACTTCTGTATGTAACCCTAATAAAACTCATCACTTGGTTGGTGTCCTTATATCCGTCTGTCATTGGTTCCTGATTGGAGGGAGCAAATGTTTGTCTCCATCTTCCCAACGTTAGTGTCACATGGCAGTGTGATATTAAGAGTCTCTGAGCACAAAACTGGAACATTTCTTCCTTTGGGTCTTCCTGTGTCCCAAAGCAAGTGGTTCAGTGACCAAGTCTGTTAAGACACTAGCCATATTTAAAGACTATGAATCCCTAGGGCCTACTCTTGAGAATTGCCAGCCCCACCAAGTGGACTGAGAAGGCAGGTTTAAAAAAACAAAAACAAAAAAACCAAATGACCCCCTTTCCTGCTAACTCACACTGCAGTAAGCAAGGACAGGGAAGCAATTCTTTAATGCCACCCGAGGATTAGTGTAGGGTTACAGTGAGGGTGACAGTTAGTGAAGTTAAGCTAAGAAAGAAGGTGTGGGGAATGCTGGGGACAAACCTGAGCAGAGAGGAGTGGAGACACAAGGGCAGTCATTGTCACCCGTGTAAATGCAGAAGGAACTGTCATCTACAGCCTGTAGGGATTTAATCTTCTTGAGAACCCACACCAGGCCAGTTGTGGTGACAATGCCTTTGATCTCTGGTCTACAGAGCCAGTTGTGGGGCAGGGGAGCTACATTGTGAACCCTGGAGAGTAGATGGGGGTTGGGAGGGGTGGGCAGGGTAGAGGGACAGGGGAGGGGAAAGAAAAAGAGAAAGTGGGGGTGGGGAGGATATTGATTTTGCCAATGTGTCCTGTGCAGTCATGGGAGGGCAGGGGCAGGTCTATGTAGCCCTAGTTATCCTGGAGCTCACAGAGATGAGCCTGCCTGTGCCCACAGAGTGCTGGAATTAAGGGCATGTGCCACCATGCCCAGTTCACAGGGCCTTTGTAAGAATGAAGTAAGCAGGAAAAATGAGGTCTACTAATGCCTACTGTTCAGGCTCCTTGAGGGACAACGCCTAATAGAAGTATTGGGATTCAGGCCCAGGGCAAGAGGTTGAGGTTCCTATTTAACAAACCAAGCAGATCTAGCCTCCAGGTTCTCCCAGCATCTCAGTCCCTACCTGACTCTCCAGCAGAGAGGCTGGACTTCTCTGGGGCTCTTCACTATATAATCCAGACATTTGTCTGGGCATCCTGCCCCCCCAAGTCCCCTCTGTATTTCTCTTCCCCATCTCCTTGTCTGCATGGTGATTTCCCTGGTCTCATTTCTTGGGACTGATGAACCAGTCCAGGAGCTGCCCCCAATAAACCTGCCTTTATACTTTAACTTGGAAGCTCAATGTCATATGGGTTTATTTCTCAAAACGGAAAATCTTTATAGTGTTTCTTCTGATAGTATGCAAGAGTTACAAACTATTTTTCTTTTCTTATTTATTTATATTTTTTTGGAGACAGGGTTTCCCTGTGTAGCCCAGTCCTGGCTGACCTGAAACTTACTCTGTAGACCAGGCTGTACTCAAACTCACCTGCTTCTCTGCCTCCCAAGTGCTGGGATTAAAAGTGTGCACCCTCCCCCTCCCCCCACTAAACAAATTTTTATATATTGACAAACTGTCAGACTCTCACCAACTGCTTTTGGACTTGGACTAACCATGTTTTGACTGCATGCACAGAAAGGAATGTATCAGAATAGCGGATAGCTCTTAACACTAGAAGGGGATGGACAAAGCAAGCTCAGGAAAGTGGCCGAGAATCCAGGGACTGAGGCAGCCCAAAGTGGGGAGGCCAGTGTGCTCAGCAAGTCACCTGAGAAGCCAGTAGGTGTGGCATGGCTGCCTTACTGAAGTCCGGGGTCAGAGACACCACCAGAACTGGATCCAGTTCTAAAATCTCTGGCTTCTGGGTGTCAGTCTCTGGACTAAGTCCAACTGGACAAGCTAAAGCGCGCGCGCGTGTGCGCGTGTGTGCGTGCGTGTATGTATGTATGTATGTATGTATGTATGTATGTATGTGTGTGTGTGTGTGTCTGCGCACGTACACACACTGAGCCTGGAAAATACGTGTATCTACCTTGGACAGTCTAGAGTCCCCCAGACTTACAAAAACATTGGATTTCTCCAGAAAGTGAGACATGCTAATTTTGGATATCAACTTGACCACATCTGAGATGAACTTAAGTCTAAAAATGGAGGGCACACCTGTGTGAGACTTTTGCACAATTTGAAGTAGGAAGATCCACTTCAAATCTAGACCTTGAGGTGGGAAATCACACCTTTAATATATACTCTATATTAATATATATTTATAATATACAATTACTTTATTTAGAAATGTTTTATATGTAAGTCTATTAATATTATATAAGTTCATCCTATAAGTTGCTCCCCTATAGAACCCTAATACGATGTCATACAGCAAATAGATTGCAGAGTGCATAGCTCTTTTGTTTGCTTGTGAACGGCATCTTATGCATAAGAAGTGAAAAGCGGAGTTGTTTGGTTTGGTCTTTTGTCTTAATACAAGTTTGGGGGTGGGGGAGTGTCTCTGTGGTCACTAAGGTCAGCAGAGTGATGATCTGTAGAAAACAAGAAGGTTGTGCAAGTCAACACAATTAAGTAGCCAGTGGTGGTTCAAACTTTCGAGTCTGACCCTAAGTAGTTTATTTGGTGAAAACTTTCCTGGTGATAATTAACCCAATCGCCTGTGCATAGCAAAGCTTAAAACATGACTGCACTGAAACTCTTTGTAAAGTACATGTGACATCTTCAGAACGGCAGTTTCCATAGACTGAGAAAAACATGCTCAACCATAAGGGTCCAGAGAGGAACTGGTGAGGTCTCAGTCTATCAGTCTCAGGTCACAGGCTATTAACCACATCCACTCTCAGCCTTCTGGGCAGAAGACAAGTCATACGTCTCTCTCACTGAACAGACATCCCTGGGTATTTAACATTCCTGGTGTTCTTAGTGCTTATCTGAGAGCAAAAGAACTTCTGTGCCTCGCACACAGGTTATTTCTTAAACTCTTGTAGAGTTTGAGAAACTTATACACCAGCCATCGTTACGGGGCCAGTTGTCACTGCATTATAATACACAATATATATAGTCAAGAGGCTCCTTGAAGCAGCCTCGAGGCACAGATGGATGTCCAGTAGGATAATGATCTGAAGCTGAATTGCTGAGTCAAATTATTGACTGCAGAAACGCATTTAGGGAAAATGAAACACTAGAGAGCGCAGAAGCGGGGATTTTGTTGTTGTTTTGCGGGATGTGTGTGTGTGTGTGTGTTTGTTGTTGTTGTTGTTGTTGTTAAAATTCTGACTGGGTTTTTCTAAGGATCGGAGAGCTAGAAGTCCGGCCTTTAGAAGCGCGGGCGGAAGTGCAGAACTGGAAGCGCGGATCTCCCTACAGATAATTTGCATAGCGCGGAGCAGGGGCTGCGGCTTCCGTGTGGGGCGCACTCTCCAGCATCCCCGTCTGTCTGTACCCCAGGTTCGTCCGGGGTTTGAACGGCTGTGCCACTACGTGCCAGTCCGCGTCCTTCCCCACTGGGCCAAAGCGTCTTCGCCACAGCCCTCCTAAAATAATCGCAGAAAACAAGAAGAAAGCCCAGGCAGCGTGCGCCGAACCGCCCACCCGGAGTCCGGGACCGGAGCCGGCTTTCTCCGGACTTGGTCCGACCCGATAACCCGCCGCCCCCCGCCCCCCGGACTTGGGGTCAAGAGCAGGGACCCCAGGAGGAACACCGGAAGAGGTGACACCTCGGGGCCCATGAACGTTTGGAATTCGTAAAGACGTGGGAATCTCGTGGTTCCGTGTCAGCCTGACACCGGCCGCGGGCCCAAGCCAAGTAAGTGTAGCGAAGCTTAGAAAAGGTTGCCCAACGTCCCGTGGCTTGAGAAGGCTGCCGGGCGCCTTAAGCCGCCAGCAGGTCCCATGGTGTAATGGTTAGCACTCTGGACTTTGAATCCAGCGATCCGAGTTCAAATCTCGGTGGGACCTCACCGAACCTTTTTTGGCCTTAGAATCCCTGTTTTGGGGCCTGTAGGAAGTAGCAACTAACCCGAGCCTCCGCGGGGAATGCACTGACCTGTAGGATGGACGTCCAGCTTTCCTCCCTGTGTCTCAACACGCGTACATTTCAGGAACAGCCTGGGCTGGGAGGCACTGCGCACGCGCGCCGAGTCGAGCGGAAAAATAAACGTGTTGATGGAAGACTGAACATAACTTTACCCAGGAGGGAAAACGAAAGAACCCGAAGGCTCCCGAGGCTTTCCTCTCTGTGTACCGCGGATCTCCGCGCGCCTAGCAGTCACCGCCCCCTACTCGCTGATTGGCTGCTGTGCAGAACGCGCGGCGGGATTGTTTTGTGAGCCGCGAATGAAGTGGCCGGATAGGTCCAGGGGGCGGGCAAGCGGTGCCAGGGGACTTCTGATTGGATACAAGCGAGTGGTTCCCGGAGGCTTGTGCGTTTAGGGGTCATAAACCCGTGTTTTAGTCTTGGTTCTGCTTTGCTCACCCAGCGAGGTTGTGTTTCTTTTAGACAACAGTCACTTAACTGACAAATGGTCAGTACTGTTTCTCATGGTCCGTGGGGGTGTTTCTCCGAGCGATGGACAGGAATCGCTATGGATTCCTCCTGCAGCATCGCGCCGCGGGTGGAAAATATGTACAGGGAGTAGTATATCTTCTTTGGATTCAGATCTGAGATTTGAGATGTGTTTATCCCTGTGGGATAAATGACGAGGGAGCCTGCTGACGCATTCTGGTCTCCCTACAGGGTGATTGGCACGGTGGCTATAGGTTCTTACCCTTGGGAGGATGCCTTGGAAACGAAAAGGAGCCTCTCTCCGCTTTCCTATTAATTCTCTAAGCATGCCTTTTGCAGACATGACCCACGCAGTCTTTAAATTATCTGAATGGATCAGTTTGAATGAGCCATCCCAGCCTCAAAAATATCAAGACGTGAGAGGAGGCACACGCGCTACCAGAAAATAAAGCCACTTGTAATTTAAAAAATTAAGATAAGGTCCGGATGAATAAACATACTAATGGAAGAGAATAGAGACGCAAGATGCAGCCCCACCTTTATGGACAGTTTATAATAACAAAGGTGTCACAAAAATTTAAATAATAATAAAAGGTAGCACAGCAGAGTTAGGAGAAAGGATGTACTTGACATCGGGCTGTGCATTTATAGGGGGGAAAAATGAGATCAGATTCCTGTCTACACCAAGCGCAGCAGTAAATCCCACGAGAATGGTTGACCTGAAAGTGACAGAAGCAGTGTGCCGCTTTGGCTGACGACATAGGGGAATACCTACACCTCAGTTTAAACAAAGCCTGAATACAACGCACAAACGTTGAATGTGCTACTCCATGGTCTATCAAAAGAGTGAAAATACCTGGGCGTATTGCTCAATGGTCAACTGCAGGGCACTTGGGGCCTGGCACATTGCAAATACATCTAACTAAATTCTAAAAGCCCTAAGAAAACTGCGGGTAAAGTGCTTGCACTTCAACCATGCAGACCTGAGCTCCATCCACAGAACTCATGTCAGAGACCTGGGCGTGGTGGTGATGGATCGTGTGTGGTCCCAGTGCTGGGGAATCAGAGGCAGAAGGGTCTCAGGGGCTCACTGGCCAGCCAATAAGAGAACCTGTCTTTAGGAAGAGAGAGACAGAGAGAGACAGAGAGAGAATGCCCAAGGAGCTATTCCTGACACCTCTGGCATCCTCATTCCCACCCACCCACACACACACACACACACACACACACACACACACATTGTTAAGTAAAAAAAAAAATCAAGAGGAAAATAGCCTCAGACTTGAGTAGGGGTTCCTCACTTTGGAAATCCAAAGTAACCATCACATATCAGAAGATGTGAGTAAACAGCTGGACACCTCACACCCACCCGAAGACAATGCTAAGTGTCTCTGAGTACATGGGAGAAGACGGCTGGGGACATAGGTCAGCAGTAGAACACGCACACAAAGCCCTGGCCTGACACCTGCACATACGTGGGTTCATTCACGCAGAAACGGATACATAAATAGGACAAAACCCACAGGGACAGCGCAGCACCATGGGACATCCCTATATGCTAGTACCTGGTGTTGGGGTCTGAGAAAACAAAACACCTCAAGCAGTCACAAGAGTCCAGCAAAGCCAGACCCTTATTGGAATTAGGCAGGAAAAACTGGCCACTCAGGGACAACAGCACACACTTGGGTATTGACTGTGCCTTTGAACATTCATCTTAGTAAGTACCTAAACAGAGTCTAGAACTGATCTGTGACCCCGAAGAGAAAATGTGCAGCATTTAACCTGGAACCCCAAAGTGAGGGAGAACAGAAATGGCTATAGTGTTTTCCAGTCATATCTTTTGTTTGTTTTTGTTTTTTGGATTTGGTTTTTCTCGAGACAGGGTTTTTCTGTGTAGCTCTGGCTGTCCTGGAACTCACTCTGTAGACCAGACTGGCCTCGAACTCAGAAATCTGCCTGCCTCTGCCTCCCAGAGTGCTGGGATTACAGGCGTGTGACACCAACGCCCGGCTTCCAGTCATATCTTAACACAGGGGTTGAGCGAGGACTGAAACCCTGGTGACGGCCCTTATCCAGGTGACCTGGTTTCAGGGTCTCGACTTTTGCGGTCAGGCCCCCTCCTGGGCTTCTGACCCGGGAGCAAAGTAGCAGGCAGGCTGTTTGGAGTCAGTTTAAGTCCTGACAGGCAATGCATTTACAGCGTGTGTGCCTTAGTTTAGATAACCGGCAGCTGCCTTCTTTACATTCCTTACTGGTTAACAAACATGAACCGCCTGAAGAAGCAGGATAAGAGTTGGTTCCCAGGCCTGGGAATGTAACCTGTTTGACCCTGCCAGCAAGATGGAGGTTGTCCGTGAGATGGCTGGACTCCGGCAGCTGTCTCTTAACATCAGCCTACTGCAGGAAGAGGTAGGAGGTTGAGAGGCTGAGTTCAGCCTGGAGCACGTGGTAAGCTCAAGGGTGAATAGCAACGTTCGCTAAACAGAGCCTGATGGTGGTGGCACGTGCCTTTAATCCCAGGACTGAGGACACAGAGGCAGATGGATCTCTGTGAGTTTGAGGCCAGCCTGGGCTACAAAGCAAGTTCCAGGACTGCCAAGGATACACAGAGTAAAACCTGTCTCTAAAAACAAACAAACAAAAGCAAGTTTTGCTAAATAGCAAAACCTTATTTCTAAAATACGAAAACCCAGGTATGAGTCCACCCAGGTATGAGTCCACAGTGTTCTGGATATTTCTTATATTCTACACAGAGTGCTAAATGCTCAAAAGTTACTTATCTAGAGGATGGAGAGACGAGTCACTGGTTTAGAGCACTGGCTGCTCTTCCAGAAGACCAGAGTTCAGTTCTGAACACCCACGTGGCAGCTCACAGCTCTCTGTAACTCCAGTTTCAGGTAACCTGATGTCTTCTTCTAGCCTTTATGGGCATCTGGCATGCTTGTGCTGCACAGATAGAAGGCAAAACACTAATGCATACAAAACAAATAATAAAAAAATCTTTTAAAATTACTTAAGATGAGTATAGTTTGAAAGCCTGAGACCCCACAGGTCTCAAGGCCAGCGTAGGCTGCATACTAAGACCGTCAGAAAATAAGAGCCCTGGCTGTTCTTCCAGAGGACCTGGGTTCGATTCCCAGGACCTACAGGATGCTCACAACTGTATGTCACTCCAGTTCCAGGGGACCCAATGCTATCTTCTCAGGTACTGCATGCACATGCTACACACACACACACACACACACACGCACACACACACACACACACACAGGCAAAACACCCATACACTCAAAAATAAACAAGTAGCTCATTTGGTAGAGTGCCTGCTCAGCATGCAGAAAACCCCATGGTCATTCCTAGCACCAGCTACATGGAGCATCTTTAGGAGGGGAAGGCGGGACAAACAGGTGTTCAAGATCATCTCCAGCTCTAACAGGGAGCTGGAAGCTAGCCTGGGATACAGCAGAAACTGTATCAAAAAATAAAATGTTTATTTTAGCCGGCCTCGATGGCACTGGCCTTTCATTGCAGGTCTTCGGAGTGAGAGGCAGGCAGATCTCCGTGAATCTGAGGACAGCCTCATCTACACAGTGAGTTCGAGAACATCCCGGATGTGTTGAAAGACACATCGAAATAAATAAATATTTTAAAAAAGACTTTGTCTAAAACAAAACCTATCCAGCAATATGGTTTTGCTTTTACTAGACATGTGGAGGTATTTACAAGACCAGGTGAAGTCCAGGTGCCATACAAAGACCTGGATAAAATCCACCCTCCCTCGATTGGCTAGATATAGCTGGGTAAGCTATTTGAGTACACTGTCACTGTCTTCAGACACACCAGAAGAGGTCATCGGATCCCATCACAGATGGTTGTGAGCCATCATGTGGCTGCTGGGAGTTGAAGTCAGGACCTCTGGAAGAGCAGTCAGTGCTTTTAACCGCTGAGCCATCTCTCCAGCCCCTGGTAAGCAATTTGAATGCCCTAAACTTCTTTGGTAAAAGAATAACCATGGTGCCTTTGCCTGCCACTGTTTTGAGAATTAGTAAAACAAACAGAAAAGCCCTAACTATGGTGGTTTGGTTTGGTTTGGTTTGGTTTGGTTTTTGGTTTTTTCAAGACAGGGTTTCTTTGTGTAGCCCTGGCTGTCCTGGAACTCACTCTGTAGACCAGGCTGGCCTCAGACTCAGAAATCCACCTGCCTCTGCCTCCCAAGTGCTGGGATTAAAAGTGCCTAGCTAGGTGTATGTCACACACCTATAATCCCAGCACTCAGAAGGTAGGAACAGCTGGATCAGAAATTCAAGGTCATCTTCAGCTACACAGCGAGGTTGAGGACAACATGAGATTTTGTCAGAGAAAGAAAGAGGCCGGGGAGATGGTTCAGTGGGTGAAGTCACCACACAAACCACACAAGCCTGGTGGCCTGCAACCTGCAAAGACGGGAAGGAGAGAGGTGACTCCCAAAGGTGGTCCTCTGACCTCCATGCACACACTTGACACACATTCACCTCCTCCAACTGGTCAGGAACATGAAGACACACATGTAATACAAGGGAAGACAGAAGCACTTACGTCTGTGTCTGGACCAGCCTGTGCTATGTCCAATAATGGTGACTTCTTGAAAGACAACCAGGATAGTGAAGTTCTAGAAGCTCAGATACTAGAAAGAAGAAACAGTAATGCAAGGAGGAAAAACTTAGAAAGCACAAACAGCTATTTAATGTATTTGCTTATTTGTTCTTAGTCTGGGTTTCGACAGAGGCGATGAGAACTCACGGGTGGAAGTTCAAGGGGCAATTAGGAAGAACATTTTGATGATTTTGCTGTTCATCAGTGGAACAGCCCGGAAAGATGGAGCTTCTGGTGCCTAGAAATCTCCCGGAGAACTCGAAGACCTCTGTCTGCTGTGGTGTCAGAAGTTTCTGCACATCAGGGAACCTGTGCATCATTTCTCAGGCCTTCTCAGCTTCCGTTGGCAGGGAATACTCACTTCCAGCTCAGAGCTTTGCTGGCCATAGGCTTTCAAATCAGCTTTCTAGGGGCTTCCCCTTTTTGTTTTTGTTGGCTTGTTTATTCGTTGGTATTAAGACAGTGATATACCAATGAAATAAATAAATCTTAAAAAAAAAAGGACAGTGATATAAAATATTTTGTTTCATAAACCGGCACACGCATGCGCACACACCTGACATATAAGTTTAAGAAATATGATCTGGAGCCGGCGGTGGTGGCATATGCCTTTAGTCCCAGCACTTGGGAGGTAGAGGCAGGTGGATTTCTGAGTTTGAGGCCAGCCTGGTCTACAGAGTGAGTTCCAGGACAGCCAGGGCTACACAGAGAAACCTTGTCTCGAAAAAACAAAAACAAAACAAAAAAACAAACAAAAAAAAGAAACAGGACCTGGACTAGAAGCATGGGTCAATGGTTAGGAGCATAAGAACACCCATTCCTCTATCAGGAGATCTGGGTTTGATTCCCAGCACCCACATGGCGGATCACAACCATCTGTAACTTCAGTTCCTAGAGGTGGTGCACCTCTTTGGTCCCAGCACTTGGGAAGCAGAGGCAGGTGGATCTCTGAGTTCAAGTCCAGTCTGAACTACAGAGTGAATTCTGGGACAGCCAGAGCTACACAGAGAAACCCTGTCTCCAAAAGCCAAAATAACCCACTAGAGTCACCATTATCTCTCTGTTTTTCATGTTCCAGGTTCTCCAAGCCTATCTTACCCCTTTCCTAGCCTGAGAAGTCTCTTCTCCTGGTTTTCTTTCCTTCTTTCTTTCTCTCTTTCTTTCTTTCTTTCTTTCTTTCTTTCTTTCTTTCTTTCTTTCTTTCTTTCTTTCTTTCTTTCTTTCTTTCTTTCTTTCTTTCTTTCTTTCTTTCTTTCTTTCTTTCTTTCTCTCTTTCTTCTTTCCTTCCTTCCTTCCTTCCTTCCTTCCTTCCTTCCTTCCTTCCTTCCTTCCTTCCTTTCTTTCTTTCTTTTTTTTTTTTTTGGATTTTTGGTTTTTTCAAGACAGGGTTTCTCTATATTGCCCTAGCTGTCCTGGAACTCACTCTGTAAACCAGGCTGGCCTCGAACTCAGAAATCCATCTGCCTCTGCCTCCCAGAGTGCTGGGATTACAGGCGTGCACCCCTACTGCCCGGCACTGGTTTTCTTCCCAAGAGTGGACATTGACTCTATTTTCTGGAATGTGCTAGAGAATACCTTCTGTAGCAAGTTGGCCCGATCTGAGTCACCAGCAGAGGGCAGCACGACGGCACCAGCAAATTTGCATTTGCACTGGGATTCCCGGAGCTGTCCTTTGTCTTGATTTCCACTTGCAGATAAGATAATGTATGTGCCTCACTTATTACAGTCTGGCACACAGTAGCCTGTGAATCGCAGAACACTGACTCCTTTCACACCTGCTGGCCAGCAACTTTAAGGTTAACCAGATAAAGCAAACCTTGACCTCTGCTCTCAAGGAGTCTGAGATCCTTAAAAGACAAGGCAATTGAAGCTGGAGAGACAGTCAGTGGTTAAGAGAGCTGGCTGTCCTGACAGAGGATCCAGGTTCGATTCCCAGCACCTACATGCCAGGTCACAACCATCTGTAACTTCAGTTCCAGAGAATCCAGTGCCCTCTTCTGGCTTCCATAGGCACAAGACATGCACACAATGCATATAAACAAAACGGTTATTTACACATTTACAATAAAAAAAACTGTATTATTATTCTGTGGGGAGATGATGTGTGCACCCGCTTGTTGGCATGTGTGTGCGTGGGAGGGGCACTGTAAGAAAGAGGTCAGGGGACAACTTTCAGGAGTCAGTTCTTCCTTCTACTGTGAGTGCTCGGGCTTGAACTTGGGTAATCAGGCCTGTGCAACAACTGCCTTTATTTGCTGAGCTGTCTCATCTTGATGAAAATATTAAAACTGAACCCCTAATCCTGACCCCTGGAAGACCGAGGCGTGAGGACATAGAGGCCAGTTTAGACTGGATAACAAGTTTCAGGCCAACCTGGGATAAGTACTGAAAACCCGTCTCAAAGCCAAAGCAGATGGGCACAGTAGTCCACGCCTGTAATCACAGCCCTTGGAAGGCAGAGGCGGGTGGATCTCTGAGTTCCAGGCCAGCCTGGTCTACAGAGCAAGTTCCACGACAGCCAGTGCTACACAGAGAAACTCTGTCTAGAAACAAAAACAAAAGCAAACAACAAAAAGCCAAAACAACCAAGAAGGGATTTAAGTGAGGACAAACTCCTATAGAGAGAATGAACTGGAGACAGAGAAAGCCCTGGGCAGGAGGGGAGCTCCCCAGGGAGCTGTGCGGCCTTTAACTGAGGGTCTTTAACTAAGGCTGTGGCAAAGGGAGGCAATAAAGCCTTTACAGATGAGTGTTTGAGAGCTTCACAGTCATGGGGAATTAGTGTGGCTAGGAATTAGCATGCTGCACGGCAGGTACAAGCCTATAATCTCAACACTTGAGGACTTGAGAGAGAATGACCAACGTGATCAAATCTAAGGCCGTTCTCTGCTGCCTAGCATGTTAGGGGCTCACCCTGTCTCATTTGACTCCCTCTCAAAAAGAAAGCAAGCATTTGAAACTTGAAAATGGCTTAGTCCAATATTACCTGAACAGGACTTGGAGACGCTGAAGGGCATGACTCCTGCCCCTGCTGTAGTTCCCCTGAGTGGCAGTCGCCTGGTCTCTGCTGGGCAGTCTCCGCCTCTATGCCATGTCAGCTCTCAGTCCCCTTCACTGCCCTTCCTTTTCCGGGCTGCCCTGAATTTCTGGGGTTCTTCCAAGCTCTGTTTCTGGCCTTCTTCTCTCAAACATGCAGAGCCCTCTCAAGCAATCTCGGTCACTCTTGGATCAGCTACCATTTATTGTCAATGATTTGGAGTAGGACACAGAAGTTAAAGGGGAGAATGTGGGGGAATCTCTGAGAAAGTGTGTGGGGAGATTTTGAGGCAGGAGTTGGGGGTGGATGGAGAGGTGGTTTGAGTGAGTTGGGGGGTGGGATGGGTTGGAGGTGCATGGAGGGTGGGGCATGGGGGTGAGGAGGTGGAGGGGGTGGAGGATGTCTGTACCTGTGGCAGCACTGGTCACTCATCATCCAGGGATCGTGGTAAGGTTGAAGGAAGCATCCTGAGTACTTTCCTGTCTGTCTTTTTCTCGATCCCTTGCCTCCACTCCGTTCCTCCTTCTAACTGGGAAGCTGGCCTGATAACTGCTTGCCCTTCCTCTGGAAACTGCTGCTCTCAGGGTGGCCCTGGAAGTCATTTCCACGTTCTGGAAAGATTTTAAGGTTCTGGTTAGGTGACCAAAGTCATGGAGCATAACTAAGGAGGAAGATGTTGAGGCTAGACCCTTTGGTGGTGAATCCAGACACTGAAATCAGCAGGCAGTTCTCTGGTGGTAGGTCACTGAGAGAACTGCGGATTGTCCCCACTGGCATAGACAGTGATTGAGGAGATAGTGTTGTATTCTCCAATATCTGTGGACCATCGAGTGTCTTCTAGACAGCCTTGATTGATGTCTTAGACCATGTTGTCTTTAACCCAAAAAACTCTTCCCAGTAAAATAAATAAATAGATAGATAGATAAATAAATAAATAAATGGAAGGCAATAGAAATCAGACAAATCCTGAGGCAGAAAAACTACATTAGTGAAAAATCTGGAGAAATCTAAAGTCTTGAGTTTAATAAATAGCGTTGTACTAATGCTAATTTCTTGGCTTTGTATGTTCATTTTGTGTGTGTGTGTGCGCGTATCCATCCACTCATGTGTACATGTCAATATCTCAAGGTTTCTCTGTGATGTCAGAGCAAACCTCTGAAGGGTTGATTCTCTTCTTCTACCTTGTGGAGATCCACCTAAGGTGTCAACCTTGGCAACAGGCAGGCCTCTTCACTCAGTGAAGTACTTCCCCAGCCCCTCAGTGGCTTGCTCTTTAGAGGCAGTGACTCACTGGGTAACCCCGGCTGGCCCAAAACTCACAGTGTAGATCTCGCTGGCCTCACACGTGTTGGTAATCCTCCTGCCTCTTTTACCCATGTGCCAGGCTTGCACCACCATGCCCATTTCTTAATTTCTTTATTTTAATAAATGTCATGGTCCTACAAGAGGTCACCACTGGGCAGCTTGGGAAAGGGCAGAGGGGAATTCTGTAGCTTTGCAATTCTGCAATTTTTCTGTAAATCTAAAAATAGTTCAAAATAAAACCACTGAGCAGGGTGGGGACTGGGTGGAGTGGAGGGGTGGGGGAAACTGCAGTCAGGATGCCTTAAAAACAAGACAAAACAACAAAAAACTAAATAAAACAAATCAAAAAAGCAAATAAATAAAACCACTGAAGGAAAAAATTTTAAAAGCCAAGAAGCTAATAGTGGTAGGATTTGATGGCCTCATGGTTCGTGAACAGGATCTGCAAGCAGTGGCTTTTGCAGTATGGTGGGAAGACTTAGGAAAGACCCCGTGGAGTGTCCCAGCCTTGCTGGGTGACACCACTGTGCCCAGGCTGGGTGCCATTGGAAGAACCGCCTGGTACCCTCTGAGGAACCAAGGGTACCCACTTCTCAGGGCTCAAACCCTCAGAGATCCATGAAATCAGAATGCCACCAGGGACCCACTCTCAGAATGATCATGCCCCTCTCTTTGTGTGTGTATGTGTGTGTGTGTGTGTGTGTGTGTGTGTGTGTGTACTGCATGTACTCGCATGTATGCCTATGTGCATGTTTGAGTGTGTGCATGCCTATGAGCATGTGTATGGGAGGTGTGTGTGCCTGTGCTTGTACATCCATGTGTAAGCCAGAGGGTAATAAGTCTTCCTTCAGATGATGGTCACATGTTTTGTTTTGGTTTGTTTTGGTTTGTTTTGTTTTGGTTTGGTTTGGTTTTCAAGACAGGGTTTCTCTATCACTGGCTAGAATTCAGTGATCAGCAAGTCAACTAGGCTACCCAATGAGTCCCAGCATTCCATATGTCTCTGCCTTCCCAGAACTGGAATTACAAATGTTCATTACTGTGCCCAGCTTCCTGCCTTCCTTTCTGCCTTTCTGTCTGTCTGTCTTTCTCTCTCTGTCTGTCTTTCTTTGAGACAGGTTCTCAGTATAACACCCAGATTTCCCTGGAACTCAATATGTACTGCCAGACTGGCCTTCAAAATAGAGAGATCCACCTGCCTCTGCCTCCTGAGTGCTGGGATCAAAGGCGTGCACCACCACCACGCTGCCACAGGCAACCTGCCTTTTCTTTAAAACTTGGCTTTGTACTTGCAAGGACAATACTTTCCTGGTAAGCCATCTCACCATCCCCCACTCCTATTCTTCCAACCTGTGCCCTTGCATGAAGCTTTGGCACAAGAGGAAAGACACAAGTTGGGTGTGGTGATGCACGCCTGTAATCCCAGCACTTGGGAGGCAGAGGCACGTGGATTTCTGAGTTTGAGACCAGCCTGGTCTACAGAGTAAGTTCCAGGATAGCCAGGGCTACACACACACACACACACACACACACACACACACACACACACAGAGAGAGAGAGAGGACACAGTGCCACAACTCCATTAAGTGAAAGATGTGTTCTATGCTCAGATAGCTGGCATTGTTTATGCTACTAGGGAAATACAAGTTGTGTGTGCACCTGTATAGTGTGTACACTTTAGTCAATTCCACATTCAAGAAGCTGGGGCAGGAGGATCTGATGTTTAAGTATAGCCTGAACTACTGTACTGGCTGGTTTTGTGTCAACTTGACCCAAGCTGAGTTACCGCAGAGAAAGGAGCCTCCCTTGAGGAAATGCCTCTACGAGATCCAGCTGTAAGACTTTTCTAAATAAGTGACTAGAGGGACCCTTGTGGGTGGTGCCATCCTAGACTGGTAGCCTTGGATTTTATAAGAAAGCAAGCTGAGCAAGCCAGGAGAAGCAAGCCAGTAAGTAACATCCTTCCATGGCCTCTGCATCAGCTCCTGCTTCCTGACCTACTTGAGTTCCAGTCCCGACTTCCTTTGGTGATAAACAATGTGAAAATGTAAGCTGAATAAATCCTTTCCTCCCCAACTTGCTTCTTGGTCATGATGTTGTGCAGGAATAGAAACCCTGACTAAGAAGACAGATACCTAGTTAGAATATCTCAGCAAAACAAAGCAAACAGACATACCCCTGACAGAAAAGAGTGTTGGGCCAATGACTGAGCTTGAAGCTCAGAGGATCTTGTGACTCTTCCTGTGCCTTAGAGTGGCCAGGGACACACAGCCTTGGGAGAGCACGTAATTATCACACGATAATCTGAGTGAAGGTGAGCTAAAGAAAAGGCTCCTCTGACTAAAACCTGGCCAAGAGGAAGGGCAAGAGTTACTTACTTCAGATACTAGAGAAAGAAACCCTTGCTACCAAGGATGTCAGGCCTTCTGGAACTTGAATTGCAAGTAGTTGTGAGCCACCATGTGGGTGCTGGAACTGAACTTGTGTCCTCTGCAGGAGCAGTAAATGCTCTTAAGCAGAAAAATCATCTCTCTAGCCTTTCCCCATTCTTTAAAGCAAGAATCATTGCTAGGCATGGTGGCACATACCTTTAATCCCAACCCTAAGGAAGCAGATTAGATCTCTGAGTTCAAGGCCAGCGAGGTCTGCATAGTTGAGTACTGGCTGTTCTGAAACTCACTTTATAGATCAGGAAGGCCTTGAATTTACAGAGATCTGCCATCTCTGACTCCCCGGCGCTGGGATTAAAGGTGTGTGCTACTGTGCTTAGCACCTTCTAAATGGTGGCTGAGATATAAAGATGCCTAAGGAAAATGCAGTTACACTTGCCTTAGCGTCTTCTCTCTGACACCTTCACTCTCTGCAGGTACTGGGCTCCAGCTTCTTCAGCCTTCCAGTGTGGACTAAATGAAAACTGGCTGCTCTCCAGAGAGCTTCCAAGTCTTCCCACAACGAGGCATTCAGCTTTGCCGGCCGAGTAGCTACAATGTTATCAGCCTCTCTAACACAGAGATGGACACTTTTGGAATGCCCAGCCCTTATCCTATAAGCAAGCTAACAAATCCCCTCTGTCCACAATCTATTAGTTCAGTTCCTTTAGCTCACTCTGACCAATACAGGTGTTATTCCTGAATACAAGCTTCCCTCTCCACCAATCAGATGTGAAGATCTGTAAACTTGACTTCCCAAGGAAACTCTTTAAGCCATCCTGGCTACAACTTACTGCCTTTGCTGTTTATCTTGCCTCTCCCCCAAGAACAATCACTTCTTAGTTTCCTCCCCAACCTTCTCTTTCTACTTGCATTCTTGTCAATAACAAATTTTCAGTAGTTGTGGTAGTTCATACCTGTCCTTCAGCTATGGGGAGATGGAGGCAGAAGTGTTGCTGTGAATTCAAGGTCAGCCTTGGGTACTGTATGAGATTCTAATACAAATAAGCAAGCAAGGAAACACACACACACACACACACACACACAGGAACATCAGTAACTAACATGAGTAGGTCATTTCCAGCAGATAAAACTGCGTAGCCCAACAAGCAAGACCTTTCTGACCATCCGACCCACCTCTAGGAGGATCCTAAGGACCTAGGACCTCCTCTTAACATTCAGTTCCAACCTGACTGCTATTCCATTTAAAATACAGTTCTTGGGGTTTGAGAGATGGTGCAGCACATAAAAGCATTAGCTGCTCTTCCGGAGGACTCAGTTTGGTTCCCAGAACCAACACAGTGGCTCACACCTGTCTGTAACTCCAGATCCGGGGAATCTGATGCCCTCTTCTGACCTCTGAGGGAAACAGGCATTTACATGGCATACATACATACATGCAAGCAAAATACTCATTTATGTAAAACAAATAAATCTCAAAACATTAAAATACAATTTGAGCTGGGCATAGGGACGCACACCTTTAGTCCCAGCTCTCAGGAGTCTAAATAGCAAGTTCCAGGCCATCTAGAGCTACATAGTGAGTTCCTGTCTCAAAAGACAGTGAAATACTTTTTTCCAAGAGAAAACAATAGCTGGGTGGTGGTGGCGCATGCCTTTAATCCCAGCACTCGGAAGGCAGAGGCAGGCAGATTTCTGAGTTTGAGGCCAGCCTGGTCTACAAAGTGAGTTTCAGTACAGCCAGAGCTACACAGAGAAACCCTGTCTGGAAAAAAACAAAAAAACAAAAAACAAAAAAGAAAACAATAACAAAAAAGAGTTTGAATGAGACTAGCTGCATAGGCTCGTACATTTGAGTGCTTAGTCACCAGAGTCAAACTATTTGAAAGGATTAGAAGGATTAGGAGGTGTGGCCTTGTTGGAGAAGATGTGGCCTTGTTGGAGGAAGTGTGTCACTAGGGGTGGGCTTTAAGGTTTCAAAAGCCCACACCAGGCCCTGACAATCTCTGCCTGCTAAGTGTGGATCATGGTGTAAAGTTCTCAGCTATTGCTCAAGCACCACGTATATAGCCATGCTCTCACCATGCTGATAATGGACTGACCTCTGAAACATAAGCAAGCCCTCAACTAAATGTTTTCTTTTATAAGAGTTTCCTTGGCTATGGTGTCTTGTCACAGCAAAAGAACAGTGACCATCGCCCAGCTTATATATGCATTTTTTGAGACAAGAGTCTCACTAGGTATCCCAAGCTGCCAGGCAGTGGTGGCACATGCCTTTAATCCCAGCACTTGGGAGGCAGAGGCAGGTGGATTTCTGAGTTCGAGGCCAGCCTGGTCTACAGAGTGAGTTCCAGACAGCCAGGGCTATATAGAGAAACCCTGTCTCGAAAAACCAGAAAAGAAAAAAAAAAAAAAGAAAAAGAAAACAAAAAGGTATCCCAAGCTGGCCTCTAAACAAACTATGACAATTTCCCCAATGCTGGAGTTGCATGCTGTGATGGTTTATATGTGCTTGCCCAGGGAGTGGCCCTATTAGGAGGCATGGCCTTGTTGTAGTAGGTGTGTCACTGTAGACGCTGTCCTGAAGCCAGTCTTTTCCTATGCAGCCTTCAGATAAAGATGTAGAATTCTCAACTCCTCCAGCACCAAGACTGCCTGGATGCTGCCATGTTTCCACCTTGATGATAATGGACTGAACCTCTGAACCTATAAGCCAGCCCCAATTAAATGTTGATAACTGATAAGAGTTGCCTTGGTCATGGTGTCTGTTCATAGCAGTAAAACCCTAACTAGGACACATGCCATCATGCCAGACACCAAACCATGGCTCTTCTTCCTCTCCTTTCTGTGCCTCTGTTGGCAATGCCCTTTTCCCAGGAGTGTCATCTCTCATCTATTCACAACATAAGCCTTCTACGCTCAGTTCTCCAAGGGCTTATTCCTCTCTCCTCTCTCCCAGGACTCAGTGTGCCCTTTCAGCTGGGTTGGGTAGTCCTCCTGGATGTTCCTGTAACATCCCACAGACCTCTCAGATATTTCAGGGAACACTCTGTACCATGGATGTTCGTCTATGATTCTTTCAGACAGTAGCTCCTGGCATGTTTGTGATTATATTCTCAGCCCTGAGCAGGACCTGACTGATCTATTAACTGAGCCAGGTCCTTTGGCTGCTTAAATGCCTTTCTCTGCTTCTGTTTACCCTTAAGATAAAGAAGAAAGTTCTTCTCTTTTTAGACAGGATTTCCCCAAATAGACCAGGCTAGCCTCGAACTCATTATGTAGCCCATGCTGTACTTGAATTTGTCATCTTCTTCCCTCTGTCTTCCTAGTCTTGGCATTATAGGCATCTTCTGCTCTGCTCAAATCATAAAAACAATTCTTTAAAATTTGTAATGTATATTGTACTTATTTGTTTTCAATTGTGTTATTTTTTTTATTGTGTATGTGTGTGTGCACGTAAGTGCGCACACTCAGTTACACATGCACGTGCACACTCCTGCATGCGTGTGCATGCATGTGTGCACACTCTTGGAGGGCAGATATGTCAGACCCCCTGAAACTGGGGTTATGAGTGGTTGTCAGCTTCCCAGAATGGGTGCTGGGAACCAAACGGGGTCCTCTGCAAAAGCAGCACCTGCCCCGCCCCTAGCCGCTGAGCTCTTGCTCCAGCCCCTCATGAAGAGAATTTATAATTGATGTCACAGAAAGATCGTTCGTGGCTTTACCTGGCTCTCCCCCTGTGCCTCACCCTCCTTACACTGTGCCCTTTGGCTGGTGTTTGCCTTGACCTCGTTCATTGCCCTGAAGCGCATCTGTTGTGTGCCTCTCCACCGCTCTTGACTCTCCCAGACTGTGACCTCTACTGACTTCACTGCAAATTCTTTTAGGTTTTCTCTACCAAATTCCATGACAATAAGAACCAGCTAGTCTTTCTCATGCTTCTGGCGATACTGCCCTATGCATAACAGACACTCAATATATCAACATCTCTCTCTCTCTCCTCTCTCTCTCTATCTCTGTCTCTCTGTTTCTCTCTCCTCCCCTCCCTCCCTCATGTCTTCAGGCCATATCAGCTAAAGCGGTTTTTTGTTTTCTTTCTTTGTTTCATTTTATTGAAACAGGGTCTCACATAGCTGGGGTTGGTATCAAACTTCCTATGTACTTCTGAGCTTCCTGTCTCTAACTCTCTAGTGCTGGCACCTTAGGCGCGAGCTACCATACCATGTGGTGCTGGGACTGGAACCCTGTGTCTCCAGCATGCCAGGCAAGCACATTACCAACTGAGGTCCCACCCCTCCACTGTGGTCCGACTAACTAGGAAGAGGCTATCGGGACTGGGCATGAGGCAGGCAGCCCTCCTTCCAGCCTCTAGCTCAAACTACTCAGATATAATTGGAGAAGAAAAGATGGGTGTGGGGCCATTCTAGGAGGACTCGCTAGGACTGTCCTCTTCGTGGGCCTTGGAGCGTTGCAGGCACTTCCAGAGGACATGTGCCACCTGCTCAGCTGTCCAACTCTCTCCATGCCTTCATTTCTACATTCTTCTCTGCCACATTCCCCCAGTGGAGGCCCCCCACTGGTTGACACTTCCTTCTGTATCTCTCCCATGCTGTATCATAGGCAAAAGCAGACAGGTGGAGGAAGACGATGGAGAACAGGAGTGAGAATCCGCTCTGCGGCTGTTGGTTTTTTCTCAGCATCTTTATTTGTGTCTAAGAGGAAGTAAACATTGATCCCTGGGTATCCCAGTACACTTAGTCATGGCTGAGGAGGGACACGGAGATGGGAAGGGGGAGGAGGGTGGGCCGTCAGCTTATCACACAAGTGCCTTTCTCCTTGAAGGGATTCTTGTCTTCTGGGATGCCTTTGAGAAGAGGGTCAGTCCCTGCTTGGGCCTCTACATAATCCTTGATTTCCTTTCCTGTCTTGGAAATCTGTAAATTGACAAAACACAGTCACAGCTCTTGTTTGTTTTTCAGAATCCATGACTTGGCAATCGGAGGAAGGTGGGCAGGGTAGGGATGAGGTCAAAGAGGAAGAAGGTGAGAGAAAGAGGACCCTTGGACCAACCCTGAACCCCAGATGGGATCATGACAGCCCAGCCTGGAGACACAGCTCTCAGTGTCTTCCCCGTGCCCAGGAACACGAGGTGGACATCAACTATCTTCTATATCCCACCCCAGCCAGCCCAGTGATACATCCTGTGCCTAGTGTCTCCTCTCAGTTTCCAACAAGAAAGAGATACGGAAGCCAAGAAGAGGGACTGCAGACTCACCGGGTCACGTGGGTTCTTCACTTCCTTCTTCAGCTGCTCCACCTCCATCCTCAGCAGCTCCTTCTCACTGAGATCCTGGGCCATCCTGCCCTAGGGGGGAGACCTGGGTCCTGACAGGATCCCACAGCCACGAGCACTTTCCCTGGTGATTCTACACTCTTCCCGGCCTCAGGCCCCAGTCAAGGACCCTCACTGGTTAACATTTCCACAATGTATCCCTCCACCCCAAGCTCTATCATGAACAAAGGCTTAGAAAGACTAGAAGTGTCCTGACACCTGAGGGTGGCACAATCTTCACCCTTGAATAAGAACCTCTTTACAGAGGAAATAGAAGGGAAATAGAGGTTGAGCTGGAAAATGTGGGAGGAAGAAGAGCGACTGCTGTGTGTGATGACTCAGGGGGATGTTTTGTCCCCAGGTCATGACAGGGGACAGTATTAAGACTGGGAGTCTCAGAGTCAGCCAGAGTCCAGCAGTGACCCCCAACTCTGCCGCTTCCTTCTATGTGGACTTAGACAAGTCACACAGCCTCTTTGGGTCTTAGTTTCCCCATCAGCAAATGAGTAGAACAACAGTAGCATTGTTTGTTTTTTTGTTTTTGTTTTTTTTCCCGAGACAGGGTTTCTCTGTATAGCCCTGGCTGTCCTGGAACTCATTCTGTAGATCAGGCTGGCCTCGAACTCAGAAATCTGCCTGCCTCTGCCTCCCAGAGTGCTGGGATTACAGGCGTGCGCCACCACCACCAGGCTCATTGTTTTTTGAGACAGTGTCTCATGTAGCCCAGGCTGGCCTCAGACTCTGTCTGTAGCTGAGGGTGATTTTGAACTCCTGATCCTTCCACCTCGTTCTAGAATGACAGGCAAGTACCACAATACCTAATTTGTGTGCTACTGTGGAATGGAACCCGGGACGCTGAGGATACCAGACAAGCATTCTGTCAATTGATCTGCATCCCTGATCCCACTGTTATTGTGAAAACTAAAGAAATAATGTTTGGGGCTGCTGGAGAGATGGCTTTTAGAGCACTTACTGCTCTCGCAGAGGATGAGGATTCAATTCCCAGCATCCTCCTAGTGGCTCACAACCATCTATAACCCCCAGTGCCAGGGGATTCAATGCCCTCTCCTGACCTCTGCGAGAACCAGGAAAACATGTGGTACAGTATATGCATGCAAGCCAAACATTCATACATACGAAATAAAAAAGACAATAATGCAGGAAAACATTCATATTGCCCGGCTCATCATCACGACCAGGGCACATTTCTTATTATTATTTCTGACAATAACATTATTACCATCAAAACTCCAGGTAACCAGGAGAGAGCTAGCCTGGTGCTTAAACTTAGTAATGCTAAGACTAGATCCCAGCCCAGTGCCCCAAAGCCTCCTTACCTGTCAGAGCTCTCTCCAGATCACTGGTCCGGGACCCAGACACAATGGTGTTTGAACTTCCTAGCGCCTCATCAGCTGAAAAATCTTCAGATAAAGCAGATGGTTGGCAAAGCCAAATCTCTGCTGCCTAAGCTGATCATGAGCTCAGGATGGAAAGTCCTGATCCTAGCTGAGCCTCCCCGCCCTTCACTCCTCCACAGCAGACACCAACATTCTAAAACAGGCCCCCTCCATTGTGGGTCCCCGGAGCGCGCATCAGCAGCCTCTCTCCTTTGGTGACCACACCCCTTTTCCCTGCCCCACAGCTTCCCTCTAGCCTACAGTTCCGCTTGCCTGTCTTCATCACCAAGCCTGCTCCAAGCCTGCTCCTCCCCCATGCCAACTAGCTTTCCCCATTCTGAGGTCCCCTGTGCTTTCTATTACCGGGTCCCCTAATGTCACTATTCAAGGGCCTTCAGACTCGCTCTTCATTCTCTCCATGAGGACATACCCTCAGTTCCAGTGCTCAGCAGTTAGTATCCAGGTGGCCATGGCCGCCCTAACGCCATGTTCTTTGCTTCTTGGCCTCCGTGTCCTCCCTGGAGTGTGGAACTCCCTTCTCTTCTGTCCCCAGCACTTCCCTATAGCCCACCCCTTCCCTTTGCCTCTCCCAGGACCACCTGACACCACAATGACATTTAGCAGAACTGAGCTCCTGCTCCAGCTGACATATGTCCGATAGCAAGGGACATTCTTGAGGAAATGTTAAGGAACCAGTGTGGTTAGTGAGGTTCCTCTTCTGCCAGGAGGATGACAGACTGGGAGGGGGAGGGGCTCTGTAAAGCCATCCCAGACGCAGGATCAAATCCCACTCACATCTGGGACCTCCTCGAATTCAAGTATAGGGCAGAGCCATCGGCCTTTCCCACTCCAGGTTAATGCACGTGCCCCGCTCAGCTCTCTGTGCCCTCCCCCCCCCTAGTGCTGCCTCAAGCCCACACATCCCTCTGGAACGGTGTTGTCTCACATCCAAGGCCTTCCTGTCGCTGATCCGAGTCCTCATACTAGTCATTTGGTCGATTCCATCTTCTCCTACCTTCATTAGGGCACGAATACTGGTCACAGGACTTCCTACCTGACCCTTCACAGGCTTGTCCACAGTTATTCAGGAACTCTAGCTGTATCTTCCTGGTGTCTAACCCTGATTCTTCTTGCTGCTGCCTGTGAACTGTTTACCACTGTCGCTGTACTGCCAGCCCGGCCCCACCCCCCCAGTATGACTTATCTCCATATCCTATCCACCCTCCTCTCCCCAATCCCGTGGTGACTCATCCCGAGCTTCCCAAGGAAGCCCCCACCCTCTGCACTTTCCTCCGCTCTTCCATGAGTGGAAAATCCACCCCCATAGCAGGCCAGCCCCTTCCTCCTGTCTCCACTCTCCCATCCCCCCACATCAACTAGCTTCCTCTCCAGGACCAGGGAGCAATCACAGATGCCCCCGACCTTGGCTTCCTTTGCCTGGTGAGATTGGGAGGCCGAGCCCCCAACAGGCCCCTGGCTTCCCCCTTCTTCTGAGCGGGGGACAGAGAGGCCCAGGCCCAGGACTCAGGGTCTGACTTCCTCTTGTCCCGGAATGAGCATGCCTACCCCTTTGCAGGCAGGTTTGGGTCTCTCACGCAGAGGAAACCAAAAGCAGAGGGAGGGAAGGCAGAGCGGCCAATCAGGGGCAGGGTGAGGCTCAAAACCCAGTAGGCTCCCCAGGGAACCCCACCGAGACCGAGCCATGGCGGAGCTACAGCAGCTGCAGCAGTTGCAGGAGTTTGATATCCCCACGGGCCGGGAGGCTCTGCGGGGCAACCACAGCGCCCTGCTACGGGTGGCCAACTACTGTGAGGATAACTACTTGCAGGTAAGTGGAGAGGACTCGGGTCAGGATACACCGCGTCCCCAACGACCTGCAGCCCAGGCCCTCTGGCAGGGTCATTTGACAGGTCATATCTGTTCCCGCCCTGACTGAGCAATCTTCAGGCTTCAGCGTCGCGTCATCCTAAGTTTGTTCTCGGGCCACAGCCTCAGGGATAGAGGATGTGTGAATATCGCCGGATCTATAATCGATCCGCACACCTCGCCCCAGCTCATCCTCTCTCAGGTGCTGCTACTGTCTTCAAGCAGGTCTAGGGGAGTCAGAAAACTTCCTCCACACACGGGAAAGGGCTTTGTTCCTTGATGTTTGAGGGAGAACAGAGCAGACCCTGAGGAGGCAACAGGGTGTGGTGCAGAGGCAGGGGACTCACTGTCTGGCTCCTGGGAAATGAGAGACACTGTAGCACAGCCTCAGACCTGAACATTATGGTTGCTTTTTGAGACAGGGTCTCACTGTTTGGCCTAGGCTGCCCTGGGGTTCACTGTACTCAGGCTGGCCTTGAGTTCACTGTAGCCCAGGCTGGCCTCAGATTAACAGTCCTCCTGTCTCAGCCTTCCCTCAGTGCTGGGATTCCAGGCTCCCGCCACCTCACCTGGCCATCATTTACGTCAAGTCATTTTGTTTCAGTTTCTTAAGGCATTGGGAGGGGAGCCCAGGGCAGTCTGGGAAGAGCTCTTCTGCTGAGCTAAGCCCCACTCCACCCTGGAGTCATCTTGTTCATATAACATTGATGCCTGGGGAAGGAAGAGGGGCAGAGAGGACTTCGTGACTGCCCATCCCTCACAGCCACCATGTGACACAAAGACTAGAATTCTTGTTTTATGAATGTGAAAACAGCAGCTTGTGTGTGTGTGTGTGTGTGTCTGTGTGGACAGGTGACTTGTCCAAAGTCATCCATCTCTGTACAGCACAGCCAAGCATGGCCGGCCTGCCTTCTCCCCTGAGCCCCTTCCTCCCTATCCTACCTGTTTGATACAGGGTATGGCTTGGGACAGTTGATCTATATATAGTCTTTGTTCTTGGGTTCCTCTGCTCCATTAAGAGTGACTGGCCAAGTCTGCAAGCTCTTCCGCCCAGCCAGACTGTGAGACAACAGCTGGGGCATCCTCCTGTCCGGAGAGGGCTGGGGAGAAGAAAGAACCGAAGGCCTATGGGAAATGGCCGAGCAAAGATGCAATGATAGGCAAACTCTCTCCGCACCCTCCCACAGCCTGTAGCTGTCCCTTCCCCAGTCCTGCCTGGCGAGTACGATGCATACTTCACAGTGAGAAAGCTGAGGTTTGGAAAGGGTTAGACTGTATTTCCAGAGGCCAGGGTAGTCACTGAGACAGGATTTGAACTGGGAACTCTAGCTGGTTGTAGTGGTCCATACCTGTAATCCCAGTACTTGGGAGGCTACGGCAGGGGGCTCTTAGAAAGTTCTACCAGTCTTCTCGTCTACACAGTAAGTCCAAGCCAGTCAGGATTAAACAGCAAGACATTGCCTCTAATAGACCAAATATAGCAAAGCAAAATCCCAAATAAAAGAACAGCCAGGATTCTGACTCCTGGGCCCAGTTCTTAACCCTTTAGGCCATGGTGCTACCTTGAGTGTCATTCTGGTGTGTGTGTGTGTGTGTGTGTGTGTGAGAGAGAGAGAGAGAGAGAGAGAGAGAGAGAGAGAGAGAGAAAGAGAGAGATGATAGATGATCTGGCATGTGGTTTATATACCAGTCCTGCCCACCTAGCACTCAGGCACACCCCTCCCCTGGCAGGGATGGAGACAGCTCTTTCCATTGCATTGGTGTCTTCCCATACCTCAAAGTGCTGCTATTGAGTGCAATCCCATGAGTACAATCGGTGTGCACGCAGGATCTGAAGCCACAGAGCTGTCACCAGGTCTGCCACCTGTCAACTTAGGAATGTGTGGTGAGATTCTCTTTGCGTGGGCTCTCTCTCTCTCTGTCTCTCTTTCTCTCTGTCTCTCTCTCTCTCCCTCTCCCTTTCTCCCTCCTTCCTTCCCTCCCATCCTCCCTCCCTCCCTCCCTTTCTTTCTTTCTTTTTTCTTTCTTTTCTCTTCCTTCCTTCCAATATTGGCACTCTGTAGCCCAGGCTGGCCTTAAATTTATGTCCTGTCTGCTTCACCCCCCCATCGCCCCCAGAAGACTGAAATGACAGGCCTGTGCCACCGTTTGGGAGTGGGACGAGGTTCTTTTTAAACTCTATACCTTCTCCAAGCTGGTTACGAGTATTAATTGGGACAATGTGTTGAAGCTTTTGCCTAGGGCTCATCATCCTTTAAGGGCAGAATAAATAAATGTAGCTGCTGTTGTTTCTATTACCATTTCCGAAGGATAAAAGGCATGCCAGTGAGGAAGTCCATTCTATCCAGGTGACAGCCTTTGCAAACACATTCAGGGTATCAGGAGCCCCGAGACCCAGGCTGGAATCCCTGCATCCCTTTGTGTGCAGCCCTGGTCCCTAGACCATACAATCAATAGCCCTCTCTGCCTGTCTGCAGAGGAAATTTTTTAAAGATTGATTGATTGATTGATTGATTGATTATATGTGAGTACATTGTAGCTGTCTTCAGACACACCAGAAGAGGGCATCAGATCTCATTACAAATAGTTGTGAGCCACCATGTAGTTGCTGGAATTTGAGCTCAGGACCTTTGGAAGAGCAGTCAGTGCTCTTAACAGCTGAGCCATCTCTCCAGCCCCAGAGGAAAATTTTTGGGTGATGTCTTTAATAAGTTCTTTGTCCCGTCTTTCCCCAATTAAGGGTCAGAAGCCCATGCAGGAAGCAGACAGTCAGTGTAGGATTCTCAGTCAGGGTTGACTGAGTGTAAAAACAGGGTCATTTGCATGGCAGCTTAGGTAAAGGATCCCAGACCCTTGTCCCTCCAGACCTGACTTTGGGCCAAGATTAAAGCTGGAGGTTAGAAACATCTAAGAGCCCAGAGCCGGGCCCAAACAGACACCTTTCTTGTTTGGATTGCAAAGTCCATGTGCCGGGTTGGGTAGTGGGCAGAGGGGGCCTGTTTTTTTACCTATGAAACAAAGACCTAGAGCACAGCCTGCAGTCCTCTCTAGCCTTGCCCAGCCAATGCTTTGGGTGGCGTGTGCTGATGAGATGTAAAATGTATTGCATATGGAGATGACATGTAAATCGGCACACAAATGAACATCGCTTTCCTGCTGTCAGAATGGGGAAAAGTAGGGAAGGGAAGGACCACGGGCGTGGGTTTTCCAGAAGGTTCTAGTTCAAACTGCGTGAGAGGCATCCAGAGGAATCTCCCGGAGAATACAACTCTGACAGCACCGGTGATGGGTCCCACGGAGAACACAGAGTTCCAAGCCAGGAGGCCGCGGGTGTGCAGCCTTGCCTGGCAGGACACTGCCCCTTCTAATTTGCCTGGGACTCACCTCTGCCTCCCCACACCGCCCAAAAGGACAGGCTTCAGTGCAGCCAGCTCATGATTGAAGGGGAAGGAGGAAGCTGCTTGGTGAAGCAAGAGACCCAAAAAGGTTTACCCAGCCCTGAAGGTCTGGTCTGGGACCGGAAAAAAAAGTCCTCTTTTGTCTTCAGCCACTCTCTGGTCCCTTTCCCACCGGCTGGCAGTGTGGCTCTGGCCAGTGTCAGGCACGCAGTAGGAAGCTATCCAGCTCATGTTGGCTTCCCCCTTTGACCTGTCCATCAGCCAACAAATGCACATTTACTTAATATCTTCTGTGTGTTGGGGACTGTGTGTCAGCATCGGAGGCAGAAGAGAATGGACCAGCTCTCTGTTTTCATGGTATTTATTTTGGATGGGGGAGGGGTGCAAAGAAAAAGAAAGAACAGGGCAGGTGGGACACGTCATAAAGGTGAGCTGGGCGCTGAGGGGAGTGGAGAAGGTGGAGACATCTAGTGAGAAGAGCTCTAAGAAGTGTTAGCTCCAAGGCCCTGAGGTAGGAACAATCTCTCCTGCTAGGGATTAGAAGCCGGTGGCTAGTGTGACGGGAGAGAAGCCAGGGATGTGCCGAAGGGGGAGGATGGTATGTTAAAGCCACCTGTGAACAGGGGAGGGGAGCGTCGCATACCTGTGATCCCAGGATTCAGGAGGCGGATCTCTGAGCTCAAGGCCAGCCTGGTCTACACAATAAATTCCAGGACAGCCAGGGCTACACAGAGAAACCCTGTCTCAAAAAACATAGTAGTAATAATAACAACAACAATAATAATAACAACAACAATAATAATATAGAGCCAACTGTGCTGATACATACCTGTAATCCTAGCACTTAGGAAATGGAGGCAGGAGGGTCAGGAGTTCAAGGCCAGCCAGCCTTGGTTACACAGAGAATTTGAGGCTTATACTTCATGAAACCCTGTTCCAAAAAGAGAGAGAGAGGGAGAGGGAGAGGGAGGAGGGAGAGAGAGAGGGAAGAAAAGAAGAAGAGAAGAGAAGAGAAAAAGAAACAAAGTATGTTAGAAAGCTGTTAGAGGGAATGAGGGGACAAAGTCACTTGGCTCTGGGACATGGTGATCTTCTCTCAGGTCCCACACACCTTCCTGAGGTGGGGGGGGGGCTAAGGAAGTGCAAGGTCAGCAGGGGGCTTCAGTCCTGGCCTTGCCCCTGGTTTGGGGACTTTGGTTTATAGGTAAGAGCCTGATATTGGCTGGTTGGTTAAGTGGCAGGATATCTCCTCTAGCCAACGTTGCCTTCCCCTTCCTGTCACCAGCTAGCCTGCCAGGAGACACTTGATGAGGAAAGCACTAGGGTCCTCTCAACTTTGTCCTCACCTCACCTACTGGAGGACAGGATTCCTGCCCCGACCCCCACAGCCAGTTCTCTCAGGCTGCAGGCTTGCTTTCCCAATGTCCCTTGCTCTGTCCTCCCATGTCCCTCTCAGTATAACACCATCCTTCCGGAAACTACCTCAGGCATCTAAGGACCCCAGCTCTCTCCAAGTTCAACTTCCTTAGACTCCATCCGACTCTGCCAAGGAGGCAGCGGAATGTGCCGGCCTTGTGCCAAGGCTGTGTGTATTTCAGGCCACAGACAAGCGGAAGGCGCTGGAAGAGACAATGGCTTTCACCACCCAGGCCCTGGCCAGCGTGGCCTACCAAGTGGGTAACCTGGCCGGGCATACTCTTCGAATGCTGGATCTACAGGGTGCTGCCCTGCGGCAGGTGGAAGCCAAGATGAGCACACTGGGCCAGGTAAGGATGTGGGGAAGGCACCCATCTCCCCTCCATCCCACTCAGAGCCTCTGCCTTTCTCCATGTCAACTCTACTGCAGAAGGCTGGCACATTCTGAACTTTGGAGACTTCTATCATGGCTGTGTCTTAGTGGAGTTCTTCCTACTCCATTAGCTATAAAGTTCTCTCTCTCTCTCTCTCTCTCTCTCTCTCTCTCTCTCTCTCTCTCAGTTATTCTGGATGTCTAAAAGCTTTGTTTGCTGTTCATAATACCTGCAGAGAGCAGGAGGGACCAAAGGCCACCCTGTCTTCATTGGAATACATTCAATGATTAATAAATGTCGCCCACTCAGGCCAGGCAAGCCCATCTTCAGCCCCACAGGAGTCCCTGCCAACACCATACAGAATCCCTACCCTTGGTTCATAAATACTCTCAGCCTTCCTTCCTGGATCCTTGACCCCCACAAGGCATATGAGAGTTACACTTTTGGTCTGACCATTATGTCCCCAAGGGGGGTCAGTGTATAGGGTGTGTTTTCCTCTTCTTCCTGAAGACCCGAGGTCGCACCACCACCACCCCCAAGGCCTGAGGGAACATTCCAAGAGGAAGCTAATTCACATACTAGTCCCCTAAAGGGGAGAGCTGATTTAGTTACAGTTCTCTGCCCCCTTCACAGTATGCCCTTCTGCACCAAAGCCTGCCCTGCCCTTCAGTTGCTTCCCAGCAACCCCAGGGATTTTTTTTCCCTCCCTTTTCTTCTGGTTCCTGCATAGCTAATAATAACCCTCATTCTCCTCTACCCAGATGTCGCTCCAAAGTGGCTCCGTCCTCTCCTGCTGCTCTTTCTCCAATTGCTGCATGGCCTTGGGACTCTCTCTGGGTGTCCCTGCCTCCCATGGTCCCCATTCTTTCCTCCTCCCCTGCTTTGAGACAGGTTCTGTTATGTAGTCCTGGCTAGCCTAGAACTCATCACCTAGACCAGGTTGGCTTCAAACTCACAGAGATCTACTACCTACCTGCCTCTGCCTCTGGAGTGTCAGCGTTCTCCCTCTCTTGAAAGGAATGGTGCTGTGTAGGCTGTTTTTCAGGGCCTCCTCCCACCTCCCCAACCTTGTCCTGCAGATGGTAAACATGCATATGGAGAAAGTCGCCAGAAGGGAGATTGGTACTTTAGCCACTGTTGTGCGGCTGCCCCCTAGCCAGAAGGTCATCCCTCCTGAGAGCCTGCCTCCCCTCACCCCGTACCACAGAAAACCCCTCAACTTTGCCTGCTTGGATGACATTGGTCATGGAATCAAGGTAAGGGAAAATGCACGGCCTAAACTTCACTCTCCCAAGGTCCTTAACTACCCTCTACGCAGACACTGCTCCTGGAAGATCAGGAGCTGTCCCTGCCCCCACACCCCCCAATGGTGTGTGTGTGTGTGTGTGTGTGTGTGTGTGTGTGTGTGTGTGTGTGTGTGTAGGGGAAGAGGGGGGAGGGTATCAGGGCATAAAAGCCACTCCTCAGCCACGTGAGAACAGCAACTTCCTCTGTCTGGGGGTTTGAGGTCATTGCTCTAAGAAGTCACTCCAGAATGCTGGTGGTAGGGACAGGAGGCAGCACAGAAGGCAGAGTGGTGGAGGGGACCTAATCACAGTTCGTCCCCCACTGCCTCATGTCAGATTAGATTAGAAGCTTTCCCGGGTCTTAACCCCTTAGTCGTATGCCAGACCCCAGAAAATAACTCTTTCCGTCGGTTCCCAGGTCTCTCTATACATTTCCTTTTCCTGTCCAGCCTTCTTATCTGTGTTTTTCTTTTGATGGTGCAGTGGATGGAACCCAGGCCTTCCATAAACTCAGCAGAAGCTCCACCCAGAGCTATGTGCCCAGCCTCCAACTTATCCTTTATTCTGTAATTTCCCCTGTCTTGTCTCTAGTGGGGCAGAGTGACAGAGAACATGAAACCCCCGGTGCTCATGATGAGGGAAGTTACAGTTTCAGAGGTGTCTCTTGCCTTTGGGATTGCACCCTAATCACTGACACTCTCCTAAGTGACTTGGGTTTTTGCCATCCCCTGCCTGGAATTTGGAAAGGTCACTTCCATAGGATTATGGAAACAATGAGATCCTGAGACACTCCTCAACTCAGGCCAGAGTGTAAGCGGAATCAGAACTAAGGACCGCCAAGCCACCCAGATCCCTGGGAATTTGAGATAGTGTGAGGGTGCAAAGGCCAACTTAGTCACTGTGGCTATGCAGAGGAAGTGGCCCTCAGACGCGTCTGTGCTGCGGGTTTCTTTCTGTGGGATGGCTCTGGGGGGACCAGCTTTAGGGGTGGCGGCAGGGGTAGAGAGGGAGGAGGGCTGCAAAGTGGAAGTAGGAACTTGCTGAGTCTGGCTAGCCCTCCCAGTTCTCACCCTCCCCTCCCCCCATTTCCTCTCTCAAGGATGTGGGTAAGAATGACTCCCCTTGTCCCAGATGTCAACCCTATCCTTCTCCCTTCAGGACTTGAGCACGCAGCTGTCACGGACCGGGACCCTGTCTCGCAAGAGCATAAAGGCGCCTGCTACCCCTGCCTCCGCCACGCTGGGGTGAGGCCTCAAGGGCCACGCCAACCGGCCCTGCCCAGCCATTCGTGGTTCTCAGCTGCTTCCCCCACCCCTCACCCACAGCACCTGGCGCCTTGATGCTGCTGCGCCTGGCGCCCAGCGTCTCCCTGCGCTAGTCGCCCTTCCTCAACCCTAAGCCCTGCTCAGCAGAGACCCCCTCCCTCCTCATGCTACTCCACCGCCCCCCTCCAGGAGACCACCCCGGATCCCTGAGCCGGTGCAGCTCCCCGCCGTGCCTGACGGCAGACTCTCCGCTGCCTCCTCTGCCTCTTCCTTGGCCTCGGCAGGGTGAGCGCTTGAGTCTAGTGGGTGGGTAGACAGCAGGTGGATTTTTGAGAACAGCCTCCAGACTTCTGGTTGAGAAAACTAAGGACCACTGGTTGGGGGAAATACTTTTAGGACGGATTGTGCTAGCAGAGGTGGGGACACTCCGGGACGCTGGGCTAGGCGGCGTCCCTCATGAGCATGTGGTCTGGTCTTTTAGGAGTGCGGAAGGTGCCAGCGGGATTCCCCAGTCCAAGGGACAGGTAGCGCCTGCAACCCCGCCGCCGCCTCCACCGGCAGCACCAGCAACCCCGCCTCCTCCTCCACCGGTAGCGTCTGCAACCCCACCTCCTCCGCCATTGTCTCCTGAGGTCTTCTTGCTGTCCCCTCTGCCGGAGGTGTCCCAGCTTCCTCCGGGTAAGATGTGTCCCATCTTATCAATATTCACCTTGAGTCTCTCCTCCAGCCCTGTGTTCCTCAGGAACCCCAGGGAAGCAGTGAACGAAGGCTATTTTACACCAGGCCGTCCCCTTTTTATGTGAGGTTTCTCACTTTACAGGACCAGCCTAGGGGTTGTCCAGTAGGATCTGTCTCCCCTGCGCTGTCTGGCTAAGCACCGGCAGTGGGTTAGAGGCGTTCTGGGTGATGACAGGAGCTGGTTAGATCTTAAGGATGCTGTCTGGGTGGCTCACGTACCTTTACAAGGACCATTTTTGTCTTCCTTCCCAGAAGCAGAGCTGCCCCTGCCTCCTCCCCCAGCTCTAGAGGAGGCTGCACTGGGGCTGCTGCCTCCGCCCCCACCAGGTTTTGGACCAGATGAGCCCAGCTGGGTCCCTGCTACCTACTTGGAGAAAGGTACCTTTGCACTCCTGGGACTGAAAGGCAGCAGCATCCATTGTCAGGTTTTTGGCTTCTGTTGCTCTGGCCTCTGCTCTCCCTGACAAGGTGCCACCCAATTTTGTTTCTCCCTCCCCTTCCTTTCTGATGAGCTGAGTTCTGAACCCTGCTAGGAATGAGCATCTGCTCGGCTATTGAATAGTAGCGGACTGTTCTGAAGCTCCCCCGACTGCCTAGCTTCATTGTGTGTGTGTGTGTGTGTGTGTGTGTGTGTGTGTGAGACAGAGGGCACCTCACAAGGTTCTCTTCCTGCCCCACAGTGGTGACACTGTACCCATACACCCGGCAGAAGGACAATGAGCTCTCCTTCTCTGAAGGCACCGTCATCTGTGTCACCCGCCGCTACTCGGATGGTTGGTGTGAGGGTGTCAGCTCGGAGGGCACTGGATTCTTCCCAGGGAACTATGTGGAGCCCAGCTGCTGACAGCCCGGATCTGTCCCCTCAGTGGGCCTCTCAAGCCGCAAGATGCCAGCTCCCACAGCCGAAGCTGGACTGAGGACCTGTCTACCTCTCGGGACTGTGAACTGTGTTCAGTCCCTGCTCCGCACGGCAGTGGGAAGGGGGGCTAGAGAGGGGGATTACCCCGGGGGGGGGGATTGCCACAGATGGCAGAAACAAAACAAAACAAAAAGCTAAACTTAGACCCTTCGCTCATGCACAGAAGACGGCCAGCTTTGAATAAAACTGTTGACCTTCTGGTAGTTGCCCCAGAGGGCTAGAGGGCCAGGCAGGGAGCGATGGAGAGGGAACATGGAGCCCTGCAGACTGTCCCAGAAGGACTCTCCATCTCAGTCCTTCTTACTGTCCCCACTACGCCCCTGGCGTTACCGCCATTCGCGCTCCCACTATTTAAATGGTGCTCCCTAAGAGCACCTCTTTCATCCTTCTCCCCCCCACCCCGCCCTCACCTGTGGCACAAGAGAATGAGCCCCTCTGTCCCCCTTCACCTCCTTTATTGGTCTGAAACTCCAGAGAGGGGAGGGGCTTGGGTTTCCCTGGCTCTGCTTAAAAACATGGCTTTCTGTTCCGTAAGGGCGAAGGGGGATGCGGGGTACGACTTTGGTGAAGTCCCTGGTCTCTCGCTGGAGTGCGAGGATTTGTCACACTCTCCGAGGTCAGTGGTCTGTTCTACCTCGTTCCACCAGCAGGAGGCGGTTGTTCCTTCTGGCTTTTTCTTCCTTGGGGGTGGGGGTGGGGTGGGGTATGGGAGAGGATGTGGGAAGGAAGCGAGGCGCAGCCAGCGCAGCAGTAGTGTAGGGTTGCAGTTGGCTGAAGCAAGATCAAGACCTAGAGCTGTCTTTCTGAGAGCATCACGGGTCTGCCGCGAGGAATCTGGTGCTGGCATGCGGATTGGGGGATCCTGAGTCCGTTTCAAAGACTGGGCAGGGGAGGTTTCACAGCCGGTGCAGCAGTTAAGTGGGAGTTCCTTCTCCCAACTCCCAGGAACCCGTTCCTCTCAGTTCGAGGGGCACTGCCTGCCTTCTAAGGGGTGCTCGCCTCCCTGGAGGGAAGGCAGCCGAGCTGTGTTAACTGCATAGATAGCAGACGGCTCTGAACCCCTGCTCCCAGCCCACAAGCGGACCGAATTCCTGATATACCCGCAGGAGCGTAGCAAAGCGAAAGGAAAGAGGAGGGTAGGAGAACTAGGTGGTCCTAACCAATTCCCGGCCCCGCCCCTCCTCCGCCGGGTGTCCCGGGCACCCCTTGCAGGCCACGGTCTTCAACACGTCTTCAGCACCTGTTGCAGATGTTGGCGCACGTCAGCGGCTGTTTCCCAGGGCACCACGTGGGCGCGGAAGGAGCTGGGCTCAGCCTTCTGTGCCTCTTGGATGAGGCGGTGCATGGGGTAGCCGCGGCGCGGGAAGGCCACGTCCCCGCCCGCCAGCAGCCCCATGGGGCAGAAGTCATTTGCACCATCACCCACGTAGAAGAGGCGCTCGAAGTGCACGCCGTCGCGGGCCCGCTCACGCAGGTATTCACTGAGCACCTTGTGCTTGCACATGTTGGCGGGGCAGCGCGAGCAGCTGTGCGTGTGGAAGGGCCGCAGCGTCAGCAGTCCCCGCGCGTCGGGCCCCGACGGGTTGCTGAGGATGCGGCGGAATAAACTGTGGTGGCCAGCGGCACGCAGGGCACTCTCCACACCGAAGGTGTTGGCATCCGAAATGAGAATAACCTCGAAGCAGGAGCCCTGTTTGGCTATGAACTGCAACAAATCGCCCATGCCCGGCGACAGGGGGATGGTCTCGTAGACAGCGCGCAGGTCCCGGGGCCGCACGCCCTGCTCACCCAGGTACTTGAAGACGCGTTGCATGTACTCATTGTAGTAGCCCTCGCGATAGGTGGCACGCAGGCTCTCGGGCAGTTGCTGGCCTGGCGCGGCACGCACGATCGAATCGTCGCTGTTCTCGTCCACGATGGTCTCATCGAAGTCGAATGTCAGGAGGAAGCGAGGCGCGCCCGGCGCAGCCATCCTGCCGTCCTGGGAGCAGGGGGAAGAGGAGCAGGAGGAGGGGGCAAGCGAGAGGCGGCGCGGCGGGAGCCGGCCAGGGAGAGGCTGATTAGCGGGCCACAGCCAGGATCGCTGGCACATCCAAGACCTGAGGAGGACCCAAGGCTGGTTAACCGGGAGATGGCACCAGTGTGTTGCCCGCACCCCGCCGTCCCTTTCCTGTCTCTCAGTTAATCATGCTGAGGTCGACGCAAGGGGGCCATACTAGTCTTGAAGCCAAAGGCTGCTGCTCTCATAGGATCCCTTAGGAGAAGGGATGACTTGTTAAGGATCACGCCTCGGGACTCAGCTGGGTTGGAGGCTTCTGGTGGTGATGTAGATAGACAACAGGAGACAAACCCACACCCTCTGCTCTAGCACAGCAGAGTGGAGAGAAGATTCCTGTACCCAGGGGCCCAGCCTCCTCTTCCCTGTGATCCCTGTGGGATCAAGGATTAATGGAGGAGCCGGGCTCCAGGAAAAGCCATTGGCATCACCAAGGCAAGGTGGGCAATGAGTGTCAGGTCTTTCCTAGGCCCGGTTGTCAATAAGTGCCAGGCCTGGAAATCCAAGTTCTTGAGCCTTGGCGGGCCTGGCCAGAGAACTAGGTTTTAGCCCTTGCAATTACCAGGTAGGCATGCAGACCACACAAGACCCAGGGAGGCTCTTGGGGAGCTGCTGGGCGCCTGTGCTGCTGCCCATGCTAATCACTTGCCAATTCCCCGGGAAGCAGGCGCCAGCAGGTGGGGTTTCTGCCAGAGTCCGAAGCATGCAGGCAGCAGGAGAAGCAATGGGGCTTAAGGAGGTGGGAGCCCCCCTCACCAGGCCGCGGCATACCTGGGAGACAGGTAGGGGAGGGGAAAGAGAGCGGCAGTGGCTACAGAGGCAGAGGGAGGCGGGGTGGGGGTGGGCAGCTACCTGAGGGGGTGTCAGGGAGGGGATGTCTGGGATGAGGTCAGGCAGGGAGGGTGGAGTAGACTATTGGAATATAGTGGGAGCTCTAGGTAGTGAGTTTGGGCCGGAGTCATCTTTTAAGAAGTTGGCAATGCCGGCGGTGGTGGCGCACGCCTGTAATCACAGCACTCTGGGAGGCAGAGGCAGGCGGATTTCTGAGTTCCAGGCCAACCTGGTCTACAGAGTGAGTTCCAGGACAGCCAGGGCTACACAGAGAAACCCTGTCTGGGAGGGGGTGGGAGAAGTTGGCAAAGGGGGAACAGGGCGGGAGATATGGGAGTATTATGGGAGTATTGGGACACAAGGAAAAGCACACGGGCACAGCAGGGTGCCGCCATCTGCATGCCCCCACCATTTTTTTTTTTTTTTTACCAGCAGCTATAGTAGAGAGGCAGAGAGACAGATCCTATAAATCCTAGAATAGCCATCATACAGCTTGCCTTTTTTTTTTTTTTTTTTTTTTGCCTCCGGGCATGCACTTCCAACCCAATGCAGTACATATCCACACAGAACCGGGTTTCTTGCCACACACCCACACTCACTTCTGTCTTTCTAAAGAATGGGTCCCCTCTAGCTCAGGCTGCCCTTGAGCTTGCTTTGTAGATCAGGATGAACTTGAACTCCTGAGACTCCTGGTTCACCTTCCCAGGGCTGGCATTAACAGAGCTCTACCAACCAAGTGACCTCCCAAGCCCTCACCCACCCTTATTACTTCTCGGGTGCTGGCGGCCTGGCACACCTCCTGTCAGAGTTGGTATTGGAACCTGGCTCCCTGGCTCCCTGAGACAACTGTCTTTTCTACTTTATCCCTCCAGGAGTCACTCTGGGGGACTTAGCACCAGCCTGTGGAATCTCTGACTCGGCATCCCTGTTATATGAAGAGACACCAGGATCCACAGCAGAGATGTTTGCAGGGATTCACAGAGCTCCAGTGGAGAGGGCAAATCTGAAAGGGGCTGGAGAGGGTTCCTCCTATCCCAGGGTAGAAGAGTAGGGGCTTGAGGCCTCATCCTGAAGGGCTCCACTTACCCTAGATAGGCATCGAAGTCCAACAACTGGAAAACACCCGCTCATTGTCAGTATATTATCTTGACCACCACCTTTAGAAACTTTGTTGGTCTCCGGCTGTCATCCAGAGCTCCTGGGAGGGAGGGAAACCCACAGAAAATCCATACCTGTTCATTTGGGTGATAGCATGAGCCTTTAGTCCCAGCACTTGAGAGGCAGAGGCAAGTGGATCTCTATGAGTTTGAGGCCAGCATGGTCTACATAGTGCATTCTAGGACAGCCCGTATACGTAGAGAGACCCTGTCTCTAAAACAAAGTGCCTGTCCACTGGCTTCCCTTTGGATACTGATCTTATCAGACTATCTCTTTCATTAAAGCCCAGAAGCCTCTCCTGGGTTTCTCAGCAAAAGTAAACTCTCGCATGCACACTGAGACCATGCTCCCTGCTTACAGTGCCCTTGGCCAGCTCCCTGACTTACTGGAGGGTTTACAGAGAACACCGTTGGAGCTGTAGACAGACTAAGTACGGGATTCACTCAAAGTGGCTGAGATTTTTCAAAACCAGATCTCAGAGGCTGGTCTGGCGTGACCTATCGCCCACACACGGGTCGTAGGGTGCATCTCCGTTTACCAGTCACCTTTATTCCTGATCTCATGCATGGTTCATCAAACCCATGAAGCCAGAGAACAGAGCAGTTCACTCACTTCCTACAGGCTGTATTGCTTCAGCTGGTTCATAAACACTTCACTGCTGTCTAAAGGCTGAGCCCTGGGCCCTCCAGGAGATACACGGCTTACCTCTCGCACTAATTTGTTCAGGGATCTCACCAACAGGGCAAGCTGAAATCTCTACGGGAGTTACAGTGACTGGGTGGTGATCTTTTGGTTGGGGTCTTCATTAGAGCATCTATACAGATACCATCTACAGCGTTTGGTGACTCTCTACTCCCCCACCCCTCCACCCCTAGGCCAAGAGAGCAGAAAGGCCAGCCCCTTAGATTTGGAAAGATACAGCTTGGTATTGGAAAGATACCGGAGCAGAGGAAAAAAAAAAAAAAATCTAGCTGGCTGCTGCCCTCTAGTGGTAGCAATGGGTGGCACACGGTAAACTCTTGACTCTCAAGGTGACACTCCCTGACTGTCCCAAGGCAGCAGAAGCTACTGCCTCCAGAGTAGACTAGGGAAGGATCAAGAGGACACAGGCTCCCAGAACCCTCTTTATGGAGATATATCCCTGGCCACCCTTCCGCTTTCTCACAGCAAAGGTTTTCAATAGATAGGAAGTAGCTTTTAGAGTCCCCCACCCCCAAAGAACTTATAGCTAGTAACTTAGCAGTGCTCTGGGAAATCCAACATTGTGTGAGAGAGAAGGGGGCAGGGATGGTAGATGAGGGAACCACATGCAAGGGATATTGGGGAAACTGTCACTGTTGGAATCCCGGCTGATATAACCTTTGTCCCAAGAGAGATCAGGTGCCACGCCCATCATAAAAGCAATCTCAAAGAGAGGGATTAAGTGTCAGGCAGGGAGGGAAGCAAGGGACAGATACAAAGATACAAATGCGTCACCAGCACCCACACAGACCAACTTTCTCTATTCTTCCTGCTTCACTCCCTCACCCCCACCCCCACCCCGTTCCACAGTCAGGACCGGCCCCAGGGCTACAGCATATTGTAATACATACAGCATGCCCTTAACCCAGTATTTCTTTTTAATTTTGAGACAGGGTCACCCAACCTGGACAGCCTCCTGAGTTCATAGATTCCAGGCATGTAATAAATACTCTGGATAAGATCGATTTTCATCTCTTCGGAGGGGGGTTGACTACTTGTCTGTCTTCCTTTGAAAGAATTTTACCAGTCCCGATGCTGCCAGCTTCTCCTGGCTTACAGAAGTAGGCACAATTATGCTCTCACCTAATACTAGTGAGACTAATCCAGGCTGGCTTTGAACTTAGATCCTCCTGCCTTTGCCTCCTAAATGCTGGGATTAAAGTCCAGTGCCACCACTCTGGTAATCTCTTCTTTTTCCTCTGCAGAGAAGAAAACCGGGCATCCTGGGTTTCTTCCCAGAAACTGAGGTAGCCCACAGACACCTTGTCCTTGCCCCATTCATCCCTAGTTATTTTCTGGCTTCATAGCATTTGAAAAGGCCAGTGGCAGCTGCCTGGTGATTCGGGGTGGGGGGGAATGGGGGTGGGGGGTGGAGAGTGCAGAAGAGAATCTGAGTTTGAGGCCAGCCTGAACTATACAAAAATTCCTGTTTCAAAACAACCACCATAAAAAAAAAAATCCCAAACATCACTCATTTCTGACAAGTACTAAGCGATAAAGTCCAGGGCAGTGCAGAGCATTGTCTTTAATCCCAGTAGAGGCAGAGGCAGGTGGAACTGAGTTCGAGGTCAGCCTGGTCTACAGAGTGAGTTCCAGGACAGCCAGAGCTACACAGAGAAACCCTGTCTAGAAAAGCAAAGCAACAAAAAATTCTGTGTGATCACCAGCATCCCCTGTGGAGAACAGGACAGGACCTTTGAGTTTCTTCAACATGCTAGAGCATTCAGGAGGCTGAGAGAAGTCCCTTTCTAGTCCCACCTAAGATCAGTGTTTGTGGCCCTGAGTCCTTATGACAGCCCCTGCCTGCTCCTTTGATACAAATACTTTTAGGTTAGCTCTGTGGGAAGGTGGAGTAGGAGTGTGTATGTGTGTGTGTGTGTGTGTGTGTGTGTGTGTGCACTAACTTTTAAGCTCTAAGCTTGAAATTCTAATGGGGGAGAGGGAAGAGCCAATAGGAAAGTTTGAGGAGTTTTCCACAAGAAACATGCAAGCTGAGAATGGGGGTGAGGACTTAAACTGTCAAGCCCTCTCTACTCCAACAATAAGTATTCCCATCACTAGAAATTAGATCTGATAATTAATCTAGGATTCCTGCCCCTAACACTTGAAACTTCACAAACTTCTTTCTTGTTCGTTAACCCATAATGGGGAACGGAGTGGTGTGCAGAGAGGTCCAGTTTACATTCATCATGGGCATCACACAGCATCAGAAATAGGATTAAAACGCAGGGGTCTCTACTGCCTCTTGGAAAAACTAGCTGAACTCCCGGTTGCTTCGGAGGCTCTGTAATGTTCCCTGTCCTAGCTAGCTAAGGAGTCTGTGCCAGTGGGGAATCTGGGACTAGGCGTCACCTCCGGGGTTCCCTGCCTAGGGTGGACAAGCAGAGGTGATTCTTACTGGGTAGAGACAGGGAGATGGCAGCTGCCGGTGGGGTAGCAAGAGAGATATTTTTAGAGGTGACTGGAAAGCAGGCACTCTGGCACACCCCCAGCTGGCGGGCGCTTCGCTCTAATGCGGGCGGGGGGTGCGCAGCTCGGGGAGAAGGAAGGACTTGTGGGTGGCGGGGAGCTATGACAGTCCCCGGAGATGAAGGGACACTGGGCACCATGAACCTGGGAAAGAAGGGGGTTCAGTTCTCTGCCCCAGGGATTACCCCACCACCAAGCACATGAAACACCCTCAAACTACACACAGCCCCCACCCCAACATTTAGAACGCAGTCCTCCCGGAGTCCAGGACTCATGCGGAGCAGCAGCGGTCGCGCTGTCTGTCCCAGCTGAGTTTGGAGTGGAAGTAGTGGGAAGGGGGCTAGTTAAGGGATTTGAGGACAGGGATGGAGCAAGGGGTGCTTACGGGAATTGGGGGGGACGCGGTCTTATCCACCCCCGGATTTCTGAGCTCCGGCTCACGAGTCCCTCCAGCCCCGAGGGACTGTGGATGATGTGCTTCTGCTCCGTCCCTTCCACCTGCCCCCCATCCCCGGGGCCGCCGCCGCGTCCCCTTTAAATGCCGGGGAGCCCGAGCCCGAGCCGCGGCGGGCGCTGCGGCAGCCGCAGCACCCGGGCCCACCGCAGTCCCCGCACGTCACAAGCGCTCAGCCAATCACCGCGGCGCCGGCGCACATCAAAGGGGCGGGCTGCCCGCGAGCCACGCCTCCGGGCTGTCCCGGAGGCCGCGCGAGCGGCCGTGAGACTGGGCGGGTGGGACGGGTGGAGCGTGGCGCGTCCCGTCCGAGGAGCGTGGGTGCGGGGCACCCTCTGCGTGCGCGTGGGCACGTGCGTGAGTCAGTGTCACACTGCCCGCCACCCGCTGGGCTCGGCGCGAGCAATCTGCCGGCAGTCCCTCCACCGCCCGGCAGTCCTTGTCGCGGAGCTCCGCGGGACAGCCGGGTGACAGGCCTGCCAAGCAGCACTCCCTCCACGTGCGCCGAGGTCGGTGCCCTCTGCCCTTCCGGGAGGAGCCACGGCATCCTGCCCAGTCCTCGGAACCCTGTCCTCAAATTACCGAGTACTGAATACTTGCGGGTGGAAGAATTCTCCCAATCCAGCACCGCCTAAACTCGGAGTTGGGGAACCAACACTGAGCGCAGTGGTGCAAATATAAAAAAACCCGCTTTCTCCCAAGTCCCAGAGTGCGTTCCTGACTCCTATGCCCCGCTATTCCCCCTGGCGAGTTTTCCCTTCCTCCCATCCCTCAGGACACTAGATTATGATTAAAGAGAGAAGAGGTGAAACCTGCACCTTCTGAATGGGTGTGACGAACCCAGGAGAAAAGACTTGTCCAAGAGTTCGAACACAGGAACACCTCACTTCAGTCACAGAGCAGGATTTGTGGGTGAGAAGGAGGTGCACCCTTCCCTGGGTCTAACTTCAACTCTCCTAAAGTCCTCTAGCGTTGAATACCAGCTCTGCGCTTCCACTAGGAAAAGGCAGATAGGCAGAAAAGTAGCCAGCCTGATGGACCACCCACCCCAACCGCTGAGGGAGACCTCCTCATGGCTCCTCTCCCTCCCGAGCACCCCAGCGTCCCTTCACCTCTTATGTCGCTGAAGTCCGAGGGCAACTGCCAGGTACCTGTGCGTCTACCTATCCGTGCTCAGGCCCTTGGTCTTTTATCTTTAGTCCGGTGTGGGAGGGTCTTTTAGCTTTGTTGCTACCTATTCTAGGCCTGACCCTGAGCTCCTAATTCTCCTGCCTCCAAGTCCGGTTTGATGGATTAAAGGCCCACGAGTCACCACACCCTGAAATCCTTCCTCTTGCAGAAGCAGTTTCATCTCCACACCCTCCCGGCTCACACAGCCTCCAGCGACTGTGTTGTATCTGTCCTCGATCTTTCAATGTTCTCCCCACCCCCATCCCTTTGAGACAGTTTCGTGTTGCCCAGGCTAGTATGGGCCCGGATTATAGTCTAGAATGACTGTCAACTCCCGAGTTCGCATCTCTACCTCCTGAGCGCTGGGATTAAAGGCGTGTGCCGCTATACCTTTTCTTTTCTTTCTTTTTTTGGATTTGGTTTTTTTCGAGACAGGGTTTCTCTGTATAGCCCTGGCTGTCCTGGAGCTCACTCTGTAGACCAGGCTGGCCTCGAACTTAGAAATCCTTCCAGAGTGCTGGGATTACAGGCGTGCGCCACTACTGCCCGGCCACTATACCTTTTCTTATAATGCCCTTTCTTATACCAGTTCTAGGTGTACTCAGGGTAGGTTGTCTGGGAAGATATGAATGTCTGGATCCATGCTGACCCTTATTCTCCTTCCAAAATGATGCCAGTGAGGCTCTGGGGAAAGAACTAACGGAGCCCGCTTGGGGCTATCCAGTAGAGGAACCGTAGTGCTGGGGTTCCAACCCAGTTTGCTCACCTAAGACTGTGCCTCTCCCTTGTCACTTTTGCTCTCTTTTAAGTAAATCGAGGATAGAGACCATGTTTGTCTTTGTTGCTGTTTTCCCAGAAGGCCAGGGTTTCTCTGTGGAGTTCTGGCCGTCGTAGAACTCGCTCTGTAGATGAGGCTGACTTTGAACTCAGAAATCAGTCTACATTTGCCTTTGCCTCCAGGGTGCTGGGGTTAAAGGTGAGGACAGCCGGGCCTTGGTAGCGCACGCCTGTAATCCCAGCACTTGGGAGGCAGGCAGATTTCTGAGTCTGAGGCCAGCCTGGTCTACAGAGTGAGTTCCAGGACAGCCAGGGCTATACAGAGAAACCCTGTTTCGAAAACAAACAAACAAACAAACAAACAAAAAATTAAAGGTGTGGGCCACCCCTCCCCAATTCATGTCTGTTTTATTAACACTGTGGTCCAGATCCCAGGAGATAATCTGGATGTTGACACCTATAGGCCTTAGGTATTCATTTTTTACTGGGTCTGGTGCCACACACCTTTAATCTCAGCACTTGGGAGTCAGAGGCAAGCAGATTGCTGAGATCAAGGTCAGTCTGGTTTGCAGAGGGAGTTCCAGGACAGTAGAGCTAATCCCTGTCCTGGGGGTGGGGGGGGGGGGAAATCCGGATTCTCTTGCACAATTTCAGTCTCATTTCCAAATCCACTCTTACAGTCAGGGAGCACTGGCAGGTGACTTCTTTATTTTTTTTTTTAATTAACTTTTATTTAGAGTAGACTGTAGCTGTCTTCAGACACACCAGAAGAGGGCGTCAGATCCCATTAGAGATGGTTGTGAGCCACCATGTGGTTGCTTGGAATTGAACTCAGGACCTCTGGAAAGCTGTCAGTGCTCTTAACCGCTGAGCCATCTTTTCAGCCCCTGGCAGATGACTGTTGGCCCCCACTAATGATCTCAAGTTTTTTTCTGCCCTATTGTACCTTCTTCTGGGGATGCTCACCTGTGCCACCTGCAAAGTAACTCTGAAATAGGTGTAGCAGTGATGGAAGGCAGTGTCGGGCATGCTAGGCAGCTGCCCTACCACTGACATAATCTCAGGCCTAAACGCAGAAACTCTTAAATGTTTTTTTAAAGGTTTATTTTATTTTCAACCATGTGTGTATTGGTGTGTGGGCATGTGCATGGACCTGTAGGTACCAGTGGAGGCCATGGGCTTCAGATCCCCTGGAGTTGGAGATACAGGCAGTGACTGTAATTGAGGTGAGCTGCCCTATGAGGGTGTTGGAAACTGAACTCTGGTACTCTGGGAGCTCAGTACAAGCACTCCCCATTGCTGAGGCATCTCTCCACTCTAGCATCTCTTCTCCTTGTGGTAAAACTTGCAGATACTCCTGTCTGTCTTAACATTTTCTTTACTTTTCCTTTTGACTGTCAGAGAGGGAAGCAATGGATGATCAGCCTTGTCTCTAAAGACAGGGACAGAAATGGGACAGGAGAGTGAGCCACAGTCCAGACATCAGAGGCACGTGCTCAGTACAGGGCCAACGTTCACTTTAGGACTTGGGTCACTTGACTTGGCAGAGAACTTGTGGGGTGAAGAATCATCGGAGGTGACAGAGCTTGCTCAAGTCTCTGGTGACCCTTGACTCAGGTGGCCAGACTCGAACTTTCCAACTGGTCCTCACGAAGACGCTGAGTCACTTGCCCAAGGTTCCAATGGTAAAGCCAGGAATCTAAGGTCATGACCTGCTCCTAAGAAGGAAGGAATAGTTCAGTTCACAAGACCCACCTGAGGGAGGAAGGCTGCTAAGCTTCCAGGAACCAGCTGGGTCTTGGTCCTGTGATCTGGACAACTGCCTCTGCGGATGGCTTTGGTATTTCCAGTTTTACAGAGGCAGAAACCCAGGGACATTTAGAAAGCACCTTGCCTGAAGGCACGATGTGGTAATCCTAGGTGGTCAGATGCAGATCTGGACTCCTGGTAAAGCCAGAGAGGACACAGGCGGGAGATGTGGTCAAGTGTCCCACTTAGGCATTTCAGTTGGAAAGCACTGTGCTAGAAGTTGTTACCAAGACTGAGAACATCCTGTCTAGAGCAGGCTGGACAATGATGGCTTATTCTGAAATCCTCTAATTTTTTCTAGGGCAGTCCCGTCTGCTACCAGCTCAATTTACACATGACAAAAAGGAGGTACAGGATATGTCAGTTGCCCAGAGTCACAAAGCTAGGAAGTGGCAAAAGACAAGATTTAAAACCTGAAGGTTTTATTACACATTCATGTATTTGTTGGAGTGATGTCTCCCGATGTAGGCAAGGTGGCCTAGAATTCCCAGTCTTCTTGGCTCCACCTCCCAAATGCTAGGAATCTAGGTGTCAATCATACGGGACTGACTGGGAGCTGAAACATTCTTTTCTTTTCCCCCTTGGATGGGAGCTCATGTAGCTTAGGTTAGTATCAATTTACTATGACCACTATCTGTTGGCCTCTACTTCCTGAGTGATTGGCGTGCCCTGCTACATTTGGGTATGTAGTGCTAAGGGTGTGGCTTTGTGCATGTTAAATAACTCCTCTTTCAAATGAGCTTCATCTCTAGCCCTGCCCCCAACTGCAGTGGTTTTTTTGGGGGTTTTTTGGGGTTTTGTTGTTGTTGTTGTTGTTGTTTGTTTTGGTATTTTGGATTTGGTTTTTTTCAAGACAGGGTTTCTCAGTATAGCCCTGGCTGTCCTGGAACTCACTCTGTAAACCAGGCTGGCCTCGAACTTAGAAATCTGCCTGTCTCTGCCTCCCAGAGTCCTGGGATTACAGGAGGGCACCACCACCACCTGGCTTATCCAACTGCAGTTTTAAAATGATTTATTTATTTTTACTTTCTGTGCATTGGTATTTTGTCTGCATGTATGCCTGTGTGAGGGTGTTGGGTCCTCTGGAATTGAAGTTACAGTTGTGAGCTTTGTGTGGGTGCTAGGAATTGAACCCGGGGCCTCTCCACCAGTGCTCTTAACCTCTGAGCCTTCTCTCCAGCTGCACTTAATCAGGAAGAGTCCTCTTATGGTCAAAAAAAAAAAAAAAGAGCTGGAAGACAGGAAGATGGTATGGATAGGAAGATGATATGGAGGCATATTTGTTTCTTTTTGGTTTTGTTTTTCTGAGACAGGGTTTTGATATTGCCCTGGCTGATCTGGAACACAGGCCTCCTCTGTGTGTGTGTGTGTGTGTGTGTGTGTGTGTCTGTGTCTATGTCTGTGTCTCTGTCTGTCTGTCTGATCTTCCCTCCTCTAGGTACTCGCATCCCACACTGGGATTACAGCATCAAGTCTGGCAGGAGGCTCATATTCTTGAACAAAATACTTCCTTTTCTGAGCACACTTGGGCCTATCAGTTTTGTTTGTTTGTTTTGTTGGTTGGTTGGTTTTTGTTTTGTTTGTTTTTTGAGACACGGTTTCTCGGTATAGCCCTAGATGTCTCGGGCTAGCCCTAACTCTCTGTAGATGAAGCTAGTGTTAAACTTAGAAATCTCCCTCCTTTTGCCTCTCTAGAGCTGGGGTTAAAGGTGTGAACCACCATAATCTGCTTTAGTTTTGCTTTTGCTTTAAGACAAGGTCTCTCTGGAGAGCCCTGGCTGTACTAAAATTCACTGTGTAGACCAGGCTGGCCCAGAACTCATAGAGATCAGCCTGTCTCTGCCTCTAGAGTTATGTATTACCTTATGAGGTTGAACATCCCTTAAGTTCCAGCCTCTGGAACACTTTGACTGGGAATAAGGACATCTGCTTTTGAACTTTCATGATATCAGGTCCCTTTGGACCTTGTCTTCCCAACTAGGGCAGATTATCAGGTTTTAAGGGCTGGCTGTTATTTAATGGAGACCAGAGATTGAGTCTTAAGGGTTCCTCCTCCAACTGCCTAGAGGCCACACAATCCCTCTGAACCCTCAGATCTCAGCCAGGTCCAGAGGGCATGGTTAAGAGCAGAGCAGGATTGGGTGGGGTGTCCTTTTCTGCACAGGCACCAGCCTGCCTAGTCACCTGGGTCCGCAGCCTCGGGAAGGCACGGCTAGGAGCATTTTTGAAATATTCTGGCCTGAGTCCCTGGGCTCACCCAAACATGCAGAGGCCTGTCTGCTGCCCAGTGGCACGTGGAACATTGCATAAATCTGCCCCCATCCCAGTCCTGTGGAGAAGACTCTGAAACGTCACGTTAACCTACAAGAACCTGTCTGATTCTGAATTGCCCTTCTATGGATGGGCTGTCCCGCGACAACTGGTCCCCAGAAGGAATTGGGCAACAACATAGCACAGGTCAGGGCTCAGATCTTCAAAGCCAGATCCTTCAGAAGTTGGGAACAGTGTGTATTCTCTGGCTATCCATGCATCACAACCATGCAATGCTAACTTGTGTGCTCTCTCTCCCTCTCTCTCTCTTTCTTAAACAAAAACTCAGGGGTGCAGATTTTTCAGTGGTTAGCAGTTAAGAGGACTGCCTATCCTTCAGAGGACCTGGGTTTGATTTCCAGCATGCCTCCATGCCAGAGTGCACAGACATACATGCAGGAAAACAGCCATACTCACAAAAGTGAAATTAGACAAATACTGACGGGGTAGGGCACTGGGAGAGGGATATTCAATAGACCCTGGCCTAGGCTAGCTTATAGTCTGAAGGAGACTGGGCAAGAAAACGGGCCTTTCAAAAGACTGTCGGGGAAGCCAGGCCTACTCACACAGGCCTGGAAGACTGAAGCAGGAGGACAGCAAGGCCAAGGCCTGCTGGGGCTGGAGAGTGACCTTAAGACTGGTCTGGGGAAGGCAGGCGGGCAGGCAATGTAGCAAGATCCCATTTCAAAATAAAAACTAAAAATAAATTTGAAAGGTCTGGGAAACTAGATGTGGTAGCACAGGTCTCTAATCCCAGCTCTTGGGAAGTAGAGGGTCGGAAGTTTGTCATTTTACAAAACGATCTTTTTTCTTTTCTTTATTTTCATTCATTCATTCATTCATTCACTCACTCACTCACTCACTCATTCACTCAGTTTTTGAGGCAAAGTCTTACTATGTAGACCAAGCTGGCCTTGAACTCATAAGAGATCTGCTTGCCTCTGCTTCCTGGGTGCTGAGACTAAAGGCTTGCTCGCATCAAGGCCAGGTGTTGGTGGTGTGTGGATTTTACTTCAGCACTCTGGAGGCAGAGGCAGGAGGACCTGAGTGGAGCCCAGCCTGGTCTACATAGTGAATTTAAGGACAGCCAGGCATACATACACACACATAAAAAAACCTGTCTTAACTGTCTCCAAGAGAATAATAAATAAATAAATAAATAAATAAATAAATAAGGCATGCATCACCATCCTAGGCTCATAATTTTTTAAAAGATTTATTTATTTTATGCATGAGTATACTGTCGCTGTCTTCAGACACACCAGAAGAGCGTATCAGGTCCCATTACAGATGGTTGTGAGCCACCATGTGATTGCTAGGAATTGAACTCAGGACCTCTGGAAGAGCAGTCAGTGCTTTTAATTGCTGAGCCATCTTTCCCGCCTCCTGGCTTTTCTTTTCTTTTCTTTTCTTTTTCTTTTTTATTTTTGGTTCATTTAAGACAGGGTTTCTCTGTGTAGCCCTGGCTGTCCTGGAATTCACTCTGTAGACCAAACTGGCCTCGAACTCAGAAATCCGCCTGCCTCTGCCTCCCTGAGTGCTGGGATTACAGGCATGCGCCTCCACCGCCCGACTTTCTTTTCTTTTTTAATGTTTATTTTTATTTTGTGTGCCTTCTTGTTTTGCCTGCATGTGCATCTGTGTCACATCCTGTGGAACTGGAGCTACGGACGGTTGTGAGCCGCCATGTTTGTGCTGGGAATGGAAGCCAGGTCTCCTGGAAGAGCAGCCAGCTCTTGACCACTGAGCCATCTCTCCAGCCCCATCAATCCCTTTTTAATACATTGATTAGTTCATTCTATCCATTATGGTCCTTTGAGAACCGTAATACACATGTGTTTCTTTCTACTCATGCCTCGAGTGCCTTCACACCCTCCAACTCTTCACTGAGAAGTGTCGCCTCTTCAGGAGACAGTTTCCACAGTCCTCTCCTAGTACATGTGTTCCTTGAAATGTCTGCAATACTTTGTAATTCCATACACATGTGGAAGTTACTGCCACACTTGCCCTCTTTCAATTATTTTAAGGTTCTTGCTTCTGGGCCTTTGCAGTGCTGTAACCTCTGCCTGGGGTTAGGATTCCTTGTTGAGTTTAGGACTTAGCTCTTTGTTTGTTTGTTTGTTTGTTTGTTTGTTTGTTTGTTTTTGGTTTTTCGAGACAGGGTTTCTCTGTGTATCCCTGGATGTCCTGGAACTCACTCGGTAGACCAGGCTGGCCTCGAACTCAGAAATCCACCTGCCTCTGCCTCCCAGAGTGCTGGGATTACAGGCGTGTGCCACCACTGCCTGGCTCAGGACTTAGCTCTTAATCTAAGATTTATGTAAGGATGCTTACCCTGCTGATTCCCAAGAGCAGAGTCTCATACCTATCTCCCAAGCCCTGGGTATTTCTCCTGGTGAGTAACACCTCCCCCACCCCCACCAGACTCTTTATCCCACGGCATGCAGAGACCTTCCTGGTTTTACTCTTATGGTATCTGACATGCCCAACAGAGTCTGGATCTATAAGAGCTGATCAATAAATGTTGGGCCAGTAAGATGGGTGGCTCAGGGGCAAAAGTACATGCTGAGAAATCTGGCAACCTGAGTTCCATCAATCCAGAGTAGAAAGAACTGATTCCAAGTTGTCCTCTGACCTCCACACACTCACATGGACATGTGAGCACAAATCCATTACGCACGAGTGTAAACACACATTAAAAAGTTGGAACAGGGCCAGGTGGTGGCACACGCCTTTAATCCCAGCGCTTGGGAGAGAGAAAGATAGTTGGATCTCTGTGAATTTAAGACCAGCCAGGTTGTCAGGCAGTGGTGGTGTACACCTTTAATTCCAGCACTTGGGAGGCAGAGGTAGGCGGGATTTCTGAGTTTGAGGCCAGCCTGGTCTACAGGGTTCCAGGACGGCCAAGCCTATACAGAGAAACCTTGTCTTGAAAAAAACAAAACAAAACAAACGAAACAAGACCAGCCAGGTCTACAAAGTGAATTCCAAGCCAGCCAAGGAGGCTACACTGTTTCAACAAACACAAACAAACCACAACAAAACAAAATAAATTATATACACAAATGAAATAGTCAAATAACAAAATTAATCAATAAAAAATTAATTTTTTCTTGTTTCAATATTAAAACTGTTGCCCAAACAATTGTAGTAGGGCTCATCTATTCCACTTCTATAGTGTGAGCGATACAGAAGGAGGCTGTACACCCAGCTCTCTGACTGCCTGCACTAACAAAGGAAGGGCTGGTGGAGACTCTTGGTACCTTCCCCTGAGCCAGGTGCTCCTCCAGGAATCACCCCTCCCCGAGGCAGGGCAGAGCTGACGTTGATGGTAACCAGGAGCCAGCAGCACCCATGGATCTGAACCTTCAGTTCCTTGGGCCTGATTCCAGATGTGCCCACCAAAATAAGAGCTCATCTGGGATTAAGAGCCTTTTGTATCTTAGGAGCCTTGTTGCTACAGAGCACACTGTTCTCACGGTGGGGGCATGAGGCTGAGAGGCAGTGAGGAGCCTGAGGTCATGCCAGTGAGGAGGGAACACAAGGCTTGGCCGGAGTTGGGCTCTTAAGTCAGCCAATGTTCTGGAAGCAGCTATGCAAGAAAAGGGATACGCCATTAACAAGATTCTGGTCTCGTAATGACTTTCTCCTTTGTCCTCATTCATTCATGAGACACAGGTTCCAGCCATTGTCTTCAAGGAGGCCATAGTTCCATACTAGCATTGAATCTAAGACTTGGAAATGGTTCGAGGGTGTTGGAGATACCTTTGGAAACAGCGCTAAAGCCAGGAGTCCTGGTACTCATTTGTAATCCCAATACTCGAGAGAGTTGAAGGCAGAGGGATCGGAAGTTCAAGAACATCCTTGGCTACATGAGATGTCTCAACGAAAGAAAGACAATGCTTAAGAACATGTGATGGGCCGGGTGGTGGTGGTGCACGTCTGTAATCCCTGCACTCTGGGAGGCAGAGGCAGGAGGATTTCTGAGTTCGAGGCCAGTCCGCAGAGTGAGTTCCAGGACAGTCAGGGCTATACAGAGAAACCCTGTCTCGAAAAAACCAAATCCAAAACAAACAAACAAAAAAAAAAACCCCACAAAAACAAAACAAAAACATGTGATGGCTTGAATGAAAATGCTCCCATGGGTTCATTTATTTAAATGCTTGGTGCCCCGTCAGTAGAACTGTTGGGTAAGGATTAGTTGGTATGCCACTCTTGGAGGTGTGCTACTGGGGATGGGCTTTGAGGCTTCAAAAGCATACACCAAGCCCAGTGTCTCCCTCCCTCCCTTTCCTCCTCACTGTGGATCAAGATAAACTCTCAAACTGACACCATGGCAGCTTCTAGCCATGGGTGGGCTCACCCTCTGAAACTTCAAGCAAGTTCCCAATTAAATGCCTACTTTTATACGTTGCCTTGGTCCTGGTGTTTTGTCAAGGCAATAGAAAAGTAACCAGGTGGCTGGAGCGATGGCTCAGTGGTTAAGAGCACTGAATGCTCTTCTAGAGGCCCTGAGTTCAATTCCCAGCAACTACATGGTGGCTCACAACCATCTGTAATGACCTCTTCTGGTGTGTCTGAAGACAGCGACTTTGTACTCACATACATAAAATAAATAATCTTTAAAAAAGTAACCAGCCAGGCAGTGGTGGTACTCGCCTTTAATCCCAGCACTTGGGAGGCAGAGGCAGGCAGATCTCTGAGTTCGAGGCCAGCCTGATCTACAGAATAAGTTCCCGGACAGCCTGGATTACACAGAGAAACCCTGTCTCGAAAAATCAAAACAAAACAAAACAAAAAAGTAAGCAATATGCTGTTGGTGACATTGCACACCTTTAATGCCAGCACTCGGGAGGCAGAGGCAGAGGCCTAGGCCAGCATGGTCTACAGAACTAGTTCTAAGACAGTGAGGGCTAAGAAAACCTGTTTTGAAACAAACAAACAAAAAGTCACAAATACAAAGTGGTATCGATTATGCTGATGTCCCAAGTTCAGTTCCCAGCATCCAACTAAATGGCTCACAACTGCCTATAACTCCCATGTCAGGGGAACTGATGCTCTCTCGTGGCCTCTCTGGAACTTGAGTGCATGTGGTGCACATAAAACCCACTCAGGCACACACAGACATGAATCTTATTTTTTTTTTAATTTATGTATATGAGTTGCCTTCAGACACACCAGAAAGGGGCATCAGATCCCATTACAGATAGTTGTGAGCCACCATGTAGTTGCTGGGAATTGAACTCAGGATCTCTGGAAGAGCAGTCAGTGTTCTTAACCACTGAGTCATCTCTCCAGCCCCTATAAATGAATCTTTAAAAAAATCTTTTTAGGTTTTTTGGTGAGATGACTCGTGGTTAGAAGTACTGGCTGTTCTTTCAAAGGACCCAGGTTCAATTCCTAGCACCCACACAGTAGCTAGCAATCATCTGTAACTGCAGGCAGCCAGCACACTGACCAGTTACACAAACACACATGTAGATAAAGCATGCAGACACATAAAAGTAAACAAATCTTTAAATTAAAAAAACACAAATAATAAAGATATATAACCATATATATAACTTTATATATAAATATATAACTTTATATATAAATATATATGTATATATATAAAAATATATATGTTGTAATAGATGTATTGTGATGGCTTGTATATGCGTGGCCCAGGGAGTGGCACTGTTAGGAGATGTGACCTTGTTGGAGTAGCTGTGTCACTGTGGGTGTGGGCTTAAGACCCTCATCCTAGTTGCCTGGAAGTCCATTATCCAACAAGCAGCCTTCAGATGAAGATGTAGAACTCTCGGCTCTGCCTGCACCATGCCTGCCTTTCTAGATGCTGCCATGCTCTTACCCTGATGATAACGGACTAAACCTCTGAACCTGTAAGCCAGCCCCAATTAAATGAGGCTTAAATCATCCTTAATAAGACTTGCCTTGGTCATGGTGTCTGTTCACAGCAGTAAAACCCTAAGACAATGTGTATATATCAATATATAGACATATAATAATAAAACTGTATCTGTGTATATATACATATGTAACATCTATATATGTGTATATAATTTTGTTTTTAGTGTATATAAATATACATGTGTTTGAATCTCATATCGCTGAGGCTTGCCCTGAACTCCTCATCCTCTTCCCTCTCCCCTCCAAGTGTAAGGATGGGTGTGTACTACCACACCCAGAGAGCAAATCAATTTTCTTGTAAATTTTTTTCATGGCAGAAAGCTTAAAAACTGATGGGTAAGTCAGGCTTGAAAAAAACAAAAAACAAAAAACAAAAAACAAGCCAGGTGGTGGTGGTGGAGGCAGCGGCGGCGGCGGCGGCGGCGGCGGCGGCGGCGGCGGCGGCGCACGCCTTTAATCCCAGCACTCAGGAGGCAGAGCCAGGTGGATTTCTGAGTTCGAGGCCTGCCTCATCTACAGAGTGAGTTCCAGGACAGCCAGGGCTACACAGAGAAACCCTGTCTTGAAAAACCAAACCAAACCAAACCAAACAAAACAACCCTGCTGGGTAATACAGGCTCTGTAGTATAAACAGAAAACAGCTCCTCTGCACTGTTCTCTGGCTGCAAGGTCCTAAAGCATATGACCATCTCTGGTCCAAAAGATAAATCTGATATCTAGGCCTTGTGACCCCGCCAGGCACTGCCACCCCAGGCATGTGGCTTCTCCTGTTAGATCAAGCAACACTCTAGGAACACTGGCCATGCACTCCACGTCATAGCCACACAAACGCTGTGATATCAGGGAGATGCGTGGGTGGTCCCCAGGGTGTGCACGCACACCACTGTGCACCGTGGTTCCATCTGCGGGTGGGTGTGCCCTGCGCTGTGCCTCTTGTTTACATCTGTGTGTATTTCCATCTACACAATAGGCCAGTGTGTTTCGGAATGTGCCCACAGTCACAGAGCTGGCTGGGTTGGTGTGGACTGTAAGAGCACACGGAGGGGGTGGCGGGGAGAAAACTGGGTGCTTTAAGGTCCTTCGGGGATAAGTTAATGGTCACGGCTGCTAAATCCCCAAGAGAACTAGAAATTGAACTACACATAGTGATGCTAAAATCTCTCTCTCTCTCTCTCTCTCTCTCTGTCTCCCTCCCTCCCTCCCCTCTCCCCCTTTCCTTCTTCCACTTCCCCCTCCTCACTCTCTCTTCAGAGTCTTAAATGTCCCTGGCTGACCCCGAATTCTCTATGCAAGCCCGTCTTTGACCTCCTCATTCTCCTGCCTCAGCCTTCGGAATCCATGGATCACAGATGCGAGTTACAGTAGCAGCTCCTGTTGTCAGTCTCTCTCTACCCCTGTTTCCTGGGAGCCTTCTCTGTACCTCCTGCATGCTGCTGACAGAGGCTCCCAGGGGGCCCTGACATGCCCACGTTCTGGTGTCCACTCCAGCATGAAGTGAAGGGCCATCACTCCCAAGGTTGTTCCAAGGCTGCGGCTCTGCCTTGGCAGGCCCTGGGCCTAGGGCAAGCAAGCAGCTGCTGAGTCCTGAAGTCCTGAGAGAGGACCAGGGCTTGCTGGGCCTTCATGAATGAACCTGGACACAACTCCATATGTATACTCATATACACTCACACACACATATATGCTCACTCTCACACACATATATATGTCACACACACTCATTCAAACACGTGTCTCACACACACATATACCCATCACACATTCATTTATGCACACACACTCAGACTCACACATGCCCCTCACACACATACACATATTCATTCATTCTTGCAAATACACATACACTCATGCACATACACTCATTCAAACACATGTGACACACACTCACATATACACTCACACACATATACCCATCACACATTCATTCATGTACACACACTCAGACTCACAAACATGCCCGGCTCTCTCTCTCTCTCTCTCTCTCTCTCTCTCACACACACACACACACATTCATTCATTCTCACACCTACACTCATACACATCACACACACACACACACACACACACAAATTCTCTCTCTCTTTCTCTCTCTCTCTCTCTCTCTCTTCATGATTCAGTGACTGAGCAAGCTAGAACTCTAGAACACGGGCAGGATTGCCCAGTTTCTAGGATGTAGGGCATGCATGTGTGCTGGGGTGGGGGCGGGGTTGGGTAATGACAGGCTCTCAGTTGCTCTGCACCCCGCCCAGCCCAGCAGACATTGGGGTCAGGCTTTGAGGATGCTATCCCTGTCTCTTGTGGGTAAGGACTCCTCAATGCACCCCACACTGGGCCAGCTTCTCCCTGGGATCCTCCCAGGGTGGCCTCCTCCCAGAGCCCTAGTGTCTAAGATAGCAGGGCAGCTTAAAAACTGTTTATGAAAGGCCAGTTAGCTAGGGATGGGCAGGGCCCTTGGGAGCTGTGACTGTGGCTACAGATAGCAAGGAGGGTGGGGAAGCGTGTGTAAATTACAGCTCCCAGAATAGAGGGGCCCACAGGGAGTGGCGGGGCCTCTTACCAAGGGAGCCCTGGCAGCCTGCCTGGCATGTCTGGGCTCCAGGCACTGCTGGAGGCTGAGTCCAGTGACCACAAGATGGACTGTGGTGTGTATGAAAAGCTGTCCAGCCCATCCAGCCAGGTCATGGCAGGGAGACTCATATGGGTAGAGAGACCTGCCAGATGTGAGCTTCTGGTAGGGGAGATGAGTGGCAGGAGATGGAAGGTCTAGGATGTAGGCAGGATGACATCTTGCCTGCCCCCAGGGTTGGGGGGGGGGAGAGACTGTCCCTTAAATGTCCCTGTGGATATTTCGTTGAAGTGTAGGATCCTCTAAGAGTAACAGGAATGACAGGCAGACTCATAGCCATGTGTCAGGCTGTCCTCAGCAGTCACACACGTCACGGTTTATCACCAGTGCTGCTGATGTGAGGGTTATTATCCTCATTTACAGACATGGCCCAGGTGTGACAGCCATTTACTATGCCGGGTCTCGGCTTTCTGCTGTCCCATAGGATCATGGTCACTTTCCTCATACTGGCCTTGGTGGTTTGAATGGGAATGGCTCCCCTAGGCTCATATATTTGAGTGTTCAGTCAGCCACAGAGTGGAACTGTTTGAAAGGATTAGAAGGATTAGGGGTGTGGTCTTGTTGGAGGAAGTGTGTCACTAGGGGGGTGGGCATTGAGGTTTTATAAGCCCATGCCAGGACTGGAGTCTGTCTGCAAGCAGATCAGGATGTAGCTCTCAGCTACTGCTCCAACTCAAGCACGCCACCCTGCTTCTCACCATGACGATCCCTGGATTAAATGCCTTCTTTTATAAGAGTCACCATGGTCATGGTGTCTCTTCACAGCAATAGAATAATGACTAAGGCTGGGTTTCAGCTGAGCTTTGGTTGTTTCCTAGACTGGAGGCTTCACAGGCAACGACTGGGCCCTGGGTGACCCTCATCCAGGCTGTCGATGGCTTTAGAGCCCTCCAGAGCTGTGGCCATGTCAGAAGAGGGCCACAGCTGGGATTAAAGGTATGGGCCACGACACCTGGGGCTTGAACCAAAGGCTTTGTACCTGTTAGACAAACACTGTGTCAACTGATCTACATCTTTAGCCGAGGTCCTGGAGTCTTTGAGGGTGGTCTGTCCACAGTGCAACTTATGAAGAAGGAAGACATTTTAGACTTATTGTTTACTGAGTATGGGTGTTGTATAGTTTGTATATGCTTGGCCCAGGGTGCTGTGGCCTTGTTAGAGTGGGTGTGTCACTGTGGGTGTGGTCTTAAGACCCTCACCCTAGCTGCCTGGACATCAGCCTTCTTTTTATTTATTTATTTATTTATTTATTTATTTATTTATTTATTATATGTAAATACACTGAAGCTATCTTCAGACACACCAGAAGAGGGCATCAGATCTCATTACAGATGGTTGTGAGCCACCATGTGGTTGCTGGGATTTGAACTCAGGACCTTCCGAAGGGCAGTGCTCTTAACCGCTGAGCCATCTCTCCAACTCCGGACATCAGCCTTCTACTAGCAGCCTTCAGATGAAGCTGTAGAACTCTCAGCTCCTCTTGCACCATGCCTGCCTGGATGCTGATTATGCTTCCTCCTTGATGATAACAGACTAAACCTCTGACCTGTAAGCCAGCCCCAAGTAAATGTTGCTCTTTATAAGACTTGCCTTGGTCATGGTGTCTGTTCACAGGAGTACAGCCCTAACTAAGACAGGGGTATGGTCTGCATGTATACCACATGTGTGCCTGGAGCCTATGGGGACCAGAAGAGGACATCAGATCCCCTCAAACTAGAGTTCCAGATGGTTGTGAGCTACCCTGTTGGTGCTGGGAATCAAACCCAGGTCCTCTGGAAGAGGAGTCAATGATCTTACTGTGGAGCTGTCTCTACTCATGGAAGTCGGATTTAAAAGGGGCAATGATGCCAAGCTTACCAGGAGAGCTTACCTAGGTCCCCAAGCAGCATCTTTAAAATGAGAAATCATTACCTTTGTGTATCCTTTTTAACATCTTTATGATTTCATTTATGTATTTATTAAGTGTATATGTATGTATGTATGTGTCTATGTATATGCAAATGGGCCATGGTGCACGGTTTCTGGATGGGAGTTGGTTCACTCCTTCTACTGTGTGGGTCCCAGGGATTGAACTCAGGTTGTCAAGGTTTGGCAGCAATCACCTTCACCCACTACACCATCTCACCGCCCTCTTCCCTTGTTATTTTTGGGAGATATTTTATTTTCATCAAAGAGGTAGTTTTAAGCAGGGTACACACCTGTTTTCATTCTTTTTGAGGTTTGTTTTGGTTTGTTTGTTTGTTTTGTGGGGTTGTATTTGTTTGTTGTTGTTTAGTTTTGTTTTTGCTTTCAAACTGCCTGTTAGCCTAGCTGCGGGGTTGCAGCTGAGCTTTGGTTGTTTCCTAGACTGGAGGCTTCACAGGCAAGGACTGGGCCCCCGGGGTGACTCTCACCCAGGCTTTAGAGCCTCCTGCCCTCCTATGCCGTGCATGAGCCTCTCTGCTTCCCCCAGGGACGTGCTGCAGGGAACCCTAGGGACTGGAACTTGCTGATTCATCTGGGGAACCAAGGGCAGGTTAAGGGCACGGAGGCCGGAAATGGGAGGGGACAGCAGGTCTGAAGCTTTGTGGACGCTGGGTTCTAACAGCTGTTGCTGTTCTCTAATGCCCAGCTTGGTGTCTGCTGTGAGTTGGCAGCAGAGGGCAGGGACCACACCCTCTCTCTACCTGCTTCTCGGGTGCCCTGTAGCCCTCTTTTTCTCTGTGGGCTTTCCTTCCCCCTCCCACTAGGCTCTCCATCAGCCCTGCGGTGAGGTGAGGCAAGGCGCTGTTTCAACCTGGCACATGACCTTGTCCTGTGAGATTTACCCTTGTGCCATTCTAACTGCCTGCAGCTCAGTAACACACACCAGGAATGCCAAGGCCCGTGAGACCAAGCTCCTGGACCCTGTGGGTATTCAGGAAGAGTCTCTCCAGGCTGTTAGAGTCACTCCTGTTATTATTCACCAGCCGATGCTCAGAGTGAAGCACTTGGATTTGGTTCTATCCTGGACCCCAGGGAGCTCTGGTCCAAAGGGAAGTGCCTGGGGGAGTGCATAGATACCATGTGATCACAGATACTGTGGGAAACATGAAGCAACCAAAGGCACAGGTGACCCTTACCTATCGGGAAGTAGAGGAACCTACCCTGACAGGATGCTGAGGGCAGGGGAGAAGTGGGGGCAACCGAGCCGACATGAAGGGAAGTGACCTTCTGCAAAGGGAAGTGCAAGGACTCAGGCAGGAACCCAGGTGTGTTCAAGAGCCACAGGGACCCAGCCTGGGTGGCAGGGAGCTACGGGGACACCCGAAGGATGGCGTTGTCATTTAGAGGAAAGCAGAGTTGAAGGATGATGGAAAGTTTGGATGTGAGATCATAGTGAACTCTGCCCCTTGCCTCTCAAACCAGTTAGAAGTGTTAAACTGGGCGAGGGCGCAGACCCCAATGTGTGGCCCACAGGGGCTGGGTCATATCTTCTTTGCTCCCCATTTCGGCCAGTCTCTCCCCTTTCCTGTCAGAGCATCAGAGCCCACCTGCCTGCTCCTGTCTCTCCTTGGCCATGTTCTCACACTGGCCAAAGGTCATGGGTCACTTCTTTGTAGCTCTTCTCTCTCTGACTAAACTGAGAACCGCACGGGAGGCTGCAAATGGGGCTTTTGTTCTCCTGTATTGCTTGTCATCTCCGAGCTGACTGCCTCTGTCTGCCTACCTAGGCCGGGAAGCTTATCTAGGCAGAGACTGCGTTCAGCCTCTGAGACTTGCTGCTGGATAAGCTCACCCTTTCTTGTTCTTCCTTGACTCTGGCTGGTTCAGCTCAGCTGTTCTGGCTCAAACTCCTCTCCAAGCTGACTGATTCAATTGCTCTGCATGGCTTTGAACTAACTCTAGCAATCTTTTGATCTAATCTATGGGATCCTTCTCTTTCTCTTGCTCGTTCTGTCTTCACCAGAGTCTAGCTTGTTCTCTCTTCAGTCTGTCTCTGTAAAATGCTCCTGGCAAATCTGCCCCATCCTCCCTCTCTGCACTGCTCTACCCTCCCTCTCGACTCTACCGTACTGTCTCCACGATCTCTACTGTATTCCTGGACTGCACTCTCTTCTCCTAGACTGTCTGTCTCTCCTTTAAGTAGCTTCCCTTTCCTCTTTCTCCTGGTGAGAGTTGGACATATCCTACTTTGTCAAATCTTTCTCTGAATCATCTCTTTGTCTGTCCCTCAATTAGACACACTTTCAAACAAGGGCACTTCCTTCTACCAACTAACTTTACCTTCATTATTTGGGATTACAGGTGAGTACTAAGGACATGTCTGTATTTCAGCCAGATGGATTAAAGGTGTGTGCTGGCTGAGCCACACCCTGAATAGAAACTGGTTCAAATAACCTGTAATGGGGGAACTACTTTTAAACTTCTTCCTGATAGAGAGTGGGGGAAGGGAGGTGCTTCGAGGACCCTTATCCACTCTGGTCTCTGCAACAAAAGGGACTCTGCTTTATTTCACCCGTGTGTTACCAGGTCAACTCCATTTGGAAGAGTGGATTGTTAGTAAGGACCCCCACACGGGCGCACACACATGGGGTCTGCACAACACTGGTTGTCTTAGGGTTTTAATTGCTATGAAAAGACACTGTGGTCAACAGTTACAAAGGAAGACATTTACTTGGGGCTGGCTTACAGTTCAGACGTTTAGTTCATTATCACTGTGGTGGGAAGCAAGGCAGCACGCAGAAAAGACTGCATGGTGCTGGGGAAGTAGCTGAGAGTTGTGCATCCTCTCAAGACAGAACAGAAAACAGCAGGAGGAGAGAGACAATGGGCCTGGCTTGAGCTTCTGAAACTTCAAAGCCCACCCCTTGTGACACCATGAGGTCCCACCTCCAATAACACCAGTCCCTCTCAGTCTACGGTGGCCATTTTTTAAAGATTTATTTATTATTATATGTAAGTACACCGTAGCTGTCTTCAGACACACCAGAAGAGGGCATCAGATCTAATTACAGATGGTTGTGAGCCACCATGTGGTTGCTGGGATTTGAACTCAAGACCTTCAAAAGAGCAGTCAGTGCTCTTAACTGCTGAGCCATCTCTCCAGCTATCATGGCCATTTTTATTCAAACAACCACACTGGTTAGGTGCAAAGTGCCAGTAACTAGGGTTCTAGAACAAACGTGAGTTTGAGCAGGCTTGGCTTCAGTCTCCTTATGTAGAAATAGGGACCCCCAGAAATCTTTCCCTCTTTCCCCTACTGTAGAAAAACACAGCTGACAAATTCTTTAAAGCAGTTTGCTAATGTAAACCCTTGCTAGTGTTTATGGTATAGATGATTCTGACTCTGGTGCTCTAAACCAAATCTTGATATATATTGTTCTAAAAGAGGGCTAGTGAGATGGTCCGGAAGATAAATGTATCCGTAGGACCCACAGGATAGGACAGAATTGACTCCAGAAGTTGTCATCTGATCTACACAAGTATGCTGTGGTATATGTGTACACACACACACACACACACACACAAACACACTCATGAAATAAATGTAATGTTTAAAACTTAAAAACAAAATCTCTAAAAGAGAGTATTTTTGGTTCTGCAGGGACATTTAAGAAACCAGTAAGAATTACTACCTAGTGGGGGTGGCGACCCAAAGGCTGAGGGGAGAGGTTTACTTTCAGAGTATTTATCCTTTGTACTCTCAGAGTTTTGTCTCACATACCTCAATATTTTGCCAATAATAACATTGTGAATTTAGGGCTGGGAAGAGCGATGAATAGTTAAGGACACTTATTCTTCCAGAGGACCTCGGTGTGCTTCCCAACACCCACACTAGGCAGCTCACAAACGCCTGTAACTGCAGCTTGGGGGATCTGACGCCCTCTCCTGATTGCCCCAGGCAATGCTCAGCTGTGGTGGTGCACAGAAACAACCTTTATAATTATAGATTTATTTCAACAATACATTTGAAACTTTAAAATATCTACTTATTTAATGGACTGGTGAGATGGCTCAGCAGATAAGGGCATTTGTCACCCAGCCCGATGTGACCTGAGTTCAATCCCAGGGACTCATATGATAGAAGGAGGAACTGAATCCTGAAAATTGTCCTTTAACTTCCATATACCCACTGTGGCATGTCATGTGCACACCTGCACACACACAAATCAATCAAAGACAAATTATTTACTGTCAATGTGCAAACGTGTGTGTGTGTGTGTGTGTGTGTGTGTGTGTGAATGTGTGGAGGTCATAGAGCGACTCCAAAGTGCTCTCCTTCCTCCCAGATGGTTGCTGTGTTTATTCATATTTTTAAACCTCTGTACAGACAGAGAGGCTGAACTACAGGAGAGCCGGTGAACGTGCTCCCAAGCCTTGGCCTGAGTCATGCAGAGTCATCCTACCACATAAGGAGAGGAAGCTGGGTTGTCGCCCCATTGGCCAATGCCTCAGATGGGACACGCTGAGCTATGATGGGACTGTCAGTATCTCGTATCATACCTTGTGGCGTGTTCTTAGCCAAGTCGGGTACTTAGACTTCCTCATCTACCAGACATAAGCCATTGTGTTTCAGCAGTGTTCCCAGCAAATCAGGGGAGAAGAAAGACCAGGATTTCAAGTGGCCATTGTGACAAGAGCCAATGAAGAAGGAATAGAGAGATTCTACTGCCCATCAGCCTCAGGAAACAGGAGCCTGCCCTCCATCCTCCTGAGCCTCCTGTCCTCCTCACCCCACAGAGACTCACGGGGTCTTTCATATGCTTGATAAACCTGTTCTTTTTCCTTTGTGAGTGTATGTGTGTAGGATGGTGTCTCACTTTGTAGCCTTGCTGGCCTAGGACTCATTATGGAGGAGCTGGCCTCGATCTCACAGAGATCTGCCTGCCTCTGCTTCCCAAGTGCTGGGATTAAAGGTGTGTGCCATCTTGGTTTTGGTCATCTCTAGAAATTTGCTAACAGAAAAGGGATGGCCCAAGGTACCTTTGGCCTTCATTAATTACATTTTATGAAGTTTGGCCTGTGGTACAGGGCTGTCACACCAGCTGTTCAGAAAGCTTAGGCAAAAGAATGGAAAGACAACAGCCTGGTCTGGAAACTTAGTGGTGAGAACTTGTCTTTTGTTTCTTTGTTTGTTTGTTTTCAAGACAGGGTTTCTATGTATAGCCCTGGCTGTCCTGAAACTCACTCTGTAGACCAGGCTGGCCTCGAACTCAGAAATCTGCCTGCCTCTGCCTCCCAAGTGCTGGGATTAAAGGTTTGTGCCACCACTGCCTGGCAGAAGAACTTGTCTTAAAAAGAAAATCACATACACACATACACACACTGAGAGAGAGAGAGAGAGAGAGGAAGAGGGAGAGAGAGACAGAGACAGAGGGAGAGACAGAGGGAGAGACTGGAGAGATGATTCAGTGTTAAAAGCACTAGTTGTTCTTCCAGGGGACCCAAGTTCCAGTCCCAACACCCACATGGCAGCTCACAACTTTTGTAACCTCTTCTGCCCTCCACAGACCCAGGTGTGCACATATATAAAAGCTAACAACACATACACACGCACCGGGTGTGGTGGTGGCACAACTCCTTTAATCCCAGGACTTCACGGACAGAGGCAAGGTAGATCTCTGAGTTTGAAGCCAGCCTAGTCTATATAATGAATCCCAGTGTAGTCAGGACTACAAAGCAAGTAAGATCCTATCTCAAACAAACAACAACAAATAAGTAAGAAATTCAATAATAGAATATTTTTTAAAATACAAAAAGCACTGGGGGTCCAGATACTTGCCTCACATGTACAAAGTATAGGTCTAATCCCCAGCATTCCAAAATCTTTATGTATCCATGTATGTGTGTATAGCTGTATATGTGGGTAGATTTATTCATGTATGTGTGTGTAGTTCTACATGTGGGTAAAGATGTATTCATGTGTGTGTGTATAGTTGTATATGTGGGTACAGATATATTAACGTATGTGTGTATAGTTGTACATGTGGGTTCAGTTGTATTCATGTGTGTGTAGTTGTACATGTGGATACAGATGTATTCATGTGTGTGTGTGTAGTTGTACATGTGAATACAGATGTATTCGTGTGTGTGTGTGTGTGTGTGTGTGTGTGTGTGTGTGTGTGTAGTTGTACGTGGAGGTACAGATGTATTCATGTATGTGTGTGTAGTTGTACATGTGGGTACAGGTATGTGGCCACACTGTACATGGGGGACAAAGAACAATCTTTGGTAGTGATCCTTGGATGCTCACCATTTTTATTATTTATTTATGTACTTATTTTTATGATTTATTTATTTATTTATTTTATGCAAGAGTGTTGGTTTTTTTGTTTTTTGTTTTGAGACAGGGCTTCACTGTGCATCCCTGGCTTGCTCTGTAAACCAAGCTGGCTTCAAACTCAGAGATCCACCTGCCACTGCCACTGCCCCTGCCCCTGCCCTCTGCCCTCTGCCTCTGCCTCCTGAGTGCTGGGATTAAAGGCATGTACTACCACCGCCTGGTTTTTTTTTTTCCCCCTGGGAGACAGGGTTGCTCTGTATAGCCCTGGCTGTCTTGGAACTCACTCTGTAGACCAGGCTGGCCTCGAACTCAGAAATCTGCCTGCCTCTGCCTCCCAAAGTGCTGGGATTACAGGCTTGCGCTGCCAGTGCCCGGTCACCACCTGGTTTCATATGAGTATTTTGCTTTCATGTACATATGAAGTCAGAAGATGGTTTCCAGTCTCCTGGAACTGATAGTTGTAAGCTGTGATATGGATTTTTTTTTAAAGATTTATTTTTATTTATATGAGTACACTGTAGCTGTCTTCAGACACAGCAGAAGAGGGCATCAGATCCCATTACAGATGGTTGTGAACTACCATGTGGTTGCTGGGATTTGAACTCAGGACTTCTGGAAGAGCAGTCAGTGCTCTTAATCACTGAGCCATCTCTCCAGCCCCCTGTGATATGGATTTTGGTAACCAAACCCAGGTTCTCTGCAAGAGCAGCAGGTGCTCTTAACCACTGAGCCATCTGTCCAACTCCTTACAGATCTTTTTGACACAGTCTTTCCCCCTGTCTGGAACTTACTAAGAATGCTGAGCTGTCTGATAAACCAGCAAGCCCCAGGGATCCAACTGTCTCCCCCTCACCAGTACTGGGTTACAAGTGTTAGCCAAGCAGGGTGGTGCAGGCCTTTAATCCAGCACTCAGGAGGTAGAGGTCAGCAGATCTCTGTATATTGTGGACCAGTTTAGCGAGTTCCTAGCCAATACCATGAGACCCTATCTTAAAAAAAAAAAAAAAAAGGCAGGTTGAGATGACTCATTGTTAAGAATACTTAATTGCTCTTGCAGAGGACCCAGGTTTAGATCCTAACGGCCACATGGTGGGTGGCTCACAGCTGCTTGTAATTCTAGCTCTGGGTAATCTAACATGTCCTCTGATCTCCTTGGACTCCTGCACACAGTATGTGGTACACATATGTACACTCAGGTACACACACACACACACATAGAAGGAAAATTTTTTCTGAGGCAGAGTTTTTCTGTGTAGCCCTGGCTGTCCTAGAACTCACTCTGTAGACCAGGCTGGCCTTGAACTCAAGAGATCCACCTGCCTCTGCATCCCAAATGCAGCTAAATCCCAAATCCCAGCTAAATCTTTTCTGTGTGTGTGTGTGTGTGTATGTGTGTGTATGTGTACAGGTCATGTCATGTATGGAGGTCAGAGGAAAACTTGAAGATACCGGCTCGTTTCTTACAGCACTGGGTCCTGAGACTCCAGCTCAGACCATCAGCCTTGTTGGTACTGGCCTTTATTTGCTGAAGCCCCAAAAATCTTTTATTGAGTGCTATAGGTGCACAGTGCTGGGGAGGGGAACCCAATCATGATAGAGCAGAAGCGAAAAGAAAACCCCTTGCTAAGGCCTGCAGAGAAAATTAGTGAATGTTAGTGAATGTTAGTATCTTGGAATAACAACGTTGGGAGGCATCTTAGGGGTTAACTTAGTCCCTACATAGAGAAATTGAGGCCTAACATGCATCGAGTGCTCTGGATGTGTAAACACCAAAAACAAAACAAAAGGACCCCACAAAAGAGAAGTACTCGCTCAAGTAATCTACTCTGAAGCATTCAAATAGTTTTTAATTTGCGAACAGGAAATTTGGTCCTTGGCTTCCAGTTCTAGTGGAATGAGTGCGGAAACTGAGACCTAGGTCTTACAGTAAACTATAGATGTCTGCCACCACGCGCCGAGAGTATTTTGTAGCCAAACTATGGACTCTAAGGAGTATTGTGGGAAGCCAGGGCAGGGGAGGTGGAGTCTCTACTAAAGGGGATTCCAAGCCTCTTCACTATGCTCCAACAGGGGTCAGAGACCCTTGTACCCTGCCCTCCCCTCCCCAGAAGTCACAGGTGGAGAGATTTGGCCCCATCATCCCGAGGGCAGAGGGCCTCCCGGGACCTGCTGCTGTGAGCCCCAAGCTTTGCCGTCTGTGAAATGGGGATTCCCTGCCACGCTTGCAGGCCCGCGCGGTTTAAGAGCATCCAAAGAGCAGCAGGGTTATTAATGCCTGGCTTTTCCTAAGCACAGATTCCTCCTCTCCTCCCCCAGGACCACGGAGGCGTCTGGAAATTGAGCAGAGCCAGCCAGTCTCGAGTGAACAATCAGCAGCCCCGACGCGGGGCTCCGCCGAGACAGCGGCAGACGCGGGGGTGGCGCGGGGGCCGGGCGGTGCGCGCTGGGGTTGCCATGGCCCCCGGCCCCGCTGCACGTGCAGCGGCTTCCCGGGGCGTTCCCGCGGTGGCCTCCATGGGCGGGCGAGTGCCGAGCGTAGCTTGTCCAAAAAGGACCATGGATCCATGGCATGGACCCTTGTCCCTTGGGCAGCGACCTCCGCCCAGCCCCGGTCACGCCTCGGAAGGCGCCACGTCCCGGCCCAGCGCGTCGGGCTCCCACGCCCTCAAGGGTCCCCCGCTGCTGCCAGAGCGCAGGAGTTTGGGGCTAGACGGGACGGGGCGGGGACCAGGACCTCTGAGCCCTGAGCCCCTTACCGCAAAGGTCTGCGCATGAGCGGGACAACTTACTATTGGACAAGCATGAGCTCAGACACTTGCTCAACTATGAGTTGGCGTTTGGGGGTATGGGGTAGCGATGGGGGGAGGGGCTATCCCCAAAACCAGCAAGTGTGACCTCTACTACAGTCCTCTGCACCGAACTGGGTCGGTTCTAAAGGAGTCTGGAAGCTGTTTTATTATTCTCCTGTCTCAAGAGGAGGACGGGATGTGGAATGCTTGGCCCTGTCATCCTTTGTCCAGGAGTACACAGAGCCCACAGCTCGACCAATTCTTTCAGGTCTCTCTGGTGGAGAAACTGAGGCTTGCATGGGGGGTGCTGATTAATTTAAGTCCTTACTGTAATTAACAGCATGCTTGGACTGGAGTACCTGTGCTTTTGTCTCGAATTGCTGTGCCTTCTCCAACACTCCACAGCCCACCTCACACGAAATCAGAAGTGCCCCGAGGCTAAGGACACCCAGACCTTTGCCAAGACTAAATTAGAAAAAAAAAAAATGTCTGAAAAGAAAAACACGAAAGGTTTCTAATAAAAGCTATCTTCTTGGGCCTGCCCCCCCCCACCTCCGGCACGCCCACTCACCTGCACAACCCAGTTTGACATTTGCCGGCTGGCAGCTACACACACACACACACACACACACACAATGACACTTTCTTTGGCATCCAGAGGTAGAAATGCCCAGAGACCTGATGTGGCCTTACTCCAGTAGGGCTTTTCTTCCTGTTCTCAGAATAGCTGCCCTGTACCGGCTTGGGAGGCTCCTGTGGTATCTCCTGACAGACTTGGTGTCTCTAAGAGGACCCGCTTCTAAGGGTCATTTATCTGTGCTACATTTATGAGGGTCTTGAGTTTGATTGTGCTCTTGTGTCAATCCACAGAGCCTCTCCTCATCCCCTTCCTCCCCAACTTTGAGACAGGGTCTCCTGTAGCCGAGGCTGGCTTTAAATTCCCCATGTGCTCAAGGATAGCCATGAACCCTTTCACCTCTCAAGTGCTAGAATAAAAGCAAGTGACACCACGCCCAATTTGTGGGATGCTGGGGTTTGAGCCCAAGGCTTCTGTTAGGCAAGCACTCTGTCAGCCGAGCCACTGCATCCCTACTCCCATTATTAACTTCCATTTTTTGGCTGAAGCCCAAAACATCTCTCCATCATGGCTTCCAAGAATCCTACTGCCTACTCTGAGGCAGTGGTGGTGCACGCCTTTGATCCCAGCACTTGGGAGGCAGAGGCAGGCGGATTTCTGAGTTTGAGGCTTGCCTGGTTTACAGGTTGAGTTCCAGGACAACCAGGGCTACGCAGAGAAACCCTGTCTAAACAAAATTAAACAAAAAAAGCAAAGACAAACTAACCCCTACCTCAAAACAAACAAACAAACAAAAAACAAAAAGCACTCAACAGCCTGTGTTTTTCCTCTCCCTTAAAAGAAATACTTAGAATGTAAACATGCTTCCCCATAATAGGAGAGAAGCGAGTCCTTTAGTTGTCTTCTGATTTTCATATGCATATGGTATCGCGTGCGCACGCACGCGCGCACACACACACACACTGCACATAAACACGACATTAATTAATTAAATTTAAAATGCCCAGCTTTGGAAGGTAGAGATGAGAGATGGGTGAATTTTTACTGTTTTCCCTTACTGTCTCGTGCCTCTAGATGACTTCTTTCCTTCTTTCTTGTTTTAAGATTTAAGAATAATGGGGCTGGAGAGATGGCTCAGCGGTTAAGAGCACTGGATGCTTGTCCAAAGGTCCCGAGTTCAAATCTCAGCATCCACATGGTGACTCACATCCATCTGTAATGAGATCTGACGCCCTCTTCTGGTGCGTCTGAAGACAGCTACTGAACCGGAGCGACTGGGGTCCACAGCTATGGTGTACCTATATATATATATATATATATATATATATATATATATATATATATATATATATAAATCTTAAAAATCAAAACAAAACAAAAAAAGATTTAAAAACAACGAATTGTGGCTCTGTACAAATGCCCGAGAAGCCCAGAGCTATAGATGGAGCTGTGGCTGGAGTCACGGGCAGTTGCGAGTTGCCTGCTGTGGGTGCTGAGAATCCCGCCAAGGTTCTCTGCAAGGGCAGTGCATGCTTTCAGCCGCTGGGCCGTCTCTCCAGCCTGCTAGGCCTCTTTATTCAGCCACTGATGGATCTCATACTGTCGCAGGGGCTGATTTGTTATTTCTCTCTTTTGCTTTGTGCATATTGGGTGTGTGTCGTGTAGGCTGAAGGCACAGACATTGTCTGCATCAGGGACCTTTCCAGTATCTTTGTCCCACATGGACGGTTTCTGCTTTTGCAAAGCAGGGTGTGACCGCTCTGTTTTCTTTGGCAGAATTAAGTCCATCCTGCCTTATGGCCTGGAATTGCCATCTTGCTTCTGCAAAGGTCCTCCGTGGTTATATTTAGACACGACTTCATTTCCAGTCTCTATGGAGGGGCTAATTCAGCCATTATCCAAACACACTGTGGCACTGTTTCAAACCACACTGAGGAGTGGAGGCTCCTCTGCTTCCATGGCACACATCAAAAGTCGCTCTTTCTACATGCCTGCTCTGCCCGCAAACAGTGTCCCATAGGGAGGGCCACTTGCTCTGGCCGTGGCTTAATTGTAAATCCTAGGGTACCAGAGGAGGACTCGGGGTCTTTCTCTAAATATGTGAGCCTGACTGAGCTATTGGTCATAATTATCTTTTTGCATGATCTATTTTGGTGTGTGTGGGAAGGGGTGGGGAGTGGGGGTGGGAGGTGGGGATGGGGAAGTGTCAAAAGTGCTTATTATTCTTACAGATCTCTCAGAGGACCCAGGTGAGCTTCCCAGAACCCACACAGTGGCTCACTACCATCTGCAGTTCCAGTTCCAGGGCATCTAATACCCTCTTCGGAACTCTAAGGGCACCAGGTATGCGCATGGCATACAGACATCCACATAGGCAATACATTCATAGACATAAAATAGATACTAAATATCTCCCCTCCTTTTGATTTTTGAAGACAAGGTTTCTCTGTGTAGCTCTGGCTATCCTGGAACTTGCTCTGAAGGCCAGACAAGTCTTGAACTCAGAGATCCACCAGTCTCTGCCTCCTGAGTGCTGGGATTAAAGGCTGGGATTATGTCCAGCTTTCCCGCTTTTTCCAGAATCAGGGGCTTAAAAATGGGCATGGTGGCCTTTAACCCAGCACCTGGGAGGCAGAGGCAGGAAGCCAGGACTACACAGTGAAACCCTGTCTTTTTGTTTGTTTGTTTGTTTTGTTTTTTGAGACAGGGTTTCTCTGTGTAGCCCTGGCTGTCCTGGAACTCACTTTGTAGACCAGGCTGGCCTCGAACTCAGAAATCCACCTGCCTCTGCCTCCCAAGTGCTGGGATTAAAGACCTGCGCCACCACTGCCCCGCTGAGACCCTGTCTTAAAAAAGAAAAAGAAGGGCTGGAGAGATAGATGGCTCAGTGGTTAAGAGCACCGACTGCTCTTCTGAAAGTTCTGAGCTCAAATCCCAGAAACCACATGGTGGCTCACAACCATCTGTAATGAAACCTGATGCCCTCTTCTGGAGTGTCTGAAGACAGCTACAGTGTACTTGCATATAATAAATAAATAATCCAAAAAAAAAAAAAAAGAAAGAAAGAAAGAAAGAAAGAAAGAAAGAAAGAAAGAAAGAAAGGAAAAAGAAAAATTGAGGGCCTACTGTGTGCCACAGAGCCACATCCTCAGTCCCTGCCTATATCTCCTCAGCCAGCAGGGAAATATCACCTCAGGGGGCACAGCCTGACAGGTCCCAGAGGAGCTCAGAGGGCTAGGGTCTGCCGCTAGTTATCATAGGAGGAATTAGGATTGTAACTGTTAAACCAGCTGTGGTGGAACATACCTGTAATCCCAGCCCGTGGGAGGAATCGGCAGGAGGATCAGGAGTTCGAGGCCAACCCGGACTACATGAGACTGTCTCAAAGCAAACCGCTTGCACAAAACTGTGACAATTATATGTAGAGTATGGGGTGGCAGAGGAGGGACCATCTCTGCTTGGGAAAGAATCATCCAGACCTCGAGCCGAGTGCAGAAGGATGACGTGTTGACCCAGAAAGATGCGGTGGGATTCAGGATGAACGCCCCAGTTTCCAGGCTGCTCTTCCTTCAGTGCATGGGCTGTGCTGGCTAGTTTTATGTCAGCCGGATACAAGCTAGAGTTGTCAGAGAGGAGGGAACCTCAGTTAAGACAATCCCTCCATATGATCCAGCTGCAGGCATACCTGTAGGGCATTTTCTCAATTAGGGATTGATGGGGTGATGGGAGACAACACAGCCCATTGTGTGAGGTGCTACCCCTGGGCTGGCAGTCCTGGGTTCTATAAGAAAACAGGCTGAGCAAGCCATGAGGAGCAAGCCAGGAAGCAGCACCCCTTCATGGCCTCTGCATCAGCTCCTGCCTCCAGGCTCCTGCCCTGTTTGAGTTCCTGTCCTGACTTTTTTTGATGATGAGCAGTGATATGGAAGTGTAAGCCAAATAAAGTCTTTCCTCTTCCACTTGCTTTTTGGTAAAAGTGTTTTATTCCAGCCATAGAAACCCTAACCAAGATGCAGTCTTTTCCTAACACCTTGAGATAGCTTTCTGAAGCCAGGGTGGAATGGAGAGACACCTGCCAGGTGGAGAGACTTCAGCGGCACTGGTGGGACAATGAGAGTCCTTTTGCCTTGGCACAGCCTGATGGAAACCAGGGTGTTGGTGGTCTGGTAGCTCCATTTGTCCCGGCTGAGGAGAGGAGGGGCGGTTTCCATCTAATTCTCTGTCTGCAGGAGCCAGAAGTGCAGCCTGGGCAGTCTGAACATTTGCTTCCTGACTGCGTGTGGCTCCCTCATAGGCAGAGACATCCTTTTCCAGACTTGCTGGTTCCTGCCATCTGGCATGGAATGCTCAGAGGAAACCAGTGTCTTAGCACAAGGCAGTCCCAGCTTGGGAGAGAAGGTGTCGCCTTCACCGTGTAATCACAGGATGCTGACTAGCTGCTAAAAAGGCGTTTGGAACCGTTTCTTCTCACGTTGGATCAGTCCCTTTCAGAGGAACAGGCGAGAAGTTTTTATGTTATCTGGAGAGTAGAACAAGAGAGATACCAACACGAAGGAGACAAATGTGAGATGGCGTAGCCTTGGCACTGTCCTGAACTCAGGGCTTTTCCCGGACAAGGTAGTTCTGGTTTAAAAAATATTAGTGATAGCTGGGAGGTGGTGGCGCACACCTTTAATCCCAGCACTTGGGAGGCAGAGGCAGGCAGATTTCTGAGTTCGAGGCCAGCCTGGTCTACAGAGTCAGTTCCAGGACAACCAGGGCTACACAGAGAAACCTTGTCTTGGGGAAAGAATATATTGGTGACATAAGCCTGAAATTTCCAGCTACTTGAGAAGTTGAGGCAGTAGGATCACAAGTCCGAGGCTAGCCTAGGCTACTCAGTATTTTCTCTTTCTTTACTTTAAAACAAAAGGAAAAAATATAGATATGTATATATATATATATATATGTGTGTGTGTGTGTGTGTGTGTGTGTATGTACACACACACACACACATGTATATATGAGCACACTGCAGCTGTCTTCAGACACACACAAAAGAGTGAATCAGATCCCATTACAGATGGTTAGGGGCCACTGTGTGGTTTCTGGGAATTGAACTCAGGACCTCCAGCGGAACAGTCGGTGCTCTTAACCGCTGAGCCATCTCTCCATTCCCAGTATTTTCAAAATAAGAAGGAAAGGAGGGCTATATAACATTTTCTAGCATCAACAAGGTTCTAGGTTCAACCCCCCCAAAAATACAAATAAAAATAAAAGTAAGAACAGTTGAGAGGTGTTCCCCGGGGACAGCCTTTATCAGTCTAGGACACAGGAGTGAGGGTCACCCCTAGACACATCAGAACATGTGGGAGACACTTGGGTGGCAGGGATTCAGGACAGGCGGAAGGGCCATCTGTTGGGGGCAGGGCTGGGGCCTCAGAGGAGGTGGAAAGTGCCACAGGCAGCTCGCTGGACACCTCACTGGATGAAGCTCTGAGGAGGTCAGGAGCCAAGGACCGAAGGTTAGACCAGGGCTCCTCTGAGACTCCAGGCAGAAGAAAAGAGCTGAACTCTCATAGCTCGTGCAGATGACTTCTCTGCCTTCTTCAGCGGCAAGTCTGTGAAAATCAGAGCCGCAGGCCACGTGCCCCTTGACTGTTCGGCTGGTTTCACAGTGTGGCTGTTCTGTGCACACTTGGGCTAGGTGAGAAGGTATTTATTAGTGCAGGCCAGCACCTAGATGAACATCCAGCCGAGGCCTTGGGAGAACGCCAACCCACAGGCCTGGAGCCGTCGACGTTTCCAGAGCAGGGATGCAGGCAGGCCAGGGTTAGTGATGTGGCTTGGTTTAGCAAATAACATCCCAGACGATCTCAGACCACAAAATTGTGCTCAGTCCGGAAAGCTCCAAAATTAGAACTTCAAACATTAGCTAGTTACAAATTAGAGGAGTCCTTTATTTACCTGGGTCTCCCACAGTGGGCCACGTCTTTCTGTGAAGATGGCCAAAGCAAAGAGAGTCAATAGAGTTAAAGTTGCTATGCTGGGATGTGTTTGGGTTGGGTCTCTTCAGACTCACACCCGCCATCTTGTGTGAAAGAAAAGGGGCTTTCTCAAAGCTGCTGGCTTTTTCCATCTCTTTGTGATTCAAGTTCTTTTGACCCCAGCCCAGGTCAAGGAGAGAGCTAGGGACTTGAGCCCAGCAGACCAGTTGCTGAGGATTGGGAATGCCAACTATTCTTGTGAATCTGTGTAAAAGCTATCTACAACTGATCAAACAGCAGAACAAGCTTGAGGTGCAGGTGGGTCTGTGAGTTCAAGGCCAGCCTAGTCTATATAGCGAGGTCTAGGACAGCCAGGACTACATAGAGAGACTCTGTCTCAAAAATATAACAGAACAACCGTGTGTGTGTGTGTGTGTGTGTGTGTGTGTGTGTGTGTGTGTGTGCTTCCAACATTACCAGTGTTCAGGTGACCAAGCACAGGTCACAGCTTTCGTGACAAGCTGCTTTACCCACTGAGCTATCATCTCACCAGTCCTGTAAACACCTCTGATCACATGAAAAAAAAAATACCAACTCTGCTTCAACGGGCTAAAAAGTTTTTTTTCTGAGCCAAATCTAAATTATGACATAGTGGCCTGGGATCACAGATTCCAGTTACCCCAAATGACATGCCCCTCCATGCAAAGGTTGCATGAGCGCTGGTTTTTCAAACTATTGCACATGTTGTCCTCAAAATCTTGCAACATGTTCTGGAGAGGGCACCTTTAGAGCTCCTAGAGTCACAGACTCCACGGAACAATAACCTCTGTCTACATAATGACATAGTCACTGGTGAGGAGAGAATTCGCCTAAGATGGGCTAGGCCAGCGGGCTGTCACTGAGCTACATCCGTCGCCTGACATGAACTTTTTATAGTTCCAGAAAGGAAACTCATGAATTAATGTGTTTACAAAATGGACAGTAACTGGGTGTGGTGTGCATGCCCATAAACCCAGCTCTCCCTGGACTGAATTCTGAATTCCGAAGGAGATGGGAAGTTCCTGGCTCTAGCAAGTTCTAGGGCAGCTTGGGCCACTTAGAGATACCCTGTCTCTCTAAGGCAATAGCCTCGAGGTCGGGGGTTGAGCTCCACTTTGATCTCGGCGCTCAGGAAGCAGAGGCAGATGGGTATCTGTTCAAAGCCAGCCTGATCTCCAGAGGGAGTTCCAGCCTAGCCAGGGCTGCACGGAGAAACCCTGTCTACAAACAACTAAAACAAAGACCCAACAAAGCCTGACCTTCAGGCTCGGGCCCAGAGGCCCGGCTTCTGGGGAGTGTGAGAGAGGAAGGTTCCAAGTTCAAGAGAGTTCAAGGGTATCCTGGGCAACCCAGCAAAGTCTGCAAAGCAAATCATTAAGGGGCGATGAGATGGCTTCCCAGCTTGAGTTTGATCCCTGAACACCTTGTGGTGGAAGTAAAGATCCACTCTTAAAAGTTTTCCTCTCTCCGGTGGTGGTGGTGGTGGTGGTGGTGGTGGTGGTGGTGGTGGTGGTGGTGGCAGTGGCAGCGGCAATCCCAGCACTTGGGAGGCAGAGGCAGGCAGATCTCTGAGTTCCAGGCCAGCCTGGTCTACAGAGTGAGTTCCAGGACAGCCAGGGCAACACAGAGAAACCCTGTCTGGAAAAAACAAAACAAAACAAAACAAAAACCTTTTCCTTAGACTCCTGTGCACACACTGTGAGATACTCACACCTGTGCGCACAGACACAGACAGACACAGATACACACACACACACACACACACACACCAAATAAACAAGATGTTAGCTAATTTTAAAAAGGAAAATCCTAGCCGGGCTGTGGTGGCGCACAGTGGCGCACACCTATAGTCCCAGCACTTGGGAGGCAGAGGCAGGCGGATTTCTGAGTTCAAGGCCAGCCTGGTCTACAGAGTGAGTTCAGGACAGCCAGGGCTACACAGAGAAACCCTGTCTGGGGGGGGGGGGGGGACGACAAACAAACAAACAAAAAGGAAAGTCCAACACTGAAGAGGCAGAGGCAGGCAGACCTCTGAGCTTGAGGCTAGCATGGTCTACAGAGCTAGTTCCAATACATCCAGGATTATACAGAAAAAAAAAAAAAAACCCTGTCTTCAAATACCACCACCACCACCACCACCCCTCACAAAAAGGCAAAAAGCATTTACCTAGCATGTGCAAAGTCTTGAGCTTGAGTGTACATGTCACTTCTTCAAAGAACTTCAGTTCCATAGTCATATATGACAGGCTCCAAGCACAGGATGAGGACAGATGCCATCTTAATGGGGTGGGAGTTGGGGGAGGGCACGGAGCGCTGCTATTGGTAGGTTGGCTAGTGGCAGAAGGTCTCTTGTGAGTGGGAGCCCATGCTGTTGGCCTAGTCTCCCATTCCTCAGACTCCCATTCATGTACTACTGTCTTGGGTCTATTTCTCTCACTAACAACACAGTATCCACAGCATGGGTAACATATAAAGAAAGGGTTATTTTCAGCCCATGGTTCTGGAGGCTTGGTGTTGAAGGGCAGTGTCTGGTGATATCCTTCTTGCTGAGAGTCTCACGACAGAACAGGTTAGCATGCGTAAAGAGACGGAATATGTGTGTGTCTATATGTTCTGCTCTTTCCCTCTACCCCACCTTCTGTGTAGCCCTGAGTGTCCTGGAATTCATTCTGTAGATCCGCCTGCCTCTGCCTCCAAGTGCTGGGATTAAAGGCGTGCGCTACCACCGTCTGGCTCTCTCTCTTCCTATAGACTCAGCAGTACTCAACCTATGCATTTTAATCCCTTTGGGGGGGGTCACATATCAGATATCCTGCATATCATATATTTACATTATGATTTATAACAGTAGCAAAATTATTTATGAAGTAGCAATGAAACAGTTTTATGGTTGGGGTCATTACAACATGAGGAACTGTATTAAAGGGTTGCAGCATTAGCAAGACTGAGAACCAGCTATAGAGCAAGCCATCGGTATTCAGTTATGGGGCTCTATTCCCTAACCTTATTTAATCTTAATCTCCTCCCCAAATCCCTACCCCTAAACACCATTCTCAAATTAAATTCCACCTTTTTTTCCCATTAATTAATTTATTTTACATCTCGGTTGCTGCCCCCGAGTCTCCCCTCATACCTCCCTCCCCTTCTACTATGAGAGGGAGGAGGTCCCCCTGGATATCCCCTCCACACCCTGGCATATCAAGTTTCTGCAGGGCTAGACACGCCCTGTCCCATTGAGGCCAAACAAGGCAGCCCAGTTAGGGGTACGGGATCCACAGACAGGCAGCAGCTTTAGAGACAGCCCCTGCCCCAGCTGTTGGGGGACCCACACGGAGACGGAGCTGCCCACCTGCTAGGTATGCGTGCAGGGAGGGCAAATTCCACCTTCTTCCAACCTCAGGATGACTAATCTCCAACATGAACTTCCGAGGCAAACCATATTAAAATCCCAGGACACGCAGCAAGCATGCAGTGAGCGGAACAGCCGCAGAGGCTGGCTGAGGCGTGGTGTGTCCTACTCGCGTCGGCTCGCGTCGGCTGTAGGATTTCCCAGGCAGATGTTTAACACAGAGACCCTTGACCGTCACGTCCACAGGTCCACCTGCAGCTCTCGGCCCTGCCTACTTCCCCGCCAGGCCCATCTTATCTTTCAAGTCCCCGGCCACCAGTCAAGTCACTTCCCCCCTGGGCATGACCCTTAGCTTCTCTTCCCTCTGTCCTTTTCCCAGAAAGTCTTGGATGCTCCGGGGCCTAGCGAAGCTCTGCATGCTGGGAGGACTGGTCACTGTCTCTGATGTTATCCAGAGGGTGACAAAGAGGGACTGCCCTGCAGTTGACATCTGTTCTTCGTTTATTTCCACTGAGTCAACCCATCTGTGGCCTAGGTCTTGAAGGATCATCACCCTCCCTATGTGGGCAGGGCCGTGGTGGAAGATAACACAGTCTGGGCCTTCAGCCTATACAGCCTGTACCTCGTGTGTCCTGTTTTTCTCAAGTTCAATCCTGGATACACTCCTTCTCAAACCTCAGAGTGCTGCTAGGCCTATGTGACTTTGTAGATTTGACAGAATTGAACTCAGGATGGGTCGTTCTAGTTTCAGGAACCTTGAGAAGCATGGCCAGCTGTTCTCTTTCTACTGGAGGCTGCCTCACTCCACCCCAGCCCCACCCCCACCCACCCACAGTAGGGATTAAATCTAGGGCTTGGCGTCTCTACCTCTGAGTTACAGGTCAAGACTTCAGAAGCCATTCAGCAAAATGCACACAGTGATCTTAAATAGATAACAGATCTTAAAATTCTGACAGCTCCAGAATCCCACGTGTCTCCCATTTCACCGGTGTGCTCCGTAAACTGCACGTAGTTTCTCAAAGATATCGCATACTATAGTTGTATGCCAGAGGCTGCGCTGTGGTAATGCTCACACTGTGGCTGGACCCTGCTTCCTTACTCTGGACACCTCCAACAGCATCCAAGGCAGTGCTTCTAAATATGGAAAGATGCCTCCAGAACCCACAGGACCTCCAGCCCCACCCCCCACATCCAATTACAATAAGAATTGCAAACCTTAAATCTCGTGTAAATATTAGCTCGAGAACAAACAAACCAAACAAAATTGGGAAGTGGGGCTGGGGAGATGGCTCATCAGTTAAGAGCACTGGCTGCTCTTCCAGAGGTCCCAGTTTCAATTCCCAGCAACTACATGGTGGCTCACAACTGTAAACGCCAACCCCAGGAGATAAGGTGCCCTCTCCTGGCCTCTTCCAGTACTGCATGTGCGGAGTGCACATACATACTGCACGCAAAGCACCCATACCCAATAAAATAAAATGAAAAAGAAAAGTTTGCCTGGCAGTAGTGGCGCATGCCTTTAATCCCAGCACTTGGGAGGCAGAGGCAGGTGGATTTCTCAGTTCGAGGCCAGCCTGGTCTACAAAGTGAGTTCCAGGACAGCCAGGACTATACAGAGAAACCCTGTCTTGGAAATAACAACAAAAAAAAACAAAACAAAAAGTTCAAAATTTTATTTGTGAGTCGGGTGTAGCTTATTCCTTTAATGTGAGCCTATAAGTAACAGCTGTAGGTAAGTTTCTTCTCCCCCTCTGAACCCATGAAGTTAAAGAAAAAAGTTACAAGCCAGGCCTACAATCTGTTTCTTGGGATTATAAGACAAGATGGTTGAAAGTTCAAGACCTGCCCAGGCTGTTAGTAAATTTGAGGCTGTTAAGGGCAGTTTAGCAAGACGGCATCTCAAAAAGTAGACAACGTGGGGCGGATGTGACGGGGCAGGGTGCGGGCGGGGGTGTGGGATGAGATACCGCCCGGGCCGGTAGCACGGATGAGGCCTGAGACTTACTTTTTTTTTTTTAAAGATTTATTTTATTTATATGAGTACACTGTAGCTGTCTTGAGACACACCAGAAGAGGGCGCCAGATCTCATTATAGATGGTTGTGAGCCACCATGTGGTTGCTGGGAATTGAACTCAGGGCCTCTGGAAGAACAGTCAGTGCTCTTAACCGCTGAGCCATCTCTCCAGCCCCCGAGACTTACTTTTTAGAACTAAAAAGGATTTAGTATGTCACCGAGAGTCACAATACACAACAGTGGGTCAGGATAAGCTTAGCGGTTCCATTTGGCTCACCAAGGAAGAAATGCCGGAGTACAAACCAGTTTGCCCCAGGTCCTAGGCAAACTCACGGGTTTTAATTCTGAGGATGGTTCTTTCCAGACCTTGCTGCACCCTCTGGCTCTGAAGCCGGCTTGGCCTCCTCTACCCTTCCCACAGGACCTTCAGGTTTGCTGCTGTGATATCAACCTGCCCCCTGGCGGCAACATCTTGGGAAGCCTGGAATCTTCTTCCATCTTGGACTCCATGCCACGTAGCTAGAGGCTCCTGAGCTCTGTGGGTGCAACGCGAGTAAGACGCCTGTGGGTCAGCACAGGTGTGGCAAAGACTCATTTTATTCATCCAAATGTTTTTCAGATCTTCCCAAAGTGATCCTTCCTGAGCCAGACATGGTATTTCCATAGCTGGGAAGCTGAGACAGAGAGAGGTCAGGAGTTCAATGCCCGTCCAGGGTACTTGGAGACAGGGTTTTCCCATGGCTGACCTGGAACTTACTCTGTAGACCAGGCTGGCCTTGAACTTGGTAGACCTACATGCCTCTCCCTCCCAGTACTGGGATTAAAGGTATAAGCCATCATGGTGAATTCTATCTTCAAAAAAGAAACAAACAGGTGGTTGTGATCTTTAAGAAAAAAGAAACAAACAAACTAAGTACAACAAAAAAAGCATTGTGTGGTGGTGTGACACCTTTAGTCCCAGCACTTGGGGAACAGAGGCAGGAGTATCTCTGTGAGTTCTAGGCCAGCCTGATTTTACATAGCAAGTTTCAAGTTCCAGGAGAGCCCGAGACCCTGGTTGTTTCTGTTGTTGGTTTTTCTACTTTGTTGTTGTTTTGATTTTGTTTTTCTGAGACGAGGTTTCTCTATGTAGTATTGGCTGTCCTGGAACTCTCTATAGACCAGGCTGGCCTCTGATTCAGTGACCTTCCTGCCTCTGCCTCCTGACCGCAGTGACAAAAGGGTTGCACCTCCACCCCGTAAATCCTGTCTTAAAAAAACAAGGCCAAGGCCGCATGAGCTCCTTAGAGTTCCCTAAGACTCTAATGGGCAGATGCAAGAACAATCACCCTTAGCACAGGATGAATTCATAAGGCAAAGTCCTAACCCTGGGCACTTAACTCAGCCTGATTAGAAAACGGGGTTTCATAGAAGTCGTTAGTTAAGATGAAGTTGAGAGCTATGGCCAAGAGGCGAGAGCAGATACTTACCCAGCAGAAGTGAAGACTGGTTTCATTCTTAGTGCTACTAAAACTAAAACGAATAAGTGAAAGAATGCAGGGTCACACCTATAAACCTCTCCCTGGTAAACTGAGACAGGAGGATTACCAGCAGTTCAAGACAAAGTCAGGTGTTGCCACCCACACATTTAAACCCAGTACTCAGGAAGTAGAGGTAGGCATATCTCTGGGTTCCAGGACAGCCAGGGCTACTCAGGGAAACTCTTGTTTCACAAAAAAGTTCAAGACAGCCAGGGTTCCATGATAGAGACTCTGTCAACGAACTCAACGGGGGTGGGGTGGGGGTGGGTGGGGGTGGGGTTAAGGAACAGGGTGGACCCTTGATCTACTGTGACTGGGGCAGTTTAGGTACAGACACGTGCACATAGGGAACACCTCCTCAGGGTGAGGGTCAGGTAGACATTCTGCAAGCCAAACAGTATTAAAAGCTGCCTGCAAACTGGCAGAAAGGAGTGGCAGGGAATGTGTCCTCAGAGAGCACAGACAGGCGGCTGTCACGTGGCAGTCGCCAGAACCGTGAGGAGACTGGTCCAGGCTGGCCTCAGAGTCAGCATGTCACCGAGAATCACCCTGAGATCTTAATCCTCCTGCCTTCACCGTTATTATATTTGTAATTTAATTTTAGCTTCTCTGAGTGCTGAGGATGGACCTAGAGCCCGCGCGCGCACATCAAGCCGGCCCACTCTCAAGCAGCTGTCCCACTCACAGCTCTAGACACAGGGTTTGCTCAGCTGCTCAGCCTGGCCTTGAACTCGCTTGTCTTCCTGCATCGATCCCTGAGCGCTGGCGCCTCAGGAATCAATCACGGAGCATGTTCAGCACGATCCCCGAGCTTTAGGGTTTTTTCCTGTCTTTCATTTCTATTTTCCTTTTTTAAAGAAAAGTCTTTTGGGCTGGCTGCGGGGGCACGTGCTCCCAGCATTCAGGGACGGGGAGGCCGGCAGACCTCGGAGTCCAAGGCCAGTTTGGTCGGTCTACGGTCTACATAGCAAGCTCAAGGCCAGTCCGGGCTATATAGTAAGACTCTGTCTAAACAAACAAACAAAAAACAAACAAACAAACAAAAATAACACACTGTTCACAGGCTGGCTAGGTTGAGAATTTTTCAAATTAAAGTCCTGGCCTCTTTGGACTTTGTAAAAGTATTTATTTATTTAGAGTCTTATTCCTTTAATGTGTGTAAATGTTTTCCCTGTATGTATGCATGTATGTGTGTATATGTATGTATGTATGTATGCATGCATGCACACCACGTGTGCCTGGTGCTTCAGGAAGACAGAAGATGGAGATCTGGAGTTGTAGATGGTTGTGAGCCACCATGCTGGTTCTAGGAATTGATCCCAGGTCTTCTATAAGAGCAACAAGTAGCCTCCGAGCTGATTTACTTTCTGCAAAGATGAGGCCTCTTCCTGTAGCCCCAGCTGTCCAGGGTCTCATAGGCCAGGCTGGCTTCAAATCCACAAAGAGTTAGCTGCCTCTGCTGTTCAGAGTGCTGGGATTAAAGGTGCTCCTATCAAGCCCAGGCAGTTGTTTTAATTACACTTTTTTTGGGTAAGTTCATGCATCATGAGTGTGTATGTGTGTATATGTGTGTATGTGAATATATGTGTGTATGTGTATATATGTATATATGTATATGTTGGTGTGTATATGTATGTATAAGTGTGTATGTGTATGTGTATATATGTGTATGTGTATATATGTGTGTGTGTATATGTGTGTATGTGAGTATATAGTGTATATATGTGTATGTGTGTATGTGTGTGTATGTGTGTTTATGTGTGTATGTGTATATATGTGTATATGTGTGTATGCGTATATGTATATATATGTGTGTGTATGTGTGTATATGTGTGTATATGTGAATATATGTGTGTATGTGTATATATGTATATATGTGTATGTAGGTGTGTATATGTATGTATAAGTGTTTATGTGTGTGTATATGTGTATGTATATATGTGTGTGTATATGTGTGTATGTGAGTATATATGTGTGTATATGTGTATGTGTGTATGTGTGTGTATATATGTGTGTTTATGTGTGTATGTGCATGTGTATATATGTGTATATGTGTGTATGCGTATGTGTGTATGTGTGTATGTGTGTGTGTATATATGTGTGTTTATATGTGTATGTGTATATTTGTGTATATGTATGTATGTGTATGTGTGTATGTGTGTATATGTATATGTGTATATGTATATGTATTGTGTGTGTGTGTGAACTCATTTGCGCAATGCAAATGCCTAGCCACTATGGTACAACTATGTCAGTCAGAAGACCAGTTGTGGAGCCGGGCGTGGTAGCGCATGCCTGCTATCCCAGCACTTGGGAGGCAGAGGCAGGCAGATTTCTGATTTCGAGGCCAGCCTGGTATACAGAGTGAGTTCCAGAACAGCCAGGGCTACACAGAGAAACCCTGTCTCGAAAAAAACAAAACAAAACAAAAAGCCAACCCCCCCCCCAAAAAAAGACCAGTTGTGCAGCTGTGGGAGCCATTTGTCCCTTTCCGCTGTGTGGATTCCATGAATTGTATTCAGACTTGATGGTAGGTGCTTCACGCCCTGAGCCAATCACAGCCCCTACAACAAACAACACCGTTTTATATAGCTAGGCTCAACTTGAAATCCTAATCCCTCTGTCTCTGCTTCCCAAGTGCAGGGATTACAGGCATGAGTCACAGAAGTAGAAACTTAAGGGTTCTTTGAAAGTCACTTGTGTCGGATGGTGTTTTGCTGGGGCAAACACGTGAAGGAGTGCGTTCCTGAAGTGGACACAGGTGAAAGGCTAAGGCAGACTCGTGAAGAAACATTTCGCTGAAGCAGACACAGGAGAGAGGATGTTCTGCTAAAACAAACATGTGAAAGGACACGGATGAAGGATTCTTTGCTAACGACAAATGTCTTGGTCTGCCTTACACTGAACAGTTAAGCTCTGTTTGTCCTGACTCCAAGGACTCGGGTTGATTGGATGCACATGCTGAGACAAGACCTGGGCTGAGGCAAAACACGTGACGTTTGGAGGGTATAAATAGGACACCGAGTGACAGGCACAGAGCTTGGCTTGCTGCTAGCTGCGCAACGCGTGTTCCTCTTCACTATTATTCGCTTCCCTGAGAGAGGCACAGCTGAGAACTTCTCCTGCTGTCCCTCCAGGTCCCTCCTGCTGAGGCTGAGGCCTGGCCTGGCTCTGCCACTGTTGCTAACCCGACTCTACCGAACTGGGCTGCTGGTGTATCTGTGAGGTGTTTGTGAGCCGATCGAGATGCTGCCGCCTGCTGACCTGTGAACTAAACTGCCGATTTCCAGACACCAGACAGGAGTTGCTCCAAAGAACCTTTCTAAACAGGTCCACACACACACACACACACACACACACACCTCTCACTCACTCCCCCCCCCCTTATTCTTTCCTTTCTTCTACCTCTGGTGGGTGATAGGCTACAAGGGAGGCTAAAGAGTTTAAGAACCATCATTAAAAATAAGGTTTAAAAATATTAAAGGTCACCAGCTTGCTTTTTAAGAGAAATATTGGTGGTGGGGGGCATTAGTTAGCTCTGGAGCTCGGATTCAGGCCCTCAGGCTTTTGAGGCAAGCCCCTTACCCACTGAGACAGCTTGCCTCTTCCCCCGCCTCCTGCATAGCTTGACGTTTGTTTAACAGTTCTTTCCTGACATATTTTTTTTCCTTTATCTCACACATTACTGTGAGTAGCAAAAAAGTGGCCAAGCTTCACCCTGGAAGTCGCTTTAGCATTTGCAAACTCTGTTTTGCATAGAACGGCTACAGTCCCAGGCTGGCCACCAAAGGCACATTCCTCTCAGAGTGTCCACTGAGGGTGTCCAGTCCAGCTGCTTCTACCAAGGTCTCTTCCTCAAGCTTCAAGATTTCTGCTGGGTGTGGCCTATCACTCAGTACCTGGGAAGCACAGGCAGGATTGCTGTGAGTTCGAGGCTAACCTGGTCTACACAACATGTTCCCAGGCTAGCCAAGGTGGCACTGTGAAACTGTGTTGGAAGGAAACCAACACATGAAGGCAATTTAAGATTTTTTATGATGGCTACACAGTTGTAATTTTTACTCTAACAGTATCACTAGCTTGTATGAATTTTTTTTTTTTTTTGAAACAGGGTCTCACTATGTAGCCCTTGGCTAGCCTGAACTTTTTTTTTGTTCAAGACAGGGTTTCTCTGTGTAGCCCTAGCTGTCCTGGAACTCATTCTGTAGACCAGGCTGGCCTCGAACTCAGAAATCTGCCTGCCTCTGCCTCCCAGAGTGCTGGGATTACAGGTGTGCACCACCACTGCCCAACTCTGAACTTTCTTATGTGGACAAGGCTGACCTTGAACACTCCCTGCCTCTGCTTCCTGAGGACCACCATACCCAGGCCAGCTTCTGTATTTTTACCGAAGTTGATCAAGGCAATCTTTCAAAAAACAAACACAAACAAACAAAAAAAACCCCCCAAACAATAATAATGTTTTAAAATCAAACTTCGCCGGGCGGTGGTGGCATGCCTGTAATCCCAGCACTCTGGGAGGCAGAGGCAGGCGGATTTCTGAGTTCGAGGCCAGCCTGGTCTACAGAGTGAGTTCCAGAATAGCCAGGGCTATACAGAGAAACCCTGTCTCGGAAAAAAAAAAAAATCCAAAAAAAAAAAAAACCCAAAAAAAACAAAAAAATAAAAATAAAAAAATAAAAAATAAAATCAAACTTCACAAAGTTCTTCCAGGCCCCTCTCACCTGCCTACTTCCAGAGCTGTGACTGTAGATGTCTACCATAGCAATATCAGGGCACTTACATTCTCGTTTTCTGCTGGATAACATATAGCAAAGGATTTGTTGTTGTTGTTGTCATTGTTATTGTTGTTTTTGTTTTTTGAGAGAAAGAGGGTCTCACTATGTAGTTCTGGCTGTCCTGGAACTCACTGTGTAGAGTACTGGTGCTCAATCTGAGGGTCCTTTGGGGTTCAAATGAGCCTTTCACAGGGGTCACATCCTGTGACGCCAAATACTTACATTATGATTCGTAACAGTAGCAAAGTTACAGTTATGAAACAGCAAGGAAATAATCTTGTGGTTGGGGGTTCAGCACATTAGGAATTACATTAAAGGGTCACAGCATTAGAAAGGTTGAGAACCACAGCTGTAGACCAGGCTGGCCTCCGAAAGACATCCACCTGCCTGTCTCCCAAGTACTGGGATTAAAGATTTTTACAAAACTCAAATGTAGTGCCCTTAAGCAATTCAGAGCCCTGTGACTTTACACTTACTCCTCGGTCCTCTACCCCCATGGGTGACAAGACAGTCACACTTGTCCTCCAGCTCCCCATCTGTGCTCAGCAGGAGCCCACAGACAGTACTTCCCTGGCTGACCCTGTGACCTGCGTCCAGGGCGCTGGGCGCTGCCCTACTTTAACCATGCTCAGTGGCTCCACCACCAGGGCAGAGGCGGTATTACTAGTAGGCTAGCAATTCCCACACAAGAGCTGCCTTCCTCGAGCCCCTCAAACCCATCAGACGTTCTGAGCACTGACACCAGCAGTCAAAGGTAAGAGCTGGTAAGTGAAGGAAGTAGGTCAGGTCGGAGGTCATGTTGGAAGTAGGTCAGGTCAGAGGTCATGCTGGATACAGGGTCTGGCCGTGATGCCGTCACAGCAAAGTCTGCAGTTGATGTCACAGGAGTTCAGTAAAGGGTAACTCTTGATCTCATCCCGTCCAAAGCAACAGGCCTGGTTTGTATGCCAGGCAGAGGTGGGCCTCCCCTGGGGAGACGGGAGACACTGAGAGATCAGGGCTGGGTGACTGACCCCTTCATCCTGGAGAGGAACATCTGGGCACAAGCCATAGCGGCACTGCCACGGTTGTTTTCTTGTTTCTCACCCTCTTGATAGTCCATAATGGTACTTTTAATTTTTTTATTATGTTTACTTTTTGAATTGTGTGTGTGTGTGTGTGTGTGTGTAGTATGCTACCATGCATGGTGCATGTGTGGAAAGTCAGGTCAACTTTTGGAGTCAGTTCTCTCCTTCGCCCATCTGGGTCCCAGAGAACAGACTCAATAGACAAACAGATCTCCCTTTATTTTGTTTTGTTTTTGTTTTTTTCGAGACAGGGTTTCTCTGTGTAGCCCTGGCTGTCCTGGAGCTCACTCTCTAGACCAGGCTGGCCTCGAACTCAGAAATTCCACATGTCTCTGCCTCCCAAGTGCTGGGATTAAAGGCGAGCGCCACCACGGCCCGGCCAGATCTCCCTTTGTAACGCAGGCTGAAATTCACAATCCTCCTTTGCTTATAGTTGTGTACCACTGTGTCTGGCTGTCATAATTATACCTTTTTCTTTTTTAATTGAGACAAGGTTGTGTGTAGCCAAGGTTAGTCCCAAACTTGCTGTGTAGTCAAGGGTGAGCTCGGACTCCTGATTGTCTTGCCTCCACTTCCAAGTTCTAGAACTGCAGGTGTGTGCCAGCCGCCATATGCTGGGGACTGAACCTAACTAAGACTTTGTGCATAAATGCATTCCCTGATCCTTGCAATTTAAACTTTATTGCTTTATAACAAATTAGCTCTAGAACCAGGCCTGTCACCCCGGGTTCTTGGGAGGCCGAGGCAGTGTGATCTAAAGTCAAAGGCTTGCATGGACTGCAGAGTGAGTTCACAGCCAACCTGGGCAACTTGTTGAGACTCAGTCTCAAAATGCGTTACAAGAAAGGCTGGGGCTATAAGAGTGTGCACAGCATGCATAAGGCTCTTGCTTTCCGGTGCCATTCAAATCTAAAACAAAAGACAAAACTGCCCCCCAAAGTTAGCGGCTAAAAAATGCATTACCTCAGTTTCCGTCGTCAGGAGTCTGAGCTCAGCTTAACTGAGTGTCTGGCTCTGGGGTTTCCTGAGACTGTTATCACACACCCAGCCTAGAAGCTCAAGGCTCGGCCCTGCCTGGAGAGTCCTCTTCTAACCTAGAGTATGCGTCTCCTGGCAGGCCTTAGCAGATCTGCTTCCAAGTTCACTCTCGTGGTTGTTGGCCAGCTTCAGTTCTGTGGCATTTTCCGTAGTTGCTTTAGTGCCCTTGTGACTCAGCAGCTGGTGACTGAAGATCAAGGCCGCATCCTGAAGGGGTCTTGTGTGTGTGTGTGTGTGTGTGTGTGTGTTTGAGATAGTGTCTCATGTAGCCCAGGCTGGTCAGAACTTACTAGGCTAGCCCAAGGATGTCTTTGAACTTCTGATTTTCCTGACTCTACTTCCTGAGGGGCAGTGATCACAGCTAAATTTCTAGAGTTCTTTATGATTTCACCTTGCCTGTCACCTCTGCCATACTGCACTGACCAGGAGGAAGTCACTGAATCCAAGCCACATAAAAGAGGGCATCACTTACAGAGTCCCATGTTATTGGAAGTTAACTGTCCCAAAACCGATCTGGCAGACACTGAGCTGAGAGACTTTTACCCGCCTGGCTTCTCTTAATCCTCAGGCTGATCTATGGCCGTGGTTATCAACGCTACCACTTGCAGACATGGGAACCAGCTCCGAGTGGTTAAACTGCTTGCTCACACCCATGGACTATGACTCAGAGGTTCGCAACCTGAGTCACACATCAGATATCCTACGTATCAGGTGTTTACCTTGCGATTAATAACAGTAGCAAGATTACAGTTATGAAGTAGCAGTGAACTAATCTTGTAGTTGGCAGGAGGGGGGTCACCATAACGTGAACTGTATCAAGGGGTTGCAGAGTTAGGAAGGATAGAATCACTGAAGTATGTGGTGGAGAGGAGCTGTATCCTGTGATCACCTGTGAACAAGCCCACGTGTTTCTGCTTCCTTTGCGGTAAGAGCTCCTTCTCTGGTATGTTGGGAAGAATCAAGGTTGTGCAGATTGAGTGGAGCTGAACTGGTGCAGGTCAGAGGGTGGGAAATCCCACATTCCCTGAATGCAGAGCTCAGGAACGGGTCTGGGAACATGGAGCACATGGTCGTATTTGTTTCCAGATCCCTGCTTCCTGTTCTGTTCTCAAGGAAGGAGGGAGAATTTCATCCATATGACCATTTCAGTTTTCACTGAGATAGGGTCTCACCGTGTATCCCTGGCTCGCCTGGGACTCTTGGCAGACCTGGCTGATCTAGATCCCAGAGATCCACCTGCCTCTGCCTCCTGAGTGCTAGGATTAGAGGTGTGCACCACCATGCCCAGCACAATCACTTACCTTGGGGACCTCAAAAAGATGAGTTATAAGCTAGGCTGTGGTGGTGCATGCCTTTAATCCCAGCACTTGGGAGGCAGAGGCAGGTGGATTTCTGAGTTTGAGGCCAGCCTGGTCTACAGAGTGAGTTCTAGGACAGCCAGGGCTATACAGAGAAAGCCTGTCTCGAAAAACCAAAAGAGTTATGTAGAGCTTTGAAGGTAGCTAAGTGGTAGAGTACTTGCCTAGAATATGTACCCCTCCAGTCCAACGCCCAGTACCCACTTCCCAAAAGGTGCCTATGTTTGAATTGCAAAGAAGTGCTTGTACTTAGCTGCTGGTTACGGCACTAGTAATGGCCATGGGCTCCAGTGAGAAAGAACTGCAAAGTGCCTGAGAAGAAAGGGTCTCCACTGCAGGACACTGTGCTGAATAATGGCCAGTTAGGAGCAATCAGACAGAGAAGTGGCAAAGCTTAAGACATCAGAAAATCCAGTTAAAACAACCAGATTGTCTATGAAATTGAATTCAGGCTGCTGCTGCAAAGGGACTGTGGACATACGCTGCTCTGGGACAGGGTTTGCACTCCAAACAGAACTCATTAGTGAGCCTCAAAATTAGTTTAGGGGCTCAGGATCCACATTTAAAAAAAACAGTAAATCCAGGGGCTGAGGATGGTGGTTCAGTCAGTAAAGGGCGTGCCCTGCAAGCAGGAGTCCCCGAGTTCATCAGAGAAGCACAGTCAAAGGCCAGGCGTTGGTGGCACTTCATTGGTAATCCCAGGGCTGGGGAAGCAGAGGCAGAAGGATCACTGGGCTTGCTGCCCAGCCAGGTTAGCCTAACAGGTGAGTTCAAAGTTCAGTGAGACACCCTTTCTCAAGGGAGGTGGATGACATTTCTGAGGATGGCTGAGGCTATCCTCTGGCCTACTGATACACACACACACACACACACACACCACACACATACACAATACTTATATAGACACATAACACACTCAACGCACATACACATACCACACATAATCACACCCTTACACACACATATACATAACACGTACCACACACACACACATACACATATACCACACACACACACCACACATACACATGCACACACACACATATATACATAACACACACACATATACACATACATACACATATACCACACATACACACACAACACACATATACATAAAAAAACATACATACACATACATCAATAGGCAAATAGGTAATAGGACTTGAGAGGCTGAGGTTGGAGATTTGTAAGTTCAAGGCCAGCCTATATTATATCATGAGCTCCAGGTCAGCCAGAGGTACATTGTGAAACTTACTCTCGCAAAAAAAATGAATGAAAGCACAGCAGATAAGGCTATCTTTGATTTTTTCCCCCACTTATATAAGTAAGTGTTTACATGTGTGTTAGATAGAAAATACCTGTAAATATATTTCTTACTAAAGTTGTGGTCAAGTCTGAAAGCCACTGCTGTAATGTGTGCTGGTGGAGGGCTTCAGTGGGTACTAGTAAGGAAACTGTGCGGCTGGCTGGGTGGGCCTGGGGGCACACACCTGTAAACCTAGCACTAGGGACTTGGAAGCAGGAAGAACAGGAACTCAATGTCACCCTCAAATACACAGCAAGTACTACAGAGCCAGGACTACTAAAGCCATCTCCAAAACGGAAACAGCTAGGCATTGCGGCATACCCTTCAAGCCCAGCACTGAAGAGGCAGAGGCAGCTAGGTCTTTATAGAGGGCTTCAGGCCAATGTGGCTACTGTGAGACTTTGTCTCAAAATCAAAACCAATCAAACAAACAGAAAACTAAGAAAAGAAACTGTTAATATCTGTGTCTAGGCAGAGATAGGGAGGGGGGAGAGGGGGAGATGACTCAGCAGTTAAGAAACATCAGCACCTTATCAGGCAGCTCAGAAGCATCAGGCACTCCAGCTCACGAGGGCGCACACACAAACACCTACACACACACACCATACACATCACACACACTACACATACACACCACACACACACCACACACACACCATACACATCACACACACTACACATACACACCACACACACGCACCATACACATCACACACACTATACACATCACACACACTACACATACACACAGATACCACACATGGACACACACCACACACATAAACCACACCACACACACATCATATGCACATGTACATACTCTAAAACAAACCTTAAAAAGAAAAGAATAAAAATGGCGATTCTGTGGTCTGTTCAGCTCTGCTCTGTTCTAAGTTTCAAACAGGGAAATGTGAACAATAAGGTTTCCTTCCTAGACACTAACCTCCCTAATTGGAATCCCGTAAAAAGGAACAAACAGGGTGGATGTGAGCTGGAAAGGCTTGTGACAGAGCTGGCTTATCTTCCAGTTGGCACAGCCCTATCTCAGAGGGCAAGCTTCAGGTTACAGCGACCCACATCACCTGACACCAAATTACAAAATTTTAAATGTATATACCCATGTACGCTCTCCCTCCCCCAGTGCAAAGGATGGGCCCCAGGACCTTTGTCAGGCTGAGTGGACACTCTTGTCACCCAACACCATCCCTAGATCCTCCTGTTTTGTAGTGAAAACAGGGTCTCACTAAGTTTTCCAGGTGGTCTTTGAATGTCTGATCCTCTTGCTTCAGGCTCTCAAGTGGCCGAATTATATATAGGCCACGGCCCCAGGCTTAGCTGACATAACTCAGCAAGTCAGCCTTCCTCCACTGGAAAGCATGTTTGGTGAGAGTGAGGGCCCTGCAATGCTCACTGCTCACTCTCTAAGCACTCCATCAGCACCTAGGCACTCGCCAGACACACGTGGAGTGACTGCTGGGGGCCTGAACCCGTGGGGGTGAGGAAAGCGGCTGCCTCCCACTGACTGTACTTGATAAGCTGTTTGCACTTGGGTCAACTCTTCTAGCTGCATCATACTCAATCCTGATCCTTTCCCCAAACACCGTCTCAGAAAGCCTGCGGCCACCGCTCAGTTGGCCAGAGCAGTGTTACTGCAGCTCAGGGGCACCGAGGCAGTAGCACTGTAGAGATGAGATCGGGGTTAACTGTGGTAGGTAGGCAACCTTGGAAGTAAATCATGGTTCACATGGACCTGGTGGTGCAGGCCTGTGAGCCCAGGCTTTTCAGGAAGCTTGAGACAGGAGGACAGCAAGTTAAAGACCTGCCTGAGCTCCTGAGTGAGTTCAGGACTAGCCTGGCAACTCAGTAAGAGCCTATCTCAAAATGCAAAGTAAGGAGAAGAGGACATAGGACATAGCTCAATGGCACAGCTGACCTACAAGCCCTAGACTCAGTCACTACACCTGGACAGGCAGATGGAGGGCAGGAGTACATTATTCTTAAGGGACCAGGCTAGATGTGGGGCTTGGGGTACGCACACTACCAATAGCACTGGAGATACCAACCAAAAATACATGATTACTTTACATAGAATGAACAATCATTAAACAAGGGGCCCTCAAAATGTCATCTGAGCTTAAAGAAGAAATGAAGAGAAAGACACAGGAATATGGCTACTTTTCTTTTTTTACTTTGAACATTAGCATGAAGTTGGTTACCATATACATCCAAAGGCCCAGCGGGGGGGGGGGGGGGGGGGGGGAGAAATCATTAAATGGCACACCTTGTACCAGAGTCTTAATAAGAATAAAATATACAATGCTACATTGAGTGGTTAAAAATACACAAAAAAGTAGTTTTAACAATCTATAAATTTTTATACTTAAAATCATGATTGAGTTGAAATTAAAAAAAAGTGCATTTCCATTGCTAAAAAAATAATATTGGTATAGTTAACACAGGGAAGGAAGAAAACCATCACGCCGGGGATCTGACAGGATGCTAGCGGAAAAGATGAGTAAGGGAGGCCAGGCATCTGGACCAGTTCAGAGCCCACCTAGCTCCACCCATCACGCAGCTAGCTCCACCCATCACACAGCTAGCTCCACCCATCACGCAGCTAGCTCCACCCATCACGCAGCTAGCTCCCTGGGCCAAGCAGCCCTCCTCTCCCTCCTTCACATCCTAACAGACTCAGTCCTGCCCACCGCTCACCCACCCCCCCCTGAAGGCCAATAACCTTCTTTACAGCATGACAGGTGCCTTCCCTCACCGAGTCCCAACCTGACCTTCAACACCGTCTACAGAGGTAAGGGAGAGACACCGTCCCATTCTAGAATAGACGTAGTCGTAAATCTTCTTGGCCTTGCAAGCAGGACTGGGACCAAGCAGCTCCTGCCTTCTTACACTCCTCTGGACAAACATTCAACAGCAAGCTTTGTAAACCTAAGGCTAAGGATTCCTGGCAAGAAAACTGGACTTCCTTTAAGAAATGAGAAAGTGCAAGTGACCTCGGGACTGTGGGGACACCTGCTGCCCACCCTGGTCACAGCTTCCCTTCCACTTCTGCCTGGGCTGGAATCACAAGGAGCCCCACTTTGCATCCAGCATTGCTCAGGCTGTTGGGGGTGGGGGGGAAGAAGGGACCAGGAAGAAATCAGTAGGGGAGGCCCTTCCACAGGTAAATGCTTCCTGACCCTACAAGGTAAAATCGTCTCAGGCTGGTGCTTTCCTGAGTGGATATCCAACTGTTCCTCTGAAGACACTGCAATGGGCGCAATCAAAATTCCCAGAGAGCTGAAAAGGCCAGGAGTCCAAAGACAGGCAACCAGTGCAGAGGGCCAGGCCTGAGGGTGCCTGCTCTGAGAGACCTTCCTACCCACCCTGGTAGAAGACCTGCTCTTGGTGACTGATAGCTACCTGGAGCAGACAAAGTGAGAGAGGGTGTGCTTACACATATGCCAGAGGTCCCCACTGCTGTCACAGATGTGACAGGGCAGGCTGGGCTGCAGCGGGATTTGGAGGGTGGAAACAGGGAGGCGGGTCACCTTTGGCTCTCCGTTTAGTAACCAAGATTAACAAAGGCTATGGTTATGCTGCCTGATGAGTCACATGGGCCTCAGACACGAGACTCCAGCTCTGCTCACATCGTCAAGTCTGAGTAACTGCTCAACTTAGTGATGTGAAAATGCTTTAGTCAAATCCAGTCAGTGAGTCAAGGGGTAGCCTGGAAGAGACTTAAGAGCTGAGAAGAAAGTACTTTATCGCCCCTTATGGCCAAAACAAGTACTGCAGAGGAAACAAAAATCCAAAACAACCCTCACCACGCCCCAAACACCCCATGTTCTGGAAGATAATTCACCTGGTTTTCTGAGGCCAGTATCTAGTGATACAATTTGAGAAGTAAACACAGACATTACACCACACCGTTTATTTCTTTTCAACTTAACTCAAGTGAGTAATCACTTATAGTTTCCCATGCAGCCACTGAGTCTCAAAGCCTATGCAGGCTGTGATGGAGACCCTGTTTCTGGCTACCTGGCCCCTACATGGTAAGGCAGATGGAAGAGGCTGTGCTCCTTCAGGGGAGCCAGAGATGCAGAAACAAGTCGCTGCGCTCTTCTCAGACCCAGACAGGCAGGCTCTTGGCTCGACTGAAACCATCAGATTTCCTTTTGACATTAAACAAAAACCCAGCTTCCATCCCTTTTTGAGCATCTCCATTTCCTATAAAATTATTTTCAAGTAATTTGTCACATCCCCAATCTCACCAGAGAAGCTCAAATAGGACAAAGGTAACCTGGAGTTAGTGACAGGGAAACCTCTGAGGGGCAAGAACTCTCTTTGATACTTGACCAAAAGTATCCTAATCGAGACACAAAAAAGCAGCCATCCTTCTCCAAGGGTGGGTCTTCCCAGTGACAGGTAACTGTGATGCTCCACTGTCCAAGTGCCTGAGGTGCTGGAGAGAAAAGCACCCAATTTAAAAGCACAGACTTTCAGGCACTCAGTGCTCAGGACTGACTGTCTAGGCAGCAATGGGCGACGGCAAACACGGAGAGTACTTCAGAAATTTGTTAATGAAAGGATGACAAATTTATCAACAGCTGCCTTTCAAGACTCCTACGGCCTGCAACCATCAGTCTTGGACGCCTGGATACTAATAACAGGAAGGAAAGATGCGAGAGGTCCTAAGTTGGAAAGCAAAGATTTTGACTAAGGTCAAAATACTCTAATTAGTGTTCATTTGCCTAAAAAAAAAAAAAAAATCCAATTTCCTCACTGAAAGACTTTATCTGTTTTCACTTTAGGAGGGAACAATCAACCCATTACATAGCACAAACTTTAATTGGGGATGTGAGAGACCAGGCAGTTACTAAAGTGATTTTTATCCATGAACTGTACATACCACACACAGAGCACACGTCCGCTTCCTTCTCCTCCGTCTTTTGTATATTTGACATCAATTACACTTTTTCAATGATGTACAAGAGGACAACAAGAAAACAAACTGGGGTTTGTGAGGGGGACAGGGGCTGATCAAAAACCAAGAAAGGACTTTTGTTAACCCCAGAGAGCACTTTTCTACTCCTATGACTAAGCTAAAGTCATGGGAAGAACCCTGTAAATGTTTATGAAATGCTACGTGCGCCCCAGCGGCAGTCCGCATTCCTTTCATTTGAAGGGTGGGTACTCAGGAAGACTTCAGAGGAGAAAAGGATGGCCCAAAGCCTCTCTGGGTGACCTTGGATGTTTAAAGGGACAGCCGGTCTGTGGTGAGAGACTAGAAGGTGAAGGAAGGGTGGATGGCTCTAGCCCAAGGTGTTGGGAGCACTGGGGGGGTGGGGAGGGGGAAGGGGCGGGGAGTAGGATACAAAGAAGCTACAAAGGTGACCCAGCCGTGAGTGACAAGGGACAACAAAACACAAATGTGCTCACAATCCTCAGCCAGGTTTTAGCATGTTTGTAGTTAAGCCCTTTGGAGCAGGGTGAATTCCAATACTCATGAGAACGACAATCAGAGGTAGGATCCAGGCCAGGACAGAGGTTCCAGGGCGTGGGCTTTTTGAAGGCACTGGAGAGCAGAGTGACTGAGACTAAAGCTGCGTACGACAGTAGGGGGCCAGACGGACAGGTACTCAGGGCTCTGTGCTACAGTAATGGAAACAACCCCAGGACCATGATCCGGACACACATCCCCCGGGACCTGAGTTAACAGGTGGAGAGAGACCCACTTCATAACAACAGGCCCTCTACTAAGGGAACAAAAGGAGTTTGTTTTCAGAATATGTAGATCTGCACAGTAGTTTTGAATTAAACATGTAATTTTTTTTGAATGATATGTCATCTGGTTCTTCAAACAAATTTATTGAAGCTAAAGAGCTTCAAAGTTGAAACATTTGAGGAATTTGACTTTCCTTGGAGTCTTGGGAAAGCTATCCCCTAAGGGGGAAAGGTCTGATTATAAGTCTATAAAAAGGTCTAGCGAGTATAAAAGTACTCAACTGTGAAGGTGAACGGACACTGACGACTTTATGGCTTCCACAGAAAGTGTAGTGAGGACTCTGGGCTGCTTTATCGAGGTAGTTCCGGGTTGGAAGGTCAGCACTGCTTCTTAAGAATGCTACAGATGACAGAATCAGATTAGCTAGGGAGTTGTTATTGCATAACGATGCCACTATTTCTAATGGCTTATGACCTTTTATTCCTGAAAAAAAAAATGGAGAGAGAAAACTCCTGGGAAATTTTCTAACTTGGTTTAAGTAAAGGAAAAACTTAAACCTGATATTCTTTTCTCAGCTTTAGAATTTTAAGCATCCCAAGCTGATCTTTAAGTTGATAAATGCTTAGATCTAACACACCCTCTCTTTCTATGATGTGCTCCACGTGTAGAACAGCATCAAATCTCTAACATGGGGACATCAAAGTAACAAAAGTGGTATTTTTCATACAGTAGCTTAAACAGAGGGGCTCCTTTAACTGAAACAGGGGTTCTTTTAATGGAAACTTTAGTTTTTCTCTCTTTAAAAACAAACAAACAAACAAAAATCTCCTACATAGTGTGTTTTCCTAATCAAAATCTCCAAGAGGGACTAGATACATATATATGTGCATCCATGACTATGTATGTGCGCACGCCTCTGCAGTGGAGTTCTTTCTCTGCATCATAGTTTCAAATTTTAAATCTTCTAGGGAAATAAAAATAAAACTAAATACATATCCACTCAACAATAATAAAACTGAAAAGGATTTTCAAGAAGTTAAAAATTCAAAACTTCAAAGATGTTGTCTCTGGTTAGCAGTGGTGGGGGTGAGGGTGTGGGTTGGGGTGTATGGGGTGGGGGCTAGCTCAGAAAGATACCAACAGATGAGGTTCTCAGACTGGACAACTCTGGACAGGTCCACGCTGAAGGACTAATCTGAGGGTTACTAAGACAGTACCTGGAAATGATTTTCAAAGGTTTCTTTGAACTTTATTAAAGTTTTATGTGGAGACTTCCCCATTTGCTAAAAATAAGAATTAAGTCAAAATAATATACAAAAAAAAATGGAACCACATGCCTTTAAATGGTCATCTTCTTTTCATTCAGTTTTAAAATCTAACCCAGTATGAGACTGATTCAATTTGAGAGCAGCAGCCATTCATTAGGCTAAAAAAATTTGTATCCAAATGATAAATGTCTGAGAAGAAAACTCCAAAAATATAATGGCAACACAAAAACATCCTTGTGGAAGCCAGGCGGGGCGAGCAGGTAGCCATGAGCCCAGCATCAGGAAGCTGAGGTGAGGAGTCACAGGTCTGAGGTAACCATGACCCACACCAGCTGGGGTTCAGCTCCGCAGCTCAGAGACCCTTTCTCAAAAAAGCGAAACAAGAGCCCCAACAACAACAAGATTATTGGGTGGACTGGTTTAGACTCAGCACTCAGGCTGTGAATTCAAGGCTAGCCTGGTCTACATATAAGTAAATAAGTAATCCTTGCAACTACAAAAGCCTTTGAAGATAGTTCAAAAAGGCATCATGAGAAAGCCTTGATTTAAAATCTGTTATTCTGAAATGTGATATGTTTATAAAAAGATACAACAGCACAGACATGGGCCTAGAACTCAGACTAGAACTCACGGGTCTTTTCCAGACAAGTAACAAGAACATGCCAGGCTCTGCAGACTCCCAGGGCACTGCAGCACATGTGGTGGCACAGCACACACTGCCGCTTCACCTGAGCTCGCAGACCCTGAGCACACTGTTAACCCTGAGCTGAGTCCTGCGCGTTAGAGCTCACGTGCCTGCACGTCTAAGGCGACCCTGTGGTTTCTGACTCGGAAGCATTTCCGTATGGATTTCATATGCACATGCCCATTATTTGTGCATGACACTTTTGAGAGTCATTTTCAGAGCAGGCTTCTCAAGTCAGGGAAGATATACTTACCCAGAAAAAAAAAATTGGCATTTCTATCTTGTTCCACATTTGAGTAAGAATGATAGAATGTGGTAGGGCTAAGTCACTGTTTTAAATTCTTTTCCTGCTTCTGTTAAGGATGGTGATGCTTACTGACATGGTATTGGGTTTCCTATGTAGAGGACAGTTTCTTATGGCTATAGTTATTTGAATAAAGTCAGAACTGAATACCTGAATTTTTCAATGAGCATTCATAGTATAACCATAGAATGGTTTTAATTCAACAGCCTCAAGTGTAGAATTCAGAATCTCTGCCTCATTTTGCAAAAGCATTTAGTATAAAATAAGGTATAACCAATTAACTTAGCTACAGTTTATACCTTTTTTGATAAAAATATTTTAATATTATAGCTTAGCCATGAAATATGGATATGTCTACATGAAAGTGTGAATTTGCAGACTTTCCATAGGATGCAAAGGAGACTGTGCAGGCAAATGGGGGGAGGGGTGACCTCTAAGTCATGACATTCAGAAAAGGAATCTGCTTCCTTGTCTGCCTCGGGTATGTGAGGGCTCCAAGAATATATGTGAATATTAAAAATATCATTCATTAAAATTCATAGCTAGAAACTGTAAGGAAAATGTGTCCTGAGATATGTTCCTGACTCAGCCACAATTTTTCCTATGTTTACAAATGACAAGGGCAAAACTGGAGTAAATCTAGAAATAATAAACCAAAAACCCTAATTTAGAGTGTGATACTTAAGAGCAGGAGCCTAACCTCAGTCCAGAGCCCGTGTGTCCACTGCAGAGTTAAGGAGCCAGAAAAAGTGCATGGCGCACATCTGCACATTTAATATCAAAGATAAATAAATAACAGCTACGGTGCTGATTTAAGAGCCTGAGGATAGAGAGCTGAGGAGGCGAGAGGCAGAGGAGGCAGTCCATTCTAGGGACTCAGCCTCTGAGAGGCAGAGCAGAGAGTGTGTGGCAGCTGTGCCGTGCACACCTGTCAGCTGACTGAACCACCACGTTAGTCTTTCTCTTTGGCCTTCCGTATATCCACTCTGGGGTGACCACGCTCTGTGGAAGTTCCCCAAATCCTGACCGAGTAAGCTGCCACTCAAGAGGCACCTAAGAGGCTGCGGTCTTCATCCTCTGCAGAGGACAAGCAGCAGTGTGTGTGTGTGTGTGTGTGTGTGTGTGTATGTATGGGTCCTCTCACTACAGTTTTAATGGCAGACACCAGTCACCTGTGGACATCTACATTTTAGAGGCTGCAGACATTTTAAAACTCAAAAGCCAACTTGTCTTCTCATCCAAATTTCTCAGTCACTATCAGCAATTAAGTTTTTGATTTCAGCTCACCATATCAGCTTCTTCTAACAACTCTTGGAAAGCCCAAGAACCTCAAAAGTAAGAGATTCCAATTCTTCTTCCCCTAACAGCTGAGTACAACACAGTTCCTAAGGAAAGCGAGACACAGATGTGATCCAAGGGAACGCCCTGCCGCTTCCTCCCAAGGGATTCACAAATGCCGGTTCACATCTGCAAGCCCGGCTAACTCTGGGCAACCCCATTCCCTCAAACCAGCCCACTGAATCCATAGAGTACTCAAGGAACACCAACATTGGCTGTGTCAGTGGCCCAGTGGACTGAATGCCTAGCAGAGATTTTTAAATCACTGATGACTAACTTTGTCCTGAACCTCGCTTTTGTACCTGGTCTGGTGACCCGTTCAGATACATCCAGTCTCAGAAGCACCTTTGAGTTGTATGGATGTAAGAATACATTTGAAATAGAAGTTATTATATGCATCTTTAAGAATCACATTTTGATGATTATAAAAATTTATCTATTTTACAACATGGGTTTAGCTACACTGAAAAATTACACAGCTTATTGAAATACATCTCATTTTAGAAACAGACTACTAAAGTCTATACAAAAACTCTAAAATAATTTCTGTAGTAAAATAAAGAGTGTGTTAAAAGAGCTACACAAAGAAGAAAATTCCCATCTTCTCTATAATGCTTGATATTGTGTGAAACGCAGCCAGCTCGACTCTGCGGCCAGCACCAAAAGCTGAAAAGAATTCATTACAATACACAGTGATACAGTTAACGCTCCGGATTCATCTCACAGCCTTCCCGATTAGTATAAAGGAAACCAGGCCTATCCCCTCTTTGAGGAGAAGACCGAGATATAAAAGCAAGCATACCTCATCCGCTGATATGAAATTATAAAATCCCACAGTCACAGTATCTGAAATTTATAAAACTCATCAGAAAATGCAAGCAAATTGGGCTTTAGTTCGGTGGTTCCCCTGGTTTCAAGGGCAGTCTTCACTCCCTCAGGTCAGTCTGATGGGTCACCAGGACAATGGCGAAGGCCCTGAAGGAGACGGGAAGACCCCAGAGAAGTACAGCTGCACCCCTTCTGCCAGCTCGCCATGGGATGACACTGGCTGGTGCTAATGGTGCTGGGCCTGGGGTGCGCTGTTCTTCTCCGCCAGGTGCCTCAGAAAGGTGTCCTCACTCTGGCTTCTGTGGTTTAGGGGCTCACTCTTGAAGAGGGCTGGAGGTGGGGGCAGGTGAGGCACAGGAGGGATGGGGAGGTGGTGTGCATGGTGTGGATGTGTGTGGATGTGCAGGTGTGAGAAAGGGTGCGGGACAGGCCTTGAGGGAAGCGCGCCCCCACCCACGGGGTTCATACTGACTGCAGGGGCTGGGCTGGTAGGAGTGTTGGCCACGGCTGGAGCAGGAGCAGCCGGAGCTGAGGCCAGTGGCATCTGGACAGCTGGCGGCACATTCACTGGGCTGGTCACTCGGAAGCACTTCTCCTTGTGGGCCTTCAGCATGTTGGAAAAGCGGAAGCGCTGACCGCACACATCACAGGGATAGGGCTTCTCGCCTGTGTGAGTTCTGCGGTGCCTCTTCATGTTGGGTCGACTGGTGAAGCTTTTGCCGCAGATTTCACAGATGAAAGGCTTCTCTCCTGAGATGAGCACAGACAAACAGGGTTGGTGTGCCAGGTGTAAAGACAGGCACCTGCCACTCATGCTCTCCTTACAGCAGTCTGTCTCTCATTGACACTTAGCATGTCTCAGTGGACACAAATACAACTTACAAGCTATAGTAATGCTGGTAGGAAGAGAGGAGGGCAATTAGAGGTAGTGTGGATGTTGCAGGTGTGGCCTGCCCTATGGGTGGCCTATGGGTACCTTGTCTCTGAAATATAACCATTTCTTGTGCCAGTTCACTGTGACTTCAGCTACCACCCCTTTCCCTTGCAACAGGCACTCACTCTAGACTTATCCAGGGAACCCAGCTCTATCCCAATCACCACAGCTAGTAGCTTTCCATTCTCACTGCAGCTGTGTGAGGTAGTAGCTGTCCTATTGTCTGAGGGCATCTTGCCCAAGGTATAATCTGTTAGGCACAGTCAAAGTTAGGAATGAGAAGACTAGCTCCCAGAATCTGTTCTGCCAGCGTAAGAATCCACATCACTCCCTCCCCCATGGGAATATTTCTACATGAGATACATGAGAATACACAATGAAGATACAAGCCAGCATGGTAGCTTTAAGCTGTATTGGTGCCTACTGAGACATGCTAAGAATCCATTGTCTTAGCCGGGCAGTGGTGGCGCACGCCTTTACTCCCAGCACTTGGGAGGCAGAGGCAGGTGGATTTCTGAATTCAAGGCCAGCCTGGTCTACAGAGTGAGTTCCAGGACAGCCACGGCTACACAGAGAAACCCTGTCTTGAGGGGAGGAGGAGGAGGAGGAGGAGGAGGAAGACGAGGGGAGGAGGAAGGAGAGGAGGAGGAAGAAGAGTAGAGAAAGAAAGAATCCATTTTCTTACATTTTTCTGTAACTCCCTTTCTGCAAATACCTCTTTATCCACACCACAGTTCTCTCTCTCTCAGTCTGGAAGAAAGCTGGATCTCTTTCTTATTCTAGAAGAAAGTAGATCTCCTATTGCCTCCTTCTACAGAATCCAGAACTATACCCTACCCACTCCTAATTCCTAAGAGATAGGACTCAAGAGTCAGATGGGGCCAGCTACCCCTTGCTGAAGGACCTTTCCTCCCTATGACTGACGCTCCTCTTTCTGGTTGACTTCTGAGCCTAGCTTGTCTCCTTTTTAATCCATTTCTTCCTATCTTTTCTGTGTCCCATTTTATTTTATTTTATTTTATTTTGAGACAAGGAGGATTTATTATGTATTTTAGGCTTAGAACTCAAGATCTCTTACCTCAGCGTCCAGGTGTAAACCACAAACACCTGGCTCCTCTAATCATCTCTCCCATCCCTTTACAGAAAGGGCCTCACGCATCTCAGAAGTGCACCTTAAATGTTCTATGTACCGAAGGGTGAAGAAGGGTGACCTTGAACTTCTTTTTCTTTTTTTTTTTTTTTTGTTTTTTTTTTTTTTTTTCCGAGACAGGGTTGCTCTGTATAGCCCTGGCTGTCTTGGAACTCACTCTGTAGCCCAGGCTGGTCTCGAACTCAGAAATCCGCCTGCCTCTGCCTCCCAAGTGTTGGGATTAAAGTCGTGCACCACCACCGCCCAGCCAACCTTGAACTTCTAATTCTCATGCCTCCGCCTCCCAAGTGCTGGTATACAGGTTTGTGTCACCATGCTCAGTATTCCTTTAATTATCTTAAAATCCTCAAATATGGTCTAGTAAGAAGTGGATAAAGGCACTTGATGCCTAGCCTGAGAACCTGGGTTTGATCCCCATGGTAAGAGATAATTGATCACAAAAGCTATTCGTTGACTACCATAAATGTTCCACCGTACAAGTTCATCCTTACCCCCAAAAAACAAACAAACCCTTCAATCTATACAAAGTGGATTTGGTTGTATCCATCTGAGAGAAATGCCACTGGAAACAACTGTATATAGTATAGAAATATAACTATTAACATGCAATCTATGTAAAAACATCTATAATCTATTAAAGTAAAACAAGCATGCTATGAAAGTATGTGCATAGCATTATCCACTCTGATGAGATATGCATAGGAAATATATGGAAAAAAATACATTGTATTGCTAAGATTACTTCTAGGAATCAGAATTGCAGATGATCCATCTGTCCTTCCTTCCTTTCCTTCCTTTCTCCATCCTTCCCTCTTTCCCTCCCTCCCTCCCTCCCCCCTCTCTTTCTTTCTCTCTTGACAGCATCTCACAATGTAGCCCTGATTGGCTTACAACTCATATGTAGATCAAACTCACAGTGATCGTCTTGCCTCTGAGCTCCAAGTGCTGTGATTAAAGGTATATACTGCCACAGTCAGCCTTATTTTTCATTATTAGTTCTTATGTGTGTGAGTGTTTTGTCTGTATACATGTTCCACATTCATGCCTAGTATCTATAGAGGCTAGAAGATGGTACCAGATCCTCTGGACTGCAGTTACAAATGGCTGTGAGCCATAATATGGGTGCTGGGAACTGAACCCAGGCTTTCTGCAAGTGCACAAAATGCTTTTAACACTGAGCTGTCTCTCCAAGTCCCATCCTTATTTTTAATACTTGTCTTTATTTCTGTTTTTGCTGAAATAAATATGATTTCCTTATTCAATAAAATGCTTAATTATTTTTCAGATAGACTGGCTTGGTAATCAGTATGCAATGTGCACTGGCCTCAAACTCACCACAATCCTCTTGTCTTAGCCTTCTGAGTTCTGGAAAGCAGGATTGATCCCCAGTGAAGTATTTAAAAGCACAGCTGTTTGCTAAATTCTTAAGCCCTGAATTCCTGTCCTTTCTTTCAAAGTCAGTGTCTTCATTTGCAGCAGCCACATGGAAGCAGCCCAAAGACCCTGTCTCTGAGCCGCTAGTCCAGCGAGAGCATCTGCCTCTCCACCGGACTCACTGACCATGTCTACACTTCACTCACAGCAGCACATACTGAATGGACACTCAACAAAATATGTTCAAGTTTCTAGACCTCTTTAGTCACGCCCATTCACAATCTCCTGGGCTGTGTGACTCGCCATAGGGAGCCCCAGAGGAATTACGGATGATAACAAATCTAATGACTCAAGCAAAAATCTTACTGCATTAACAATCTTTTACTTCTTAATAATCCTCCCATGCCTTCCCCTGACATCGAGATGTCGCCCTGAGCTTCCGACTCACTTCTCACTTGGCACCACTGCCTAACAGTGCCTCATGGTTAATGTTAAGGCCACTCTGAAGCTTAGGATAAACTAAAACGTAACATCTGAAGTCAACCACTGTACCTTGCTGTTTTAAAGAAGAGGTGGGAAATGTGAGCTAGAAGACACAAGAACAGTTAAAGCTACAAGATAACCAGAAAAGCACGTACACGAACTTATCCAGAGATCTGCCCTACAGACAAAGCTGACCCAGCTCGGAGAAGTGGCTCTATAAAGCCCAGAGAAGGCCACTATAAATGAAAAAGAATCTGCGGGGAAGACAGATGAGGAAAGGGCGTGGGTGGTTGTCCTTTGCACTGTGCAAAGGGAAGAGCATCCGTCCTGTACACCCAAGCATTGATGCCATGCAGCAGGAATATCCTTGGGCAGCATCGGAAATCCACCTGTCTATCTCATGTGATTTTCCTTCTTGAGCTTTAAATCTGTTCCCAAACTGCTTCTTAGATATTTTCACTTGATTGCCCCAAAGATCTCAAAACTAACAAAAGAAAGTTAAATTCATTATCCTACCTAGCATACTACTCTACTCTCTACTATTTTCTACCTAAATACCACTATTCTAAAGGCTCTGAAACTAAGCCTTAATTCATCTAACTGGTTTACCATCTGTGTTCTTGTTCCCCTCACTATCCACACTGGAGCCAAAGGGAACGCTCAAAACACTTGTGGCACATACCACATAAAACCACACTCTACTCACTGTTCTTAAAGTCCAAAGGTTTCATACTGGGTTTAAAAGATTCTTTATGCTAGAGTCTCTGTTCACGATGGATCATGTCTTCCACTCGTGGCCTCTCTGCACATCCGGTTCACTCTTACTTCAGTGCACTCTCATCTACATCCACCCAGCCTGAGTATAAGCTTGGTTGGGCTGAGGGCTATCTTGCTCTTGCTTACCACATTAGCTTCATTTAGCAGGCTCTTCTCCCTTGCTTTTGGTTTTTTGAGACAGGGTCTCTCTATGTAACTCTGGCCATTCTAGAACTCACTATGTGGCTGGCCTCAAATAGATATTCGCCTGCCTCTGCATCCCATGTTTGGGGGAATTAAAGATGTGCACCACCATGCCAAGCCTTAGCAGGCTCTTTCATGGTTTTAATATTTATTTATTTATACATACATGAATGATCTATCTTTACACGCATCCAGAAGAAGAAATCAAATTCCATTACAGAAGGTTGTGAGCCACCATGTGGTTGCTGAAAATTGAACCCCAGACCTCTAGAATAGTAGCCAGTATTCTTAACCTCTCTGAGCCATCTCCCCAGCCTTCTAATAAATATTTACAAATAAATTTAAAAATCTCCTTAAAGACATGGATTTCTTCCAACATTTTAATGCTTCTGAAACTGTCATTTACCTTATATTCAATCACCACTGAATAAGTTTACCATTGTTTAATTTACAACATTTTCTTAGCAGCATATAAATTGATTTTACAACTGATGGCAACCTAGATTCAATGAAGTATAGTGATCACCACTTAGGTTGTTACATTAACTTCCTTTGCTAATTCTCTATCCCTGGCAATCTTCTCATAATTCAGCTTCTAATATAGAATTTAGTTTAAGCAAACAATGTTGACCAAAATGCATTATCAGTTCTGGCCTGGGATGAAGATGTAGCTCTGTAGTAGAAAACTTGATTAGCACATGCCAAGACCCTAAGTTCAATCCCTAGGACAGGAACAAACAAACAAACAAACAAACAAACAAATCTGAGCTGAGAGATGGCTCAGTGGTTAAGAGCACTGACTGCTCTTCCAAAAGACCTGGGTCCAATTCCCAGCACTCACATGGTGGCTCACACCCAGCTGTAACTCCTGTCCCAGGGCATCCAGCACCCTCTTCTGGCTTCTTCACCAGGTAAGCATATGATGCACAGACATACATGCAGGCAAAACATGCATACACATTAAATAATAACAATAGCAATAATACTCAGCTTTCCAAACTACTTGCAATTTATAAATAATACACAAGCGATTTGATATCATCAGGACCACACAGCACACATAAGAACTGATCCTGAGCTGCTGAGCACAGTGAACAAATCCAAGAAGCAGACCGTGCGATGCTGCTGACCACGCTTAGGATGGCCTATGTAACCTGTTTTATACGTTGCTACATTACATTGACATCAGAATCAGTAAGTGTCCAGTTGAGGATAAGGCTGCCTGGAACAAATTATTTACTCTTTCAGCCTCAGTTTCTTCATCAGAAAAATAAAGATAACAACCCCTACAAAGGTCACTGTAGAATAAACACAAGCTGGAGTTTAGAGCAGCACCAGAACACAGGCGCTCAATAGGCAGCAGCCTCTGTTACTGTATTATTGCTGCCGCTATTCTGTGGACCGTGGGCCTCTAAAGGGCAGAAACCAGGTCTTCATTCATCTTTTGTCCTTATGCATGTGGTATAAGGACAATCAGCATATATTCTGCTTTGAACTTACCCTGTGCTCAGACTGTACTAGGAACCCTGCCTGATGGTGGCCAGCTTCCCTAGGTAAGTTCTGTCATACTTCTCTTTAACTGCAAAGAAATAACTCAATCAATGCCAGTTCCCACAACAGGTATAATCCCCACCCAAATGGACTGCTGCGTATAAATGTCATCTCATCCAGCCTTTCTCTCTTTTCCTCTCTAAAACTCTCTTACCTTCTACTTTCTCAGACACTACTACAGTCATTCATTCGTATTTAATACCATGAAACTAGAGGCCAACTACGGTTGTACAATTCTGCTAAGGTTTGTTCAAACCTACCAGCCAGTTAGTTACACTTTTTGTTTTGTTTTTGTTTTGTTTTAATACTCTGTGTCACCCTGGCTGTGCTGGAACTCACTCTGTGGACCAAGCTAGGCTTGAGATCTGTCTGCCTCTGCCTCCTAAGAGCCAGGATTAAAGCATATGTATCACCGTTGCCCAGCCTCCCTCTCCTCTCCCCCCTCCCCCCGTTTTAATATTACAAACAATACTGAAAAGCAGAATAAAGACTGGGGATGAGGGGTACCTCAATATGTGTGTTAAAGTCTAAGATACTTAATATATCAAGACTTGTTGTAAACAGTAAAAAGGACAAATACAAAAGGCACAAGCAATTCAAAAAAGAAAAAATATCACTACTCAACAAACAAGTGAAAAATATTCAATTCTATTTAGTAGTTAAAACTGCAAATGAATACTTGAAACTGTTTCTCACCAGTCGGAAAGGCTTTCCTAGCTCTTAGACTGGAGAATGGGACTTTTCATGTACACATGGCAAGAATACCATGGTGAGGAGGGCAACTTTATAATACATGCCATCAGATGTGAGAAACACAACTCTGTGCCCTAATTATTAACCCCATTCCCAGAGCTTTGCCCCAAGTAAATAACTGTGGACATGCTAACAATGTTATTTATTACAGCATTGTTTATAATAGAAACTGGAAACAGAAACAACTTAAATATCCAACAGGGAGTGACTAAATAAACAGAGAACCTCTTTTCCTTCCCAGGGCTGCTATAAATGTTGTGCTAAAGAGGTAAATGTAGTGAGCATCAGTTAATCCCTGCATGTCTGTACATAGTATTACTGATAATGATATGATATATGGTAAAGTAGGTTACAAATCCTATTGTGGGGAAGGGGCTGGAGCAGTGCTCAGAGAGTACTTGTTGCCCTTCCAGACAACTGGGTTTGACTCCCGTACCATGTGGTGACTCATAACCACTTGGAACTCCAGGTCTAGGGGATTCAATAATACCCTCCCTCAACCTCTGAAGGCACCGGCCATGTATATGTGCACATACAAGCATTCAAGCAAAATGGTTATACACATAAAACTAATTAATCTAAAATTAAAGAAATAAAAAGTTACAATAGAGTACAAGGAGCTGAGTGTACCATATATATGAACATGTGAACATCTTAGACACAGTACTTGCCTGTAACAATACTAAGAACTAAAAGTTTTGTTTTGTTTATGATGCTGGCTATGGAATCTGCACTTGCTAAGCAATGCCGTACTGCTGGACTACACTCTTAGCCCTTCAGAGATTTTTTTTTTTTTTTCCGAGACAGGGTTTCTCTGTGTAGGTTTCCAGGCTGTCCTGGAACTCACTCTATAGACCAGGCTGGCCTCGAACTCAGAAATTCGCCTGCCTCTGCCTCCCAAGTACTGGGATTAAAGGCGTGCGCCACCACTGCCCAGTGGAAGAATTTTTTTATATATCAATTAAATCTTGGCTGGAGAGATAACTCGGTGACTATGAGCACTTGGTTCTTGCTGAGAACCTAGGTTCAGTTAACAGAAACCAAATGGCAGTTTACAAATATGCTTAATTCTAGTTCCTGCTGTTCTGATGCCCTCTTCTGGCTTCCAAGAGCATCAGGCATGCACACAGTGTACATACATACATACATACATATATGCAAGCAAAAACTTTCATACACATAAAATAAAATAGATTAAATCAGCCAAAGTGTTATTATTTGATTAAATCTCATTGTTCTTTCTGCGGTGAGATTTTATTTAGTTCCTAATTTTCATAGCAGGCTATATAAAGTAGGCTGGTCTTGAATTCACAGAGATCTACCTGTCTCTGACTCTCAAGTGCTGGGATTAAAGTCATGTGCCACCATTTCTGGCTGGCCCCTTCTAACATTTTAATAAGTATGTGTTACTATGATAATGGGGAAGAGAAAAATCTAAATGAATTAGTTGTATTCTTTTGGAGGAAACATTTCTTGCCTATTGGCTGAAGAATAATGATCATAAAATTTTACATAACTAGAATAACCACAAACTAAAATTTTTGGAGCCACAGATACAGTCCAGTTGGTAGAGTACCAAGGTCAGCTGTGGACAATACTAGTAGTGTATGTAAAGGGAACTATTATATTTTAGCCAGTTCTCCAGAAGCTAGATAATTAAATGTTTATAAGATCCTTATCAATAATATGGAATACACATCCATCCATCCAGAGAGAGAGAGAGAGAGAGAGAGAGAGAGAGAATTAGAGAGAGAGAGAGAGAGAGAGAGAGAGAATTTATTTAACTCCATTTAATGGATATGATCCTGAAAGGTAGTGAATTTTGGAAGTTAAATCCAATCAACTCTAAGAATATTGAAAGGGCTTTAATGCCTTTAATTCAGCACTCCAGAGGCAGAGAAAAGGCCAGCCTGGTCTACAGAGATACCATGTCTCAGAAAATAAGACAAAACAAACAAACAAATAAATGATTTATAGTTGAGCATGGTAGCATACACCTATAATTCTAGCACATGGGAGCAGAAGGCAGGAGGATTACTATGAGTTCCAGAGCAGTCTATGCTTTAGTGATAGTCTGTCTTAAAAAAACAAAATACCAAAACAAAAACCTCAAAAGGCATTCACATAAATAATTCTTTTAAAAATAGTTATAAAAGAGAAAATCTCAGTATTACATTTATTTATATATCTCAGGCTTACTTAAAGTGAGATTACTATGCAAATGTGTGCCAGTCACAATGGTAGACACCTTTGACTTCAGCACCTAGGAGGTTGAGACAGGAGGATTGCTGTGAATACGGGACCAGCCTCAGCTGCAGAGTAAGACTTCATCTCAAGACAAAAACAACAACAACAACAACAACAAAAAAAACCCAAAAAACAGGGAAATGATGCAAACGAATGGTTGTTTACAGATAGGGCAGCGGACAGTACCAACACGCACTGGGGACTGCGTGCGCCCTCCCCAAGCCATCCTTACCCGTGTGCGTCTTCATGTGCTCGTCGAAGTACTGCTTCATGTTGAAGTCCTTGCCGCACCACTGGCACATGAACTGCTTGTGCCCAATGTGGATGCTCATGTGGGAGCGGAGCTGGTACTTGTACTGGAACCTCTCGTCGCAGTTCTGCAGGGACACAGAGGACAGTGCTGGTTGCCACCCACAGAAGCACCACTCCAGCCCACCCACAGAAGCTTATAGGGTTTTTTCTCAGACTCAAAGCACAGTCTGCTTATGGCGGTAGTTTGTATTCACTGTGTTCCTGCAGCTGAATTATGAACACCAGCGGGAATTTCTCGTGTAATTATTACTGGCTCGTACAACTTTTCTGAATCACTGAGAAAGATCAGCTACTGCACTCTCAAGTTACCCCTAAGAGACTGGGTGCTGATGGGACATCTCTCTTCTCAGCACTGAGAGATCAAATCACCAAGCATGTGGCATGCCGGAAGTTCCAGTGTGACACAGCCTTGTGCGTCACACCCTGCTACATCACCCACACAACCCTAGCTGTGGACCAGACCTGGGTGTAGCCGGTCCCTTACCTCACATCTGAAGGGTTTCTCTCCAGAATGCTGCAAGGAGTGCACCTTGAGTGACATACTGCGCTTGAAGGACTTTCCACAGGTCTCACATGTAAATGGCATGTCTTTTGTGTGTGCTGTAACACAGAATGCATTTAAACTCAAATCATTTCCACCAAAACTCTCATACTGGAGAAGACAGATGTCATAAGGTGAGGAAACTATGCTGTCTTAATTTCTACCTCTCTCCAAAGAAAGAACAAACTGCACTACTGAAAAGAACGCTGCGTAGGGAAGACTACACTGTCCAACCTGATCATGCTTACTAAAGACAAGCTGCATGTATCTCAACAAGCTAAAACCGACTGCAGTACACTGGCTCTACATATCCTGCCCAATGTGGAGCAGAGCACTCCCAGAGTCTGCAGGTAGAGAACAGAGAGTGGAGACTCACCAACCATGTGTTTCCGCACATGAGCCATGGTATAGAACTTCTTCTCGCAAATCTCACAGGCAAACTTTTTTTCTGCATATCCATGGACAATCTTGATATGTTCATGAAGGGACCAGAGTTTCTTGAAGGATTTGTTACAGGAAACACACTAGCAGGATAAACAGAAAGACTTTATTTTCTGAGGCTTCCGGAGGCCATCCTACCCCTAGGCAGATGAAATGGATCTACTTTAGATTCATGGCACAAGGCCAGAATCCTGACAAAAATGATTCCTGCATGCATCTGTATATTCCAACACTAACATCTGTATATTCTATTTCCTAAGACCCATCTTTCAGATGCCTTGGGAGCAAGCAAACAGGACCAAATCTAAGGCAAGAATTAAGAAGTTCCACTAGCACCAAAGAAATAATTGCTATTACCACTCCTGTGTTCCACTGATGAAAAGAACATTCAACATCCACTTTGGTGTTTATGTATTCTGTTGTTGTTGCTCGTTTTGAGATAGGGTGTCTCACTATAGAACCACCCTCAAATCATGAGCCACTGAGGCCAACCTCAAGTCAGGATCCTGCTCCAGTCTCAGGTGCGGGGAGCATACACACATCTGGCATCCCTCTGAGAACCTTCAGGCATGCTATGGCGTAGACCAGCACGCACAGCTGCCTCCTACCCAGGCTGCCATGCAGTTAAGATGTATTTACCAGAGAACATAAATGAGTTTGAAATTAACACAACCAAAGATAAGATATAAAAATTATAGATCTGAAGGGTATTAAAAATGTCCTCATGTCTTAGAAAACACATTTTTCTAAGAAGAATTCTGTAACAAAATGTTCAAGATTTACTAACTTCCCTTAAATTTAACTCAGTTTGTTGCCACTTCCCTCCAGCAGAAGCTAAAGTAACGTCTGAAACTACTGAGCACCCCCATCCCCACCCCAATTCCAGACCTCCTTAGGTCACAATGCCCAGCTCTCCAAATCACGGCTCATAGCGGCCTGGACTATTAGGCATAAAGTATGGCTAGATCAACCAAACAATACTAGAAAACTCTTGACAACTGCCAGGCTCTGAGGAATGAACAGTAAGAGGACTCAGTCACTACGGCCCTGAATGGCACTGCCACTGCAGAAGACAAGAACCAGGAGCTAAGAGACAAGCCCCTGGTTGGACACTGCCCTGGAAAACAGATGAGCCCTTTAAGCCATCATTTCTGCAAGGATTAATTTAATTTTCTCTTATCATGAGATGGTCAGGATTCTCAGGAGCTGTATGAAGACACACAGCACAAGATTCCTTAGGAATGGGAAGATTTTTTGTTTTTTGTTTTTTAATATTTCCTTATATACGAGTATTTTGCCTGCTGTATGTATGTATACTGTATATGTGCCTGGTGCCCAGGGAGGGCAGAAGAGGGTGTTAGATCCCTGGAACGAGATGATGAACTGCCATGCGGGCACTGGGCACCAAGCTCAGGTCCTCTGCAAGAGTGGCCAGTGCTGAGCTAGGAATATGGAATTCCAGTCTAGGAATATGCAAGTTGTTCATTCAGCAGAGCCTACACAGCCTAAGCACAAGGGTGAACGTACTATGATTAGGAAAAGCACAGAAGCTTACAAAAAAGATCTGTTGTTTTCTGTTACTTAAGCAAATTCAAGTTAAAAAATAAGAAGGGGGAGGAGGAGAAGGAGGGAAGAAAGGAGAGGGGGAGAAAGCCCACAAAATAAGCAGGTCACAGAGACAGAAAGGAAGAAAGCCTTTTCAGTAAAGACCCACGATGAAATCCGAGTTTGACCTCTAGGGGGCAGCACTGGACCATGCTCCATTGAACTGACCCTACAATCAACTTCGGCCCAGGCACCTGCCAGAGAACATGGCCAGAGTCTTTTATTTACCCAGCATAACTCTATCATGTCATGATATACAAGCTAAATCCGTGGATTATAAAAACAAAAAAAATCTCTTTAAAGAAAGGCACTCAGTTATTGATTAAAAGCAATTGTCAAAAAGAGAAAATTAAAGGTCCTCACCAATATTAGCAGTTCCCAAACCAAAATTTTACTTTTTAAAACAATTTATCTTTTAAAAAGTTAGCTTCAATACGGTAATTATTATATACATCTTGTAGAAGCATAATGGACTTACCGTGTATGAATATCCATTAATACACAAACATATGCACACACCAATAAAGCCGCAATACATTCAGGACCTCTTAACCTGTTCCACACAATCTTTCCGAGACAGCAGAGGTTTGACGGGCACACTGTGACATCAGCAGCGCTGTGACATCAGCAGCGCTGTACAGCAGCTATGGAGCCCTACTGCCAGGTAAGCAACATTTTCAAACAGCTCAGCCTCTGTTTAAGGTCTGCGTATTCCCACGGGCTCGCCTCTTGACACATTTAGTGTTGCCATCTCTCCACGGGTGTAAGGACATCTTCCATTCCACAGGTCTGAGTCATTACAGTCTCTGTCCCCATCAGCTGCACTAGACTCTGGCATCCTTCTAAATTGAAAGAAACTTTCTCTACTCCTGACCCTCACTCAACATACCTCCCACAGAAGATGCCAGAACGACTTATTATCTCACAGGTCCCACAACAGAGACTCTCAGGGCAAAGTCGGCGCTGACTTTACATCCCAGTCAGTCATCTATAACCAAGCCCCCTTCCAGTGTACCTGGGTTCTCACTAATCCATCGTCAGTAAGTGTAATGCTTTTGAAATACAGGATTAAGCCTTTGTTTTGCAAAGACCCAAGCAGCAGAGTCTAAGGTGTTAAACTGATGGAATCTGTCCCTTCAGCCTGTATTCTATTTATTCTCTTGGGCAGACACCAGGTGACTCTGAACAGCCAGGTTCTATCCTGGAAACTTTGCCCTCTCGCTGATGAGACCTACCTGAATGTTTTTTTCACAGTCTGTTTGCTGGTGAAGGGACAGCTCACTTTCCAGGACAAACTTCTTGCCACACTTATCACAGATCTGCATGCGCCTGTGAGTAACGTTCATGTGCTTCTCCAGGTACCAGCGAGTGTTGAACACCCTGGGGCACTTCTCACAGGTCAGAGTCTCTTTCTCTTCACACTTAGCTTTCTGGGCTGGCGCTTTAGGCTCCTTGGCAGCCCGCTTCTTCCTCTTGGGTAGCTCTGCACTCTTCCTACGGCCTCGAGTTGTGCGGGGTGTGGGGGAAGTGGTAGCTGTGGCTACAGAGGCAGCTCTCCGGGTTCTCCTTTGTGTAACCCTGACTTTCTCCACTTGCTTCTCCTTTTTCTTCTGCCGTCCGTTCTCTCCGTAGTCACTGCTGTTATCTGTAGCCTCCTCCTCAGTCTCTTCGTCTTCCTCACTGCTTGTCTTAAGAACAGGAGTCTCTTTGGACTGAGAAGAGACACCCTTTTCCCCTTTAGATACATTTAACGTTTGATTATTAAGGTTTACCTCCACTATGATCTGCTCCCTTTTGTAAGAGACTTCCTCCTCCTCTTCCGTGTCATCAGAATTCTCCCGGTCTTCCTTGACAGTATGCACATCAGACACTGCCCTTGGCTCCCTGAAATATGGCTGCTCCTCCGTCTCGTGGAGATGTGGTTTGCTCATCTTGGTGTCTGCTAGCACAGAGTAAGGGCTTCCAGACTCCCTTTTATACACTTTGGTGGACAGGTCGAGCTCCTGGCTGGCACCATGGTAGAAGGTGGGTGGCGCCTGACTTCGATGGCTCTCATCCTGGGCCATTCCTTCTGCATGCACTGCACAGGGTTCAACCAGCTCCTGACAAGGACTGGCTGGGAAGCTCATTGGAAAGTGGCCCAGTTCAAACTACACAGAACACCTTGAAAACAGGGCAATTAAGACTCAAATCTTTCTCCATCCACAGAGAACTAACTACTCAAGAAGAGAAAATAAGAAACTCCTGGAGCCTGCATGCAGTTCTTCCTGGGTCACAGCACCAGCAACACGGTAAGTCAAAAAAAGGGCTGTTCTTACGGCAAGAGCAGAACACTCCTGATCTTCTTTCAAAGAGAACTACAAGGGACTTGGAGCATCTTGTCTATAAAGAGAAGAAAAAAAAAAACATGAGGGAAAAATTATCCCACCATTTTCTTCTTAGGCCATGAAATTTCTCATGACACCTTAAGTTTAAAATCATTACACTCCATATACTTTGATTTATTGTACCCCTCAAATGGTTTGAAATGGATATTATTTTACAGGTTTGTATGAGTCCCCTATTTCAGTTAGAATGTAAGTTCTATCTTGCCAAGAGCCATATCGGTTAAATTCACCAAAATATCTTTAGATCATATAATAGTCCTAGCATATAGCATGTATTTGATGAATAAATACCTACTACTACATGATGCCTGCCACACTGGATGCTGCAGGGTCTGCTGTCAACCGTCTCATAATACCAGAGGCCATGAAACCCTGAGGGAGCCATGCAGGCAGTCTCCTTTAGCGACAGCCACCACCTCTACCAGAGTGAGAGCCCACAAAAAGGCGGCAACATGGGCACTGTAGGCCACAGAACTAAAGCAGCTAACTGGCACAATCCCACAGGAAAAATGGCCTGGCCTTTACTAATTATAAATGAACTGTCACCATAACTGCTTTAACACTCACCGCTCAGCTATCCTACAGCCGGGTGATTTTTCAGGTGTCAGTTGCAGAGAAGTCAAAATTCTGAGAATCAGTAACCACCAGGTCGATGTGGTTCTAAGAAAACTAAAACCATCCGTGAAAAAAAAAATGAAGGGCATACAATTTGCTTGCAACATGCTTAAACTGCTATTTAGCCAGCTAGCCAACAGCTGAGTCATACAAATAACAATGGAGGATCTGTCCAGTCTAGCTGACAAAAGGAAGAAAAACAGCATTTACTGAATGTCTGTCGTGTGATGGGCACCGGAGACATTTTTATTATTCAGCATCTACTTAGTACCTACTGCAAGACTTTGGGGCTGATTTTTAATCAATCAAAAAATAAACAAAACTTAATTTTCCCCCTTCTTTTTATTGAGACAAGGGTCTCGCTAGCCTGGCTGTTCTGGAATTTGCTATATGGACTAGGTTACCTGGTTTCACAGAGTTCTGCCTACCTCTGCCTCCCAAGGCCTGGGATGGGTGATACGGCCACCACTTCTGGCTTTTTCTTTTTTTTTTTTTTTATTTTGGTTTTTTTTTTTTTTTGGATTTGGTTTTTTTCGAGACAGGGTTTCTCTGTATAGCCCTGGCTGGCCTGGAACTCACTCTGTAGACCCTGGCTGGCCTCGAACTCTGGCTTTTTCTTAATATATTGGCTCTACTTGGCTGAAGTGAGAGAAATTTTGCTATGAAATAACCATAGTAAGAAACTGTTCAGTACACTTGATGCTGAACTGTTATGTAACGTTAACAGGTAACAGGAATCACTTAGACCTCGCTGAGCTGTTCTATATAAAGCAAATCAAACTATTAGAGAAGAAAGCATGTGCTAATGAGGTTCATAAACAGACCAATAAATAGGAATAATTTCTAACCTGATTTCAGTGTTGCCAGTCCTAAACTGTAACAACAATCTATACCTTAATAGTCCGTCTACAAATGTGAAGAGTGGGAGGAGCCAAGGCGGCAAACTAAAAACTGCAAAGCTTGACTAATTCTCTAGTTTATGAAATAATCATAAGGATTTGCATTTATGCAAAGCACTTTGTCACGTCCTCGTCAAACACTTAAGTTTTCCCATCTGTCAGATGCTGTGCAGTTATAGTAAGCTATCTGTAAGAGAGCAGAGCAGAGCTGCTCTTAGGTACTATCTAAGGACCTGCCAGTATAAAAAGTCTCCACACAAGAACAAAACCACCTATGTATCACTCACCACGAGCCAGCCGAAGCACTTAAGTTTCCTCAAACAACCTCTTGGGTCAAAGAAGCAACCAAATCCTAAGTAAGTGACTCCACAAGACCTACAAGATCCCAATGGGCATTCAAAGCATTTGCCATTATTCAGTTCTATCCAAAAATATCATCTAAATGTACAAATAAGTTCTAAATAAAAGGAACTATTTATTTTTAAGGTAAGAAAATTTTTGTGTGTGTCACTGAGATATTTTTCTATTGAAATCCAACGCAATTCAGGCTCTAATAAAATTCAACAGCTCTCAAGTACCAAAAGAAAGCCTGACATGGCTCTGCCTACATGAGACTCCCAAAGTCATTTTTACCTTCATATCAAGTTTGATGCTAGGGTCTTGGGAGGGCTAAGTCTAGCTGTGACCAAGGGTAATTTTCTAGAATGTAATTTTTAATACAGTAGTCTTATCTTTAAGGTGGATAACAAAAAAGAAAGCCTATGTAGATAATGAAACTGAGAAATGTCCTCTTTAAGCAAACAAACAAACGAACGAATGAACAAACTAGGTTCTCACTATGTAGCCCCGACTGAACCACAGCTCTCTATATAGACACAGACCAGGTTGGCCTGCAACTAACAGAACAGAGATCTGCCTGCCTCTGCCTCCAGAGCCCTAGGATTCAAAGTGTTCATGACCATGCCTGGCTCCACAATTCTGTATTTTACAAAAATTAAAAGTCACAAATATTTTTTTTAACTTTTTTTCTTTTTTAAGTTAGGGTCTCATATAGTCCAGTCTGGAGACAAACTATGTGAATTTCAACTTCTTTAAGTTATTTTTAATTTTATGTGCATGGGTGTTTTTGTCTGTCTGTAGATCTCTGTACAGTGAGCACAGCTGATGCCTTGATGCCCAAGGAAGCCAGAAATAGGCATGGGATCCTCTGGGGCTGGACTTAGAGATGGCTGTAGGCCACCATGGGGGTGATGGGAATTGGACCTGGCTCCTCTGGGAGGAGGAGTGGATTAACCCCGAGCCTTTCTTCTCACTAGCTCCCACTGAACTTCGGACCCCTCACCTCTATTTCCTGAGTGCTGGGATTACCAGTTTTATATGTTGCTGGGAACCAAACTCAGGTCTTCATGTGTGTTAGTTAGCCCAACAGTCTCAGTACACAGCCTAAAATGGCCTCAATCTCCAGCTCCTTCCTGCCTCTGCCTCCTAAGTAATAGGATTATAGGTTTGTACCACTATGGCTTACATACACACACAACTTACTTTAGGTGTGTAGAGTAGTGTCAGGGAAGGCTAATCATCTGTTATTTTCTTACTAGTCAAATTTTTTGGCATTTCAAAGAGCAGCACTTGGGGAAGCAGATCTTATCTAGTTTTAAACCAACAGGTATAAACAAACAAACAAACAAACAAACAAATAAATAGTCTAAAAAAAAATTGAACCAGATGGGAAGGAAGGTTTATTCCAAAATCATAACATACCCAGAACACAGCCAATGTAAAAAGATGAACTGCCAACACAACCCCTGCCTTTTCCTGCCAACAAGCCTATATTTATCTCTTCTTAGTAGTAATTCTAAAACACTGTAAGATTCTTTTGAAAATTAAAAATCTTCTCACTACCCAGAAATAGAAACATAGCAAATAAAATTTCATATGTAGTTTCCAGGTTGCTGTCCACTTCTAAGAACCTATCAATGAATTACCAAAAGCCCCACGTAGAAACTAAGAAAAGAGGTCTTCTTCTTTCTTATCTAGAGTGTGTATTTAGACAAAGCACAGAGACTGAAGTCCCCACCTCTCCTCCTTAGCTCCCTACCCGCTTTTCTTCGCTTTTCTTCGTACTTCTACAGCACACACATGGGTCAGAAATGAATTAACAACATAAAAGGAGACCAACTTTGAAGTCATATACAGAAAAGTTAGCACATGTTTTACACACAATTATGCTATACTGTCAGAAAGGAAGCTAGGTACAGCCTCAGGAGCTTGTTGTGTACCCCAGTGTACTGTCTACCCAGGCCTATGACTCCAGGCAAGGCAATTCCCATACATACCCATCCTCAGGGGCTGCATAGAGGCCTGGGTGCCACCTCTTTTCCCACTCTGTTTGAAGAGGGCTTTTCCAAAGAGATTACAAGTGTGGACAGAACATCAGAGGCTTATGTACAGAACACTGCATAGCCTTTGCAGAGTGAATGTCAAGAAGATAAAATAAGGAAAGAAAAGTTAAAGATGAAAAGGTGGAGGCAGGGAAGACGGTGCAGTCAGTGAACTAACTCCCTGCCATACAAACATGAGTTTAGTCCCTGGACCCAGGTTTAAAAGCTAGGCATAGTAGTAGATGTCTATAATCCTAGTGCTGGGGACACAGACACAGGAGGACCCTGGGGGCTTGATGGCCAGCCAGGTAGCCAAATCAGTAACTTCCAAGTTCAGTGTCTTAAAAACACAATGGCAAGCAGCAATCTGAATATTCACACACATGGCCACAGACACACAAACACCAACAAAGTGAATCACTGGCAGAGTCCAGCCTGGGCAAAGTAGAAACAACCAGTCCAAGGTCATCCTTGTCTAAGAGCAAATTCACATGCAGCCTGTGTTCCAGGAGACCCTGGCCTAACCCCCCCCCCCACCCCCCACCCCCACACACCACATACACACACTCACACTTGCTCAAGTAACACCTCCTTCTGCTTGTATCCACTCCCTAGCTGCTGACACTATGTGACTAGCTACAGAATCCAGCTAGGAAATCTTCCATGTCATGATGAAGTGTTTTCCCTCAGACTCAAGCCAGAACAAAGCTCCCTTCCTTATACTGCTTCGGTCAATTGATTTGTCTCTGCAACAAGCAAAGTAACCAACACACAAAAAATTTCTATGAAGAAGAAGGGCTTCTGCTGTCAAAAAAAACCCTGACTATGCTGTCCACTGGTCTGAGGAGTTGGCACCATATGCTGAGAAACCCTAGAATGCTATAAAAGGTCCAAGGAGCCAGTCTAATGGAGTCTAGAAGACCAGTATGCCAATGAAATCAATGAAGGTCTGATCCAAGGGAACTAGGCTAATGCCCTTTTGTGTTGCATTTCAGCAAAGACTCAGTTACATTCCCCCCAGTCCTGAAAATCTGAATGAGATTGGATTCACAAACTACATTGTTCTGAGAAAACTACACTGTTCTGAGAAAGCAATGTTACGACAGCAAATATCCAGTCTGTGGCACAGTTACTAATTACTTCTCTTAGTCATATCTACAGTGAGAGGAAGCAGAAAAATATGTATTGCTTGAAAGGAGCTGTGAGTTTAAGGGTACAGACAAAACAGGTATAGAGAAACTGTTAAAGAGATTAGCACCACTGAAGAGAAACCTGCTCTGCAGTGGGACTAAGGGGAAGGCGTTTCAAGGCAGAACCATCCGAAAAGTGGGGCTGGAGCTGAGACTGCTGCAGAACATCTCCACTTTGGGAAACAATCTAAAAAATGCTTTCCTGGGGTCAGTCACTAAATGCACAGCAAGCAAAACCTAGTTTTCAGTGGAGAAATAAGGATGCTGGAGATGTTAGAATGTGGTACACCTGCTGCGTAAAGCCATAGGTGGGATGGTACCAACTGAGGAAACAAACTCTGTGCTACCCACAGCAGAGCGCAAAAGCAGAGCCACCCAAGGTCCCTGGAGCCCACAGAATCCCATCCCGAGCTCCAGGTACTATGCTTGTCCTACTGGCTTTGTTTTGCTTTGGCCTAATCTTTTCTTAGGGAGGTTTATACTGTGCCTTTGTATATTGGAAGTATGTAACTTGTTTTTATTTTATTTTATAGTCTCATAATTAAGGCATTTATTTGAATTTCAGAAGAGACTCTGGACTTGGGTTTTGAACACTATTAAAACTGTTAATGCTTTGGGAACTTTACTGAGGGGTGGAATGCATTTGCATTATGAGATAAACCTTGAGGAGGAGTGGTGAGTTGTGGTTTAACTGTGATGTGTTCAGATGTCCAAGCTAGCAAGGTCAACAGTTAAGTCTCACTCTCAACTTGACTGCACTTGGAATCAGCTGTGCCTTTGTGGGCATTTCCATCTGGAAGGCAGCACCCCATAGAATGTGGTCCCCAACAGATATTCACTCTCTTGCTGACTGCAGACAGTGTGGCCAGCCACCTCATGCTCTGTTCAGATGCCTTCTCTACCATGATGAACTATTTCCCCTCACACGGTGAGCCAAACTAAAACACAAAGGGAAAAAGAAGGCGAGAAAGAGAAGGGGGAGGTGAGGAAGGGCAAAAGAAAAGGAAAAAACTATAAACATGAAAAGAAAAACTACAAATTGAACTTTATTAACATTAGTAATGTCTATACAGCAAAAGAGGATATCAAGAGAATAGAAGCAACACATAGAATCAGAAGAACATATTAATAAATCATAGATTTGATAAAGGTCTGGTATCCAGAATATTCAACAATAAAAAGACAAATAAAATAATATGGGCTGGAGAAACAGCTCAGTGGTTATACAGGCTACTGTTGCAGAAGACCTGGGTTTGATTCCCAGCAATCTACACAGTGGTATACAGACATCTTAACATAAGTTCCTAGATCCAAACTTCTTCTGAATTTTGCCTGATACCAGGCACACACATGATGCACAGACATACATGTAGGCAAAACATTCACACATATTATAGTGATAATTTAAAATATAATTTTTTCCCCTATGAGATCCAGCTGTAAGGCATTTCTTCAATTAGACGGGGAGGGCTTACCCATTATGAGTAGCGTCATCTCTGGGCTGGTGGTCCTGGGTTCTATAAGAAAAGCAGTCTAAGCAAGCCATATGGAGCTAGGCAGTAAGCAGCACCCCCTCCACAGAGTCTGCATTAGCTCCTGCCTCCAGGTTCCTGCCCTATGTGAGTTCCTGTCCTGACTTCCTTCAGTGATGAACAGCAATATGGAAATGTAAGCAGAATAAACCCTTTCCTGCCCCTTGCTTTGGGGTCATGATGTTTCATTGTAGCAATGGAAACTCTAAGACAGATCCACATTGGCATTACACTTCATAGTCACTAAGACAACTCTAATTTTTTTTAAAGGTGAAAAAAGAGTTTAAAAGGACATGGAAAAAGCATAAGCCCCATACATTATTGGAACATTTAAAATGGCACACTTTGGAAAATAATTTGCTAAGTCCCAAAAAGGTTAAACAAAGAGTTCCTACATGACCTAGTAGTTCCATTTCTAAGCATATCTAAGACTGGAAAACTACACTCATATGAAAACTTATAACACAAACATCCATAGCAGCATCCCTAACAGCCCAACGTGAGAGCAACACAGACCTATGTCAGCGGGGGGACAGGTACATAACCTTACAGGTGAACATTATCAGGCACCCAACAAGGAGAAGCTCTATGCCTACTCTAACATGCATGAACCCTGAAAGCATTATGCCAAATACAAACATTCACACAACTGAAGACTCTTTCTATGTGAAATGGCCAGAATAAACCAACCCACACACAGCACACACACAGTAACCACTAGGAGCCAGGGTTAGGGAGGTATGGCAATCACTCTTAGTAGACTCCAGAGTCAGTGAAAATGTTTCTGAATTATGTATTGGTGATAGTTATGTGAATGCACACACACACACACACACACACACACACACAGAACTGTTCTATGATATATAAATTATATCCTGAGAAATGACTAGAGACAGTTCAGTGGTAATGAATTGCATTGCTTAGCATGTGTGAAGCCCTGGCTTCACTCTCTAGTATTGAAAAACAAGTCAATAAAAATAAACGAAAAGAAACAGAATATCTGATTACAAACAGTCCAAACATTATATAAAACATAAACATTTCACATAAAAACAATATTCTCTGTCCCTTGGATAGCTCAAATAGAAACTGGTTGATGAGACAGTGGAAAACAACAGCCACAGTGCTGAGAGAGGGGCACAGGATGCTAACATGTGAGGCGCCTCTGAACTGTTGGGCAGCCTATGCTACACTCCTAACCCTCAGGGTTTTCTTCAACATGAACTTAAGGAATCCCATTCCACTAACTTTTTTTTTTTTTTGAGACAGGGTTTCTCTGTGTAGCCCTGGCTGTCCTGGAACTCACTCTGTAGACCATGCTGGCCTCGAACTCAGAAATCTGCCTGCCTCTGCCTCCCAAGTGCTGGGATTACAGGTGTACGCCACAACGCCCAGCTTGCACAAACATTTACTATCCCACAAAATAATTCACTTGGCCATCTACTGCCACACAAGTAATTCCCAACCTCTAAACTTATAAGCTATGACATGCTTCCTCTTCTCCCCACCATGCCACACTTTTGTTTGAAAACTTGTGTGTATGTATATGTGTATCACTAATAAAAAAACAGCCAGTCACCATATCTTAGTTTGACTGTAAAGTGTTATCATGACTTCTATTTGACTAAAAAAAAATTATTTATGAATCTCACTTTGGGGAGCCCAGGATTAAGATAATAGAATAGTCTTGAAATAAATATGCGTAACGGGACTGAACCGTAACATTACCCACGGGATATGTACTTTTTCCCAGAGACAGTACTGGGTCTACCCCCAAAGGGCAGACAGCCGTGTCCACTCTCAACACCGTTCCTTGTATGTTGACACTTGAGCCTGCACCTTGATCAGAAGCGCTCAAGGGCAGGAAGTCAAGGAAGAATGTATAAGGAAGTCACAAAGCCAACACTGGACAACATAGTTATTGCAACTGGAAAAAAAAGGGGGGTCCTCTCCATCTTTATTTAATAATAGGCTAAGTGAATTAAAACCTAGCAACAATACCACAGCCACATCAAAATTCAAAGTAAAAATGTCCATCAACCCCTAAGCAGCTTGAGCAAAGCCACCAAAAATAGGTCTTCCCAGAGGATGCTGGGAAACAATCCAAGGGCACCTTTCTCCTTTGGGGGAGTACAAGTTAACAGAGCAGAGGTTGATACTGAGATCTGAGGTGTTATACCTCAGAGGTGACAAGTAAATCTTTTTTGTGAAGATTTTTATTATTACCTATGTGCATTCTTGCATGTGTCTTATGTAAGTGGATGCTACATATGTCGGTATCCGTGGAAGCAATAAGAAGGTGTTGAATCTCCTGGAGCTGAAGCTACATGTGACTGTGAGCCACCCCATGTTTGTGCTAGGAAGCAACCTTGGATCCTCTACAAAAGTAACAGGTGCCCTTAACCACTGGGGCATCTCTGCAGGCCCAGTGATTAATGATCATACACAATACTATCATATCATTGTGATAGAACTGAGGTGACTATTACTGAAATTGGTGCTGCTCAGCCTAGGGCAAACATGCAAGGCTATCTACACCTTCTCTTTCCTGCAAACAGTCGCTTTTTAATTTCCTTGTCATAAAGGTAAAGCAACAGATAGGATGGGTTATACAGCAAGTGCTTCCTGCTCCGTTCCTGCACTGTATGCTTTGACTACTGTGTATAAGGGGAAGATGTTTACTTATTTATTACTGCAAATAAGTACTGTATTTATTTGTTCATTTTTAAGACAGTAACTCCCTATGAATAACAGCCTCAAACTCAGAGAGATCTGCCTGCCTCTGACTCCAACGTGTACCACCACAACTGACTACTATGTTGTCTTAACTTTCACAAGCTCCAAATCTGTCAGCAAACAAATTCTATGCACAGAGTAAGTCACGATTGCCAATGACAATATTTAAAGGGTAAGACAGAATGACCTGGACGTGACAGGAGGCTGTATGGAGAGCCTGGGACCCAGCAGCATTCTCAAGAGTGGAGAAATCTTAAGGCAGAGAAAATGAAAGGATGTTCCGGGCAGAGGAGCCTCAGAGAGAGCTGCCATGTTCTGGATGAAGCAGTCTACTTAGGAAGAGGTGAAGAACATGGGTTCACCTAAAGAAGTCCAGGGCTAGTAGGAGATATGGTTATAAACATAGAGCAGAAACAGAGAATGGAGGGTGTGTGTGTTTGTGTGTGTGTGTGCATGTGTAATGTGTATGGAAGTTTGTGCTATGTCTAAGTATGGAGGTTAGAGAACAACTTAGCAGTCGTTATACAGTAAACACCTTTACCTGAAGAGCCATCTTGTTCACCCAGAACAGAGAGTTTAGATGGAGTCTGAGAAATAGGGACAGTAAAGGTGGCAGAAAGAGCAATAAAGCAGAGATGTGTGAGAGACAAGGCAAGCTTGGACAAGAGTCCAGTCAGCCTAAGCAACCAGAGAGACTGTCTCAAACAATTAGAAATTCCACTCCTCTATTTAATGGAAAAATGTAGGTGGGAAAAATAAATTACATTATTTTTTACTACTTTTCAAATAAGACATCTCAAATTTAAATACAGTATCTAATTCTGCCTTTGTATAGAGTATAAAAAATGGAGTTTAATTTGTTTTCAGTATAGGAAATCGGGCTGGGGCTTTGGCTATGCCACACACGCTCTACCTAGCACTAAGCTATTCACAGCCCTCTTTTAACCTTTTTTTTTTCTTCTTTGTGGAGCCAGGGGCTCTCTCTCTATGTTGCTTTGAGCTTGCTCTAGCCCAGGTGGGCTATGAACTTGCAATTCTCCTGCCTCCATGTCTGGAGTGTTCTTGTATCACAGGCATGGGTCACAGCTCTGGCTCAAAAACTGCTTACCCATCCTCACACCCTGTGCTAGGATGGTCTGGAGTTGGCCTGATGGAATAATACACGATGGGATTTAAGTAGAACTCTGCTGAAGTAAGACTTCTGAGAAAATGGTGTGAACTGTCGTACAAAGAAAATACCGACTTCCGAATGCCATCTTGTGTAGAAGCGATACCAGGACCTGGGGCACCATCTTGCACCTGGGTAGGGACTTAGACAGAGGACAAAGCATGTTCAAGTTGCTGTGGTAGAAAACTGGGAAGAATGGGTCTTGAATTTTATCATTAAGCCAGAATCAAACCAATCCACAACAAAAACATCCTGTTAATGAGGGTAAATTTTCCTTATTTTCATGTTGCTTTAAACTGGACTATTATCTGAAGCTCAAAATATCCAAGTTCACCTAATCATGTTTGCAATATAAACTAGACACTTCTGAAGAGCTGTCAAGCAATCAGGTGGACAAACAAGTCTCCAGATCAAGAAGAAATCAGGGCTGTGTATATACTGATTGTCTCTGATTTACAATAACAAGATTTTTTATGATTTTTATTATCACACAAATGTATGTTCAACAACTATGTAAGACAGAATTAAAATGTTAGGTGCTGTATGTAGCACATGCCTTTAACCCCAGCACCCAGGAGGCAGAGGCTGACAAATCTTGTGAATTTAAGGCCAGCCTAGTCTATATAGTGAGTTCCACCTCAGCCAGAACTACATAAAGAGACCTGGTCTCAAAACAAAAATCAAAAACTTTGAAAAGTTCTAAAATTTAAAACCACTCTGTGATAGACTATGAGACTTTTGAAGTTGGAATGAATGCTTATATGTTTGACATTTGACTCTGGTTTAATGATAAAATTTAAGACCCATTCTTGCCAGTTTTCTGCCACACCAACTTGAACATGCTTTGTCCTCTGTACATTTCCTAACACAGGAGCAAGATGGTGCCTCAGTATCTGGCATCGTTTCTATAAGCCTATGGGGGCCAAGAAGTAGAATATGGCGGTTTGAATGAGGATGGCCCCCATAGGCTCATATATTTGAATTAGTCACCAGGGAGTGGAACTGTTTGAAAGGATTAGAAGGATTAGGAGGTTGCCTCCAACAGTGTGTCACTGGGAATAAGCTGAAATTTCAAAAGCCCAAGCTAGTCCAAGTGTGGCTCTGCCTATAGATCAAGATGTCACTCTCAGCATTGCTCCAGTGGCTGCCTGCATGACACCATGTTCCCTGCCATGAGGGTAAAGGACTAAACCTCTGAAACTGTAAACAAGCCCCCAATTAAATGCTTTCCTTTATAAGAGCTGCCATGATCATAGTGTCTCTTCCCAGCAGTAGAACAGTGACTAAGACACACTTTAAAATTAAAATATGACCACTTCAAAGTCAAGACCAAGACAGCTTTTGATGCAAACCACTGCATGTTGCAGAAGTAGTAACCTAGTTTCGTTCTGAGTGGGACATCTGATGCCCTCAAGAGAGCTGCAACTTTCAAGCAAGATTTCCTTCATTACACGCCAGATAACATGTAAAGCAGAGGGAGCGGGGAGCGCCAGCAACACACTCCTGTGCTGTAAGCCTGTTCATGTCTTCTGTCTGGGGAAAAAAAAGCAAATTTCCAGGAAAAACTCACACATGCATACATGCATGCACAGACAAGCCTCTGTTTATTATTTCTGACCTAATGCTGAAATTTAACTAGAGGCTAAAGGTAGGACTTGTGATGGATTGGTGGGGTCGGAGGATTCCCCTTGATACAAGGAATTATTCTTGGCAATTTGTTTTATCCACGACTGCTCATGGATAACCTCATCCAGGAAACATGATGATGTTTGAACATATGAAGTTTTATCCACATGGCCTTTTTTTTCTTTTTATACATATGGGTATTTTGTTTCAATGCATGTCTGTTTGCCACCTGTGTGCCTGATGTCAGTAGAGCCTAGAAAGAGGCATCAAGTTGGGGGTTGTGATACACATTTGTAATCTCCTCAGGAGGCAGAGGCAGGCAAATGTCCTCAAATTCCTGGCAAACCAGATCTACATAATGAGATGCTGGTCAGCCAAGGCTCTCTCAAAAGAAAAGAGCGGATGGGCGTCCCAACCTTACAACAGAGAATTAAATCCCTGGAACTAGAGCTACAGATGGTTGTGAGCTGCTATGAGGGTGGCAGGAATCAAATGTAAATCTTCTGGAAGAGCAGCCAGTGCTCTTAACTGACAAGCCATCTCTTCAGCCTTTCCTCCTTTGGTTTTTAATTGCAGTGCTAGAGATAGTTCTAGGGCTTTGTGCAGGATGGGCAAATGTTCTACTGCCGAGCTGCATCCCCAGCCCTCCACAAACAATTTTTATTTACCTTTCCCCAAAACATTCCACTAAGACAGAAGTCCTACATACCTATATTTCCAACTGGACATATATTCTAGTCATTCCATAACCCCTTCATACATCCCAAAGAAATTACTTTTGTAATATGTGCCCATTTGTTTCAGACATTTCTATTTTAACTGCACAAGAATGTCTAAAAAGCCAGGCAATGGTGGCGCACGCCTGTAATCCCAGCACTTGGAAGCAGAGGCAGGCAGATTTCTGAGTTCAAGGCCAGCCTGGTCTACAGAGTGAGTTCCAGGACAGCCAGGAACCCTGTCCTAGGAAAAAAAAAAAAAAAAGAATATCGAAAAAGGATCAATGAGCAGCAAGGGCACTGAGCCAAGAGAAGTGAATAGACACTGGTCTGCAGACAGGCAGGTGGAAGAAACACTTACTGGGAAAATGGTTTCTACATTAATTGTGACTAATACATAAATCTTACATTAATCTAAAGAAAACCCTAACTCCTCACAATGCATGTGCTATGAATAAACATAATCAGTAGAAACTTTATTTGTTTGTTTGTTTGTTTGTTTATTTCCATTTTTAGAGACAGGGTTTCTCTGTGTAGCCCTGGCTGTCCTGGAACTTACTCTGTAGATCAGGCTGGCCTTAGAAATCCGCCTGCCTCTGCCTCCCAAGTACTGGGATTACAGGCTTGTGCCATCACTGCCCGGACAGTATAAACTTTAATGTTTTGATTTTTAAAAACTTTGTATTTGTTTTACTTCATGTGTGTGTGCTAGCATGTGTGCCATGGCACACGTGTGGTAGTCAGAGGACAAGCTGCCAAGGGATAAAACACGCCATCAGATTTGGTGGCAGGCACCTTCACAGATGAGCCATCTCACAGACCACTTGTCTTTGTTTCAAAATTGGTTTGGCATAACACAACCTAGTTCATGGCCAAACATAAAAGCAATGATGTGAACACACAGGAATGTGCCACCACACCTGACTTGCCTTCATTAATGAAGAAAAACTTGTGAGTAATGAGTTTTACTGTAATATCTTTAAATTCAGTTATCTTTCTGAATCCAAAAAATTTTTTTGTTTTGTTTTGTTTTGTTTTTTGAGACAGGGTTTCACTATGTAGCCTGGGCCGTCCTGTGAGGTAGACCAGGCTTGCCTCAAACTCACAGATCCACATGTTGCTGCCTCCTGAGTGCTGGGATTAAAGGAATGCACCACCACTACCCGCCCAACAAGAATTTTTACAGTAGCTGAACCCATAGGAAATTCTTCTTTAAAAAATTTTACACATTGGACTGAAGAAATGCCTAAGCAGTTAAGAACACTGACTGCTCTTTCAGATGACCTGGATTTGATTCCCAGCACCTACAAGGCAGTTTACAACCATCTATAATTCCAGCCCCAATGGATGTGATACCTTTGTCTGGTCTCCACAGGCACCAGGCATGGACATTATATAGATATATCTGTAGACAAAATATCCATACATATTAAAAAATAATCTTTTTAAATGTGCCTGAGAGAAAGGAAGAGAGAGAGAATGAATGATTGAGAATTTGAGCTAGAATGCTTTGTGTGTGCGGTGGATCTCCTGGAGCTAGAGTTACAGGGAGTTATGAGCCACCTAACATGGGTGCAGGGAACCAACCCAGGTCCTCTGAAGAGCCACAGTGCTCTTTAACTGCTGAGCTGCCTCTCTGCCCCAGGGGAATTTTCTATCGCTGCCTTTTATAACATTTTCAAAAAATACAGCTGGAGCAGAGGACAATAGTTCTGACTGCAGAAACATAGTTAAAGGAATCACTTCTTCCCTGACCTCAAAAACACATGGATCTAAGGTGGAACAACAACAACAACAACAACAACAAAAACCCAAAAAACAAAAGCAAAACAACCTGCATGCATTAAAGTCAATCACCTTATTTTCTATATATGGGTGGTTTGTCTGCATGTATGTATATGCACCATGTGCAGACAGTGCCCAGAGGCCAGAAGAGAGTGTCAAATGCCCTGGACCTGGAATTTCCATGTGGGTGCTGGGAATCAAACCCAGGTACTCTGCAAGAGCTGCAGTGTTCTTAACCTCTGAGCCAGCTCTCCAGAACCAGCCACAGTTATTGTGGGGGGATATCAGACAGTTATTCTATTTATTAAAAATAACAACCATCAGGGCTGGAGAGATGGCTCAGAGGTTAAGAGTACTGGCTGCTCTTCCAAGGTCTAGGTTTGGTTCCCAGCAATCATATGGTAGGTCACAGCCATTTGGAACTCTACCTCCAGGGGATCTGACACCTGCTCTGACTTTTTAGGACTTTAGCACACCCAGTGCACATGCATGCACTCAGTTGCATACACACACATACATACACATACACACACATATAAATATTTTTAAAAACAAACTACTGTTCCTATAGGGTAGTGGTTTCTCAGCCTTCTTAATGCTGTGACCCTTTAGTACAGTTCCTTGTGTTGTAGTGACCCCAAACAAAGAATTATTTTCATTGCTACTTAATTACTGTAATTTTGATACTGTTATGAAACATAATGTAAATATCTATGTTTTGCAATGGTCTTTAGTAAAAAGGACATTTGACCCTAAAGGGGTTGTAACCCATAGGTTATAAATTACTGCCATAGGGACTCAGGTTTGTAAAACATTTATTTACTATTATTTTAAAGACAGGGTCTCACAATGCAGTTCTTGCTGGCATGGAACTTATGATACAGGCTAGGCTGGCCTCAAGCACTCTGTGTGTGTGTGTGTGTGTGTGTCTGCCCCTCTTTCCCTCTCTCTTGCTCGCACTCACATGCCTGGCTTTCTTTCATTTTTTTAAATTTTTATTTAAAAATTTAAAGAACTGTTTATATTACTGTATGTGTATGAGTGTTTAGCCTGCAAGTATGTGTCCCACATGCATCCTGCAAGTATGTGCACCACACGCATGCCTGGTACCTGCAGAGGTCAGAAGAGGGTATCATCAGATCCCCTAGAACTGAAGTTACAAATGGATTGTAAGACACATGTGAATACTGAAAACTGAACCTGTTCCTTTGCAAGAGCAACAAGTGCTCTTAACCACTGAGCCCTTTTCAAAACCTCCAGCCCTTCTCAAAAAAATTTTAAAGGTACTTTTATTTTGCTGGGCAGTGGTGGTGCACACCTGTAATCCCAGCACTTGAGAGGCAGAGGCAGACGGATTTCTAAGTTCGAGGCCAGCCTGGTCTACAGAGTGAGTTCCAGGACAGCCAGAACCACACAGAGAAACCCTGTCTTGAAAAACCAAAACCAAAACCAAAACCAAAGATACTTTTATTTCACAGCCAAAGCTGGCCTCAGTTACTATGTGACCAAGGCTAGCCTCAAAGTCCTAAGCTTCCTGCATCAGTTTCCACATGCTAGGATTACAACATGCATCACCACGCTTTAATTACTCTACCTACTTACTACCTACTACCTACCTACCTATCCTTTAGTTATTTAAATAAGGTTTCTCGGTAGGCCAGGATGACCTTGAACTCACTTACTTAGTCAAGTCTGGATTTGAACTCTTAATCTACCTGGCTCCATCTTTTGAATACTAAGATAACAGATGAATATTACCTGGCTGGATTATCATGCTTATCTTTAATTTCAGTTTTTAGTTTACTGAGATTTTTACTTCTTCCTTTCGCTTTTCTTCTTTCTTTTCTTTCTGCCTATATGTATGTGCTAAGGTGGTTCAAATCAAGGTTCTGGACCAAGTTAAGCAAATACTACAATACAGAACAACTAATTATACATGAGATTTCTCAAATTATATAATAGATAACTCACTTTGACACATACACACACACATACACACACACATATATACATATATGCATAGTATATAAAGAGATCAAACCTTTGCTAGAATCAAGAATAAAGTCTTTGGGGACTGAGGTGACAGTTCAGTTGATAAAGTCCTACCTCAGCATGGAGGGTCATAGTTCAATCCCCAACACCTGTGTAAGATTCTGGGTTTGTTTGGTGGTACATGCTACAATCTCAGTCCTGAAGAGGCACAGACAAGATGATCCCTGGAATTCAATGCCCAGCCAAACTAATGATCAGTGAGCGCCAGGTCCCAGGGAAATGCTGTCTCAAAATACTAGGTAGATGGCTTGTGAGTAATAACACCCAAGGTTGACATCTATCTTCTACATGTGTATGTACACACACACACACACACACACACACAAATTCAATCCCTATCCACCTCCACATGTAAATAAATAAAATCTGATTTTTGATAATATAAAAATATACATAAAGCAATTAGTTTAAAAACTTTTAAAACAAAACTTTACATATTATAAATTCCTTGAGGTATATATGTAGCTTTTTGTTTTGTTTTTGAGACAGATATTTCTCTTAGGAAATGCAATTTCCCAGGGCTACCCAGGCTGGATATTGTTATCTGTAGTTATGAAATAAATTAATATCCTCAATTAATTTAGAGACAGGGTCTTTATATAGTCCAAGCTGGCCTCAAACTTTCATTCTCCTTTTTCAGCCTCTTCTGGGATTGCAGAGTGAGCTAGTACAGCTGACCAGAAATTTCTTTTTTGGTATTCCAGATACTAAATAAAGGAGGAATCAGCTGGGCGGTGGTGGCACACGCCTGTAATCCCAGCACTCTGGGAGGCAGAGGCAGGCGGATTTCTGAGTTCGAGGCCAGCCTGATCTACAGAGTGAGCTCCAGGACAGCCAGGGCTATACAGAGAAACCCTGTGTCCAAAAAAACCAAATCCAAAAAACCATAAATAAATAAATGAATGAATGAATGAATAAATAAATAAGTAAAAAACCAAGCACTTGGGAGGCAGAGGCAGGCAGATTTCTGAGTTTGAGGCCAGCCTGGTCTACAGAGTGAGTTCCAGGACAGCCAGGGCTACACAGAGAAACCCTGTCTTGAAAAAAAACAAAAAAAAAAAAAAAAAAAGGAGGAATCATACGATGGTATATATATTGCTCTTCAACTCCTGATGAAGGAATGACTATGCAATGCTAATTAAGGGCTGGATAACATCACCAAAAAGAAATGTTTCCTGCTAGAATCGCATGCTATTGCCTATAAAATAATCTTCCCCCATGGCAGTCAAGAATTGAACAGTAATCTGATCAAGCATAGAGAGTTAAAACCAAATTGTAAATCATAAAAAGAAGAAGTATGTTACATGACATCAAATGGATACAATCAGCAAAATTCAGACTACAGGAAACTATACAACAAATGACTGGACTCTTCAACAAAAGAACTGCAAAGGCAGTGGGGTGAGGCAGAGTGGGGTACCTCAGCCAACCAGCCTAGAGATCTAAAGGGACTTACATGGATTAACTAATCTGCAGCACCCTCTCCTCCTCCTGCTGCTGCTTTTTTTAATTTTGAGACAGTCTCACCATGTTACTCTGTTGGCCTGAAACTCTCAACTCTCTATGTAGACCAGGCTAGTCTCAAACTCAGAGAACTGACTGCTTCTCCCAAGTGCTGAGATTAAAGGTAATCAGAAAATTTGTTTTTGAGCATAGCAGTAATGGTAGCTGTCCTTTTCATTTGTTTTTTGGAGTCAGAGTCTCAGATTGCCCTGGCTGGCCTAAAGTTAGTTCACTATGTCGCCAAGACCTTGAACTTCCTATCCTCCTGCCTCTGTTTCCTGAATACCAGGATTACTGGACCCAGCTTTGTGTGGTGCTGAGGATCAAACTCAGGGCCTTCTAGCATGCCAGGCAAACATTCTATCAACTGAGTGACATCTACAGATTGGTAGTTGTCTTTTTCTTATACTGATAAGCAAATAATATCTGAAATTGCTTCAAATTAATGATAGGAGCTGTAGGTTGAGAAGTATAGTGAGCATGAATATTCATAAGCAAAAGTAGTTCCATATATGAATAAGTGAAACTGGTTCCATGGATCTATTAAGTTGAGCCCTTTCTCTCCTGCCCCTCCACCCCCCATTCTTTAGAGGGGGAGGGCCTCGGTCTGTAGCCCAGTCTAACCCTCGACTTGTGGGGATCTTCTGGATGTTGCTACCTCTACTTCTGAACTCTGAGATTACAGACATGAGCCACCGATGACTAATTTATATTTCCTTCTTTTTCTTTTTATATACCTGAGCATTTTTCATAATACAAAAGTTTTATTTCTTTGTTTTGTCTCCGTTTGTTTTTAGTTTTGTGGTTCAGGGGTTTTTGGCTTTTTTTTTTAAGCAAACTCAGAATCCTCCTATCTTATTCTCTTGAGCTAACAATATGCCCCTCCCCCTCCCCCAAAGCAGTATTAACTATATTTTTTGGCTGGTCTTGAACTCAAAGATCTGCCTGTCTCTGCCTCCAAAATTCTTGGAGATTAAAGGCATGGACCACTACTGCCTTGCTTATGTAGTGCCTTTAATCTCTAAACCCTAGAGAGGCAGAGGGAGGAGGTGCTCTGTGAGTTTGAAGCCAGCTTGGTCTACAGAATGAGTTCTAGGAAAGGCAAGGCTACACAGAAAAACTCTGCCTCAATTAATGAATGAGTGGTTTAATTAGCTAAAAACCCATGCACATAAAATTAAAAAAAAAAAATTTAAAAAAATCTACACCTGGGTTGGAGAGAATGGCTCAGCAGTTAAGAACACTGACTGCTGTTCTTCCAGAGGTCCTGAGCTCAATTCCCAGCAACCACATGGTGGCTCACAACCATCTGTAATGGGATCTGATGCCCTCTTCTGGTGTGTCTGAAGACAGCAACAGTGTACTCACATATATAAAATAAATAAATCTTAAAAAAAGAAAAAAATCTACAACTGAAAGCTAGAGCTGGCTCAGTAGTTAAGACACTTGCTTACTCTTGCAGAGGACCCAGATTTTGATTCTTATCACTAACACAGTAGCTCATACCATCTGAGACTCTAGTCCCATGGGATCAGACGCCTTCTTCTGGCCTCCAATGGTCACTACATATATACATATGGGCAAAACACCCATACACATAAAAGTAAGTAAGTTGGGGGCTGGAGAGATGGCTCAGTGGTTAAGAGCTCCGACTGCTCTTCCAGAGGACCTGAGTTCAAATCTCAGCAACCATATGGTGGCTCACAACCATCTGTAACGAGATCTGACTCCCTCTTCTGGTGTCTGAAGACAGCTACAGTGTACTTACATATAATAAATAAATCTTAAAAAAAAAAAAAAAAAAAAAGTAAGTAAGTCTGGAGAAAAAGGCCACAACTTTAACCTGTGAGATGGCTCAAAAGGTAAAAGTACATTGCCTCCAAGCTGACATATTTGTGTTTGACCTTTAGAACCACATAGTGAAAAGAGAACCCATTCCCCAAAATTGTCTTCTGGCCTCCAAACAGAGAAAATAAATAAAATTATAAACTTAAAATGCTATATATACTTGATGTTATTAATTCCTTCTTCCTCTGCCATAAACCCATCTTAAATGATCAGATGAATTTATTTATTAAGTCTAGACAAGTAGCACAGTTTAACCTCAGCAGGATTCTATGCATTGAAATCCAATAGTATTCTGCCTCAAGACCAGCACCACCCAACAGGGCTGGGAATGAGGGAAACACTTGCCTAGAATGCTTAAGGCCCTGGGTTCAGTCCCTAGTTCTAGAAACAAAATAAAACAACCCAGGATACTTAACTAACTAAACTAACAGTGAAAGCACCTACACAAGAGCCCAGAGACTACCAATCTCAGCTGGGTCAACTTCCTAGTAAGACAAAGTGACTATTTTCCCTATGTTTTTGGAAATGTGAGCTTCTAACTCTACTGGAAAATGCAACACTGTGTATGAACCAAACAGGTGATTATAAATCATGTTTCTGCAGGAACACAAGAAGGGTGGAGAAAGTTCTTTAGCCCTACCTTAAAACTGCCCTGGGGAGAATTATCTATGAATGTTAAAAGATAATTTTTTGAGATACTAATGTCAAAGATAACATTTGTTTAAACAAATAGAGATCCATATAATTATACATAACATGTATATAATAAATGTTATAAAATTAATCTATGACAAGGTTCAGGAATTTAATGTTTAGCAGTTTAATTTGTTTTCAAATAGAAAAGTGTGTATGTTGAAAGCCTGGTGACCTCTGAGCTCTGAGCTCTGGTTTGAAGGAACAGAGCGAAGCTGCTTTCTTAGCTCTGAGAACCACTGTTACATGAGACTCTATCTGGGAAACACCGAGGAAAGTGCACGTGGCTTTTTCCAGCTTCTCTCTTCCCTCCCTCCCGCCACCTCTCCGCCAACCCCTCACCTCTCTAGGGTCTCACTAGATAGCCCAAGATAGCCTCTAACTTAAGCCTCCCAAGTACTGGGATTGCAACTTTTCTGTAAACATAAAATCACTGCAATAGCCTATATTGCATTATAATCACCTTAAAAGGTTTTTTTCTGCTTAAAAAAAAAAAAAAGGAATCTGCTTTGCTTTTTTCCTCAAAAGAGACATTTTGGGTTTTGGTTCTCCAACTGCCTCTTCCAGCCTCCACCCTGCACTGGAAATGAAACCCAGGACCTTCACAATAAGAGCTTTACCACCGAGATAGATTCCTGACCCTTTTTATTTTGAGACAAAGTCTTGCTAAGTAGCCCAAGTCAGCTTTAAAAAAACTGGTGGTTTTGTTTTCTAAGCTTTGATGTTTTTAAATATTCTGTTTATTTGGTAAAGGCTATCAATGAGCAAACGGGGCTGGTTTTCCCCAGAATCCATGTACCAGCATGTGTGAATGTTTTATGGCATAACTCCCCAAGTGACTAATGCCAAGATAACCTGACTGACTCCTGGCATTAGCTGGCACTGCTGCCTACTGCTCATGAACTGGGAATCGGGAACAACTTGCCTGTGTGGTTAGTGCTTTTCCTAATTCTGAGGAGTACCTGCTTTTGGAGCTGAGCAGGGAAGAACTGACCACCACAAGAGTATAAAGACATGAGGACAACCCTATCTACTGCAACCAAAACCCTATCTACTTGCAAAAAAACAAGTATGTTTTTGTTTTTTTTTTTTTGGATTTGTTTTTTTTTTCGAGACAGGGTTTCTCTGTGTAGCCCTGGCCATCCTGGAACTCACTCTGTAGACCAGGCTGGCCTGGAACTCAGAAATCCACCTGCCTCTGCCTCCCAGAGTGCTGGGATTACAGGCGTGCGCCACCACCGCCCAGCTAACAAATGATATGTATAGATAGAGAAACATTACAAAACCACCTGCATTTATGATATAAATATGTATTAACTGAAACAGAAATAGGTCCATGTAGGAAAAGAGATTTCCGAATATGTGAGAAGGAAATCACGCAGTTTCATTATATAATACCACAAGCATACTCCCTGAAGTCTGGACCCTTCTCCTATCCCCACTCTGTAGCACCACATTCTCTCTTACACACAGACATCATACATATGCAGTAATGATTAAACTTAAAATAAACGTAAAAAAAAAAAATCAAGAGACCGACATGGTAGTTCAGACCTACAGTGCCAGCACTGTTTTACATCAGAGTTCTATTTAACTGACCAGTGCTACAGTTAAAGCCTATCTCAAATAAAATAAAGGCTCAGGGAAAGCCAGATATGGTAGTACATTTATAGTACTTGGAGGCTGAGGCAGGAGGAACCTGAGTTTGAAGTCAGACTTGACTACACAGGAGCCTGTTCAAAAAACACAAACATAGCACTAGCAGACAAGCTCATGGCTTTTTATAGCAGTAACATATACATCATGTGATACAGTGGTCCCCCCCAAATCTGCCTATGAATGTTTATAGTGGTTCTGTTCACAATCACCAACAAGCTGGAACCAATTCAAATGTCCTTCGAATGGTGAGTGATTAGTGTACACTCAACAGTAGGATATTACCTGGCAATAAAACTCAACAAGTGGCTGTGCACAGAAACTTGTACACCTCAAAGACACTGCATCATCTCTATAGGTTACATTCAGAATGGTCCTATCTCTGTCATCTCCTCCAGAAGACAAGGCTACAGTGATGGCTTGAGGAGGTGAGGGGTGATGTAAAGGCCTGGAGGGAGACCTGGGTGGGAACCATACCACACCATACCATATCTGTGGCGATATACCTACACAGATGTATCCTCATACTGACAGTTTCTAAAAGACAGAAATATTTATGGAATTTAAACCTTTATATTACTTTTTCAATTAGTAATGTTAAAATAGTTTCAAAGTGCTTTCATTAATGTAAAAAACAGTCAACTTAGAACATTAACAACTGATCTATTGGAAATGTGGAATAATAATTGATATAATAATACTTTAAAAGGTCCTAAGATTAATTAGTAAACTAGTTACTAACCAGTAACTACCTACTTAAACAAATATTTATACACAGTATATACAAATTTGGGTATAAAATTTAAAAGACCACTCTAACCAAGAAATTTTTCCTTTGGATGCTCAGGTTCTGACTATATTATTTTCTGGCTAGGGCCTCCATGCAGCCTGGCTCATCATGAGCTTCCTGAGTGCTAGGTACAGGCTGTACCTGTTGTCCAGCATGATCACTGCTTCTGACTGAGCTGTCTCTGAAATACTGTCCAAGTTCATGCATGGATTTCTACAGTAAATAAGTAAATAAGCTGCTGCTTACACAGGGCAGTGTTAAAGGAGGCTAAGCTACATAGTTTGAAACATCTTCTGTGTGCTGGCAACACAGCTTAATAGGTAAAAGTGCACCGGGCAGTGCTGGTGCACGCCTGTAATCCCAGCACTCTGGGAGGCAGAGGCAGGCGGATTTCTGAGTTCGAGGCCAGCCTGGTCTACAGAGTGAGCTCCAGGACAGCCAAGGCTACACAGAGAAAACCCTGTCTCGAAAAAACCAAACCCCCCCCCCCAAAAAAAAAAAAAAAAAAAAAAAAAAAAGGTAAAAGTGCTTGCCCATGAGCTTAATGACCTGAGTCCCGTCCCCAGAAGCCACATGGTGGAAGTAGAGAACTGACTCCAGCTCCTGCGAGCTTTCTCTGACCCCCATATGCACGCACCAAGCCCACACTACAAATACACACATACAAAATTTTAAAAATCTTTCTGTATGTTCATGAGTTCTGTCAACTTAACCTAACACAACAGGTTCTAGGATGTGAGTTGTGTGCGCATGTGTATATATCAAGTAATGTTAAGCATATATCTTATAGATCATTGCTTTAAATGTGATACAAAAGTGACATCCAACCTTAAATCCCGTTTTGAAATTTCAAATCTTGAAAGAACTGCCACTCTATGTGGGACAAGATCATACTCATACTGATTTTTTTAAGTACTTATTTTTAATTATGTGTGTGTGTGTGTGTCCATGTGGTGCTATGAGCACATGTGCTGTGCATACAGTGCCTGTGGAAGGCAGAGGAGGGCACTGGAGCTACAGGCAGGTGTGTGTGGGCCTAGTGATCTGGGCACTGGGAACCAACCTCAGGTCCTCTGCTAGAGCAGTAAACGCTCCTAACTATTGCATCAGTTCCCCAGTACATAGATATAAAAATCGTATCATTGATTCTCTACTCCCTTTATCTGGTGAGCAGCTGAGCCTCTATTTTAAGAGGTTGCTCTTTGTGAAATATATAGGGCAGTGGGCTTTCTTTCTCTTTCTTTCTTTCTTTCTTTCTTTCTTTCTTTCTTTCTTTCTTTCTTTCTTTCGGTTTTGGTTTTTCGAGACAGGGTTTCTCTGTGTAGCCCCAGCTGTCCTGGAACTTACTCCATAGACCAGGCTGGCCTCGAACTCAGAAATCCGCCTGCCTCTGCCTCCCAGAGTGCTGGGATTAAAGGCATGCGCCACCACCGCCTGGCTTTTTCTTTATTTTTTAACTTTTACTTTTATTTTATGTGTATGAGTATTTTTGCCTGCATGTATGTCTGTGCACCATGTAGATGCAATATTGTGGAGGTATCAGATCCCCTGGGACTGGAGTTATAGGCAGTTACGATCCACCATGTGGGTTCTAGGAATTGGACCAGGTCTTGTTAGAAGAGTAAAAGTGTTCTTAAGAGCTGAGCCATCTCTCCAGCTCCAGCAATAGCTTTTCCAAACTGTCTGCCCAGTCCAACTCAATTTTTCTAAAAGAAGTAGACCTGAATAGAAATGGAGTACCCACTAACCTGAGGTCAGACCCCCAGAATGCACATAAAAGCTGGGACTCAGTCACACACCTCTGTAATGCCAACACTCTTATGCTGAGATGGGAAACAGAAAACTCCCAGGACCCACAGGCCAGCTAGTCTGGCATATGCAGAGGTGTTGAACATAAGACCCTGTCCCATGCCGAGACCAACATCTGAGGTTGTCCTGTGACCTATGCACATGCACATCTGCACTTACATAACAATATCCATGAAGAAACTTTACCAGGCAAGGCACACACAGCTTTAGTCCCAGTCCCTCAAAGGCTGAGAGGCAGACAGATCTCAGAGGATCAGCCTGGTCTACATACTAAGTTCCAGTCTCAAAAACAACCAAACAAATCAAACTTGTCGGCTGTACTTTATACTGCAGTCTTCCTATTTAGGACTATTTACTCAGAAGACGACCTACCTGAGCTCCTCCCTAAGCGAAGCTGAGTGTTCCTCTCATCCTCAGCTAACCAAGCGGAAACTACAGCTGTTACCTGCCTCCTAGCATCAGCCTGGTCACTGCTTTCTCAGCCAGGCACTGTAAACATTCCAGTTCACAGCTGAGATGAGAAAGCCTGTGTACTGAGGGCTTAGCAGTACCCAGTAGCACAATCCCACCACAGCCCCAAAGTTAAAAAAAAAAAAAAAAACAAGCAAAAAACCTTTCCAGACATTGCCAAAAGTCCTCTGCAGGCAAAATAAACCACCTGGCTGAGAATCAGCTTTACAGATTTACATGCTTTAGTCATTTCTGCATTTAAGCAAAGGGGTGGGCAGCATTTCTACAATAAAGGAAACTACCTGATCAAACATGGCTTTTAATGGGAACAGTAACACCTCAAGATTTATTCAGGTATGTATTTATGACAACTGCATTCCATCAGCCAACAGATTGACAAATCTAACACATCCTAAAATATTCAGAACAAGATTTTGCTACATTGTTATTTATTTAGTACTTTATACACTCCAAAATATACTTCACATGTTACATTTATAAAAGTTATATTAGCTGGGCAATGGTGACACATGTCCTTAATCCTGGCACTTGGGAAGCAGAACCAGGAAGATCTCTGATTAAGGCCATTCAAATGAGTTCCAGAATAACCAAGGCTACACAGAGAAACCTTGTCTTTAAAAAAACAAAAGAAGAGCCGGGCGGTGGTGGCGCACACCTGTAATCCCAGCACTCTGGGAGGCAGAGGCAGGCGGATTTCTGAGTTCGAGGCCAGCCTGGCTGGTCTACAGAGTGAGCTCCAGGACAGCCAGGGCTACACAGAGAAACCCTGTCTCGAAAAAAAACCAAAATCAAAAAAGAAAAAAGAAAAAAGAAAAAAAACAAAAAACAAAAGAAGGGTTGGTGAGATGGCTCAGCTGCTATTCCAGAGGTCTTGAGTTCAATTCCCAACAACCACATGGTGGCTCGCAACCATCTGTAATGGGGATCTGATGCCCCCTTCTGGTATGCAGGTACACATGCAGATGTATGTATATGTGTGTGTGTGTGTATATATATATGCATATATATGTATATATATAATCTTTTTTAAAACTATATTAAGTAAACATTTTAATGTCCAGCAAAGGCGGAATATAGTGAAACTGATTTATTTTTTGAGACAGGGTCTCTTGGAGCCCAAGTGGGTCTCAAACCACATAATGAAGGATGACTTTGAACTTCTCATCCTCTTGCCTCTATGTCCCAAGAGCTGGGAATATAGATATGTAATATCATGTCCAGCTGTGGTTTTGAGAGATAAAATAAGATAGTAAAAGAAATATTTAAAAAATATAAAAATACACCTTTCAGGTATTATAATTTAAAAAAAAACACGAAAAAAAAACCAGGGTTTATGTTCACTAGGTAGGCTTGAACAATCTTCCTGCCTCCGCCTCCCCAATAGCTGGGACTATATAGATGTCTACCTCCACAGTCGGCTCAGTTGTAATACTTAAACGACATTTCTCATCATACTATTTGAGAATCAGAGTACCTTCAGGGGAGCAGCAACTGGGAAGAGCAGGAGAGGTTTCTGGGATTTCAACCATCTATCTGCTTCTTAGCAGGTCACAGAAGCAGCACCTACATGCCAGCTACTCAGAAAGCTGAGGGGAGGAGAGCTTGAGCTCAAGAGTTCTAAACCAGTCTGGACAATACAGTAAGAGCTTTAAAAAACAATCCCCAAATCTGGAGAGATGGCTCATCTCCCAGAGGAGCTGGTTTCATTCTTAGCATCCTCACAGTGGCTCACAGCAATCTATAACTCCAGTTTCAAGGGACTCCACACCCCCTTCTGATCTCCACAGTACAAGGAATGCAGATGGTACACTTACATACATGCTGGCAAAACATGCATACGCATAAATAAATGTAAAAAAATATTTTAAAAATATTTCCACTCCTGGTGCACATGGAGACAGAGACAGGAGGATCTCTATGAATTTGAAGCTAGGCTGGTCTACATAGGGACTTTCAGGCCAGCCAGAGCTACGTGACCCTGTGTCAGAAATAAAACAAAACTACAACAAAACAATTTCCTCTTTTGGGTACTAATTATACAGAAAAAAATTCAACAAACAGTACACCCAGGATTTTTTCTACTTTTCTGTGTGTACTTTAGTAAAATTTTATTTAAAACAAAATATACTGAACTAGTTACCTTCACCTCAAGTTCTCCATCCTTCAAGTCAACCCGAACAGACAACCAATATCATTAGCTCTTTAGGAAACGACTAAGTTTTTATTAGTTATTTTTACTCAGGAAAATACCCTAAACAGTGACACGCCTAGAATACTATTCCTAGTCTTCAGGTTTTGTTTTTGTTTTTTGAGACAGGGTCTCTTGTAGTCCAAGATGGCTTCAGGCTTGCTATGTAGCTGAAACTGGCCTTGAACTCTTGATCCTCCTGCCTCAAGTGCTGGGACTACAGGCATAAGTCACCACATTAATTTTCCTCTGGCCTTTCAAAGGTAACAATACTATATACAGAATGTACAATAATATATAGTATCCTCTTATTTGTTGCAATTATATATTATCTTACTATGTAAATATATGCTAATTTAATTAATTCTATACCAGTAGACATTAAGATAGTTTCTAAACTTTTTCTCTTTTTTTTTTGACGCAGGGTCTATATGATTCCCTGGCCTTGAACTCAGACACCTAGAGTTTTTTTTCTTCTGAGTGCTTCTGAGATTTGCCTTCTGAGTGCTGGAATGAAAGACTTCTATCACCATACCTAGCTGGTTTCTGAACCTTTGATGAATTAATCTTCATTTAAATGACTATATGCTAAAAAGAGATGTACAAGGCTATCTCTAATGAGTAACCCTCAAGCGAGGTATTTTCAAACTACAATCATATACTAATACCAGGAGAAGTCCTGGCCACTCCAGTTGCCCAGTCACACAGATTTATTCTGACTTGAGATCACACCCTTTTCTCCCATATAAAATGCTACCTGAATGTGTCAGAAAGATACACTCAGAAGGGGAAAAGCACTCAGGTCTTCTCACTATGTAGGTCACATAGTGTAAACAGTAAGTTCTGTTCTGATGCCCAGCCTGAGAGTCAGAAGCCAAAGCCAAGAGGCAGAGATATGCTCAAAAATACATTCTGTGCCATCAACACTATGTCTTTGCTTAACCTTCTGATGTCACATGCACTCTGTGTGTGTGTGTGTGAGAGAGAGAGAGAGAGAGAGAGAGAGAGAGAGGAGAGATTCAGACTAGCTTTGTGCTAAACCATTTAATTTTAGTGGCTTGGGAAAATTAATTCTTGTTTGTTAAAAGAAAGCATCCCTGTGGGAAAACATTTACTCAGAAGAATCTACTATAGTTTATCAGAACATGTGGCCTCATTCCATTCAGTGTACACTTTCAATCCAGGCACACTCAGTGCTAATGCTATTACCATTACATACTCTGGCCAAGGGTAACTTTTTCTCAGTGTGTAGCAAATCTATGGCAAGTCAAAGACCACTGTTTGCCAATCCCTCTTTATCATAATTCAAAGCTAGTAACTGATTGTACCACTAGGCAAACTACTAGGTAGCTCAATAATAAAAGAAAATAAGGATTAGCAAACTCCCTTGAGGTAAACCCAAGGCTGATATGTATCCTCCTATCTGAGAAGTCTCTGGTAACTGTGGTGGACTCAAAGAGACTTACCACAATGCTATCCTGCAAAATGTGACAGAGGTGATTTATTCTACACCAGTCAAAGAGATTCTATTTTAAATGTTGCATGAACCAAATAATATTGCATACACGACCTTAACTAAACCTGTTTTTCTTTCTATATTTTTTCTTTCTCTTTTTTCTTTCTGTTTATTTGTTTGCTTGTTTTCTTTTTGAGACAGGGTTTCTCTGTATGCCCCTGAAACTCATTCGTTAGACCAGGCTAACGTCAAACTCACAGAGCTCTGCCTATCTCTGCTCCTAAGTGGTGGGATTAAAGATGTGCACCACCACAGCCTGATATTTTTCAAAGCAATAGATAATCTATCTTTAAAAGAAAATACAATGTCCTGTTTTACCATAAAATTGTCTTTTTATTTTTTTTAACTAATAAGCAAGGCAACATATATGATCTATAGCACATAATTAATTAAATTTAACAGATGGAAGACCTTATTTTTCACTCCTGTCCTGACTAAGGCAACAATGTATAAAGCACATCCAGACCTACAGTCCTACTGACAGTTCATGATCAAAAACTCAGATGGACATTGGGATTTCTCGAAATATTTTCACAAAATATACACAAATATTTTCAAGTCGAACATAACTGCTACATAAATAAACAGATTAACTAAAATAAACATCTGATGTCTCTACTAACTTTACCAAGCACTTTATGGCTTGCCTTAACCATGGGAATTTACACAAGGCTTTCCACATGATTTGACTCTGACACAGAACTCATTGAAATATATTAATGTCCTAAAATACCCCCCCCCTTTAAATGATTTCTTTTAGTTCATGTACATTACAAGAAATTTTGTCTGTATATCTGTCTGTGCGAGGGTGTTGGATCTCTTGGAACTTGAATTATAGACAGTTGTAAGTTGCCATATGAGTGCTGAAGAATTGGACCTGGGTCCTCTGAAGAGCAGTCAGTGCTCTTAACTGCTGATCCATCTCCTCAGCCCCCCATTAAATACCCTTTTAACCACATAGGCTCTGAATAAGCTTAAAAACAAGCACAGATGTAGAGTAATGCTGCAGAATTTGGAGCTGGGTTTATTGTCTCTACAAAGCTTAATCAGCTAACAATCACACACACTAACAAAGTAATTTTCTAACAACCATACTGCACCTGCGAGACTCAGAGGGGCTCCAAGCCAAAGATTTGCAATTTTTTCATCCTAAATCTATGCAAACAGAAAAAATATACCAAACCTCCCAGTCCTGTCTTAAGTTAAAACGATATTCACTCTACTTTCATGAAAACATTCTACAAATCCCACCATTTACATTACGAGTTCCTAACATGAACATATACCAGGAACTAACTGTGCTCAGAATGTGCATACTTTATCTCTAATCCTCACAAGAAATCTCATTGTACTTATGAGGAAACTGAGGGGAAAGAAATCAAAGGGATTTATTTCTTCAACGCCATAAGGCCAGGACATAGTGGGGCTGGAATATCAGCCTCTTTACCTGATTCCAAGCAACTCTCTCTTTAGCTAAGGTCACCAACTGAAATGCCAGTTCATCCCTATCAGAGTCAACACACACACTTACTTGTCTCAAAGACAAGAGCTGAGAAAAACACCATACCTAAGAGTGGCACAAACACATGAGTGACCCAGGAGACACGGTCAGCCAGTCCAGAAGAACTAGTTTCAAAGACTTATTTGTTCAAACATTAGTTTCTCCCTCTCTCTCAACTGACTTTTTAGAACAAGGATAAAGAAACTCAAGTATATACTCCCAATTTTGGTGCAATCATCAAAAACCTATGAGAAAAGAGAGAAAAGTATAGTTCACATTATAGTTTGTTTCTTCAATAGGCTTCAGACAAGTAAAACCAAAAATCATATCAGTAACCTACTAATCCATCCATCCATCCATCCACCCACCCACCCACCCATCCATCCATCTATCTATCTACCATTTATCCATATTTCCTACAGTCCTGAAAAGGATTTCTTACCATACTATAAGCTTACTTCCCAAACTTCCAGCACAAATGAAAACAGCTCTTCTGGGTGTCTGGAAACATATCTGCAGTACTTGCAGAGAGGAGCTGCTGGTCTGAAGCCTCCTAAGGAAAAGCTGTCTGAAGAGGAGTGCTGACGAAACTAAAGCAGTCAGTGCTAATGAGGGTGAACTGCTGGCATCACTCCTGCTCGCTCCAACATCTCACTGCTATACTGTGCAATTGTTTTCCAGACTCCATGTTCTGAATCTGGCAAGCAGAGAGAGAATGTTGTTCTCCCAGCCTGAAGTGTTACTTGATCAGCCACTCTGTGGTATGTGGGTGTGTAACTAGTTAAGTGACTGGTTAGAATAGGTTCTGCAAAACTAAACCAAGTAAGCACATTGTTCCAGAGACACCTGTGGTCCTCCTCTAACACTACCTTCACTAACAAAGAAAAACAACATGTTTGCAACTTTGAAGTCCTTTGCATCTAGGCTAGGCAAATAATTCAGATGATAAAACTACAGGCGTGCCACCAACAAAAAATATAACCTGTAATATAAGTCATTTCAGTCATGCATATTAGGTAATAAAAATGCAGCATATGCCACCTCAGCATACTTTCAAACATCACAGCACACACTGCATAATTATTAGAATAAATGCTGTTCTTCAGGTGTGTGGAATAGCTTCTGTGCAAGATCCCAAGCCTCGTTTGCCTTTCAAAATGCTAGTAAATGCCAAGAATTCCTTAGGCTCTCAGAACATTAATTAATTTTTTTTTTTAAAGTGGAAAGTGTATGCTCCTAGAGACCCAGGGACTGTGATCACTATCACTGTCTATAACAGCACTATCATAAGCTAGAATACAAGTCTCTTGGTTGAAATATGATCAAAAGACAAAGACTGAATGCAGAGTAATTTAAGCACACACACACAAACTGACATTTATCAACTGCTTTTTGATAGAATGGTGCAAAGTTCATCCTCAGCTTTGGATTCTGAATGTGGAGAGCAAATAGTCCGATTATAACAGAAATTTACCCATTAAAATGGATGGTTTTGATGTGCCATGAAATCAGATTTAGCAAACTAGGGGGAAAAAGCCTCAGCTCTGAACAGGTGTTCTACCATGGGGTGACAAAGAGATCAGCCTCAATCTTTAAGCACTGAATAGCCCCTCACAGATGCTTTAAAACATATCTCACATTTGGCTGTTGAACTTTGCTACAATTAAAATATGCCAGGATGATAAAGGATCAATTGGTCAAATGTAGATGATTTTGTCTCTAGTTTTAACTTCTGCTGAATTATTCTCGGGCTTTTTTTGTGGAAAGGAAAAATATAGGAAATATAGGAAAAATAAAATTTCTAACTGGCCTTACTTCAAAGAAACCAATACAATAATAAGCAACCTGAGAGCTGGCTCAGTAGTTAAGGGCGCTTGTTGCTCTTACAGAGAGGACTCAGGTTCTATTCCTAGCACCAACATGGTGACTCACAACCATTCTTAACTCTAGTTCCAGGGGTTCTGCCACCTTATTTTTTTTTTAACCTCTGTACACACCAGACATACACATGGTGCACATACACGCAGATAAAATATCCCTACACATAAAATAAAAATTTAAAAAGTTTTCAATTAAAAAAAAACCTACAATGACACGTATGCAAGCTCCTTTGCTCTTTATTCCAGGGCCAAAATAAGTCTAATGCTTAAGAGAAACAAAACACAAAACCCAAACTCAAACTGCTTTCACTTTTGCATAACACAAATCTTAACTTGAGGTCCCTGAACCAGCTTCGAGATTGTGTAATTGCATACAAAATCATGTATGTATTTCACTGCAAAGGACCCTAAAGACTTCCACAGCCCTAGTGAAGAGCTTAATTGTGGTGAATCTTTTATACCAAAGACCGTATCTATGTGAACACATGTGCACAGTGGTGATTCAAATAAGCAAGCCACTAACACAAGGCAACCTACGCACCACAGAGCAGCCCCACGGGGGAACATCACTGGCCACATGTAAGCAGTTTTCCTTTCCTAAGCAAACATACATGCTGTCAACAAAGCATGTGCTCCTTGCCTTTCTCAGAACAATACGGACCCGACCATCCTTTGGAAAAAAGTATATAGACCTTCATCCCGAAAGACTTCACTACTCTTACAGGCTATGCCTTGTTATGTTAAAATCGAAGCAACAGCAGCAACAACAACAAAACCAATGAAATTGCTGTGTGCAGTTGGTGTCTAACTGGGGGGCCGGGAGAGAGCATCGTTCAGGTGATACTGAGAGTGCGCTAGAGAAGCAAAGAAGGGAAACACGACGAAGGTGCTTAAATATGGGTAAGATCCAGGGAGGGAACCAAAGACTGGTTGACATCCTGTAGCTTGGTTGTGGAAAAACATCTTCCTCCAAAGGCACATTCCTTTGATTGGCACAAGCCATTTCTGACAATGGATCCGCAATGACAGGGGCCGTACCGCAATCAGGAAGTGTGCGAGTGTGCGTGTGCATATGTGTGTGTGCTCGCGCGTGTTCGTGATGTTGTTGTTGGGGGAGGGATGAGTTAGATGTAAATCAAAGACTGGCCCGCTTCAAAGAGGAGCATACAGGATCTTAAATCCCAAAGACTGGCTTCGAGGCAAGGCAGAGACATCTCTCGACAACGAACACGTTTCGTAGAGATGTAACAGGGGTATCACTCTCTTTGGTATCTCCGACCTGGGACTCTTCAGTAAAGCCTGATTGGAGGGGAGGACGAAGTGGGGGTGGAGAAAGGTCTGCATCGCCCACTGGACTGAGTGTGGTGCGGCCGGTGGCGAGTGTACATCACATGCGTGTTATCTCCTGGTGCCACAATACTCTCGAGGGCTGGAGGTTTGGGCGCAACCGCAGGGCGGGGGAGGTAGTGGGTGCAAGCCACCAGCTGCAGGGCAAGAGAATGCTCTCCTCAGCCTGCTAACCCGTGCACCCCGGCCACCCCGTCAGGCCTCGAGGCGAGCCCCCCTAGCTGCAAAACTGCAGCTAAGCTGGGGTCCCGGAGAGAGGGGGCGGGGGTACGCAGCCGGCACCCCGGGCCAAGCTGAGAGTGGCAGACGCGCAGCGCCCGGGGCCTGCCCGCCGGATGGGGGCTGCTCCGGCCTAGCGCACGCAGCTGCCTCAGCGCAGGCTCCGCCGGCCCCGCTAGCCCGGCCGGACGCAGAGGAAACGCGGCTGCCAGGGCGCCGCCGCGGCGGGGGGCGAGAGCGCGGGGAAGGGGCTCCTACTCACCCGGGCCGCCGCGGCCGCCGCTTCGGCGGCCCATCCCCGCGGCGGGGGCCTGTCGCCGCGCCGCGTCGCTCCAGTCCCCACCGCCCGCCGGGCCGGCCCCTCCCCCTGCCCAACGTCTGCGCTCTGGGCCGCTCCTCAGACCCGGCCTCGGCCGCCGCCGCCGCAGCGCTACGTGGCCGCCGCTCCGACGTCTCGCGACTCCCTTCCGAGCGCGCGAGGCCGAGCGGGGCCGCGGAGCGGGCGGCGCGCGGGGCGGGCGGCGGGGGAGGGGGTGTGCTGTAGGGATGTGTGCGCGAAGGGGGTAGGGAGGCCGGCGGGAGCGCGCGCGCGCGCGCCCCTGCACTGGCCCCCCCTTCCCCCCGCGCGGTCGGGATCCCGACACCTCCCCCCCCCCCATCCCCGGCTGTGGGGTCGGCGCGCATGCGCGGCCCTCTGCTCGGCCCGGGCGCACCTTTTCTCCCTCCTGCCACAATGTGAGCGCTCAGCCGAGCAGATAACCGCCCGCTGCCTGCTCCACCCCCGGCCCTTGCCCACTCCGCCCACTCCCTAGCGCCCAGGTAAAGTCGCGGGCTGCGCATGCGCGTCGCTTAAGGGGGTGGGGGGCGTGGTTTTCAAAAGGAAGCCTAAATGCAGAAGACCAAGTATTTGTGGGCAGGGGGTTTGAGATCCTAAGAAATAAGGAAACATCAAAGCGAAAAGGGGGAGAAAGTGAAAAAGTGGATCAGAGTGAGATTTGGAAGTAGATGTCTTTGCCTTATGGAATGCGGCTCAAAAAGAAAAAAAAAGCCCTATAATTGCTGGCCACGTTGTTAGTAGGGAGCAGCAAGTGACAGAAATAGAAAGGGCGACACACTTATAAGCAGTAGTCATCCTGCAGATAAATGGGATAGTTGATAACAATTAGGGGAATTTAGAGACCGCCAGGATGGTCAGCAAACAGGATGGATTGCTGAGTTTATCCTGTGGCCAGAAATAGGGAAGTGTGGTGTGTGTGTGTGTGTGTGTGTGTGTGTGTGTGTGTGCGCGCGTGCGCGCGCGCGCGCTAGAGTCCCAAAACTGTTGCAAGAAAAGAAGGCTCCATTGGAAGAAGCATGACCACATTATGACTAATTAGCTATTAATCATTAATATAATTAATGGTACTATTAGCTAACAAGGTAGCATTTATCCAAGCTCAGAGCCAAGAGAGTGTCTGCAATTGAAAGTGCTTAGGGTACAGGAAAAGGAAATGACTTGGCAATTGAAGTCTCCATGAAAAAGACCCAAGGTGACATCCCTAAGGTCAGGATAACCCTTTCCCACCAGAAACCAAATGTCTGAAGTTCTCTATGGCTTAACTGAAACTCCTAACATTGTTTGTTTGTTTGTTTTTTATTGATGGGTTCTACTACATTTTCTACTTATTTATTTTATATTGTGTGTATGAATGTTTTACCTGGATGCATGTATGTACATCTGTTATGTTTGGTGGATCTCTTGGAACTGGGGTTATGAGTGGTTTGTAGGACACTGTGTGGGTGCTAGGAATTGAACCCAGGTCCTCTGCAAGACTAACAAGCACTCTTAACTTCTGAGCCATCTCTCCAGCCCCTTTCTTCTATGATTAAGAAATAGGATATTAGGACTGGAGAGATGGCTCAGCGGCTAAGAGCACTGGCTGCTCTTCCAGAGGTCCTGAGTTCAATTCCCAGCAACCACATGGTGGCTCACAACCATCTGCAGTGGAATCTGATGCCTTCTTCTGGTGTGTCTGAAGACAGCTACAGTGTACTCGTATACATAAATAAATAATTCTTTTTTAAAAAAAAGAAATAGGATATTAATGTTTTTCCACAAAAGCTGACCTCTCACACCATAGAAACAATTTCCACATAGATGCGACTACCTTTTTCCCCCAGAACAGCCAGCCATAACCCCACTCACCCAAATCCCCGAGGGAATAAAATGACCTGAATCTGGGACAAAGTTAAGAGATTGAAACTCTTTAAAGAGCTGACTCTGTCTTTGGCCCCTTCCAAAAAAAGATATTTGGGTTTTATTGTGCTTGGACTCCAGACAAGAGGAATCAGAGTTTTGGAACTTTGGGCCAAGTTCTTCAATAGTGAGCGCTTTCAGTGGATAAACACTAAAATCTATATCACATTGCAATAGGTAGAGAGATCTTCAAGTGGAAAAGAAGAAAATAAGCATTTGTAATAATCAAATTCAGTGTGAAAATGAGCTTGGGTCTGGTGAAGTCAGAATGTCTTCTTGGACACCTGATCTATTCCTCCACCCTGTGCTGGTCAGACTGTCCTGCTTGGACAGGGAATGCAGGGTAATAGCCAAAAATTGAGGTGACCTTTCAAGTGTTCTAACGCTCCATCCGTAGACCAACTCTCTGGATGGTCCCTAGTAATCACAGTATTATATTAATTCAGCTTTCCATTTCAATAGTGCTTTGGGGACTTTTTAAAAAATTATTACCTCTTTATTATTTATGTTTATGCATGTGTGTAGTTGACCACTCCGTGCATGTAGAGGTCAAAGGACAACTTGTGGGAGTCAGTTCTTTCTACCATGTGGTTCTGTGCATTGAAATCAAGTCATCAGGCTTAGGGACAAGCAGTTTTATCCAATGAGCCATTTCACCTGCCTCACTGGACATTTATTATCTCATCAGCCTTTCCAGCAACTGCAAGGGCCAGAGCAGGTATTATTCCCAATGAAGGACATGTATGCCAAGGAATGTTTTGATGGCTTAGCCAAAGTCATCCATTCTAGTCGACAACAGAACCAAGACCCAAGTTCCCTAGGTGTCACCGTGCTGGTCTAGGGGGCAGGAGGGCAGTTGATATCCCCACTCTAAAAAGCTGTCACATCCAGGACAGCCAGAGCTACACAGAGAAACCCTGTCTCAAAAATCAAAAAGAAACAAAAACAAAGCTGTCACATATTCTTAATATATATTATAAGCATTAGTGTTTTGCATGCATGCATGCCTGGGGGAGGCTGTGTGTGCCAGATCCCCTAGAACTGGAGTCACAGACAGTGAGCCGTTTGGGTGCTGAAAATTGAACCCAGGTTCCCTCTGGAAAAATATCTGGTGCTCTTAACCACTGAGCCATTCATTTCTCCAGCCCCTCACATATTTTTTTCTTCCTTTCTTTTTGTTTGGTTTTTGTTGTTGTTGTTGTTTGCTTGTTTGCTTGTTTGTTTGTTTGTTTGTTGTCTTCTAGACAGGTTTCTCTGTGTAGCCCTGACTGTCCTGGAACTTGTTCTGTAGACCAGACTCGGCCTCAAACTCACAGAGATCTACCTGCCTCTGCCTTCATGCCTGGCTTCAACACATGTTCTTCCTTCTTTCTTTCCTTCCTTCCTTCCTTCCTTCCTTCCTTCCTTCCTTCCTTCCTTTCTTTCTTTTTTTAAAATTGTATGTGTATTGGTGTTTTGTCTGCATGTATGTCTGTGTGAGGATGTTGTATCCCCTAGAACTAGAGTTACAGACAGCTGGGAGCTGCCATGTGGGTGCTGGGAATTGAACTCAGGTCCTCTTGAAAGGCAGCCTGAGCTCTTAAAGGCTGAGCCATCTTTCCAGTCGCTCTATCACATATTCTTTTTTTTTTTTTTTAAGATTTACTTATTATATGTAAGTACACTGTAGCTGTCTTCAGACACTCTAGAAGAGGGCATCTAATCTTGTTATAGATGGTTGTGAGCCACCATGTGGTTGCTGGGATTTGAACTCAGGACCTTCGGAAGAGCAATCAGTGCTCTTAACTGCTGAGCCATCTCTCCAGCCCAAACACCTGAACTTCTGATCCTTTTGCTTCCACCTCCCAAGTACTGAAGTTACAGACATTCATTTCCATGCCTATGAACTCAGAAACTATCCCCCCTTTTAATGGAAACAAGGTCTCACTATATAGTCTTAGCTGGCCTGAGACTGGCTGTGCCAACCAGGCTGGCCTCAAACTCATGGCAATATGCCTCTGTCTCTGGAATGCTGGAATTGAAGGTGTGCACACTACACCTGGCCCCCACATGAAATTTTTAACAATCAATAAAAATAAGGCCCTAAGCCAGGCAGTGGTGGCACACACCTTTAATCCCAGCACTTGGGAGGCAGAGGCAGGCGGATTTCTGAGTTCGAGGCCAGCCTGGTCTTCAGAGTGAGTTCCAGGACAGCCAGAGCTATATTAAGAAACTCTGTCTCAAAAAAAAAAAAAAAAAAAGTGCTAATTTTAAGAGTCACATGGGCAGAGCTAGAACCTGGGCTGCCAGGGTCCAAGTCCAAGACTTCTCTGACTCCACCCTGTAACTCTTTGCTGGACACCATACAAAGCAAATTGAACAGATGTGGTCTCTGCCCTCTGAAAGTTTGGACTCAAATGGTCAGCCAGGATGCTGACAAACAAAAGAACAAAGTGATTTATAGTCAACACACACCGCTAGATGAATGAGTTTAACAGATAAGGAGAGCTATGTTTATCTTGTCTACTAATAATATTTTAGTTCCAGTCAGGCAAAAAGGACAATATTAGTAATTCTGAGGGTTAGGGCTTATCTCAATCTGCCAACTTACTTTTCACAGATAAAAAAATATTTGTAGGGCCTAGAGATGACTCAACAGTTAGGAGCACCGGCTGCTCTTCTAGAGAACTTGGGTTTGATTCCCAGGACCCACGCAGGCTCCAGGCATGCACGTGACATAGACATACATGTTGGTTTTTCCATGCAGTTTGTCTACCTGCACGCCGCGCAGGTCACCTGTTTGCCCGCCGCATGGGCCACGGGGATGCAGCGGAGGTGCGGGCCGCAGTGAGATCACACCAGGCCAAACAGTTCCACGTGGGGCTTTATTTAAGATGGGGAAGGGTGTAGCGGGCAGGAAGAAAGAAGGATAAGAGAGAGAGGAGAAATGCTACCCCATTATATACGGGTGATGACGTAAATTACAAAAGGTGGGCCCTTGAATTCTGGGTATATGGTGGCTATTGCCTTGGCAATAGGCCTGTAGTCACACTGTGCTAATTGTCACTTATATGACGTCACAGGTCTCACAGGTCTTGGTACTAACAATACATGAAGGCAAAATACCCATATATATAAAATAAAAATAAGTCTATAAAAGTGAAGAGGTGGGGCTGGAGAGATGGCTTAGCGGTTAAGAGCACTGACTGCTCTTCCAGAGGTCATGAGTTCAATTCCCAGCAACCACATGGTGGCTCACAACCATCTACAGGAGAATCTGATGCCCTCTTCTGGTGTCTGAAGACAGCTACAGTGTACTCATATGAATAAAATAAATCTTTAAAAAAAAAAAAAAAAGTGAAGAGGTGGCTCACACCTTTGATCAATTCTAGCATTAGGGAGGCAGAGGCAGGCAGATCCTATGAGTTTGAGGTTTGAGGCCAGCTAGTTCTACCTACCAAGAGCTCTTTCTCCAAAATTAAATAAATAAATAAATAAATAAATAAATAAATAAATAAAGGGAAGCAGTGGGAAGGAAGGAAGGAGAATGGATCTTTGTCTCCTTCTGTCTTCCCAGTCTTCAGTAACATCTTCAACATTACTCTCCATGCAAGGTCTATAGTGATAGCAAAATGAGATCAATTCAATATACGTTTTAGAGTTGGATGGAGCACACAGGAAAGATTCATTCTTACCTTTGCCAAATGGCCACTTCCTGTAATGGACAGGTAGACTTTTACATTTGAGTGACTTTGGTCTAGTCCTAAGAGAAATGCCTTAGGAAATTGGGCCCAAGTTCCTCCCTAGGGTTCAGTTGCCTCTAGGTCTATCTATAACAAAGAGTTCCAAGACTCTTAGACTGTAGTTGTATATTACTCTTCAAAAGATGCTCATGCACTCTTTTAGGATTAATTGTTTTTATGTTTTGTTTTGTTGTAATTGATGTGACATGTACCCCTGAGGCACACACTGAGGTCCAATTGAGTTTTTTGGTTTTTTGTTTTGTTTTTTGTTTTAATTGGAATTAATTAAAGAGGGCAGCTGAGAGGGGCTAGAGTCAGTGCCAAACTCTGTAACCCTAAACCAGCCAACCTACCTAACCGGCCGTACCACTTGAGAAACATCCGGAAGTTCTCAAGTAGACACCCGGGAAGCTGGGCAGGAATTGGGGACTGCTAGGGAATTCTAAGCACCTCAGATTTCACACCCCACCCCCACCCCCACCCCCAGAGGCTTGACTCTTGAAGGGGAAACTCACTCGGTAGCTGCAATACAGGAGAAAGAAGGTCAAAGGAGATAAGTGAGATAACCAAGCCTGGGAACAGGGGGCTGGAAAAGCAGGGATTGGCCGGAGTCAGAGTGAAGGAGCATCTGCCTAGGAGCGCCCGGGTGAGCCGAGTCAGAGGAGGTGGAGCCTGCTGGAGGAGTTGTGGGGGTGGACAACACGTTGCCTGAGGGCTCAGCCTTCAGAGGTATTAATTAAACTCAGACCTGAGGTTGTTAACAAACCTGTGGCGGCTTTTCATAAGAGTTGGGTTAATAACAATAACAATTAAGGATGAGGAGACCTTATCTGGAGCAAGTTTTTCTTAGAGGTTGTACCAGTAGTCTTTAACTCCCCTGGCCCCTCAGGGCCTCGTTTCCTAGAAAGTAAATAAGGGCTTAAAAGTATATCCATTGCCCTTGTGCACCCGAGGATGTAGCTGGGATCCCTTGCCAGCCCCGAAGGCCTTGGGTAGGTGGCTTTCTTCATTACTCGGAACAAAAGCCCAGGATTTAAGACTTTGTGCTTGGGGGTGGGGGAGAGGTTTCGATGGGGGGTGGGGAGTTGGGGGGCGTGGGCTGGAGGGATGACTCAGTCGCAACACTTAGTGTTTTTGAGGAGAACTAGAATTTGATTCCCACCACCCACCACGTGGTGGTTCACAACCACTCGTCAATTCCAAGTCCAGGGTTTCTGACACCCTCATCTGGCCTTCCCAGATACCAGGCACTCACTCACGGGACACACAGGCATACAGGCAGACACTCCCACATACACATAAAATAAAAGTAAACCCTAGGAGGGAGAAAAAATTCCATGAGCTGTTAAAATATTCGGCATGGTTTAGTCTCAGAAAGGATACTTAAAAGAGTGGAAATGGAGACCTCAACACCACAAGATGGCTGGGCAAGGCTGATGCGAACGGAAGTCTGTCTGAGACAGTGAGACAAGACTAAGACTGGAGTGGAGAGCCAAAAAGGGCTCCTGGAAGTGGAGGGGTTGGCGGGCTGCAGGGAGAGGTCTGGCTGGCCCAGCACTGAACTTTGGACTTCAGTCATGATAACCTGGGGAGACAGAGGCAGGAAAGACGGAGGGGGGGGGGAGGAGGAGAAGGAGGAGGGAGAAGGAGCAGGAGAAGAAGAAGAGGAGGAGGAGAAGGAGAAGAAGAAGAAAAAGAAGAAGAAGAAGAAGAAGAAGAAGAAGAAGAAGAAGAAGAAGAAGAAGAAGAAGAAGAAGAAGAAGAAAAGATATTGAGATAGGAGGGGTATATCAGGCAACTAATCCACAGACTATGAAAGAAAATTTAGAATGAGGAATTGGGGATGAGGAGGAGGAAATTCAAACCGTAGCTTGTACAACAGATCACATACTCTAATCCAAGGCATAGCCCACAGGTGGTGAAGGATTTAGCAGGATGATGAGGCTTAAAGGGGGTAATATAGGGAGTTAGGTGAGTGTGGCTAAGCAGTGTGGGGGAAGGTGTCCAGGCGGGCCCTTGCCTGGGCACCTCTGCCCCTGAGGGACCACACACACACAGAGACATGGTATAGAATAGAGTTTATTCAGAATAGGGGATGGGAGTTAGTGGTAGAGAGAGAGAGGTAGAGAGAGAGAGAGAGAGAGAGAGAGAGAGTGGAGTGGAGGCCGGCCATGACCACATGGGGGGGGGGGGGGGAAGAGCCCCAGGGGCAGAGAGGGGAGAGCGGAGAGCAAAGAGGGAGAGGAGGAGCAAGTAGCCCCTCTTATAGTGGGCCAGATCTCTGGGGCGGGGCATACCTGGCTATTGCCAGGTAGGTGTGGGGTGGAGCTTAGACAAAACCCCAACAGGTGGGAAGAGTTGACATTATCCCAGGCTGCAATGTGGAACACGCTTTGTACAGCATACAAATGGATTAGTTGATTCCATTTTGAAAGATGGGTTTCTGTGCCGTTCAGGCTGGACTCAAACATGAAATCCTTCTGCCTCAGCCTCCCAGTTGTGGGATTTCACACACATGTGCCATGACATGCAACTAGCACCTGTTTTCAAAAGAAAGCTGAGCAACGATCTCAATACACTTCAACAGAGCAGTGTCCTGAGTGCTCTCCCCAGGGAGGGCGGCTGAAGTGGGGCTTGTCTGAGTGTGTTGTGAAACACAGAGCCGGGCAGCAGAAGGGTCCAGTGCCCAGTCTTCTGATCATCATCCCCCCAGAACCATCCTCTTCCCTCCTTCCTCTGTGTTACCATAAAGAACTACCTGTAAAGAGGACACTGACACTTTCTGGACTTGAATACCAGTTTACCTTGTAAACTGTATCAGAGAACAGAGGTAAGTATTACTTGGTGATGCTACAAAATGCAATGTTCTGCTTAATCAAATAACTGGTAGGACTATTTGGAATATACTTAGACTAGAATTACTCATTGTTTGTCTGAAATCCAAATTTCACTGGCTAAGTTCTGTTTTGTTTGACAACCCTGCTGATAGACAAACCCCTAGATCTGCATCTGTGGAGGAACTTAGAGAAGAAATCAACAAAGGAAAGAGAACAAGGAACCTATTGATGCCATAGTAGAAAGCAGGACAAAGGAGATGGCCGAAGGCGTGTAAGGGCATCTAGGGAACCAGAACCAAATCAGTCAAGTATATATCATCACACTGGGTATCTGGCTGAGACATTACTAAGTCTTCAAATGGTCAAAATGTCACCAACAGTGTTATGGAAATCTCAGTGGGGGAGGGGGATAAATAAAGAATAAATAGCATTAAGGAATTAAGTAAGTATCATAGCTGGTAATTGGTAATCCCAGCACTTGGGAAGCTGAGGAAGGAGGATCACCAGGGGATTGAGGCCAGCCTGGGCTACATTGTAGCCCCAGGCAAACATTGTGTACAGAGACAGGCAGATCTCTGAGTTCCAGGCCAGCCTGGTCTACAGAATGAGTTCTAGGACAAAACTACACAGAGAAACCCTGTCTCAAAATACAAGCAAGCAAGCAAACAAACAAATCATTTACTCTTTAACATCCAGAAAGGAGAACAGATGGCCGCTTCCAGCCTTTGTTTCCTTACAGCGACAGAGGAAGCAGGCGAGAGTCATCCAGAGGGCTGTAGTGTCACGTGTTCTTCATGGCAGAGCATCCCTGGTGCTTGGGTGTCTCCTTCCTTCCTGTGCTGGTGAGCCTTAGAGCAGGCTAGGTTCTGTCTTTAGCACTGAGCATCAAGATATTTGCAGTTTACTAAATGGTTTCCCCCTGTCCTAACTTTCATCCCGGCTACCCCATATAACCTGAATAGCTAGGGAGAAAGCAGGGGTATTTTTTTGGTCTGTTTTACAGACAAGAAATCCCAGGGACAGAGACCATGACTCCGAAATGACATAAGGTGACACTGCTCTTACTGACAGAGGCAAGAGTGAACTGGGGTAGTCAGAGCCCACACCAGCCCTTTTTTCTTTTTCTTTTTTTCTTTTTCTTTCCCCAAGACTTTTTTTTTAATGTGGGTACCATGAGTGCCCACATGCATGTATATGCACTATATGCATACCTGGTACCCAGAAGAGGGGTTCATATCCCCCTGGAACTGGAATTATAGCTGATTGTGACTCACCGCATGGGTGCTAAGAATTGAGCTCCAGTCCTCCGTAAGAGCAGACCACTGAACCATCCCCCTAGACCCCATACCAGCTCCCTTAGACGCAATGTTGTGCTACCTGGCACCCCAAGCTTCAGTCAGGTTTCTTCACTGTTTCCTGTCATTTATGTATAGAATAGTGTTTCCCCCCCCCCCCCCCCAGGCCCACATCCACTTTTCTGAACCTGTGAATAAACTACCTTACATTGTAAAAAGGTTTTGCAAGGTGACTTGAGTTCATTCAGGAGTGTGGTGCTTATACTGATTCTAATGGATCTGGTGCCATCAGAGACAGAAGAGTGCTGGAGTCTGAGATACAGTTAGGGAAACAGGATTGAAACCATGTGAGGCTATGAAGATGGAGAAGGATGTGAGCTGAGGATTGTGGGCTGCCAGGAGAAGCAGAAGTAGCGAGCAAGGAATCAGTTCTCCCGGTAGCTGTCAAAGGGGAGCCGATGCTGTCCGTGGCAGCCCAGTGAGAATTCACAGTTGGGTGGTTTTATGCTACCCGGCCTGTGGCGATTGGCTAGAGCAGCCGTAGTAAACCCATCCAGCTCTCCATAGCTGAGTGGGAATCCAAACACTTTTGCAAGGCATTTCAGGACTTGTTCAAGAGTGGGGTCAACGTCACTGTCCCTGACTCCCCTTTGTTGTACATGTCAAACATCTCCAGCATCTATAGCGGGCCGTGCTCCTTGGTCTGAGTGTTCCCCCAAGCCACGTCTCCTGCCTGGAACACCCCACGGGCACTTGTTTACCTGGCAGAGAGCTTGCCCTTCACATTTCAACTCAAATGCTGCCTCCTCTGGGAAGCCTTTCCCACTTCCCCCACAGGGCTTTGGGCCACTTCCTCTGTGTTCTGCTACATCTTGTATTCAGTCTGGTTAAAGCAGGGCCTCCCTGGATTTATAGGCTCTTTGAGGAAGCTAGGGTTTCCTCCTTCCTCTTTGGTATCCTTTAGCAGCCATAAAATGAAGGCTACCAAGGAGGGGGCTCTTCCTTGATGACCGCTGTGCCCCGGCTCATCAATGTGATACTCTGACTCCATTTTCCCACCCATAGTGTGCCCTGGGTAAACTACTACTTTCTTTCTTTTTTTTTTTTTCCTTTTGGTTCTTTTTCTTTTGTATGGTTTGTTTGTTTGTTTGTTTGTTTGGTTGGTTGGTTGGTTGGTTGGTTGGTTTTTGGTTTTTTTGAGACAGGGTTTAGGGTTTCTCTGTATAGCCCTGGCTGTCCTGGAACTCACTCTGTAGACCAGACTGGTCTCAAACTCAGAAATCCACCTGTCTCTGCCTCCCAAGTGCTAGGATTAAAGGCATGCACCATCACTGCCCATACTGCTTTCTTCTTTAACAAGAGACGAGGATAAAGGAGACTGTGTTTCAGCTTTAAGAAGAAAGGGGCGGGGGTGGGGGGTTGGGGGAGCTGTGCTGGGATGCAGGTCAACTGGTAGAATCCTTGTCTAGCAAACACAAGCCATGGGTTTGACCCCCAATGGTATCTATAGTCTAAATGTGGTGGCAAACACCTGTAATACCAGTACTTAGGAAATGGATGCAGGAGGATCAGAACTCATGAGACCCTGTCTCAAAAGAAGAAGAAGGGGGAGGTGATGATGATGAGATTATAATAATCCAATAGTTCTCACTATATATACAACTTCCTCTCCAACTCTCAATTCCTTGGGCCGAGACATGATTCTGGAGACAACCTTCACTATCTGCCTTGCCCCTTAGCATTTACACTGGTCTTTATCTCGAGCATTTACACTGGTCTTTAGTCGTAGGTGAGTTCTTCCATGTTGACAGGTGACAGTCCTACAGAAAGCTTTCTGATGTGCTTTGGATTCCCAGTTTCTTCCTAAGGTGCACACTGCTGTTTGGAATCGCCTGGGCCAAAGGCTTCCCCACAGGTAATTGAACTCCATGGTATTATGAAAGATGTCCTCCATCCCCCAAGGCTGCCCCACTATGGCGCATCTAAAAGTGTGGATTCTGTCTATCAGGAGTCTAACTGATGTTGTATGAGATGTTTCTCCACCCAGATAAGCCTTCACTGTTCTGGTGGCCACCTTTCAGGGCACATTGTTCCGAGTTTAATGAGCCCCATCGAGTCCTACAAGGACTCATCCTTGTGCTCAGTGCTTTAAGGGATTAGAAATGGTCTTTCGAGCTACACAAACAAATCAGGTGTTTGTATATCAAATAGCAAGCCGTATGCAATGAAACTAGGATTCGGAGAAAGGAGTGTTCAACCAGGGCTTGACCAGCTGGGCAAGGTGATAGAAAAGGCCTGAAGCTGACCTGAGGCATGCTGGGATAAAAGCTAGATAGGTAAAGGGTGTGCTTGGCTGTGAGGTATCCTCAGAGTGGTATCCTCATAGAGGGACTCGCTGTTCGATTCCACGATTCCACAGGGAAGCAAAAAGGAAAGAGGCGGGGAGGGGGAGGGGGAAGAGGAAGAAGAAGAAGAAAGAGAAAAGAGGAATAGGAGGAAAGAAGGAAAGAAGGGAAGGGAGGTAGAAAAGGGAGGTCATACACTCGTAATGACCTACCCTTTGATTTGGGAAACACCACACATAGGGCTGCTATCTCTCACATCTGTCTCACTGAATAGCCCCACTTTTTGCTGTAGCCAGGCAGACCTAAAAAGGATTGCTTTGAGCTGGAGAGATGACTCAGCAGTTAAGAGCACTGACTGCTCTTCCAGAGGTCCTGAGTTCAATTCCCAGCAACCACATGGTGGCTCACAACCATCTGTAATGGGACCTGATGCCATCTTCTGCTATGTCTGAAGACAGCTACAGTGTCTTATATATATATATATATATCCTCGGCTTCTGGACACAGCAGCTTCTCTCTTAGCATTTTTGAGAGTTATCCCAGTTTCATGACTAGGACGTCTACCCCTGGTTCCTTGGAGACAGAGTGAGTCACCAAGTTGTGGGGGACAGCCCCAATTCTGAGAGGACTGGGAGACCAAAGCTCCTTCTGGCTTCCACCTTCTCCCCAGCTATCAAAACTTTCAAAACTCTCCATATGAACGTTTATGCTTGAGGAAATGGGGGTGATCAGACCCAAAGGCCACTTGCTTGTGTCGGTTTACAGTAGCTGTGTATAGAGAGAACATCTCATACCTTGCCAGGTGGTCTGGGGCAGATAAGGAAGAAGGAGGGATTTGTGGCGTCTTGCCTTGGTGAGGCAGTTGGAAGACTTTTCTTCTGATTAGCTTGGTGAAGCATCCACCCCCACATCAAGCAACCGCATGAGGAGACTTCATGAACAAGTCTCACCCAGGAGAGCCACTCACCCCTGTAGCTAAAGCCAAGGACAGTGGATTTCTTTCCCCACAAGATGGCTGCCCTGTGGGTCAGGAGACGGGAGCTTCCTAACTAGATGGAATGGTGAGAGCCTTCTGCAGCCCTTCATAACTTCCACTGTTTAAAGGGTGTGTGGCTGAGGTGAGCATGTTCATGCACATGTGTGTGTGTGTGTGTGTGTGTGTGTGTGTGTGTGTGTGCGTGTGCGTGCGCGCGTGCGCACGCTGTCTTCCGCTGACATTTGTCATCTTAGCTTCTGAGATGGGGTTTTTCACTGAACCTAGAACTCACTGATTAGCAAGACTGGCTGGCCAGCAGACCCCGGGCTGTGCCTCCCCAGTCCTGGGCTGGAGACTGAGTCCAGGTCCTCAGGCTTGTTTAGCAAGCATTTTACTAATCAAGTCCAGTCTCCAAAGGGCTTTCTTTCTTTTTTTTTTTTTTAAACGCAGATATTTTAGACTCTAATTTCTGAGTCTGTTTCCTGTGTCACTTCCAGAGGATGCTGACTGCAGGAATGGAGGAACTTTTCCCACTGCAGAAGAACAATGTGGTGCCTACAGGACTGTGCTGGGTGAACATTGTCCATTCCTCCCCGCAAGGTGCTCTGGGCCGTGTGGTGAGCCCAGGGAGGAATGCTGGAGGAGACCATGGCGGGCAGCAGAGCAGGACTTGGGAAAGCCGTGCGCACTGCTCCATCTATCCTCAGTACATCTGTTCTCATCAGTGTCTACCTACCCTGCTCACACGTGCCCCTCACTCCTCACTGGCAACAGGCCTTTCTTTCCCCCACCATCAAAAGAGCTATTTCAGTGATTGTCATCGTACCTGGTCCATAGCCTCTAGACTATACATATGTCTGTCAAATTAATCGGTTATAAACATGGAAAGGTTTCTTTCAAAAACGTTCATGCTGTTGTTCAGATGTTGATAGTTTACATTACTGATATTTGTGTGCTGAGGATGGGAAGGGACACTATTGGGGACAGGAAGGGACTCTTTTGGGGATGAGGAGAGACACTGTTGGGCAGTAAGAATAAAAACCTATGGCAGGGGCCTGAAAATCCCCCAGAAGCTCATATTGTATCTAATTAGCTTTGAGAGTCTGCCCTGGATTCTTTGGATCACTGACAGGAGAAAGCAAGTCGGTGGAGGTCTTGTCAGAAGGATGTATTTGAGCTGATAGGGTCGCTGTGAGCCGTATGTGGTCTGACACAACGGGAAGCTCAAGAGTGACTTTTGTCAATGAAGGCTGGGTGTTTTGGTTGGGGTGGTGTCCAGACACCAGGAAGAGTTCTAGTGAAACTTGCTTGTGTGTGTGTGTGTGTGTGTGTGTGTGTGTGTGTGTGAAACTCCAGAGAACAGGCAGACTTCTGGCATGGGTAGAGTGGGCACAACCACCATCAGGAGGACTAAGATGTCTCTGGATTCAACTAAGAAGTTGTCAAGGAGAAAGACTTGTCTTTCTCCCGAGAGCCTCCTGAGAGCAGAGAATAAATCTCATGTATCGCACCACAGGGCCAAGTAGGCTGCCTCGCTCACAGCAGGTGCTAGCTTCATGAGTGTGTGACTGAGGTGGATCCCGGGGAGTGCTTGTGGAAGCTGCGGGCATACTGCTTATCACCGTCTCTCTTCCAGTGTCCATGGCCTATGCTGCATTGACCCACTTTCCCTTTAAGCCAGAAGATGTTTCCAGGGGTTGCTACTCTCTAAGTGACAGGCCCGGGTAGAGAAAGGGCCTCAGCCTGCCAACCATTGAACTGTTCCCTTCCTTCTCCAGTGGGTGCCCAGTGGGCCAGAATCCATCTGTTTTGTAGAATTCCATTCAACCCCTTACCTAAGTCATCAGTCTGCCATTCATATCCCCTTCCGGCACCTTCTCCCTTTGATCTGTCTCGGCAAGCAGAGACACATCCCCACTGGAAGCTGGTGTTAACAAATGTACAGACAGCACACGTGGATGCACACAACACACACACCTTTCTCAGTCTATGAGCCTTTGTCTGGTCCTTTGCTCCTGGGCCTGACCCATCTTTATGAGATCTAGGCTTTTCCCATTCCAGGATGCTGAATCTGGCCTCCACTGGGACAGAGCCGGGCATTTTGTGCGTCTCCAGCCTTGCCCTCCCTTGGGGGCTTGTAGAAGATCCACCCATATGGCAGAACCTTCCAGAGAGACTCGAAACTAGGGAGTCTGACCTCATGATGCCCGAAGCACCTGGCACGTAGGGTACCAACTCTGATGTCCTGGCCCCAGCCCAGTTCTCTCTTCTAGAATTCACTCCTTCTCTGGCTCTCCTCCAGCCCTGCAAGAGCAGCCCCAGCTTGCAAAGGATAAGCATAACCTTATGAAGGACAGAGCGAGGGAGGGAAGGGTCTCCGCTGAGGGGCCTTACCATTTCATTCATCGCTGGTGTGACTCAGTGAAACTGCTATGTGTCCATGGTCATAAAAGAGTTCCGAACGGCCGGAAAACCCTGGTTATGTCCTGTTCCCTTGCTGCCAGGAGCTACCTGCCCGCCCCACCCTTGCTAGTTGGTGACGCCTGCCCAGCCAGGCAGGGTCCTGCAGGATGAAAGTTCCAAGAAGCCTGAGCAGGAATAATGCTAATACTCATCAGCAGTGGTGGCGTCTTAGCCCCACGCCCTGTGCCTCACACCCCAGGACACTGCATGGGCTCCTTTCCCTAGGTTTTATTACAGGGATCCCACACTCTGCCATTCCCAGCCCAACCCATCTGAGTTTCCAAGAGCTTCAGTCTAGCCACCAGCCCCATCCACCACCCAGCTTCCTGGGAAGATTTGACTTAACAAGACCCAAGCCAACAGAGGTGTAGGACGCCCAGCCGCTTGGAAACTTGGGTTCCAGGGTTTCTCAGAGAAGCAATCCACCTGCCCCTGGCCCAGGGCACTTTCCCACAGCCCCGTCTGTGTCTGGTCAGTACAAAGGCCTGAAGCCTTGCATCTGACTTGCTATTCCCAAGTACATCTGAATCACTGTTCCCAAGTAACTCACTGGAGGGCTCTGGACAAGTTTTAGTTTGATCGTTACTCACCCAGAAACCTTCCAAAGCTTGTAGTGTTCATGAGTGATAAATGGGGGAGGGGTGCATTGGAGAGTATCTCTCATTTCCAATAAACATTTGTAATCCTAGTCTCCTGTATTCTTTCCTCACTAGAGTGAAGTAACTACTCAGCTCACCGCGTGTGTCCCACAATTCTCCGTTTGTGGGGTTGGCTCGCTCTTTGGGGTATCATTATCTCCCATCTCTACTTGATCAGATTCTCTGACCCTTCAAGACTAGGCCTTGAGCCGTGACCCTGCCTGACTCTCATTCCACTCTGGTTCCACTTCATCTGAACCTCTCAAATCCTTATCCATCTGTGTCATAGTTATCTGCAAATCTTAACTTACCCACAAGGTCATCTATGCCCTGGCATCTCCCCTGTGCTTTCTTGGTACATGATTTCGAAGCCAAGGCGTAAGCTTAATGAATATATATGCTGGACATAAGTTGTGGAGAAGAATCACTTTTGCTCTGTTAAATTCCTCACACAAATGTACTTTTAGATAGAACACATACTTACTTTACTACAAATCGTAATTGGTGCGGAAAGAGATGGGGGGTGGGGAGGAGATGAACCCCACCCTAGTTTTCTTGGGAGATAGGCTGTAGGCACCCCAGCCCCAGTGAAGATTCCATCCCATAGCTTTGGTCCCTAGGCTGGCACATATAATGCTTTTGCATGACCAGTCACTGTCCCAATTCACTTTTGACCTCTGTCTAGAAGGAGGTAGACTCTTCCTTCCACAGAGAATGACAGTTCCCCCACTTTCCCCCTTTTCAGGCTTTCGTTTTTCTAATCCCTAGCAGCCTCTATGCCCCCTAGGACTCATATGCCTCAGGGACCCCTAGATTCATATGGTGTCAAGAGAGCAAGTGTTGGAGTGTGCGCTCTTGACCCCTGGTCTGGATGGTCACTGGAACCCCTCAGAGGCCTGTACAGCACAGCTGCTAGAGTTGTTAAATAGTAACAATAACTCGGCAACGTCCTGTATTTACCTAAAGCTTTTCTCCAGGGAGCTCCACTAATCTTTCTCTCATCTCCAGAAGGAAGGGAAGGACCGAGGCGCTGAAGGACAAGTGAGCCATCGCAGCCGCACTCCCGAATACAAGCACCCTTTGTTGTGCAGGACGAATACAACCCTTAGTGTTTCAGATGTGAAGCACTGAGGAAGTAGAAAGGTAGCTTGTTCTCTGGGATCCAAGACCCAGGATTTTAAAACGTTTGCAAAGTACTTAACTGACATCTTGTTGTTTTGAGACAGAGACTCACTATCAGCTCTGATTGTGCTGGAACTCACTCACGGGCCTCAGACTCACAGAGATCCACCTGCCTCTGTCTCCTGAGTGCTGGGATTAAAGGTGTGTGCCACTGCGTTCAGCTAAGATAGTACATTTTATCAGCAATAACATTTTTTTTATTTGATTTTTTTTTTCCGAGACAGGGTTTTTCTGTATAGCCCTGGCTGTCCTGGAACTCACTCTGTAGACTAGGTTGGCCTCGAACTCAGAAATCCACCTGCCTCTGCCTCCCAGAGTGCTGGGATTACAGGTGTGCGCCACCACTGCCCGGCTCAGCAATAACATTTTAACATGAACCTTTAATACATGTTTAATTATTTCATGTGTGAATGTGTGTATGTATATGTATATGCATGTATATGTATGTATGTGTGGGTATGTATGTGTGTGTGTGTGTACACATGTATGCACAAGTTATATATCTGTGTGCTTGTTAGTAGAGGCTCAAAGAAGATGTTGGGAGTGCTGCTTTTCCACCTTCCATTTTTCCCCTCAAGACAAGATTGTCACTGAGCCTGGATTGGCTCAGTTGCTAGTTAGCAAGCCCCAGTAATCCACCAGTCTCCATTCCCCTACCTCAGCACTGAGGTCCGCCAACTCAGATACACTCAGCTTTTTAACATAGCTGCCAGGATCCAAACTAAGGCCCCTGTGCTTCCAAACCAATGCATTTTCCCCCAGGCTTTCTGTATTCCTGGCTGGCCTCACACTTGCTACGTAGTCAAGGCTAGCCCAGAACTCCTGGACCCTCTTGCCTCCACTTCCCAAGACGTGCATCACACCCAGCTCAGCTATTTCTAACACTCGGCCTGCTGTCTCAAGCCATAATATATATCTGAGGCGAGTCTTGTTTTTTAAACAGTGGCACAACTGTCCACTTCAAATTGTTGCCTTAACAGCGTTAAGAGTCATTTCTGCCATATTCCTGTTAGACCTCATTAAACTCTCACTATTTTAGCATCGAAATGGAAATATCAACGGAGACAGATGGACAGGAGGTCAACTTTGCTCTTTCCTTCGTTGCTTATCACTTCATTTTCCCCTTTCACTTGAAAAAATATTTATTCTGTGGCATATGGTGTGTGTGTGTGTGTGTGTGTGTGTGTGTGTGTGTGTGTGTGATGTGCACATGTGTCTGCAGGTGCCAGTGTACACCTGAAGGCCCGAGGAGGATACTGGGTATCTTGCTTTATTACTGTCCACCTTATTCTTTTGAGACAGGGTCTCACCCTGAACCTGGAGCTTGGTTAGTGGTCAGCAAGCTTCGATGACTCTCCTGTCTCTGTCCCTCACAGCACCAAGATTATAGGAACCTATAGCTTTTAAGTAGATGATGGGTTCTAAACTCAGGCCTCCAAGTAGTAAGCACAAGCACGCTTACCTACTAAATCATCTCCCCAACTCCCATTGCGTTTTCTTTTTTCTTTTTGTGTGTTCAGGTACGCATGTGGGTGGAGGGGCTAAACGAAGGTCAAAGGTCATCAGTGGATGTCTTCCTCAGTCATTTTCCATCTTATTCTTTGAGCCAGGGTCTCAAACCCTGGAGCTTGCTGAGTCAGCCAGACTAGCCATCCAGAAAACACAGGGATTCTCCCATGTCCGCTTCTTTGGCGCTGGGATTATGGGCTCCTGTGTCACCACCCCCCTTTACAGGGCACTGGGGATCAAAATCGGGGTCATCGTGCTTGCACAGATAATGCTTCACTAGTGGAGCTAGCGCCCCTCAGCCTTTCTCTTTCCTTCCGTCCCTTCCCCCACTCTTCCTTCCTTTTAGCAGGGTCTCATTGCGTAGCTCTGGCTGACCTGAGCCTTGCTGTGTAGACCAGGCTGGCCTCAAACTTGCAGTGCTCCCTGTTTCTCTGGGTGGCGAGAGTCCAGGTGTGCACCTCCACGCCTGGCTTGTCATTTGCTGTGAGCTAGCATCTCCTGAATTCCCATGATCTTTATCTACATGTCTTGGCAAGATCGCCTTAAGTCATTTTTCTATTTTGTAAAAATAATTGATTTAGCTCGGGTCCAATAATAATGCATGTGTCATTTATGATCCAGTGTAAAGTCTGGTGCTTTATCATCTTTCTGACTACAAACTAAAAAGCAAGGGAGCCTTGTTGGCCCCCCGGGATGCCTCTCATACCCTCTTCCTGAGGAAGCTTCATCTACTATACAAAGCCAGTGATGATATCCAACTATACATTAAAATCATAGTAGGGGCTCAGCAGTAGGGTTATGAGTTATACAACTAATTTTTTAAAAATAGCCGTGATTATGCTGAACATGGTGGCACATGCCTTTAATCCTAGTACTCAAGAAACAGAGGCAGGTGGATCTTTGTAAATTCAAGGCCAGCCTTGTCTAAAAGGTGAGTTCCAAGACAGCCGGGCCTATGTAGAAAGACCCTGTCTCAGATAAATTAATAAAGTTCATAGACGGCCAGGGCTATCTAGAGAGACCCTGTCTTAAACACACACACACACACACACACAAAGTAACTATTGCTCAATTCTGAAGGGAGCCTTCTGCCTGCTCCCCTTATTCCTACTGTCACATCTCTGGACCTTGGCACGCCCCCACCTACCCCGAGCACCTGGCCATCTCAGCCTCTGAAACGGTGCTATTCTATACAAAGGTTCTTTGTAATTCTTTCCCTCCCTTTATTCCCTGTCTCCACTAAAGAACATTACTACCTGTCCAGGGGAGGGACCACACATCACGAAGATGTCTTCTCTCTCCCTGTCATCTCTCCAGTTACTCTGCTGGCTAAGAGCTTTCTTTGTGTCTCTTGCCTGGCCATACCAGGGGCCGTTTGACCTGCTGGCCTCCCTACCACAAACCTCTTCCCCTCTCAATTACGCTTCACACCTCTACCAATGAAATCTGTTCAGCACACAGATTGAACACCACCTTCAGCTCCCCTCCTCCTTTTGCCTCCTGCCTGAACTATAAGGTGCTGTCGTCATTGTCACAGCACCTCAAGCATGTTAGTATGTTACAGGAGGGGACTCTTGTCTTTGAGCTGCATCCCAGTTGCTAAAGTACAAATTCTTTGTTGTTTTATTTTGTCTTTCGAGACAGGGTTTCTCTGTGTAGCCCTGGCTGTCCTGGAACTGGACCTGTAGAGCAGGCTAGCCTCGAACTCACAGAGATCCATCTGCCTCTACCTCCCAAGTGATGACATTAAAGATATATTCCACTATGCGTGGCTATATTTGATTTTTTTTAATTTATTTTTTTAAAAGATCTCTTTCTTTCTCTTTTTATTTATTTATTTATTTATTTTTGGCGTTTTCAAGATAGGGTTTCTCTGTGTAGCCCTGGCTGTCCTGGAACTCACTTTGTAGACCAGGCTGGCCTCGAACTCAGAAATCCACCTGCCTCTGCCTCCCAAGTGCTGGGATTAAAGGCGTGTGCCACCACTGCCCGGCTGACTTTTTTTTAAAGATAGATGTTGCTCAGACTGGTCCAGAACTCATGATCCCCCTGCCTCAGACTCCCAAATGCTGAGATTACAGGTGCGATCCACTGTACCCAACCAGAAGCAAACTTTTTTTTTTTTTTAAGATTTATTTATTTATTATATGTAAGTACTGTAGCTGTCTTCAGACAGCAGAAGAGGGCATCAGATCTCTTTACAGATGGTTGTGAGCCACCAAGTGGGTGCTGGGATTTGAACTCAGGACCTTCAGAAGAGCAGTCAGTGCTCTTACCAGCTGAGCCATCTCTTCAACCCAGAAGCAAACTCTTTTTTTTTTGTTTGTTTGTTTGGTTTTTTTGGGTTTTTTTGGGTTTTTTGGGGTTTTTTGGATTTGTTTTTTTCCGAGACAGGGTTTCTCTGTATAGCCCTGGCTGTCCTGGAACTCACTCTAGACCAGGCTGGCCTCGAACTCAGAAATCTGCCTGCCTCTGCCTCCCAGAGTGCTGGCAGAAGCAAACTCTTAACAATGCACCCTGAGTCTGTCCCTGTTAACTCTCCCACTCGCTCCTGCCGCTCCAGAGATATCCTCTTGTGTGCAATTTGACTCTGTTTTACTTAACTGTATTCTCTTGGCTTCCTTCTTGTCAGGATTCCTTCCAGCTAGCCTGGTCCCCTCCCCACCCTAAGGACAAAGGGTTTAGCTTTGCCTCCTGGAGGTTGGCACAAAAATATTCTCCAATCACACTAAGATATGACTGCGTAGTTGTCTGTATCTGCCATGGGCATTGGTTTCGGAACGCGTGGGTCTGTGCTGCATTTACCACACATCATCTTGTTTTATGGCTCCCTCCTGGCCAGGTGGAGTGCAGGCTTCCTGTGAAAGGCCGCCCATCGGTGTTGGTTAAGAGCATCTCTCCATCGTGCACCTCCATCACACCTTTCGTAGCCAGCTTTAAGAAGCAACTTGTAGGGACCAGTAACTTTGATGGGCTTACTTAATCCTCTCTGAGATGCTACCAGGCTTCCGTCTACAGCTGTCTGCTTTCCACATATAAGGAAACGGACACACGCGAGGTCATTGCAGCTAGTACGGGAAGAGTCAGATTTCCTGCTCCCAGAGCCTCGATCGACATCTCTGTTTCACAGACACTAGGCCGGCTCCATTTAGCTCTCTGATTCACTATTCTTCCTTTCCCCAAAGAGTGGGTGAGGTTCCAGGCCAGCTAAACACCCTTGCCAATCTCCCCAGGGTGGAAGGTCTGCTGGTTCAGTGACTCTTCCCAGGGACACGTGTGACAAGCTGTCCTCCAAGTCTCTGAGTCCCACCAACCTGAAGCTGTCTGCTTGTGCATCTCAAACCTGGCTCGAGACTTTTTGTGGAGATTCGAATCCTGGTCTCAGCGAACATAAACCATTTCTCTGTGAGGACCTGCCCGGATGGCCTGCCCACCAAGGGTACCTGAGGAGCATGCCTTAGAATCTCCACCCGATTCACTCTGAGCCTTTAATACAACCTTCTCTGGGGCTTTTGCTCTAGACTGCCTTCCCACACTTCCTTCCTGTGCCTATTTCTCTTTACAACAAGCTGGGTATTTTTAACCTGAGGTTTCCATCTATCTCATCTTGTCTGTCTGATGGGATCTGGACTGAGTGAGGGGATGCTGCATGCTCCCGGGGCCAGGAGTGTCTGGCCAGTTCTCACCGCTGAGCCCACATTCTGCCCTTCTCTGGACAGAGCTTTTGTCCAGGGCAGGTTTGGAAACCTAGTAGGGCATCAAAGAAACTCACACCGGTGCTGTTAGCAAGATTGTATGTGCAGCGAATAAAAGAGGGTCACCTCGAACCTCACGGGCATGCATCCTTGGGTCAGTCACCAGGATGTGTCTCTGCCCCACTCTCATGAGCATGGTACCCCTTGAGGACTTTTAGAGCAATTGCCTCAAGGACCCCTCCATGCCCCCTCCTCCTTCTGTTCTCTAGTGCTGGGGAATTGAACCTCCAGCCTTGAGCTTGAGATCCTGCACCGAGCTACACACCTAGATCTTGCTGCAGTTTTTTGTGACCTAGCTGGGTGAACTCCATGCTCCCTCTGCATTCATCTGCTTCCATATTGTCCTATCTCATCCCCATCCTGGCAGTGCCACCTGCATGGGGTCCCCACCCTTCCACACCTGGTCTCCACCCTTCCACACCTGGTCCCCACCTTTCCACACCTGGTCCCCACCTCTCCATACCTGATCCCACCCTTCCACACCTGGTCTCCACCCTTCCACACCTGGTCCCCACCTTTCCACACCTGGTCCCCACCTTTCCATACCTGGTCCCACCCTTCCACACCTGGTCCCCACCCTTCCACACCTGGTCCCCACCTTTCCATACCTGGTCCCACCCTTCCACACCTGGTCCCCACCCTTCCACACCTGGTCTCCACCCTTCCACACCTGGTCCCCACCCTTCCACACCTGGTCCCCACTCTTTCATACCTGGTCTCCCACCCTTCCATACCTGGTCCCCATTCTTCCACACCTGGTCCCCACCCTTCCACACCTGGTCCCCACCCTTTCACACCTGGTCCCCACCCTTCCATACCTGGTCCCCACTCTTCCACACCTATCTCTCTTCTCTCCACCCAGGTGCTTAATAAAGAAACTTTTATTCAAAGTCCAGCCAACCACAAAGAAAAGATGGCTGGGTGTTTAGAGTTTTGTAGTATGTGTGTGTGTGTGTGTGTGTGTGTGTGCTCATGTTCTTTTCTTTCTGCATCCAGTTTTCTAAAAAAACCAAAACAATAACAACTAAACAGGTTTGTAGCAGAGAGGTTTCTTCTTCCTCCTCCTCCCTCCTCCTCTCTCCTCCTTCCCCCTCTTCCTCCTCTCTCCTTCTCTTCCCTCCTCCTCCCCCCTCCTCCTCTTCCTCCTTCTCCTCCTCCTTTTCTATTAAATGACAATGACTCAACCCAGGCTGCCAGGCCCACTGCTAATGTTCTCCACAGTAGCTGATAGTCATAAAGATTGCCCGAGGCACGACGGTATCCTACTTTATACTCTGAGTCACACTGTAAGGGATTAGATGCATGTTCAACATTATGTTTATGTCTGACAGTAGCTTTTTACATCTTATTGATTTATTTACTTTATGGGTATGCTTTTCTTTTTTCTTTCTTTTTTTTTTTTGGTTTTTTTTTTTTTTTTTTTCGTGACAGGGTTTCTCTGCATAGCCCTGGCTGTCCTGGAACTCACTCTGTAGACCAGGCTGGCCTCGAACTCAGAGATCCGCCTGCCTCTGACTCCCAGAGTGCTGGGATTACAGGTGTGCGCCACCACTGCCTGGCATGGGTATGCTTTTCTTTTGTAGACTTCTATGTTTGCGCACTGCATGCATGCATGCCCACAGAGGCCAGAGGAAAGTCGGATCCCTGGGTCTGGAGTTCCAGAGGGTTCTTACCCTCCATGTGGGCACGGGGAAGGGAACCAGGGTCCTCCAGAAGAGCAGCAAGTGCCTTCAACCGTGAGCCATCTCGCAGCCCCTCTTGCAGTATCTGTAAAAATCCGAGCTCCTTTTGAACGCAAGCGGCTCTCTGATGGCCGAGGGACTGTTCAGTCAGGCAGCCTATCTCCCGTGTGCACTGGTGGCAGGCAGGACTTGTTCACTGCACCAAATATATCTGTAGTTCTCATCTCCAGCCTCCACCGGGCCATACCTCTGTTTCACACTCTTGTAACTGTCCCCAGCACTGTCCCCAGGACTTCCTCGGGTTTATCGGTCCCACGTGATTGTCACCTAAAGAGCTGCTTCATGGAAGTTCAGGGGTGTCTCATGTCAGAGTGGTGGAGGCTGAGGGACCCAGCAGGGTTGCGTTTATCAGAGAAGACTTCCCCGAGGGGAGATAGGAGATAGACTTTCTCTGTCAGGAAGGCTGGCCAACCAGGGTAAACAGGTCCCCGGAGTAGGGAGCCAGTCCTGGCAGTGGGACCAAAATTCCTTGTGACCTCTAGCAGGAAGTTGTTTTCTGAATCCTGGCTGCTCCTTCCCCTCTGGGCTAACAAGCAGATAAAGAGCCAGGGGCCAGCCTTACCAAAGAGGAAGTGGACTGGCTTCCTGTTTGTTTGTGACTCTCAGAGCTGCATGGCACAGCCCTGTAGAGCAGTCAAACAGAACAATCTGGTCCTGAGGAGTCTGAGCTCTGAGGGGTGGGTTTGCGGTGGAGCACGCCCTCCCTCCACAGCTGGGAGTCCGTCTCAGAACTCTGTCCTAGTGGTGGGTGCTCAGGAGAACAGGCCAGGAGCAGCTAAGTCTGCAGATCAGGAAAGAGAGGCAGCAACTTCCCCAAAGAAGCCAAGGTCATAGATTCGCAATGCTAAGTCCCTGGGAAGCTAAGGGCCCAAAGTGACTGTCCTCTTCACAAAGGCCATTTCTGGGTACAATCCAGTTACCTGTAACAAAACCAAGGGCAGGGATCTTTTGGGTCTTTGAAGAAGCAGACAACAGTGTTAAGATTTTTTTCTTTTTATTTCTTTTTACATATTTTAACTATTTATTTATTTATTTATTTATTTATTTATTTTATTAGATATTTTCTTTATTACATTTTCAAATGTTATCCCCTTTCCTTGTTTTCCCTCTGAAAACCCCCTATCCTATCCCCCCTCCCCCTGCTCACTAACCCACCCATCCCCCTCCCCCTGCTCTCTAACCCACCCCTCCCCCCTCCCCTGCTCACTAACCCACCCATCCCCCCTCCCCCTGCTCACTAACCCACCCATCCCCCCTCCCCCTTCTCACTAACCCTCCCATTCCCCCTCCCCTGCTCACTAACCCTCCCATCCCCCCTCCCCCTGCTCACTAACCCACCCCTCCCCCTCCTCCCTAATCCACCCCCCCTCCCCTGCTCACTAACCCACCCATCCCCCTCCTCCTGCTCACTAACCCACCCATCCCCCCTCCCCTGCTCACTAACCCACCCATCCCCCCTCCCCTGCTCACTAACCCTCCCATCCCCCCTCCCCCTGCTCACTAACCCTCCCACTCCCACTTCCCTGCCCTGGCATTCCCCTATACTGGGGCATGGAGCCTTCTCAGGACCAAGGGCCTCTCCTCCTTTTTTTTTTTTTTTTTTTTTTTTTTTTTTTTTTTGGTTCTTTTTGGTTTTTTGGAGACAGGGTTTCTCTGTATAGTCCTGGCTGTCCTGGAACTCACTCTGTAGACCAGACTGGCCTCGAACTCACAAATCCGCCTGCCTCTGCCTCTCAGAGTGCTGGGATTACAGGCGTATGCCACTCCTCCTTTTGATGCCCTACAAGGCCATTCTCTGCTCCATATGCAGCTGGAGCCATGGATCCCTCTGTGTGTACTCTTTGGTTGGTAGTTTAGTCCCTGGGAGCTCTGGGGTACTGGTTGGTAAGTGTTAAGATTTATCAGCAACAGTAAAAGCTGATTAGAGGCAACACAACAAAAGCAAAAGCAGACACCCTTCATGAGTTCACGGGAAGGAAAAGAGGACCTGTGTTTGATTCCCCAGATCTATGGGGAGAACCGGCCCTTGAGACAGGGTTTCTCTGTGTAGCCCTGGTTGTCCTGGGACTCACTCTGTACACCAGGCTGCCCTTGAACTCAGAGATCCACCTGCCTCTGCCTCCAAGTGCTGGGATTAAAGGTGTGTGCCACCGCTGCCCATCTGAGAGTGGCTCTTGAAAGTCCTCCACAATTGTGCTGTGGCACACACAATTACCTCCACCCCCACCAGCGTAATGCAAATAGCATAGAAAGATTATAAAAGTGAAAGTATTTTTGACCAATTTCTCTTATGGGTCTTTCCTCCCCAAATAACTTACTTGATTTCTTAAATTTCCCAACCTGACAAAAACAAAAACAAAAAAAATTCAGTAGTGCATATAACTCTTAGCTTCTATGTGTCTTTTGTAATTATTTGCAGGAAACAGTTCATATTTATAGCATCTGATTATCCTTCTCCTTCCCAAAGCAAATATTCATTATTATTCATGTATGTATATGTATATCACCTGAGGGCAAAGAGACAATGGCCGTCTGTTTTCTTTTTTACATTTCTCTGCGTCTTTGACAAGGTGTCCTGAGTCCAGTGGTGGCTCACAACCGTCCGTAGGAGGATCCAACGCCCTCTTGCGGTGTATCTGAAGACTTGAAGGTGAGGCCGAGTGGGGCTAGGGTCAGGGGTCCCCTGAGACTCTGGCAGGGAAGAGCTGGGGAGATGCCTCCCTTTCGGATGGAAACGAACAGTGTAGGGCACTCACGCTCTGCTTCCTGGATCTTTGTGGCAAGTCTGAACCTCCAGCCACTCCCTTTCCGTTTCTTCCCCATTTCACCACCTCATCAGCCTGAACCAGATAATGAAGGTCAGAAATCTGAAGGAAAAACAGAAAATCGATAATATAAAGTCCTTTAATACAGATGACCCAGATCACCCATCTCGTGGTGGTAAATTGTATTTATTTTATGTATGTGTGGGGTATGTTGAGTCTACATGTATATTTGTGCACCATTGTGTGTGCCTGGTGCCTGGTGCCAGGGGTGTAGAAAAGGGCATCTGATTCTCTGGGACTGGAGTTACAGATAGTTATGAGCTATCTTGTAGGCGCTGGGAATCAAACCTGTATTTTTTGGAAGAGAAGCCAGCGCTCTTAACTGCTAGGCTCCCTCCCCAAGTCCCTGGATGGTGCCTTTTGACCAAGGATCTGTGTCCTATCTGCATTTTTATCCCCTGAGGCATCTAGCCTAGGACTGCACATAGTAAGTGCTCATGAAACTTGTTGGATCAATGGACAAAGTAATACTTGCTGGATGAATGGATAAAGGAATTCACGTAGCATTCAGATCTGTGCACTCATTAAAAACACCTGCAAGACTGCAGGTCGAAACTCCCTGAGCTCGTGATCTATCAGATTTCATGACGGCCCCTCTTTCCCCTCCCAAGTATTTTGGGAAACTGCAAGGAAAACTTTGGGGTTTCAGAAAGAAAACCCGATGTCCCTTCTGTGTCCTATAAATTTGTTAACAACTGGATAAGCCCCCCCCCCCCCGCCCCAACCTGACCTCGGGCCACTAAAATCCGAGTATTCAGCACCCTGAGAGACTCACTGCTCTAAGAGCAGGTGAGACCAGAGCTGCCTAGAGATTCCGGTTCCCCCTGGTAGAAATGTGGGTAACACCGGTTTGGCCTGTGGTTTGAACTGTTAGTATATTTACAACCACAGATGCCCAGGGGGTTCTCTATCAGGAACTCAATATACAGAGGGTCACCTTAATCTATTTGCTTATCTTCAGTGTTGGCCAGAACAGATGGGTCTTTTTCTGAACATGTTTTTCCTGTCACAAGGCCTAGAACTCTCATTGGCAATCGGGCTGCTGCCACCTGGTGGAGAAGAACAGGCAGAGTCACGCCTGGCTGGGGGTTTGGCCCTGTGAGGGCTAGCTCCTGAGAATAAACACAGGATTCCAAGCCTGCCCATCACAGAACCTTCCCACAATCCACAGCAGCATCTAAGGCCTCTGTGGGAGGTGGAAACACTCCTCAGTGCTCTCCTAGCGAGGACTTCTGTGCCCCGCAGCTCATCCTTCATGTACCGGCATATGGAGATGTTAGCCAACATTTGGAGCTTTGAAAAGTTACCTGAGAAAAATCAGCTTAAAGGAAGAAAGGTTTGGTCGGGTTCACAGTTTCTGAGGCCTCAGTCCATGGTGAGAAACGTCATTACAGAGGGAGCATGTGGAGGGAGGGTCACGGCTTGTCTCATACCGGCTGGGGGAGTTGGGGGTGAGGGGGAAGAGAGGAGAGGCAAACCTGTTGCCATGCTGACTGACTTCCTCCAACGAGAGGCCTTCTCCCAATGTCATTAACTTTTGAACCCATCAATGGATTTGTTTCTAAAGTGTGCATTTAACAGCCTACGTGCAGAGACTAAAGGGAGATATCCAAGTCCAGTTTCCTGCTCTATTACTCAGGGTTTCCATAAAATAGGGTGCTTCACTGAACCTGGGGCTTGAGTTTTACTTAATTCTTTTTTGGCTAGGCTGGTGGCCCACAATCCCAACAATCCTTCTGTCTTCATCCAAGCCCACACTGGGGTTACAGGCACTAAAAACCACGCCTGCCTTTTTTATATGGGGTGCTGGGGATGTGAACTCAGGCTTTGATGCTTAGGTAGAAAGCACTGTTATCCACCAAAAACTCTTCCTAACTCATGATTAATGTACTGACTAGGTTAGAGCCCCCATGGTCCGCTCAGTTCCCCCAAATCATACCACTGGACATTGCATTAGAAACCAAGCCTTTAATGCAGGGGCCTTTTATATCCAAAGGACAAGAGCCATATCCTCAGGGGGTTTGTTGTCATTGGGGCGGAAGCTGTTTTCTATTGTGGGTTATTACAGATGGGACCTCCTGGATTTGTGCATGTTAGACATGTGTTCTCCCCTTGTCTACCTCCCTAGCTCTCTCAGTTTTGTTTTTATGTATTAAAACAAACAAACAAACAAACAAACAAACCCAGGGGCTGGAGAGATGGCTCAGTGGTTAAGAGCACTGGCTGTTCTTCCAGAAGATCTGGGTTCGATTCCCACTCACTACTGTCTAGAACTTCAGTTCTAGGGGATCCAACATCCACACACAGATATGCAGGTAAAACACCAGTGCACACAAATGCACATAAAGAAAACATTAAAAAGTGTAAACACATTAAAAAAAAAAAGCCTAGAGTGAGGAATTTATGTAATTGATCAGCATTCTCCCAAGAGCTAGAATTTGAACCCAGATCTCTCTGGTTCTACAACTTTCCCTTTACTTTGAGTCACCTTCCCGTGAGCCTATGGGCAGTCTCACCCAGTGGCCATCTTCATCCTGGCAGTAATCACTGCTGACTTCAGGGGCAGGAAAGGAGGGGCTTTCAAAGGAGAAGGTGCTGTCGGCTTCCTGCCCAGCCTAGTCTAGCTGGTAACAGAACTGTGCTCGGGTGCTACCATGAAGGGCGCTGGATCAGCACCTGTGGGAGCAGAGAAAGGATTTCCAAGCTGGTGGCTCAACCCTGGAACGACTGAGAGCTGAGCAGGAGCCTCAGGACAGCGCTAGAGGATGTGTGGAGACCTGGACCTCCCTGGTGACTCTGCTACCTGATCCTGTGGGATGTCCAGCAAGACCCCTGGCCCTCCACACCTAAAGGAAGCTGAAAACTCCCTGTTCTGTTCCCTGCTGTCTGGCATGTCAGTGGAGTACAGTTAGATAGGAAGGGAGCCTGGAGGAGAGAAGGGCCAAAGGGGACCTTGACAAAGTCAGAGGTGGTGGCTCAGGGTACAGGGAAAAAAAAATTCCTCAAATTGCAAAAGGTCAGGTTTGGCACAATCTACCACAAAGAGCTTCTTCTGCAGGTTCTCTTTGGGTCTCTGACTGTTGAGGATTAACATGACCTAAACTAGAAGCCATGATTTTTGGGGTCCAGGGGCTCATCACTTTCCTTGTCTCCATCCTTGGCTGTGGCCTCTTGTGTTGTCAGGATGGTCCAGCAGGGAATAGTTCCTGGGGGACAAAGCTGTGGAAGTAAAGGTGTCTGACACATAGACTTCCTCAGATCCGTTGGAGACTAGAGTCCCCTTCCTTCCTAAGCCCCATTTGCTCCCCCATTCTCCTTCTAGTGCCTTGGACATGTATGTAAGCCAGTGAACAAGCGTGCAAGCAGGTGCTATATGTCACATGTCAGAGCCTCGGTGTAACTACTCCTCAGACCACTGTGGCCTTAGACACAATCAAGAACCTGGTGACAATACACTGTATCAAGTCAAGGGTCAGGCCCTAGGGAGGGACAGTGTTTTAGGTTCTGTGGGCCACCACTGGGTTCCGCTGCGACCCTTGGATGCTGCGGCCGGAGCGCTCAGGAGCACAGTCACACTCCAAACAAACCCAGCTTATGGACATTAAACATGGACATTTCTCGTGTGTCACAAAATACTATCATCTTGATTTCCCCCTCCAACCCTTTAAAGGTCTAGAAACAGTTCCCAGTTTGTAAGCTATACGAAAGCAAGCAGTGGCTAGAGTTGGCGTGCAGGTGACAGTTTTCAAGCTCGGAAGTACTTAGCACTCCTGCAGTCACACTTAGATGGTCCTAGCCTTTCACAGCTCATGGCTTCCCCTGTAGTCAGGCGGGATGACAACAGCCGGACGCTCCCCGACAGCAGCCCTGTCATATTAGCATCTTCAGGAGCAGCTGGACTATAGGGTGCTGAAGAGAAAGTCCCTTTCCGCCAACTACCCAGCTTCAGCAGCAACGACCCAGGCCCAGGACATTCCCATCCCGGCTTTGCCAAGGCAACCAAACATCTACTACCATCTGGGCTCTGGGGCAAGCCTCACAACTCCGTTTCTACTCAGTTCTCAGTCCTGACGTTGGTAGAGTTCCAGGGACAGGCTCTTCTGTATAAAGGGAGACTTCCTATGTGAGCAAACCTTCAGCGAGGCCAGCCGTTGCTGGTGGAGTTCTGGAGCGGGCCTTAAGTTGTGCCTGAGACCAGAACATCTGTGTACCTCCAGTACTTGGGACATAGACTGCAGGATGATGACCTCATGGTTATCCTCAGCTACATAATGAGCTGGAGGCTAGCCTGGGATATATGAGACCTTGTCTCAAGCAAAACCACACTAACCCAGAGCTGGAGCCTTAGCTCCCAGCTTGGCCTTCTAACTCAGCCCCATGAGTGCAGTTCCCTCTTCCATTCACTTGACCAACAGACTTCCCAAAGGGGCAAGGAGGGAGGGCTTCCTGGCCTAACCTATGTTAGGACACCACACACACACACACACACACACACGTATGTTCACCAACACGCACACAGAACTGCACTCCAGTGCGGATGCCCAGCGCCTCCCAGGAATGCAGATGCATGTTGTTCAGGCCTGGGAGAGGCAGCAGGGATAGGGACAAGGGGCCATGAGGGAAAATGTTGCCGACAAGAAGCAAACAAATCAAGACTCCAAGGTCAGGGCATCTGGACCTGTGGGCGTCGGGAAGGGCAGGCTGTCCAATGTGAGGTGACTGTGGGAAGAGTTGTAGCACAGGTCTGGGGGGGCGGGGAATGAGGGTGAGGAGCAGGGTTTTCAGGAGAGGTGCTATTGATAAAACGAGCCTTGTCCCTCAGCCTCCTTCCCACCCTGGTTACTTCCCATAGAGCTGGTGCCTTCATGCAAAATTGGTAGCAGATGGCAAAGGTCATGGGGAGGTCCTAAGCACACAGCTCCCCTTGCTGGTGCTGGAAGGTCTCATTAGAACAGCGTGACATTTACAAACTGGACATGGTGGCACATCGGTGCCTGTGACCTAGCACTCAGGGTGGAGAAAGGAGATAGGAGATCGGGGCTAGCCTACGCTACATGAGAGCCTGTCTCCACACAAAAATAAAAAATAATAAATGCCATTTACCGATCAATATTTGGCAAATAGTCCATTTTCTTTCAGTTTTTTTTTTTTTCACAGAAACCCACATAGGAATGACTATGACCCTGGCCCACTGTGAAGCTATCAAGTTCTCACAAGTGAGAAAAACGGCGAGCTTTGGAGGTCTTTGTTCCTCCCTCGTCCAGGACCACTGTCTGAGCATGTAAGCCTTAGAACCTGAACAAGGAAACTATTCATGCCCCATGGAGCCAACGGGGAGGAAGCCACTTCCTGTTCTCTCCCTTCCTGGCCAGGCCAGGCCGGCCACGGCTCTCCATCCCAGGCTGGGAGAATGGAATTGATAAAGGCCCATTGTGATAGCCTCACAAACCCAGAGGCCATCCGAGGGGCTAAGGAGCCACTTAACAGCTCTTGAACATTTGTGGAAAGACTTATTCTGCGGAAGGAAGGCAGCGAGAGGCCCCAGGGTTGCCACCGGGACAGGGAGGCTGACGGCGAAGCCAGCAGGGGCCCAGCCTGCCCATCACCGGACGGGCTGACCTGAGGCAGGAGGGATCCAGCCACCAACAGGCAGCGTTACAGTTATAGTCCGGACTCCCAGACACCTGGAAACGAAACCCAATCTCCTGCCTAATGCAGGAAACACAAGGGTCCTTAAAAGGGCCTGAGGGAGAGAGAGAAGCCTCCTGCCTCCTCCTCCCAAGGGTGCTCGAAGTAATAAATGGCAGGAAAAGGGGCCGGCTGGATAGCGGATGCTGGTCTGGAACTTATTAGAAGGTAGGGTCCTTCTGCTGCCGTCTTCCGTGTGTGAGAGCCAGGCACCACCTCATCATTTGCAGGCCTCCCCAGGAAGCAAGAGGAGGCAGGAGGCCTGAGAGCGTAAGGACACCAGGCTAGCACAGCGACGGGAAGCTTGGAGGGGCCTCCCCCTTCTTGGGAGGTGAGAGACCAGGGCCTGTGTAGGTCCAGTGACAGGAGCAGTGTTGGGAGATCCCATCCTTTAGCTCCACCCCAAATCTGTCCTGCTGTTCAGCCTGGCCCTGTGGGAGAGGAACTGCAGGGTCCTGGTGGGACAGGGGCTTGGAGCCTTCCTAAGGATCCCTGTGAGGCCGGGAGGTGAGAGGAGGAAGCGCTTCCGTCTTGTTCCTAAAGACACAAGGTAAGAGGTCAGTCCTGGTCATTTCTCAGTCCTAGGTTTGCTCTCACTCCGTGATCTAAATGAATGTATTTGGTATTCCTCAGATGCCAAGAGGCTGCCAAGCCGGCCAGCCAAAGTAAGGCGGAATAACCCACTGTTGAGAAATTCAAGTCACCTGATGTCCACAGTGGAGGACAGGAGGCATCCGGGTCTGATCACCTGATCCCAACTGTATTCCCCCTGCCAAGGGAGAAGTGACCGACTCTTGTGGGTGTAACAACCCTGTTTGTAATGACATTAAAACACAGAAGAGGGCTGGAGACATGGCTCAGAGGTTAAAAGCACTAACTGCTCTTCCAGAGGTCCCAAGTTCAATTCCCAAAAACCACATGGTGGCTCACAACCATCTGTAATGGGATCTGATTCTCTCTTCTGGTATGTCTGAAGACAGCTACAGTTTATTCATATACATAAAATAAATGAAAAGCAGAAAACAAAAACAAAACCGCAAAAGAAAATTAACCTCTTCCCCTGCCTCTCTTTCTATGAACTCATTTCATGAAAAACTCACCCAGGGTGTGGTACCAAGGTTCCCATTAGGATGGGGTAGGATCCACCTCACACAGCTAAGCATTTCCTAAAACCAAAGCACTTCTAGCCTTGCTGGACACCCCTCCCCATCTGGTGACATAAACATGCGTGCACACACCACTGCTGGGACACTCTGTTCTGATCCTCTCGCTCCCACAAATTGAAAACACACCCCAAATGCAGCTGGAAGGTCTGGGTGTCATTTATTGACAGCGGCTTACACTGTTTTCTTTCCTTGATTGCTTCCTTCGGAGCACTGGCCCACAGCCCTTGGGAAGGAAGGACAATCTCTGAGAGAGAGGGAGCGGGAAGGCAGGCGCACGTGTCCTTGGCAGGTGTGCTTGCCCCGGCAGGATGCAATCCTTCAAGCTGGAATCCCATTGGGCATTTGAGAGGACTGATGTGGGGGGTGGAGCGGAAGTCTTCCACGGGACTCACATCTCAGTCCAGGCCTCTCGTCCTGTCCAAGTCCATCCACGTTTTAGGACTCTGGCGGGGACAGCAACATTAGGCCCACCCACCTTGATGGGCAGATTCTTCACTCCAGGCCCTGGCCGCACACACCTGCTTCCGCTGGTCACGGTTAAGAGGGCGTGGGCCTTACCGTTAAGACAGGGAACTTCGCCTGGCCCTCCACAGCTGCATCTGTCCAGGTTCGTATGGCTGGAAAAATGGAGAGCTTGCCTTTTGGTTCAAGTGTGTGCGCCACTGTCTTTAAATCTTCAATATACGGCAGAATGCAGGCTCTAGGCCTGCTCAGGCTGCCAGCAGTCTCCCCGTCCACCACACACACTGCCCTGTCTTTCTTCTGCAAACTGCCAGCACCTAGGGCGGAGGGCCAGTCTGCATAGGCACTTGGCGATTTTGGATATGAAAGAGGGTAAAAAGTGTAACAATAAAAGCTTCATGTGATAATTAGAGATCTGAAGTGATTTTACCTTTATTTCCTTCACTTTAAGCCAATCATTAAATTTCACAGTGATTTCTGGGGCGGGGCAGAAGGAAGGCGTCATTCAGGATGATGGTGGCCATGGCCCGGCCGGCCTCACTGGGGGAGCTGGAGGAGCACGGACTGCCCCGCTGGCAGGTAGGTGATGTTCCGAGAGCGGGAAAGCTGGTACGCAATGTCCTCAGCTGCCTCCAGCTTGCGCAGCTCAATCAGGCCGTCGCCGGCCGTGGCCAGCGAGTTGGCGATCAGCTCCGCGGCCTTGGAGTCTCCCTCCGCAGAGATGATGGCCGCCTTCTTCTGCTGCTCAGCCTACAGGAGAGGGGGCAGAGACTGGCTTTACTCCATAGCACGCACACGGAGCCATGCCTGAACCAGGACCCCTGGGAGCGTTCATGCCTGAACCAGGACCGAGCTCCTCAGAGGAGGCCCGCAAGGTCCCCTGGGAGCGTTCTTCCTTTATAATGGGGTCAAAACTGTCCCCCCAGTCTTCCTCCTTCCCTTCATGCCCACGTGTCACCATAGGACATGCTTCTGTTGGCTACATGGACATGGCCACTTACACGCTGATCCAAAGCCAAAGAAACAGAAAGGGAAAACTGGGATCAATCTTTAGGTCTGACTTTCCTTCCATTGCTAAGTCAAAATGACTTCCATCAAAGCCAGGACACCCCGTGTGGTGGCTATCAACTGTAATCTTAGCACTAAAGTGGCGATGGTAGAAGGGAGGCTCGCTGTAAGTTGGAAGCTTACACCGGACATTTTAGGTCAACCAGGGCCACAAACAACAACAACAACAACAACAACAACAACAACAACAACAACAAAAAAAAAACCCCAAAACCCCAAACAAAAACTCCAAAACAAGCCTAGCAGAGCTGGGTGTAGCTGAGCGGCAGTGTCTCCTAGGGACTGACCCCGGGCGCCGCCAATAAACAAATTAACTGCCCAGAGAGCTGTCTGCTCCTGTGTCTGCCGTCTGTAGTTACCCATGGAAATCACCGACTCCCAACATGTACCCAAAGACATCCTGGCCCACCCTACCAATGCCAGCAGGATGACATTTATCAGGATATAGGATTTTCAGAGCGTGGGAGGAGAGTCTGGCTTTAAGACTCGAAGCTCAACATACAGCCTTCCCTCCCATCCTCCATTTTGGTGCTGAACGGAATTTAAGCATCTCGTACATGCTAGGTAAACACTCTTCACCGAACTACATCTTTAATGCTCAAAACATTACGCTGTCTGCTTAACAAACGCCAACATCACCCAGCAGTACTAGATTTGGAGGCACAGTAGGTCCAAAAGGAAAACATTCCTGCTACTCAGGGCGTGTGCTCCCTGCAACCAAATGCCTCTTCTGCATTTTAAGGATTAAACATCCTTAGATTAGGAAAGCTAGCAGCAACAAGAGGTAGATAGCAATCAGCCTTTACATACACCAGGAAGAACAGGCTACTACTATGCACATATACTGTATTCCATCACTCTCTAAAACATCTGGATAGATTTGACAAAAGGAAAAAAACCCACCAAGCACATCTGGCACGTTTGATCTCTTGCTGTCGGTTTCACTATGTAACCTCGGTGTAAAAGTAACTCCTCAGCCAGGCTGAAAACATGCCAGGGGTAACATTTTTATGTGTAGGAGAGGGTTTTTGATCTTGGGAAGCAGGAAACAAGTGACCCTTCAGTGATTTAGGACCATAACCTCACAACCTCAACAGCTCCCATGGACTCTGGAACTGACTGGAGGAGGAAGGCTCCCTCAACCCTCTTCTGCTCATTCCAGACAGATGACGGATGACCATTTCTAGGCCACCCGGCAGATGGGGAAGTCAAGCACTGTGAGGGAAAGGCTGCCTCTGCCATCTGGTTGAACGCTCACCTTTTCCACCACGAATCTGGCTCTCTCCGCTTCCTGCTGAGCCACCTGTTTGGCTTCTACCGCCTCTGTGAACTCCTTCCCGAAGGTCAGATGTGTCTGTGGGGAGAAGAGAGTACACACTGAGGCAGTAATTGCTTAGCCAGCACTGCTGGGAAGCCTCCCTGGCCACTGCACGGAAGCGGTTGGGAAGGACTCTAGCAGCGGCTGGAGGCAGAAGATGCCCTTCTATCTCAGTGCCCTCTTAACACGGAGCTCACACCTCTGCATTCTTAGCTGCTCACACCATGTGTACACAGAATTCAGTTACCCCATGAGCAAAGTGGCACCTGGAGCTTTGATGGGGCCCAGGGATACTAGACGGGATCTACTCATCAATCACCTCCCTAGAGGAAGGAACTCGTGGGTTCCAAGACCCCCATCGCTGATGACTGCTTTTCCAAGATCTTTTGATGCCCTGTTCCAAGACTTAGGCGGGGGTGGGGGGTGGGAAGGGTAGGGGGTAGGGGGATGGGGGGGCGGAAAGCTGAGGCCTGAGAGCAGGGGACGGAGCTGGTTCCCAGGGATGCCTAATGCTCTCTGCTTATGGATTAACCAGCCCTGCCTTCTTACTTCCACCCTGGACAGGAAGACGGAGGGTGGCGTGCAAATCGTGGCATCCCCAACACACGCGTGGTTCTGGTAAAGGTTTTAAAAGAAAGGCAGGGAAAGCCATTGGTCAGGGTGAGCACTCCAGTCGGACTAGCCACAGACCTTCCCTAACCACGTAAGTAGCTGCGACTGTTTGGCTGAAGCGACTCTCTGAGGACAGCACAGGAGAGGGAACAGACCTTGGCGCTCCGAAGGCCTAGCCTGGAGCAAGTCACTGTACCTAACTTTTATTGCAAAAGAAGGCGCAGGGGCTAGAGAAATGGTTCAATGGTTAGGAGCACTGGCTGCTCTTGCAGAGGGCACAGGATTGACCCTCAGCACCTACATGGTGATTCACAACCATCTGTAACTCTAGTCACAGGGCATCAGATGCATACACGTGGCACACTTACATATACAGACAAAGCATAAACGTGAGCTAAAAGAATGTAAATCTAGGAAAAAATTTCAAAAGGTGTTAGATAATTTAGGTTCAAATGCAATCTGCTTTATCCTGCCTCCAATCTCTGCTATGTACAATACAAGCAAAAATCTCGGCCCCACATCTTTCCAAGTTTTTTACACTATATGTACTGGCTGGTTTTGTGTGTCAACTTGACACAGGCTGGAGTTATCACAAAGAAAGGAGTTTCAGGTGAGGAAGTACCTCCATGAGATCCAGCTGTGGGGCATTTTCTCAATTAGTGATCAAGGGGGGAGGACCCATTGTGGGTGGTGCCATCTTTGGGCTGTATTCTTAGGTTCTATAAGAAAGCAGGCTGAGCAAACCAGGGGAAGTAAGCCAGTAAGGAACATCCCTCCATGGTCTCTGCATCAGCGCCTGCTTCCTGACCTGCTTGAGTTCCAGTCCTGACCTCCTTTGGTGATGAACAGTGGTGTGGAAGTGTAAGCGGAATAAACCCTTTCCTCCCCAGCTTGCTTCTTGGTCATGACGTTTTGTGCAGGAATAGAAACCCTGACTACGACACCACACATCTAAGTCTTTGGAGTGTTTCTTTCTTTGGGACAGCCTTACCCTGCAGCCCAGGTGGGCTGGGCGCATGGTAGTCACGGGCATGGGCCGACACGCCAGCTAACTCTCACACTGCAGCTGATCTACTCTCCCTGATCCACTTCTGGACTCTCATCTGAAGTTTCCATTCGGAAATACAACCCTAAGAATTGAAAAGCTAAATGTGTAATTAAAGAATACAATTTCTATCTGAGAGGGCCAGCTGAGGGCAGCAAATTCCCCAGGAAATCTAATTTTCTCCTCACACCTCTTAGCTATGGTTTCTTGTGGTCAGCCCACATTTCCCCAGGATGGAGTCTGTGGTCAGAATCTCGAAAGATGCCAAGTTTCTCTTAGGTTTTTACTCATGTGTTCTCACTGCCAAGGTGCTTGTGTTAACTGGGAGAGCCTGAAGCAAAGCTGGCTGCAGTGGAGGGCTGCAGCCTGGCATGCTTCCAGAAGAGGGCGCCACATGCCCTTCCCCAGGAGAGCCGGAGGAGAGAGGCCCAGCCTGAGGGGAAACAGGGGTTGTTCTGAGAATGGCTGTTTGAACAGCTGCACAGATGCTGAGGGGAAACCTTTCCCAGGATGGCCACAGCGAGAACAGGAAGCACTCTGCCTTGTTACCCGACAAATCACTCCAAGACTTTTCCCAGAGAATCTAGAAACACGACCCTTCCCCTCACCTTGGTCTGAAATACTACACTTCCTATGTTGCCTTCCGCTGAAGTTAGGACACCCAGCTTCACATTAATACAGAGAAGGTAAAGCCTCAGAGGCTGGCCTGGCCTCGGAGGTGTCTCCCATCCTCCCCTCCAGGCCCGGACCGGTCACTCGCTGGCGCTCATCGCTTCTTAGCAGAGGCGCCCACGACTCCCTTGCTGGGGAATCTCTGGCCCGGACCTACTCTAGAGAGGAAGACTGTCAGTTGCTCCCAGGCTGACCAGTCAGCTATGCCCTGTGCCCGACAAAGCCAACAAGAATCACCTTCTAGAGAGCTTTGGGGATAGTTCAGTGGTTAGGGAGCATGGGGGCAATCAGAGCCATGACAAAAATGTGTCATGACAAGAATGCTCACGAAAAGCCGGGCGGTGGTGGCGCACGCCTGTAATCCCAGCACTCTGGGAGGCAGAGGCAGGCGGATTTCTGAGTTCAAGGCCAGCCTGGTCTACAGAGTGAGTTCCAGGACAGCCAGGGCTACACAGAGAAACCCTGCCTCAAAAAAACCAAATCCAAAAAAAAAAAAAAGAATGCTCATGAAAGAGACCTAAGGCGATGCCTTCAGGCACTGGGACGTTTTCATTTTTCAAGCTAAGCAGATATGGGACCTAACCCCGTGTGCCCGGAAACGAAGCCAGTCACGGAAGCAAGAGAAGCAGCCCTTTCCCTCCGCCTCCCCGTGGATCTTACCAGGGACACGTCATCCAGGATGAGCCCAAATGTCGCTGCTCGCTCTGTGAGGTCATCGCTCACCTGCCTGGAGACCAGTTCTCGCTGGGTAATCAGCTCTCCGGCATCGAATCGAGCCTGGCCACAGAGGGATGGACAGAAATCTGTCAGGTTACTGAGGAAGGAGAAAGAAGCAGCATACTCACGGCTCCACCCCACCTACCCACCGCCCCTCCCTTGCTCTCCTGGCCCCCACTGTTCACTCACCACCACCGACTTGAGGATCTCTGTGGTGATAGACGGTAGCACCCGCTCATCATAGTCCTCGCCGATGCTGGTGTAGATCCGAGGAAGCTGGCTGGCCACCGGCCGGAAGAGGATGCGTAGTGTGATGTTGACGTTCTGCAAGTCTTAGGGTAGGGGATATATGGGAGTTAGACACTAACACCATAGGTGGACTTCTCTGTGACTTTCTACTGTAAGTCCACGATAAGCCACATACAGGATTTCCGTTAGATCCTAGAGGAGAAAGCCGGCTTCCTCTAGTTCCTCAGCAGAGCCTGGCCCAGCACTCAGCAGCAGTCAGGAGCCACTGACAGGATGGGGGTGCATTAGCTTTTCAGTGCGCCCTGAATGCCCTCTGAGAGCCATCAGGCCATGGGACCAAAGAGCGTTTGGGACTGTGAACACCTTAAGACAGCATATAAGCTAACGCCAAGGGTTCTAGAGTGAGCCTGCCTAAGGGCTGGTGTGTGTGCCCGAGACAGCCGTCAACAGCCCTGGGTTACCTGGATCTGGTGATCCAAACGTCCAGAGTCCACTGACCTGGGCTGTGGTACATTGTGCTGCTTACTAACGGTGGAACCCGGTCTTAGTCAAACTGACTGTATTAGTCTGTGAGAATGAGGAGAAGCCATGGGGACAGCACCTTTCCATAGATAGCAGACCAGGGCTAGCTTATCAGACGCATCCAGGGCCTCTTCCTGACACCTGAGAGAAGGTGGCAGACAGCACCTGGGCACACTGAGGTGTAAGGATTTCTGAGAAAGTCTAAACAAAGGCTGTCAGGCGAATGAGAGGGTAAATTCAAATGGCTCAATACCCACAGGCATCCAGGGAGCCAGTCAGCCCCTACCACTGACCACTGTGTCAGCCACACTATGTGTAAGTTCACCAGCCCCACCAGCCAAGAGCCGCCAGAACTGGAGTCGCAACCCAGCCAGAGAGAGAAGTGGGCAATTCCTGACTACACACAAAATTTTAACAAGTGCAGGTACAAACACAACTTAGCACAACTGTGAGACAACAGAGACGGAGACTTTAAATCAACCTAGCACCAGGCTTGCCGCAGCACAAGCAAACCTAGGAACAGCCCTGAGGGCATCTGCAGGGTGAGCCCCACGGGAGCCCTCTTCTTCCCGCCAGTTAGCGCCCTTTGCCCTGTGCTCTGACGGGAGGGGAATGGTAAGGGCTGATCACTTCAGGCTCCAGCTAGAAATTCAGTGGCGTATCTCAGGCACAGGGCTGTGGGGTGAGGCCCAGCCCGTGAGAGAGCCGTCTGAGGTCTGCCCTGCCAGGGCAGAGACCATGGAAAACAAGGCAAAGGGAACATTGTCAGTCACAGGGAAAGACAAATTGCCAAATTTGTCTGGACGGTCACTCAGGGGATCAAGAACTGATGGGAAGGGACAACTGACGCGGTGAAAGACACATTTAGATTTCCTCAAAGTCAGAACAGCACGTGACTTCCCTCCTACGATTACTTTTTAATGTATAGCATTTTGCCTGCGTGTAAGTGTGAGGACCATGTACCTGCTTGCTGGATTCCCCTGCAGCTGGGGTTACAGATGGTTGTGTCACCATGTGGATGCTGGGATTTGAACCCAGGTCCCCTGCAAGAGCAACAAGTGCTCTTAATTACCGAGCCATACGTCCAGCACCCAATATGAAACTCTTAGATTCACCCGTATGGTCGTCTCTGAATGTATCCTGCTGCCTGTGTTTACCTTTGATATATATTTCAGCCTACACACACACACACACACACACATACACACACACCACTCTCTAGGAAAGTCATACTATAAATTTTTAAATTTTTTTTTAAATTACAATTTTTATTTACATATTTCCTGTGGTTGTGTGTGTGTGCAGCACATTACACATGCGGAGGCCGAGAGACAGCTCGCAGGCCTCAGTTCTCTGCTTCGACAATGTGGTTTCTGGAGATTAAATTCAGGCTGAACACCAGGATCAATTTACCAGCCTGCAATTTTTTTTTAAAATTAACCTTTAAAATCTATTGATTTATGCATTCTGTATTGTGTGTGTGTGTGTGTGTGTGTGTAGGCGTGTACAGCCAAGGTGTGTGTGTAGAGGTCAAAGGGCAACTTGAAGGAATCAGTTTTCTTTTCCTACCACATTTGACCTGGTATTGAACTCAGGTTGTCAGGCTTGGCCTCTGGCATCTCTCTAGTCTTAAATTAACTTTTTTTTTTTTTTTGAGACAGGGTTTCTCTGTGTAGTCCTGGAACTCACTCTGTAGACCAGGCTGGCCTCGAACTCAGAAATACACCTGCCTCTGCCTCCCAAGCACTGGGATCAAAGGTGTGTGACACCACTGCCTGGCTTAAATTAACTTTTTAAGTTAGTGTGCAAAGCAATGAGTTTTATTACATTTCTTTTCCTTTCCATCTACATATATTTTAAAGCGGAGACTCATATATAAGAGGTTAGCACTGGACTCACTAAGCAGCAAAGATGTCCTTGAACTTCTGATCCTCCTGAGTGCTGCCTCCTGAGTGCTGGGGTCTGAATTCAGGGACCTGAGCATGCTAGGTGCAGACTCTCCCAAGTGAGCTACACCTCCAGATACCCAGATACCCATGACGGTATTTTCACGTGAGTCACTATGCTTTGGTGTTCCTCCTCCAATGCCCCAGGTACTCCTGCCTATCTGCCTAGAAACCCACCCCCCCACCTCCACCCCTTGGTTTATGATGACAGGTTGTCCGGGAACTCGCTCTGTAAACCAGACCAGCCTGGAACTCAGATCCACCCAATTAAAGGCATGTACCATCTCTCTACATAGCCTTGCTTGGCCAGGCTGCCCTGATAAACCAGAGATCCATTCCCCACCATCACACGGCATAGATAGGCTCATGAGGTGAAGTTTAACCTCTGTATCCCAGATGTTTCTAGAATGAGCACAGCAGCACGATTTACCTCCACATCTTCGTATACAGCGGTAGGCAAGACTCACCTTTGCTACCAGTGATGACGGGTACGTTCCGCGGTCGAGAGCGGCAGTCAAAGATAATTGGCTTCTGTACCCAAGGGATGAGAAAGTGAGTTCCTTCCCCCACCACAATGTCCTGTACACCACGGAATCTGTCAAAGATGACAGCTCTGTGTCCAGCATCCACTGGGAAGGAATAATAATGACAGGTCAGAAAAACCACTTCACTCTCTAACAAAAAGAGTCCTACCTCCTCAAGATCCTTGCCTCTTTTGTTTTTGGATTTGTTTTCTTCGAGACAGGGTTTCTCTGTGTAGTCCTGGCTGTCCTGGAGCTCACTCTGTAGACCAGGCTGGCCTCGAACTCAGAAATCCGCCTGCCTCTGCCTCCCAGAGTGCTGGGATTATAGGCGTGCGCCACCACCACCCGGCTCTCTTTCTGTACTTTAACATTTGTAAAAATTCTTTATTTTAGAGTGTGTGTGTGTGTGTGTACACACACGTGTGTGCATGCCGCGATGATCAAAGGACAACTGCAGAGGTCAGGTCTGTCCTTCCACCAACTGGGTCCTGGGAGTTAAACTCACGTTGTCAGACTCGACAGAAAGCATCTTTACCCACTGAGCCACCTTGACAATCCTTTCCTTTATTTTTAGAAATAATTTCGTAGAGCTGGAGGGTGGGGCAGTGTGCATGCTACCATGCATGTGTGGGCATCGGGAAGCAATTTCCTGGAGCCTGTTTGATTCCTCTGTCTGTACACAGAAGTTTTATTCTTCAGGAATAAAACTCAAGTCAACTGGTTTGTGCTGTTCGTGGTTTTATCAGCTAAGCTGGTGAAATGACCAGCCCCCCCCCCTTTTTTCTTGTAATATTTGAAGAGTTTAGACTCCTGCTCCTTTCTCTCATTCATTAGCTTTCCTCTTCTGTGCTGTCTCCCTGAACAATCACTTCCTGCCCCGTCATCCCAGGGACTTCAGTAACAGCCTGCTCCTGTGCCTTCTCTCCTTTAAAGAGCAGGCCTTAGACTTTCTGATTACCATCCCACCCCTCCCCCAACTCCCATCAGCACAATCCCAGGAACCACCTCTCAGGAGTTCTATAATCTGAGATCACCTGGAGCTGACCTGTATATACTGGATCTAATTTAAACTGGTGTTCCCAGAAACAGAAGCTTATGGGAACCCTAAAATATAGATGTCCCCATTGCTCAGTCTCTTTCCTTCTTTTTTTTTTTTTTTTTTTGCTTTTTGAGACAGGGTCTCAGGCTATCGCTCAGACTAGCCTAGAACTCAGTCTCATCCCTCCCCCGCCAGCACTGGGAGCAGAAGGAAGCAGCCGCTCTGCCTGGCATCCTTCTGTGTTTTAAGATAAGTTCTTACTATGTAGCTCTGACTACCCTGGAATTTGTTCTGTTCACCAGGTTGGCCTAGAACTCAGGAAACCTGCTTGTCTCTGCTTTCTGAGGACTGGGTTTAAAGGTGCACAAACCACCACCTGGCTTTTCTTTTTTCTCAAGGTAGGTTCTTACCATGTAGCCTTGGCTATCCTGGAACTCACCATGGAGACCAAGCTGGCGTTGCTTTGCAGGGACTAGTCGTGTGCACCACTATGAGCGTGCCCAGGATCTTTCTAACAGCTGTTTCTCTAACATTTGGAGGAGATGTAGAGATGTCTTGTGGACTCAGTGAGATTTAAAGATGCCAACTGTCTAGCTATAGGGGAGTCTTCCTCCCTCCTCCCCTCTCCTCTAACTTTTAGAGACAAGGTTTTACTTTGTAGCCCATGTGGAACTGGAACTCAAGATCCTCAGCCTTGTGAGTGCTGGGATTACAGGAGTACCCCACCAGACCCAGGCTCAAGTAGCTGCTTCCTCTCGGTTTCTTATTTGAATTTAGAATTGATCTAAAAACCTTTACTCTGAAAATAATACTCATTAAAAAGTCATATAGCAGAAGGTTCAGGAGTTCTAAGCCAGCCTGGGGCTACAGGAGACACAGAACAGCTGGATGTGGCTCTGAGTTACTTAAAACTAATACATTTGAGCTAGGTAGACAGGCGCACACTTGAGGGGGAAGCAGGTGGATCTCTGTGAGTTCCAGACCACCCTAATCTACATAAAGAGTTTCAGGCCAGTCAAGAACTACATGGTAAAGATTGTGTCTTAAACAAAACAAAACAAAACAAACAAAATCAACCCACCCAATACAAATAAAACAAAAACCACACAGGAGGTGTATCAAAATCTGTTGCTGTTTTAAAAGAGTATCGGAATTAGAGGGATCTTAAGAGAAAAACTAGTTCAGTCCCTATGTTTGACCAATGAGAAAGCTGGGGACTAAAAGGAGGGAGTTGCCAATAAGGCCATGTAACTCAGTCAAAGAAACCCCAGCTTTGCCCGGTAGCACTATTAAACGCCTGGCAATGCAGCTCAAAAACTATTCTTTTGGGCTGGAGAGATGGCTCAGTGGTTAAGAGCGCTGACTGCTCTTCCAGAGGTCCTGAGTTCAATTCCCAGCCACCACATGGTGGCTCCCAACCATCTGTAATGGGATCTGGTGCCCTCTTCTGGTATGTCTGAAGAGAGTAATGGTGGTGTACTCATATGCATAAAACAAATAAATAAATCCTTAAACAAAACAAAACAAAACAAAACAAAACTACTCTCTTTCCAACCAGCTGAGCAAAACCTTCTTTCAGGACAAGGTTTCTCACACTGGTCTAGAGATGTTGCCAGGTTATTTCATGTACATAAAGAGGAGAACCAATGGAATCCGGTCACCTCAGAGGCATCTGGGTAACACGACATCATTTCAAAGTGGCTAAAGTGCTAAAACAGCCAACCACCAATTGGACAGGAGGGCTCCTCTTTCAACTTGTGAGTCACAACCCCATGGTGGGGTGGAGTAGGGGGGTAGTGGAGTGGGGATGGGGGGGTGTTGAAAGATCCTATTCCAGGGGTTGCCTATGACCATCTGAAAACACCAATATTTACATTACACTTCATAAAAGCAAAATTACAGTTATGAAGTAGCAAGGAAAAGAACTGTATGGTTGAGGGGTGGGCTCACTATGATGTGAGAAACTATTAAATGTTCCAAGTATTAGGAAGGTTGAAAACCACTGCCTAAGTGATGTCAGGGCCTCTGATGACACACAACTAATGTGTGTGTGGGGTTAACCCACACACACCTTCAGACAGCAGCTAGCATCAGGAACATCAAATGGGCTCTGCAGATCAAGAGAAACCACGCAGAAAGTCGGGACCATGCCTCACCATTATATAAAGCAGAGTTCACCACGCCTCCTGCAACTGCTAACGCCAGGCCGAACTTTCCGATGGACTCAAACACTTTGGCAGCCATGACTCCTTCTGTTGCTTCCACTTGCACCTAAACAAGGGGTAAACATTAAAACACCTTGACACCAGAGTCTCAGAGAAAGCCCCCTCCTCCGAGGCACAGCGTTCATGTCTCAAGATACATTTTCATTTATCTACTCCTGTGGGCTCTAACTCACTCACTGAACACCCCACAATACCGAACAAACTGAAGATCATGTTTGCTTTTGTGGATGGTTTTCTTTAGAATCATTCAAAGAAAGAGCCTGCAACACTTGGCTCAGCGTAGGAACGATGCTTTGTACCCAGGAAGAACTTAGTACCACAGAAAACCACACTCCCATTTCCTAGACAAATGGGCCACCAGAGAGAGCGGCGCCACACGGGCGAAGCCAACAACAAAAAAGGCAATTCCTGTTAATATTTAAGTCACACAGTCTCCGACAGCTTTGTTTAACCTTCAGTTACTCTGTGAAGGTTATTACTGCAGAGGTGCACAGAGAGGTTACACTATTAAGTAGTAGAACCAGGGTTAGGATGAGGAGATCGAATTCTAGAAGGCATTGTAGAACTCCTCCCCATAGTTAGTAGAAAAGCGGAGGCAGCGGCAGAGCGGCGAAGGGCTGGAGGTGGGGCTGCGGCAGGGTGGGTGGGAGCACATAGCCGACAAACTAGAAACCATTTAGCCTTGAACTTTTTAATGCCCCGCCCCTACGTCGCTCTGGGTACACTCTTCAAATCCTCCCTCCCCTTTCCCAGACTTCAACTGCGACTGCTTCTCGTGTTCTCCACGCACATCTATCCTCCGTCTCTGACACCCAGTCCTTTCTATTTCTATTAGCTTCTGGAGTTTTCCTTATCCTGTCCCCTCCCCTTGCACAATCCTAGCTCATTCTGGACTCAGCTTTTTCCCCTTCTCCACTAGGCGTACCTACGCATGCACCCCCATGCCTTCATGGCACACAGGAAAGCAAAGGAAGGCTGCAGGGACATAGAAACAGAGGCCTGTTCCGCCCCTACCACGCTTACCTGCTTTCACTCTGACCTCCACATGAATTCCCCAGCCCCGCATACTGCGCGTGCGCCAGGCAGCTCCTCCCTTTCCCCCGCCCTCTTCAAGATCCGACCCTTCAATTGGTGAAGCCGAGCGAAGTGCATTCTGGGAAACGTGTTTTGCAGTCTTCCGCGGGCTCTGTGGATTTTCTGAGGTCGACTACAACTCCCAAAATCGTATGCAGCAGCGGGCTCGTTCAGGAAACCCGTTTCTGACTGGTAAGAACGCATGGGATGTTGCCGCAAAGCCTTTCGGGAGCTGTAGTTCCTTGGTAATATATGCACGTGCCTTGTCCACAGGGAGGTGGTGCCAGAAGTGGAAAGCGGGATCGATCTGAAGGGAGGTGGGCTTTCACTTGGTGGAGGAAATAACAGGGTAGGGAAGGAATGGGTGGGCATTTTGGATAAAGGTGAGGTGAAATAATTCATGCACTGAGAGAGTTCTAGGGAAGCTAAGGTTGGCCCTCAGGGACGTGAGACCTTGATCTCTAGAGCTACTTCATAACCTTAAAATGGGAAGAGGAAGAGAGTCTGCCATTCAGATCTTGCAATACTCCAGTAAAGGCTCTTGATTTAGGTTGTAAATCTTTGGGCGTCTTTTTTTTCAAGTTATATTCGAGAAGTTGCAGTAATGGGACGGAGACCATATGCATGGTTTCTCAAGTTCACCTGTTGTCAAACAACAATCTGGGTATTTGCTGTTGTTTTTGTTGATCCCAATCCTTGCCTCCCTCCGCTTTTCTCTCCCTCCTACTATTCTCTAAGAACAAGGATATTTATCCTCTTAAGTAAATATTATCCACATCTAGATTCCAATTTTGTCAATTGGGCAAATAGTGACTTTTATAGCATTCCTCTCCATGATTCGATAAAAATCTAAAATGAAGTACTGTTTATTTTCGTGGACTTGTTGCTCCCTAAATACAAACTCTTCAAAGAATATATGTATATACACACATAGGTAAAGAACATAAAAGCAAGCTAGGCATGTAATGAGTGCACGACTTCAATCCCAGCACTCAGGAGGCAGAAGCAGGTGAATCTTTTTTTTTTTTTTAAAGATTTATTTATTTTATGTCTATGAGTACACTGTAGTTGTCTTCAGACACACCAGAAGAGGGCATCATATGCTATTGTAGGTGCTTGTGAGCCACCATGTGGTTGCCGGGATTTGAACTCAGGATCTTTGGAAGAGCAGTCAGTGCTCTTAACAGCTGAGCCATCTCTCCAGCTCAAAGCAGGTGAATTCTGAGAGTTTGAGGCCAGCCTGGACTACACAGCAAGTCCCAAGACACCCAGGAAGGGGGGAAGGGAGAGAGAGAGCGAGAGAGAGAGAGAATGAGGATATGAAGACACAAGGAAGACTATTTGGGTGGAAGAAAGACTGCTTGGAAGGTGGGAGAAAGGCCTGGGGAGGGTAAATAAGGTGATGAATATAAGCGAAATACTCAAAATGAATAAAAATACATTTTATTAGAAAAATGAAAGTGTAAATGATGTTACAGAACTCAAATGGGTAAGAATCAATATGCGAAGAGCTTTTCCTCCTAATAAATGATTAAATAAGAGAACCGCCAATTTTGAAACTTAATGTTTGCAAGGGTTGTTGGCTTCACAAAGGAAGAGAAGGGTGCAGGAGAGGGCTGGGGAGAGGGCTAGAGAGAGGGCTGGGGAAAGGGCTGGAGAGAGGGTTGGGGAGAGGGCTGGGGAGAGAGCTGGAGAGAGGGCTGGGGAGAGGGCTGGGGAGAGGGCTGGTTGGTGTGGCTCTCCCTGAGGACCTAAGCCTGGTTACCAGCACACAGCAGGTGACTCTCAGAGACCTGTGACTCCAGGTCCAGGGGATCCAATGCCCTCTTCTTGCCTCTGGAACACAAGCACACATGTCGTGTGGTATGTTTGCACACATGTGCCTGTGTGCGTACACACACATGCATATACACACACACCTTAAAAAATTCAGAATGGGGCTAGAGAGATGGCTCAGCCGTTAGGAACACTGATTGTTTTTCCAGAGGTCCTGAGTTCAGTTCCCAGCAACCACATGTTGGCTTACAACCATTTGTAATAAGATCTGATGCCCTGTTCTTGTGTGTCTGAATACATCTACAATGTACTTATATACATAAAGTAAATAAAAGTTATTAAACATTCAGAATGTATGGAAAATTAACATTTGCTTAAAGATCTTTGGTTTGGCATTACACCTATTTGATAGACACTGAGTATTTTTCAAAAATAAATTGTCTTTTTTAATTCCATTTTTACATCTCCATTTGGAAATAAGAAAAGGAGGTGTGTGTGTGTGTATGTGTGTGTGTGTGTGTTTTTTTAAATACATTCATGGGGCTGGAGAGATTACTCGGGGGTTAAGAGCACTGGCTGCTCTTCCAGAGGACTTGGGCTCAATTCCCATCATCTACAGAGAAAACTTCATTTTCAGGAGCTCTGATGCCCTCTTCTGGCCTCTGGGAGTACCAGTCATGCAATTAGTACACAGACATACATGCAGGCAAAACACCCATACACAGAAATAAAAATACAGATGTTGATTTATTCATTTGAGTGGGTATGTGCGTGGTCATGCGTGGCCACAGTGTGCGTGTGGAGGTCAGAAGACAACTCAAAGGCATTGGTTCCGTGTGAGTCCAAGGACCAAACTCAAGTTGTCAGGCTTGGCAGCAAGTGCCTTCACCCACGGAGCCATCTCTCTGGCCCCAGTGTGGCCCTGGGCCAGAGAAGTCATGTGCAGGCAGGTAGAGGCACACAGCTGACAAACCGCAGACTGTTCCTACTGCAACTTGTAATTTTCCAAGCTTTGAGAAGGCGTGGTCAGTAAGTAACACTTTAACAATGTGGGATTTTCTCACAGAGAAGAGGGTAATTACAGAAATGGTCACGGAAGAGTGTCTCTTTTACTTTCTTCAACTGACACACATATCCAGGAAGTCCATTATTGCAGACATTGCTGGACGATGCACTTGATGAGGTCAGGGCTCTCTGGCTGCGTAGAGCTCACATTCAGGGATGACGACGTCTCCAGAGCAGTGGTCCTCAACCTGTGGTTTGGCAAACCTTGGTCTCCACAGATATTTACATTACCATTCATAACAGCACAACTGAAGTTATGAAGTAGCAACGAAAATAATTGTATGTCTGGGGACGGGGCACCACTACAACATGAGAAACTGTATTAAATGTTCCAAGCATTAGGAAGATTGAGAACCATTTGTCTAGACGAAAACAAATCAGGAGTGAACCCTTAGATGAAAGTTTGGTAGTTTCCTAACGGATCTGGGCAGACAATTGGAGGATGTGAGAAGCTGGTTAGGTGGCCGAGAGCTAGGAGCCCTGGCTACTGTACCAGAGGACTTGGGTTCAATTCCCTGCATGCACACAGAGGCTCATAACCATCTGTGACTCCTGTTCCATGACATCTACCACCTCCTAACTTCCACAGGTACCAGGTACATACTTGGTGCACAAATACCCTCACAGGAAAAATATCCATACACATAAAATAGTAAACTCGATAACAGTAATAAAGATTTAGATGGAGGATGAGGGAATTTTGCACGGCAGGTCTGGGCTGCGGCAGCGGTCACGTGGACTCAACTGTCTTAAGCAATAAGGAAAGGCATAGGAAGAGGTCTCGGAGGAGCTGTTCTGAGGGTGACTCATTCAATGGCTCACTCACTCTTAATTACTTTTCTAATTGCTGTGAGGAGATCTCTGGAACTTAAGGAAGGAGGAGTTTATTTGGGGCTCACTGTTTGACGGTGTAGTCCATTGGGCGGGGAAGTACTGCTGGGGGCGGGGCAGCAGAAATGCCAGGCAGCTGTCATTGCTTCTTCAGGGAGGAGGGGGAGATTTTTTTTTTTTTCGAGACAGGGTTTCTCTGTGTAGCCCTGGCTGTCCTGGAACTCACTCTGTAGACCAGGCTGGCCTCGAACTCAGAAATCCACCTGCCTCTGCCTCCCAAGTGCTGGGATTACAGGCGTGCGCCACCACCGCCCGGCTTGCTTCTTCCGGGAGGAAACAGATCAACATTGCCACTCCATTCACCCTTGTTATTTAGTCCATTCGCTTTCTCCTTGTGATTTAGTCCAAGATGCAGCCCATGGGACAGTGTCATCTACATTCAGTGTAGGTCTTCTCAGTTAAACCTTTCTGGAAACTCTCACAGACTCACCTGGAGGTGTGTTTCTGTCTTGATTCTAGATCCAGGCTGGGGAACAGTCAAAACTTACGTACCCACCGATCTCATAGATGAGGGAAGGCTCCACCCATCAGTCCTGACACCTTTAGGTGCTGGTTCTTGTCCTTACACTTGGCACCTCCAGGTCATAAGATGCTATAGGAGGTCTGAACCTGTTTCATAGTATAATCAAATGCCAGAAGGCAGGGACAGGACATACCATATTTTGGGGTCTTTTTTATAAGAGTGAACTAAAGTTTCTCAGTATGCCAACCAAACGGTTCGCTTCTGTCACTGGGCAGAACTGTGTCCCTGCCCATTTCTAGGCCACTTACTGGCAAACAAACACCAATGACCATTTGGACACAAGGACTCAAGAGGCAAACTCCAGCAGGAGGGCTTGGGTTCTAAACCTCAAGATTGCCAGTACCCTAGCAAATCAAAACGAGCGTGCTCCCCAGTGAGGAAGGGAAGGGAGGTTGGATATTGGAAATGGACCCAACAGCATCTTCCAGAATGATCCATCTTGGACAAGCTAGTGAAGGAAACCTCTATGGGGAGATGGCATTGAAGGCTGGTTATGAAACAGTGAGGCATGGGAAGGGCAGAGGGGGAGAGCACCTGGCCGAAAGGATCAGTATGTGTGGCGGGCACCAAGGAGGACAGGGCAGGACCAGGAGGTTAGGCACGCAAAGACAGTGAAAACAGAATAGCCTAAGGCACCAGCTCTTGCCTGGAAACCAGAGTAGTAGTAGTAGCAGCAGCAGCAGCAGCAGCAACAACAGCAGCAGCAGCAGGGTCAGTCAGACAAGTGTGACATGATGACAGGAGAAGCTGATGCCACACCAGGCTGTTGTTGGTAGTTATCTCTCTGGGGGTGGGAGCGGGACAGGATGGCAGCCAATGAGAATCTGCCTCCTGGCAGTGCCTGGAGGCGGGACAGGTGAGGGTGAGAGGGCCTTGGATCAGCTCACAAGCCTCCCCTGTGTTGTTCTGACAAGACTGCGATCCCACTGACCTCCTCCCAGGCTTCCTCAGAGCAACTGTGTGTGGGCATGTCAGGTAGCCAACCCCACCATGGGGGAGCTGGTTCCCTACAGTGTACAGATGTGAGGCAGATCAAGCTGGGTCTACCGAAGACATCAATCAGATGAAGATGAAGACAGCCAGAGAGAAGTGGAAACGTAAGGGTTCTTTGGAAAGTCGGCTCGATGGTGTCTCGTTGGGGCAAACACATGAAGGAACGTTTAGCTGAAGTGGACACAGGTATGGAAGACTAAGGCCGACTCGAGAAGGAATGTTTGGCTGAAGCAGACACAGGAGAGAGAATGTTCTGCTAAAGCAAGCATTTGAAAGGACACGTGATGAAGGAGTCTTTGTTAACAATGTGCATGTGTTGGTCTGCCTTACAGAGCACAGTTGAGTTGCATTTGTTGGGACTCCATAGAGAGAAACACACCAAAAAAACTGGTGGTGTGCTGCAGTTTCTTGCCACTTCAGGCTGATTGATGTCAGCCGAGACAGATGCTAAGGCAAGACCTGTGCTGTGGAGACCTGGGGAGGACATGATGTCTGCAGGGTATAAATAGGACTCGATGGACAGTGATGGAGGGTGAGCTTGTCTTGCTTATAGAGCCAACTGTGCAATGCTTGTGGGTCTCCCCACTTCATCGATCTTCACTTTGCCGAGAGAGGCACAGGCAGGTGGCATCCCTCTGGATTTCTCCTGCTGATTTGTGCTGAGGCTGAGGCCTGGCTGTCTCTGCTAGGCCGTTCACCACTGCTAATTCCTGTTTGCTATCCCGACACTACCGAACTTGACTGCTGATATATCCATGAAATGTTTACTGGTGGATCGAGCTGCCACTGAGGACCCGTGAACTGAACTGCCAATTTCCAGACAACACAGACCAGAGCTGCTTCAAAGAACCTTTTGTGTGTGTGTGTGTGGTTTTTTTGGTATTTTTCGAGACAGGGTTTCTCTGTGTAGCTTTGGCTGTCCTGGAACTCACTCTGGAGACCAGGCTGGCCTCGAACTCAGAAATCTGCCTGCCTCTGCCTCCCAGAGTGCTGGGATTACAGGCGTGCGCCACCACCGCCTGGCTTTTTTTTTTTAAAGTATTTATTTATTATATGTAAGTACACTGTAGCTGTCTTCAGAAACTCCAGAAGAGGGAGTCAGATCTCATTATGGATGGTTGTGAGCCACCATGTGGTTGCTGTGATTTGAACTCAGGACCTTTGGAAGAACAGTTGGTGCTCTTAACCGCTGAGCCATCTCTCCAGCCCCAAAGAACCTTTCTAAACAGGTCCACTTCCCTGTGTCCTTTCTTTCTCACTTCCTCTGGTGAGTGGTGGGCTAAAAGGGAGGCTAAAGTATTTAAGAACCATCATTAAAAATAGATTTTTAAAAAATTAAAGTTACAGTAGAGTGTAGTTTGTGGGCAGGAAACTGAGCCCCAGGGCTACAGCAGGGGATGAACAAGCCCTACTTTTGTGGGCTTGGCAGGGAATCTTTGCTTTATTTTAAGGGTATAGGGGAGTTCTGGAAAGTTTTGAAGTACCAGAATGGGTACTTTTAGTGGAGAATAGTGGATCCAAGAGAAATGTATGACTACAACACATGGAATTCCCCAGCAAAGGAACCAGGCAGATAACCCTACCTCAGTGGTTCTTGGAAATTTTAAAGTTTTTAAAATTTAAAACATGTTTTTTTGTTTGTTTGTTTGTTTGTTTTTGTTTTTTGAGACAGGGTTTCTCTGTGTAACCCTGGCTGCCCTGGAATTCACTCTGTAGACCAGGTTGGCCTCAAACTCAGAAATCCGCCTGCCTCTGCCTCCCAAGTGCTGGGATTAAAGGCATGCGCCACCACTGCTTGGTTTAATATGCTTTAAATATTTTTTTTATTTGTGTGTATGTATGCATGGTTGTGCATGTGCATGGTGTGTGTGAATAGTTGTATGTGTGGTTATATGTGCATATGTGTGTGTATAGTTGTATGTGTGTAAGGTTGCATGTGTGTATAGTTGTGTGTATGTGTATGTGTGGTGTGTATGGTTGTATGTGTATGTATGTATGTGGTTGTATGCATGTGTGTACCTGTGTGTTGTGTGTGTGTGTGTGTGTGTGGTTAAGTACATACTCACACACACACATGTACCTGGTATGAGGGTGTTTGCAGAGGCTGGAAGGCTTCAGAGCTGTTGGAGCTGGCAGTTTTTGTGTTGGGAGTGGTCTGATATGGGTGCTGGGAGCTAAACTCTGTCCTCTCCAGGGGCAACAAGCCCTTTCATCTACTGAGCGATCTCTCACTCCCTTAATTTTTATTTGACAGCACTAAAACCTGACCCCAGGACCTCAGGCACCCTAGGCAGGCACACTATCCCCGAGTTACATCTCCAGCTATTCTTGAATTATTTTATTATAGAGCGCCGGTCTATTTTTAAAGTGATCAGGTTCCTCAAAGAGTTTTAAAATATGAATTCCGTACACTCAAAATAAAAACCGAGAAACTTAATACTTTGAACCCATTTAAAAATAACAAGAGTAGCCAGGTGTGGTACACACGAGTAATCCAAGGATTCAGGCTGAGGCATGAGGGTCACGAGGCCAGCCAGGGCTACGTGTCAACATCCTGTCTCAGAAAACAAACAACGGCAGGACATGGTGGGACAGGTCCCGAATCTGTCTTAAGGAGGCACAAACAGGCAGATCTTTATGAGTTCAAGCCTGCCCTATTAGTTAGATAATGAGTTCCAGACCAGTCAGGACTACATAGCAAGAATGTGCTCAAATAAAAATAGCAAAGCACCAAACAAGATACAACTTCCGGAAACTCACAGTGTCTCAAAACTGTTTGCTGAGGAGGTCGGTGTTGTTTCGTGGTATTGCAAATCTTGGATCCTTCATTTAACCCCTGGGCTATCCTAAGTCAAGTGGCCTCTGGAAAGCTCAGGGGAATAGCGATGAGCTAGATGTGGTGGTGTGTGTCACCACATGACCTAAGCTCTGGCGGGTGAGTCAGAAGAATCACAAACTCAAGGCCTGTTTGAATTCCATAGCGAGAGTCTATTTCAAAGAAAAAAAAACACACACACACAATAAAAGAAGATGGCGAGACTGAGGTGGGATTGATGCTCAGTCAGGAAAGCAAGCCTGAAGACTGAGCTTGGTCCCACATAGCATGTATAGTTGCATGAGCCCAGTGCTGACAAGATGGAGAGCAGAGAATCCTGGGGGCTCACTGGCCATCTACTCTGGTTGAATTAGCAAGCTCTGGGTTGAGTGAGAGACCCTGCCTCAAAAAATAAGGTGGGGGCCAGGCGGTGGTGGCGCACGCCTGTAATCCCAGCACTCTGGGAGGCAGAGGCAGGTGGATTTCTGAGTTCGAGGCCAGCCTGGTCTACAGAGTGAGTTCCAGGATAGTCAGGGCTACACAGAGAAACCCTGTCTCAACAAAACCAAATTAAAAAAAAAAAGGTGGGGAGCAACTGAGGAAGTCACCTGACAATGACCTCCCGCTCCCTCATGTTTGCATCACATGCACGCACATGCGTGTGCGCACACACACGCACACACACACACAATGACCTCCTGCTCCCTCATGTTTGCATTCACATGTACGCACATGCATGCACACAAACACACACACACACACACACACACACACACACAATGACCTCCCGCTCCCTCATGTTTGCATTCACATGCACGCACATGTGTGTGCACACACACATACGCCCCCATATACAGACTCACACAAAAGAAGATAGAGATTCTTTTTGGAGATGGATTCCAGCTGTGTGCCACCATGCTCAGCAGAAGTTAACTTAGTTTTGCCCTACAGCTAGCTCACTTACAGGTTCAACTTCTTTTTTTTTGTGTGCTGGGTTTCTGAAAATTAATTTTTTCTATCTTATCTGTAGGAAAGTTTTGCCTGTATATATATCATGCAGTTGTCTAGTGCCCACAGATGTTAGAAGAAGAAGGCATCAGACCGCCTGGGACTGGAGTTATAAATGGTTGTGAGCCACCATGTGGGTGCTGGGAATATAACCCAGGTAGTTTGGAAGAGCAGTCAGTACTCTTAACCTCGGATCCATCTCTCCAGCCTTCTATTTTATTTTGTCTTCTTTTTTTCTTTTTTCTAAACCAACCCCTAAATGATCTTCCTCTAGCCAAGATACATCTGTATTCTGACTTGCAGGACAGAGAAAACAGACAGTAGCGATTTTACTTTTGGCAAATGAAGCAGAAACAGCACATATTTTGTGCCCCCCCCCTTTGGTGAATATTCAGTTACTTGATCTCATGTGGTCACAAAATAGGCTTGGAAATGTAGTTTGTGACTGGCCAACCAAATACACAGGAAGAAAGGATGAGGGGGGGGGGAGGCTGACCGGTCATCCTGGGGGTCTTACTCCTTGGGGGTCTTACTCCTGGGGGGTCTTACTCCTGGGGGGTCTTACTCCTGGGGGTCTTACTCCTGGGGGTCTTACTCCTCTGTGTGTGCCAGCAAACAAGTGACACACTTCAGCATAAGAGAAGCAGGAAAGAAAATCAAACAAAAATGATGCAAACCAAAAGCTTTGGAGAACCTGAGACAAAGACATAAAAGATCTAAACAAACTATTTGCTGTAATGGATACATTCAAAGAAAGATTTTTACCTTTCATGACACCAGAACAAGCGTAAGAAAAAGAGGAAGAGATAAAAAACCAGCTGTTTTCTTCTAAAAGAAGCTGCCTGGGGCTGGGAAGCGACCTAATGGCTCGAGCACTTGCCAAGCAGGAGGAGACGGTTTAGATCCCCAGGGCCCACATAGAGGCTGGGTGGGCGTGGCCACCTTCCTGTGACCTGGTCCCCTAAAGTGAGCTGGCTAGCTAGACTCTCAGCGTCAGTGAGCTCTGGGTTCAGCATGATGTCCTGCCTCAGTAAATAAAGTGCATGGCAGCCAAAGAAGACACTGTACATGAACCTCTGGCCTCCACACACATGAACACACATGTACTCACAGCTGTACATGTGTTGTCCCATATGCAGCTCCCTGACCCCCCCCCCTTCACCAAAGACGGTGCTCAGTCTCACTCATTCATCATGGGGAAGGAGGAGGAGGGGGAAGAGGAGGGAGAGGAGGGGGAGGGGAGAGAGGAGGGGAAGGAGGGAGAGGAGGGGGAAGGAGGAGGTAGGCAGCAGCACATGATTTAAAGGAGATGTAAAACTCCATTAGCATGGTAACATGATTGCATATGTAGAAAACCATAAAGAATATGCAAAAGAACTATTATAAGCAGTGATTACATTTAGAAATGATGGAATATGCAAGAACAAGAGATATTTGAAGACTGATGTTTGAAATTATCATGTATAGGAGGCTGGAGAGATGGCTCAGTGGTTAAGAGCACTGACTGCTCTTCCAGAAGTCCTGAATTCAATTCCCAGCAACCACATGGTGGCTCACAACCATCTGCAGTGGGATCTGAGGCCCTCTTCTGGTGTGTCTGAAGACAGCTACAGTCTACTCATATACATAAAATAAATAAATACATCTTTTGAAAAGGACTGTTGCTTATTATATCACCAAAACTATGACATATTTAGGGATACACATTTATACCTGTATGATAAAATGCTAACCATCGTTAAATGATATTAAAGGAGATCTAAGTGGAGAGATGACAGCGATCTATTTGTATGAAAATGGGCTTCATCCAGTATGTGTAAAGAGTTCAACTGTAAAAAATAAAAACCCAGTTGTAAAATGTTTACAGGATACTGAGATGGCTTAGTGGATAAAGGAGTTTCCCACCAAGATGGTATATGATGATCAGATGGCTTGTATATGCTTGGCCCAGGGAGTGGCTCTGTTGGGAGGTGTGGCCTCGTTGGAGTAGGTGTGGCCTTGTGGGTGTGGGTTTTAATACCCTAATCCTAGCTGCCTGGGGGAGAGCCAGTCTTTCTCTAAAGACCTTCAGATGAAGATGTAGAACTCTCAGTTCTGCCTGCACCATGCCTGCCTGGATGCTGCCCTACTTCCCACCTTGAAGATAATGGGCTGAACTTCTGAACCTGTAAACCAGCTCCAATTAAATATTGTCCTTTATAAGACTTGCCTTGGTCATGGTGTCTGTTCACAGCAATAAAACCCTAACTAAGATAACAGCTGACCTGAAGTTGATTCCCAGAGCCCACATGGTGGGAAGACAGAGCTCACTCCCACAGGTTGTCCTCTGACAAAGCTATCAAGACAAAAACGTTTTAGCTTGTGCATTTCTCAAGACATTGCTTAAGGATGCCCTGGAGCAAAAGAGGAAGAAAAGCTGAAAGAGATTCAGAAAGTAAGACACCAAACTGAGAGAGGGCAAAGGGCGTCTAAGATGGTGGGAAGGAAAGTTGGGCAGGAACACGGGATGATGATAGGAGCGGGAGGAAATGTGACTAGGAAAAGTGAAGATACTGAGGGGGTGTTAAAACAGCTCATCCAGGGAAGGGGTCGCTGCACAGGCTTGAAGAACTGAGTTTAGTCTCCCAGGATCCATATAAGAAATGGGTGTGGCTGCGAGTGCCTGAACTCCCAGCACTGGGGAGGTGAAGAGAGGAGGGTCTCTGGCTAGTCAATCTACTTAATGGGTGTACTCTGGGCTCCTTGAACGACCCTCTCTGAAAAAAAATATAGGTAGAGAATTATTAAGATACCTAACATTAACCTTTGACCTACACACACATACACGCCCAAACATGCACACACATATAGACACACACACACCAATACGGTGGAGAATGATTAAGGAAATGACTGACATTAACCTCTGGTTGCCACATAAGTGTGCACAGGCATACACACACACACACACACACACACACACACACACATGTACACGCCAAGTTTGCAATCCCAGCACTAGGAAGGCAGAGGTAGAAGGCTCATGGGGAGCCACTGGCCGGCTACCCTAGCTTCTCTGGCAAGTTCCAGGCCAGTGAGAGATCCTGGGAAGAAAACAAGGCTGGGGAGATGCTACAGCACTGAGAGCACTTGCTGCTCTCGTAGAGGACCTGGCTGGGTTTCCAGCACCCACATGATGGCTCACAGTCTCCCATAACTCCAGCTCCAGGGTCTCTTCTGACCTCCTCAGGCTCCTGCGTGACAGTGGTGCACACCAACTCATGCAAACACACATACACACATAACAACCTTTAGAGAATAACACCTGAAGTAGACCTCCGGGCTGCACATACATGCATTCTTGTATGTGCCTGCACACACACACACACACACACACACACACACACACACACACACGAATAAAACAAACAAATGAAATACTAAGCAAAAATTTTACTTCTCTCAGTGTGTGGATGGGTCAGCAACAGGTACATAGAAAGGTAGTTAGAATTTTTTTTTTTAAAGATTTATTTATTTATTATATGTAAGTACACTGTAGCTGTCTTCAGACACACCAGAAGAGGGCATCAGATCTCTTTAAGGATGGTTGTGAGCCACCATGTGGGTGCTGGGATTTGAACTCATAACCTTTGGAAGAGCAGTCGGTGCTCTTACCCACTGAGCCATCTCTCCAGCCCAGGTAGTTAGAATTTAAAGAGAGGCGAATTTCATTCCCAGGCTATGACCATAGGAAAGATCTCCAAGTATGGAATATGCTCATAGTGATAAGATTAGCACTTCAGAGCTCGCCGGAAGTATGTTATGAGATGGCTGCTCTGGGCACGGGGTAGGGGGGCAGGGAGGAGGGTGTGCATAGGCTCAGTACCCACCGCCCCAGTGGGAGGGAATGGGTAAGTATTGGCAGTGGGGGATTCTGGGAGGAGAGTAGATAGTGTGTTTATGGGTAGAAATTCGAAGGGGACACCAGAACCAACAGATAAAAGAGGGACAGAGTGAAATCGGACATGGTGGCACGTGGCAGTAATCCTAACACTTAGGGGACAGAGGCAGGAGGATCAGGAGTCCAAGGAAGATTATCCCTGCCTAGACAGTGAGTTTAGGGCCAGCCTGAGCTACCTAGCGCCCAGTCTAAAATACACACAAATGAAGATCTGAAGGTGCCTGGGAGTCCTGCTCTATGCTTATAACCCCTCAGCGCTCCCAAGGCTGTGACAGGGGAGGGGATCAGAGTAAAGAGGCCAGGAGTTAGAGTTAGCAAGACCTCGCCCATGTTAGTTACTATAACTAACTAACTAACTAACTAACCTACTTACTTACTAATTAAAGTGTGATCTTTGGAAACTGTGAAGATGGGGTGCTCCTCAGTCTTTACCCACCCTTCTGGAACTTGGTTCATTTTTAAAAATTTTGAGACTAGGCTGGCCTTGAACTCACAGAGATCCAACTCTCTTTGCCTTCCTAATGCTGGGATTAAATGTGTATGCCTACAGGGTTGGCTGGAACTCTGAGTTCTATATACATATGTACTACATAGGTTTTGTTTTGTTTTGTTTTGTTTTTGAGGCAGGGTCTCTCTGTATAGCCCTGGCTGTCCTGGAATTCACTCTGTAGACCAGGCTGGCTTCGAACTCAGAAATCCACCTGCCTCTGCCTCCCAAGTGCTGGGACCACCACCGCCCGGCTAGGTATCTATCTTTGAGAGGACAATAAAAAGAGGGGGTAAACAAGCATGGTGTCTCATGCCCGTGTTCAAATCACCCAGCAGGCTGAGGCAGGAGGATCATGAGGTTGAGACAGCCTGGGTTACATAGCAAGACTCGGTCTCCAAAAATGGGGGCAGGGAGGAAGAAGAAGAGAAGGGGAAGAGGAGGAAGAAGAAGAGAAGGAAAGACAGATGCTAAAAAGAAGAAAACAGACCGGAAAAGTGGCAGAGCTCTGTGTTAACGGAACCTGATTGTCAGTATAAAAAAAAAAAAACCAAAAAACTCTAAATGTAACCAAAGTTGTTTTCCTAAACTGCTAAAAATAAGCATAATGTGTTAACTCGATTGATTGGAGTAATTATTTCGTGATATGTGTGTATCAAAATAATTACTTACAGCATTGATTAATTAATTACAGAGAACATGCCACAATAATTATGCAGCACAAGATACCTATACTTCTTAGGCACAAGCGCAAGACATCTAGCTAAAGCGATTTTTTCTTCTTCTTTATATAATACTTTTTTTTTATCATAAAAACTGAAATAAAAAAAAAGGCAACCAATAAGAAACCACTATTAGGATTTTGGCATTCTTTTTTTTTTAATGTATGGATAATTGGGATCTGACGGAGCACCTGCCTTCCTATGGGCGGGTGCCTCATTCTCCCTGGGGAATCTCCTGAATGTTTTTGCAAGCACAGGCGAAGATGACAGAACAGGACAGGAGGAAGTGGCAGTTGACTGTGCCAGTGATTCTTTGGGGATAGGAAATCAGCAATGAGGTGGGGGCCAGAGGATGAAGTGAGGAAAGAGGGGAGTCCACCCCCGGGGTGCTGGAAAACCACCGGTGGGAAAGCAACCACGAGCTACTTTATCTGGTGTCGCAAGGGCGGGTTCAGGAAAGGGCACAGGACAGGAGCAAAACCTCCAAAGAGGCGAAGGAGTCAACTGGGGAGCCTTGGTCATAGCGTGGGAATGACAACACAAAGTCAGGAGGGTTGAGGCTAGTGGTAGGTAGAGGTGGAGCTGTGGCAGTGGTGTCTCCATTTATGACATGCTAAGGTTGAGTGGGGGTAGAGGGAGTTGCAGGGCTGGGCAGGTTCCAGGAGCGGTGGAGAGAAGCAAGACTTCTAAGACAGGGCAGACTCGCTGGCCAACCTGCCCCTGTTCATGTTTGTGGGCATGAACAGTGATGACCTGACCGTAACTGGGTCCTGAAATCCCCTGAAGCAATGGCTGGCTCTTCCAGAATGCACATGCAGAATTTGGCCACTTGTCATAGCACGAAAGAGGGAAGTTAGGGGCCGGAGAGATGGCTCAGCAGTTAAGAGCACTGGCTGCTTTTCCAGAGGACCCAGGTTCAATTCCCAGCCACCACATGGCAGCTCACAACTGCCTGTAGTCTAAATGAGGGGTTGTATTCCTGCACAAAACATCATGACCAAGAAGCAAGTTGGGGAGGAGAGGGTTTATTCAGCTTACATGTCCACATTGCTGTTCATCACCAAAGGAAGTCAGGACTGGAACTCACACAGGGCAGGAACTTGAAGGTAGGAGTTAATACAGAGGCCATGGAGGGTGCTGCTTACTGGCTTGCTTCCGCTGGCTTGCTCAGCCTGCTCTCTTATAGAAGCCAGGACTATCAGCTCAGGGATGTCTCCATTCACAGTGGGCTGGGCCCTCGAGGGGGGGGGGCCTTGATCGCTAATTGAGAAAATGCCTTACAGCTGCATCTCATGCAGGCATTTCCTCAAGAGAGGCTCCTTTCTCTGTGATAACTCCAGCTTGTGTCAAGTTGACACAAAACCAGCCAGTACAAGTTCCTGTTCCAGGGGTCTGACACCCTCATACATGCAGGCAAAACACCAATGTACACAAAGTAAAAATAAAATTAAAAAGGAGGGGAAGTTAGGTGGAGTGGCTATCGGGTAGTAGAAAATGGTACCTGCCTGGGAGCCTCTGAGGAAGGGTTGCTAAGGAAACCAAAGTGAGTGGGCAAGAAGGGCGCGAGGTGCTTTTCAGGACATACATGTTGGGAATGTTTGCTGGGTTAGTCAAAGGTGTGTGGGGGGGGGAGCCAATGACTCTTCATAAGATTGAGGGCAGTCATTACAAAAAAGGGAAGGGATTGAGGGCTTGTCTACTCTAGGCAGAGGGAAGGAATGGGAAAAATAAGTGAGAACTAAGGAGATACCTTTTCCACCCCCACCCCTGTTACCCACAGGAAGGCTGCAACGATTGCAGGAGCCTCCTGAGAAGGGGGAAGGGAGTGTGAGCATCAGACAAGGGGGCTGTGAAGGGGACGGAAGGGTTGCATTGTAGATGTGCAGAACGGTGGGAGGGAACAGGGCCAGAGTGGGGCTTGGGGACATGGAAGCCAGGGGGCCTTCTCGTGGTGATGGGGGGGTTGGGGGGGAAAGGGAGAGAGGGAGGGAGGAGGGGAAGAGGGAGAGAGAAAGGGAGAGAAAGAGGGAGGGAGGAGGAGGGGAAGAGGGAAAGGAAAGAAAGGGAAAGGGAGGGAGAGGGAGAGGGAGAGAGAGAGAGAGAGAGAGAGAGAGAGAGACCACTTGCTAGCTCCTGCCAGGAAGGTTGGGTCAATGGTTAGCTCAGGTGGTGGTAGAGGCAGCTGGAGGATTCCCCACCCCTTGCTGTCCTTGCTCTGGGATGGGTTTCTTGCTGTGGCACACTTGTCCTTCGATAGGGTCACCACCTGCACATTGCTAGCTCTCAAAGGACATTGTAACACTCACTACTCTACCCTAATCACCACTACTCAGTGCTCACAGAGAGCAAAATGCCATCAAGATCGGTCCAGGGCTCAGAGCTTGGCCCCACTCCACAGAGGGCTCCCTAGGAGTGAGTCAGAGCTCAGCAGGCCTCGAATGTTGGCTCCACCCTTCTTCCAACTCAGCTGCTGTCCAGCTGTGCTCTGCCAGGTCCCGTGTGGGGCCAGTTCTCAGAGTGACAGAAGCTGAACTCTTAGGGCTCTTACCTTCCGTGGTCTCCTGACCATTAGTCTGATCCTAACATACAGACTGGAAAAAGGAAGGGAAGGAGGGAGAAGGAGGTGGCCCTGTGTCTGAGTCAATCCTGGGAATCCATCTCTCCAGGTCACCAAGCCCGAGGCCATCACCAAACAGGTCTCTCAGAGGTCTCGGGCTGTGCAGGGGGAGGCAGTTATGGGAAAAGACACTGACCTCTAGTCAGGAGGCCCAGTCATGACACTTGACAGTTCTGTGACCACAAGCTGCGTGTTTGATCTGTTTCCTCTTTTACAAAATGGGGGTGGTGGAGCACCCCCAAAGTGGTGCACAGAAGCACCTCAGGGCTCGAGTGAATGCCAGCTAGTGCTGGGATCATATCCAAGGGCTGTTCCAGCGTAGGCTGCCCTCCCTCCTCAGGACTGCTTTCTTGTTGCTATCCCAGAAGTGCAGCCCGGGCTGGAAAGAGGAGACACAGTGCCTCGGGTGGACGCCCATGCAACCAATTCGTCCTGGGAAAAAGATGTAAAGTCTCAGAAATGGCATAACCCACATCTTCCCAGGGCTGCCAAGCATGGAAAATCCTCTTGGATGGGGTGGGGTGGGGCGGTGGGGGGGAGCAAAAGCAGGGTTCTTGACAGTGCTGAGAGAGCGCCCAGGTGTGGCTGCTGCTTCTTGCTCTCAGTAAGCAGAACTGTAGAGAACTGAGAGCTGGTTGGAGCCCGGAGAGGCGCTTCGGAACCGCTGATGTCACCAGAGGAACCTGGAGTCAGCTTCTCTCTCTCTTTCCTCCCCACCCCCTCTCTTCCTGTCCCTCCCTGCTCTGTGTGTACTTGCAAGCACATACTCCTGGCACCTGGAAGCCAGAGGTTGACCTTGGGTGTCTTCTTCAGTCACACCTCTACCTTATTTTTGTCTTTGTTTTCGTTTCTTGGGACAGGGTCTCACTACATAGACCAGACTTCCCTTGAACTCATAGAGGCAGGCCTGCCTCTGCCTTTTAAGTGCTGGGATGAAAGGCGTGTGTCACCACCTCTGCCGTCTTCTTTTTTGTCAAGGTCTCTCTCTGGGCCTAGAGTTCACTGATTCGGATAGACTGGCAGACCAGCAAGCCCTCGGGATCCTCTCGTCTCCTTCTTCCCAGTGTTAGATGGCAGGCATGTTCAGTCACTCTTTGCTTTTGGCCCGGACGGCATGGTTGAATGGTAAGGATTTTACCAATTGAACCATTATCGCCCTAGGTCCTGGAAACTGTTTTATTTATTTAAGGCTTACATGACAATGACTGGGCATGTGGCTCAGCATAGACCCCCTTGCCTAGACATGCTAGCACATGCTAAACTCTAACACCTAAATAAATAAGTTACTAACGTCGTGCTGGATTGAACTGCAGAGGCTCAGTGGGTGAGGGCATTCCAAGCAGGAGCAAGGGGTGGACGGGTGGTGTGGGCTTCTGACTCCCGTGGACACTGAACACTGGCATAGTGCAAGCACTATGTCCAGCCTGGAGGAGGCAGCAGGGTGCCTCTGGTCCAGGTGGGCCATGAGAGGCACAAATGGACTGACTCTTTAAGTCCCCTCCCCCTTGCTGTAAGTCATGGAAATACTTCTGTTCAGTCCCAGAGGAAGAGAGCAGCTGCGGGTCAGTTCACAGCCTTGTTTGGAGTGACCGTGTCCTCTGTGAGGAGGAAGGTCTGTCCGGGGTGAAGATCACTGGGACTGGGCTCAATTTGGACATGGATCAGAGGGAAATTGATGCCCTAGGGACTTCAGCTCCAAGCCAGTGGGGGACCAGAAGCAATGCTCCATGTGGCCACTAGGAGGAGCCAGTGTCCTTGAGTAACAGGGTGGCATTCTCCAGGGATTGGGAGCCAGCTACCTTGGGAAAGGGTCTCCAAGCTTCTTCCAGAAACTTCTCCCTTGACCCTGTGTGCTAGCTCTCTCTCCCTACCACACATAGGCTCCATGGAAATAGACTGTGTGCATGGTTCACAGGTAAATGCAGATTCCCCGTCCTCACCCCAATGTAATCTGGGAGGCAAGGCCGGTCTCCATTTCTGCATCTGAAAAACATGAGGATTTGCTTAGTCAGATGTTTTCTAAGGCATAATCATGGGGGGGGGTTGAAGTCCACCCATTCCCAGCATGGCCATATAACCCCTGACTGGTGTTGGTCTTCCTCTGGAAGTCACGAGAGGCAGCAGCCTCCTTGAGACACTAACAGGGCATTTGCTGATCTCCACGCTCTTGATATGAATGACCCCCTGGGCCAGTTCCCCAGGACACATCTCATCTCTAAGTGCAGACAAGGTTTCCAGGTCTCCACCTGCTTGTCCCTCAGTATCTGCTCTCCAACAAGCCTCAGGCTTCCCTTCCCCCAATCACCTAAGCTTGCAATCCAGATGTTGACCTCAAACTCTCTTGTTTCACATGTCCCCTTCCGTGGTCACGAAGTCTGGGCAGGCTTTCCCTGAAAATGTCCCCACCCCCGCTGTCACCGTTTCTTCCGGAACAGTCCGTCTCCCTGACTCCAGCCTGTCCCCTCTCCGGTCTATCATATCTCTCCGCTGCCAGAGTGCTCTCTGAAGCACAAATCTGATTATGCACATTTCTGTTCTAGCCCCACTGTAGCCTTGTGGTCTGATGATGAAGCCAAGTCCTAATGAGCCTTCCGAGTCCATTCATGGTCTGACCCTTGCCTGCATAGCCAAAGTTCATTTCCCAGCATGCTCCTTGACCTGTCTGTACCACACTTCTGCCCATGCTCTGGCCAGCTCGTGTTCTTTCAAGGGGTCCTGGACATCTGCCTGGTGAACTTGGACTCCCCTGTGGAGCCTGGGGTCAGGAACGAACATTTGTCTCCTCTGTGTCCTCCCCGTCATCCCTATGATACTCCCCTCAAGTGTCCAGACAGGCTTCCCGTTACACGTCTTATATTTCTCTGTAATCTGTCTGCCTTCTCCGATAGGCCATAATCCCTATTTATGTCTCGTTGTGCCTAACCAGTATTTGATTCGGTGGAGGGATTCAGTACATGTGCTGAGAGATTAAATGCTTGCACAAATGGTCCGGGAAGTCGCACGCTGGGTTGCAATCTTCCCTTGTCTCTGCTGAATCCCATGGAGTCAGGGGAAAGGAAGATGGGCAGGAGAGACACGGGTGGGAGACACGGGCAAGCAGCGTGGCTGTCTGTCTTGTGGGACCTCAGGACACAAGTTTTATAAGTCCAAGCATATTCCTCAAAGGAGGGGCGTCGGCCTCGGCACTGTCATTACCACCTGGCTGGGGAGGGGGGGTCCCCGCTTCCTACAGAGAAAAGTCAAAGCACTTTCTTCTTGTCCATCCTTCCGCCCTCCGCACCTCACGGATAGCAGACTTTTCCTTTCAGTCTCAGGGCCATGAGAAGTCCATAGAGGCTTTTAAGTGAGGAAGTGACATGATTTGATTTCCATTTTATAAAGATTGCTCTGTCTGCTGTGTGGCAAATGCATTGTAGGGGGACAAGAGTGGAAGCAGGGAGGGGCAGAGGGAGGCAGCAGGGAGGGGAGAGAGAGAGCAAGAGAGAGACAGAGAGGCACACGGATACAGAGAGACACAGAGACAGAGACAGAAACGGAGAGCAAGAGAGAAACAGACAGAAAGACAGAGAGAGACACAGAGACAGAGACACAGAACGACAGAGAGACATAGACAGAGACACAGAGACAGAGCAAGAGAGAGACAGAGAGAGCAAGAGAGAGACAGAGACATACAAGAGAGACAGAGAGACATAGAGATACACACAGAGAGACAGAGACACAGAGACAGAGAGAGATAGAGAAACAGAGACAGAGAGAGATAGAGAGACAGAGAGAGACAGACATAGAGAGAGAAAAACAGAGTCCTTTCCCAGCTCTCTGGTACACAGAGGTCTTGACAGAAAGAGACACACAGAGAGAGGCAGAGACACACAGAGAGAGACTGAAGAGACGAAGGAGAATGAGGAGGCGGACATGGGCTTTTGAGGGAGAGAGGATGTTGCTGGCAGCTGAGACCTCAGCAGAGAAGGCTCCAGAAGCGCTTACAGAAGTTAAGGCTGGTTGAGCCAGAGGCTGGCTTTGCACAGCAAGGCACCCAGTTCTCATGTAGACAACTTACTTGATGGTGGAGATGAACAGGTTCTTAGGGAGACAAGTGGGGAGGGGCACAATTCTGTCTCTTTGAGCCAATCCTTTTGTTTCTATTTTTCGGAGACAGGTATCTCTGTGTAGCCCTGGCTGTCCTGGAACTTGATCTGTAGATCAGACTGACCTCGAACTCATAGAGATCCATTTGCTTCTGCCTCCCGAGTGCTGGGATTAAAAGGTGTCATCACATTGGGCTCTGAGCCTTAAATGCCACCACTGGCCACAGAGCCTTCACATGGATAGACTCTTGCCCTAAATCTGTCCAAACAAAGAGACCTCCTCTTCGGTGGGATCTCACCCTAAAAGTCACCTTGGGCAGGCCGGCTTGGACACAGTGGCCATAGAGAGACATCGGTCAATCCTCACCCATTACATCTTTTCTTTTGCTATTGCACTTTTCAAAGCTTCGGTACAGTTTTCTGATGTAACACTTTCCATTTTGATAGCGAGAGAAGAACAAGTTGAGCACAGGAGATGGTGTGTGGGGGGAGCAGGGAGAACTTGGAAGAGCAAGAAGGTGGTAACTGGCCATCCCCGACCTGACTGCTGCCCGCTCCCCCAGCTCCCCCAGCTGCTGGGGAGGGAGGCTGGGGAGGGAGGAGGCCCAGTGATTAAGAGCTCCGGTTGTCAGGGATAGGGGCCAGGGGGCACGCCCCCTGGGTGACATTTTCTCGCATTGTGTCCTGCGAACAAAAACGAGTCTTATTTGAGGAGCTGGAGTGGGGAGGGGCAGGGGGGCGCCGAAGCAGCCGAGTGGAATCGTGGCTCCAGGGAATAGCCATTACTCATCAAAGGCCGGGGCAGCCCGAGTCTTTGTGTGCCCTCCGCTACCCGCCCGTGCCTGACCACAGGCCCGGGCTGCGATGCTCAGGACTGCGGGCGGAGCTGGGATCGTGTGTGGGCAGAGCCGGCGCTGGCAGCCTGGACCGGGCGGGCTTCCTGGAGGAAGGGGTGTGGCGCAGGGCAGCAGGGAGCGCAGCACCAGCAGGTGAAGCGCTGCGGGCTGAGCGGGGGAAGAAAGAACCAGGGCTCGGGAGATCTGGGGTGAAGCGGGGAAGGGGTAGAACCCTTAAGGTGTCAACTCGGCCCCCGGATGGAGTGTCCTGGAGGGGATGGGGGAAGGGGCCGCTTCCTGCTACACTAGCTATTTTGGGGCCTGAATCAAATCAAATCCGCCGCAGCCCCCAGAGCCCCCAGCAGCTGCGCAGAACAGCTGTCCGGCCACCGAGGGCGAGGGGCGGCTGGAACCGCACTTCCTGCCCCCCACCCATCTCTCCACTGCCCAAGGGTGTGGGCTGCAGGAGAACATCTAAGAGGGCAGGACAGGGCTTTGGGCTCCAGGCAGAAACCTGGGCCTCCCCCACCCTGTGCTGTGCTATGGTTACAGCTGAGATGGGCCTCTCTGTGCTCTTTTCTGTTTATTCCGTCTCGGGGAGGCCCCTTTCCAGGTCCAAGCCACGCCTGCCAGAGCAAGCTCTCCTCCAACCCCCACTCCAAATCCCTTTGGATCATCTCTTGATGAAATGGGCTGTTTCTCTGGGACTTTATCCTCCGTAACTGCCCCTCTGTCTCTCGCTTTGGCCTCTCTCTGAGTTTTTTGGGCATCTGGTTGGCAAGCACCTTTTCCTCAGACTGAACCTTCTTCCTGAGGGACCAGTAAGGGTGTGTTTGAAGCCCGGTCCAGGTGTGCTGGGTAGCATCTCTCTCTCTCTCTCTCTCTCTCTCTCTCTCTCTCTCTCTCTCTCTCTCTCTGTGTGTGTGTGTGTCTGTCTCCCTCTCTCCTCCATCCTCTCAGCCCTGCTCTGCGAGCCTGCTCCTTAGGCACCTAGTGTCAGCGGCCTCAGAAACAGGTCAGCCCCGGCATGCGCCTTCAGGCTCCAGCTAAGCCTGGCAGAGCCCTCTCATGCCAACTGGAAACCCAGGCATTGACTTGCCAGAGAGTGAGGCTAGTCCCACTTCGCCGTAGTCCACCCTGGCCTAGGGCCAGCTAGTGACCACAAGTGTGAGCAAGGCTGACCATGCATAGCCTGGGGCAGGCCTGTCCCTCAGGTCACAAGTCCATGACGGGTCCCCTCATGCCCATCTTGTGCAGAAAGAACCCTATTGTCCGGGGGGCATAGCTGAGGGGTGAGTTCAGAGGCCAGAAGACCACTGGCTTGGTCATAGTTTTCTGACCACAGCAGGGCTGTGGCCCAGGAAAACCCCACTGTAGGGGTGGCACTACAAAGCACACCGAGCTAAAAGCCCCAACAGGGGCCCCAGCGTCCCCACACCCCCAGCCCTGGAGAAGGCACTTCCTCTCCTTCCACACTGCTGCTGGCAGATGCTCCCCTTCCTGTCCCCTACGCCAGGTCAATCTCCTCACCACGGCTGGGAGGACTCCAGTGCAGCCACTTGGAAGGGAAGCTGGGGGTGTGACACCTGTCCCTAAGGGCCCCCTGGGCAGTCTCTGCAACCCCACTGACGCTGGGGTAGGAGCCCAGCATGTTTTGATCTCCTGTGTAGCACATTTATGGTCGAAGCTGCCAAGACAGGGAGATGCGATGCGCCAAGCAGATCTTTAGGCCACGCCTACTGCTAAGCTTGTCTTCTGGTCTGAGGCCTCCTGCTTCGCACAGGCCTCTCCTGGTGGCCTTCTGTTGACTTCCCCATTCCCCCCCCTCCTCTGTTCTTCACTGAGTATCCCCTCAGCACACCAGCATCCTTTCCTCCTCTGTGGACCCAGAGGACATAGAGGCATAGACGGTGCCTGAGATAGGTTGTGCCAAACCTCTCTCTCTCTCTCTCTCTCTCTCTCTCTCTCTCTCTCTCACACACACACACACACACACACACACGCACGCACACACATACACAGAGACTCAATGTCCCCCAACCATATCACTCTCAGCCCCTACAGCCGGCCAGGCAGCCTAGGAAAAGTCGAAAAAGATGAGAAGTCAGAAGATGGGATTCCTCCAGTGTCTTGGCCCTACAGGGCCAGCCAGGGTTCTACCAGACACTTGTGAGGAGAGGGCTGTGTCAGGGGCAGACTCACTCATGACCGTGCTTGTGCAGAACTGATTTGGTCCTGGTCTATGCTGCCAGGAGCCTACAGCGGAGTCCTCTGTGGGGTCATCCACACTCATTCCCACAGTGTCGTGGTAGTGAGAGGCGGTCCCCACGCCCACCTTTCCCTCTCTGGGTTGGCCCACTCCTGCTATCAGGAGTGTCCAGCCTCAGGTCTTCCTGTTGCAGCCCACTTCCCTGCTCCAAGCGACAGCAGGGACTATGGGATTCAGGAAGGGAGACAGAGAGACCCAAGGAGGGAGAGCCTGGGATAGAAAAGCCAGCAGTGAAGAGATGTGGGGGTGAGAGGGAAGGAGGTGGAGAGGAGAGAGCAGGAGGGGGAGGTGAAGGGAGGGGGGAGGAGAGCCACAGTGAAGAAGTGCTGAGCCAGGAGCAGGGAGGAGGGAAGCCATCAGGCTTGGCCTCCGTCCTTCCCTCCCTCCTTCCCTCCCTCCCTCCAGCCTTGCCGGCACCCTTCCAGACACAAATGCATCCGATTGGGCGGTTGGGTGTCTGCCATGAAGGCTCCTAAAGGCTCTGTCCTGCAGAGATCACCTGGCCAAGTGGCAAAGTACTCACTGCCACCACGCCAGAGTCATCGATAAGGCCAGGCCACCCAGCTCCAGTCTGAAGCTAAGCCTGGGAGGCAAAAAAAGAAGAGGAATCTGCCCTTGAGGACTTGGGGATCCTTGCTGGCTCTTGAACCATACTAACCACTAGGAGACCTGGCCACTGGCCACCCCCACCTTCCGCTTTGCCAGGCAGTGACTATTTGCTGACTGTCTCTTTCATGTTGCTAATCGCCCAGCCCCATCTAATTGGTAATTAGCCTTAAGAGCCCCAGCCTGGGCTCCACTAATTGCTGTGTGTCTCACCCTCATCTCCGGTGGCAGAGCCATGCCAACTCGGTGCCTGGGCTCTATCCGGGGCTGCTGGCATCCATCTGTGCCAGACTCAGTAGAGGCTTCTGTGACCCCACCCTACTCTCTCTTCCAGGGGTGCTGTGATCTACAGCAACAATGTCAGCCCTGGGGATGGGCGGTCCCCGGGAGTCCTTGGCAACAGTCTGCTGTGGCCTCCAGTTTTCATTGATAAGACACACCCAGTTACAAAAAAAGATAGCCAAGGGCGGGTGGAGGCATGGGCACTCAGGGCTGGCAACCTGAATTCGATTGCCCGAACCCGCATAAAGGTGAGCGGACCATCTCCCCAAGGTTGTCCTCCGACTTCCACACGCGTGTCCCCACTCATGCCATGCACGCTTATACAAATAATAATTTTTATTTTAAAGTAAAAGGCAGCCATGAGCTACAGCCCCTGCTGAGGAAAAGAATCAGGAAGGGCTCCCTGGAAGAGGTGTCTTTCTGGTATTAATGGCTATAAACGATTTAGCGCTCAGAAGAGGAGACAGGAATAAGCAACCCCCTTGTAGAGGCTGTCCGGGTTCGGAAGGTGACTCTGCAGTGATGCTCTGGGGTTTGGCCGTGTGGGTGGTGGGACAGGGTTGCAGAGTGGAGGACTGCCTAAGGAGATGGGCTTCTTCTTTCAGGCAGTGAGAGCTACAGGAGGTTGTTGGGTTGGGGGACATACGCACCTGTTCTGCTTGGGGGAAATGAGGATTGTGGAGGGGAGGAGCTGGGACTGCAGGGCACAGAGATAGCTTATGGCTCTGGGTTGGGGGCTGAGAAGAGGGATGAGCAAATTATGTAAGACCCCCCCCCCCACACACACAAAACCTGTGATGATGAAGGGCAGTATTCCCCCTGCCCCCCCAGCCCTCCCCTCCCCCCCAGGACGATTATATACAGCAGTGAATACAAACTTCATAAGACAGCCACAGAGGCTGCCTCTTCCCTTGCTAATCCTGCTAGGGGTGAAGCAGGCATCTCATCTCTCTCTCCACTTTGTGAGACTCAGCCATGCACTTATTATCATGGGCACAGCTGTCACACGCACCCAGAAAGCCCCAATGGTCCTCCTGTCCCTGACCTTCCCACAGTGCTGGGTTTGCACGTGGATGTTGTGGATGTCGGCACGGGCATCCTTTTTATGTGGGGGAGCTTGGACTTGAACTCACATCCTCATGCTTATGTAGCAAGAACGCTTACCCTCTGAGCCACCTCCCCAGCCCCCTCTACGTGTCCTTCTAATCCCAGAACAAGCCTACTTCCTCCAGAAAGTTAGCCTGGATTCTGTAAACCCTCCCTTGGTATGCTAGAGTGTAGTTAGCAGTTATATCAGAGCCTCCCTGGAGGGTAAACCTCCTGCCTCGCCCCAGGAGGTCCCAATGTGTCTTCCACATTTTCCTAGGCTGCTCTAGGGTGGGTCTTATTCTCCCTGCTGGACAGCAAGCAGCCTCAGTCCCTTGGTTATGGTTAGGCGGCCTCCTCTGTCACTCCAGGCTTGCAGCAGGGGATTGACAAATCCCTGATCCACGGCTGTGCACGCTGATCCACGGCTGTGCACGCTGATCCACGGCTGTGCACGCATGCGCTGTGGTGCTCCTCTGCTCAGATTCCCACCTTGCTCTCAGGACCGTTGGTCTCCGGGGAACTCTGGATGTTCCCAACTTGAGAAGAGCTTTCCTGGGAGAGCCAGGCCTGTGAGTGACAGCTCTAAGACTGGTCCAGACAAGGCACTTCCCACTGTTGGGGGCTCCGGGAAAAGGGCTGGGGGAGAGCACAGTGTGTGGTGAGCCGAGCAAGGCCTGCTGCTTTCATCAAACCGTCAGCGACATCTTGTGTTTTCCTTTCAGGCCTTTATTTCCTCCAGCAGTGCTGGTCTGGTGCCCCATGGGAGTGGTGAACCAAGCATACCCCCCATCCCACCCCACCCCCGCTATGCCAGGAGGGGCCTCAGGAAGAGCTGCTGAAAGCAGGGAGCAGTGGGCAGATGAGCTTTGGACTTCTTAAGTGTGCCTAAGACTTAAGATCCAAGCAGTAGGGGTTGGAGACCCCACTAAGGGAGAGTGCTGGGAGAGTGCTGGTTTCAGGTGCTTTCAGCTGTGTTTTAGAGACCACAGGTCCCTTGCGGGTGTTGGGGACAAAGGATGAATCTTCTACCTTAATCTTTCCCATACATGTCCTGGTTTAGTGCTCTTGGTAGACACAGCCCTCTGTTCTGTGAAAACTTAAGTGGACCATCAAGCCTCCCGAGAAATGACGATCTCTGGACCTAAGGGTGGGCTACAGAGACAGAGACAGTCGCCAAGTCCTGAACATCTTGCTGGGCTCCTGGTGATAGGACTCCTCCTGGTGCTCCCCAGCAAAGCTCTTCTCGAGTTGGGAACATCTGGGAGCTTCTGGAGCCTGTGCAATCAGCCTGCCATTACTTTAGTCATCTGATTTTTTTATTTTTTTATTTTTTTATTGTTTGCCTCTTGTTTTCTGAATTCTCTCTTTTCCACCTGCCCTGCTGTGGGAAAAAGGTTGGTTCAAGGCAATGTAGAAGGTATCCCCAGGACTGTCCTCTCAACAGAGGCTCAGAGCTGAGTGATAGAAAAAAAGACCCAGGTATCCCACGGTCTCATTCTTCCAGTGTGCCCCTGCCCTTCCTGCCTCTGTGTGCTTTTTATATTGTGCTTATTGGGGCAAGAAATCACCACAACAATTCCCAGCCTGCCTTTACACCATGCCTGACAATGGGGGCTTCAGAGGGGCCCTAGGGTCAGGACACAGCCCTTCTGTGAACCAGAGCCAGCTAGCTGCTCAGCTGGTGAATCTCTAAAGACACATTCCTCATGGGGCAGGGAGGGAGGAAGAGTCCAAACAGATCGCTGGTCCCATGGCCTTCCAAGGGCCACTTGTTACTTGGTTTTGGACAAAGGCCCCCTCTTGAAGTTTCTGTGTGCTTTGGTGCCCACTTAGGAAGTGATGCCAACCTAGGTCTACCTCAAGGACCAGGAGGGAGGCATGAGGCTGGGGTCTGAGGGAGGTCTCCTCTGGGTGCTGCTGGATGAGGTGAGTCTGTCATCCATCTGGGGAAAGCCTGCTGGAGCTTGTGAGGCCTGCGCCTCAGATTCCTTCCAGTACCTTCAAGAGCTGCTCTGGGACACCTCAGGCCTTCCCCTTCTCTTCTTGTCTCTCAGGAACAATTCCTGGACTTATCCCAAATTAAGGAAGATGTCGCTCAGCTTTGGAGTGTGGGGAAAGGGATCCCAGCACCTCTCGACACCCTTTCTTTTAGTGGGAATCTGGATCGACAGCTGTGGCCACCCCTGACCTTCTGGGAAGATGAAGATAAAGACCTGAACAAGCAGTCATCCGGTTCCCTCCTCCCAAATACAGTGTGGTCTCCACTAGGGCAGGGGAATACTGACACTGGCCGCTAACCAAGCCTTCGCTGTGGTCTAGGCTTTCCTACGCATTACCTCATTTAAGGTTTGCATCCGTAAACATTAGAGGTAAATACCATGACTGACCCCATAGAGGGGGAACTCGTGGAAGCTTACAGCAGTTAGGCAGTGTTCTCCATGGCTGAGACAGGTACAGGTGCCTGATCCAAGTCAGACTTCCAAGATTCATTTCACTCAAAGCAGAAGGCCAGAAGCAACATCCTAAGCCCCACGGCGGCTACCTGTGCCAGGGCCGATTAGATGCTTAGCTCCTAATGAAGGACGCTGATGACCATGGTGAGGAGGAGGGGAAGATGGGGTTAATGACAATGAAGAAGAGTGTGCTGATGAAGAGGTGACCAGGAAGCTCCCGTGAACAGGTTACTAAGTTGTTCATTCATTCATCCTATCACCCACCCCACACATTCTGTGCAGAGAACACAGGCTCTGGAACTTCACGGACTGAGTTCAAGTCCCAGCTCTTCCGTCATTCACTGTGTGACCTCGGGAACATTGCTTTGCTTCTCTGAGTACCAGGCATTCATAAAACCAGGATAAGAAAAGACTCTATCCTGTAGCATTGTGGGGAACATGTGCTACATTGCACAGAGAAGGACTTATGTGGAGCCTTGTGAAAAATAGTATTCTGGTGGCAATGCTATCTGTCATTGAGGCTTCAGCACCTCAGCAGGTGCTGGCCTACGAGTGTCAGAATCCAAAAAGGAGCAAGTCAAGCCACTCTGTTTGAGTGGGACTCAGAAGGAGATGGACACTATCAGACACAATGTCAAAGCAGAAGAGATTCATATAAACATAGCCATGGGGACATTCACAGGGCCAGAGGCATCTCAGGGAGAGGGACTTTATCTGGGACCCTAAAGAATAAATAGGAGATTATTACCACACAGGAAAGGAGGGGGTGAACACACCCCCAGCTGAGGGAGGAGCAGAGGAGAGTGGTGAAGCCCAGAGGACAGGGAGGGGGAGTGCCCAGGGGAGCAGGAGAGGCTGGGTCTGGCTTTGGTACCAGGAGAGGGGCGGCAAACTCACACAGAGCAGGGCCTCCATGCTCCTCTGAGAACTTTGTATGTTGTTAGAGACAATGGATAACCAGCAAAGAGCCAGGAAGGACTGAGAACCGTAGGCTCTGCCTAAGACATCCCAGAAGTGGATCCTGACGATGTCAGCTGGGTCCTTCCTGAGAAATTCCATTGTGGCGGCTCTTGAGATTTCATGGAGGGCGGCAGAGGCGTCAGCTGATGGAGAACAGTAGACAGCTCTGGCGGGAGCTGAGCTGGTGCAGACAGGAGAGTTCAGTTATGGACCCAAGACACTTACCAGACTTCTCTGTGTGGTTTCTGGTGGGTGTGGATGTGCCCGTTTGGAGACAGGGACTGAGTGAGAACTGAGTGCGTCTTAAGAAGTCAGAGCCCCCTGGGTCTGTGGAATGGCTCAGTATTAGATCCTTACTGGGCAAGCCTGAAATCCTGAGTTTGATCCCTGGAACTCACATAAAGGAAGAGGGAAAACCAACTCCACAAGTCACCCTCTGGAGATGACACATGTGCTCCCAACACAAATAAAAAGAAATTGAAAAATATAAGCCAGGGTCCTGAGTTGTGTTTCAGAGGTGTAGGGGGTGGGATGGCTGACTTCCTGACCAGCCCTTGGGAAGTCTAGGTCTGGAGTTCTGTCCATTACAATGGAAGAGCCTTGAATAGTGATTCCTTCTTTTTTTTAAAAAAATTTATTTATTTTATGTATACAAGGACTCTATCTGCATGTACACCTGCATGCCCCAAGAGGGCATCAGATCCCATTATAGATGGTTGTGAGCCACCCTGTGGTTGCTGGGAATTGAACTCAAGACCTCTGCTGAGCCATCTCTTCAGCCCTCGAACAGTGATTCTTAAACTGTAGCTTACATGGGAATCCCTCGGGGAAATTGGTTGAGATAGATTCTTGATAGATTCTGATTCCATGGCTGGCTGGGCAGGACCTAAGAATCCAGCAAGCCCCTCCTCCTTTGTGCTTCTGTCTGTGGGCCCAGGTTCCTACAACGATCTGTAGTACACAGTCAACACAGGCTTTTCAAAGAAAGAAGGAGAGAGACAGAAACAAAAGGGGGGAGAGGAAAGAGAGAGGGGCAGACAGACAAACAGGAGAAAATGGATAGGTGGATGGGTAGGTAGGTGGATGGACATACATATGGTCATACAGATACATGGATACCAGAGTCTCACCCATGACCAGTTACATCTCTTTCAAAGCTTCCTCAGTTACCGGACGGGTAGTGAATATAAGAAAGAAAACTCAGCCGGGTGGTGGTGGAGCACGCCTGTAATCCCTGCACTCTGGGAGGCAGAAGCAGGCAGATTTCTGAGTTCAAGGCCAGCCTGGTCTACAGAGTGAGTTCTAGGACAGCCAGGGCTATACAGAGGAACCCTGTCTCAAAAAAAAAAAAAAAAAAAAAAAAAAAAAAAAAAAAACCCAAATCCAAAAAAAAAAAAAAAAAGAAAAGAAAAGAAAACTCCAGAATGTGCCCATTCAGGCAGGGCAGACCTTCTTAGCAGATGGTCTAGAAATAGAGTGCAATTCACCCACATTCAGGCCCTTGCCCTGAGAATGGCATCCCCAGTAACCCTACAAGGGCACTGAGGGGTCCCCATATCAGGAAGGGGAAGGAACAGGAAGGGCAACCCCCACCCTCAACTCGGTTCCCACCAGACCCTTGGAAGTGTCTTTGTCTAGTGTCTGAAGTACCCGGCTAAATATATCCCGGGCTGGGGGCTGAATTCAGGCTATTGAGGCCTCTGGATGCTCTGGACCCGTCCGAGAATTCTAGCAATGGAAGAGCTGGGGACAAGGGAGGAAGGAGTGGGGGGTGGGGCAAGGACAGGGTACAGTTCGGTCAGCTGAAAGGGGACTCCCAGGTACCTCATCTTTACAGCTTAGGTGCAATACAGTTGAACTGTTAAAGCCTTGACCTGCAACCTGACTGGATTAGCAAAAGGGCCTTTCAAGTAGAAGTCAGGTTAAATAAGGTCATGAGAGGAAAGAGTTGGTGCTACTGGAGAGATGCTGGATATTCTCTCTGAGTCTTAGCCAACCCTTCCTATAGCCTCACTGGACATAAGCAGGGAGGTGGGGGGAAGGGGAAGACAAGTCAGCCATGGTGGTGCACACCTTTAATCCCGGCACCCAGAGGCAGGTGGATCTCTGAGTTCTAGGCCAGCCTGGTCTACAGAGTAAGTTCCATAACAACCAGGGATACACCAAGAAACTCAGAATACTGTCCCCACCCCCCACCCCCCACCCCCACATGCACAAACCACATCAGGAAGGGAATGGGAGCGGGTAGGGTAGATATGGAGGAGCTAAGAGGAATCGAGGTGAAGATAATCAAAACATACCGTATACCTGTATGAAATGCTCAGAGAATTAATAAAAAATATTATTTTAAAAATAAGATGGGCCAGGCAGTGGTGGTGCATGCCTTTAATCCCAGCACTTAGGAGGCAGAGGCAGGCAGATCTCTGAGTTTGAGGCTAGCCTGGTCTACAGAGTGAGTTCCAGGACAGCCAGGGCTATAGAGAGAAACCCTGTCTTCACACACACACACACACACACACACACACACACACACACACACACAAAGGTGGAGAGTGACTGAGGGAGAGCTCTGGTGTTGACCTCAAGCCTGATACACATGCATGCACACGCATGCACACACAGGCACATACATGTGTACACATGCCACACACATACACAAAGCCCACACCTTTGATAGGGTGCCGACTAGAGGTTTAAGGGAGGCACAGTGTCAGGGTGGGGCATACAAGAGAGAATGGGCCTCTTGCATACCCACCCTCTCAGAGCAAGCTTGTCCAGTAGACAGCCACCCCTGGAGCACACACAACCCCACAGCAGCATCCTCAGTACACAACTGGCTGTGGCACCAAGCCCCGCCCCGAGGAATGTAAGCTCTGTGGCTGGTCCCCACCCGGCCTGTTTAAGCGGTGAGTTTGTACAACAGCAAGGCCAGAGGCACATTAAGGATTAACTTCCTGGCTGCAGCCAGCCTGGCTCAGCCTTCCTGTTAGAGGATTCTGTGGGCAGCCTCCACCCAGAGCCACAGTGTTATAAAACCACAGCCCCCTCCCAGGCCTGGGCCACCATCCACCCACTAAGCCCCCTCTGGCACCCAGGCAAGAGCTATTGTTGACTTCTCCGTCAAAGCTCTTCCATGCAGCTGTCTCCTGCAGTAAGCTCCAGTGGCAAGAGGGCTTATGCAGACTGTGGGAATATGGATGCAGAGGGATCTCCGTTCCCAGCACTAGTGGCTAACAAGGTCTAATTGGGTTGATTACCTTGTAGGGGCTAGGTCCCACCCACGGAAGTCCCCTGCTTGATTTCGGAAGATAGCTCATGCCTTCTAGCCCCCACCATGAGGCAGATGGTCCCTCCTTCTCCTCTGGGACTCTAATCTGATGAGCATGGTAGCCCACAGTTGCCTGAAACAAGATAGAAAAAGTCACTGTCAGAGTTGGGGAAAGTGGGGGGAAGGCAAGAGGGCTTAGTGGGCTGGGACAGGTATAGCAAGCTAGCCCTTGCCCAGGATTCCAAGAGGGTATGGTGGCGAGGTCAAAGTCGGTGGCACTGCAGACTTCTCTAAGAGAAACCAAAAGAGCCCTCAGAGGCTTGATTGGCGGGGCCCCTTTGACTTCTGACCCTCATAGAGGGAGAGGTTCACTATGAGTTGGGACAGCCAAGGACTCCTCTGGTTCTCTGACAGACAGAGGAGAGCCTTCCAGGCCAGGCCACCCTGGGATCCAGACTTGCCCGAGTAGGTCTTGAAGCAGGGGGCCTTTCCAACTGGGCCCTGGGGATTGCGACCCCCGTCTCCTTACCTCTGCTCCAGTAATAACTGCCTCCACGTTCCAAGTAAGCCAGGAAACGGCCCTGAGTGGGGGACGAGGGGTGGGAGTCTGGGCTGAGGGGAGGGGCAGCCATTAGGGAGTCATGCTGTGCAGGACTAGGAGGGTACTGATCGATGGGCTCATGTTATATTTATCAGCCACAGTACTTAGGCGCTACCCTGAGAAGGACTAATGGGTTCCCCATTGGAGACGCCATTACAGGAAGTGTAGGGGGCGGGGCGAGGTGCTGAGAGGAGATGGGGACCTGGCAAAGTCTACTTCTGGCAACATCTACTCCTACACCCCTACCACACTGGCTGCGGTGATTGCTGTTGGGATTGGAGGCTGCAGCTTGGAGGCCGTGGAGGCTGAACTTACTCCCCTTTGCCTCACTGTCTAACTTCAAGCCATCACGGACAGGCTGAAGCAGCAGGTCATCACAGTCATCCCCCTGCCTCCCTTTCATGCAGTCTTTCCCTCTACCCTGTCTGGTTTTCCAGAAAGACGCCATTCTGGCCAACCTCCAGTCTGAATGACAGTTATGTGGGCCAAACAAGTGGCTCAGCCTTTTCTGGGGAGGAGCTGGCTGTGGTTACCATGGTGATAATTCAGGGTGGTGGTGGGGGCATCTAGCTATTTCTTCTAACAGCCTTAATTGCTCATTTATTTAGGGCAATTAGTCCCCAGTGTCCCTCCCTTCCTTGACCCCAGCAAAGGCTATTCTCGGCTCCCATAACATTCTACCCAGATGGGGTGGAGCCTGGTCCAGAGCGAACAGGGTGGGGTGGGGGTAGGCGGGGTAGGGGACAGAAGACACTGCAGCCTGAGAACCACAGCTAGAGGATGACCTGGTCAGATCATGCCCATGTTCCCATCATCCTCTCTGACTTTCCTTGATCCATTCAGCTCCTTGGGCGGACCCAACCCTCCACAGGCTCCTCAGTCTTTGGACACCAGCAAATGCTTTCAATGGCATGGACAGCTAGTCAGGGCCACAGAGACATGCTCCCTCCCTATGGGCAGCTTTTCCAGTAGCTACAGGCCTCAGGGAGCCACCTCCTGTCCTTCTGGGTCTTGCTGTGTCCCACTGGGTACTAGGATCCTCTAACCCTGGCCTTCTGTCCCTTGGTAAATTTTAGCATTCTTTGTCTAGATGGCTGATCCAAACTGGTATACCTGCCCTGGCCCTAAGTTTGAGGAAGGGCAGCCTGAGGTCCCAGGGCTCATCTGGGGACATCACACTGCATTTAAAAGACCCTGCCCTGGCTTTTCCCTACGCCTGATTCTTCTACTCTGGGGCCTCTCTGTTCAGCCTCTGGAGGGAGGGAGGGCTTTTTGCCTTCATGGGGTTGGGACCTTGGAGATATGTTTAAAGCTCTTCTCTCTCTGTTGTAACTGGGGTTCACTAGTTTTCTGAGGGGCTCTTGGTCTAAAGTTAGAGTAACAGCCAGAACCGCTGTTCCCAGACCCTTTGATTTTTCCTTTTGAGTTCTGAGGCGCTCTTTTGGCCAAGCCACATTTGTGCCTGAAGCTCCTTGTGAGGAAGGGCTGCGCACTTACTGGGGACTATTTCCTAGCCCCACCCTGGATTTATCTGTACTCTCCTAGCACCTGCCACAGTAGCCACCTTCCCTTTGAGGGCATCTCCCTGTGACCTGGAGGAAGCGCATGGGAGGCAGCCAGGACTTGAGGACAGAGAATGCAGGCTGACAGCCCGGACTCAGCCTTGATGTTTCACTGGTTAGGGGACAAAGAGGGCCATGTTGGGGGTGACCTCACCCCTTGGGCATCCTCTGCTGGACAAAAGGCCGGTTGTTCTCTGGCCTGGAAGCAGGAGGCAGAGATGACACTGTAGGCCTGTGACCCTCTGTAGAGCCCTGCGCTACATAGCATGGCCTGATTCTGGGAGGCCCAGCTGAGGGAAGCCACCATTCCATCGGGATAAGACATGAGAGAAGCCGGAAGACTGCTGGGGGCTCTCCTGGGTCTAACCTCAATCTGGACAGTGAGCACACTGCCCAATAGTGGGGGTGCAGGGGTGCAGGGGTCTCTCTGCTTGCTGCTTTTCTTTGTTTACAGCATTGGCCTGGGGTAGGGCCTTCCTTTTCCCTCTAGTCCCTGAAAGAGATGTGAGAGAGCCCTTCAGACGGGCTCTCCTAGAAGAGTGGCATTTCCTTGGGGTAAGATGGTGGGAGAGGGGTGTGAGCCTGAGACTGTCACAGGCCTGACCACCCCTTGTCCACACCTCAGCTTTCTATGCCCCCTTCATCTTCTCCCTCACCCACCATGCTCACGGGTGTCCCATCTCCCACCTATCTCTGAAAATGATCCCCACCTCCACGTCTCTCTAGCACCCAGGAAGCTGTCGCTCCCCCTGTGCTTGAAGTCACTGTTCCAACCCTCTGTCAGGGGCCTCCTGAGGTGTTGCCAACATCTTTTCTCTAAGAAGTTTCTAAGGGCAGAGGCCCTGTGCTTCCATCTGAGATCACCCCATTACCAGCTCCAGGAAGGCCTTGTGGGGTGGGGGCAGGGCGCTTTAATGATGGCAAACACCCCAAGTCCGATAGCCAGCCCCCCCAAGAGCCATCACACTGAACTGAGAGTCCCCACGGGTGGGACCGAGTGTGGAGAAGGTAGGCGAGGGGACTGCCCTCCAGATGTTGGAAATCTAACACATTCCCCTTCCCACTGCCTTCTCCCACTTCCCGCTCCATTTCCCCTAAATATTTACTGATTTTTTATTTACATTCTTTGCCCGAGGTGCCCGGCCCCTGTCAGGTCCCATTTGCTTGCCCGATCCCTCCTGCCAGCTCCCCTCCCTTCCCCTCCCCTCCCCTCACATCTGGAGCCAGCAGTCCTGTGTGGCTGGCCACAACCTCCCCCAGGCCCCCGGAGAGAAGAGAGGGGAGAGCGGTAGATTGGGTAGCTCTGGGCAGGGCTGGGGCGGGAGAGGCTCTGGGACAGGGGCAGCTCACAGGCATGCTGGCCTGCCCCAATCTGGGATCGCTTTAGTCTCACACACACACACACACACACACACACACATACACACACACACACACCCCCTCCCCCTTTGTTTCATGAGGACTTCTGGAAGGGGCTGATGGATGCCAGATGCTGGGAGCACCCTCACCCTAGGAGGACTCCAGAGGGAAGGACGGAGGAAGGGGTGAGCCTCAACTGAAGAGACCAGCCAGGGAGTCAACTGTGTTCCTAGCACATGGGGCAGAATTAGGGTTAGCATCCTTGTGAGTCTGTTTGCATCTCCCATCTGAGCAGGGAACCTGCTAGAAAGTCATGATATTCCTATCCGATCCCAAGGCTCTCAGCTACCTCCTGTCTTTTACCTTTTAGTGACAGACCACCCGCAGTGGGCCAGGTCCTGTCTGGTGTGCTGATGGGATGCCCCTGACGTTGCCTACTTCTTTCTTGAGGGAGTGATAGAATGTTCTAGAAGGTGCTTCTGTGGTGGAAAGGCCAGGCAGGCAAAGGGAATGGGGAGGGAGGGAATCGCTGACACGCGTGCAACGTTACATGCTGCGTGCAGCAGAAACAGGGGCTTCACAAAGCAGAGTCTTCAGGAGGCAAGGAGAGATCTGTGGTTCTGTAGGGAAGCCCTTCTAGGCAGAGGAGATGGCCTTGGGTGCATGGGGACCCGATGGGCTCCAGTGGTGGGATGGGTGACAGTAGTGCTGGAAATGGGAGCAGGGAAAACGGTCACTGTTCATTTCAGTGAGGTAGAAGCCCCTAAAGCAGTGGTTCTCAACCTGTGGGTTGTGACCCCTTGCGGGGGGTCAAACGACCCCTTTCCTGGGTGGAACAACCATTTCTCAGGGGTCACATAAGACCATTGGAAAACACAGATATTTACATTATGATTCACAATAGTAGCGAAGTTACAGTTATGAAGTGGAAGTGAAAATAATATTATGGTCGCAGGGGTCCCCACAGGAGCGCTGGTCTAGAGGATGCTGAGCTTAGTGACCTCAGCCAGACATGTTAACATGCAGGGTAAGTCCTGCCTGCCTCACACTCGTTTCACCCTGGTCACACAGCCTTTCTCTGCCCTCCCGCCTTCTGTTTCTCAGACATTCTTAAATGTGGTTCTCACTCCCTGCACCCCTGGGTGTGGACTGTTTCCCTCCCAGTCTCACTTCTATAAAGTTTCTCTAGTCCAGGAAGCCCCCTGGGATTGCTCTGAGGAACCAGTCTGCCTGTGGCGGGACATTTGGCATCTTTTTCTCTTCCTTTTCCGGAGCAGAAAAATGAGGCTGTCTACATCACCCACCCCCCACAACCTAGGTAACGCCCTGTCTCCCAGAAGCCTTCTTCCTTCCACCCCGAGTTTCTCAAAGATGTTGTCTTCCCTTCTCTCCTCTCCCTCTTTCTCACATGATCTCCACCCCCTGAATATGGGCTGAAGACCCCTCTTCTCCCCTCCAGGATGGGTTGGTGTAGGACCGTTTCAAAGTCAAAAAGCAAAGAAGTACTGAGTTCCCAACACCTAGATGCTTAGAAGGACAGCTATGGTGGGATTCAGGGCACTAACAGCACTGGCTGACTACCCAGGAATACTGTCTTTGAGTAGCAGTAGCCAATGGCTGGCCTAAGACAACACTGGAATTCTTCTTCCCCAGCTGTCTCTTGAGAGCTAACCTCTCCCTTCCCGCAGGAGCCCAAGACTCCAAAGACCTAACTGGGCGACCTTCCAGTAGGCACACCGCTCACTTGAGTTTTGCTCATTCGAACACGTATTCGCTGAGTGACCTCTGCATGCCAGGAATTGTGCCTGCCTGGGGGTACCGAGAGAGCGATACAAATTTGGCTTCTACCCATAAACAGCCTGCAGCTCGGTGGCAAGCAGATGTCAATCAAATAGGTCCACAGCTGAAGTCGGCACCGACAGTCTGGATTGGTGCAAAGAAAATAAGAAGATGCTGTGTAAACACTCAGATCTGACCAGCATAGGGAAGCTGGGAGCCTTCCTTGTTAAGGAATAGACTCGTAAGATGAGACCTGAGGAGATGGGAGAACTGTCAGGCAGAGGGGAAGGGGTCGTCAAGGGTGCTGAAGCAGAGTGGAGGAAGAACAAGTTGTTGGGAGAAGATGAGGCTAGAGTTGGAGAACAGGGGGCACCCGTGAAGAGAGGATTGGTCGGTGCTCTTCTGGGTGTAAGAGCAGTGTCTGCACGGCAGGGTCAGAAAGTAAGGAGGTGACTAGGGGGCCAAGGCAGGGACCCAGGTGAGAGCTGTCTTGAGCCCCTGGCTTGAATCAGGAGGAACAGCAGAGAACTGGGTTGTCCCAGAATGTCACTCACCTCAAAGAGAAGGAGAACCCACTCCACTTTCTCCTGGCCACAGATGAATTCATGGGGGGCCCCCTCCCCCAGATTTTGGAAGCAACTGGAGAAGCTGCTCACCCACTCCAGCCAGACAGTTCCACTGTGGTTCTATCCCAAATCTTTCATCCCCTCCAGAACTGGGAAGACAGAACACGGACACCTTCAGCGTGGCTGAGATCCCAGGGCTTGCTGCCAGCAGGCCTGGAGGAATGTCAGCAAAACCGAGAGCAGGGGATGGAAGAGGAGACACGGTCTGTGGAGGGTGCTCGACTGTACACACTTTGTGAAGCAGTGCGGGATAGTGCGAGCGAGTGTGGTTCGGGAGGTAGGACATCCCAGATGGCGGGGTCTTCAGGGGAGCGTCCACACTGAGCCTGTATTAGGATCACTACAGCCACCGAACCATGCTCTGCAGGAGAGCCAGCTCAGCTCTCAGAGAGGTGGAGCAGGCACACACAGGGAGTGTCAGGGTAGAGGGGATGAGAGTTCTTTCTAGGAACGGAGGAGGAAGAGGCAGCAGCCAGTGTTGAGTAGCTGTAGGACATGCTATATCAGTCAGTCCTCTCTGTGACAGGGATGCATCTAAGCTGACAGTCGGGATTGGCGCAAAGAAAATAAGAAGATGCTGTGATGTCAGTGATGTCACCCTCCCCACACAGCACCTCCCTCCAGGATCTTACTGTCAGTTAGTCTCCAGGCACCAGAACAGAATTGCTTTAGATTGTGGGCACCAAACCACCGACCCCCTGGTTCCTCTTTCCTTTATGGTCCAGTCTCTGGTTTTCAAAGCCATTCCCATTTTGTGCCCCTCCCCCCAGGTCCTGCCAAGCTCCGATCACATGATTGGCTGGTACCCCAAGGGAGGACCAGATCCTCTCAGGGCCCCTGACCACTTCTCCACCCAAGGAAAGCCCATGGGCCAGGGTGGGAGGGGCAGCTTTGTACTTTAAGATATATAGATTCAAGCAGCAGAAATGGTTTCGGGGTTGTATGGGTGACCCCAGAGATTGATTCCTGTGTGCCATGCTGTGTGGAAGGTTACAGCTGAGGGCTTGCTTCAAGAGGAAAGCTCTCTTCAAGAGGTTCAGGGCAAAAGCAGGACTAGTCAATGCGCAGACAGACAATCCATAAGCAGCTGGAACAAGTAGTGGATTTCCAATGAACTTTCCATACCGTCTTCCTGAACCTTTGGAAGTCATCTTCCAGTGGGACAGTGGCTCTTAGGTGTGTGATGTCACCAGACCAACACAGGACCAAACAACTGATAATGGTGGATACCTGTCATAGGCACCATACCAGAGACTTGAGCTTGGTTTTCATGGTGACTGGCCAGCAGTAGCTAGCCTGTATAGAATGAATGAATGAATGAATGAATGACTCTACCAGACAGTGAGCTCTGAGCAGAGACCAGCCTGTTTCAACTCAGTATTGCTTTCCAAGCTGCCGGCCCATGGTAAATATTTGAAATGAATGAATGAATGAATGAATGAATGAATACATGAACAGTAAAATTTAACCCTGGAGGGACTTCTCCAACTTTGGAGGTGACAAGACTTATCTCATTATAACCTTGAAGGCAGCAAGGGCTTGCACAGGCCCTGACTGACTCCCCTGGTGATCCTGAAGGCAGTTCTTCTTCCCTCGTTTTAAGATGAAGAAGCTCTGGGAGATTGGGTGACTTAGGGGGGCCCTCAGCGTCTGGAGAGTGATGGCATCAGGCCTGAACCCCCAGTTTCTCTCTGAAGCCTGTGCCTTCCCACACAGGAGCTCCTACGGTAGGTGACTTGGTGGGATACTAGCCTCAAGCAATCTGGAACATTCTTTTGGGGGGAGGGTCTTTTGCTTGCACAGTTTCTCAGTGGTCCCATAGTCAGGTGCTTCTGGGTCCAATTAAGAGTCCAAGGGTCCCTCAGGACATTCGGGGTCTAGCAACTAGCACACACATTCAGCTGTGGTGACGGAATCGAGGTCACAGGGGTGATGGGATGGTTTGAACCTGCAGACCTTGGTGGTGTTCAAACATCTACCATTCCCCCTTAGTAGTGCTCTCTGAGTGCTCCCCAAGTGCTCCCCAATATACACACTTCTGCAGTGAGGTACTTGGCACGCCATAGCTGTCTGTCCTGTCCCTCAGCTGGTCTTCAGCTTCGCGATTCAATCTTCCTGTGGGACTGAGTCTGGTGCCAACCGCAGGTAACTTTCAGAAGGGGCAGTGTGTGGTGAACTAAGTTTGGGAGAGCCATGTCAGAAAACTAAGCTGGCCACATGCTAACTTGCAGGATATTTCAGAGCCTTTCTTATGCTCATGTAGAGCACGGAATCCCCATGGAATTCCAGGAAAGAGCATTTCCCAACTGTATCTGGCCCCAGACAATTTCTTTTGGAGCATCTCTTGGCAGCAGTGAGCTGCAAGACACACGCTATGAAAGACTTCTGCAGCTGGGAAGGGTCCCATCGGCACTCAAGGACGCCGAGATCCTGGCCAGCATTGTAGGAAATCCCTGCCTTGCCATCAGGGTCTCTGTCCTCCTGAGCTTGTAGTCACTTGGGAGATGATAAAGGCGGTTGGGAGTGGGAACTCACCAGGGACTCTCCACAGCAAAGAAACCATTTGTGGCTCGCTGTGCTCCCCTATTCTAGCAGACTCTGGGTAGCTGACTCCACAGGCACTGTGACTGGGTTAGCTTCCTCTTAACCTTCATAGATGGCCTTGAAGGTCCCAGCCCTGGTCCCTCAGAGGAGCACAGAGTCAAGGAGACATTTGAGGGTCTTGTGAGACAAGTGAAGGAACTTGTCCCCAGAGCCCAGGCAGTGTGACTAGGTCACTTTTCAGTCTGTTCTATCAGCAAAAGTTCAGCTCCTTGTACTAAGGAAGCTGAGGTTCTGCTAGCTGGAGGCAGGACCCCGTTTCTCTTACAACCCCCATTTCCCTGCTTTTGACCCTCCCCTCCCCCACTCCAGCTCCACATCGCTGGGAGATAAACCATCATCTTGTCCCTCAACCCCACTCTTTGTACTTCTCTGCAAATCGGGCAATCATCAGGTCCCCAGAAAAGCTGACAAGAACAGGGATTTTACCAGCACTCTCCAGAGCTGGTGTAGTAGAGGACCAGCTCTGTACACACATGGATAGGGTTCAATGGATTCCTGTCCAGTCGTGGTGGCTGCCAGGATGTCTTGGAACAAACACTGGACCAGGAATCCAAAAACCCACGGGCCAGGTCCTGCCAGGATGACTCTCTGGGTTCTCCCGTTCTTTGGATGGACACTGGGTTTTGTTCTCTTGTTTGCTGTGGTCCTGAAGTCCGGCCCCCATCCCTGCCTCCTTGGAGATCTTCTCTCGAGAGTCCTAGGTGATTCTCTCCTTTCCTATCTCCCACCAAGGTAAATTAGAATGAATCCTTCCCCCCAAGCCCTTGAAAGTCTCTCTTTTTTTTGGTATCAACCTAAGGAAAATGTCTGTTTCCCAAAGTACGATCTGATCGGATCATTTTTGTTTTTCAAGGGCCTTCAGTGGCTCCCTCTTGATTTCAGCATAAAACAATCCTGGAATGTCAGAAGAGTCCTTGGTGATCTTGGTACCCCCCCCACGCAAGAATCTCTTGACTCTCAGCAACTTCAGACTCAGATCCTAAATCTCATTGCATTTATTTTACCCCCAAAGGCCATGGATATTCCAGCCCACAGTGCCTTGCCCAAGCTGTTTTTTCTGCCAGGAAATGCTTTATCCTGGTTATTTATCCATCATGTTCCTAGGTGGTCTTTAAGCCAGAGCTCTCATCTCTCCTGTAAAGGCCTGCCTTGTTTTCTGAGAGTCTTCCTTGTACCAGGAAAAGGATCTCAAACTCTTCCCCAGACAATATCGTTTAATTCCCAAAGCCCAGCAGGGAGATGTGAGGGCTCTTCCCACATGGCGGGTGCAGAAGCTGACACTTAACAAGGATGAATAGTTGCCCAGGTCACACAAATAGGCAGTCAGAAGGGACTTCCTCCCTCCTGTGCCCAGGACCCAGTAGTTATCTCCTTGTGTCTGCTGTAGCCATTCCGTTTACAGCTTGAAGTCTCCTTTGCCACAAGGTGCTCTTGTTGGGAGTGTCTGTGGTCCCTGTACACTGTCTTCCTTGAATGCAGAGGCTGTGAGAAGTCACCTGGTATCTGCCTGTCCCACGCACTTACAGTGAGTGAAATAATGCAGAAGACAAATCTCCTGGGTCCCTATGTGAACCCACAAAGCTTCTCACTCCAAAGCCTGTGTGGTTAGTGATGAGCTAAGAATCAGCCAGAAGGGCTGCAGAGATGGCTCGGCAGTTAAGAGCACTGACTGCTCTTCCAGAGGTTATGAGTTCAAATCCCAGCAACCACATGGTGGCTCACAACCACCCGTAATGAGAAACAAAGAAAGAACCCATGGGCTGGAGTGAGCAGGGGGCCGGAGCAAGAAGGAGAAAAGGAAAGGGGAAAAATTAGCCATGAGCTGAGCTCAGCGGCGCATGCCTTTAATCTCAGCACTAAGGTGGAGGCTGAGATGGATCTCTGTGAGTTTGAGGCCAGCCTGGTCTACATAGTAAGTTTCAGGATACCCAGAGCTACATAGTGAGATCCTGTCTCAAGAACAAAACAAAACACCAAATGAGTTACCTAGGGAAGCTAGAACTAATTGTCACAAGTGCAGTGAAACTCGGTTTCCCAGCTGAGCTCACAGGTCAGAAGTCTGTGGTAGAGGAGAAGAGGAGGGCATTGCTGCCTCGCTTGTCTGGTTTGCCGGCTCGCCTTGGCTCGTGACCCCTTGGACACATCAGTCCCACGTCTGCTTCTGTGACTTCCAGCCTTACCTCTCTCCTTTCCTGGCTGGGCTACTAATGGTTGTTGTGTGGCACCCATGGATGTCCCAGGCCAAGGTCCTTCCCTTCATTACAGTTCCCGTATCTGATCACACTTTCTAGGCACCAGGATGTGGGCATTTTCAAGGAATCCTTATTCTATGCATCGTAACCCGGATACTGAGAAAAAGGAAGTGAGTCCTTTGCCTGCTCGCAGTTTCTTCATCTGTCCATTGTCAGGAAGAGAGAAAATTGCAAGAATCCTCAAGCGCACCCTGGGGACAGTCTGTGATTCCAAGACCTGCCCCTGCGGGTCAGACCACAAGAGGACAATCTCCCCTTGCTGTGGGTGACACCTGCTTGCTCTGCTCTCACTGTTAACCCCAGCTGTCCCGGAAGTCTCCTCAGCCCCCTTGCAGTCCTCTCTCTATTCTGGAGACTGAGGCTTCTTCATGAGAGCAGGACAAAGAGTTCTGGGTACCCCAGGACCATGACAGTATGGCTCATTAGGGTTACAGGGACCCCTCAAGTCTTCATGGGGTGCCTTAGTAAAGATGAGGGATAAGAACTCAAAGAAGTGTGGCAAGTTAGCCAGGCACAGTGGATTCCAGTGCTCGAGAGGTAGAGGCAGGCAGAGTTTTGAGTTCGAGGTCAGCCTGGTCTACAAAGCTCATTCTAGGACAGCCAGGGCTACACAGAGAAACCCTGTCTCAAAAACCTAAAACCAAAAGAGAAAGATGTGTAGCGGTTTGACCAGAGAGAAGATGCATTCGTGCAGAAATGACACAGGGTGTTCCGGAGGACAAAACTTGGCTAGAATTTTGGAAACAAGACTGGAGAATCCATTGCGGGGCAGCCAGTGAAAGAAGGCTGGAGGAAGTAGAGACTCATCCTGGAGGCCCAGCAGGGGCCACCCGGAGGGGCTGAGAGGGAAAGCAGGTGTGTTTCGGGACAGCTGGAAGACAGCGATGGACTCCCTTGTCCAGCAAGGCCTGGGAGAGAACTGTGGGAAGATGTACCTTGTTCTTTTCATCCGTCGCTGTTCCCACCCTGCCCTCCACTGCTGTTCCCCACCTCCGCCCCCGAGCCTTGTGGGGGCTTCTTACAAGAGAGGCAGATGTTTCTGGATACAGCTGGATACTGAGGTCCAGGGGAGGGGCTGGCCCCTTTGGACTTGGAAGAGTCCCAGAGAGGAAGACAGTACAGGAAGTGAGGGTGAAGGCAGAATGATCATCTAACTAGGGCCTTCCTGGACTGGCTAATCCTAGGGAAGCAAGTGTTGGCCCATTTTACAGGCAAACCAACTGAGGCTCAGGGCTGGCATCATTTCTGCTTCTGCCTCCTCACCTCCATCCCATGCTTGGTTTACTTCCCTCTCTCCTTTTCCTTAGGTCCTCTGTCCTCTCCTTGCCTCTTCCAGGAAGTCCACTGAGCTCCCCATTCAACAAGGTCCTATTGGACTGTTTGGCTCTTTAGCCCCATGGCTCTCAACCTGTGGGTCATGACCTTTTCAGGGGTCGAATAACCTGTTTACAGGGGGGTTGCATATCCGGTATCCTGCATATCAGATTACACTTACATTACACTTCATAACAGTGGCAAAGTGCAGTTATGAAGTAGCAACAAAGTAACTTTATGGATGGGCATCACCATAACACGGGGAACTGCACTAAAGGCTCGCAGCATTAGGAAAGTTGAGAGTCACTGCTGTAGACTGTTGGCCCAAAGTACCCAACCTGCTTCTCATCCACCCAGGAGTACGTGAGAACAGAGACTGGCTGGTCTATTGGATCTCTTACGAGGCCTGACGATGCTGGCGTGTGGAAAGAGCCACAGGTCCCCAGTACAGGCGCCGGGCATGGTGAGAAGACCAAAGGCAGCCGCCAGGGAGCCTCCAATGAGGTGAGAGGCTTGGCTCCACCCCAGCTCATAAAGAAGGATGTTAACAGCCTCCGAGGGAGCTGGCCAGGGATAATCAAAGGGGTGGGCCGGACAAAAGTGCCTTCCCTCTGGGTCAGCACGGGCACCTCCAGCCCCGCAGCAGCTCCTGCTGGAGAATAATAGTTCGTTTCTCCTCTTTCTTCCTCCTCTCCCCAACCCCCACCCCAGGACCCCTTCAGACCCCACACAGGGTCTGTCTTTCTTCCCTCCTCAGGACCCCCTAGTGTCTGTTGTTTTCCTCCTGTGGGATGGGTGTGGGTTCAGGTGGCGTCACTGGGTGATGAGGAGGGAGAAAGGGTGGGAGGTCTGGCCGGGCCTCCCACGGTCTGCTCCCACCACCCTGAGTTGCCAAACCAGGACCTCGGAGAGAGGCTGGAGGACTGCGTTGTGGGAAGCCATGAAGCAGAGAGGCAGGGGCCACATGGAGGGGAAAAACCTGGGGAGAGCTAGTGTGGAAGCAACCAGGGCCTGGCAGTCGAGGGGTTAGAAATAAACATGACTCTACATGGGGTACTGAGGGGATGCCTGCGTGTGCGGCCACTCCCGGAGACGTCACAGGGAGAACAGCATGCCTGAGGCAGTGACAGAACGTCAGCCTGGGCTTGGGAGCCAGGGGCTGTCCTCAGGACCTCGATGTGTCCCTCTAAACACAGACACTGGGAGACTCTTGAATTTGCATACATATATTTTTTTGTTTCACTCAATGTCTCCTCATCCTTCTTCCCAAGATTCTAATGCTAGACTCTTGCTTTGCATTTCTTCCCCCCACCCCCCAGCCCTGAGAGAGGATGCAGAAAAGATACTGCCCTCCCCCCCCCATTCATTTCCTGGGAGTTTAGTCCCCCAGGCTTTTCCTTGGTCTCCTGCCTCCGGCCACACCATTGATTTTCACAATTACTGACTCTGAAAGAGCCACCGCCTCCCCCCAGTGTGTCTACCCTGACCCCCTCCCCAAGTCATCCCTCATTCTCTGGGGAGACAACTCTTGGGAGAGTTCCTGTCTGTCCTGGACAGTTGCCTTTCAGAGTCGGCTCAGTCTTCACTTACACTCAGGGCAGGCTTTACCATGCCAGCCCTGGTCACAAAATCCCCAAGCCATAATTTACCTGTAAACTCCAGAGCTCCGGGAGTCTCAGAAGGCCTTGTCACTCCATTTAACAGGTAAACATAAGGAAAGAGAGGCCTACTGAACAACAGGAACTCATCTGTAGTTCCCCCGCCCCACTTCAGCCTAGAGTCTGATTCCCTGACTCTACTCTGTCGCCCATATGAGAGTCCATCTGACGTCCAGATCAGAGAGATGTGAGCCCAGAGGCCACAGAGATCACAGCCAACTTCCGGAAGAGCTTAGTGAGCTGCCTGTCTCTAGTGGTTTCAACTGGGGAGGTTAGTTCTCCTAAGTCCTTTGCTGAACATAAATGTGTCAGGTCACAGAAGCAGAGGTCAGCATGTCCTAGATCCTGTCCCAGGCCTCTTAGCAAAGTGCTGGATGGGCCAGCTGCTAACGGCTGGGAAGTGTGAAAATGCTAGGCTAGCAGTCTGAGCCCAGGGCTGGACCTCGTCATCCACCCTGCCGGGGGAGGGCAGGGTTTAACTGATCTTAGCTGATCATGGAAAGACAAGATGGTTTGCTAGGTGGAGGAAGGTGGGGAGAGGATGTCGGGGCTGACAGCAGGGGGAAAAGCCTATAGTACATTCGAGGCAAGGCAAGGAATCCCACGAGGCCAGTCGCTCACTGGACTTTGACAGGGAGGAGCCAGAGTCTAGAAATTCAGGCCTACCTTGAGGGTCTTTTAATATTTCACTTTAAAAGTAGTAAGGGGGTCAACCTGCTTAAGATAGGAAGCAAAGGATGTACAAGATGCAGGAAGGGCTGAGGCCCCAGACCTGGTAGGAGACTGTAGAAGTCTTCTAAGCAAGTGAGGCTCAGAGCCCTAGCCAACACATGGCGAGACAGTAAGAGCCCAATGAGGGGCCAGTTTATGACGAAGCCACACACTGACAACATGCCTGGTCCACACGGCGGAGGAAGAGCTGGAGATGGCCGGGCCCCAGGCCACTAGCTCGGGCGGTCTTCAGCTAACTTTTCACAGATGAGCCAGGGGGCCAGCTGGGAGCAAGGGCTAACCAACTCAGATTTCAACACCTTGTTAGAGGTCCCGTGGGGCGTGGGGTGGCTGGTTGGAATGTCAGGTCGGTAGCAGGGAGAATGAGGCTGAGTTCAGGAGGGGATGAGGGCTGCGTGGCTCAGAACTCACCTACCCAAAGAGTTCACATCAGACCAACTCACCCACCCAAAGAGCTCACGTCAGACCAACTCACCCACCCAAAGAACTCACGTCAGACCGTGTCTTAGCTGTGACCTAGGACAAGTCCCTCAGTCTCTCCTCATCTTGTCTATGAAACAGGAAGAGGAGGGAGTCATAGGAAGTTGAGGCAGTCTTTGGAAAACATTTCCACATAAGATCTCAAGTACTTCGTTCCCGCCACTGCTGGCCTGGATGTCCACCACTAACCAGGCGGAGGGCTTCCATCTGAAGTAGGTTACATTCTACTGTAGGCAGAGACTCCCTCAAGGGCTTAAGGAGGTATTTGCTCCAGGCTCTGGCCAGCTGACAGGGTGGGATAGCACACTCACTTCTGGGATGAACCAGACCTCTAATAAGACCCTCTGTCAGTGCTTAGGCCTTGCCTGAAGCCCCACCCAAGACTCCTGTTTCCGGGGAATCTAAGGAGCCAGGCCTTGCTTTCCACCTGGAAAGACTGAGTCAGGTACTTCCTGGTCTGTTCTAGGCATGGCTAAGGGGACCTCTGAACCATGTTTTCTCCAGTTGAACCAGTTCTCTGGCAAGGTGATTCTACAGGAAAGGTGGGAGGGTCCACATCAATGAGTGTCCAGTGCTTGCATCCCATGCAAATCATATACAAATGATATGCAAATGACCTAGAGTGCCTGTCTTGCCCCTGCAGCTTAGGAGGGTCTTTTCAGCAGTTCTGAGCAGGAGGGGCTCTGGAGAAGAGAGAGTCCATCCAGAGAGAAGCAGCACCCCCACCAGGGCCAGGACCCCACTTTGAGGGAGGGTACAAGCCAGGGAACTAATGGGCCGGTGATTCATTGCCCAGCTCTTATCTATACTAATTGGCTCTGCTGGCCTACTGATTCATGGCAAGGAGCCGGGCTCTGGGGGACCCCCCGTGTCCCTCCCCCCACTCCTCCCAGCCTCCTGTCCAGGATGGCTGCTGCGTGAGGCTTTTAGATCCAGGATCCATTCCAAGGGACTACTGCCCAGCATCCATCACTGCTGACAGACTGGAGCTCTAGGCTGGGGGCAGGGATGACAGTTCAGAGCTGCCATCTGATGCTGCGGACCCCACCTAGGTACCTACTAAGCCACTGGGGGAGGGGTGCCTAAAGGTAGCTGGAGCCTTGGCTGAGTGCTATGGAGGTTCCGGGGAACAGGGTAAGTATGAGAGATGATTTTAATGGTAGTTGGGTTGCAGATGAAAATACAGGAGCGGCCTTGGGGGCAGGAGAAGGTTTAGGCAAAGACTTAGGCACAGAAGCCCGTGGGCTAGGAGAGGTAAGGTGACTCTGGGGACTGGGAGTTGTCCCGTGGTACTCTGCCATGAATCAGTAGGACAGCAGAGCCAACTCATACTGCTGGTAAGAAACCTAAGGTTTTGTTTGAGACACTGTTTGCTGCGTGACCTTGTATAAGTCGCTTGTTCGGTCTGAGCCTTCCAAGCACAGCGTCTGCAGAAGACAATCAGTCCCAGGCACAAGCACTCCTGGTAGCCATCCTTTGACGATGTCTAGGTCTCTGCACTGTCTGCCAATCATTACAGCCCACAATGACAAAAGATGTCCGCGGGCAAACCTGTACCCCCTCCCTCCCCCGGCCATACCCCCGGCTCCCCGGGTACAGGGATGGCTAGGATCTGCACTCTTCTCCAGACCACCTCGGCACACAGTGATTTTGAAGCTCCTCAAGGCCCCAGTGTCTTCCTTCACGTGGGAATGAGCATATGAGGCCACGCCCACCCGAGTAGAGCCGGGTAGGTGGGCTTTCCCACTCCCCTTCCAGAAATCGGGCAGGCACAGGGCAAGGGCTGGCCAGGATACACCAGGGCTCGCAAGGGGCCGGGCTGAAGCTGGAGGAATACGTTCTGCTGGAATCCATGAATGGACAAGTCTCCTGCAGCCTTGACAGAGGAAGCCTCGGCTGTGGTGGCAGTTGATGAATGGAGAGCACGCCGGCGGCTTCCTGGCAGGCAGCGCCACCAAGGCTTGGCTGTCATTTCCACGACGCTTTCACCCTAGGCCTTATGCCGTTGTCCGCATCGCTTGCCAGCTTGAATTTGAAACCAAATCCAGAATCGGTCTCTGCTCAGCTGCCACCAGCACCGGTAGCTGGACACGCCAGCCACCCGAGCTGGTTCCCCATCCCAGCACACGTACACAGACACCTACACGCCGCTCTCCACTCAGCAATCAGGCCATTTGGAGACATAAATCAGGTCTCTTTATGCCTCTATTCAAAACTTCCCCTACAGCTTTAAACCCCGTTGTTAGCAGAACATCTGACTCCCTCGCTTTCCCTCACCCTCACGTGGTGAGTCCCTGGCTGCCTCCATGAGCCACCTCCAGTCCACCTTCCATCACTCTGCCCCAGTTCTAAATCTGCCAGCAAATGTTTCAGGGTCCGGTCAAGGCTGGACATCTATAATCTTCTCTTCCCAGAATGCTTTGCCCCCTGTTCTGTACCTAGCCAAATTCTTCTCGGACTTCACATGTCACCTCATGAGTGATGCCCTTCCCGTCCTCATGGTCACAGCCCCAGCACCTAGCATACCAGCCTGCTTTGTTGTCTGCAAGCCCTGCAAACTCTGATGAATTCTCATTCATTGCGATGCTGTTGTTGCTTTGAGACAAGGTCTCACTATGCAGACTGGGCTGCTCTCAGATTTACTGTGTAGCACAGGATAGCCTCAAATTTGCAGTAACCCTTTCACTCAGCCTCTTGAGTGCCAAGATCATAGGTGTGTACCACTGACTCTGAATTCTTATTTAAACACCTGGCTCCGCCTTCTCATGGTCCTGTCTGTCTCCTAAACCTCTCTGTGAACAAGCAGCTGGTTTTTGGCTATCTAGGTCTCTGCGGCATCCAAGGATTGATGCTGCCCTAATGGACTCTATTTCTCTTTTGCAGGGAAATTCTGTCTCCTCTATGTCCTTCTTGTAGTTATAGGTTGAGCCTCCTGGCTGTGTCAGAGCACAGGGCCTTCCACAGGCTCTGACCCAGGGAGTAGACAGAGAGCCACCCCAGGAGAGAGGACTCTCTTCTAGCTACTCCATGGGCGCCCCTCCCTGACAGGCCAGGAAGCCCCTCTCACCCAGCATCCATCCACTCAGCTGCCATCTGAGCTCTCAAGTGGCCTCGGTGACCCTAAGTCCCTCATAGGAGTTACTTCTCTTCCTGCTTCCCTACCACAGAGGAAGCTGGGGTCAGGGGTTGAGGGGGGCAGCCAAGTTCATGTTCTGGTTGCTCCAAGGCCAGGGTCTGCAGGAAAAGGGTCTGGCAGCAGTGTGTGTGTGTGTGTGTGTGTGTGTGTGGTAGGGGGCGTGTAGAGTGAAGGATGAATTTTATGTTCTGGAAGGCAAACTCAAAACCTGGAGAGAAGTCCACCAGTGTAAAGGCACCAGGAGACTCGGTTTCCTGCCCCAGAGATCCAGCTTCCTTGGTTATTACCACAGAGTCCTCCATATGGGGATCCTGAGGCACCCCTAACTCCCTCTCCCCTCCCATTTGCTCCCCCATCCTGCATGGTTGGGTTTCCTGAATGAAGTGTCTGTGACGTGAATGGTGGCTTTGCCAGAAGTCCACACGTGGGAACGGCAGCTCACTTCCATAGCCAGTTCAGTGGGTTCCTTGGTGCAAATGTCGTTTCCTCTCTGAGATTCAGTTTCCCCATTTGAATAATGAGTCAAGGATCCCTGTTAGTTTTGTGCTTTTTGTTCTGCAATATTCATTTAGCTGGAAATGGCACACACATGTGGTTTGTGTGTATGTGTGTGTGTATGTGTATGTATGTGTGTGTATGTGTGTGTGCATGTGTGTATGCATGTGTGTATGTGCATGTATGTGTGTGTGCATGTGTGTGCATGTGTGTGCATGTGTGTGTGCATGTGTGTATGTGCATGTATGTGTGTATGTGTATATGTGTGTGCATGTGTGTATATGCATGTATGTGTGTATGTGCATGTATGTGTGTGTGCATGTGTGTGTATGTGTGTGCATGTGTGTGTATGTGTGTGTGCATGTGTGTGTATGTGCATGTATGTGTGTGTGTGTGTGTGTGTGTGTGTGTATCCATTGTGTCCAGGGTGGAAGCAAATTGAAGGCTGAGGACCGTTCCTAGCTCTAATCCCTTATGTCTGTGATCTTCCTTATTTTGTATCAAGGTTCTCTTGCAGGATATATAGACACATAACACAAACACACCACACCACATACTATACACCACACCACACCACACACCATACACACACCATACACACATGTACATACACATGTGCACACACCACATTCACACACACACACCATATACACACCACATACACATACCATATACACACATCACACACATACCATATACACATACCACACATACACCACACACAGAATACACACACATCATACACATATACACATACCACACTCATGTACACAAACATACACACATGCACACATACACACACACATACACACATATACCACACACACATACCATACAAATACACCACACACATGTACATCACACACACACATCATACACACAAGTAAACACATGCACATACATGCATACACACATGCACACACACCACACATACAAACACGAACACTGGCACACAAAGATACACACATGCACATGTACACCACATACATATCACACACACACATACCACATACCACACACACCACACATACCACACAATTTATTCAACTTGCGCTGAAATAGTAACAACAGCTGCCTCACACCTGAGAGGCTGACTTCCGGTGGTCACTCTGGAGGCCGGCTGCCTCAGCCAATGATGGAAACACTGGTTGTGACATCAGTGAAGGGTTTAGCAGCAGCACAGCAACAAGGGTGAACCCACTGGGCAGCCAAGCAGGCAGTAGGCGTGTAATCCTCTATCTGCCATGTACCCATTTTTATCAAGGCTACATCAGAGAGCACTGCCCGCTCTTCCCAATCATTTAAAAGCAATGGAGGATTCTCCTAGTCAGGCGATTCTAATTTGTGGCAATTGAGATTACAACCAGCGGTCACTCTTGCCTTCCCTTTCCCCAGACCTTTTAACTGAAAAGAGAAATCCCGGAGCTGTAGAAGAGAGGAGCTCCTTGCCGCCTTTTGCTCAACTCCCCAAGCCCGTGGAAAGAGGTGTGGCCTCTCTTTCTGGAGGGGGCGGTCTCAGAGGGAACCCAGTTAAGCAGGGGATGCTCCTGTTGTCCTCAGAGCCTGCTGAAATCAGGTCTCTCAGACTTAAGGCTGCTCTTTCCCAGAGTCAACCGACATTAGCAGCGGTCACCAGCCCCTGGAGACTTGGCCGTGTGCCCCCAGCTCCTAGGGCGCAAAGAGGGTGATCCAGGGGCCGGGACCACCCTGGGAGTGGGCTAAGGTCTGTGGTGGGCATTGCAAGCCTGTTCTCAGGGACACTAGAGAAGGGGTTTAAAACCCAGCAGGTTGAATTTCCAAAAACTATCCTGGGATCAGGCACATTTTCTCAGCCATCTGATTGTGGTTTTAAATGGGAAACACAAGCCGGTGAGGGTGGGGCCTGCTTTGGATGCCCCTCCCCCCTCCATCCCAGAACCCACCACAATGCTTGCTTTCGGAAAGGCAAACATGTGATTATATTTATTTCACAGGCCTGGGAAGCCTGATTGGCATCGTCACCCTCCTCCCTGCTGAGGTCACATAGGCCTGGGGTTTCTACCAGTGCTTTTTTCTCTCCCAGAAGTTGCGGGTAGTAGGGACTGGCAGAATTGGGGTAGAGAAAGATCAGAGTTTTAGAATAAGCTTTGGGTTACCTGGACTAACTAGGGTGCCTCAGTTATCCTATCTGTAAAATGGAGGTGACCAGATCTTCTGTGGCAAACAGCCACCAACAGTCTGTGATAAGGCATGTGTCCCCATTATAGAGTACTAATGTGTGTAACCAATAATAATGTATTACAGAAATGATATGTGACGTCTGAGGTCTGATCTGGATGATATGGTGTACTGGCTGGTTTTGTGTGTCAATTTGCCACAGGCTAGAGTTATCACAGAGAAAGGAGCTTCAGGTGAGGAAATGCCTCCATGAGATTCAGCTGTGGGGCATTTTCTCAATTAGTGATCAAGGGGGTAGGGCCCCTTGTGGGTGGTACCATCTCTGGGCTGGTATTCTTGGGTTCTATAAGAGAGCAGGTTGAGCAAGCCAGGGGAAGCAAGCCAGTAAGGAACATCCCTCCATGGCCTCTGCATCAGCTCCTGCTTCCTGACCTGCTTGAGTTCCAGTCCTGACTTCCTTTGGTGATGAACAGCAACATGGAAATGTAAGCTGAATAAACCCCATAGAACCCCATAATATGACCCCATAGAAACAATGCCCGGGAGATGGATGGTTGAAATTCTTTAGGCGTCTAAATCTGGGTGCAGTTTGTTTTCCAGTAAGAGGTAACTAATAGACCCCAACAGTCCCTAATCCCCCTGGCTCGGACCACCTCAAGCAGCTGTCCTCAGGCCTTGCCCCACCCCCACGTCATTGTGTCACCCCCTCCGTTCTAGAGCCATCTCTCCTTCACTTTCCTCACCTGTCAGAGCTCCTCACATTGGCCTTAACTCAGTTACACCCAAGCACCCCCTAGAGAGTCGGAGCTACCCAGCCTGTCTCATGAAACCTGATTCTGGAAAACGTTAGCTTCAGCAGACATTCTTCCGAAGCCTCCAGCACACAGTAGTCGGTAAATGTTTACAAGCACACAGGGTCAGGGGAAGCAGCTCAGCGGGCGGCGTGCTTGTCCAGCATTGACCCCCAGGTTTGGCAGCACATGCTTGCAAGCCCAGCACTAGGAGATGAAGGAAAGGGGATCAGAAGTTGCAGGTCATCCTCGGCTACATAGTGAGCTCAAGACGGTCTGTGTATATGAGAATCTGTTGCAAAGCCGGAGAGATAGTTCAGAGCCTGAAGATACCTGCCACCTACCAAGCCTGCCACCTACCCAGCTCTGATCCCTGGGACCCGCATGGTAGAAGGAGAGAACTGCCCTCTGTGTCATATACTCTGAACTCTGTGCACAGGGTGTGACATGTGCGCATGTGCGCGCACACACTAAATCAGATGTAAAAAAATCTTTTTTATTTTGATGTTTCAAGACCAGGTCTTTCTGTGTATCCCTAGCTGTCTTGAAGTTCTCTCTATAGACCAGGCTGGCTTTGAACTCACAGAGATCTATCTGTCTCTGCCTCCCAAGTGCTAAGATTAAAGCCCTGTACCACCGATGCCTGGCTGTAAAAAGATTTTTAATGAACCGGCAATTTTTATTTCTCCAAAACCGTTTCCACCTTTACTAAAGTCTTATGAGATAACAGGTAGTGAACACTCGTGCCACATGCTGCCAAGGACTGTGCCAAGTGGCCATTAGTTAAATAGCTTTCTGCAGTGGTTGTTTCTGGACACCTGAAGCAGAGACCAGAAGCCAGCTCCTTCCCCCTGTAGAGTACACACTGACGGCTTACCACACACACCTCACCCATGTGAACCTACAAGGGCCTCTACTGAGTGTTGCCCAGGACTGAACCAGGAGCCTCTCCCTCAGCTCTGCCGCCCTCAGCTCACCCCACCATCACTCAGTTTTATTCCTTGAGCCTGGCAAATGTTCAGTGCAGCCAATTCCTTTGCCAACCTTCAGAGGTTCAAAGTTATCCTTGGCTAGATAATGCAGGAGGCCAGCCTGGGCTACGTGAGATTCTGCCTCAAATCCAGAAAAAAAAAAAAAAAGCCTGGTTTGTGACAAGGACTCAGTGAGACTGTGGCTTTGCAAAGCAGCCTACCAACTGTGACATTCTGTGTGGATAGATACAGGGTTAGCTGGCAGGCACTGCTCACGGCTGCCCCCTCCTTCACCACGCACATGTCCTTGCTGCTGCAGAGGTTATATTAGCTCTCCGCAAACACCCCATGACCTTGTTGGTGCTGCCCAACCTTATCTAGAAGGTTCTTCCCTTTCCTTTCTGCCTGACTTGCTCCTAGTCATCCGTCATAGCACACTTTAAGGGTCACCTCCTCCATGAAGCTGGAAATGTCTTCTCCCAGCGGAATGGCTTCTGGCTTCTTCGTGGATGCTCTTCCCAACGGCTGGCTCTCCTATACAACACTTGCCTCCCATTGCGGGCTGTCTTAGCCATCTCTGCGTGCTTGTACGTAACGAACATTCAATGCACTTTGGCCTTCCTTCCTCTGTAGTCTCATCCTTGACAATTAGCTGATTCTCCTTGTTATCCCCAAGCAGATCACACTTGGAGATTTACTCCCTACCCCTTCCCCCACTAAAAAAATTTTTTCTCCATCAATTACCTGCCCTCTGCAAAAAAGAATCAAAATGAGGCGTGACTGTGGGCTGGCACTCTGCCCCTCTCCCAGAGTCCGGGAAAGACAAGAAAGGCGTGGGGAGGGATGCAGGCAGGGGGAGGGATGCAGGCAGGGGAGAGGCTCTGGTACCCTGCCCCACCCCCACCCCCCAGGAAATTGGCTTTGGCTCCTCTGTGGTGATGGTGGGGGTGTCGGTGTTCCGGGGTTTTCTGGCATTTCATTTATGCCTTGGAAGTTGGCTAGGGCTGTCAGGGGATCTCAGGAAAGGCCTGGCTGGTGGCAGGGGGTGTCTCTGACATCTCCCTTCACCCAGGGCAAGATCAAACATCAAAAGCACAGGCTGGTGCCTGGCTTGATGGAGCCTGGCGAGCCTCTTCCAGATGTGTACAGCTGCTTCTCCCAGGTCCCATCCAGAGGCTTGGACTTGAAGACCTCTGTCAGCCGTTCTGTGGGTCTCAGATACCCAGGTTTGGGACTAAGGGGGTTGGTGTCCTCTTGTCCTCATCTCTTGTCCACAGTCACAGCTCTCCGATGATGATGGCGACCTCTCAGCCTCTCCTTCATTCATCCAAGGTTTCTTTGAAGACACGAGCTGGGAAGTCCTTCTTGCTGCTTGTTCTACATCCTTCCTGATGTGATAGCCGTTCTCCTGAGACTGCAGAATGGTAGAAGAGAGACTCTCAGGCAGAGAGGAGGGGAAGAGAAATGCTTGAGATCTTTTGACCTGGGAAATGTGGGAAGATAATGAAATACGTAGTGATCCAGTTAAAAACTGAAACCGGGAGTATCCACTTCCGGGAGCATCCACTTCCGGGCACTCAGCTGGCAGAGCTGTCCGCCTCTCAGCCGCCGGAGTCCCTCTTCCCAAATGCTATAAGCTCCTAATAAGGATGTAATACAGTTGAATGTATTACAAATTTGATTGTTTATAGAAATTTACCCAGCTGCAGACAGAGGACTGGGAAGACTGACCCCGTGGGAAGATGGGAGCGCAGGAGATTGAGGGGGGTGGAGAGGGAAGGTTGGGAGGAGCATGGAGCAGAGGAGAGGGGAGGGGCATCAAGATGGGAAAGAGGAAGGAAGGTGTTTAGAAGAGGGTGAGAAGGAGCAAGGAATGAAGGGGAGAGGGGAGGACTCAGGGTAGTGGGTGGATGAGGGGAGCTCTGGGAGGGGGTGGGACTGTACTGCCCCATAGAGTGACCAGACACAGGGCTCAGAGGAGTCGGGACCAGAGATCTATTGGGGGAGTCAACTGGGATTACTGCTATGGGGTGGGGGTTAGGGTGGGGAGGGAAGAAAGACAGCCTACCTCTATGGCTTCAGGCTGGCCACTGCCATGGACTGAAGGGTATTGTTCTCAGATTTGCAACTTCGCAGGTTGCATCCTGCATGGTAAAGTAGGAAGCACTGTGAGAGCAGGAGCCTAGGGGCCTGGGACCAGCCCTAACAGCTCTCAGTGTCCGGATGAGAACTGGACTCAGGAAGAAGGCCATAGATGGTGCTGCTAGGGCCACCATCACAGGGTAGTGACGGTGGATAGGAACTGGTGACCTCCTGCTCCTCCATGCCACACCCTTGGAGGCTACCTCATGCTTCCCAGATAAGCATTTTGATGCTTATCTCTAAGATGGCAGAACTCTCCCACGCCTTCATCCACAAGTCCTCCTCTTTCCCCAAGAGCCCCACACCTCAAGTTGGAGAGAGAGAGTACTGTATGCAGAAAGGCTTGTTAGTCCCAAAGGGGAAGGTTATACTGTCCTAACTCCCAGGTACAGGCAGGGGGAGGTGACACATTGACATCTATCTGACACATGGGGCTTGGAGAAGGGCAGGAGTCAGGAGGAATCTCTGTGGATGAGCAGAGACAGCCATACCTGCTAAGCCAACCCAAGGAATGAATCTTCAGAAAAGCTCAATTAATTGATAGGAACAATGGTTTGGTTTTATTAGTAGAGCTCTAGCTGGGTCTAGAACTTCTAGAACCTCTTTTTAACTCTAAGTTCTACACCGGAAATTGGCACATGCCAGCCACTAGCCTAGTCACAGAGACCTACCAACATGGTGCCCATCCCCAGAGAGCCGGTGGTCTAAGGGCAGAAGCAGGCAGAGCCTATAACAGTGGTACGAGCTGCAAGCCTGGCATACAATAGATAGTCAGGGAATCTCTGAAATAAACAGTGTGAACAGAGTTCTGGGGGCAGATGGGGCTTTTGTGGTGGGGGAGACTTGTCCAGAGGACAAGGCTCAGGAACCTGTGTTCTGTGAGGGCATAGATGCTCCTCTGCAGACCTCGGAACCCCGTGCTGGGTCCAGCAGGGAGCAGGAGAAAGGTATGATCAGTTAATCCTGTGGCAGTTACGAGCTATGAGCTGTCAGCGGCAGAGACTTTATGGTTTGATGTAACTGAAGTTTCCTGGGGCAGAGCTAAGGCCACGGTCCAGACAAAGCTAAAAGATGGATGATAAATCCCACCGAGCGCCTCTTGGCTTATGCTCCAATGAGCATCACGCTGTCCCCAAGGAGGCTTACCGCATCATCAGCAAGAGGAAAGCCCAGAGCACTTCAAGTGGGTGGGCTTCATGATATCTCTATCTCCCGGTAGCAGTGCTTTGGTCTCATGGCTGCTCCTGGGGTGTGCAGAAAGGTGAGGACAGAAAGTATATGATCTCCACAAAAATGTTCTATTTCCCATATGGCAGTGTGGTACCAGGCAACATTATATGAATGACTCATATACCTGAATTGGATCTTGGAGGGTGCATAGGAGCTCAAGTTATAGCACACACACACACACACACACACACACACACACACACATACACACACACACACACACATACATACACACACACACACACACCACATGAGTCTGATTTGACACTGTTTTGTTGTCATTCCTGGCTGCCCATCCATGATTGTCCCCGTCTGTGTGTCTGGGTCCTCTTGGAAAGCCCAGAGGGCAGGGATAATGTCTGCCACCCTTCATCTGGGTACTACCCAGGCCTGTCTATTTAGACGTTAATGAAGGTTATTTGGGCTCTGTGGCTGCCCTCTCCTGTAAGCTTTCCCAGGGGCATCCCAGGTCACCTCAGCCTTAGAGGAGAGCGGAGTGGAGAGGAGCTGAGGACCCGAGGAGGAGGTGATAAGGAACCCCACCCACAGCCTCTCCCACTCATCCTAGATGTCTCCCCTCCTCTTCCTGGCAGGAAGAAAGTCCTTTAAAGCTACTTGCCAATTGTAAACATCACTATCTGACCTTAAAAGAAGCCAACCTGTTCCTCCTGATCCTTAAACAGTAGCATGAGGAGTTTAGAGAGTTCACAACCCCGCTTTTCCAGCTTATTCCTATCCCTGGTGTGATGGTTTGTATATGCTCGGCCCAGGGAGTGGTCCTATTAGGAGGTGTGGCCTTGTTGGAGTAGGTGTGTCACTGTGAGCGTGGGCTTAAGACCCTTGTCCTAGCTGCCTGGAAGCCAATCTTCAGATGAAGACTGTCCTAGCAGCCTTCAGATGAAGATGTAGAGCTCTCAGCTTCTGCACCATGCCTACCTGTATGCTGCCATGTTCCCATCTTGATGATACTGGACTGAACCTCTGAACCCGTAAGCCAGCTCCAACTAAATGTTGTCTTTTATAAGACTTGCTTGGTCATGGTGTCTGTTCACAGCAGTAAAACCCTAACTAAGACACCTGGCTTTTTAGTGGTGTTTTGTGATGACTTTATAGAGGGCCTCCTTCTTTTTCTGCCCCCACCTTCTACCAGAGGCCAGTTAAGCTGTTCCCAATCTAGCTCTTCCTGTATCCATGAGTTCCTTCTCTGTAACACTGAACATTCTGTACCAGGCAGGACGAGCATCCTGAGGAACAGACACAGGCACTCCTGCGGGGCCCGGCACCAAGCAGAGAAGACTGGAGAGGAGTGACCCTATCAGCATGGGTTCCCAGATTGGAGCAAAGTTGGCTTCCTGAAGAATGCTTCTGTGGTGGGGTGAGGGGCAGATGGGAGGGAGGAGGCAGTCGGGAAGAGGGGCGTGGCAAGTGGTGAGGCTGGAGAGTAGACTCTGGACAGCAGCTTCCACTTGATTCCTTAGCTGAGTTCTTCTGTTTCACCCCGCCCTTGTCTTCATTCATCCCTACGTTCGATGGTTACTGCGGTCCATTCATTCCTGTCTGGGGCCCTCAGGGCAAGGTACAAAGCTGGCTGCTGCTGAGCTGGAGAAGACGGGGAGAAGGGGGTGCAACCATCAGCCCTTCCTCACAGACCTCAAAGGACAAAGAAGGGGCACCCAAGAAAGATGGGGTGAGAGAGGAAGAGTTGGTTTTGTTTAGCACTGAAGCTTTCCCCTAAGACTGAATTGAGTTGAGACTGTGGCACACACCATCAGCCCTGGTGCTAGGTGGCTTCATACGACCATTGCTGGCCTACCAGAGGAGGCAGGGGGTCTCCCAGGAGCCAGGTATTGGACAAGGGCCTCGAGAAAAGAAGAAGGATAGAAAAACTGTGTGTGTGTGTGTTTCTGAAGTTGCAGTAATATAAAGCAAAGGAGGATTAATGGAGGTCAGATTGCCCAGGGGCTGGCTCCAGGCAACCCTCTGCCTCAGTCCTGTCCTGCTGAACCACTCACAGCTAAGCCCAAGAAAGGACACGCACAGCAAACATCCACTCTCCCGACCTGGGTCATCTGTAGCTAGGATGAAGGAGGGCCAAGCAGGCTAGGGGTGGAGGCTAGGGGTGGAGTTGACTCCTCAGGCTCTGGGGTCTACAGGTGTTCTCTTAGCCCCTTAGAAATCTGTCCCATCAGGGGACATTGTGGTCTGACAAGGGTTAGAATGGCTATTCACTGACACCAACCCAAGAAAGATCCCCCACTTGATGGATACCTATCCTGTCCTCAGGGACAAAATCTTGTCTTGGGAAAGCTCCTAGCTACAGACCTAACCTACCCAGGTGACCAAACTACGTTTTTCCTGGCCCCCGCTTGGAGCACAATGAGGAGTGAGACAGAGGAGACAGTGTGTTGTCCAGAAGGGCACAGCTGTGGCACGGCCCTGCTCCTGATGAGAGTGACAGCAATGTGTGTGTGTGTGTGTGTGTGTGTGTGAGTGATGCAGGCATGTATGCATGTTCATGTGTGTGTATGCATGTTTACATGTGTGTATGCATGTTCACGGGTGTGTGTATGCATATGAAGGCCTGAAGTTGACATCAGATATCAGATGCCTTCCTCTGTCACTTTCCACTTTATTTACTGAGCCAGGGTCTTTCACCAATTCCAGCTAGTCTAGCTGCCCAGGTTGGCCGGGGATCCCTTGTCTGTGTCCCCTGAGGGCAGCTGCCTCCTGCGCTGCTTTTGCCAGTTTGGGGGATATAAACTCCAGTCCTCATTCCTCATGCTTGTAAAACCAGGTGCTTTATCTACTGATCCTTATCCCCAGGTCTCCTCCTCCTCCTCCTCCTCCTCCTCCTCCTCCTCCTCCTCCTCCTCCTCCTCCTTATTTCAGACTGGCCTTGAGCTCAGTCTGTAACCTCCTAGTCTGGCCTTATATCCACAGCTAGTCTCTCAAAGGGCACCCAAAATCTATGGAGGTCCTCAGAGGGAAACAACCAGATATAAGTCAGGATAGACTGTCCTAAGGCAGTTATTGGGCCACATGGCAAGGTGAGACCAGAAACACCCCTCCCCTTCTCTGAAACTCTCCCTTCTTTGATGCCCTTTCTCTTCTCTTCTCTCTCTCTCCCTCTCTCCCTCCCTCTCTCCTCTCTCTCTCTCCTCTCTCTCTCCCTCCTCTCTCCCTCCCCCTCCCTCCCTCCACTCTGCTCCCCTCCCCCACATTTATCCTAGAGCTTACTTTATCTGCCCACCCCCCTCTATCGATCAGTCTCCCCAAGCTCTAGCCAGCACGAAGGCCTTGGACGGTACTCACAGTCTTGCTTTAAAATTTATTGCCCAGTAAACGAGGCGGCAGATGGAAGTCTCAGCCACCCCACCCCCACCCCCCACGTCTCCTCATCCCAGCAAAAGCCAATCTCCGTGAGAATGTCGTCCATCAAACGCACCAATATGTGGTTATTTATAGGCTCCCCCCTTCCAAGAAAGCAGGCTGATTTTTTCCTCCCCTCTCTCTCTTCTCTGGGCTCTTGGCTCTCAGGCGCGGTAAGGGGGACGGTTTATCAGGGGTCGATATTTTAAAAAGCTGCACAATGAGGTTCCCGTCCCTCGGATGCTAGGGTAGGGGGCGTCGTGTCTTGATTGGAATGAATTAATTAGAAGCGAGGCACTTTGAGTCTCTGAGTTGGGTTATTTATAGTGTTCGGTTAATTTTGATAATTAACACTGGGGAGGAATAGCGCGTTCCGGGCACCACGGTGCCCGCCAACAGAGACCCACTTCCCGCTTCACCGCTACTGTGCCAGGCGCTGCTCTGTGTGGATCCTGGCAAAATAGGCTGCATCCTGCTGAGGAGTCCCGGGGTTCGCTAAAAGTGGAACAACGGAATGAGGGAAGGCCAAGGGCAGGGAGACCACTGGGGACTCCGGGTTCTCAGGAGTCCCTGTCTCAGGTGACCACCTAATACCTGGCCAATGCAGGGGCAGGACTAGGGAAGCTCGCCCCAGGTCTAAACACAGCGTTTCCTTCCCCTCCATCAAAACAGAGAGCTGGAATGACACAGGTGACAGGAACCTGACAAGGCCAGGGAAGGACTACCAGCTACCCTTGCTTGGGGAAGCAGAAGGCTTTGACTGGGTCAGAAAGGGCCTTCCAAGGGCGAGAGGGCTTCTCATCACCTGCAAGGGACAGGACTTTAAGAGTCTGTCCCCAGCGTGTCTGACTGGCTTCGTCTCTGCCCACTGCTCTTGCATCCTCGGGCTCTCCCTAAACCGAACCGATCTCTCTGTCTGGATGGGGCTCCTGCTTCTGTACCCCTGTTCCTTGTTATGGTTTCAAATGGTCTCGCTCTGCTGGGGAAACCCATGCTCCTTCCCTGTAGAGGGTCCAGCTACCTCTTCTGACCTCTGCTGAGCCGGTGGCCTTGCTTTCTTGGTGGCATCTTCAAATGATAGCAGACCAAGATGGATATAAAAGGATGCCAAGCACCGGAGGCTCTGACTACACCCCTCTGCGGAGTGTGGCCCCTTCCACTGTTTTCCTGCCTGTGAGCTAGGTCGTGATGAGTGGAACACAGGAACACCATTGAGGGTCACCAACACAGTGGTGACAAGAACTGGCTCCCAATCCCAAGAGGGGGCAGGTGGGACCACCCGGTCGGTACAGGACCAGGAAATGGTGGGAGTTCTTTGTCTTGCACAGTGCAGAGGCGATCAGAACATAAGAGCAACTTCAAACGCCATCATTCTGTCTTCTACTCTCGAAGGGAAACTCCACTCCAGGCCCTGCCAGGGACTGAAGCCAGACCGGAAGCAGGATCTGTGTGACCAAGGGCCACAGGCTTCGCTGTTCCTGAAGCCCGTGCCAGCTCTCTGCCCCCGCCTTCCCTCCTCCCCTGCAGATGGTCTCAGGTGTCCCCCACAAATCCCTTCCCACCTCTCCCTCTTCCCCTTCTCTTGGGGCTGCAGAAAAAGAGGAAGAAGACAGTGGTGGGGGTCTTGACCCCTACTGAATTCTGCCAGTTTCCTGCCACCCCAGCCCATTAACAAAACTGCGGTGGCTGCACACCAAACCCTTGCCCATAGCCTCACCCATCTGACTAGCAGGGCCCCCCTCCCAGGCACCTGCCTTTCCCACATGGGCATCTTAAATCTCTTGAGGGAGGGTCTCTGCCTCCTGCTGCTTCTCCAGATGCTGTATGCTTTCAGCCGACACCTGTACACTGGGCCACCTCTGTGCTTGGGGGGAGTTAATCATTCACTTTCTTTACTGGATTTTCTGTCAGACCCCAGTGTCTGGTCCCCTTCCCCACCCTGGCAACCCCTGGGTACTGCAGGCATATAAATGTCTTCTGTTTCCCACACCAGCTTACACTGGTTCCAGAGTGTGTTATGCTGCTGTCTCACGTCCAGTGGCCTCCAGGCCGGACTCTCTGTGCAGGGTCTGTGGATACATGACAGCTGTGGACAGTCCCCTGACCTCATGGCCCTGAAGGCCAACCTCAGACACCTGAGGTTCCCTTCACTTTTCAGCCCAGTGGCCTGTGGGGAGCTGCTCCTTTGCCTCCAGCTTCCTCAGAACTGAGTGCACATTTTTAATTAAAGTGGAAAAAGAGCTGAAAATCTGTTCGCATTTAATCATCTTGACGACCTTTTTGCTTAAGAGTTTCCAGCTGAGTGGGGGAGCTCTGGGGAGGGGCTGTGAAGGCATTTCTGAGCTCAGCCTGGGCCTGAAGGGGAGGGCTGGGGATGAAAAAATGTATCCAGCCAGGTGGCTGGGCTAAAAGTGTCAACTCAGCACTTCCTCATCTGGTGGCTCCTCCAGGGGCCCTTCCCCGTACCTCTACCCTCCTCCTCCCCTCCCCTCCCCCCAGGCACCCAGCAGACTGGTCAAGAACCTGGTTTCATGGCACAGGAGCAGGGAAAGTGTGATGAGGGGTCTTCCATTTTGTCACAAGCAGAAAAGCAGGCCTGGAGAGCCCAGGGTACTTCTGGTCACAAAGGGACCTGGGCAAAGCCTCCTCAAAGACTATTGAAACTTTTTCCATCACTCCCTTCTCTGTAACTATCCCAAGGAAAGATTTGAAACCTGTCTCCAGGCCTCAACTTCCCCTGTATACTTCTGGGTCAACTATTCACTTCTCTGAAATCTGTCTGCCAGCTTCCAATGTATAAATGAACACCATCTTCCCATCCCAGCTATACAATGCTGCTGATTGGGGGAAACCTCTAAGATGAGAAGATCACCAAGGCCATGCATGGTTGTGGTCCTGCCCAGTAGAGGACACAACAGGAGGAGCAGGAAGTTCCTCTCCACTGTCTGGGCCACCTATATGCTCCCAAGGACCCAGAGACTGTCCTTGGGAATAAGAGAATAAAGAATCTGCCTTCCCCTCCACCTCTCAGGAAGAGGGTCAGTTGCTACATGCAGACTCTGTAGGATGATCTGGTGCCTCTGGTCTTCTGTCCCCTCAAAGCCTGGCTTCCTTCATTCCAGCTTGGGATCCACACATTTGAACAGAGCCCAACTCCTCCTGGGTGGGGCTGGGAAGCAATCCTCCTGTAGCAACACTTGCTTTTCTGGCCATCAGAGGGAGTCTCCTCTCTGTGAGGGACAGGCACAGGGAACATGATTTTGTCCAGATTCTGCATCGGTGCCCTTTGCCCTCCCCTGCTGGAAACCAATCGAGACAATTGCACTTGACCCCACTTCCCAGACATGGGGGGGGGGGGTGTCGAGAGAAGCAGAGTGAAGATATGCTTGGCTCTGGGACGGCTCCTCCTCCACTAATTCCCGTGGGAATTTCCCTGAAGCCAGAGGCCTGTCACAGCCCTGGCTCTTATCTACAGCAGGAAGGACCCTGGGCCCAGTCCCCAGTGTTGAAATGGCATCTTAGCCCTCATCCGGTTTCTAGCTAGAAGCCACCATCAATGGCAGCATCAAATATGAGACTAATTGACATCTTTCCGGCCCTCCCTGGCTTTCAAAGCACACTTACCCACACTCTTTTCTTGACTATTCATTCTGTGAGGCTCTTTCTCATCTTTTGTCTCTGTTAGGGAGAAGGACAGTGAGGCTCAGAGCAAGAGAGAGAGGGGCTGGCCACCACCCATCAAGTCAACAGACCGGCACTCCGGCCTTGGACACTTCGTTTTCTTTTCCTCCATACTGACTTCATGATGTTCTAGCCATGGAACAGGTTAGCCTCATTTTCCTCATTTAAAACATTTTGTGTGCCCTTGGACACAGGATAGGAAGAGAGGACTGAATCAGGCTGGACATGGTGGTATACACCTGTCATCTCTGCCTGAGGAGTCAGAGTGAGGAAAGGATCAGTTCAGGATCCTTCTGCCTACACAGGATCTTGGTTAACCCCGTTTCAAATAAACAAGCAAAACAAAAAGAATCAAGTCGGGGCTGGAGATGTAGTTCAGTTGGTAGAGTGTTTTACCCAGCATGCCCAAAGCCCTGGGAACTCACTCTGTAGACCAGGCTGGCCTCGAACTTAGAAATCTGCCTGCCTCTGCCTCCCAAGTGCTGGGGATGCTGCAGGTCTTAGCACTCGGGAGGTAGGCAGGAAGGTCAGAAGCTGGAGGTCATGCTCAGTGACAGATAAGGTTCAGGACCAGCCCAAGATTCCTCAGACAGTATTGTGACAGATAGACAAAGGGCTAGAGAGATGGCTCCCTGGTTAAGAGCATTTGCTGGTTTTGCAAATTTTGGGTCCAGTTTCTAGCACCTACATGGCAGTTCATAACAGTCTTTAACTCCAGTTCCACAGAACTCCATACCCTCTTCTGGCCCCTTTAGGCACCAGACATGGTACACATGCATATATGCAGACAAACAGTTACACATATAAAAATATTTCTGAAATAAAAATATATATGAAAACAAACAGCAACTACAAAATCTCAGTTTTTAAAGTGGGGCTACCCCAAGGCCCCTGGGAACTAAAAGGATCAATCACCGTGGAAAGGCGAAAAGGACCGTCCTAGTGGAAGGCGCTCTGAGAGGAGAGAGGCTGGGCCACTGCTTGGCAGCCCCTGAAGTCATGGAGGAGCTGGCTGCTCTGAGCCCCCAACACCTGGCATCTGTCCCGCATGCCTGTACTGCCAACCCAGGCACCCATCCTTCACCTCCATTCACCAAGTCACAAAATCTCAGGAAAACATGTCTCGATGAACTATGTCTGAACAAACCGGTCAAGTCTTGAGACTCCTTGACAGCCATATGGGTTTGGCCTAGACCTACACTGGAAAAGACCTCGACCCAGAAGCCTTTGCTCAAATGCTACCAAGCCTGTGGAGGAGGAGCAAGCAGTGCTCCCGGGGCATACCCTGTGTCCGGCTCGGGAGTGGGAAAGGCTGGTTGGTGAACTCGAGGTACACGGGGCTTCTCCAGAGTGGAGTGGAGGCAGAGAGGCAGCAATAGCCACCATACTTGGGCAGGCACTGATAGCAGGGGATGGGGGGCACTGTGAAAAGCACCCATTTTGATGTTTCAGTTAATCTAACTGGACTCCAAAGTCGCTGATTCTACCCATTCCCCTTACTACCGATTCAGTTCCAACAGGAAAGCTCAAGAATCCCAGACCAGTTTCTGGGCTTCACCATCCATCCACCGTCCCCTTATGGAATAGACTCTACCTTCGTTTCTCAGGAGGAGTCAGTTTAGAGGAATCAGGACATCACACTTCAAAGCCACCAGGCCAGCTCCTGACTGGGAGAGCGAAGTCTCACTTACCTTGCCTGGCTGCCTGCCCAGGGCAGATGAGATACAGCTGGAAAGGCCTAGCACTTCCTTTTTCCTCTCCTCTGGTCCAATCACTGCCACCCTGCCTCTGGTTAGACATGGAATTGGAGAAACAGAAGTAACTCTCTTGGGGCAAGAAAGGTGGGAGCTGGCCTCCTCTCTGGCCTGGCGTGCCTCTGCACAGCCCACTTAGCCTATAAGCCTGTGGCGTGCCTTGTACACCAAGAGGGAGGAGCCGGACACCAGGAAACAAGACTGAGCCCCTCTCAGGTGGAGGTCCTTCCTCTCCAGCCCCATAGCAGCTGTCTTGAGTGTTAACACTGGGGAGCTGGGGTGGAACCGGGGAGTACTTTGGATCAGGGTGTTAGTGGGGGGGGGGGAGGAATGTTTGGTGCTTTGTCAGAGCAGAACTATTGTGCCACTACTTGTTCCTGAGCCAAGTGGCTTCACTTCTTCAAGTCGCAGACACCTCCCCTACAAAAGTGGTTACAGGATCATCTTCCTGGGACCACAATGGGAATGTGGGAGACAATCATGTGCATCTCCCTGCCTGTAGAAAGGCTCTAGAAGTAGGCTTTCTCATTGTCTTCAAGGAAGGGCTTTGCAGCTTCAGGCTGATTCACAGTTGCAGCCAGGAATATGGGCACATGGATCTGACAGCCTTGTAGGTGCTGAGTTTTTTGAAGGCCCTGGGAGAGGTCCAGGTGGTTGGACAAAGGGAATGGAAAGAGAAGGAGAGGACATTAGGGGATATCTTCCTGGAGGGGGAGGTGTATGGGGGGGCTTGCCCCTCCTATATAGACTCCTGATAATGCACCTTCCTTACCCATCCCCCTCCCAGCTCCATGCTGAACTTATGCCTAGATGGTTCATCCTTTTGCCTTGAAGTCGCTGTAGTCTAGGAAGCCTGAGTGTGTGTGTGTGTGTGTGTGTGTGTGTGTGTGTGAGAGAGAGAGAGAGAGAGAGAGAGAGAGAGAGAGAGAGAGAAAGAGAGAGAGAGGCTGGTCATCTTTTCAGTCTCCCCACCCCCACCCCCACTTCCACCCCCTTGTCCCATCTCTCAGTGGTTAGGGAAAAGAGGGCTGAGAAGGTGTGTCTCATGGAGCCTGGGATAGGACCACTTAGAGTTGAAGACTGCTTGGTTTGGGACCCAGAGTCACAATCACCAAGGAGTTTGGCTCAGGCAGCTGGTGGCTCTAAGGGGTGAGCAGAGGTGGGTCTGATGGTGGTGGTCACGATCAAATTAGGGTTTTTATGATGGTGGCCATGGTGAGTGCATGTGGTCACGGTCATGTAGCACTGAACTTGGTAAATCACCTGTGACCGATGATGGTGACAATGGTTTATCAGGTACTCTTCTAATTGCTGTGACAAAATACCTAATAAAGCAAATTAAAGAGGAAGGTTTAGGGGACTGGAGAGATGGCTCAGCAGTTAAGAGCATTGACTGCTCTTCCAGAGGTCTTGAGTTCAATTCCCAACAACCACATGGTGGCTCACAACCGTCTGTAATGGGATCTGATGGCCCTTTCTGGTATGTTTGAAGACAGTGACAGTGTACTCATATAAATAAAGTAAAAAAAAATTTTTTTAAAAAGGAAGGTTTATGTTACCTCCCTGTTCAAACACACATTCAATCCAGAAGGCACATGTCTTAGTTATTTTTCTGTTGCTGTGATTAGACACCATGACCAAGATAACAAGGTTTACTTGGGACGTACATTTTCAGAGGGATAGGAGTCTCTCACCATCTCCAGGGGAGAGTGGCTGCAGGCAGGCTTGGTGCTGGTAGCTCAGAGCCCACATTCCAGACCCTCAAGCTGGAGGTTGAGAGGTCGCACCTCCAGGGATGGTGGGAGGCTTCTGAAGCCCTTAGACCACCCCCTGCTAACTCCTCCTCCATCAAGGCCACACCTCTTAGTCCTTCCTAAACAGCCACCAACTGAGGTATTAAAATGCCTGAGATTTATGGGGGACATCTCCTTCCTACCGCCACAGCATGGAAGCGGGAACATGAGGGGGTCTGGACACGTTGCATCAGCAGCCCGGAAGCAGACAGGGACAAGTGCAGGTGTTGACCCCCCTTTCCTTTGAATTCTATGTGCGCCCCAGCTCGTGCGAGGCCACCGCCTGTATGCTGGCTTTCTTCCTGCCTGTTGAAACCTTCTGGGAAAACCCTCATAGAAACACCCAGCATTGTGCTTCTCAGGTGATTCTAAATCCAGCCAAGCTGACAATGAGAGTTAACTCTACCCGCGGTCAGGGTCATGATGATTTTGGGGGGATGTGGGGTGGGGAGAGAATGGCAGTCTAGGATTCGCTGAGATCACTGATGTTGAATAGGGGCGGTGATGGAGATGGTGGAGGTCACAGTGGTATGTACTGGTTTGGAGGTAAGTGGCTGTGGTCGTGGTGACATGGGTATCACAACAAAGGACTATTCTGATCACAGCTGTGCTACCTATAGTGTGGTCAAGCTAAGGTGTCACATTATAAAAGAACCCTCATATGAACCCTCATATTCATATGAAATAACTAATACTCTATCTGGATCAGTGGTTCTCAACCTTCCTAATGCTGTGACCCTTTATTACAATTCCTCATGGTGTGGTGACACCCAACCATAAAATAATTTTCGTTGCTACTAAATAACTGTAATTTGCTACTGTTATGAATCATAACATGAATATCTGATATTTCCAATGGTCTTAGGTGACCCCTGTGAAAGGGTTGTTCAGCTCCCCTCAAAGGGCCATGATGCACAGGCTGAGACCTCCTGATGGAGACTTTGGCTCCATAGAGTTGCTTTGGTCCACTGCTGATGGACCTAGAAGTGTGTGTAGGCCGTAGCAGGGGCTCCTAAATTCACAGAGAGTGAACAAGAGAAGGCTGGGTCTCTTCTGTGACAAATACTACCTTCCTCTATTTGATCCTTGCTACCTTCCGTTAAAGCCCATCCTATTGATAAGAAAACAAAGGTCAGGAGAGATGGTTGTAGCCTTTCTAAGGTAATAAGGAAGAGGCGACTGGGCAGGGGGCAAGCATTTGCACTCAGGCCTGCCTTCCCACAATGCAACACTCCTTCTTCCGCATCCTTTGCAGCCGCACTCCCTGCCGGCACTCAGCAATACAGCTCAGGCCTGTGCTTCAGCTTAATCATAGAAATACTGCTAATAATAGTAACAATTGCTGTTTGTAATTGTTGGAGTAAGGCTTAAATGATCAAGACCATGGAAATTATTAATAACCCAGGCCCAGCCATGGTGGTGTGGGTCATATTAAATTGTGTTGAGATGGATAACCTTGGCAATAATAGTAACTGGGATCATAAATTAATAACGGGAGTATTTAAATTAATGCCACAGTGTCGGTAGCCTGGTAGTAAGCAGCTCAATGCTTCTGGAAGTACTAACGCTTCTCCTTCCTGCCCGCCATGAATCCAGCCGAGAGTAAGGCAGATCTGTAAAAGCTTTGGGGGCAGGGACATCTTAGAAGTAATCTCTGTCCAGGAGGAAGGACTCCCCAGGGACTTCTGAGGTCCTGCTTGCTGCTGCCTAGGCTCTTACATCCAGTCATGGTGGTTCATGAGCATGAATTCTCAAAGCCACAGTGATGTCTGCCCATCCTTCCTGGGCACTGTCTGCTGAACTTTATTGGTTACATAGGCTAGGTTTTTTTTTTTCTTTCTGCAGTGAATGGATGAATTAAGTTTAAGTGACTCATGAGCAGGCCTTCTTTATAAATTCTCTTGGTCTGTCCCTTGTTTCTATTATTCAGGACTGTATTTTTGAAGAGGAAACTGGAGTCTAGACATAGCTAACATCTGGTGCTGGGGGAGATGTCCCCACACGGTTCCATACCAGGGCCTTCACTGTCTGGGAACCAGAAAAGGGCGGGGCAATGTTTCTCCTGAAAGACTGACTACACATTCCCTTGTATACAGGTGAATTGATGTGCCAAGTTTCTAGAATATGACCAGTGTGGTCCTCAGAAGGCCTACACAGGCCATGGATGAGTTTGTGAATTCTGAGTCCATGCAACACCTCTCCCCTTGAATCTCCTCCATGACTGAAGAAGGTCATGACATGGTCAGAGAAGACGTTACTGTCCCTGCCTGTAGGAAGCTCAGAAGCTTGTGGAATCATGTTTGGTGTGTGGTTTGTATACTCATGAGTATGTGTGTGCACTTGAGGGCTAAAGACAGATGTGGGCTTGTGTGAATATCACTGTGCACTGTGCACATGTGAATGTGTAGGGGTGTGTATGTGAATGCCATCCTGTGTGTGTTGATGTATGTCTGGCCTGTATTAGGAGCCCTTGTAGGATGCGTGGGTTTATATGAATGCCTGACGGATGATATGGGCAGAGTCAGTATAGGAGCACATGAGTGAGTGATTGTGTATTCCCCGGTTTTATGTGCACACCCATGACTCCTTCAAGCTCATGAAAGGCTGGAGATATAGTTCTGTGATACAATGCTTGCTTACTATGTGTGTGTGTGTGTGTGTGTGTGTGTAGAGATGGGGGGGGTGAGGAAACAGGGACAGAGAAACAGAGAAAGAGAGACAGTCAGTCAGACAGAGATTCCAAATTATGATATTGGGCTAGATTTCCCCTTGAGTGACCCAAGAAACAACACATCCCTTCACAAGTCGGAAGCAGCAGCCAAGAGAGGATGGAATAAGGTGTATTCCCAACCATAGCAGGAGGGCAGCCTCATTTTCAGGATAAGGGCTAGGTAGGGAACTAGGCTGAAGAAGACGTTTAAGAGAGTGAACCCCGAGGCAGGCTTCATCAGTAGGAGAGCAGTGGCCCCCGCTGGATCCACAGCATCTGCAACTGATGCTCTCCAGAACCGGCAGTGCACTGGGTACGTGGGACGCCCACAGAAAAGCCACAACGGGGCACACGGGTGCGGCTCTTCGCACGCATCACTTGACTGCTCCGGACTCCCTACCCCAGGCAGCCGGGCGGGCGCGGTTCCGGGGGTGGGGGAGGTGGGGGGGTGGGGAGGGGAGTTGGGCGGGCTAGGCGGGGAGGAGGCGGGGCTGAGGCATTGCCTTGCCTTCACCCGGCTGCTCCCGCCCCGCACGCAGCCAGAGCGAGTGGAGCCTCCGCCAGCTCCGGCGGGCAGCGGGCGCTGGAGCGCAGCGCAGCTCAGCTCAGCTCAGCTCAGCGCAGCACCATCGGTCCAGAGAGCGGACTGAACTAGATAGCGAGCACTGTCACCGGAGGCGGGCAATGAGGAGGGCAGGTGCTGTCTGCAGCGCCATGGACCGGCTGCGCCTGCTGCTGCTGCTGCTGCTTCTAGGGGTAAGTGGTTAGCAGGGGGGAGTTCTGTTAACCTTTTCAAAGAGCTGAACTCCAAGGAGATCTGAGTGCCACCACCCAGGGAACAGAATAAGATGTCAAGGTCTTAGATGCTAGGAAGCGAAGGAAGCTTAGATGCTAGGTAGCGAAGGAGCTGCGGGGCCGTGACCCACAGGGGCGCTCCGAGCTTCTAGGACTTTCAGAGCGCAGAGGCGATCCAGTCCCAGGATAGAGATGCAGACAGGACTGTTGTAACGATGCTGCTTCTTGGTGCTGCTGCTGCTGCTGCTGCTGCTGCTGCTGCTGGTGGTGGTGGTGGTGGTCCTTGGGTACTGTGATGGGTGCGGTGTAGGGGACTGGGAGCAGTCTCCGGTTGGGTGGAGGGAGGTTTGGGAATCTGAGTGCCTGGGTTCTTTGGACGGCAGCATGTGAATTCTGGGATCCCGAGGGGAGTTCTCCCTTTAACATCTTAGTCCCTGGGGAGTTGTAGGATCGACAGAATCGGGGCGAGAGAAAGAAGAGATGGGCGCTAGAGATGTGAGGGGCTAGAGACGGAACAATGTGGGAGGCGGCTGGAGGGACTGGAGGCAGAGGGGACCCGGTATGGACAATGGGGACCGGCCAGACAATGGGGGGGAGGGGCGTCGAAAGGAGCGATTCGGGAGTGGCAGAGAGGTTGAAGAGAGAGAAGTGGGCTTTATGGAGGGCAGAAAAGAGACAGCCACAAAAGAGGTAGAGAGATGGAAAGCGGGTGCGTGCCCTAAAGTGTTCGTGGCCCTGCCTGTCTACTCAAGGACCGTGCGATGAGGACAACCGAGTCACAGACGTTTCCCGCGTGGGTTCTAGCGCTCTTTCTAGCGGCCTCGCCCAGTCCGGGAATTGCGTCTGGGCATCCCAGGCTGGGAAGGGAGCGCTCACTTCACTGTGGCAAATCCGCTTCAGGGTAGTTCCTTGGCAAACATTTCACACAGTTTGAAGCAACGCAGTGGACAGAGGCAGCGCCAGGGCATCCCCCTACCCTTTAAGATGCCGGCCAGCTCTCGGATGCGGAGCGCTGGGACTCTCAAGGCGGTGAGGGTTCCGGCAGCGCACAGCTAGGGGTGGGGGGAATGCAAAAACCCCAGGCGACCCGCAGGGGGCACTGCGGGTGAGGGATTGATGTTCGGAGCTGCATGCGCGCCTAGGGCTGCGCACTGCGCCCCTTCTAAGTTAAGTACCCACGGCTCTCCGCCCTCCGCGCTCCTTCCGGTCCAGAACTTCAGAGGATCATCATCCTGCCCACACCTGGCCAGGCTTTCGGTAAAAGTCAATGAACCCTTCTCAAATGAGACAGGGGCCAATTGGATGCCTGGGATTCTGTCGGATTGCTGTTCAGAGGCACAAACTCCGGCTAAGGTCATTGGGTCCTCCTTCTATGAACCTGAGTACTCTGGTTATTTCTGACCAGATCTTAAGGAAGGTTGGCAATGAAAGTGGCGTCCTCACTCTTCCCTCCACCCTTTCCTTCATCCGAGCACTGTACCCCCAAATCTCCATCTCACTGATAAGGAGGCAGGGACTTCAGAGTTTAAACAAGTTGGTCAGAATCTCACAAGCCAGAGTCCTGTGGCTGGATGACCACCTCGTTCCAGCTCTGTACTTCATCTATTCAAGGATGCCGCTGGGGCGCGCGGAAGTGGGGAGGGGGCGGCAGCTGATCCTCTACGTTTCACAGCAGGAATGTGGGTGACACCATCCCAAAGGACAGGCAAGAGGTGGGATATGGAGGCGAACGGATGGAGAACCTTCTCAAGATCTCATCCTCCAGCTCAAACATGGTTCCCTGGCGCTGTCAGTACTCGTGGCGTCCTTCTGGGGACTTGGGAGTGACTGCAAGAGTGTTTGCTAACTAACACTTCTGGTTAGAGATGCTTCTTGGTACTAGTTAAGGTTGGCTAGGGAAGAGGGCCTGGGGCGCTGCGCGGTTCTGATCCCCGAGGGGCGAGGGCGTGGCCTCCGAACCTTGACAGACCCTTTGGACTTGAGCCCCCAGGGCTCTCCTTTGCATCTGTTTTCCCTAGGCCGCTCTGTTAGAGGCCGGCTCTGCGTTCCGCCGCGGTCCGAGCCTCTCTTCCTGCACCTCTGCGAGAGTGCTGAAACCAGAGCGCAACCCGGCGAGTCTGCTGGCCGGCCGTGCCGGTAATGGAGGCACTTTGTCATTCAGACGTCTGTAACCGGAGCCGCCCGGCTGGCTAATGCTTCTAATAGGGGCGCAGCAGCTTAGGCAGCAAACGGGCAGCGTGAGCGTCAGGGCTGCTGTGGAGGGTGGGTGGTGAAGCGGCTCCGGGAGGGGAAAAGCCTCCACCCTACCTGGTCATCCCAGTGTGGCTGTAGCACCTGACTGAGCTGGAAGGAAGGACACAATAAAAATCTGTGAAGTGCTACTATGTGATCTGCACGGTCTTAGGTACTTTGATGTTATATACACCTTAGGTCCCAGCAAGGTAAATTTAGTGATTCCCGTTATACAGTAGAGGAAGCTGACCCCCAGGAAATTGAGGCAGGGTACCAGGCTCCCCAATTTAGAAAGCAGAATTGGCGTGTTGGCTTCGTCTTTCTTCTCATGCGCAGTTCCTTTTCAGCTTCCCACCAACTGAAAGATCATGAGAGGGGGTGTGGTCCTGACCTGCCACTGCCTGGGTAAATTAGACGCTGCCCTGTGGCTCTGAACCCGGCCACTCCCCTGTTTCACGTGTGCAGAGAGAGAGACCCAGCCTCTCTTCAAGTTCGCACAAGGCAGCTTCCTAAGGAATGAACCCCAGTCTCCTACTCACAACTCAGTGGCTTTCCAAAGGGGTGAGGACTGGGGCAGTAAATCAATGCCTAGCCTTGGCTAAAGCTCTCTAGATATTGGAAAATCCCTCCCCCCATGTGGTTGTGACCGGGCTCTATTCTCTGAGGAGCCTTCTCTGACGCTGTTATGAATGGTCAGGATTGAGACTATGGAAGCATCCATATGGTTGCAAACCCTATTGTTGCTTTTTTTTTTCTGTTTTATCCATTTTTTTTTAAAGAAGCCAATTCATCCAAGCACTGACAGCCAGCCCTGCAACAACATAAGTAGATCGTAAACATTTTGAAAAATGGAGAAGTCACGCTATCAACCTTGAAATGAATAAATGCAGTAGATATAACTACAGGCAAATGGGTATGTCACTTTGATAAATTGATCAATTTGGATCGGAGTTTGGAGCAATTAGCCTCAACTCTAGTCACACGCTCCTGCTTGGCCGATGCCTCCCTTTCTGTTTTGTCTTCCCTGGGCAGCAGCTCCTACTCCCTAAGACACACTACTTCCTCAACAACTACCATTGATTGAACTCCTCCTATCCTATCCTATCCTATCCTATCCTATCCTATCCTATCCTATCCTATCCTATCCTATCCTATCCTATCCTATCCCCAGGCGGCTCTGCATACTTGATTCCATTCAATTCTCACAGCCGCCCGCCAGGTGTTGGAGCCACGCTCAGGGCTGTGTTTTAAATGGAAAACTGAGATTCAGGAAGAATAAGATGCTCAAAATCACAGGCTACTTTGTAACAAATCTTGGATTTTATAACAGAGAGAACATAAACCAAGTACAGATGTGAATACTGATTATGCGGCCTTGACTCTGTGTGTAAGTTCTAAAAGAAGTGAGGAGGCCTGGGGAGAGGAGGGAGGAGGGGGAGGAGAGAGGAGGAGGAGGGAGGAGGAGGACAGGGAGGAGTGGGAAGGAATGAGGAGAGGGAAGGAGTGGAGAGGGAAGGAGTGGAGAGGAGAGGGGAGGAGCAGGCAGGAGAGAGGAGGAGCAGAGAGAGGAATAGGGAGGAGCAGGGAGGAGTGGGGAGGAGCGGGGAGGAGTGGGAGGGAACAGCTTCTTGCCAGAGGTGCTTGCCCAAAGCTGCTATGTCTCTGACTAGGATCAGACAGCCCCCGGCGGCCCTTCAGCACACACCCTGCAACTCCCTGCTGACCTTGGTTAAGAGGAGCGGTGGTGCACACCCCAGGTCCACTAGGGAACAAGGCACAGTGGAGGGCGGAAAAGAAAAGTTGTAAAGTATATTGACCCCCATACTCCCCCACTCATTTAAAACAGCAGTTAGAGGCAGGTACTGTCCTGATTACCTACTGGTAGGAAGCAGAGGCACAGAGAAATTAAAAACCTGTCACTCTGGCCCTAAGTGATGAGGGACTCAGATCAAGAAGTGGACTGGGCAGGGATTATGCCCAAATGTTTGACTCGGGACACTTCTTCCCCCCATGTCAGCTTCTACTCAGTCACGCCTTCACCTGTCTGTCTGTCTGTCCCCCATCTCCATTTCTCTATGTGTAGTCCTGGCTGGCCCTGAACTCCTATCTTCCTTTCTTGACCTCCCTTATGCTGGGATCACAGGCATGTGTGCTCCCGGCTCCTGGCCAGCTTTTTACCCGGTCCGGTGGCATCATTATTAAAGATTCCATTAGAACTGACACTTTACGTTCTGGGAGAGGGACTCTTCCGGCCATACTGCGATAGGAGCAAGAAGTGACAACTGATACCCTGACAGGAAGAGAAGGGACAGGAAAACTATCAAAAAGCTGACAAAAGGACAAAAATGTGTTCATCTGGGATGCAGAACATGAGAACACTGCGGCACTGCAGCCTGGGTAATCGCTGGTGCTAGCAGCCGGTGCCCCAGTGATGGAGAAACAGGACAACCTCAGTCCATAGCTCTCAGCCTGTCTAATCTGGGTGGGATGGGGGGTGATAGGAACACTTCCTCGAGGAAGTAATATTTAAGCAGAGTCCTATGTGATGAAAGGAAATCAGAACAGACCCTTCTGAAATCTCAACTCCTGGGAGAAGCCTGCCTCGGGGCTCCTGGTCTGCAGATGTTGCCAGCCAGCACTCCTGCTGCCAGCACCTGGGAGGAGATGGTAGCAGCTTCCTCTGCAGCCTGCACGATCTCTGCTGACCTTATGGAGACCACGCTGCCCCAGGGCATCACCTAGTGTTTTACCCCTGCCTCTGTTTCTTTTTCTACCAAAATCTGGTGAAACCACAGTGGGGGTGTTTGTTTGTTTGTTTGTTTTGTGTGTGTGTGTGTGTGTGTGTGTGTGTGTGTGTACAAGGTCTGGAGCCTGCGGAGAAGGAAGGCTTTGGAGTTTTTATTAGACATTAAGATTGTTCTTTAAGGAACAGAAGCAGAGTGAGCCTCCAGCAGCCCCTCCCTCTGGGAAATCTGGTGCTAAGTCGTCCCATCTATGAGCAAAGATGCTTTAGTGGCAGGAATCTGAGTCTCCTCCCCCTGATCTAGCTCTGTTCCCAGGGGCCACATGGGAGGAGAGGGGAGGGGATGGAGGCAGGCTAGAGACGGGAAGTCAACTCTGGGAGAACAGAGTTGCTGGATGGTGAGAGTGGCCACTGATAACAGGAATCCCTTTCTCTCTGTCTTGTCTCCAGATTTGACTATCAGTCTTTGCCCTGGCACCAAGCTGTCCCTGTATTTATCTGTAGAGAGGTAAAAACTCCCAAAGGAAACCCAGGGCAGGCCAGAAATCTCTAGTACAGAGTCAAGATTTGAACCCAAGACCTCTCTGACTTGCGCTCTTGGACATAGACAACTCTCTTTTGATATTTAATATGGGGAATGAGACCTGGAGGAGGGCCCTGTTCCTCTTGTTTTAGGAGAGATCCCAGCCTCTGGGTAACTGCAGCCCTGCAGGTGTGAGGTTTAGAAAATGGAGTTTGGGCCAGATTTCAGCTCCACTGGCCCCCTTGGCTAGGGGCCCTGTGCATGCTGCAATCTGTCCAGCGGTTCTGGATGTCGGTCTCAGGCTGCCCTCCTCATGTGGTGTGTCCTCAGGACCCCACGAGAGGCTGTAACCCTAAGGTGAACTTTGCTGAAGGTCAGCCACGGAGGCTGTGACCTCACACCCCAGCAGCAGTCGAGGGCCCCACTGTCCCCCCACAGCCTTCCTTCCTGCTAGCTTTGATCCTCCTAATGCCTCCCTGGTGAGCTCATCCCAGCCCAGGTGGTTCTAATAGAAAGCATTAAGAGGGAGGCGTTTGATCCCTCGGAAGACACCCCCTTTCTCCTGCCAGGCTGACCCTGTGATCTCCTTCCACCCAGGTGTCCTTCGGAGGTGCCAAGGAGACCTGTTCCACAGGCCTGTACACCCACAGCGGAGAGTGCTGCAGAGCCTGCAACTTGGGTGAAGGTGTGGCCCAGCCTTGCGGAGCCAACCAGACCGTGTGTGAACCCTGCCTGGACAGTGAGTCTGTTCGGGTGGCAAATGGGGGGAAGGTTTAGCATGCGTGGAACAGAACTTGGACGTGTTTTGCCTGCTGGCAGGTCCCCTGCCAACCTCTGCATGGTCATCAGAAGTGAGTGGGATATAATGTAAGAGCGGGGAGGGGCTGAATAGATAAGGGAGGGTGTGCAGAGGGAGGAGGGGACCTGGTGGGGGAGCCCCAGAGGGGTCTCCCTTCCAAGCCCCAGCCCCCCGCCCCTCCCAAGCAGAGGCTGATAGAAGAGGATAGCTAGGCAGGGAGAAGGAACTGATGCTTAGGCCAGCTAAAAATACCTTCCGTGCTACAAGATCAATGGCTGTAGCCTACCCTCTGTGGCTTTGGGGGGAAGAGGAAGGAGGATCAAGTCCTAGCTGCCCTGGAAACTGACCTTGGGGGATCCTGGGAGGGTGTGGCTGCCTCTCCTCCAGGTGGCTGCTCTGTGGCTTTCTGATGCCAAGAAGGATGTGGGGGGTGGGCGGCGGCTGCAGCACCGCCTATGGGGTGGCATGAGGCGGGAGCTGCAGAGTGGAGTTAGCTGGCATTTCCTTCAGAAATAGGCTCATCTTCCAGGAGTAGTGGAGGGAGAGACCAGATGACAGCTCTGTTCTCATCCCCTTGTGAGTTCTGTGCCTTGTGGGACCAGGAGGCTCAGTCTTTTCTGCTACACATCTCAGGGCTCTGCTGCTGCAAGATAAAGCTCTTTCTTTCCCTGTCTGCTGCCAGTAAGATCCTGCCTCTGCCCAGCATGTAGTCCCCGCCCCCCAGGAGGGCCTGCTGGTGACAGAATAAGGAGCTGGGAACTCTGAGTCTCCCAGCCAGGCCTCACTTACCTCTGTAGGCTCTCTCCAACCTCCAGGTAACCTGACTCCTTAGTGTTCTCAAACACACGCATTTCTATCTCTGTGCTTGTGACTTCTGTAACCCTGTTCCCGGTAATGGGACACCTGGGCTGGGTGGGAAGGCTCTTCCCTGCCTTGGGTTCATGGAGTCTCTGTCCCAAGACAGAGTCAACATCAGTCACTGAATGAATACTGCCCCTCATTGCCTGGGTGCCAGTGTCTTAGGCCACATCGTGCTCTCTCCTGTTTACCCTTCTTCAGCAGCTACTGGGATGGAGGCTCAGGGAAAGCCAGGTCAGGAATTAGGAGAGCCAGGGGCAGCTCCCTGCCTCTCTCCCTCCCTCTCCTCCCTCTTGGGTTTCCTCTGCCACACTCCCCTCCAGCTGTGTTAACAGGCTGCTTTTACAAGCCTGCTTTATGGGCTGGGGACCCCAGCGGACTTTCCCCTCCATCATCAAAAAAAACGTTTCCACTAGGAAGCCTGTTAAGCTCCTGCCTTCATGCTCTGCCAAAAAAAGACCACAGTTTTCACACCATCTGAAACCTGCTCCCAGGAGTCTTCCGGCTCAGTTCTGTGCTTTCCCAGGAGCCAGCTCATTTTTTTTCATCCTGCCCGCCCTCACCCCATAGAGTACCCTCTCATTTGGAGAGACTGTCCTGCTAAGTACTGCTAAGTACTTCCTGCTGTCCTACTGTATCTCAACCACCAATGATCTTTATCACTATTCATCATGGGGCCCATTACTGTATTCTTCATCACAACCCTGTGGATATGTGTGACTTTAGTTAGTTTTTGTTGTTTGTTTGCTTGTTTTGGGTTTTAAATTGTTTGTTTGACTTTTTTGTTGTTGTTTTCTGAGATAGAGTTTCCTTGTGTGTAGGTAGCCCTGACTATCCTGGATCTTGATCTATAGACCAGGCTGGTCTCTTAACTCAGAGATCTGCCTGCTTCTGCCTTCCGAATGCTGGGATTAAAGGTGTGCACCACCACCAGCCGGCTCTTTATTTAGTCTTATGATAGGTTCTCATTCACTCCAGCCCAGCCTAGCCTCAAAATCACGTTGTAAAGCAGACTGGCCTTGAATTCGCAATCTTCCTGTGCACCACCATACCCAGATGCTATTTCAACAGGGAAAAGAAAATGCTCAGAGAGGTTAAAATCACAGAGCTAATGAGTCGTGGAAGTGAGTTTTGAAGTCAGATCTGCCTGATACCTGGGGAGGGGAAGCAAAGTACCTCTGTATGGACCACCTGGAAATGGACCTGTTACCTACCCAGGCCCCTCCCATCCTGTTTTCTCTCCTGTCCCCACTGTGACCATGCTTCCTAGGATATTTAGATGGTTGGCTTGGGAACTGACCCTTTATTCTGAAAGGACCAGGGGGACCGTACGTGCAAGTCTTTCTTGCTGTACCTGCTCTGTCTTCATTGGTGCACTGGTCTGCTTTAGAGCCATGTGTGCCCTTGGGCAGGCAGCATGGTAAGGTGCAGGTGTTATGGTATGTCAGTATGGCATTCTGCTACCACTCCCATTCCAGACCTCCATGAGCCGCCCTCTCCCACCCCCTGGGAAGAGGGCCAAAAAAAAAAAAAAAACAGCTCAGCCATGGGCTTTCAGGGCACAGCTCGCCTCTGGCCAGCCTGTGAGGCTAGACAGAACCATTCATATTGTATTTTAATCGTGCTGGGAACTCTTTGAGATTTGCCAAGGGATCTACCTAAGCAGCTGGGCCCTCGGGAGACCCCAGGACCAACTCTTCTGGCGTCTGGAGAATGGGTCTCCTTCCCAGTCAGTTGCCTGGTTTAGCTTTCACAGGCTGAGGGTGAGGGACTTCAGAAAAGAGAGTGGGGGACAATAAGAAGGTGACGCTGAGATGGAGGCAATAGTCCTAGCTGGGGATGGGGACAGAGGGACGCCAGTCCTATGTTCATATGTCCGTGCTCAAACACCGTCCTAGTGACCGAGTTCTGATGCCGATGCTTCCCCGTGTGTGTGCTGTTGTCTGCAGGTGTTACATTCTCTGACGTGGTGAGCGCCACCGAGCCGTGCAAGCCGTGCACGGAGTGCCTGGGCCTGCAGAGCATGTCTGCACCCTGTGTGGAGGCAGACGATGCAGTGTGCCGATGCTCCTACGGCTACTACCAGGACGAGGAAACTGGCCGCTGCGAGGCTTGCAGCGTGTGTGAGGTGGGCTCAGGGCTCGTGTTCTCCTGCCAAGACAAACAGAACACAGTGTGTGAAGAGTGCCCAGAGGGCACATACTCAGACGAAGCCAACCACGTGGACCCGTGCCTACCCTGCACGGTGTGCGAGGACACTGAGCGCCAGTTACGCGAGTGTACGCCCTGGGCTGACGCCGAATGCGAGGGTGAGCATGGTTCCGGGCAGGGTGGGGTCCGGGTGCAGAACTAGATTCGTGAGGAAAGGCGCCCTCTAGAGGTCGTAAGGGCCTAGACTGGCCTTCAGCGGGCAAGCACCCTCGTGGAGGCATACTAACCCTCTTGATAAGTGCACCGAGATGGTGATTCTAGATTCAACCTCACAGCAAAATCTTTTCCTCTAATTCCTTCTTTGGACTGACCTTGGGAAAGCCCGGCTTACTGTTCACCGGAAGAAGTCATCCTACCTCCTCTCTCAGCGATTATATGGGTGTCAAACAGCATCTGGAAGGCACCATAGATGCCACATTCTGAAGCAGGCTTCCTTCCAGACTAGAGCAGGTTTTCTGATCTGGAGTGAGGCTGGGAACTGACAGGAGCGAGGGCCCTTCAGCTATGAGGCCAGATGTGGGTGGCAATGATGGCAATAGCAATCCAAATCAAATTAGCCATGAGTGACATCAGGGGATCACTCCCATCCCTGGACCTAAGTGGTTTCTGATGGCCATAGGGTCACCATAAGGTTGTTGGGGTGGGTGGCACGTTCCCCTCAAGAAGGTGTCTGGAGATGAGGTAGAAGCATTATGGCCATTTAATGAGATGGAGTTAGTTGAAAAAAAAATGTCCAGGTAATGAAGGAAGTGCTTCTTTGGGGGGGGGGAGAGGCGTGGCAGGCCTGGGGGAGGGGTAGGATACAGTAGGGTGTGCTTGGAGAGCTCTTGTCTACAGAGGGCTGTAGACAAGAGAAGGCTGTGGACTTGCCTTATCCAGATAGCTCTCCTGAAAGAGAGAGAGATCCTGGGACAGGAGGAGGCAGCTGGGAGCCAGGGCATAGCCACCATGGTCACTGGTAGTATGCATCTCTGAGGGGCCAGGAAACCTGGTATTGGTTTTGTCATTCTGCTCATCAGCGGCTGGCCTGCCCATGGACCTATTTGTCTTTGGATTTTAATCTCAGGTTGCCCTCACATTGAGCTGGTGAGAGTACCACCTTCAGGAAGTCCCTAATCTCCCCTTACCCGCCCCCCAGAGGGAATGGCCTTTGACACAGGTCCAGTGAGGGGAACATGGTAGTCCAGCCCATGGTCACTGGAGGAAGAAGACAGCCCCGGCTTTGAAGATTCCCGACCCCGATGGAGGCAACAGTTTCTGCTTCCCCTCAGCCTCTTGTGTAGTAGAGGATAAAGATCCCCTGTCCTGGGGACAACCTCCCCCTTACCCAGACCTGAGCTTGCTCTAGTAGCAAAGCAGAGAAGGCAAGCTACACTGAGGCCCCAGATATGTTCGCAGTTCTTTGCTGTATAGGTGGAGAGGGCTGGGGCACAGGCCCCAGGGTGGCTGTGGTGTAGATTTCCACGGGCCAAGACAGGCAAATAGCCTCCAAGGCTAGGCTGAGCAGGGAGAGAGCGCTTAGCAGCCAGGCAGCAGGAAGCGCAGTTCTGTGGGCAAGTCTGGATCAGCCTGTGGAGCCAAGGTCAGGCAGGGGTGCGATTAGAGGAGAGGGAGGACCTGGTTGGAAAGGGGCAGGCTCTGTTGTGCAGGCAATCATTTCTTCCTGGATTCCATCCTTCTTTCTCAGCCATCTTGGCAGAAGGTACCCCCAGAGGAGCATTTATCCTTATATTGTTCTTTCTGCTCCAACCTCTGAAGGGTTAAATGTTGGCCCTGAGGCCAAGCATCCCTTTCAGGAAATGGAATTTGATTCTTGGGCTGGCAACCCACTCTTGTCCAATGTAGCATACTTGCCCGCATATACATTTCAGGTGTCAGCATGGTGACTCACCCAGCCTTGGAGCAGATGCCCAGCCTCCTTACCGCATTGAAGTTTAGGAGGGGTCACCTGCTCCCTCTTCTTCCTGATAGCTCCCATTCCGGAAGTGGCTGTCAGGACCTGCCAAGCGCTTAGCGGCTTGGAATGCTACAGGACAGGGCCACATCTGGATCTCGTCTCCAACCCCTATCAGAGAGGCTGGGGGCGGGGGTGAGGGGAGGTGCCCTGGACACTCGACACTGTCTTTAACCCTTCTCTGAGGCTCCTTCATTTCCGTCTCCCTCACTCACCCACATCAACCTCAGGGGCAGGACTGTCAGTCTAAACCGAGTCACATCTACAGCCTCTGGATTCAGGCTACACCTTCAACCTTCCCTGTTACCCTAGCAGACCACAGGAAGGCCAGTCTTCTAGGGTCTAACACCCAGACAGGACTGTCTCTTCCTCTTCCCACCGCCCTCCTTCCAGGCCTGCCTGGTACTGGGATGGGGGAGGGGTGGGACTGGGTAGCAGATGGCAACCTTCTCCCACTGCCAGCCAGATGGATTCCAGACTCACATCTGGGGGCCTTACCCCTCAGGAGGTGCTGAAAATGGAGGTCTTTGAAGCATCTCTGTCTCGAGCTGGGGAGACCCAGAGGGCTAGTGGGCAGCTTTAACTCCAGCTTGGGTGGGCACAGTGTAGACTGGGCGGGGTAGGGCTGGGTAGCAAAGTGTCCTCCCCTTAACCTTACTAGCATACCCTGTCTGCTTCCCCTCCCTGCTTTCCCTGCGTAGGAAGTGAGACTGGATAAGACAGGCTGCTTTGCCCAGACAAGTATCCCCCATGCCACCCTCCAGAGCCTACAACCCCTAGTACTGCCTCTGGCTGGGTGGCAGAATGGAAAATCCCACCCATTAGTGCCAAGAGGGGCTGGAGCCTCTGCCAGGAAGGCTGGCAATGTCCAAATGGCATGAGCGGGCCTAGATGGGTGGCCAAGCACAGAATTGCTCCTTCTGAAGCAATAGGCAGTGCCGGCGACTTTCGTAGGCCCTCCCTCCGCCAGCCGTCTGTTTCCTGCTAACAAGGGTGCCAGCTGTCTAACCCATTTTTCTCTAGGTGCCAGGGCTAGGCTGTTGTGGGGGGAGGGGTCAGGCGTCACAAGAAACATGCTAGCCACTGTGCAAGGACTGGCTGGGATAAGCAAGGCAGTTATACATCTAGCGCCAGCCTAGACCTGGAGCATCTGAGTCAGGAAGGGGCTGAGTGCCACCTGCCGGGCAGCATCTCTGATCCGGCTTCCCATCAGCTCTAAGTGCTCGATCCTTCCTGAAGGCCACGGTCACTAGGCCAGAGCAGTTACATTCCTCAAAGGAAGCTGCTCCAGCTTGAAGAGGCTCTACAGCTCAGGACTCTTGGTTTCCACTCCCGGATGCTGGCGGAGACTAGAATCCTGGTTCCAAAGCCTAAGCCAAAAAATTGTTTAGAGACCATTTCTTTTCAGAAAGCCCATTCTCTAGATGGGGAAATCAAGGCCCCATATGAATATAAGTCTCCTATCATACAGCTCTTGCTCTTCTTTTCTAAGTTGCGTGTGCACAGTCCCAGCTCCCAGCCTGGCCCTGTGTGCCTGGACCCAGGCGTCAGAGGCTCATGATGAGGCCCTGGAAAATTGGAGCTAAGCGGAAGGCCTGGGTAAGTCCTAACTCCTGTGGCCCTGTTCCACAGAGATCCCTGGCCGATGGATCACAAGGTCTACACCTGCGGAGGGCTCCGACATCACAGCGCCCAGCACCCAGGAGCCCGAGGCACCCCCAGAGCAAGACCTCGTAGCCAGCACGGTGGCGGATATGGTGACCACTGTGATGGGCAGCTCCCAGCCTGTAGTGACCCGAGGCACCACTGACAACCTCATTCCTGTCTATTGCTCCATCTTGGCTGCTGTGGTTGTGGGCCTCGTGGCCTATATTGCTTTCAAGAGGTAAGAGGGGGCACACGGAGGACGAAGGAGACATTTGCTCCGACCTTGACCTGGAAACATGCATACCCTTAATTCAACCCGAAATTCATCCTCACTCGCTACCTCATGCCGGACTCTTGGGTGTGGCCGTGTGTGTGTGTGTGTGTGTGTGTGTGTGTGTATGTGTGTGTGTGTATGTGACTGTGTATATGTGTGGTGTATGTGTTCGCATAATATGTGTGTGTGGTGTATGTATGGTGTGTATGTGTATAGTGTGAGTGTGTGAGTTAGTGTGTAAGTGTGTGTGGGGGGTGAGTGTGTGGTGTGTGTATGTGGGTGTGGGTGTGTATGTGTGAGTGTGTATGTGTGGTGTGTATGTGTATGGTGTGTGTATGAGTATATTTGTGTGTGAGTGTGTGTTATGTGTGTATGTGAGGAGGTGAGTATGTGTATGGTGTGTGTATGTATGGCATGTGGGGGGGTATGGGGTATATATGTGTGTGGTGTATGTGTTAGTATGTGCATGAGTGTATTATGGTGTGTGGGGGAGTGTGTGTGTGTAGTGGGTATGTGTGTAGTATATGGTATATGTGTGTAGTGTGTGTGTGTGTGTAGTCTATGTGTGTAGTGTGTATTGTGAGTATAAGTATGAGTGTGTGTGTGTTAGAACAGGGTTTCCTTTTCTGTCCTGGCTCCAGCTCTTCCCTAGTCCCAGGCTGCTCCTCGTTCCTGAGTCCCTGCCACCACCTCTGGCTCCGTACCTCCTTGCCCTCAGCCCCACTCGCCCCACGGCTCCTGGTTCTGCACACATGTGCCTCTTCTTATCCTAAGCCACCCTTGCTTCCTGTCACTTCCGGACTTCCCTGTTACCCTTGGGCTCCTGTGGCACCCACATCAAAAAATTCAAGACAGAAGAACTCTCAGAAGGCGTCTTCAACTTTGAATGTGTGTCCCATTCCGTTTTTGTCTTTCTTTTCTTTTTTTCCTTTCTTTTATTTTCCTTTGGTATTTTGTTTTTAAATCATCAAAGTGATCCATGCTTTTTAAAAGCAAATGCAAACAAGGCCGAGTTTGTCTTGTGGTGCTGCAGAATGGAACCCAGACCTCTGAACGCGCCAAGCAAGCTTACAGTAAGCAATAGCCCCAAGTCCCGAGGCTTCTCAATATCGTCTGAAGCAAAAAGCATAAGCCTCATTTTATCTCCTCAAATCCGACCCATCTTGTGGGACATCTCTTTGGGATAACACTTGTTTAGATGGTTAGAATGCTTTTTTCATATATATAAACACCCACACATGAATGTTCTATAATTACACATAGACATGAAGAGCTTTTCTAATGACTCGGTGGGAATGCACCACTCACCTCCTACAATGTACTTTTAATCCCCCTCAGGAGGGTTTTCCTCAGAACACAGATTATCTGATCATTGACAGCCTTTCATTCAACAGCACTCGACAAGGACTGTAATGTAGTTAGCCAGTCCTCTCTTGATGGACATTTATTGTCAGGGTTGTTGCTGCTGCTGCTGCTGCTATTGATGATTGCCAAGGAAATCTGTGTGTGTATGCGCATACGTGTGCATGTGTGTGTGTGTGTGTGTGTGCGTGCATGCGAGTGAGTGAGTGAGAGAGAGAGAGCGACTGAGCAAGAGAAAGAGAGATTGGTGCTCACATATGGGAGTATTTTAGAAGGGTAGATTAGGAAAAATGGAATTTCTAGGAAGTCATTTATTTATGTAGTTTGTTCTGTGAGCATTTACTGAATGCTTACCAAGTTTCTCCACCCTTACAGAGCTTTCAGTGTGTGTGTGTGTGTGTGTGTGCGTGTGTGTGCACGCGCACCCACATGCAGAAATGAGCACCTTATCACGTCTCAGCCTTTTGGATAAGATCATATAAAGAAATAAGCTCTGTAGACACTTTGGAGGGCATTGCTACACTCCTGGCCTCAGTGGGCAGCACAGCTACACTGGCTGCACTGATGGAATCCTCACCCTGGCCTGTCCCCTGTTCTCTGTCCCCTGTCCCTGGGCCACAGGTGGAACAGCTGCAAGCAAAATAAACAAGGGGCCAACAGCCTGCCTGTGAACCAGACACCGCCACCGGAGGGGGAAAAGCTGCACAGTGACAGTGGCATCTCTGTGGACAGCCAGAGCCTGCACGACCAGCAGACCCATACACAGACTGCCTCAGGCCAGGGTGAGTGAGAATCCAAAAGACTGGGAGCTCAGTTATGAGTAGACTACAGGAAGGACCGGCTGGGTACCAGGGTAGGAGAGGCTGAGTGGGGTGGGGGACAGGAGAAAGGGAACTTTTTTTGTTTGTTTTTTGTTTTGTTTTGTTTTCTCCTGGAATGACTTGGGAAATGCAGGCTTTTCCAAGTTGGAGCAACCAGACTCATCAGGCTAATTGTCCCCCCTGGGGGTTAATTACTGCCCAAAGTAGCTGCAATTAGCCTCCTGCCCTGGACTTCTAGGAAACAAGTGGTTAAGTGTGTACCTTAATTAGTGGCCCAGAGCCAGGCTCTAGGACACTTGCTGCAGTTGTCTGGAGCTCAAGTGCCCTGTCCCCCTCCTCAACCTTGATGATTGCTGCAGGGGGAGGGGACACTGGTGGAGAGGATAGTGACAGGGGAGGATAGAGGGAACAGTGAGTCAGCAGGCCCCAGGTCCCTCCCACCCAGGCCCCATCTAGGACCTCATCTTGGCTAGCCCTCTGCCTCTAACTCTAGACTTGGAGGAGTGTGCCTTGGCCCTTCTGGGGTCTTGGACCAAGTCAGTCGCTAGATGCACCGAAGGAAGGAGAGTTCAGGGTTAGGGGCTGAAATCCTCTGTTCTCCACAGCCCTCAAGGCGGATGGCAACCTCTACAGTAGCCTGCCCCTGACCAAGCGTGAGGAAGTAGAGAAGCTGCTTAATGGGGACACCTGGCGACATCTGGCAGGCGAGCTGGGCTACCAGCCTGAGCATATAGACTCCTTTACCCACGAAGCCTGCCCTGTCCGAGCCCTGCTGGCCAGCTGGGGTGCCCAGGACAGCGCGACCCTCGATGCCCTTTTGGCCGCCCTGCGACGCATCCAGAGAGCTGACATTGTGGAGAGCCTGTGCAGCGAGTCCACGGCCACATCCCCAGTGTGAGCTCACAGACCGGAAGCCCCTGTCCTGTCCCACATTCCAACGACTGATGTTCTAGCCAGCCCCCACAGAGCTGGCCCTCTCTCCCTTGGGGTGGCCCAACAATCAGAACCGAGCATCTCTGTGCAGGGGCTCTGTGTCCCACTCCCCAAACTACAGCCCTGTTGCTGCTCCTGAGGGGACCTTTGCTTCTGACCATACTCCCTCTCCGGCCAGAGATAGGACCACCCCAAGCTTGTCTTGCCCCATGACCATCTCAGGCCTCTCCTTTCTTTCTACACATTAGCTGTGTCAGATCTAGGGGTTTGACACTAGAGAAGGTGACAGGGGCACCCCTAAGACTCAGGAGGTACGGAAGAACCAGAGCCATGGACTCCACACTGTGAACCGGAGAACGGGGATGGCGCTGTGGTAGGCGAGACCTTCCTCAGCCCCTCCCTTCTCCCCTCTGGCCAAAGATGAAGAGGATTACCGGCCTATCTGAGCTGAAAGCGGGTTTGGAACCCAGTCCGCACTCCCCTCTTACACACAGGATGGTAAAGTCCAGAGAGAGGCAGGGACTGACCTAGGCCACCCAACAACAGGGAGATCAAATATAGGCTGACACACTCCTCTCTGAGTGAGGGCGTCAAGTGTGCTTGTTGGCACGGATAGAGTGACTTTCAGGGAAAATATCTGGAAGCCACGTCTGCCCCACCCTCAACCACTTGCAGGCCCCTACCCAACCCTTGTGCAGATGAACTGTCTGTCCAAGACCTGCTCCATTGGCCTATTCTAATGGAGTCGGGCTAAGGGCTTGAGGAGTGGGTGCTGCCTTCCTCTGTCTGCTTATCACGTGACATTTGTGGAGGGATGAATCTGTTAGCACCTTCACTCTTGGCATAAGCCTGAAGTTAACCTTAGTCAGCCCTAGGGGTCAGGTACCAAGGGCTCCCACCCCACAATCCAACACCACACACACACACACACACACACACACATACAGATATCTTGCTTCCTCCCCCGCCATGGTTCTTTTTGGGCTGAGACTAGATCCGGCTGGGAGCCACTGCCAGAGCAAGATCTGCTGAGCCTCCTGGGGTTGTTTTCCTCACCACCACCCCCACCCACCCCCGCAGCCTCCCCCAACCCCCCCAGGTCTGGCAGGCCAAGGATTGCTGCATCTGAGCTGGCGTCTGTCATCTGATGGACTGTGCGTGGAGGAGTACCCTCACCCCTCCCCTTCTTGAAGCCCGACTTTGGCTGCGCCCAGAAGACTACAGCAAAGAACAGCAGGCTGGTGTGAGAACACAAGAGACAGCAGATGCTGGCCCGCAGTCTGCAGCGGCAGCTTTCTCCTCAGTTCCAAGGCCCCTGCAAAGGACTGATTTTCTGCACACAGCCAGGAAGGGGCACGAGGGCTCAGTGGCACTTCCACTGGCTGGCTCCTTGGCCTGTTCGGTTTTGCTTGCTGTCGGAATGAGTGGGCTCCCCCTCTATTTAGCATGAAGGAGCCCCAGGCAGGAGCCCCAGGCAGGGTATGCACAGACTGACCACCATCTCTTCCCACTCAGGGCTCACCCAACCCTGTAAAGAGACCAGGAGCATTGTATGTAGGTGGTATTTTTATGGACCTCAATCTGCAATTAGTAGAGGAACCCCACCTGCTGGCCCTCCCTGGGGGACACCTGGGAAGTGGGACATTCTTTGTGTATTTATTTTCCTCTCCAGAAGCTGGGGGGCGGGTGGGAGCTGCAGGTACAGTTTAGCATGTGTTTGGTTCTGGGGTCTCTCCAGCCTTATTTTGGGCCAAGACGGAACCTCTGGCCCTCCAGCTGGTGACTATGAGCTCCAGACCCCTTCGTGCTCCCTGATACCTTCCCCTTGCATCCTGTATAATCATTTCTTGGGCCCTCCCAAAACCTACACATAAAAAATACGTGATGACCATTAAATAGCAAAAAAAAAAAAAAAAAAAAAAAGATGCCAAGAGACTTTTTTTTTTCTGGAAATAACCATATTTTGTTAGTTGGGATTAAATGTGTAAAGCAATGTCCCTTCCCCTGAAGCCTTTATAATTTCCAACTTAGTTCCTTTCCTTTTTTCTAGAAGTTTTGATAAGAATCTGGCAACTCCCGCATATGCAGTCAAGAAGTGGGTGGAGCCCTTTGCTCCCAGATCTCAGAGAGGGAAAGTAAAAAACTGCCGGGCAGGAAGCTGGCCAGCTGTGAAGTGGACCAGATGTCAGAAGTGAAACTGACCACAGGGGAGCCAGAGGCTTGCTAGGAGGGCCGGGTCATGACCCCACAGCTCCCAGCCACCCACATGGCCTGTAAGACACAGAAGCGTTCTCATACACAAGATTACACAGGATCTGGGTCCAGATGGCCCAGCAGGACACTGGCTGGCTTGGCCAGGAGTCAGGCAGGCCCCTCCCTTGAGACTCTGAAGATCATAACCGGAGCTCTTACTTCTCTGGCCCGGGAGCCTCTAGGACCCCTGGCTCTAAGCTGTGCCCCTTCAGAGGCTGGTGAGGCAGGTAGTCAGACTGGTCCTCTTACTCAGGGCTCCATCATCCAGGTCCTCTACTGGGAGTGGTCACCCTGGAAGGCAAGAGAAGGATTTGCTCTTCTAGGAAGAACAGCAAACAAACCTCCAGCCTTCCATGCCAAGGGAGTCGGGCCAGTGGGGCCCAGCCAAGAGTCAGACACCAGGGAGACAGGAGCCTCCTTGTCTCTCACCCCCACTGATGGGGTGGACAAGGAGGGTGACAGCATGGTGGAGAGGAGAAACTCCAAGGAGATGGGAGGAATAATCTTGGCACTAGGAAAGTGGTGGCAGAGATAGTCCCTGTCTGGTGGAGAAAATGGGGTCAGTCTTGGGGGCCCATCTTCCTGTTACAGACCTACTCTCCATAGTAGGAATACATTCCTATGGTGAAGACGGAAGTATATCTGCTATCTTCAGGGACTTTGCGTTCTGATGACATAAATACCATCTTCACCCTCAAGGTGGAGAATCCAGATTCTGTCTGGTGGGAATAAACCCAGTCCACTCTTCAGTGGCTGCTTTCTTCAGCGAGCTGCAGCAGGCAGTCCTAGCTGGTATATAAACGTAAGCAGAGGGAGAGGGGGCTAGTCAAGCCCAACCAGCCCCAGAAAGGTCAGGGAAGGGACATGGAAGTTGGCTCTTAGGGGTGCGTGAGGTAGCAGGCCCAGAAGGAGAGAGAACAGAGCCCAGCCTGGAGAAAGACTGGAGCTTGGGGTCCAGAAAAGGAAGGAGGGGGGAGAACAAGGAAGGGAGGGAGGCAGGGAGGGCCAGACAAGGGCCTGGGCTCTCGTGGCGTCTGCTCAAGTGGTCTGGACTATAGTCTTAGGACTTAAAACCCTCCCCATCCCTTCCCTACACTGTGGGAAAAGGCTCGGTGGGCCTCTGCCCTTCTCCACACCTCCTGTCTCCACCTCAGGAGTTAAATGTCTACACTCTGGCTTCCTCATGCCTACTGTGGCTGCAGGTCTGTGTGAGCCCTCCCGTCCCCCAGACTCACCGCCTAGATCCAGCAGTTGACCTTACTCTCCGTGTGTCTCCAAAACAGCCTCAGAATTCTGAAAACTTTGTAATTTCCTTTAGTCACAGGGCCTCTGTGTGTGCTGTTCAATCTAGAATATTCTTTACCAAGTTACCTCAGGCTAGTGAGTCTTTAGGGAAGCCTGACTGGTTGCCTGGGTCCAAATTAGCCCCCTCCCCGTGTGTGTGTGTGTGTGTGTGTGTGTGTGTGTGTGAGAGAGAGAGAGAGAGAGAGAGAGAGAGAGAGAGAGAGAGAGTGTGTGTTGTTTGTTTGTTTAATCTGTTTTGTTTCTGACAGGGTTTCCTATAACCCAGACTGGTCTGAATCGCCATATATACTCAAGAGTAGCCTTAAACTTCTGATCCTCCTGCCTCCACACCCCAAGCATTGGAATTACAGGACTGTGCCACCATATCCAGCTCCAAATCAAGTTTCTTGATTCCAGCCTCAGAAAGGCTCTCAGCGCCTCTTTCTCTTTACACTGCTCAAGCCCTCTTCGCGGCTAGGCATCTGTCTGAGTGATTAATCAACTACTGTAAATTCCAGGAACCCAGAGGCAGGCTCTGGTCTTACTCACTGTTTCAAGTTCAGCACCTTACCTAGTATATAGAGCCGACGTACTGTTCATTTACGCAGAGTGTTGAGTCCCTCTGTCTGATACTCACTGAACACAAGTGACACACGTGGACTTAGAAGCTTTTTAGTGGGTACCTTACACAAATAAAAGAAATAGCTGACCCTACCAATGAATTATATACCAACATACACACACACACACCCACACACACAGAGACACACACACATATATATATCATCTCAACTTGTGGTTCATATTTAAAATTGTTAATGAAATATTTGGAATAGTTTTTGTTCCACTAAGTATCTCAAGCCTGTTTTGTTGCTGTCAGTTTTCTCTTTTGAATTTTTTTATAAGACATGGTTTCGTTATATAGTCCTGGCTGCCCTGGAACTTGCTATGTATATCAGGCTGGCCATGGTTCAGCCACAGAGACCTTCCTGACTCTGCCTCCCGAGTGCTGGGATCAAGGTGTGCTCCACCACACCCAGCGCCTATGTGTCCTTCTTCCACGTCTTGTTTTAGACCACCCACATGTCAAATGCCAATAATCACAAATGGCCAATGGCGACTGCACAGGGTCAGTGCAGCACAGGGCTCAAAGCAGGAACTCACTCTGTCCTCAGGGTGGTGTCTCAGAGGAGAAACAAAAACCATTTAGCTTCTGTCCGGGTCCTCGGCATCCTTGGGCCTAGTTTGTAGTCTTTACTTCCTGCATGCCTTCCGATGCTCCCAAGCTGTCTGTCTCCTCAGACCCAGACTCTATCTGTTTCATTCTGTCTCATTTCTTCATCTTTAAAGGCCCAGCTGCCCCGCTCACCTCAGTCAGCCAACGGGTAACTCGAGACAGGACTTGAAACATGTCTAAGGCCTCTGCACCCAGCAGAGAGAACCATGGGGGACCCTGAGCCTGTGGTAGAACTCCAGGGGGAGGAAGAGGCCGGGCCAGAGCTGGGGTCAACAGAAGACGTTTTCCGTGATCATGCGGCTGAGGGTCTGCTGACCATATGGCTAGAAGAACCAGCTCCTCCGATAATGCAAAGCAGACCTCCTTCTGCTTTGTGGCAGCTGGTAGGCAGAAGGCTGGACTGCCGGGCCCGGGAGTCAGAAGAGCAGAGGCAAGGAGGACTCTTTCTTCAGCCTTCTGTCCACTTTGGGTTTCCTGCTCCGTCATCCCACTGACCCTGCCTGCTACCCTACCTGGCCTGGCCTGGCCTCCAGCTCTCAGCCTTGTCCCTCCAAAGTGAGTAGGCTTTCTCTGCACACTGCCCCCAACTCAGGCCCGTGTCAAAAGCTCCAAAGGCAGGGTGAGAACTCCCAGGCCCAGGAAGTAACCCCCATTTCCCAGCATGCTCCACGTAGGCATCGACCTTTTCCAGCCCTACAAGGCATCCAGGAGGTGAGGCCAGGAACATTTCCCAAAGGCACCATCATAGAAGAACACACTGGAACATTCTAGTTCTCATCCATCATCCCTCCCAGAGCACCTAGTGGTGCCCCCTTCAGACCACATCCGGGCTGGGGTTACTCACTTAGGGAAAAAAAAATACCTAGGAATGTCCTCCCCTACCCCATAGTCTGGTGGCTCAGAATATAAAGGCCCCTCGGAGTCATCTAGCAGGAACCTGATGCCCAACCTCAAAAACCTTTGGCCTGGGGTGCAATGTCTACCCCAGAGACTTAGCCCTACCCCGGGGCAATGGCTTCCATCATGGTCCAGATGGTTCTCATCTACTGCCCCAGACCTTGGATGCCAGCACTGTGCACAGCATGTGCAGGCTAGAGGCCCAGGGCAACTCAGGCGCTGTTCATCATTGCTGGAGCAGAGGTCCATGACATGACCTCTCAGCGTTCCCCAGACAGAGCCCAGAAGCCAGCTTAAAATTCCCTTCTCGTCAACATAATAGCAAGGAGCGTTTGTGTTGCAACCGGAAGCAAGCCCAACCAACCCAGTGAGGCAATTTATACCATCATCAGAAATAAAGAGGCCAGGATAGGACATCCCCAGGACCTATTTTCTCCATCTCTACCTGTTCCCCTTCCTCAGAGGAGCCTCCTCCTCTGTGCTGTCAAGAAAGTTTCAATGCCGTGTAAGGTCCTGGGGTAGAGTGCTTTGTTCCTAACATCCAACTGAAGTCCCCAGGGGTCTTTGGTTCTCATTGGCCCATCCCTGTGACCCATGAAGGTGACCACAGATGGTCTAAGGTGACGGTTGGTTGCTCCATCCCTGGGGCAGGAATGTCATCTCACCTCAAGCAAGGGACTGGCAGTTGTGTGTGCGTGGCAGGGTAGGGAGAGAAAGTAAGATGGCTGAAAGGGTCTCCGAAACATCAAATGCAGCCTCGGAAAGTCTCTCACTTGACCCTCCCACTCCCTCACCAGGTAGCCCCAGTGTGAATTTCTAGAAGGAATTGTCAAGGACTGCAGAGATGGTTTGAGATCTAAGAGCACTTACTTGCTACTATTGCAGAGGACCCAAGTTCAGTTCCTAGCCTCAACATTCGGTAACTTACAACTACCTGTAACTTTAGCACCAGGGAATCTGATGCCCTCTGCTAGCCTTCTTTGGTACTTGCACGCATACTTTGTGTGTGTGTGTATGTTGGTATATAATCGCATGCATACACACACACACAGCAGGGCAGGGGTAGGGTGGGAGACAGAGAAACAGAGAAATATACATTTGAGAGAGAGAGAGAGAGAGAGAGAGAGAGAGAGAGAGAGAGAATCACTGTGTAGGTACTGTGCTGCAGGAGTACCCAGCACACATTAGTGCTCTGAGAAACCCCAAGAGGATCCCATCAGAACAGCACTGAATGGAGCCCCCCAAAGTCTGGATAGGGTGTAGATTGTGAAGGGAAAGAGCTGGAGAGAGAATATGAAGACCAGAGACAGCTGAAGCAAAGGCAGGGGAAAGGAGTGAGAGGCTAACTTCCATTCCCAGAAATACTCAGGAGAACAAGGGAGGAACAGGGCCAGATTAGTGGTGACTTGGTGACAATCTGAGGAATTTGGACCGAATGAGGAGCTACTGAGGTCGTCTGGGACTGAAGAAAGAGACTGTTTAATGTCTACAGGAGACCTACGTGGGAAGGAAGGAAGAAAAGCCATCCAGACAGCGTGACAAGAAGCGTTAAGAGCCAGGGAGATGGCTCGGCGGGGAAGGCGCCTGCCGCCACGCTGGATGACTGAGCTCCGTCCCCGAGACCTACCAGTGGGGGAAAAACTGATTCTATACATTGTCTTCTGATTTACACTGGTATATCATGGCACATGCATGTGTGCATGTGTACATACACACAAACACATAAATAAAAGAATGTAATAGAAATTTAACCAGGCATAGTGGTGCATGCCTTTAATCCCGGTGCTTGGAAAGCAGAGGCAGACAGATCTCTGAGAGTTGAAGACCAGCCTGCGAGCTATATGGTAAGACTCTGTCACACACACACACACACACACACACACACACACACACACAAAATAACCCCCCCAAAAACCAAAACAAAAAACAATAACAAAAAAAAAACCAAACAAAATTGAAGAAGAAAAAGAAGGAATGTGGCCAGGGATATCGCCAGTGGCAGAGTTCCTGCCTAGCATGCATAAGGCCCAGTATTCAATCTCCAGTACACACAGGGGGCAGTGGCTAAGATGAGATACAATAAAAACCAGGCATAACACGATGGCATGGCAATCTCTACAAGCCAGTACTCAGGCTAGCGCAAGAGGACCCAACGCCAGCCTCGGCTACAAGTGAGACCTTGTCTCAAAAGACAGAAGAAAGCAGCCAGCCCTGGCATCAGTACAGCAAGGCACTCAGGAAGGCAGGGGGCAGCCAGCAGGATGAGACCAGGTTCCATCCTGGGCCACACTGAGTGGCTGACAGGGCTGCTCACAGACATAGGACAGTTGGGAGGGCAGAACAGGCTTTCGGAGAAACCTGAGAACCCCGCCCTGGGGTGATGATCAGATGAATTTGTGAAATGCCAAGCTCAGGAAATCTCCAGGCTTCAAGAAGAAAACCTTTGAGTCACCTGACAGCTACTGAGTGAGATCGGGGTGGAAAGAAGTCCATTATGTAGAGGGCATTAAATCCTGCGCTCTCAGCTAGCATCAGGAAAACTAGGACCGTTAAACTTGAAGGCTTTTCTCTTCAACCCGTTTTCCACCTGGAGTGATGTAGTTGGAAACCTGGATCTTTTAGTCCCTGTAGAGCCAGGCTTCACCCAAATCACCCATTCTTATGGATGTAGTCACATGCACTCTGCGAAAGGCATGTGCTTTGCAAAGGAGTTTCAATGCAGTCATGCCTTGAGCTTTGCTGTGATAAGTGTCACAAGGAAACTTGTTCCCAAAGCTGTGCTGTGCTTAAATATGTCAAAAAATAAACTGCTTGGGTCAGACTCTAGATGTTTGGACCCACTCCAGCTAACTAAGCCATGTTGAACTGAATTTCTTTCCTGTCTCATGTGGATCATTCCTCTGCTGGCTGCAGAATTTGCAGGGACCCGACCCCCACACTGTTAGACAGGCCTGCTTAGGTGACCAGAGGAAAGGGCTGAGGCCGGAGGTCCAGAGGGCGTGGCCAGGGAGGTCTGGATCTGAATTGAGGAATACTACTAAAGCAGCAAGGCTCTAGAAAGAGGGATCTCCAGGGCAGGGACCCTAAAGGGGCAAGGCGCTGGGTTGGCCTTGTCAAGGGTGCAAGAGACAGGTGACTGTGGTCAGAGGAGAGTGTGGTGGAAAGGACAGGAGACACTCCTGGGCAAGTCACCCCCAGAAGCTGTGCTGAGAAGCAAAGAAGAAAGGTAGGTCCTTCCCAGGGACAACAGGAAGCTTTGTGTGAGGAACAAGAGAAAGTGGGGTTCCCATGCTCTGGAGCCTTAAGTCTGTGTCTGAGCAACTTGAACCACACCCTCTATCCTCCGACTGTGGTAGCCTCAGCAATACCACAGCTTCAAAGGTCTCCACATACAGCTGGTAGACGAGGCTGGCTGAAGCCCCCAGGACCCCAGTCTTACTGCCTCAATGCCCAGCTAGCATGAGCCAGTGTCTCTCTCTCTAGGAGTTCTGGAACTAGCCAAAACTTACTAGGCAGAAGTTGTCTGTCTCAGTGAGATTGGATTCTGTCTCAGGAGCCACAGCCTAGATTTCCTGCCTCCTTGAGACTTAGAGAAGCAGGTACCAGGCTCCATGATCCAGAGAAGTGCTCATAGTGTGTGTGTGTGTCTGTGTGTGTGTGTGTCTGTGTGTGTCTGTGTGTGTGTATGTGTGTGTCTGTATGTCTATGTGTGTGCGTGTGTCTGTGTGTGTGTGTGTCTGTGTGTGTGTCTGTGTGTGTGTCTGTGTGTCTGTGTGTCTGTGTCTATGTGTCTGTCTGTCTCTGTGTGTGTGTGTGTGTGTGTGTGTGTGTGTGTGTGAGAGAGAGAGAGAGAGAGAGAGAGAGAGAGAGAGAGAGAAGGATGGTTGTGGGGTGGTATGTGTGACTGGCTAGAAGCCAGTGCAGGAGGCCAAAATCACAGTAGGGTCACAGAAAAACCACCTCAGCACTTTAGGGCACCCAGCTCCTTCATAGGGCAACACATGGGCTGGGCACGTGCCCAGAGAGAGCCACATGCCTGTCAGGCTGGGGCCTGTCACACGCCTCTCCAGAGAGGCTGCCAGAAGCCCTGAAGCCGGGTAAACCCAGAACAGTGACTCAGGTGAGGGTTGGGGCATGGAAGGGGGTTCCCATCCAGGCCAGATTGAAGCATTCCACCTGTGCAGATGCCTGGTTTGCAAGAACAGAGGACGGGGTAGTGGGGAAATCTGTTTAGCATACTGGTACTGAGGCTGTCCCAGGCAGACCCAGCAAGGAGTCATTGCCGCCATCCAGACAGTCTTCCATTAATAAACCATTCCATGGAGACATAGCGGCAGCCACTCTCCAGGCTTGGTGGGTGTGATCTGCTCTCTATGGGAGGTATCAGTGGGGCCTGGTTCCTAGACTCAGGATGAATCCAGAGTCTGGTACCTAGTCAGGTCTAGAAACTCCAGGAGATCCCAGGGAACTGTACACTTGCCTGTCAGGGACCCCTGGAAACACCACTTAATGATCCCAGGTGACATTAGTCCTGCACATTAAAGCTTAGGCAGCACGGTCACACTACTGTCCGTCCACACAACCAGCTTGCCGGGCCTTCACAGAAGCTTGGTTTCACAGACAAGATCACGGGAAGCCAGGGACTTGCCCAAGGTCCTGTGAGAGCCCCTCCTGCCCCACAGAGCCGGACACTGAGTTGGACCCAGGTGGGCTAAGCTACCAGCAAGGCTGCAGTGGTAGGTCGAGGCGCTGGGTGTGATGGAGGTAAAGGCCCCTGCGGTGAGGTGTGGTCTGGAGTTACAGTAAGACTGGAGCCGGAACTGGAACTCAGGTCAGGATGGAGACCAAAGATAAACTAACCTTACTTGGTGGGTGTTATTACAGGATCCCCTTCCAGCATCTCTTGTGCCCTTCCAAAGAAGGGCAGGGACAGCTGGAGCCCACCACGGAAAGGAGAAAGGGGATCCCAGTTCCCAGCCTGCAGTCTGAACACTGATGCCATCACCACAGCCTCCCCCACCTCTGTTCCCAGCCCCTCGCCCCAGCTGCAGCAAGCTGGGGCTTCTGGGAACCTGGCATAGAGCCATGGGGGCAGCCCTGGGGGGCAGGGCCAGAAGACGGGATCATGCTGAGGACTTGCCCCTGCTCTGGCCACCCCCGCCTGGACCCTGCCATCCTTCTTCAGTTACCTTACCACCTGCCTGTCCACAGATTTCCCAGAGAAGTGGATATGTATCCTCGTCTTTTAGACTCAGTTTTGGTTTTATGTGTATGAATGTTTTGCTTGCATGAGCACCGTGTGCTTGCCTCAGAAGCCAGAAAGGGGCGCCAGAGCCTCCTGGAACTGGAGTTACAGATGGTTGTGAGCCCCTGTGTGGGTGTTAGGCACTGAACCCAGGTCTCCTGTCAGACTAGCACAAGTGCCCTTAAGCACAGAGCCATCTCTCTAGCTCTGTTTTGTTTTTGTTTTATGGTAGAGTCTCACTTTGTAGCCCAGGCTGGCCTAAAACTCACTATGTAGCCCAGGCTAGCCACTAACTCCTAATGATCCTTCTCCTCCAACTCCAAAATCCTGGGATTGTAGGCATGACCCATCTTGCCTGGTTAGAAATGCTGCCTTTTAAATACCCTCCCCCCCCACCCCCCACCCCCCACCCCCCACCCGTCTCAGCTGGATCCCACCAGGCAGCTCCACAATGTTCCAAATAGATGTCTACAGGCTTGTCTGCTGGAACATTCCCGAGACTGCCTCTCCTGGTTATTTCCATTCCATCCCTTGGGTTATAAGAGAAAAATGAGCTTTAGAGCCACACACTCCTGGACTCGGAGCCAGGCCTCATCACTTACTAGTTCTGGGGTCTTGGGGAAACGGGTCCCAAATCCTATCTGAGCTCTTATTCCCTAAGCTGTAAAATGGGGATAATTAGTTACTAAGTGGGCAATTTGCTGTGCTACTTAATGTTAATACTGCATGCAGGAGGCTGAATCTAGCACAAGCCTGTTAAATTATATTTATGAATATAATTATATCAAATTATCCTTGAGTCACTTGGTATTAGAGGCCACCCCTCCCCCTGCCAGGAGCCTTGCCCTGCCCTTCCAGCCTATCTCCCATCCTGTCCTCCTTATGCCTGTCAGGTAACCTGAGTCGTGCCCTCTCAGTCCCTCAGCCCTGCGTCTCCAGCACCTCCTGCACAGCCCTGCATGGGGCCTTAACTGCCGCCTGCTCCCCATCACCTGGCACCAGCTGCCCATCGACCCGGGTCTCGATGTCACATTGCCTCAGAACACCTCAGTCCTTGGCATTCAATTCTTGATTTATATATTTGAAACCATGATAAGCTGAGGCTGAGAGATGGGTCAGTGGTTAAGGGCAGGTACTGCTGGCAGGTACTAGTCCTAGAGGACCTGAGTTCAAGTTCCAGCGCCCCTGTCAGATAGCTCACAACTGCCTATAACTCTAGTTCCAGGCCAGAGCGTCTGTGGGCCCTGAGCATCCGAGTGCACGTATTTACACACCATTTAAAAGAATAAAAAATACAAACAAAAGTTGGGTGTTGGTGATGCACACCTTTAGTCCCAGCCCTCAGGAGGCAGAGGCAGGTGGATCTCTGCTCGTTTGAGGCCAGCCTGAGTGAGTTTCAAGACAGACAGGGACACTGTCTCAAAGTACATAAATAAATAAATAATAAATAAGTAAATATTTAAATAATTATAAACCAAGTCATCTCTGAGAGACCTTTCTATAGTTCCTACTCAGCCCCAGCCCCAGCCCTCTGGGTAAGTGCTCAGAACCCTGGGACTGCCATGAGGTTCTCTTCCACCAAGAGGGAGCCCAGCCTGTTCCCACCCACCTTCTTGGTCAACTATTCACAGCTTCACAGCCAAAAGGACCACATTGCCTCTCAGGGAGGACCCAACCGTGCACAGAAAACAGACAAACAGGAGAGCAGAGAGAAACTCTGTAACCCGGCCAGCCCCTTGACTTAATCCAGCCTGACACGTTTGGCAAAAGCTACTCCTGATTGTCCCTTAGGCTCCAGCAAGGCCAGCAGTTTGCTCCTTCCCCCATTCTTGGCTGACACGGAGAAGGAGAAGCCACCCACAGGCATCACTTCCTTAAGCAGATGCAGCCTAGGCCTCCTGGGCAGGAGCTGGGAGAAGGGTGTGAGGCAGGGGTGGTGTGAGAGAGAGACCCTGACTGCTGAGCTGGGCTGAGGCTGACCTTCCTGAAGGGCAGAGGCAGACACGCCTGTCTATCTGTTGGGTGGCTTCTCCCCACAAGCATCCCCAGAGCCCTCCGTGTCTCACCTGGGCCACAGGCTCCTTGAGAATGGGTGGGCTCTTACTAAATGGCCTGTGCTGACGCACAACAGTTTGTACAGTCACCCTAAATGTACACAAGGAAACTGAGGCTCAAAGAAGTTTCTCCCAAGATTACACGATGGCTGCACAACAGAGATGGGGCCACCTTTGAGACCTTGGGTCTCCAAGTACAGTCAAATTTCCATCTCTGAGGTTTCACCAGGCACAAATTCAACAAACAATGGAATGGAAGTTCACAGCAAAAAAATTCGAGCCAGTAGAATACCTCAGTGAGTGAAAGTATGTGTGGATTCAGGTCCAATCCCTGGAACCTATGTTAACAGACTAGGAACCTGGATTCTGCATAGTTTGAATCTATAATCCTAGCACTTCTACAGCAAGGGTGAGGCAGGAGAATCCTCTGAGCATATGAGAATCACATGAGGGCCGTGTAGCAGATCCTACCTCAAAAACAAGAGAGACCCTGCCTCAAAAACAAAAGGGGAAGAACCAGCTTCTGGAAGCTGTCCTGTGACCTCCACACTCCCAAAGTGTCATGAGTACACACACACACACACACACACACACTTTAAAAATTGCATCTGTATTAAAGTACAGAATTTCTTGTCATTCCCAAGCAACTATTTACACAATAGTTCATTAGCATTTTAAGTCATCTAGAGGGGATTTAAAGTATGCAGGGTGGGTATAGGCAAATACTTTATCTTTCTTTACTAAAGATTGAGAGCACCTGCCGGGGAGGTGTGGGGGGGTTGTTTCCAAAGGAATCCTGGGATCAATCCCCTCTGGACACCAAAGAACCACGGTACTCTGGATTTTTCTCACAATCCATACTGGGCCTGGGGCACAGAGCCTCTCAGAGGCAAGACACTGTGAACTAGATTTCCAAAGCTGAGATGCTGTCCGAAGCAAGCAGGATCCTCTCTCCCAATTTGTGCACTCTTATTTGGCAATCACCCAACCTTCCTTGTTTTAATGCAGAACTCTGTATCTCCCCGGTCCTACAGAAATGCCCAGGCCAGGAGGTGCAAGTGGCAGATACACGGCCTGAAGGGGTCCACAGCTCCGGTTTCAGATTCTACCCCTTCCTACACTGAGAGATGTCTGCATAGATAGAAAGTCCCGCAGGTCCTTTTTGCCGGCTTTGGAAGCCTCTTATTTACAGCAGATGAAGTTTGCTCGGGGCTACTTTGAAGTCTACCCCTCACCAAGTTGATGGAAAAGACATACATTTTGTCTCTGATCAGCTTCCAGCCTGGTGCTGGAGAAAGGTCACGCAACAAGAGAAGATTGACAAAAGGTTGTGGTCAGCGCAGAAAAGGCTGAAGGACAGATGGAGGGAGGTGTATTTGGGCCACAGGGTGGAGGGGAGAGGGACTGGACTGCGGGGTGGGAGTGTGTGTGGGGGGGCGATTGAAGAGTTGAGAAAAAGGGCGGAGAAGCCTGAGGGAGAAGGGAGGTTTGGGTGGGTGGGGGGATGGAGGCTGTGTGCCAGACACAGAGAGAGCCAGGGTCTGGGGTGGGGGTGTAGACCCTGGCGCTGAAAGCCCAGATTCTGGACCCAGCTACAGCAGAGAAACCTTAGCCCGTGGGCCCTCTCCACTCCCAATCCCCTGGTGCTAAAAGGCCCACGACATTTACGACTTCGGGAGGGTAAAGAGCCCGAGAAAAGAATCGCAGACCATATGGATTTGTTTCCTAGGGTTTTTTTTTTTTTTTTTAAATACATCTAATTAAGCCGGGAAAAGCCATCGGCCTCTGCCCGTCTCAAGGTCCCTGGATTCAATTACAGTGCAGCCTCCCTCCATGGCGCTGCGTTGTGGACCCCCTGCCCCCTCCACGTGTGGATGTCAGAGGGTCCAGAGAATGGCGACCCCAGGGGAAAGTTGGGGAATGGAACTAGTGGGAGACCAGGTCTCTTTATTCGTTTCTGATGAACGCGGGGTTAAAACCCTTCAGGCCCCTGGCTTCTGGCTTCAGGAAAGCTGAGGTCTTGGGACCGGGACCTCCTTGGATTCCCCTCCTCTCTCTGCCAAGAAAAATTTCTCAGAAAGAAATCAAACTGTTGACCAAGTCAAAAGATGGAATTGAGGTGTTTTCAGACCTCTTCCTCGTCCAGAGCGGTTTTTGATAAATCAAAGCAGCCTGCAGAAAAGTCCTTGTGCCTTCCACTGTGCGGAGATCCCTATGAGGACTCCCTCCCCCTCTCTATAAACCCCTTTCTACTTCCCTCACCCCATAAATACCTCTGAGCCTGCCACTCGCAAACTTCTGTCCCCTCACCTTTCTGCCCTGACAAACCTCAGATTCCAAGAAAAAAGGAGGTGTCCCTTCTTTGTCCCTGGAGACCGTAGCCCACTATGCCCCACAGCCTTCCTCCTTGTACAGCCCAATTGTATCTCCCAAGCCCCGACTTCTCAGCCTCCCTGTGACTCGAGTAGGCAAGGTGCTGGGGATGAGGGTGCATCTTGAGCCAGCAGGCCCTGAAATCACCCCTCTCTCTGCTCCTTTGCCCATAATTAGAAGTTCAGGAGCTTGGGGGAATCCTTCATCTCCATTCCTCAGTAACAGTGTCACTACCTAAGCAACCCTTATCCCCACGGCCAGCTCCCAACCTATTCCCTTCCAGACCTGCTTTCCTTTTGGCCTGTAGACACTGCCTTATGTGTGCATGCCCAACCTTCCAGGCACGGCCACGCTCTGAGTGAATGGCCCTTCTCCAACACAAACCATGAGTTTGTTCCTCCCTCTGAGCTCTGGGGTTGACTTTTTGTTTATAATAATCTTTGTTTTTTGGGGGGGGGGTGGAGTTGGGGGCTGGAGAGATGGCTCAAAGGTTACAGCACTGGCTGTTCTTCCACAGGTCCTGAGTTCAATTCCCAGCAACAACATGGTGGTTCACGACCATCTGTAATGAAATCCTGCCCTCTTCTGGAGTGTCTGAAGACAGCTCCGGTGTACTCATGTAAATAAAACTAATAAATCATTCTTTAAAAAAAAAAGGGTGATAGAGGAGGGAAGGGCAGAGATGAGAAAGGTGATTCTGGTCTGGAAGATGTCCCTAGCTGTTTTGCCTTGTTGTTGTTTCATTTGTTTTGTTAGTGTGACACACGTCAGTTATCTGGGAAGAGGAACCTCAACTGAAAAAAGTTTCTACAATTTTTTTCAAGAATGTGGAGCATTTTCTTGATTAATGATTGATGGGGGAGGGCCTGCTCACTGTGGATGGTCCCAGGTCTGGGCAGGTGGTCCTGAACTGTCTAAGACAGCCTTCAGAGCCAGCCAGTGAGCAGCACCCCTCCGAGGCCTCTGATTCAGTTCCTGCCTCCAGGTTCCTGCCCTGCTTGAGTTCCCGGCCTGCCTTCCTAGTGATGGACTGTACCTGGGAGTGTAAGGTGACACAGACCCTTCCCTCCCCTGGTTGCTTTAGGTGTTTGATCACAGCAGGAAACTAAGACAGAGGGCTTTGGGTTTCTCACTTGTAAGTGTGATGTTAGTTATAGTTAGTTACATAGTTGTAAATTATGAGAGTAGTGTGGGCCCGTGTGTGTGTGTGTGTGTGTGTGTGTGTGTGTGTGTATACACATGTGTGTATTGTGTGGTATCTGTGTGTGCATGCACGCATGCATGTGCATGTGTGGTATGTGTGTGTACACATGTGTGTATTGTGTGGTATCTATGTGTGTATTCATGCATGCATGTGCATGTGTGGTATGTGTATGTGTGGTGTATGTGTGGTATGTTTGTGTGTGAATAAACACATGTGTGTAGTGTGTGGTGTCTCTGTGTGCATGCACGCATGCATGTGTGGTATGTGTGTGTGCATATGTGTGGGGTGTATGTGTGGTGTGTTTCTATGTGTGTGTGTATTGAACCCAAGCACTTGGGCATAGTACAGAAATATTCTACCATAGAGCTGCATCCTCAATTCAAATATTATATTTTGTCAAGTGATTTTTCCACATTTATTGATATAACCATATGATTGGTTTTGTTGTTCATTTAGCCTGTTGGAATGATGAGTTACATCAATTGATTTTCAAATCAGGAACTTTGTGTCCCTGGAATTAATACACTAGAATGTGGTGTATAATTTTCTCATAACATTGTTGGATTCAATTTTTGAAATGTATTATTGAGAGGGTTTTGCATATTATTTCATTAGATATGTTGGTGAGTAGTTTTCTTATGATATTTTGGTATCTGGAAGTGCTGGCCTCATGGAACAAGAAAAATTGTCCTCTTCTAGCCCAGTGTGGCAGTGCACACCTTCAATTCCAGCATTTGGGATGCAGAGGCAGGTGGATCTCTCTGAGTGCAAGGCCAGCCTGGTCTACAAAGTAAGTCCCAAGACAGCCTTAGGTTACATAGTGAGACCCTGCATCATCATCATCATCATCATAATAATAATAATAGAATTAGAATTTGTATATTGCTATTTCTGGATACATTGTACAAATCTAATATAATGTCTTCTTTAAATATTTGGTGGAATTTCACAAGGAAAACCATTTGGGCCTGGTGCTTTATGTTTTGGAGAGTTACTCTTTGTTAATCCAGCTGCTTTAATAGACACAGGCCTGCATATATCTTATATCAATGTTTGCTTCTCAGTCACTAGCGCTGTCACTCCCCTGGGCTTAAGTTTTTGTTTATCATTGACCTACCTCCTTCCAACTGCAAACCAAATGACAACTATCTTGGTTCAAGTGTCCTCCCTCCAAAGTAACCAGGCTTGAGGCAACTGAAAAGGCTTTTGCATCCCTCCCACTTACAAGCAGTGAGTTCTTCAACAGGACTCTGAAGCTTTCTGATCTCAGTTTTCCCATCCCTAAAATGACAAGGATTTATTGTCATGGTTACATTGTAGCCATAGTACATTGTCATAGTTACATCGTAACCGTAGCAAACAATATTCACATGATCAAATGCTGCTATGTATTTATTACTAAAAGATGTATCTGTTTATTTATGTGTGTACCTAAGCATATGTGCCTGTACATTCATGCAGTTCCCACAGGTGCTGGAAGAGAGCTTTGGATTGCTGGAACCGGAGTTGTAGGTAGTTGTGAGCTGTCCGACTTAGGTGCTAGGAACCAAATCTGGGTTTTCAGCAAGAATAGTAAGTACTCTTAACCAGTGAGTCATCTCTCCAGCCCCCTGACTGGATCAACTTTGGAACAATCACAGAAAGTAAATGTTAGTGGCTTGGTGTCCAGGAGAGTGGCCAGAGAGAAGGGCTGTCAGAACCATGACGGTACCTCTGCAGCGAAGAGTCAGGAGACACCATCAGAACTGAGCCTGGGGACAGAGGTCTGTAACTCCAGGTCGTGAGGAGGTTGAAGCTGGACAATTCCAAATGCAGAATCTGTCCGGGGTACCTAGAAAATTCAAGGCCAGCCTGGGCAACTTTGTGAGACCTTGTTTCAGTAATTAAAAGTAAAAAAACAATTCAAAATTAAAAATAAAGAGGGAGCTCAGTTTTAGAGTACTTGCCTAGCCTGCATAAAACAAAACACACAAAAGGATAGCACCCATGATGGCTGAACCAGGAAGTGGAGGCTCTTGTGTGAGACTTGCTATTACAGGTAGAACTATGAGTACTCGAGTTCAGCCTCTGTGTGGACACGCATATTTTCTTTTCTTTTGGAAAAGCACGTAGGGATGGAATGGCTGAGTCATAGGTTAGCTATATGTTTAGCTTGTAAGAAACTGTCCTCCAGAATAGTTGTACCATTTTATGACCCTCCCCTCATAGTACACGAGAGTCCCAGCTTTCCCAGACCCTGGCTGACACTTAGAGTCTCTGTGTTAGCCGTTGATACTGGTGCGTGTGCTGTGGTATCTCAGAACAGTCTAACGCACATTTCCCTGTGAATAATGCCGCTAAACATCTTTACCTGGTCCCATTTGCCATCTGCATATCTTCTTTAGGAAAACATTGACTCAGATCTGTGGCTCATTTATGTTTTCAGCACAAAGGATTAAACCCTGGGCCCCAAGCATGTTAGGCAACTATTCCATACCTAGCCTACATCTCCAGAAGGGTTTTGCCTGTTTTTTATTTCATTGTTTGTTTTCTTCTTTAAAAAATATTGTTTTTCTGAGCCAGGCATAGTGGTGCATGTCTATAAGGTCAGCACTTGGGAGGCTGAGGCAGGAGTTCAAGGTTATTCTTAAAGCATAAGAAATTTCAAGCCAGCCTGGGCTATGCGAGGCCTTATCTCAAAAGGAAAGAAAAGAAAAGAAAAGAAAAGAAAAGAAAAGAAAAAAGCCTTATTTTTCTGTCTGAATGTTTACTTTCCCCTTTATCTTTGTTAGGATATGATTGACAAAATTGTGTTTGCAAAGTATAATAATAATATTTATAAAAATTATAGCTGGGTGGTAGCAATACACATCTTTAATTCCAGTACTCAGGAGGTAGAGGCAGGTAGATCTTTGTGAGTTCGAGGCCAACTTAATCTACAGAGCAAGTTCTAGGACAACCAGGGCTGTTAGCCCTGTGTAGAAAAAGAAACAAACAAACAATTATAAAATACTAAATTGAGTAATTAATACAGAGAACCTTTCTTATTAGTTGTTGAATTTTCAGAGCTTTTTATATATTTATAGATATAAGTCCTACATGTGTGTAGCATTGCTGTCTATAACTGCTTTGTTATTTTTAATTTCATTTTTAAAAATTCTTAATTTGTTTTTGAAACTGTCTCTTTAAAGTGTTTTTTAATTTTCAATTTTTTAAAATTCAAATGTATTGGTGCTTTGCATGTATGTATGTTCGTGTGAGGGGGTCAAATCCCTGGAACTGGAGTTACGGATAGTTGCAAGTTGCCCTGTGGCTGCTGGGATTTCCTCTGGAAGATCAGCCAGTGCACTTAACTGCTGAGTCATCTCTCCAACTCCCTGTTTGTTTCCTTTTTTATGTGTATTTTTTAGTGTTTTGCCTGAATGTCTGTATTCTCATGTACCACATGCATGTGATGCCCTCAGAAGCTAGAATAAAAGAGAGTGTCAGGTCTCCTAGGACTGGACTTACAGACATCCAGAAGGGAGTCACCAGGTGGGTGCTGGGAATTGAACCTGGGCCCTCAGTGCACTTAACTATTGACTTACCTCCTAAACCCCTAGTCACGCTTGCCCCACCCCAGATGTGGTTAGTTGAATCTCCAGATGTGGACTCCTGGATACCAACAGCAGACTATCCAGAATGCATTTGGAGGTTTACACTAGATATGTCTTCTCTCCATTTATTTTTTTGTTTTATTTCATTTTAGTGTTTTTAAGTCTCTCTAGGTAACACAGGCTAGTCGACTTGAAGCCATAACACTGTCATCCTCTGGCATCTATCCCATGACTGCTGGGATCACAGGCGAGCCCCACCATGACTGGGCGATCATTTGTTTACATCATTGTGGATCCATAGATGTTTTATTTTATCCTATGGGATATAATTTATCACAATCCTGCTTAAAATTTTTGAGAGGTCTCATACACCTCAGGCCATCAAAGGATGTCCTTGAACTTCTGATCCCTCTGCTTCCATATTCTGGGTTCTGGCATGACATGTGCCTTCACATGCAATTTATACAGTACTGGGAATGAAAGTGGGGAGGCAGGGGGGAGGGGAAGGGGGAGGGGCTGGGGGTCCATGCAGGTGAGCAGCCTATCAGATGAGCAGCATCCCCACCCCCACACTACTTAATTTTGTTGCTTAGATTTTTCCATGATTGGACCAGGGTGTGGTGATGTATGCCTGTAACCCTAACCCTGGAGAGCAAGAGGTTGGAGGACCACAACTGCGAGGCTAGCCTGGGCTACAGAGTGAGAGATCCTGTCTCAAAAAATTAAGAGGGACAAAACCAGCATCCCTGATTATCCGTGAGAGGCGCCTTTAGAAGCTCCTCCATTCAGCCCCTGTGCCCTCTCGGCATCACTGTGGGGCTTTGGTTGGTCTGATTCAAGCGCATGCTTAGAGACTCCAGGATCATCTTGAGTTACCTGCTGAAGTCCTAAGTCAGCCATTTCTCTAAGGGCTCCAGGTTCCTTCTGCTGAATTTATTATGAGAAACCAGGACATAGGCATGAAGTACATTCATATCCAACAGCATGTGATGGCTCCTGGGCCTTAGCTGACAGAGCAAGAAAGTGGCCGAGAGTATGCTAGTGCATGCAGTGTAGAGATGGATGTGATAAATCTGTGTGTAATCTGCATCTAATCTGTCAATCACTCCCTCCCTCCTTCCTCCCACCGCACAGGAAGAAACCTGGCTCTGCTGCTTGCCAATCCCTTGATTAACTATTTAGCTCCAGTATGTGTCTGGGGTGTATCAGAATATCAGCGTACAGCCAATGACTTCATCACCTAAACTGCAGCTCCTGCCTTTATCTCAGACACATGCTCATCTCCCAAGGCACATCGCGTCTTTCCTCTCGCCCTCGTCAGGGAGGGCAGCTCGTATCTGTGACAGTTTGACTACATCATTACATTCTGGTTCTCCCTCTTGGTCTCCAGACTTCTTTCACTTAGAAATTCCTAGTCTGATTTCCCCCGTGTCTTTTTATCACTGAATAATATTTACTGGATGGATGTACCTGGTTTGTTTATTCATTCGCCTACAGAAACATCTCAGTTGCTTCCAGTTCTTGACAGCTAGCTCTAAAGTTGCTAAAAACACGTGCATTGAGGATATAAATGTGCAAATGATGAGTAGATGCTTAGTACAATTTTAAGGTCCTTATGTTAACTTTTCCTGGAGAAGCATCTACCCACCCCACACTGGGCACCAACACCAAACTGTAGAAACAGTCCTGCCCAAGGCTAGGTTGGTGAACCAGTTTACTGGCCTTACTTTCTGTGGTGGTTTGAATAGTTGTGGTGCCCATAGACTCCTGTATGTGCGCGTGCGCTCGTGTGCTTGGCCCGTGGGGCTCTATTAGGAGGTGTGGTCTCAATGAAAGTGTGTCACTGTGGAGGCGGGGCTTTGAGATCTCATTCATGCACATGCTACACCTAATAAAACAGTCTACGTCTGCTGCCTTCGAATCAAGATGTAGAACTATGAGCTTCTTCTCCAAAACTATGTCTCCAACATGTCATGTTTCCTGCCATGCTGATGATAGTCTAAACCTCTGAAACTGTAAGCCAGCTCCAACTGAATGTTTTCCTTTATAAGAGTTGCCAAGATCATGGTGTCTCTTCACAGCAACAAAACAACAACAACAACAACAACAAAATTTAAAAAAAAAACAAAGATACTTTCAGAAGGGGGATTAAAGAGCTGCTTAGGGGAGCATGGGTGATTGACACGCCCATGTCACCAGATGCTCCACATCTGCACAGATGGAGTCCCTCCTCAGTCTTACATTTTAGCATCTTCCAGGACCATGTGAAGGCAGAGTTACATACAGCTGGCGGCCAGGGTGGGGGTGGGGCTGGGAGGGTGTGCTCAGGTGAAAGGGAGTGGGACCTCTGGGGAGGGTGTAATGACCCCCAATAGCCCCTTCTGTGAGAGAGCATCCACAGGCCTGACCTTGCTCAGGTGTTCCTACAGTAATCATGGCTGCTTGAATGAACGTGGTAATAATGGGGACTGGAGAGATGGCTCAGGGGTTAAGAGCCCAGGCTGCTCTTCCAGAGGACCCAGGTTCAATTCCCAGCACCAACAGGACAGCTCACAACTATCTGTAATTCAAATCAGAGGATGTGGCGGCCTCACACAGACATCCATGCAGCTAAGACACCAATGCACAGACAAATAAACCTTCAAAAACAAAAAGATAGTAATAATGCTGGACTTGGAAGGCAATGCCCCTGCAACAGTTCCATGTGTTACGTTTGTGTATTTTTGTGTGTTGCTATCAACTGCCTTCCAAAGTGCTTTAACCACTTTACATTCCTATCAGCAGTGAAAGAGTGTTCTCTTGCTCTGTGTCCTTGATGGAACTTGATTTGGTCACTGCTTTCAGTTTGGGACATTGGGATAGGTGTGGTGTGTAGTGAGTGGTATCTCACTTGTTAAAATGTCCAGTTGTCTGGCACACACCACGGAGTGCTTCTCACGGTTATTTACCATCTCTGCCTCTTCTTTTGGGTGTCCTATTCAGATATTTTGCTTATTTTTGTCTGCCTTGTGTGTGTATGTATGTATGTATGCATGCATGCATGCGTGTTTGTGTGTGCAAGGGGCTGGGTAACCACCCGGGGCCGAAGCTACAAACCCAGGAGGCCCACTCTCCTCCTGCTTTAGATCTCATAGTTGAAATCTTTCTCGGGTCTCTTGGCTCACCAGGACTCCAGGGAAAGGAAGGCAGCAGAAGGCGCTCTGAAGAGGGAAGGGCCTGCGCAAGGTGTAGAGATGGGGCTGAGGGTGTGTGAGTGGGAAATGGTACCGCTCAGAGGCGGTACCAGGGCCGGAAGGGGTGGGACCATGGTCGGAAGAGGAGGAGAGGAGCTGGCAGGGAGGGTCAAGGAATTACCCCAGAGCATAAGCTGATGTGTGGTAAGCTGGGGCCGAGCTTGCAAGCCTGGTCTGCAAGCCTGGCACAAAAGATAAAGGAGAGACAGACAGACAGCTAGGCAGGGTGACAGTCAGTGCCTATAACCCAGACTCGGGAGGCTGAAGCAGGAGGCTTGAGAATCTCAGGCCAGCCTGAGCTACTAGGCAAGACCCTATCACAATACAAACCAACATCAGCAAAACTCCAATAAGCAAAGAAACAAGCATGAAGGAAGTGAAGCAAAAGGATTTCAGGGCGGGGGATGGAGTGGGGAAGGGGCTCGGCACTGTATTTGGTCCAAGGGACCACGCCTAAGACCCCCACTCCCACCCCAGCAGGATCAGGAAAGGAATGGGTTTCTCTTGGGCACACCCCTCAGTAGACTAGGGAGCTGCTACAACATGGGATCTCAGATGTCCAGAGCCCCGTCCTGGTCCCACCTCTACGCAGTCCCTGCAGAGGTGCCATTTCTTGATGGTTGTATGGTTGTGCTCTTTAAGATTGGGGCGGGCCGTATCTGGGTGTGGTAGCACATGCCTTTAATACCAACACTCAGGAGGCAGAGGCAGGAGGATCTCGGAGCTTGAAGCTAATTTGGTCTTTATACTGAGTTCCAAGTTAGCCAGAGCTACATAGAGAAACCCAAAAGAAACCCAAAAACGAAAAACAAGACAAAAGATTCTGGGAATGAGAAAAATGCAGATGTGGAATCCATTGGCAACTTGCTGAGTTGTGAGGTCAGAAGGGGGCATACTCTGAGCCCTGGGGTGATTATGTTGCAATGTGGTCCAGGCCTGCCCGGCACCTTTCCCATCAGGCCCCGGGGAAAGTGGAGAACAGAGCTGCAGGGCCCCAGATCTGAGAACTTCCTGGTGGGGATCTGGGAGGAAGGCCAGGAATGGTGGAGGAGAGGAGAGCTCAGGTAGGCAGTCAGGAGTGAGCTTGGTGAAGTGTGCCTGTGTGTGTGTGTGTGTGTGTGTGTGTCGGCACTTTAAAGTCACTCTCATCTGAGGCGCCTTCCCATCCCAGATCTTATCTCTGGGTGCCTGTCCCTTGATGGAGCCTCATCCCACAGCACCCAGTACCCTGGGGACAGAAGAGGAGCAGATCAAAGAGCAGGTGCCCCTGACCAGGGAACCTGAGATGCTTTCTTTGTGTCCATCCAGGAGAGTCCTGGTCTAGACAGGATGGATGGAGCCCCTGAGCCAGGGGCTGGGAGGGGAGGGGTCCGCAGGGAAACCAAATCCTGTACATTCACCGTGGACAAAGAAAGGTGTTGGACAGGGGTCAGCCTGTTCTTGTTTGCTGCTCTGGCTGGAGGCTTCCGGCCAGGTAGTGGGCCAGCTGGGTCAGGAAACACCCAGAGGAAGGGATGGTTGTCACCTCTATTCATTGAAAACTGAGGCCCACTCACCAAGCCTACCTTTTGGCTGATTCTCAATTACTTATGCTCAGAAGGGACTGAGGGATAAGAGTGGAGAGTGAAATTCACACACACCCTTCCGTTCCCGGACAAGGTGACCGTCCCTGTCTCCTTGGAGAAGCTGGCAGGCCATTTGAATGTAACACTATCCGGTATTCTGGGCTCTCCCACATCTGGGCTCTCCCACATCTGGGCTCTCCCAGCTGCTGAGCTATCATAGAGGCTGTGCACTCTTCCTCCTCAGCCAGCCTGGGGCCAAGAAGCAGAGAAGAGCTGATGGGGGCAGCTGCTGTCTGCCTGGGCTGTCTGAGCCTCAGGTGGCGCCAGCCCTGTGGGAGGGGGAGGAGTGAGGACAGCAGTGGGGGTGGGGTGTCATTTGGGGCCTTGCAGTTGGCCCTGGGATGGTGTGTGTGTGTGTGTGTGTGTGTGTGTGTGTGTGTGTGTGTGCTTGGGACAGGTTCAGCATTGTCCTCGTGTTGCCCCAGAGTCTGGGAATCTCAAACCTTGTGCTTCCCAAATAACCACTGAGACCAGCTGGGGTCTGTGTGGGTTAATGGAGTTAAGAAACTCAGACACCAGGCTGGGCCTCAGAGTGGGGATAGTGGGGAAGCAATGGGTAATACTGGGAGGAATGGGCATGGGCAGACCCAAGTTCAGACTCCTGTTCTCGGTGACCCTGCCGTCCCCACGGTCCGCTCTCTGGGACTGCTGTTATTTTTAGGTTTCCCTGTGCCCAGTGCTGAGTAAGCAAAGCCACACTCCCAGAGCTCAGAACGCCACCCGCGTGACAGGACAGTCCCTTGGGCTGTCCGGCTGAGGTCTCTGTTCAGGTGTGGAGTTCAGGGTCCCCTTCCAAGGTCATGTGGTCACTGGGACATTTGGGTCCTGTGGTTTGCTCAGGGAGCACCAGTCAGGAGCTGCCTTTAGCTTCCTTGAGGCCAAGGCCACCAATGACCCTGAGACATCTCCAGGCTCCCTCAAGGAGGGAACGTTACTTCTTCAGGCCCAGAAGAAGCATCTCTGGCCTCAGGGAGGGACTCTGTGCCTCTTCGTCACCTGATGAAGTCAGGCCCACCCAGAGTTACCTCTCTCTGATGACTGTAAATCCACTGACCTTGAACCCCATCTCGCCATCACAACCATCACCTGGGACATAGTTCTGTCACACCAAAGGGGAGAGGATTACATGAACCTGTAACCTTCTGGAGGTGTGACCCGGTGGAGGGTCACCTTATGTCCCCGTGCCACGCCACTCCGCCCACACCATTGTCACCTCCAGACAGCTCACTCCACAGACTTCTGCCCTGTCAGGCTGAGACTGACAGGTGGCATGAGCCCCCTGGAGAAGGCCTGGTCTACACTCTGACTCAATAAAGGGTGCAGAAGAGCGCCAGGTATTGTGGGATTGTACAAGTAGCCAAGGTCTGGTCCCTGCACTCCGGGACCTCCCTTCTCAAGGCAGCTCAAGTCACTTTTTGCTCAGGGTGTATGTAGTTCAGTTGGAGATTGCTTGTCTGATGTACAGAGGCCATGGGTTCAACACACAGACATACAGACGTAGCGCTCTTAGTGTTTGGTTGGGGTTGAGAGGGGAGAGACCTATTCTAGCAAAAGGAAATCTTAAACATCAGACATCTGTGTCTCAGTCAGGCTTTCTATTGCTGCAATAAAACACCATGATCGAAAAGCAAGTTGAGACGTAAAGGGTTTATTCAGCTTACATTTCCGCATCACTGTTCATCACCAAAGGACGCAGGACAGGAACTCAAGCAGAGCAGGAATCTGGAAGCAGGAGCTGATACAGAGGCCATGGAGGGGTGCTGCTTACTGGCTTGCTTCCCCTGACTTGCTCAACCTGCTTTCTTACAGAACTCAGGACCACCAGCCCTGGGATGGGACCACCCACAAGGGGCTGAACCCTCTCCTATTGATCACTGATTGAGAAAATGTCCTACAGAGGGATCTCATGGAGGCATTTCCTCAACTGAGACTCCTTCCTCTCTGATGACTCCAGCTGTGTCAGGTTGACACAAAACCAGCCAGGACAATCTGGAACACAGTGTCCATGATCAGACTGAGAAGAAGGTAGGGACTTTGGGGAGGTGTGGATAGTTGTGACTGGGAAGGACATGATGGTGGCATCTCATCTCGGACATTTGTCAAGAATCCTCCCTACATATTTCTTCTTTTACAACAGCCTCAGGGATCCTAGAGACCAGCCATCGGCAGAGATTATCAGAGACTGACAGGCTGTACACTAGAAGGGAAGGGGGTCTTGTAAACATGGACAACTGCAGAGAGGAGGCACCCTGGAGGAGGGCGTGCCCCATGGGTGGCACCCCAGGCTTTCCCAGCCCTACCACACATGGGGTCATCCTGGAAGCCACTTTGTCCTTTGTTCTTATTTTCTTTCTTCAGCTAAGGACCCCAGCATCTCTCCACAGGCCCTCCTTATGTAAGAAAAGCAATCCCCAGCCCTCCTGCCCACACAGCTAGCAAGATAACTGTGTCTCCAGACTGCGGGAGTTCCTGGGTCGTTTACCTCGCAGTGTGGAATTCAGAAACCCAGGGGCCCTGTCTCACTGCCTCAATACCCAGATGTCCTCACACCCCTCAGCCCCAGACAGCCCCAGACAGCCCCAGACAGCCTCACAGCTGGGCTGGCTAGCAGTGGCTAGCCAAGGAAGAAGGGCAAGGAAGGGACATCTCAGACAAACAAGTCAGACTGGCAGGGGGTGGCTTAACTCTCTCTCTTCCAGCATGGACCCAAGGAGTCCTCTGTAATCTCTGTCCATCCCCTGCATCCACGGCGAACCACCCCAGCAGACTGTCTATACAGACTGCCCTCTTGGCTCCAAGTTCGTTCATTCTTACAGAATCGTAAGATACACGCTTCACTCCCAGAGATCCCGAGTTTGGAGGCTGTTGTCTGGTCAGTGGTTTCCCCCTCTGATTTCCAATTCCCCTCAGCTCTGAAATAGAGAAACCGGAAATGGGTATGGTTGGAAGTGGAACAGGATAAATAGCTCCGGCAGGGTGTGGAGGACACTCCAGAGGGAGCCCAGCTGGGTCACAGCTTCCCACTCCCACCCGTGTCCCTGGTCAAGGTGCGTGGTGACTGTTTTCTTGTAAAATGACAATGAGCACACAGCACGGGGTCCTGGGAGCACAAGCAGAGGCGACACCTGCAGACTCACAGAGACTGCCCTTGAGCGCTGCCGGCTGTGGTTATGACAACCGGGGCTCGCCCTGGTTTGTAACCGGCCCAGCCATCTGGAGCTCGTGCTGAACACACAAGCAAATCACCAACAAATCTGTCCTGATGTGACTAGTGACAGAGGGGTAACCAAAGGGAACAGGCTGAGGAGGACGCAGGGCAGGGAGGGCTGGGGGGGCGGGGTCTGTCCCGGTGCTGAGCCAAGGGTCTGTTCCAGGGCACCAGAGCCAGACAAATGCTGAGAGATACACAGGGTAACAGGACCCGCAGAGCAGGGGCCTTGCATGGCCCAGGCGGGCAAGGGAGAAGAAGCACGCATTAGGATTACTAGAGAGGGCTGTGTCTGGGCATGAGCGTTAGCGGGGGACCAGTAGAGAAAGGCCAGGGTGTCTTCACGAGCAATAGGGAGCCATGGAAGGGGTGAGGCCCAGAAGGGCCTCTTGGGATATGGGTTTGGAGAGAAGCAATTGGAAGAACTGGCGGGAGGAGAGGTAGGGAGCCCTGGAAGGGTGTGTGTGCTCAGGAGGAAAAGCAGGAGCTCCTGTGAAGATTTCCCCTGGAGCCGGACTGTGGTTCTCAAAGCACACCGTCCAATCCCGGAGTTTCGTAAACATTTGCCACGGGTCAGACTCCACACAGGCTGAGCAGGAGAGGCAACCTAGACCTCACCAGGTGAGAGTCTCAGGGATCCCAGCCCACAGGAGACAGACCCACACTGACCAGCTGTGAGGGAAGAGATGGCTTATGGATTGCGGAAGAGAGGGCAGGGCTGGCCACCTTAGACTCACTAAGAACAGGGGCCACAGCTTCAGGTCACAGTGGTATCGCCTGAGGCCAAAGCTGGGCGCACTCCACAAAGCTGAGCTCTTGAGAAAGAGACAGTTTCCTGCTGAGGCTGAGGTTGTCACCAGGCCCTGCGCCTCACCAGCTCCCAAAGGCCAGGACAGAAGCAGGCAACCCCGAGGCCCCACACACTAGCCTGTGGTGTATCCTTCCGGAGCCTGTTGCTCTGAGGAGTGGCCAGGGACTTCATCTCAGAAGTCTCTCCTTGGGAATGGCTCCCCGACTGAGGGTCCCTGAGGTTCTTACAACCCCGCCCCATTTCCAGCTGGAACCGTCTATTAGCCCCACCCCTAAACTTATCCAGTGACTGCAGAGTGGGACTTGCAAGGGCAGTGAGCAGAGGTCGGCGGTTCACCCTCAACTTGGTGAAAGGACCTGTGAACAGGAACAGGCTGGAGACCAGAAGAACCTAGGGGCAAGCCTAATCTGAGAGATGGGGGCTCAGCCTCTGCTCCTCAGTTCCCGTGGGCCACCTATGTCCATTCTACCTGCCTCGGTTTCCCGATGCTGTTATGGGAATGAGACCGTCATTACAGCCCTATCTGGCCTTCATATTTTCTCATGACTTCCAACAGGGTCTTTAGTTAGTCTCGAGGCAAATCAGGATGTCTGTCCACTGTCCCAGACCAAAGGACAGTACTGAACCCGGCCTTTAAGGGGCTGCTAAGCGACAGTGGGACAGTCACTGCTCTCAAGTACAGAGATCCTGCTTCCAGGGACCTCAAGTGAAGAAAAGAGTTGCAGCCCCTGCCTCGGGGAAGAGAAATGCCACATGAAGAAATGGATCCCCAACTTTAGAGGCAGCTGGACCCCCCAGCTGCGTGTGAATCAGAAACGGAATCGACAGAGTGGGAACCAGAGTGTGTGGGGCCTGGAAACCACGTAACCCCCTGCTGGGCCCTGCTATAGACACCAGCGTGGGAATGTGGGAGGAGGACCCTGCTGGGACTGGAGTGCATTTGTGGATAGCTGCTGCACCGGGTCTAGAGGCTGCGCACCAAGGCCAGGGACCCAGAGCTGGTGAACCGGCTCCACTCGTGGTGTAGACAGCGGGTGAAGGCCGGCGCGTGTACTGCCCGTGCAGCCCGTGTGCCGGAGTCAGGCGGCATCCTCCTTGGCACATGGACAAACACGCTAGGGGACAGTCTTGGCCCGATGGTGCTGTGCTGAGCCAAATCAGGTCCTCTGTAGACATAAGGGGGGAAAGGGAACTGGGGGAGGGGGGGGGACTCCTCCAACATAACGATCTCTGTGCTTCGAAAGCCAAGGAAAGCTCAGAGGAGCCCTGCAAGCCCATCTCAGAGGCCCTGTCTACCCTTGATCCCTCACCCTGGCGCCCCAACAACTGGGCCTAACTAGCGAATGTGTGGTAGGCCAGCTGTCACTGTGACATCCATTCTCCCCGGTAGAGTCTGGGAGCTCCTTTCCCCTCTTTCTACCCACCCCCACGGCCACCTCACAGCTGGGAACCAGGCTTAGTAGCAGCTGGAAACCTCCCAAGGGATCTCATGGAAGACTCTGGGTCTTGTGAGGTTTTGAACCAGAGCCCAAACTTTCCACTGCTCTTGCCCTCAAGGCTCCCGGAAGATTCCTATGGCCTCAGCCCTGCCTAGGAAAGAGAAGCCTGCTTATTTACATATCATTTCCATCTGATTTGCATGGGCTTCCTAGTTGGCCATTTCTAAGCAACCTTAGAATTGTAATTGGATGCTGAACCTTTTCTTAGGACTTGCTCCTCTAAATGCTACCTTGACTAGAATTCATCCTGAGATACTGGCCCTATCACACACACATTCTCGTACCTCCATTTATATCATTAGAGTATATATGTACACAGTGTGCCCAGGAATGTGATTGGGCACCCACCTATGCATCCATTATGCCCCGTGGGATCTCACCTATGCCAACACCCGTGCTAATATGTCTTCACATTTGTCTACACCCAAACCTAGATGTGAACCCACACAGTCTTTAGTGCATTTTACACACACACACACACACACACCAGCAGTGCATGTCCACACATCTCAGAGCCCCACATGCTGCTCAGGGTCCTCTAAGATGCAGGTCCTTCTGATCCCAACTGAGTAGCTCAGACATTGGCCATGCTGTGTGACAACTGATCTAGTAGTGACTGCTTCAGTGACTTAGCCTCCAGATGCTCCCTGGAATTTCAGTCAGAATGGCTGTCCTGCCACCTGCTGCCTGCACTTTTGAGTTGTAACTCCTTCTTCAATAGAATTGTCACCTTCTTCAATACCCCAACAACTTCCCTGGGCAATATGATAGCTTTTTCTTCTTATAACAAAATGCCAGAGACAGGCTAATTCATAAAGAAAAATGTCTGGTTTGCTAAGGATCCTCTTGGCTAGGTCATATCATGGAAAATGGCAAGGACAGAAGAGATCATATGGCAGACAGGAAGTAACAGAGCTGGGAACAAGGTCAGACTCGGGCCTTTTTTTTTTTTTTTTTTTTTTGGACAGGGTCTCACTGTTTAGTCTTACATAGCCTGGAACTTGCTATGTAGTTCAGGCCTTGAACTCTTAGGGATTTACCTGTCTCTGCCTCCCTCATCTTGGAATTAACTGTAACTCTTTTGTTAATTTAAAAATATTAGTGTGCATGTATGTATTTGTGTGTGTGTGTGTGTGTGTGCTTGCATGATGGGGAGGACACATGCCCCATCATGCACTGGGGGTCAGAGTGCGTGGAGCTGGTCCTCCCCTTCAACCTTTACGTAGGTTCTGGGAATTGAATTCGGATCATCAATCTTGTATAACAAGAACCTTCGTCCACTGAGCCCTTGCTGGAATAGACTTGCAATTCTTATCTTATTTAATAATTCATTTTCATCTCATTTATATGAATGTATGTGGCTTACCTAAAGAACCCTCACCAGACTCCACTACTCAAGGATTCTGCAGCCCCTCCCTTCACCATGTGGGAAACAAGACATCAGACTGGGGTCCAGCGACATCCAAACTGTAGCACGTGGTCCTGCCCTCTGCCAGGAGCACCTCCCTTCGTCCACTATAGACCCTCCCACTTCTCTGCCTCATGCTCTTCCCTCTTCCTGGATGCGTTTCTTTTTGTGCGTACCTGGAAAACTCCTACGCATCCTTCAAATCCCATTTCAGCAGGTCCACTCTCTCCCAGTCTTACCAACAGAACTCACTGTTGTCCACTCGTGCACTAGCGGCAGAAGAGGTTGGCTCCTGCCCTCTCCCAGGTCTTAAGGATCACAGTCCACTGTTTATAAAGCAAAGTCATTATACTTTCCTGAACTCTTACACGACAAGCACTTGGGTTTATATGCTTATTTCCAGAGAAGAGCATGACGATGCTATTTCCAACCCCTCTATGCTGTGTGCCTTTGGGTCAGTGTCACAGCCTCTCTGGGCCTTGGTTCCTTGCCCATGGGCTCCCTGGGTAGATGATAAGGATTCAGTGAGAGTGAATATTTGTAACCTGAATTCTAGTATCAATGAGTAATAAAGGTAGATCTAGTTCTGGGGATGCTGGCTCTGTGTTCTGCCTCTGCCTCTCAGTGGAGTGAGTAGTCCCTTCTACAGAATGGGATTAGAGACAGAGCGGACTCCGAGCCTGCTGCAGGGGCACGAGTCAGTCCTGGAGCTTTCCTGGTTCCTGCACAGACTTAGCTTTCAAAGCTGCTATTAAACTCCATCATTTAACTCCATAGCTATTAGAGATGCTGTTGGCCCATTCTGTAGGTAGGGAAAGTGAGGCTCAGAAGATACAGGGCCTTCCTTGCCACAGTCACACAGTAAAGAGAGTTTTTGTCAGGGTCATAACCACCCTGCCATCCTGTCATCCAGGGCTGTGCTCAGGACTGGGCAGCCCTGGGCATGATAGATGCCTAACCCAGGACTTCCTGGTCGGGCGGGTCTGTCTGCACACCGCTCCCTACGGCTCATATTTCAGCAGCTCATGGCCTGCGGCACCCTGAGGAGCTGCCCACTGACCTGACCCCCGCAGCTAACAGGAGAACAGAGGCAAGTGTGGGTTTTGTGGGTGGGACACTGCACTGGTCCAGGGCTGGCTGCTCAGCCCCTCGACATATTTATTATGTGTTTGGTGTTCGCCTCACATTCCCTGGAACTGGAGTCACAGACTGTTGTGAGTTCTGGAAATCAAACCCAAGTCCACTGGAAGAGGAGTATCTGCTCCTAACCACTGAGCCATCCCTCCAGCCCCGCCCCCACTCCAGCCCCACCCCCACTCCAGCCCCACCCCCACCTGGCTAGAGCCACTTTTTCTACTCCACAATCCACACAGCTGAGCATGCTGGGTATTCTTCCTGGGAAACTGGCCCTGAAATGCCTTTTCCAGCACCCCCAGTGGTCTGGCCTCATCCCTGTGGATCCTCCCCCATACAGACTCTAGGCCCCTCAATCCTGGGCATCCAAGAGATAGGATGCAGCAGAGGGCTAGCCAGTAAGGGTTAAATGGATTCCTTTGATACGAGTCACAGCATGGCGGCTGAGAGCTTGGCCACCAGGGAGTGGCATCCCAGGATGTTCTGTTGTTATCTTGGTCCCACCGGGTGAACTCCAGGGCAGTGAACTCCAGGGCAGGTAGCCCAGATATTCAGAAAGTCAGAAGGTACAAATTAGTCAAATGAGAGGTGACAGAGCTTCCTTTGACTCTGGGACCAGAGAGACACCAGGGGTGTATCCCAGCTGGTAGAGTGCTTGTCGCGCCTGCAGGAATCCCCGGCGTGGCATAAAATCAGATGCTGTGATGCTGGTCTGTGGTTCCAGCCCTTGGAAAGAATTATGGAGGCAGGAGTGCCAGAAGTTGAAAGTCATCCTCAGTCACACAATGACTCCAAGTACCTGAGACCTTGTCTAGGGTGGGGTGAGGCAGACAGAGAAACCCAAGATTCTGCCAGGCATGGGGTAGCAGAAGCAAGGAGGTGTATGCAGAGAAAAGAACATGACCTTTCCCAGAAATCTCCACCACCACTGGGGGGCATCAGAAGTTGTGGGGGTGAGGAGAGCTAGGAGGAGGAGGAGCCCCTGGGAAATATCTGAAAGGACCGCAGTCACACACAGGAAGGGCTGGCCAGAGATAGGCAGGCCTTGGGTTCAACTGCCTAAAAGAGCCAGTCTAGAGCATCCACCAGGCAGGGGCCTCTCTAGCCCTGTCCCTTTGCCCACTGTGGACGAGGGGGTCTGTGGCCATCACTCAAGCTGTCCTATCACATGAGAGGATCGCAAGCAGAGCTGGGGACTTGAAGGCCGTGATGGAACATAGCCGTAGGTAGTGGAGCCTCTGGCACAGAAAGGACTGTGGCTGACCCATCTCTGCTGCTGCGAGAAAGAGTAGGATAAACACTTAGAAACGGCACTATAGGCAAAGACTGCAGAGCAGGGAGACCTGACTGTGAAACTCCAAGAGAGGAGCCTGGGGCACGGAAGGAATGAGTTTTGACAGGCTCCTGACCCAGCCTCATCTCTTCGATCCAAAGAAGCAGACGTCGGAGTGCTGCTGGACACGCTAGCTCGACCTGAGTGGTCTGAGGCAAAGATCCCTCCAGGTAAGAAGCAGTGGACAGCAAGGGGCGTGCAAGTCCAGTCCAATCCCAAGCAGAGTTATGACGCGGCATCGCAGCGCCCTCTGCTGGCGAGAGGCGGCGCCTTCTAGGAAACCTGTGTCAGACTGGGGCTATTCCTCCAACAGCACCCTAACCCAACCCACTTCCCACGGATCGCAGGGCTCAGCGTCCTTTAAGGCAGACATCCACGCTGGAAGACCCTTGGAATATTGTGCCAACCTCTATTTTATCACTGGGGAAATGAGGCATGAATAGCGCCAAAAGGCTCTGGGGACACAGACGTGTAGGTATGTGTACCACGGTTCAGGGGTGGTGTCCCCGGGGTGGCCAGCCCTTGCCACCTCCTCAAGCCATATTCCCCGTCAGTCACCCCACAATAAACCCACGCGAAGCCGACTGTACCTCTGCACTTCGATGGCTCTCAGCCTCTACCTTTGCCTCCCAGCCCTCCTGGCACACAGCCAGCCCCACAGTCTCTCTTCCAACACCTCCCTGCCTCTCTCGCCCCTCCACCCGCCCACGCCCTCCAGCGCTCTTCACTCCGCCAATCCTCCAGCCTCAGGAGACACCTGCGCTCCCTTCTGCTGCCTTCTTGTTTAGTCCCCAGGAAATGAAAACTTTAATTTCTTTTTTTTATTAACTTTATTGGATTTTCTTTTTAATTATAAGTCAACGTACTACATGTTCTTTGTAATCACTTAAACAAACCAAAGAAGTCTAAAGCGGGAGTTGCTAGCTCTCCTCTCCAGCTCACAGCTGAACACGGTGCCTCTGGGGGCTGTGCCACCTGATGACCTGATTTGACCAAAGCACTGGCTACACGGCCAGCCACCAACACAGGCATCCACTGCCTTCTGGATCCAAAGACTCGTCGGGGAGGGGAAGATGGCCAAAACGTCAAATTCTCTATGGGCAGATGGACCGGGAGCTAAAGGGCCTTGGACAGGGACTGTTGCCTTAAGTGGCGCTCTCTGAAGAAGAACATAAGACTGGAGCCCCCAAGAGAAGGCACAGTGGGTCGCCACACTGATTCTGAATGCTCTACCTACACAGAGTAGCGTGGGGACCTCTGTACATATTTCCTGAGGATGCTAGGACAGCGTTTCTCAACCTGTGGGTCCCGACCCCCTTGGGGATCCATATTAAATATTCACATTACGATTTATAATACTATCAAAAACGCAGTTATGAAGTAGCGACGATATAATTTTGTGGTTGGGGGGGTCACCACAACGTGAGGAACTGTGTTAAAAGAGTCCCAGCGTTAGGAAGCCTGAGAACCAATGCACTAGGGAATCCATTGGGTGGAGACCAGCTAGGGGGCAGAGCAGTATGGCTGCCGGGTGACTAACGAGAGAGATGAGAGTAGATACCCTCTTTGTAAAAAGCGCTATTTACATTGCTGTTCTTTAGTTCTTTGACTTTTCAGAACTTCCAGGTCCCAATCTTTGGCTCCACCCCTCTGGAATGATTAAGGTTGTCTACTTGGCAGGACCTAAACCCATCCAGGAAATGAGCCTCAGGGCATGCCTGGGGATGGGGGGGGCAGCCATCTTGATTTGGTTAAATGAAGCCGGTCCACTGTGGGTGTGACCACTTCCTGGGGTTCTAGTCTGCGTAAAGGAAACCTGGCACCTTAGCCTGTGCACTCAGGCCTCTTCCTGATTGTGGACGCCATGTGGCCAGGTACCTCAAGCTCCTGCTGCCTTGATTTCAACCACAAGGAACTGTAGCTTGAACTGTGGGCTAAAACAAACCCTTTCTCTAGGAAGCTGCTTTTGACAGGGTGGTTTTTTGAGAATTAAGACTTATTTACTCTATGCATACGAGTTATGCCTGTATGCATAGAGTAAATATGTTACGCCTGTATGCATACATGTGCACAGCAAGCCTGATTCCTGAGGAAGCCAAAAGAGGAAAACGGATTCCCTGAAACTGGAGGGACAGAGGGATCTCTCCAGCCCGTGTCAGGGAGCCATAGCATCAGAAAAAGAAACAAGACAATCCCTGTAGGGACAGCTAGTCCCTCTCTCAGCTACCCCCGACCCTCCCCACGCACCCTCCCCACCCCCATCCCCGACTGATCTTTATAAACAACACATTACAATGAGCACCAAAATTAAATTGGATCAGAACCCAAAGTAACTGTAAATATCCACACTGTTCATATTGATACAGGAAGTGCCTGTCTCCGCCAGTAAGTGTTTTGCCCTAACGTGTGTCTCTGTGAGTGTGTCAGAACCCCTGGAACGGGAGCTACAGACAACTGTGAGTCACCATGTGGGGGCCAAGAACTCAACCCAGGTCCTCGGAGAGAGCAGGCAGTGCTCCTAATCACTAAGCTGTTCCTCCATCTCCTGTACAGACATCTGAAGGGTCAGGGAGATGCCATGACCTCTCTCCCTGTAGCTGTGAACTACTGGTCTGCCTTTCTGCGTAAGTTTGGAGGGAAGAGTACCTTCACAGTGGCCAGGGTCCCATCTGGGGTCTGAGCTGTGAGGACAGGAGAGTGTGGCACCTGTGATGGAAATACTCAGGCCTGCTGGTGCAGACCTGTGGTCCCAGCGTCTTAGGAGCTGAGGCAGAAGGACTGCAAGCTCAAGGTAGACATGGGCTAAAGTGAGTTCGAGGCCAGCCCTGGGCAACTTCGTAGGAACCTGGGCCAAAGCAGCAAACAAAGAGATCAGAGATACAGTGGCAGGGATACTTGCTAGATCAGGAGGAGGAGGGGGAAGGGGACAGGGCATGTACTGACTGGTTTTGTGTGTCAACTTGACACAAGCTGGAATTATCGTAGAGAAAGGAGCCTCCCTTGAGAAAATGCCTCCATGAGATCCAGCTGTAAGATATTTTCTCAATTAGTGATCAAGCGGGGAGAGCCCATTGTGGGTGGTGCCATCTCTGGGCTGGTGGTCCTGGGTTCTATAAGAGAGCAAGCTGAGCAAGCCAGGGGAAGCAAGCCAGTAAGTAACATCCCTCCATGGCCTCTGCATCAGCTCCTGCTTCCTGACCTGCTTGAGTTCCAGTCCTGACTTCCTTTAGTGATGAACAGCTGTGTGGAAGTGTAAGCTGAATAAACCCTTTCCTCCCCAACTTGCTTCTTAGTCAGATGTTCTCTGCAGGAATAGAAACCCTGACTAAAACAGGAAGGAAGAGAGGAACAGGTGATATCAGACAAATTCTAACAGAGCCACCCCTAGCCTGAGCAACACGGCCCCCACTGTTAGGTCATCAGAACCAAGGAAGATCTGAAAAACAGGCCTGGGCCAGGAGGAATGCCGGGTAATGGACACTGCATGTCCAGATGGGTGCTGGAACAGAAAATGGGCACCACGTACAAACAGGATATTTGAATAAACCATGGACTTTAATCATAATAAATCAACTCTGGCTCATTGCTCGTAGCAAATGAACCGTACTGATGTAAATGGTTTGGCTGGGGATGGGGAGGGAAGTGGGGGGGCAGGGGGAGGGGCAGTGGAGAGGGCCCACACCTGGGAACAAGTTAAGTCAGCTGATCTTTGCTATTTGTTTTGCTTGCATTTTGTTTTTCTTCTTCTGTAAGTGAAGAGCTCTTCTTTTTAGTCTGTTAATTTTTAAAATTAATTAATTGTTTTAGGGCCTTACTATGTAGCCCAGGCTGTCCTGGAACTTGCACGGCCCTCCTGCGTCTGCCTCCTGGGTTCTGGGGTTAGGGCGTGTGCTGCCACACCTGGCTGCCTACTCTTTTTGAGGAACTGCCACCCCCCCCCTTTTGTTTAAATTGCAGCTCTGGCTCCTGAGGGGCCGCACCTCTTCCCATATCCACTTTGCCTCTGCCTGGTTTTTATTTTTAACTCCTATTGGTATATAGTTTATTCTATAGAAATGATGTTAGTTCTTTGCTACAAATATTTCAATCTATTGTTAGCTTTTCATCCATTGGATTTTATCCATGAAACCTTAGATCAATAGTTTTTCATAAACAATTTCTCTCTCTCCTCTCTCCCGCTCCCTCTCTTTCCCACCCTCTCCCTATCTGTCTCAACTTCTCAACACCTCTCTTACTTAAGAAGACTGGAGAGATGGCTCAGCCATTTAGACCCAGGCTGTTCTTCCAGAGGACCCAGGTTCAATTCCCAGCACCTACATGGTAGCTCACAGCTGAAGAGGAAACTTCTGGGTTCTTTGGAGAGTCAGTTGTGACGGATGGTGTTTTTCTGGAGTGGACGCAGGTGAAAGGCAGCCTCATGAAGGGACATTTGTCTGAAGCAGACCCAGGAGAAGAGATGTCCTGCTAAACAAGCACATGAAAGGACACGTGCTGAAGGATTCTTTACTAACGACACGCATGGATTGATCCCCCTTACACTGAGTAGTTGAGCTCTATTTGTGGGACTCCATGGAGAGAAAATGCACCAGAAACAACAACAACAAAAAAAACCCAAAACAAAACAAAACAAAAAAACTTCTGGTGGTGTGTTGTGGCTTCTTGTCACTTCTGAAGACTAGGACAATTGACAGGGTAATGCCAGCTGAGAGAGTCGCACGTAAAGTTTTGCTAAGATAGACTCACATGCTGAGGCAAGACATGTGGTAAGGCAAGGCCCATGGAGGACGCACAGTGTTTAGAAGGGAGTGTTGGGGGGCTGGAGATGCCTCAGCGGTTATTAAAAGCACCGACTGTTATTCCAAAGGTCCTGAGTTCAAATCCCACAACCACACAGTGGCTCTCAACCATCTGTAATGGGATCCAATGCCCTCTTCTGGTGTGTCTGAAGAGAGCAATGGTGTACTCATATACATAGAAGGGAGTGTTAATTGAACTCATGGGCTGTGAGGAGGGCTGACTTGTAGAAGTGACTTTGTAACACGTTTGGGTCTCTCCTCTTCGCTGATCTTTACTTCAGTGAAAGAGGCACAGCTGAGAACTTCTCCTGGTGTCTCTGGTGACCCTGACCCCCCTTGCTGACTGCCGAGGCTGAGGCCTGGCTCTCTGCTAGGTCATGCCATCACTTCTGGTTTGTGTTTGTTCTCCCGACTCTACGGAACTGGATTGTTGGTATATTTGTTAAGTATTTGTGAGGGGATCAAGCTGCCATTGCTTACCTGTGAACTAAACTGTTGATTTCCTGACAACACAGATGGGATTCGCTCTAAAGAACAACTTTTAAACAGGTCCGCTTTCCCCATATTCTTTCGTTTCCACTACCTCCTGTGGGTGGGCTAAAAGAAAGGTTAAAGTGTTTAAAAACCATCATTAAAAATAGGTCTTATACAGAATTCAAGAAGTTAGACTCCAGAGAACCAAATAACCCTATTAAAAATGGGGTACAGAGCTAAACAAAGAATTCTCAACTAAGGAATACTGGATGGCTGAGAAACACCTAAGGAAATGTTCAACGTCCTTAATCATCAGGGGAATGCAAATCAAAACAACCCAAATATTCCACCTAACACCAGTCAGAATGGCCAAGATCAGAAACTCAGGGGACATCAGATGCTGGAGAGGATGTGGAGAAGAAAGAACACTCCTCCATTGCTGGTGGGATTGCAAACTGGTAAAACCACTCTAGAAATCAGTTTGATGGTTCCTCAGAAAATTGGACATAGCACCTGAGGACCCAGCTGTACCACTTCTGGGCATATACCCAGAAGATGCTCCACTATGTTCATAGCAGCATTATTTATAGTAGACAGAAGCTTGAGAGAACCCAGATGTCCCTCAACAGAGGAATGGATACAGAAAATGGGGTATATTTACACAATGGAGTACTACTCAGCTATTAAAAACAGTAAAATCATTAAATTCTTAGGCAAATGGATGGAGCTAGAAAGTATCATCCTGAGTGAGGTAACCCAATCACAAAAGAACACACACGGTATGTGCTCGCTTAAGTGGATATTAGCCCAAAAGTTCAGAATACCCAAGATACAACTCACAGACCACATGAAGCTCAAGAAGAAGAAAGACCAAGTGTGGATACTTTGATCCTTATTGGAAGGTGGATCAAAATACCCATGGCTCACAGCCAACCAATAGAATGAGAATAGGGTCCCCAGTGGAGCAGCTAGAGCAAGGACCCAAGGAGCTGAAGAGGTTTGCAGCCCTGCAGAAGGAACAATAATGTGTACCAACTAGTACCCCCCAAAGCTCCCAGGGACTAAACCACCAACCAAAGAGTACACATGGAGGGACCCATGGCTCCAGCCACATATGTAGCAGAGGAGGCCTTGTCAGACATCAATGAGAGGAGAGGCCATTGATTCTATGAATGTACGAAGCCCCACTGTAGGGGAATGCCAGTCAGGAAAGTAGGGGAGAGGTGATCAGGGGGAGGGGGGTAGGATAGGGTTTTTTTCCAGAGGGGTGATGAGAAAAGGGGACACCATTTGAAATGTAAATAAAGCAGATATCTAATAAAACATTAAAAATAGGTCTTAAAAAAACAAGCAAGCCAGGCGGTGGTGCCGCACGCCTTTAATCCCAGCACTTGGGAGGCAGAGGCAGGTGGATTTCTGAGTTCAAGGCCAGCCTGGTCTACAGAGTGATTTCCAGGACAGCCAGGGCTACACAGAGAAACCCTGTTTCAAAAACAAACAAACAAACAAACAAACAAACAAACCCCCCCCCCAAAAAACAAAAAAAAACAACCCAAAAAACCAAAAACCAAAAACCAAAAAACCATAAACAACACACAACGATCTGCAACTCCAGTTCCAGGGGCTCCGACGCCCTCTCTGGCCTCCACAAGCAGCAGGCAAGGCACACATGTACACAGAAACCCACATGTGGGCAAAACACCCGTGCACATAAAAAAATAAACCCAAGAACATCTGGAACCAGACATGGTAGGACTAACCCTATACCAGAGGAGGTCAAAGCAGAGAATCATTAATTCAAGGATATAATGAATTCCGGACCAGCCTGGGCTACATGAAATCCTGTCCCCCAGAAACAAGACTCCAAGAAAGGTTCTGAGGTGATAGAAAAGTGCTTCCCTCCAAAGCATGAGGCACCCAGGTGAGAAGCTGGATGTGGTGGCCAGAGCTAGGACGGCACAGACAGGAGAGACCACGGGGCTCGCTGACCAGCTATGCACAAGCTCAGGTCCCAGGGAGAGACCTGGTCTCAAGAAACAAGGCTCCTGAGGAATGACAAGGCTGACCTCTGGCCTCTGTATACACATTCCTTAGCCTGCACCCCAACACCCCCCCCACACACACACTCCTGAACTCACACCCCACTCCTAAACCCACACTCCAGCACACACTTTTTTTTGTTTGTTTGTTTTTTTGTTTGTTTGTTTTCAAGACAGGGTTTCTCTGTGTAGCCCTGGATTTCCAGGAACTCACTCTGTAAACCAAGCTGGCCTCGAACTCAGAAATCCGCCTGTCTCTGCCTCCCAAGTGCTGGGATTAAAGGCATGCGCCACCACTGCCCCGTTACACACCATTTGTCTAAAGAGTTGTCTCATCCCCCAAGTTCAAGAATTAGTGTTCTAGGGGATGGCTCAATGGTTAAGAGCACTGGCTGCTTGTTCAGAGGACCCAGGTTCGGGTCCCAGCACTTCCACAGAAGCTTAGAACTTTCTATAACTCCAGTGAGCGGGATCTTGCCCCCGCTTCTGGCTCCTTGTACATATATACAGGGTACACACATATAAAATAAAAATAATTTTAAAAATATTTAAAAATAATTTAAAAAAATTCACTCCTAGATTTTCTTTTACTGTTTTTAGTTTCTTCTGAAAGACTTGGCTTTTCTACTTAGACCCCTAAGTCCCCTGGGATCTGTTTGGTTGTCAGATGTGAGGAGGCGGCGTTTGGCTTCGTTTCCTGCCAGATGGATCACAATATGGCAGCCTTGTTTACTAGACAAACTGATTTCCCCTAAACCAACAGCATTTCCCTTTGACAGCTGATTCCCTGGGGAAACCACCTTCCTCAGTTTCCCATGCAGCCGTGAACACGTGCTCAGCTCGAAAGCCCACGCCCACCGTCCCACACCACACTCATCTGGGGCCACCTTTCTTGCTGTGGCCTCCCACTGAACTCACTCCTCATGGCTTGAGTGCCTTCGGGGATCTCAGGAGCCCAACCACAGAGTCCATTCCTCTAGCAGGAGAAGCTGTCCTTGAGAGCAGGGGACTTGGGTCCACCGGTGGGAGGCTGGCCTTTCCGTTTCAGAAAAGCTTTGGTCTGGGATCAGTGAGACGGCTTTATGGGCAGAGATACTTGCTACCAAGTCTGACAATTTTAGTTCAGTCCCCGAGACAAGCTGTCTTCTGACCTCGGCACTGCTGTTCCGTGCACACAAACAAATAAATGACGAAATAAGTATAATTTCTAACTATGCTGACAAGCCAGACAAAAAAGGAAGCCAGAGTTTCTTTCTTTCTCTCTCTTTTGTTTACTTTTTTAAAAGATTTATTTATTTATTATATGTAAGTACACTGTAGCCATCTTCAGACACACCAAGAGGGCATCAGATCTCATTATGGGTGGCTGTGAGCCACCATGTGGTTGCTGGGATTTGAACTCAGGACCTTCAGAAGAGAAGTCAGTGCTCTTAACCACTGAGCCATCTCTCCAGTTTGTTTACTTTTTAAACATTTAAAAAATTTATTTTGTTTGTGTGTGTGTGGAGGAGGAGCTGCATATGTTTTATAACATGTCTGTAGAGGTCAGAGGATAACCTGTGTGTCTGTTTCTACTGGCAATACGGCACCAATTTCTTTCTTTGGAACATTAAGTTGTGGCAGTCGGCCGGCACTATGGAAGTATGGGAGGGGCAGTAGGGAGCCCCTCCCAAAGAAAATTAAGTTCTCTTCTTCCACCAGGCGGGCTCTAGCACTAGACCTCCCAGTTGTCAGGCTTGGTGGCAAAGGCCTTTACACACCAAGCCATCTGACTGACCGACCCAAGCATTTGTCTTCCTGCTGACTGAGGTGGGTCTCGGTGTAGTTTTGCAGCGTCTCTCTGACAGCCAGTGGTGTTGAGCATGTATTGGTCATTGTATCTTGTCGTGTTTCTCTAGGTCATTTGCTGGGTTGGGATGCTCACCTTGTTTGTTTGTTTGTTTGTTTGTTTTTGAGGCTTCTGTATATTCTAGGTTATAATCTTCTGTCATCTGTCTCACTAGCAAAGATCTCCTCCCACATGCTACCTCTTCTCTCTTACGGCTGTTTCGTTTCGCTGTGTGGACATCTTTCGTTTCACCAGCTTCCACTTGTCAGCCATTGATGCTCCTTCCTTCCATCCTGGAGTCCTGATCAGAAAGCCCTCGCCCACGCTGACATATTATATCAAAGTGGTTTTCCTGTTGCTTCCGGCAACAGTCTCAGAGTTTCCGGTCTTACATGAAGGTCTTTGATCCATTTGGAGCTGATTTTCAGAGGTTGACACGCAGACAGCTAGCCTCCGTAGGCACTTGGATGTCCAGTTTTGCTGCCACCATTTGTTGAAGGGCTCGTCAGTTCTCCACTGTACATTCTTGGTGTCTTTGTGGAGAGTCGGGTGGCTCTGGCTGTGTGCTGTTTCTTTGAGTCCTCTGTCCTACTCCACTGATCTGCGTGTCTGTTTTTACTGGCAATACGGCACAGGTTTCTTTCTTTAGAGCACAACCTTAAGTTGTGGCAGTCGGCCTGACACTATGGAAATCAGTAGGAGAAAATTAAAAATAGATCTACCAGCTATGTCACGCCTGCACATTTACCCAAAGACTTCATGTCGGCGGAGCACAGGGCACAGAAATCAATGACCACTGCAGCACTACACACAATAACCAAGCAACAGAACCAGCCTGGGTGCCACCGATAAAGGAATGGACAAAGAAAATGCGGTTTATATACATGTTAGAATTTTTCTCAAGCATTAAAAAGACTGGGGTTACATTGTTTTCAAGAGAAGATGGATACTACCGGAGAGAGTCATACTGAATCGTCGGTCTCAGGCAAATGCCATGTTTCCTATCATTTGTAGCCTAGACTTTGCAGGTCCATAAAATCATGTATGCATAGTGAGTATGAAGGTAGGAAGGAGACTGGCCAAGTGGAGAAAGTCGGGGCGACAAGGAAGAAGAGCATTGGAGGGAAGTGAGGCGCTACTCAGGGTATGTTACATAATTAGCTAATTATATGCCTGCATGAAAATAGGTTTATGTAACCCTATAATGAACAGAAGCCTTGGCAAGAGTCACGTTCTCAGCTAGGTTTTGCCTCGGAGGGTGAGCAGGTGTGTGCCCACCAGCTAAGCAGGGGGAGAGGTCAGGGCCAGGGCACAGCACGGCCAAGCCAGGGAGGGCCTGGCAGGGGCTGCGAAAGGCTCAGAGGCCAGGTGGAGGCAGGGAGAGGAGGGAGGGCGCTTGAGATGCTGTCTAGGTGAGCCACAGATCCAAGATCGAGCCGCAGTGATGGGGACACGCCTTTGGGTGTGCCAGGGAGGGCGAATCCGGAGAGGCTTAACCGAAGAAGACACAAGACCCACCCTGGATGGCACAGCATTGTCTCCTGGGCTGGGGTCCCAGACGGAATAAAAAGGCTCTGAGCTCCGGGCTCACCCTCCCTGCTTCCTGACCCTGGCGGCAACGTGTCCAGAGGTCACCCACGCCTGCTGGCACAACTCAGGCCTTTCTTGTTGTCACACACACACACACACACACACACACACTAGTGATGACCTCGGCTCTCAAACATGAGCCAAAATGAGCCCTGACATCTCTTTTTGTTAGGGAATTTGACAAAACAATAAAAAAAGTAATAAACACAGCAGCTAAAGACCTCCTGAGAAGCCTGAAGTACCCAGACATGCCCACAGCCTGTCTGCACATGCCAGTGTGTGAGTGTGAGTGTGTGAATGTGTGTGAGAGTGAGTGTGAGTGTGTGAATGTGTATGAATGAGTGCATGTGAGAGTATGAGTGCATGTGAATGTGTGAGAGAGGAAGTGTGAGTGTATGAGTGTGTATGTGAGTGTGTGAGAGTGTGAATGTGTGTGAGAGTATGAGTGTGTGTGAATGTGTGTGAGAGGAAGTGTATGTATGTGTGAGTGTGAGAAAGTGTGTGTGAGAGTGAGTGTGTGAGAGTGAGTGAGTGTGTTAGAGTGTGAATGTATGTGAGAGTATGAGTGTGTGTGAATGTGTGTGTGAGAGGAAGTATGAGTGTAGGAATGTATGTGAGTGTATGTGTGTGAGAGTGTGAATGTGTGTGAGAGTATGAGTGTGTATGAATGTGTGTGAGAGGAAGTGTAACTGTATAAGTGTGTATGTGAGTGTGTGAGAGTGTGAATGTATGTGAGAGTATGTGTGTGTGAATGTAAATGAATGTGTGTGAGAGAAAGTGTATGTGTGTATGTGTGAGTGTGAGAAAGCATGTGTGAGAATGAGTGTGTGAGAGTGAGTGTGAGTATGTGTGAGTATGAATATGTGTGAGTGTGAGAATGTGTGCGTGAGTGAATGAGTGTGTGTGAGTGTGAGTATGAATATGTGTGAGAGTGTGACTCTGTGTGTGGGTGTGTGTGTGTGTGTGAGAGAGAGAGAGAGAGAGAATGTGTGAGTGTGTGAGAGTGTGAGTGAGTATGTTCCCATGCTGCTGGGAACCTAGCAGTCCTCTTGAGCCAGCAATTTTCAACCTGTGGGCCCCGACCCTTCCAGGAGATTGAATATCAGATACCCTGCAGATCTACACTGCAATTTAAAACAGTCGAGAAATTACAGTTATGATGTAGCAATGAAACAACTTTATTAGGCTTTGGGGTCCCACACCATGAGGACCCCTTTTAAAGGGTCACAACATTAGGAAGGTTGGAACCACTGGGTTGAGCACTATTGCTCCCAAACAACTTTATTTTGTGGATTTTGTTTGATTATTTGTTATTTGTTGAGACCTCCCTGAGCCCAGGCTAGCCTCAGACTCCCCGGCCTCTTGCTGGGCTTCTGCGAGCTGAAAGTTCATCATCATGCCCAGCCACAAACAAACTTCTTTCTTTCTTTCTTTCTTTTTTTTTGTTTTGTTTTGTTTTGTTTTTTGGATTTGTTTTCTTCTGAGACAGGGTTTCTCTGTGTAGCCCTGGCTGTCCTGGAACTCACTCTGTAGACCAGACTGGCCTCGAACTCAGAAATCTGCCTGCCTCTGCCTCCCAGAGTGCTGGGATTACAGGCATGCGCCACCATCGCCCGGCCAAATTTCTTTTAGTATGCATAAAGACAAAATACCCATACACATTAAATAATTAATAAACTTTAATGAACAAATAAAAGGATACTTTGTGTCATAAGTGGAAAATATTACCACCTCTTTACATAAATAAAATAAATGTAAAACCATAAGATACCTGTTTTGTGGTGGAGAGAGAACTGAGAGCTCAAGCCGGAGCAGATCTCACAGAGGACCAGAGTTCAGTTCCCAGCGCCCACCTGACAGGTCACATCTGTAACTCCAGTTGCAGGAGATCTGATGGCTCTGGCCTCCTCAGACACCTGCACCAGATGTGTGCACACGCGCGCGCACATGCACACACACACACACACACACACAAGGTTAAAAAAAAAATAAAAATAAAGTCTCAGGGGCTGGAGAGATGGCTCAGTGGTTAAGAGCACCGTCTGCTCTTCCAGAGGTCCTGAGTTCAATTCCCAGCCACCAATGGTGGCTCATAACCATCTGTAATGTGGTCTGATGCTCTCTTCTGGTGTGTGTGAGGAGAGCAATGGTGGTGTACTCATATGCATAAAATAAATAAATCTTTAAAAAAAAATAAAGCCTTACATCTGAAGAGTACTATTCTGGTCCTTTGGTCTTACCTTTCCAGGCCGCAGTCTTCTCAATATGTTAAATGTGGCAGTGATGGCACCTGCCTTCCTGGGTTGGACAGATAGTCTTGGCAAGTCCCAGACCGTAGAAGGGCAACTCCATGAATGGGCCTACCCCATCGGTTGCATTCCTGATCTCTGACTCCCTCTAGCTTGGGGGTTGGGGGTGGAAAAAGTTGGTGAGAGGACAGACCAGACAGCATGCCCCTCCCCCACCCTGGGAACAGCAGTGGAGTCCCACAGCCTGCCCTGCAGTGTCTTGGATGGAGAGGAGGGGCAGAGAGCAGGGACAAAGTTGAGGGGGGGAATATGAACCCTCAGAGTCAGAACACGGGAGGCCACTCATCATCAACTGCGATGGGCATGATCTTGCACCCCAGTCTTGGGGAGTCAGTACTCACTGGGGGCTGGCTTAGCAGGAGTGAGGAGACTCTGGCTTCCCACCTGCTGCAGGGCCCTGGCAGGCAGGGGCTGAGTTTGCAATGAAGTGGGTGTTGGCAGCCACACTCCATGGTGACCCAGGGCCACCAGAGGCAGAAGAGCAGGTCCAAGTGACAGTGTCCTTCCTGCTGCCTCTCCCTGGGTCCTCAGCTTACAGCAGCCTCCTAGACTGGGGTCTTTCTTAGGCTGTGGCCATTCCTAAGCTTATCCATCTTTGTCCCATGTAGTACTGTCATCGAATCTTTCGGGGCTGCGTGCTGGAATGTGTGTGTGTGTGTGTGTATGTGTGTGTGAATATATAATATATAATATATAAAATATATATAATATATAACATATAATATATACAATATAACAGCTTGTATATTATATATTATTATATATATGTAATATATAATATATTATATGTACATATGTGTGTGTGTGTGTGTGTTCAACTTGACACAGACTTAGAGTCATCAGAAGGAAGAAACTGAGACAACATTTCTATCAGACTGGCCTGGAAGGGAGTTTGGGGAGGCGTTTTCTTGAGAACAATTGACATAAGAGGGCCCTGCACTCCCTATGGGTGGAGCCGCCCTGGGGAGGTGGTCTGGGAGGCACAAGAACAGTAGCTGAGCGTGAGTCTGGGGAGCAAGCCAGCATAAGCAGCATTCTTCCGAGGCCTCTGCTTGAGCTCCTGCATCCTTCTCTTGGTGATGAACTGAGCCCCAGAGGGTTAAATAAAATAGACCCTTTCCTCCCCGGGTTGCTTTTGATCATGGTGGGCATCTCAACAATAGAAAGCACGCTAGGACACTGCCAGAAACGGAATAATGGACACCACCAAACAATTTATTTGGTCAGAAACTGGAAATCCTTCCCTTTGAGGCCCTAAGTACCTTTGACTACCACTCACCACCCTGCCCCTTCCCGGGGCCTCTGAACGCCCTCTGTCAGGTCCTCGAAGGGATTTGGAATCCGATGGTTCTAGATGTCATCTGAGCAATAGAAGCCCCAGTCAAGGCTACTCTGGGGAACCCTCGTGATCCCAGGATCCCCTGGGAAGTGTCTGCTGCTTCCCTTGGCCATCGTTCAAGAGTACCCAGCAGGACCCCACCCAAAGGGTTGCTGGTAGAGGCGCGCCAAGGTGCAGGCGCAGTTCTTCTTCCTTCGCTCGCCAGGCGTCGCTACAGGCCTAGAAATGGAAGGTGTAAGCCAGGCGTTCGCACTCCCGGGGAGTGGCCCCCGGAATTCTTAAAGCTCCTGGCCTGGCCTGGCAGGTAACAAGAATCGATCTATGGAAAGAGCTGACACTTGGAGTTTTGGCAACCGTGTTCAGCGGGGGTCCAAAGAATCTCAAGCCCCTGAATTTGGGGTGGTGTGGCTGCTACCCATGAGGCAAATTCGACGGCCCTGGGGACTGGAGAGCTTGCGGAAGCTGGGCGCCCAGCGTCTCCTGGGGGGTGGAGGGGGGGGGAGGAAGCAGAAATCCTCGCCGCGGGTGACCCACTTCACCATGATGACCTTGAGTCAGTTTTACTCCCCAAGATGTACGACCTGCCTCCGTCTATCCACCGTGTTCCCTGTGGCCAACTACACAACCACAGCCTCTCTATGAGCTTTTAGCCCAGCAGTGACATTTGGAAATCTGTGCTTGGATAACAAATCTGAACGATACAATAGCTAGTAATCGACGTCTGCCAGATCTAGTGATTACCACCACGAAGAGCACAAAGGTGAAATACCCCCCGCCCCAAGATGGTGAACAAATTGAAGCCAGGAACCAGGTGATCTGTCTTCAGAGCTCAAATGCACCACACCCCCAATTCATACCATTTTGGGAGACATGTAGGGCACAGGAGTTCATGGAACCTAAGCTGACATCGAACTAGATATGCATCTGAGTATGAGCTTGAACTTTGATCCTCCTGCCTTCACCTCCTAAGGTGATGGCCGTTCATTTTTCAGTCTATGAGGGGGCACTAGGCAGGCACTGCGCCGCAGCGGGCGGCCAGGGGGCGCTGCCTTCCCCGGACTGCCCACCAGGTGGCGCGCGGACGCCACTCGTGTCCTCGCACCACACCCGCGCTCCGTCTCACCATCGCCCCCTGGAATGTTCTCGTTAGCCATGGTGACTTGGGTCCAGCCGACAGGTGGCTGGGGGTTTGCCACTGAAGGTGGAGCCAGGTGTCGCGCCTTGCGGGATGCCCATTTTCTTCCTTTGACTCTTCACCTCCCGAGACGCTGAAATTAACCGGAAGGAGCCCCAGCTCTGCTTTTGTTCAGTTTACAAAGCACTCTCAACCAGCTACATCCGGACACAGACAAAGACCTGGAGAGAGAGGCTGAAGCTCTCCACATCCTCAAGACGCCGCGATGCAGGAAGAGAAAAGACCAACTAAGATGCCCAGGGGTGGCAGAGCCAGGCGCCTAACAGAGCAAACAGACTATGCTTTTTCCAGGAAAAGGTCCCTTTGGGTGGTGAAGGCTTAGAAGCACTTGAAGTAACACACACACACACACTGGGACCTATGAATTTAGGACTTTAGCAGTCTCCCTTGGAGCATTCTAAGTCAAAGGTCCACCACTGAGGTGCTCTCTCTCTCTCTCTCTCTCTCTTCTCTTACTTCCTACAAAACAGGCTCTGTGGCCCTACTGTGCACCAGCCCTGTCGCTCTGCACTTTGTCAGCAATGCCCACTCGCTCAGATGAGCCTCCAGTGTCAGCTGTTTCCACAGTGCCTGAGTCCCAGGTACCCACAGGCGCTTCCCACACCCGTGTTCCCCGAGCCAGAGCCGGGGGTCGAGCTGAACTTAGACTCCGTTCAGAGCCAGCCTGCCCTGTCCCCACTGCACAACCCATGTCTCTGACCTACCACCACTGCCTGGCTCCCCCAATACACTCATCGCTCAGCTCCACCCTCCCTCACACGGCTCCACCCCCTCCCTCACACAGCTCCACCCCCTCCCTCACACGGCTCCACCCCTCCTTCACACGGCTCCACCCCTCCTTCACACAGCTCCACCCCCTCCCGCACACAGCTCCACCCCCTCCCGCACACAGCTCCACCCCCTCCCGCACACAGCTCCACCCCCTCCCGCACACAGCTCCACCCCCTCCCGCACACAGCTCCACCCCCTCCCGCACACAGCTCCACCCCCTCCCGCACACAGCTCCACCCCCTCCCTCACACAGCTCCACCCCCTCCCGCACACAGCTCCACCCCCTCCCTCACACAGTTCCACCCCCTCCTGCACACAGCTCTACCCCCTCCCGCATACAGCTCCACCCCTCCCTCACACAGCTCCACCCCCTCCCTCACACAGTTCCACCCCTCCCTCACACAGCTCCACCCCCTCCCTCACACGGCTCCACCCCCTCCTGCACACAGCTCCACCCCCTCCTTCACACAGCTCCACCCCCTCCCTCACACAGCTCCACCCCCTCCCGCACACAGCTCCACCCCCTCCCTCACACGGCTCCACTCCTCCCGCACACAGCTCCACCCCCTCCCTCACACGGCTCCACCCCTCCCGCACACAGACCAGGGTGCTCTTCTGGGTGCTGTTTCCCGAGTGTAAAGCAAACACTAGGATTCATGAGTCATCCACTGCAACCCTCACACCCCCGCCCTCCGACCCCCCACTCCGCACCCCACCTCTCCCTTCCCTTGGGCCCTTCTCCCCGTCTTCACCACACTTGTCTCCTCCAGCTCCTCTCTCTCAAGGCTTCCTAGGCTCAGGAGATTAACACTCCACCCATCTGCCTGGAAGACCCGCCCCGACCCCCCGGCAGCCCCCGGCTGTCTCAGCCTTTGGGCTCCAGGTAAATTAGGCTCCATCTCCTTCTCCTGGAGATTTGTGGAATTTGTGCTGTGTGCTAGCATCTCGGAGTCTGGCCTTCCCTCTGCTGTCTTCCACATCTCCCTCCAGGCTCCCGGTCTCCATGCAAATGAGGGTCGCACTTGCCTGTCCAGAACCGAACCACACACCAGCCAGGACCGGACATAAAAGTCGACACTTGATAACTATTCATGGAACAAATGACTCTTTCATCCGGGCCCTCAGAACCCCACTCCTGGGCTCTCTTTCATCTGTGCCTTCCCTCCATGCGCTTCATCTGCCTAGAAGGTTCTTTCCTTGCCCTTCGGCTCCACACTTCTCCACTCATCTCCCTGGGATCCACACTCGCCCCTCTATTTAAGTTTGGTTTTCCCCTGGGCCTCCCTAATGCCCGATACATAAATCTCTATCCGACTCTTTAAAATTGCAAATTGCCAGCTAACCCGGAGAGAGGGCTAACAATTATGAGGCAGCCTCTTCTTTCCCTCAGACCTCTCCAGACAGCAAGTTTAAGGGCAGCCGCTGTCTGTCTGCCTTTCAAAAACAGCCAGAAACTCTTATCTCCCGTCCATTGGCTGAGAGCAAATCAGGGGCCCACTGTGCTGTTTGGCTGAGGCTGCGCTGGGGGGAGACAGGGAGGGGGGAAACATGCACAGGATTCTTCCAGAAGCAGGCAAGAGCGTGAGCAGGTGACCAGCCACAGCTGGGCAGGGAAGGGAACATTCGGTGGGTACAGAAGGGGCTGGGAGGCCCCAAGTCTTGGGCACTAAGCCCCGCCCCTCTCTCTTCAATGAGCACCTAGTATGTGCAAGGGATGCTATGGGAAGGGCTTGGGGCATACGGAGATGTGGCCCTGAGTGACAGACACACCTTGGGAATCACCGAGTATGCCACTGCCATGGAGTTTGGTACCCAGGTGCACTGCGTCTACGACCTTTCCTCTCTGCTTGCTCCAGGGCTTTCCACCCACTCGGGCATCTTCTCTCCGTCCCTTTGTTCTTGTGTGCTGTGGACCGTTCCCTCCCTCCCAACAGTGCCCACCACAGAGCTTTTACCACAGAGCTTTTCCTCCCTCCCTTCCTCTTTTCTTGCTTTTATTTTTTTAAGATTTATTTTTATTTGTATGAGGGATCTGAAGACACTGTAGTTGTCTTCTGACACACCAGAAGAGGGCATCAGATCCCATTACAGTTGGTTGTGAGCCACCATGTGGTTGCTGGGAATTGAACTCAGGACCTCTGGAAGAGCAGCCAGTGCTCTTAACCGCTGAGCCATCTCTCCAGTCCCATCTCTGTTTCTTTCTACACGGGCTTTTACTATGTAGATCAGGCTGGCCTCAAACTCATAAAGCTCTGCCCGCTTCACCCTCCCAAGTGTTGGGATCAAAGACACACACCATCACGTCCAGTCTTCCTTCCTGTGGTCTCGGGTAGGCCGGGCTGGCTTCACAGTCACTCTGTAGGGGCTGCAGAGATGGCTCAATGATTAAGAGCAGTGACTGAGTCAGGCAGGGTGACATCTGCAGGGGCAGCGGGATCTCTGAGAGTTTGAGAGTCTCATCTACATCAGGAGTCTCTAGTCAGCCATGGCTACGTTGTGAGACATTGTCTCAAAAAAAAAAAAAAAAAGGAAAAAAGAAAAAAAGCAAAGGGAAGAGAGCTGTCGTTTCAGAGGACTGAGTTTGATTCCCAGCACCCACACAGCAGCTTACAGCTGTAACTCCAATTCCAGATCTAATGGCCTCTTCTGACCTCTATAGGCATGGGGCTGGTAGGTGGGGGCACAGACATTTATTTTGGGGAGGAGAGGGTTCGAGACAGGGTTTCTCTGTGCAGCCCTGGCTGTCCTAGAACTCACTCTGTAGACCAGGCTGGCCGTGAACTCAGAAATCCACCTGCCTCTGCCTCCTAAGTGCTGGGATTACAGGCGTGCGCCGCCACAACCCGGCTGGCACAGACATTTATGCAAGTGAACATGAACAAAAATAATAAATAAATAAATAAACAAACAAGATAAAATAAATCCTTCAAAATCATTATGTAGCTGAGGGTAGCCATGAACATCTGGCCCTCCTGTGTCCACCTCCCCAGTGCCGAAAATTACAGGTGTGTCTACCATATCTTGTCCATGGATGCTAAAGGTAGGACCCGGGGCTTTTCGCATGCGGGGCAAGGATTCTATCAACAGAGTTAATTCCATCCAGACTTTTAGAGATCTGAGGCCTCATTACTCTGTGTCTCCCGGCTAGGGGCAGGGGCTTGAACAGTCCTGGCTTCCCATTCCCCCATCGAGGAAACCTGGGGCCTGCTGGTGGTGGCTGTCCCTCCGTCCCTGTGCCTGGCACACTCAGCTGAGACAGTCCCTGCTCCTTCAGCTTCCAGAATGAGCCCCGTGGCCCACTTTGCTGTTGATTGCCTATCGGCCCCTGAGCACCTGGACGTGTTCTTCCTTTGCCTACTTTTTAAATGTCAGGTTGCCCGGAGCGTCTCCTCCTGTGCCTACAGCCTCTCCACATCCCTGGACAGACTTACCGGTGCCTTTGGGTGGCCAACAGCAGCACAGCATAAAGATATGTCACAGCCAAAGCTGAATCCCCCAAGGCCTCCTCCTCTGTAGACCAGGCCACCCACCCCCCACTCCCCAGCCCAGGCTACCATTCACACAGCCTGTCACGTGCAGGACACATGCCCCGCACCTTTACCCCCTTCCTGCCCGGGTTTTCATTTTCCGGGTTCACTTGCTGCTGCTGTCTTCAGGCCCTCCAACCCTAGTCTTCTAATGGCTTCCCCTCCCCCTCCTCTTCCTACTGAAATTCCCCAAAAGTTGTCCAAAACGCGTGTAACCAGTCCCTTAAGACCCTTTCAAGGTTCCCCACAAACACGGGTCCTGACCCCTTCAGCTGACCCATAAGCTGTTCCCAGCCTCCTTTCTTCCCCAGGACAGCAAAATGGTTCCTGCCAGAGTTAGCCCTCGCAGCCAGACCTTCTCCTCTTGACCTCCTGGATGATCTGACCTCCCGGCCCCTCCCCCACCTCTCCTGGTGCATCCTCAAGGCCTTACGGGGACTGCGGGGACTGCGTCATTGCCCTCACCCCAGTGAGTTATAATGATCGATTTTAACACACAGGGCGAGGAGATGCTTGAGGGCAGGGATGGTGTCCCATTCATCTCTGTAGCTCAGGCTCTGGACTGGAGCCTGGTATGGAGGGCAGGCCCCACCATTGGCTGATGGATGAAGGCAGAGGAGAAACTTGGAGTGGGAGCCAGGAGTGTCCAAGAGGGGCGTGGGGACAAGTGTGGCAGGAAGAGCAGCCAGAGCAAATGCGTGGGAAGTGCAAAAGCGAGCGAGCCCTTCCGGTTACTGCACTCCCACGACGCCCGCCCACCCACCAACCATGGCGCCCGCCCTGGGTACACACACTGTGTTCTTCCCGCCTCCAAAGGAAAGATCTGAACACTGGCATCAGAGCATGGCAGTAACCTACCCAAGGTCACACAATGGGCCGGGGCCTGGAGTGGAATCTAAGGCTGTCTGGCCTGAGAACAGTACCCCCTTCCGCTGGGTACCACGCTTTCCTGCGGGCAGGACTTGGAATGGGCAGAGTAGGCCCAGCTTCGGCTCTGTCTAGCTGAGAGCGGGAACCAGCCGCCCACACTCCTACCAACAGCATCTTCCTCCCAGCTGGACCAGAAGCTCCAAGGCCACACAAAAATTTACCTGCTGCTTCCCCCTCCCCTGGCTTTGGAAGTCTTTGACTACACACACACACACACACACACACACACACACACACACACACCACAAAGAGCCCTGGAAAGGCCCAGGGCACCCAGAATTCGGGGCTCTTTGCTCCTTCTGCAGTCTCTCCCTCTCTGCTCTTGGCCCAGGCTGATATGAAGACTCATCTGCATTCCTCACACAACGCCTGGCAGATGGTGGGGGAGGAGGCCGGGTGTGAGCTGGGGGCTGCAGTCAGGGACCACACTGGATCTCTAGGGCCACCGAAGAGAGTGTGGAGAGCTTCCCACAGGCCCAGGGCAGGCTGGGGCCCCTGCAAATGCCTGCAGGAGTGGGGGGGTCCTAGGATTCGACCTTTTGTTTTTCTAAAGACCAAAGGAGTTCTAGAGAGCTCCGAAGGAGGTCTAGCCATTGAGAGCCGGGGTGATGGAGGGTGGTCCTGACCCTTTGAGATCTCTTGTCTAGGTCTTAATCTTTCTTGCCTTGGAGATTTGAAGAGACCAGAGCAACCTAGGACCCCCACTGGGGCGGGGCCCTTTTCAGCCTGATGACACCTGTGCCGTGGGGAATGGGTAGGGAAGGATGGAAGGACACGTTCACGCCACTCACGCCTCTATTTCTCAGGAGGCAAACCCCTACGCCAACCTCAGAACCCAGCCTGGTCTTTAGTGGTCTTTTCAGCCCAGCGCCTCAACCAAATGCTTCATAATGATTGCTCTTAGGTTGTCTAAGAAGAAAAGGAACGAATGTGCTAGGGAAAGGGGTGCGAGCTAGACACTTAGAAGAACTTCCCTCAGCACCCTCATCAACTCTTGCAGGAACCAGCAGCTGTGAGCCGCTGTAAACACCCTTGGGCTCTTAAAAATGGATTTGGGTGGAATTATCTTTCCAAATTCCAGGACTCCTGGGGTGGAGGTAGGTAGAGCGACAGATTCCCGGGTACCCGCTATAGAAAAGAAGGCGCGCTGCCAGAAGGGCGGAAAAGCTGGTGTCCCCATCCGCGGTCGTCCAGCCTTTTGCCTTCTTGCCCAGAGCTCCTCCGCCCTCCTCCTGTCCCCTACGCTGGAAAGTGGGCGTCCCAGGTCCCCAGGCTGCTGGCCGGCAGGGGAGGAGTTAACTCCGGAGGTACCGACTGGGCTCACCGTACCTGCCGCTGCCGCCGCCGCCGCCGCCAGTGGGAGGGACGAGGAAGCGGGAGGCGCCTGGGCGCCAGGAGCGCTCCAGTCTGGCGGGGCGCAGCGCAGGGAGCGGGCGGCCGCGGATCGGCGTGGCCCGGGGCGTCCGCCAGGGGGCGCGCCGCGACGGGGCGGGAGGGGCCGTCTGGTCTGGGGAATTAGCACCGGGGACGGGCGCGCGCGCAGGTCCCCAACACATCTAGGTGAGAGCCGAGCCTCTGGAAGCGAGCGGGGCGACGAGCGCCTGTCTGGAGCGGCAGAGCCACCGCGCAGCCGGAGCCCCTTCGAGACGCTCCGGGCGCACATCTGGGACCGGGAGAAGGGACCGCGCGGCGCGCAGCTGGACTCGGGGAGGGGGCGGCGGCTGCACAGCTGGACCGAAGGGGGCGGGGTCGGTCCCAGCAACTGGCTGAGGGGAGGGCCGCGAGCCACCGGGGACCGGAGCATGGGACCGCGCGCCTGAAGGAGCAGTCTGGGGAGGAGGGGGCCTGGGACCCCGCAAGGAAAAGAGAGACGGGTGAGAGCAAAGGAGAAAGATGCAACTGACCCGCTGCTGCTTCGTGTTCCTAGTGCAGGGCAGCCTCTATCTGGTGAGTGGTCCGCGGGGAGCGGCGCAGGGCGGGGGCCAGGGGATGGGGCGAGCGCGGGAAGCTGCGGAGCCCTGAAACTTTCTCCCTCCCCCCACCTCGGCATCCCGGGGATGCGGTGAACGCTGGAGGCTGGGGGAGAGGGCGGGTCCGAGGCCAGAGGCCGGACTGGAAGGGTTAATAGGGGCGGGGAGGAGGGTGCTCGGATGGCCCACCCACTCCGCGGCTGATGGCGGGAGGTGCGAGTGACACTAGGGAAAAGGCCCCCCAAGCTGAGTAGCCAAGGATTACCCGACCTCTCTTAGCAGCATCCCAGGACGCGCGAAACGGGGGTGGGGCAGGTGACCTGCCCTGTCAGGGGACGCGGTATTCTTCTCTGACCTCTGGGGCCCAGAGAATCCCGAACTGTGGGCCCTGGCGCGCCAAGCCGGGCTGGACTGGGGGCGGCCCCCGCGTCCCTGCCTCCCGCCGTCCCTCCCGCTCCCTCCCTCCTCGCCTGTTGTTTTCCTCGCCTCTCCCGGCTACGCGCAGCCCGAGCCCCACAGGACCTGGGCAGGCGGCTCCCGCCCCAGGCGCTCAGAGCAGCTGAGCTGAGCGCCCAGACCTCGCTCCCCGGCGGCCCAGGATGCCTTGGAACCCCACCCCGGACCCTAGCCCGGAGCTTAACTCCCTCGCGACCCGTGCCCGCCGCCCCACATCTGCCCCGACCCCAATCCCGTCCTGGAGAAGCCTCAGTGCCACTGGACCAGCCCCCTTCCTCAAAACAATTCCCGTTGATAGCAGCCCTTCCACTCCTAGTCCACTCTCGGGGAGGATGTCTTCCCTGCTCGGCCCTTTTCCTGTGGCCCTCTTTGCTATTGAGCTATTGACTGTCTCAACCATTCAGTTAAACCCTAGAGCCAAGTACGCACAGGTGGGCAGCCTTGACCCCAACCCCAGGATCCTCCCTTCTTGACTATCCTCAGCCTGGGACACTGGGGACTTAGAAGGCAGGACGAGCCTTAACTCCGGGATTGGCTTGGTCACCAAGGCCAGAGCAAGAGGCGTAAGGACTAAACCCTTTGGAGCCTCCCATCCCAGCTCCTCAGGATTCCCTCCGCCCCACCCATGTCATCAACAGTCCAGATGTTGTAGCTAAGCTCCTGTCCCCGCACTGGTGACATAGACACACTGGTAAGAACTCAGTTTCAGCAAACACACATTCAGGCCACTGAGCCTAGGGAGCTGGGTAACCTCCCTGTCGCCCTGCTGAGCCCCACTGGCCCTTTCCACTCTCCTCCGGAAAGCCTCCCCAAGGTGTGGCCTGTCACCATAGCTGAGCCTGCGTAGGCAAGACAAGTCCTGGCAGAGTTTGACAGGGCATTCCAGGTGGAAACAGGGCTTTGGGAAAAGTCTTTTGCAAAAGGTCGTGAGGTGGGACTGTGTCTGCTGATAGGAAGGCTGACATACACTTGTGGCCTGTGCCTCGTGGTGATGTAACCTGCGAGGCCTGATGTCTTCACCTGTGAAGTGGGGACCTGCAAGTGCCATCTTGGTATGTCATCACGTGTTCCCCAGAGGAGGGTTTTGCTCCCACAAGTTTGGCCAGCCTGGGTGTGGCCTCCGAGCCTGGTCTCCTAGCCATAGTAACACCTGAACCAACCTGGTGCCTGACCAGGACTCTGCCTGGGTTCTGGATTCTTATTTTATGGTGTGTAGGCTGCCTTTGCCTTTAAAGTCAGAGGTTCTACTAAGCTAGGGATGCTGTCTCAGTCAGAAGACTAAAACGTTTTAAAAGGCATAAGGAGTGTGTGTGTGTGTGTGTGTGTGTGTGCGTGTGCTGGCAGAAGGAAGCTCCCAAGGTAGGGGTGAGGCAAATAAATTGCAACTCGGGACTCTAGGTGAAGGAGCCTGGAAGATGGAGGTGAAGCTTCCGTGGCATCTTGGGCATTTCAAGGGTAGAACTTCTCCCCCTAACTGGGCTACCTTGGCCTCAGTGGGAGAGACTGAATGTTCCTAGACCTGCAGTGACTTGAGGTGGTCAGGATGGGTTGGTATCCAGGAGGGACCTTACCCTTCCCAGAGATGAAGGAGAGGGAGAGATGGGGGAGGGGTGGTGGGAGGAGAGGAAGGCTGCGGTCTAAAGTGAGTTCATGGGAGGGAAAGGGGTAGACATTCTACATCCCCTTCAGACTGGGGCAGGCGGGCTTCTGCAAGATCAGGAGCCAAGCCCTCCTGTCTGACTGGGGCCTATCTAGAGAGTGGAGTTGTGTGTCTCTGGTCCCCTAGTCCATGGAGAGGAGAGACTTCCTGGCCACCCCTCCAGCCTTCAGCTTTTGATTAGCAGCCTGAGGCAGGGCAGCAAAGAAGAGATACGGAGATGACGGAAGCATCAGAACATGAGGGTGGATTATGAAAGAGTCAGGGTGCACACCTGACCCCACCACACACACACACACACACACACACACACGGGAACAAGTACGTGTTTCTCCTTCCCCTTAGCCTGAGTAAACAGGGACAGAGACCATGGTGATTGTGATGGGGTGGTCTGCCACATCTCCAATCTTCTAGGTCCTCTGAGGACACAGTTCTAATTCTCTTTCCAAATCCCTCCGTAGGTCATCTGCGGCCAAGACGACGGCCCCCCTGGCTCAGAGGACCCTGAGCATGATGACCATGAGGGCCAGCCTCGGCCTAGGGTGCCTCGCAAACGAGGTCATATCTCACCCAAGTCCCGCCCCTTGGCCAACTCCACCCTCCTAGGGCTGCTAGCCCCACCCGGGGAGGTTTGGGGTGTCCTTGGGCAGCCCCCCAACCGCCCCAAACAAAGTCCCCTGCCCTCGACCAAGGTGAAAAAAATATTTGGATGGGGTGATTTCTACTCCAACATCAAGACAGTGGCCCTGAACCTGCTGGTCACAGGGAAGATTGTGGACCACGGAAACGGGACCTTCAGTGTCCACTTCCGCCACAACGCCACGGGCCAGGGTAACATCTCCATCAGCCTTGTGCCCCCCAGCAAAGCTGTGGAGTTTCACCAAGAGCAGCAGATCTTCATCGAAGCCAAGGCATCCAAAATCTTCAACTGCCGGATGGAGTGGGAGAAGGTAGAACGGGGCCGCCGGACCGCGCTCTGTACCCACGACCCAGCCAAGATCTGTTCCCGTGACCACGCTCAGAGCTCGGCCACCTGGAGCTGCTCCCAGCCCTTCAAAGTCGTCTGCGTCTATATTGCCTTCTATAGCACGGACTATCGACTGGTGCAGAAGGTGTGCCCAGATTACAACTACCACAGTGATACCCCCTACTACCCATCTGGGTGACCTAGATGGGCCTCAGAGGCCTGTGCAGGAGGCTGGCTGTCTGGATGCTGGGCAGGGAAAGGGATGGACCTCAGGAAGGGAGGGGGTGGAGAGGAAGAGAGACCAGGTGGGTCAGGGTCAGGCCTCGGGTGTTGGGGAAGGGTCCCCAGAGCTGCACCCAGCCCGAGGCTAGAATGTACTTGTTATGGACGAGAATTGGGCCCTGGGCAGCCTTCCAAGGCTTTCCCTCCTATCCAAAGCTGATGCTGGGCCCCGAGGCCCCTGGGAAGGTAAGCCAGGCAACCCCAGATCAAGTCACAGAGAAGACCTTAACCCTTGGCTCTCTCCTTGCCATTGAGAAGGAGAACAGTAGTCAGCAAAGGAGAGTCCAAGTGTATAGGCCAGGTAGTCAACTTAGGACGGGTAGGTCAATGGCTTCCCCCATGGGGGCCAGCAGTGGGCAGCCCCGAGCCCCTTTCCCCGCACTGAGGCTGAAGTGGCAACCTCATTCCCACCCTTGGGTGTTTGTTGTCATGACTACCTGTCACCAGCCGGGCCGTTCCTTCCCAGAATCCCCTCTCCCTCCAGCACCTCTGCACCGCCGCCGACTCCTCTTGCTGATGGCACACCGGCCTGTCCTTCAGCCGAGACAGGACGACTATTAGGTCCTGTTAGCATGAGGGGCACAGAGCAGAAGCCCGCCCGCGTGCTGTGTTCCCGTCGTCCCCTGCTCTAACCACGTGCTGAGAGTGCCCCCTCAACAGCCAGCTCTTCACCTCAGACTGAGGCATTCTGGAATATGGATATGGCCTCCTTTGCCGGGCCGTAAGGCTATCAGCAGAGGGGGTGTAGGAGGCTGTGTGGCCATGCTGGAACTGTGCCCTGTGTTGTCTGTGGGGTGGGGGGGGAGGGGTGGGAAGTCTTGTGTGAGATGCCCTGTCACTTCTCTGTGCAGAGTCTTGTCCTTGGAAATAAAGCTTTCAGGACACTGTATTCTATTCTACGTTTTCAAGGGGGAGAGGGACCACGGGCCCCCTGTCTGGCTAGCATGTTCCAGATGGGGACCAAAGCTGCAGATCTCTTGGAGCTAGGGGCTCCCTGAGGCTTTTGGGCTGTCCTCTCTGACACGCTATGCTGACAAACAGATCTAGTGTCAGAGGCCCAAAGAAACACTTATGGGGCTGGGCATGGCCCTCGAAGGGCTTGGAGGGTAAGAGCCAGCTCAAGTTTTCCTCCCCAGATCCTCCCTGAATTGCCCTCTCTGGCCCTGCAGGGGGCAGTGGTAGGTGCCCAGTGAGGCCCCAGCTCTGCCGTTATTTCTCTGCATGGCCTGGCCAAGTTCACTGTCTTCGCTGGCCTTCTTCTATTTCTTCCTCTGTATCACGCAGGGTTTGCACCCAGGAGAATCACCCAGAGGGCTTGTGCTCCTGCAGCCTTCAGGGGCCTGCCTAACTCAGCAGAAGTGTCTCTGGGACCTGGGCCTGGGGAGACGCTGCCACCCTTTGAAAACTGCCTGATGACCTCTAAGCAAACTTGGCTCCAGCTCCAGAGGATGAAGAGATTCCTCTCTGCTCTCTCCAGCTGTGACTCCCATCTGCCTCTTGGGGGAGAAGGAACAGACTGAGGTGGCATAGGGACAGGAGTATGAGAGACTAGCCACTTCCTCCTCCAGCTGGAGACAGCATCAGAATGGGTAAATGCCCAGAAAAGACTCCTTGACGCTGGGGGCTTGGTGAAGGGAAGGCTGGAGCCCCCACCATGATGTCCCCTCTGGAGGTCATCCGAAGTCTGCTCTCTTTGAAGATCCGAATTGAGGTCCCCGAGGTCCCTTTCAGCCATAATGAGGAACGTTCCGGAGTGAGGACCAATGTCCTGACCATTCCCCATCTTTGCTCTCTGCCCACTAGCTCTGAGCCCAGATGGTCCACAGGTACACACTGCAGCGCACAGACTGTTGCCCCTCTGTATGTGAAATGACCTAGAAATCAAGATGGCTTGGGGGGGGGGAGGAGAGGGGGGAACGGCATACTCCCTTCTCCTCTGTGCCCTGAATCACCCTGAAGCCATTTCTCCTGAGAAGACTCAAGACATACACGCCCCTGCACAGCTTTCTCTCTCCTCCCCGCTCAGTCCCACTGGCCAGAGTTAGAACTTGGACTTGGCCCCGCCCAACGCCCCACCCCCGCCAAGAGCGTGACTGCTGGAATCTAGAGAGTTCTCCCACCTGTGTCTCTTACCAGACACTGTCCCAGGGCACCTGTAGGGTCTGGTGGAAGACGAAGAAAAATGTGAGGCGCCCCCCCATCCCCACCTCTGTGTGAAAACTGAACTCTAGCAGAGCTCGGACACTCTGACCTGCCCCTCCTACTCCTCTTCTCCTGTGGAGAGCCAGCTGCTGCCGACAGCTGGAGGGCCCGGCCTTTCTGGCACGCGTTGCTGCCTGCACAGGGGGTGGGTTCATTTTAATAACTTCATTTCACCCTCACGCACACTCTGCCTCCTCTTCCCTGCCTATCTGCCTTCCCCGCAACCGGGCTGTTCTCAATTCAGATTTGGCTAACAAATATCTTCCCAAATCCTAATTCATTAGAGGAGCCTCTGGTCTCTCTCCGTCTTTTCAGATAGTTCATGAGCCACCTTGATCCTCACGAGGGTAGCAGATCCATTTCCCTGGCTAAGAGGATACCTACTTGTGCCCTTCTGAGCAACAGCTATGAATCCCCTGGAGAGACAGACCTTGGGTCCCAGAAGGCACTCCAGCCCCTCACTCTGGCCTTGGGGAGCATCCACAGAAGACTGCTTCTTCTTGAAGGAGCCTTCCAAAAGGTCAAGGTTCCTACCTAACACCAACCCTTTGACCTTCCTGCAACACCTTGAGGGCCAACCTGCAACCTTGTCTTTGGGGATCCAACCTCTGGTCTGCTCCCCTCCCAAGTAGGCAGGGTCTCATCTCTCCAGTAGGTATAGCCCCTGGGGCAAGCCTACCACAGCCTTTTCTTTTTCATATATATATAGTTTTGTTTTTTTTCCAGACAGGGTTTCTCTGTGTAGCCCTGGCTGTCCTGGAGCTCACTCTGCAGACCAGGCTGGCCTCGAACTCAGAAATCCACCTGCCTCTGCCTCCCAAGTGCTGGGATTAAAGGCGTGCACCACCACCACCTGGCTTAATATTTTTTTTTTAAAGATTGATTTATTTTATGTGAGTATACCATAGCTGTCTTCAGACACTCCAGAAGAGGGAGTCGGATCTCATTACAGATGGTTGTGAGCCACCATGTGATTGCTGGGATTTGAACTCAAGACCTCTGGAAGAGCAGTCAGTGCTCTTAACTGCTGAGCCATCTCTCCAGCCCCACATTCTCTTCAAGAGATGTGGCTTATGTCTCTCCATCAGAGTTGGGAGGGTGTCTGAGGCATCCTGCTGTCATCCCTTCCCTACCATGATGGACTGTGTCTCTTTCGAACCGTGAGCCTCTTTGAAGAGGATCTGGGTGGTACTTTAGATTGAGATAAAGGCGGTGCCTCCCTATCAGAGCTTCTTTCTGAGGCTAAGAACTGTACTGTGGATGAAGGAGAACCACTCAGCCCCGACCTCCAGGACACCTGGCTGTCACTTTGCTCTTTGGTTACACAGGCGCCACCTGGCTTCAGCAGTCTCCATACTGCAGTGACTTTCTCTGACTTCCCTGTCAGCAAAGCCCGGTTAGCTCTCTTCCTGGTGAAGCTGAAGGCAAAACTGAATGGGTTTCTGTCCCTCCTCCCTCTCCTTCGTTCTCTTTCCCTAGATGAGCAAGCGGGAACTGAGTCACCCCCTTCCCCATCCTTGGCAGGAGAGCTGATGACCTTGCATGTGGCAGTCTCCCGTGGCGAGGCCCATTGCTCAGAGATGCACAAGGTGGGTGGGTGGAGAGGGAGGCTGGAGGAAGGGGTTTATGGGGGCGGAGGCAGCTGAAGGTCGTCAGGCGATGAGGGACTTGGATCACTGAGTGGGCTTTTGCAATAGGTTGCAGGAAACTCAATGAACCACTTACTCTGAGTTGGGAAGCGATCCAATGTCTTGGCTGGGAGTGGGAGAGAGGAATATTACTCCCAAAGAATCTAAGTCCTGCGGTGCTGCCTGGAGAACCGGGGGCTGGGGTGACAGGTGACAAGAGACGCCATCAGTCCCACCAGGCAGAGGCAAGGTGGGATGGGGGCAGCACCTGCCAATTATGCAAAGTCCTGGAGTGGCACAAATGCCACAAAAGAGACCTGGGTCTTGCTGGAAAGGGGCCAGGTTCTGGTTCCGCCGGGAACCTTGTTTCTTGTTGACCTGTTAAGCTGTGCGAGCTGATCCAGTGAGTGGAGTCAAGGTTGCTGAGCCCAGGCTTCTCGGTTCATTATCTCAGAGCCACTAGGCTAGGTGTCTCAAGGACCGCGTTAATTCCTCCTGAGCCACAGTGGCTTCGAAGGAAATGGCTACAAGACACGCAGGGAGCTGGGGCTGGTCCCCAGAGTGGAATGGATTAGCCGCATCATCTTGGACAAAGGACCATCTCCAAGTGCCTCTTTGAGAGTGTTTTTTGTTTTGAGACTGTGTTTCTTCGTGTATAGCCTTGGCTGTCCTGAAACTAGCTGGTCTCGAACTCAGAGATCCACCTGCCTCTGCCTCCAGAGATTGAAGATGAAAGGTATGCGCCACCTCCACCTGGCTTGACTATTTTTGTTTGTTTGGTTTTTGTATTTTTTGATTCAGGGTTTCTCTGTGTAGCCCTGGCTGTCCTGGAGCTCACTCTGTAGACCAGGCTGACCTCGAACTCAGAAATCTGCCTGCCTCTGCCTCCCAAGTGCTGGGATCACAGGCGTGCGCCACCATTGCCTGGCTCTGGCTTAACTGTTTTGAGACAGGGTCTCACTGTGTAACTTGGCTGGTCTGGAACTTGCTAAATGGACCAGACAGGCCTTAAACTCAGAGATCCACTTGCTCCTGCCTCCTGAGTGCTGGGAACAAAGTGAGAGTTCTCCCTACCTTGGTGCAGTGTTGGGAAACGTGTTGGCCCAAGGCTGGGCCATGGCGAGACGTGATTTCCTATTCTGGTTCTGCTACCTGATACCTAGGGCAGAAATGGCTAATTGTCTCATAATCTATGCGATGGCTAATCTGTGTTGTCAGCTTGACTGGGTGTAGAATGGTGTAGCGGCCATACCTATAACATTGTGTAGTGCCTAAAAAGGTGTCTCCAGAGAGGTGGAACCGAAGTTGGAAGATTGGCCCTGGGAGTGGGAAGTATTATCCCATGGGCTGGCGTCCTAGACCAAATAGGAAGAAAGAAAAAGCTGAGCCCCAGTATCTATCTCGTTGCTTCCTCCAGGTGCAATGCGACCAGGCGCCCCACACCCCTGATGCCATCCCGTCCCTGCCATGGTGGACTGTGTCTCTTCAAACTGTGAGCCTAAACAAAGCCTACATTTCTATCTGTTTTTGTTATTGTTGTTGTAGGAAAAAGAAAATTAATACACCATCAGTCTCCCCTGCCTCCTTTGTAATGGGTGCACAGCTGCCTGACATGATCCTCTATTTCCCTGCCGCGCACCCCACACCCTTGTCTTTTGCATGTGACCCTGTGGCTGAGATCTGGCCGGAGACCTTTAGGCTTAGACAGTAAGTTTCAAGCATCTTAAGACAGAGGTGCTCCCTTTTGTTCCTTCTTGGTCCCTCATCCACCCAGCTATCTGGAGATGTGAACACTAGCCTGTAGACTTTAGCATACGCACCATGGCGAGGTGCCGGAGACGTAAGCCAGGTGAGAACACAGTCTTTGAGAAAACCCTAAGCTGCCTGCAGGCTTCTGTGTGTGAGAAAAATGAAATCCCCATCATCTATTTTTTTTTTTTTTTGAGACAGGGTTTCTCTGTGTAGCCCTGGCTGTCCTGGAACTCACTCTGTAGACCAGGCTGGCCTCGAACTCAGAAATCCACCTGTCTCTGCCTCCCAGAGTGCTGGGATTACAGGTGTGCGCCACCACCGCCCACCGCCCAGCTAATTCCCATCATTTTTAACCCTTTGTTTTAGGGTTCCGTCCCATCTCCCTCTTTCTGAGACAAGGTCTCATGTAGCCCAGGCTGACCTACCCCAGCTGTATATGCCAGAGGCTAGCCTTGAACTCTTCTCAGTCCCTCCTACCTGTCTCTGAGGGCGAGGGATACAGGTAGGGGCCCTCTCGCCCTCAGGATCTCCATTTCTTGAAGCTGTCATTAAATGTGGTGTTGAAGTGGACTTTGGTCTCCTCATCCGTAGAACCAAGATGACACCCACACATCTCAACACAGCTCAGAAATGCTAGAGACCCCTGGGAAAGAAGGAAAGCGCTGCTCTCCCCTTCCGTGGCCTCCTTTCTGGAGGTGATGCAGGTTGCTTTATTTCAGGGGGCCCCAGGGAGCTCAGGATTCTCGACATCCCCCCTTCCCATCTGAAGGACCTCCAGGCCCCAAATTCAGTCCTCATGCATCTAAGTCCCCATACACATTCTGATGTTGGTGACACACACTCCTCGTTAAGGGCCTGACTGATCCCAGCCAGATGGGATCCTAATTTAATTAAAACCCTTTAATTACCTGCAACAACACTGCTTTGGAAGTCCAGAGGCAGAAGGGGGTTAGTGACGGGAGGGGGCACTGTTGACAGGGCGGAGGAGTGGATGGTCTTTCAGCCCTGAGGGAGCTGGCATTGCCTCCCGTGCCTCCCATTGTGGTGGCCACAGAATGCCTGGAATAGCCAGCACAGCCAGAATTCTGGCTTGGTCTATAGGGCACAGCTGGGGCATGGTAGGGAGTGGTTTTGCAAAACAGATCCTTGGGAAACAGCGTACCCAGCTCTGAAGCCTGACGCTGTCTGTGTTGGCTCTGAGCTGAAAGCAGGACCTGCATGGTCTGGTCATGGGACCCTGGCCCTGCCCGGGGCCAATCTGGGTAGGAGAAAGCTCCATTCGGATTCCTTGGTTGAAGAAACAGGGCACCTCTACCCACCAAAGGGAAGCGGTGCCTATAACAATCTTTCTTCAGTCTCATGGTCTTAGGTGTGGAAGAGGAGAAGGATCACTTGGGTGGGCTGCAGAGGGCGTTTGTAGCTTAAGGACCCCTTTCCTGTAATGGCAGAAAGAGTCCAGCTAGGCTGGAGCCTGCCAAGCCTGGCAAGACAGACCGAAACCCAGACTCGTGAGCTAGGCTATTTATAGGCCTGTGGACATCATCCGTTAATACCCCTTCTGTTCTTCCTTGGTACTTATTCACTCAACAAATATTGTTTAATAAAGCCTCTCAAACTTCCAGCTGGTCTCCGCTGGGCCAGGAGACCCAGATAAGAGGCATGGGTTCACACTGGAGGCATCGACTCCAAGGAAGTGTCCTGTGGGGGTCAATGAGCCACCAGGGGCTGGAACAGAAACAGGAGCCTCAGGAGGAGGTGGCTCCAGGGTGTGGGAGCCACAGGGCCCACCCCTTCCCCACCCGTCCCTCTCCTGAGCTACAGCCCAGGATCTTTATGGATAGGGTCTTTTAATACCTAAGGCCTTTGTATGACATCCTTCCTGTCCTCCTATACCGATGCCCCCCCCCCAACCTGCCTCCTCTGCCGTCTCCTCCTCTCCCCAGCCTCTACCATCTCCTCTCCCCAGCCTCTACCATCTCCTCTCCCCAGCCTCTGCAGAGCTGATCCTAACTTGGACTGTATGTGCAGCACTGTGCACCTACTCACCTTGGGACTCTTAGAAAATGTGGACATCCACAGTGGACTCGGGAGAAAGAGAGAAAGTGCATGTGGACATTGTTGTCAGCCTGGAGGCTCCTGAGGGAGGGGACGTGGGGCCATCTGAATGGTGCGGTGGTACTTCCCCAGGACTGTAGTGCGAAGCTCCCTGAAGCCATTGAGCTGTGTGTGTGTGTGTGACATCACACCAGTTGTACCGGATGGTACTCAATGTGAATACCTTCCTTCTCAGGAGGATAGGAAGTGGCTTCTGTGCCACTGGTACCCCTGCATTCCTACAAAGAGCGAGGGCAACAGAGGAAACACAGTGTTGCCAACGTCCTTTTTTTTTTTTTTTTTGAGACAGGGTTTCTCTGTATAGCCCTGGCTGTCCTGGAACTCACTCTGTAGACCAGGCTGGCCTCGAACTCAGAAATCTGCCTGCCTCTGCCTCCCAGAGTGCTGGGATTTCAGGCATGCGCTACCACCGCCCAGCCGTCCTTCTCATCCTCAGTGGACTATTGTCTTCTGTAGAATGGTCTTCAAAGCCCCACAGTTCACTCTTGGGAAATGGTGATGAGGGGCTAGGATCATCAATTGGAAAATAAGTCTTCTAGCCCCCTCCCTGCCATCTTCTTTATTGCAGGAGGCAACAGAGGATTGTGCTTGGGAGAGGAGTACCTGGAGTCCCTTCTCCCTGGAGTTAGGGTTAGGCTGTGTAGAGTCTGCATGTGTCTGAGGGGAGTTGGGCTTGAGTCTTCATTGCTAGGTGATTTTGGTATGGTCCCCTGGCCGCTCTGAGGGGGGGGTGCAGTAAGTTCTTCCATCTAAAGCTGCTCACATGGTGGCTGGAAGGAAGCACCCCGCCCATAGTGGGCACCATGCCAGTGTGGCAGGGTCTGGATTGTTGCCACTCAACTACCCACCTCCAACTCACAAGCATCTCACAGGAGGAGGAATGATTTTTTTTTCCTTTACAGGGCACGCTGTGTACAGGCTCAGCAGCTGAGGATCAAGTCTGGAGCCAGGCTGCCTGGATTCAAACTCTTGTTCTGACACTTCCTTACTGCGGGCCTCAGACAAGTTGGCCAACAACTTTGTATCTGAATTTTTTTGGGGGTGGGGTCAAGGGTTGTGGAGGCAGGACTTCTTTGTGTAGTCCTAGCTGCCCTGGAACTTGTCACCTCTGACTTGTCACCTGTTCCAGCTCTGCAGACCAGGCTGGCCTCTAACTCAGAGATCTGCCTGGCTCTGCTGCCCCCCCCCCCCCCCCCCCCGTGCTGGGATCTAGCAGGTCTCTGGCTTGTATCTGAATGTCTTTATTCATGAAAAGGGGCTGCTCTTTCTCTCAGAAGGTTGCTTTTAGAATGAGTTAAGTATCAAGAAATGTGTGCAGCGTGGCTGTAGACTCCAGCCTCGTGTCACAGCTCCCCATGGTGGAGTTGGGTAGGAGGCTGGGAGAACGGTGACCATGGAATGTGCAAGGGGAAAAAAAATCTTAGGGAAGGTCAGAAGGTTGCCATGGCTTTTTACAAAACCCATAAAACCAGGGCCCTTGTTTGTATCCTGCAGCTTCGTGGGTCAAGAACCCCCCCCCCCCCCCGCAGGCTCTAGAGAAGCCCCTTCCAGCATGAGCGAGTGGCATATCCCTCCACACCTCTACTCACACACACACACACACACAACACAGTCTGGAGAATGTGGTGGCCAGAGGGGCTTTATTTAATGAGATAGCAGCCGGAGTGCAGCCTCCAAACACACTCTCGGCCCCAGGGTGTCCTCCCATCCCACGTCACCAGGGTTTCAACCCCACTCCTGGCTCCTCAGCTGTGCCCAGGCCAAACTCAGCCCCTTCCCTTTCTCCTTGGACACCTATATCATCTTCACCCACTTGAGAAAGAATGGTCTCCAAGGTGACCAGGATTCTCTTTCTCTGGTCCAGCCAGCGTGTTTGAAGCACGTTACATTGAGTCTTAGACCTCTCCCCACTCCCCTGTGCATGGCCAGTTCATTGGCGTGGATGGCCCCATGGTCCCTTGTTGGTACCCCCTTAGCGTAGAAAACTAAACTCAGCTCCGCCTTGGGTGGAGGGCCTTGAGGGTGAGAACTGTCTGTTGAGCTCTCTCATGGTGAGCTCTCTCAGAGCCCTGTATGAACCGTTTCTTTTACATCCTGGGAGGACTAAGGGTCATGAAGGACACAAGACTTAGAAAGTCTCAATCACAGCTAAGTCCTGAACTTTGTAGCTATGTAGAAGCCTTCCTCCATAGGGACAAAGAAGCAGCTAGAGAGGGGCTGCACTCCTCCAGGCTGCTTTTTAAGGACATGACAGTGTTTCTGGTTTTGGGGGAGCACCAAGTTGAAATACATACGTGTAGAGAGGCACATAACTAACCCATTTACCAGCCCTGGCAGTTCCCTGGCCTGGGATGGGGGGCGACTGCCGCTCAGTCAGGCTCTGCCATCTGCCACATCTCCGTGGAGATCAGAACTGAAGGGCTCATTGGAGGCAGGATTTTTTTTTTCCTTTTCCTTTTTTTTTTTTTTTTTTTTTTAATGCAGCAGGATTGGGCTCGAGATGTCACTCTGGTGAGCAGGACTGGAGAGAGGAGGAAAATGTCTAGGAAAACAGGGGCGAAATAAATGGAAGCTTCCGTGCTCCAGAAGGAGGGAGGAACAGGGATCAGCAAAGACAGGAAAAGGAGAAGCAAGAGGAGGAGGATCGTGTAGAGAGGGGCTTGATTTAGCTTCCATCTTTCCTGGGCCGCCCAAGGCAGCAGCAGTCCAGGAAGCAGGCAGGGCTCTGGGCGTCAAGTGACTTCCTCCTGCCAACCTTTATTTTTGTATAACTGCGGGCTGAAATGGCTCCGTCCTGCCTTTTACCTCCTTTCGGAATGTCTGCTCTCCTGACCTTTGGAGATATCACAATGATGACAATGAGAATCATAAATGGAGGACCCAAGAGGGATTTCCAGGTGACCAAAGCTCAGGGCAGGCCTGGGACTCCAGGGGTATCTTCCTCTGGACATTACAACAGTGAGACACCTTGAACCCACAGAATACAGGCTAGCCAGGCACAAGGCATTTTTTTCTAGGGTGAATTCTGTTGTCGAAGACCCCTGTACACCCAGAGGTACTTACATCTGTTGGGCCCTCACTATAGATTTGTGTTCAAAGAAATCCTGAAAGGAGCTGGGCTCTAAGAGCCCCCCGTGGCCCAGGTTAGGAACGGAAGCCACCATACAGAAACACCCACAACACTGCCAGCTGTTTTTCTTTCTGGAGAATTTATTCAATGCCAAATCTTGGGTTAGGGACGTGACTTAATTAGCTCCCCAGCTTCTTAGACATCTGATACATCCATTATACAGGTAAGAAAGTAAAAACTTTACCCTGGTCTGTACTCAGACCGGTGTCACTAAAGGCTCTGACCCGCATGGCAGCACTCACTGGTGCTGGGTGCACCACCTCCAACTCCTCTTCCGTGGCTAGCTCCTTCCCAGTTGTGGCAATCTCCTCACCTCTACTTAACTACAAGTGGCGTAAGTCGGGGGTGGGGGGTAGCACACACTTGTAGTCTCAGCATTCAAGAGGCAGAGGCAGGAGGATCTCTGTGAGTTCCAGGTCATCCTGGTCTACGTAGCAAGTTCCAGAACAGCCTTAGCTACATACATAAAGAGACCTTGTCCCCACCCCACTCCCTCCACCCTCAAACAGACCAAACAAACAAACAATGAGTCTCTAGATACAAACAAACGTGCTTAGTCTCCCACCAGTGGAAAGGCCTGCTAGTTTCTGCACCACTTGAGCCCAGGCCACCTAGCCTTACTATAGACTGTCCCCTCTCTACTGAGCTCAGTCAAACTTTAATGGCTTCCCCTCTATTGTCCTACCCCATCACATCCATCTCTAAACATGCCGACTAGAGACATGACTTAGCAGTTAAGAGCAAGTACTGCTCCTGCAGAGGACACACGTTCAGCCTCTGGCACCCATGTCTGGCAGCTCACAGCCACCTGTAATGCCAGCACTGAGGGGCCCAGCCATCTCAGAGCTGCTTCTACAGATACCTGTACTCGTGTGCACACACACTCCACCCGATATGCTGCACATAATTAAAAACGTGGGTGGATGTTTTGGCTGCCTGAATGTCTGTGTATATGTGTGCCAGATGTCTCTAGAGGCTAGAAGGCATCAGATCTCCTGCAACTGGAGTTATAGATGGTTGTGAGCTGTTACGTGGGTGTTAAGAATTGAACCTGGGTCCTCTGGAGAAGTGGCCAGTGGTTTTAACCCCTGAGCTCTCTCTATATATCCCTACACATAATTTTCAAAAATTAAAAACTTAAAACTTTCTGTAGAACACACACACACACACACACACACAAACACAGAGTCGCATCCTCATGTGCTCTTCTGCTTCCGTTATCCGTCACATCACAGGGCACCTCAAGAATTTGCCTGCATACCTTGCCTGTGTACTTCCTGTCCCATTTGTAGCCTTACCCTGGAATGACCACAGACACCAAGGATGGCTGTGTGCCCAATTCTTCTTTGCCTCCCAAGTGCTGGGATCAAATGAGCCACCACCACCCAGCTGCCAGGTTGACAATTCTAATGAACATTTTTTTTTTTTACTTTTCCTTTGTTGACACTTTTAGCATATTTTGTCCTGGTTCACCTAACTGTATTTTCTTCTGGTTATCATCATCTCTTCTCCATTGATAAATCTTCCTTTAATAAATATTTTAAACTCTAAGCTTAACAAGGAAAAATCAGTTTTACTTGTGGTTATGTGCCTAGAGACCAGCACAGTCCTTGGCATACTGTTGGATCTATAAGTGAATTAGTAGTAGAGAACAGAAACAGCATAAAATCTTTAAAAATATTTAATTATGTATATATATATGTATATGTATGTACAAATATGTACAAGTGAGTGCAGGTGCCCAGAGGCCTGAGGTGACTGATCTTTTTCACATGCATTTGTGAGCTGGGTGCTGGGATTCCAACTTGGGTCCTCTGCAAGAGCAGTAAACCACTGAGCCACCTCTCCAGCTCCCAAAGATTTATTTTTATTTATTTATATGTGTGTATGTGTGTGTATGTGTGTGTGTACATGTGTGTGTATTTGTATGCCGTGTGTGGGAGGGTCTCAAAAAGGCCAGAAGAGGGCACTGGACTCCTCGGAGCTGAGGTTCCTGGTGGTCGTGAGCCACTTGACAGGGGTGCTGGGAAGCTGATGTGGGTCCTCTGGAGGAGCAGGTACAAACTCTTAAACTGAGTTACCACTCTAGCGTCTCTGAAACCTTGGTGGAGCCAAATCAAGGCAAAGATTTCTCAACTTTAGTGGGGGGACCCCAGGACCGCCCACTGCCACCTGGACACACTCAAATGCCCTTTCTTTTCTAGAGAACTTTGAAAGGACGCACAGTGGGGGCCACGGCCCTGGAAGAACCGCTGGTGATGCTGCGTAGCTCCTTGGTTCTGATGTCGGCTTTCCATTAGCGCGCCAATCAACACAGATTTCTAGTACTGGTGAGAGACAGAAATAAAAATGTGTTAATTTACCCAGAGAGATCAAAATGCGTAACATGACTATTGGGTTCATGTATCAATGTCAACAGATCTAAAGATGAACAATGACACACTATTTCATTTTGCCATTAAATGACACAAGTGCATTTTCCATTTTACTTTTATTTTCTGTGTATGGAGATTATGTCTGCAATAAATGTCTGTGCACTACAAGCATGTTGGTGCCCAAGATGGTCAGAAGAGGGCGCTGGAAATTAGAAGAGTGGCCAGTGCTCAGAGTTGCTCTTCAGTCCCACAAGTACATTATTTTAAAGTACTGTGGGGTAACAGTAAATAACCAGGCACAAAGAGCTCAGAGGACAACCTAAGCCTCACAAGTGGTGTGTGACAGCTGGTTGACACTTTCTGGTGTCAACTGCTAAATTTTCAGGAATCTTAAGAGCTAGCTGCTAAATAGCTATTATTAAGAATTAGATTAGCCGGGCGGTGGTGGCACACACCTGTAATCCCAGCACTCTGGGAGGGAGGTAGAGGTAGGCGGATTTCTGAGTTCAAGGCCAGCCTAATCTACGGAGTGAGTTCCAGGACAGCCAGGGCTATACAGAGAAATCCTGTCTCGAAAAAAACCAAATCCAAAAAAAAAAAAAAAAAAAGATTTAAAGAATTAAAGAATTGTATGACAATACACTTAGCAAAGACAATCAACATTCAAAATCTCTTCTCAATCATTTCTACTACATCTTACTACTGACTATGCACATGAGGTTGTTTGCATCTATGGTGTCAGTACAGGGAAGATTCTAGAAAAGGGCACAGAGCACATCTATTTCCTATTTCTCCTATTCCTCCTATTTCCTATTAAGGTCACCTTGAAGATGTGAAGTTGGCCATGGTGAGAGATGCAGGCCATCCTGCATCCTGGCAAAGGGCTTCTGTATTTAGGAGCTGAATAACATGCCTTTCATAGCACACCAGTGAACCAACCACTGGCCCATGAAAACATTTAAGGTGTGAAGCAAACTTTTTCTTGAAAGATAGGCTGAAGAAGCACAGAAACGAGTCTTTAGGGATTCCTTCTCAAAAGAGTGCAGATTGAATCTGGCTGTTTTCTTTCTTGACTGAAAGATCCAGTTATTCTACAAACATGACTCTCACAACATCAGCCAACCACATGAACAACCTGTGCACCATTGCACACAAAAATAAATGTGTTCATTGACTTGGCTGAGCTATCGTCTTAGGCGTTGGTTCTTCTCTTGTGCCAACAGTAGTTTGTACTCAATTTGTTGATTTATCCTTATTAGCCTTGGCTTCTGCCTCCATCACGGCTGAACGTGCTTTATGGTGGCCACTCCTCCTAACGCATGCGTCCTAGTCCTTAGTTCTAAGGCTCCTCTGCTTTACTCCATCGGTAGGGCAGAAATTCTATCCTCTATCCTAGAGCTAGCTCTCCCATTTACCCTCTTAGCGGCCCATGTTTTAGTCTCTGTTTTAGTCGCTTTGAGCACACATCTTCTCTTTCCTGGATGTCTGTTTTCTCTGATATGGAAAGACGAATTTCTTGGCCACCTCCTTCTTCAGTTTGGGAAGTCACCATTAAGATCTCTTCCCTGAGCATTAGTGGACAATTCCATGTTACCACCAGGCCATGGTGGCTTTTCACCTTCTCTTTGGTCCTTGGGTCTAAGCACCAAATATTCTATTGCCCGCAGTTATTGGCTCTGGGCCAGGAGGTGTGACCTTGAGGAAGTGACATCTCTACCTTCCCAGCTTACACAACTGGAATGAATGAGAGCCACAAGACAAACCAGCAAGTGCTCAGAATGCCCGTGACATCTGTCAGCTCCAGGTACATTCCTATACTGAAGTGGCATGTACTTTACCTTCATAATGTCTCTCCCCTAGAGTTGATCCCGTTCAATTCCTTAATCATTTCTGCTGCTTATATTGAATTCCCTCAAGTCTAGAATTCTTTTCTTTCTCAGAAATGAGCAAACAGTACTGCAGATGTCACTTCCTTCTCCAGCATTAGAGGATTTACAGAGGGGGAGCCTCCACTACATTGCTAACGGTTTAGAGATCCCATCAGCCAACAACATTCAAGTTTCTGTTCTCGTCTGGAGGTCAGAGCTTCTGGTTCTCCCAGATCATTATCCCCAAGACTCATCTTCTACATCTGGTTTCTCACTCACTGTATCCAGGAGGCATTGCACCTATCGGGTCAAAGGTCTCCCAGTGGCACAGTCACCTCTGAAATTAAAAGCAGGAAAGTATGGCTACCTTGTACATGCACGTACACAGCAGGCCGTGAGACTCACCTGAAGGTTTGATTAGTCAGCAAGCCATCAGAAATGAATCTAAAGGATGGAGGGCACAGTACGGCAAAAAGTCAGGAGACAAAGGAAACAAACGCACGGGCCCAGGCTGATTAAAAAGATAATTGGTTGTGGAAAATAAGGTTGGGTTCTAGCCAAGAATTTGTCTTTGACAAAGGTATACAGAAAGCTGCAATGTGGCCACATCGCATGTTGATTTAGTAGTTCTTTTATAGGAGTTGAAGGGCCAGAACAAAGCTCCAGTCAGCTTCTCGTGCAGCCTGGGTGTTTGCTCTCAAACACAGACGCTGTTTCCCTTCATCTGCATGGGTTCATCCACTATGGAGATCCCATAATAGGCTGAAGCCACATTTAAAAAGGAACTATCAGAACACTGGTCCAGCCAGAGATCTTCTGGCCAGCCTGCCGTAGGATCTTCATGTTCCTGGCTGGAATTAAAACAGAAAAGAAAAAAGCGGCAGTAGCTCTCTGACAGCTGAAGGCCAGCAGCCTTATCAGTGAGAAGGGAAAGAGGGATGTTTCTTTCCTAAATTGTTCAAACCTATAAAGGTCTCCAAGCTGCCTAATAGCAACAGACAGGTTTAATCTCCACATAGGAAATGGGAAAAAAAAAATCTTCCCCCATGGATGGTCAGATATGAGGCAGAGGCTGACCACAGGGAGGTGGGGAGATGGGACATTGCCAGATATTCTATTTGGCCCCCAAACGACAACTCCAAAGGTTCTGTGGAACTACTTGTCTGAAATATTGTTTTGATAAATAAGCCATATCCTTGTGGAATTGCAATCTCCAACTGTTCCACTGGCACGGACATCTCTGCAGTGACAGCACATGCCCCAGATTGTGGAGTTAACTTGAATTAAATTTCAGATGTGGGGGAGCTAAGGGAAGAGGTGGTGGCAGTGGGAGGTTTATGAACAGTATGCTGGGGCTCTGATGTTGTCGTAACCAGATGGCTTCAACTGTATCATTTAAACAAAAACAAACATGGCCAGAAAGAATGCGATAACAGGAGAAGCGTTGGGCCACTTCATCTATACCTGAAATTCCACCAGTTTCTGAGGCACAGTGAAGTTCATGCTGGAAATTCTACAAGTATGGAAAATCCCAGAACAGACCTTTATCCTGCCAAAAGCCAGATGTCAGGACAGCTCCCTTCCTGAAAGCGCTTGCTCCGAGTCTTCCATCTTCAACCCCAGGCTGCGAGTGAGGGAAGTTGAGGGGAGCAAACCTGCTCCGCCCTGCTGGGTGCTCTGAGGCCCAGCCAGCGAGGCACCTTCCAGGAGCTTTGTTCTTACTATTCCCAGAGGAAGCAGGCTTCACTTCCAATTTCGTACCTAAGCACTCCAGAAATGGAACTTCCCCCATTCCTTATGTAATCGTCAGGATGTGACATTAGATGAGCTAGGGCTCAGTACTCGTGTGACCTTAGGCATGCGCCTCCCTCGGGTTTCACTGTTTCCAGCTACAGACCAGCACCACCTATCACCTGTCCAAACAAACTCCCTGAGAGGTCAGAAGGTTTGAAAAGGACCCTATAGATGAAGGTCTGCTGAGGACTGAGAATTACAGAACCAACACAGGGGCAGCACGGGCAGAGGAGAGGCTGTATCCACCTGTATCACTATGTCTATGCATCAATTTGGAAGTGGGGGCCGAAGTGCCAGTGGCCAGCAGCCAGTACGCAGGGAAGCAGACACTTCCTTTCCCAGGAGGACACTGGGAAGCACCACAGAGAACAAGAAACAAGTCCCACTGGTGTACAAACTGCTGCTCGCCCACACATACCCAACCAATAGTAGGTAGACAGTGAAAACCAGAAAATTAGCCAAGAGTAAAGTCACTGAAAGACAATGGCATGTGAAAAGGGTTGAAGCTCCGTCTAAGGGTAAATAATGCAACCTTGGCCAAACAATGCATGTTTTTAGTGTGTTCCTCTATCTGACTGGTGCTGTAACGCTTGGAACCCCACCGCACTCTTGTGAGCTCACTGGAAGTTAACACCTTAGCTTTTCCAGAAATACATCAGTCAATGACAGGACCCAGAAGACACAACAATTTCCCTTTATTTAATCTCCATATTCATGTCCCCTAGATTTTTTTTTTTTATTTTGTTAGGAGAAAGGAAGTTTGGGATTAGGTGTTAACACACAGGGTGCAGAAGTGCCCGCTACAATTGCTTGCCTTGGTAGAGCAGGACCTGGTCCCAGACTCTCCCCAGGACACAGTTGGCAGATCCTCAAGGAGGACAAAAGCCTGGCAGATGCTTGAGACTATGGAGAATAAAGAAATCCCTACTGCTTCTTAGACATTTTAACATAATCCCTGCAAGATGAAGATCAAACCAGGGCTTTGAAATCTCACAGGCAAGAAACTCACACCCAAGAGACAAACCAAGTGAATGAGACAAAAGACCAGAGATACCACACAGTACAAAATAGTAATTATTTATATTTTCAAAAAGAAAAAGTTAACATTTGGAAGTCTCCCCTTTGGAAGAGGGGCTAATCAGAAGTGATAGGACCGGCTCCTATGCAGGCGACAAGTCAGGTACAAACGGCCAGGCCAACTGGGCTGGGATTTTTTTCACATAGCAATAATAATAAAATTTCCTTTTCTCTTCTTTTTGTTTTATGTATTTTCTGGATTTGTTTTTCCTCCTCCTCCTCCTCCTCCTCCCTCCTCTCTCTCTCTCTCTCTCTCTCTCTCTCTCTCTCTCTCTCTCTCTCTCTCTCTCTCTCTCTCTCTCTCTCTTTCTCTCTCTCTCTCTTAGAAAAAGGGAAGGGAAGAAAAAATAAAAGAGAAAAATGCCCCCCCCAAAAAATCCATTTTCCACGATATCTAAAAAACAGAACCATAGTTTTTATCAAGACCGTATGAATTCTGGATGAATTATTGTTTTTCCAGTTTTTTTTAACACCAATAAGGATTTTTACAGAAGCCATTACTGCCAAGCACTCATTTTCCAGATCAGATGACCCCCCCCCTGCCATCACACAGCACTTCTCATAAGAGGATAAAAGGACAGGCTTGTTCTTGCAAACAGTAAGTGCTAACGAGAGAGCTCTTCTGATACTTGGATGGTAGTGAGAAGTTTTCACAAATATCCACAGTTGGAAGGACTAAAATTTGCTTCTTTCAACATAAATACTACTGGAATCCACAAACTGATTTTTGGGGGAAAAAAAACTTTCTTCTTTCCTTTTTCCATCTCTTAAAATAAATGTCCATTTGTTTCTGCTTTTTTTCCATTCTGCTCCAGGCACCTGGCGATCTGCTCTGCTTGGTCGGATGCACGTTTCTCTGAAGTACCACTGCTGGGGTGTGCTTGGGGCCAGCGCCTAAGCTGAGTCCCAGTGTCAAACTTGGTTGGGCCAAAGGGCACATGGTGACAGAGCAACAGGGTTTCATTAGGTTGAGTGGCCCGGGTCCTGGGCCCTTCCCTCCCCCAGTTCCCCTAAGTTATTTAGTGCTGTTTTAAAGTCTGGGTCACGGTGCAGTCCTTCCCCTGACACACAGTAGAAGCTCACAGACTGCGCTGTCTACCTGGTAGTCAGTGGCAGCAATCGTGGCTGCTGCTTCTGGAAAATAACTGGCGTCTCCCAACCGGCAGGATCTTAGGATTGCTTCAGGCGTTTGCGTGGCGGCCCCAGGAACGGGCACTGTGCCGAAGCCAGAGAGCGGTATGCTTCGGCCACCAAGTGGGGATGTGACACCACCATGGACTTCCACCCAGAGGTCTCCAGGACATCCGAAGCATGACTAGGAGGAATATGGAGAGAGAGGTTACCAAAGGGAGTATGCACACGACCACACAGCTACCTAGACAGCACCCTTCTCCAGTGTATGGTGTAGAAGGTGTTAATGCAGTCAGCACGACCCACACAGGACTCTTAACATGCCTAAGAATGGGCTTCCTAGACCGTGTGCAGACCGGAAGACTGGGCTGTGGCTCCTCTAACTCTGAAAACTTGGACTCTGAGGTACTATACTTTCAAAATGTGGTTTGTACCATCAGACTCTTAACACGGTTGAAGATACTTATACGGAGGGATGCTAACGGAGGGAAAGAGTGCGTACTCTGACCCCACCTACTCCTGTCATTTATATTCTTGTTGATTACAGGGCACATCACAGCCAGGGCCCACTGAGGGTCAGAAGAGAGAAGAGGACAGCCGTTCTTTGCTCAATGGCCGCTACCTTCTAGAAAGTAGCAAGCACCTATCAGTGCACCCTGAACAGATCCGACTGACTACTGGGCCTCCCTTTCCTCTTCTACCTCAGGCTAACACCTTAGAGACAACCATGTATCTAACTAGACTTAGAAGACCTTTATCTCCCACATTTGGGTATTTTCTGTGTTAAGACTGTTCACTCATCTGCCTAAATATCTTAGACTTGCTGACCTGAGGTGCTGTTAGGAGGGCTTTTTTTCCATCTAAATTTTGCTCCCTATTCTGCAAAGGAGTAATAAAGTGCATCCCAATGAGAAGGACTATACTTATAACCCATCCCAGCTCCTTCAAAGTACTCTAGAAAGTACTGTGCTGAGCTCACCTGTCACTTGGAATTAAGTAACAGATCTGGTAGACTGTCTCCTTTTCAAAATAGTCTTTGACAATCAGTTAATGTCCCCTTCTCTTTCCCCGCTCCCACCAGAGACTATAAAATATAGTTTACTAACTCATTAATAGAAACCTCTGTTCTCCTGGGATTTATTTTGTTAGTCAAAGCTAAGGGAAGCTGCTGTCGTCCGGGGCACACAGCTTTTCCAGGCCGGCAGGCACCACTCAGCTCCAGCACAGAGGGAGGAGCTTCACATCTAGACCTGGTCCATGCGAGCAGCACTGCCTTCACACTGTTGAGCTGACTGAGGAGACAGAGCGTCTCTGTTTCCTATCAAAAGGCTAATGGGCGGCTTGCTCACTTTACCCACTAATTCAAAGTCTTTATTTCTTTTCCCCAACTATTCTGAAGGAGGGACTTTGAAGATGCTACTCACTAGTTGATGAAATCCACCGCCTGCGTTTTCAGCTGATCTGCACTGTGGAGGTCAGCCAGGATGAGAATCTCCGCTGCGTTCTCCACAGAGAGGTTACTGCAGAGGGCATCCTCGCACATGACCTTCAAACGCTCCAGGGCATACTGAGAAACAAGCAGCGCTGTGGTCAGAGCAGCCATGGCCACACGGCTTCAGTGGCTAACCGCCACTGAAGCCTTCTCCTCGGTCGTGTGGCTGGGAAACTAGGCATCTGAACCCAATTGCAGAGTGCAGGAAAAGCACCAACACAGTCAACACACCCAGTCTGAAGGGCAGCTGCTTAAGCCTGAAGTAAAGAGAACTGGAACAATGTGGCTAGCCTTGTCTATCAAATGCTAAAGCTTACCTATTAGAAATGACAACCAGAGAAGATTTATATCCCAACGCTCCCGTCTCACCTGCCTTTCTTACAAAACCACCACCTACTCTGACAGTGGAGTGCTAGCCAGCTGCAGCCAGCCGGACACTGTCACAGATTCTGCAGTCTACTGCTTAGAGCTGAAGGACTGTTTTGTTGGGATGTGCTTCCTTTCTTCCTTCCCACCCCCCCTTTTTTCTGTTGTTGTTTTTGTTTTTCTTTTGTTTTTTTTGAGACAGGGTTTCTCTGTGTAGCCCTGGTTGTCCTGGAACTCACTCTGTAGACCAGGCTGGCCTTGAACTCAGAGATCTGCCTGCCTCTTCCTTCTGATTGCTGGATTTAAAGGCTTGTGCCACAGCATTTGCCACAGTTATTTTTATTTAAACATTGTCACTACCCTGGCAAAATCCCTCAACTAACCTATCAAGCTGTGCAAAGGGACCGACCCTGTGGTGGTTTTCGCCAATCTCTGACACACATTGCTCCTGAGTGAGGGTGGGACAAGGGCTTCTTTGAAATAGGAAAAGATAAATCAAGTCTTATTTTGTTGGGGGCTGAGGTGAAGATTCTGAGGGTGAAAAGGGACAAAGCAGCAGATATCCTGGTTCCAATTTCAGGTTAAACACTCCTATTTTCTAAATAAACAGCACGCACGTTCTGGAAGCAGAGGTCTAGGTCAACGCTGGTGCGCCAATCCCGCTGATTAGGTCTGACGACCCTCAGCTGCCTGCTCTTCACGGCAGCGTGAACTTCCAGAGGAGTAAAGAAGGCATGAAACAACATGCCATTACTTTGCTCACTGGAGAAGCATTTGCTCTGAGGCTTTCCACAGTCTCTCCACAGGGCCTCCACCTTGAGGGCCTCAGGATTCGATGGCACAGTGCCCCTCCAGGCTGAATCATGGCGATCAAACCACTACAATTGTATTATGAATTTCAGGCAAGGAGGCAAACCTGTTGGCACTGTGATCTCCTAGAGCAAAAAGGAGTTTTATTGGGTTTGGTACTACTTTAATTTCTTACATTTAAGTAAATGAAAAACAGTTTCCATGGAAAAGGGAAAATGACATAGACAAGAAGGTGCTGGGAGGGGCTGAGTACAGGGTCAGTCTTTCTGTAGTGCCATCAGGGCTGTCCCTCTGTCTTTCTTCACACATTCTTTTAAAAGGACTTCTGCTGTGAATAGCTCTGATCCCGCCTGCACAATTAGACAAAAGTAGCCACTCTTGTCTCTTGGGGGGCAAAGTTTTTTTCTTAATTATGCTTCTGAAAACCTTGCCTAATGGCAGTACTTACTCTGGAGATTGAAACTGTGTCTCCTAGGCCTGGCCAGTGTGTTTTGTTTTGTTTTAAGTCTAATTACACATGTCCCCAGGAGATTGGTAAGGCTCAGAAGAAGCTGTTTCTGCCTCCTGGGTAAATTCTAGATATTTAGATCCTTCCACGAAGGATTTTTCACTCTGTTTTCCTAAACTCACAGAGAGGTATAAAGGTAAAGCTTGCTTTCAAATAGTCTTGGACCAAAGGCTTCCCAGTGGGAAATTCTGAGTGGAATTTGAAAATGCGTGAATTAGCTGCTGACACCCACTCCCTTCCCCAAGACAAGGTTTCTCTGTGCAGCCTTAACGGTCTTGGAACTGGCTCTGTAGATCAAGCTGGCCTCAAACTCACAGGCTGCCTGTCTCTGCCTCCTGAGCACTGGAACTAAAGGTGCTTGCCACCACCACCTGGCAACTTGTCATTTATAAATTTATAGCATTGTTGGATTTAACTGCTTTCTTTTTTAAAATCAGAAGGAAACATGGTACACTAAAAACTTCACCCTTGAGTGGCAATTCAGGCTGATTCCCTTGCTCCTGAATTGATGAAAACCCAGAGATAAAGAAGTTTTCACAGCCGGGCAGTGGTGGCGCACGCCTTTAATCCCAGCTCTTGGGAGGCAGAGGCACACAGATTTCTGAGTTTGAGGCCAGCCTGGTCTATAAAGTGGGTTCCAAAACAGCCAGGGCTACACAGAGAAACCCTGTCTCGAAAAAAAAACAAAAAAAAAGAAGTTTTCACTTTGGTTCTAAGGATATAAAACTTTGATCCTTAGTATTTTTGTCTAAAATGTGAACTTTACAGTACTCATCACCCTTATAGGACCTCAAAGATAAGAGAATGCAGACCTGAGGTATAGAAGCACAAATGACTACTTCACTGGATACTAGCGGCAGGTCAGACAGAAGCACAGCTACTCTGTGAAGCAGACCTGGGCCAGGCTTGGGCACATACAGCTAACCCCTGTCTCAAATAAAATGAGCAGTAGGTGGTGCTAATTTTACCCAGCTTAAAGTTAATACTCTCTTATTGTCTTTAATGAAAGTAAGTTTCTCCTAGTCAGAAATGAGGCTGACTGGGAGAGTGTGGCATTTTCATGTTAATATTAATCAAGTCTTAAAGGTAGTTAAGAACAGAGTTACTGTCCCAGTCTTTATCAAGAGAGACAACTGGGGCTATATGCTTTACCTTCAATAGTACTTCAAAATATGGATCAACACAGAGAAAACCTCTGTTATACATCTAGGCACCATCCTCTGTCCTTAGGAGTCGGTTTTTCAGAACAAAACTGGAAGGCTCTGGTGCTCTTGTTATAGAAACTTTTTCCTCAGAAAAGTACTAGAACTCAGAACACAACAGGAAGAGGCTGCGCTCCTAGGAAGGCATCTGCTTTCTCCTGAGGTCTACTGCTTACAATAAGGAAGCCCTTTTAACTATCTCAGCTGCCCCTGCCTAAGACATAGGGAACACTTCTACAGGGCAGTTGTCAATCACACTGTCCATCCTACCACTGGACTGCACAGGCCCCAGGACACAGCCTCGGGCTCCAGCCGATGAGGTGGCTTTACAAAGCGAGTCAGTTCCCTAACCAGAGGTGACTCTTGTGTTTCCAGTGTTAACTGAGTTGGAGGCATACTATCCAGCAATACTTGCTTTCAGAAAACGCTGCATAAACGCTGTGTGGTGGCTCTCACTCTTAATCCCAGCCAGCACTTGGGAGGCAGAGGCAGGAGATCTCTGTGAGTTAAAGGCCAGCCAGTGCTACATAGAGAGACTCTGTCTCAAGAAGGGAAGAAAGAAGAAAACAAACCTTCCAATATACATTAAGATGGTCTAGCTTCTGAGGAATCCTGCAGTAAAATGGGAACCAAGATGCAGATAAAGGTCTCCCCTTCCTCCCCCACCAACTCAACTGTGTGTGTGAGTGTGTGAGTGTGTGAATGTGTGTGTGTGTGTGTGTGTGTGTGTAGCCTTTACTGTATTGAAACTAGCTCTATAGACCAGGCTGTCATCCAAGTCACAGAGATCCACCTGCCTCTGCCTCCTGAGTTCTGGGATTAAAGTGTATGCCTCAATCACCTGGCTATTTTCTCTCTCAAAACTACATTTATTTGGGGCTGAGAAGATGGCTTAGTCATAAAGAACACTGGCTACTCTTCCAAAGGACTGGGGCTCAATTCCAGGCACCCACATAACAACTCAAACGCCAGGTGGTGATGGTGTACAACCTGAGGGGCAGAGGCAGGCAGACCTCTGAGTTCAAGTCCAGCCTGGTCTTCATCGAAAGTTCTAGGAAACCAGGGTTACACAGAGAAACCCTGTCTCAAAACAAAACAAAACAAAACCAGAAAAAATAAAATAAAATTTAAAAAATCACATCTATTTACTTATTTAATTCTTGACAGGGTTAAATTTCAGGTAGAACAAGAAGATGGGTGCATATCAAGCATACCCTTCTTTTCCATACTTAAGGTGACCCTGAGAGTTTACCATTCTGAGCAGGACATTTTTAGTACCAAAAGGTTACTACTGTGTTGGAACAATCTCTGAGACTGTCTTGCCTAAATTAAGATATATGTATGCTCACTTCATCCACAATGCTAACACATACGCCCTTTCACAAAACTGAAGAGGTCACAGTAAAACCTGGTCTTCTGACTCTTTTCCTGTTCTTATCTTACCTTATCAGCAGCTGCCAGCAAATCATCGGCCATTTTGTCAAGGTTTGGTGCCTTCCCCGTGTAGATGAAGCACATCATTTCCTTAAACACTTCAGGTTCTACATCATTAATTTCAACCCGATTCTGTGCCAGAAAAGCAGAAAAAGAGAATCATCCTAACAGAACAAAATTCCTAGACTATATTCATGATTTTAAGTTCTGGTGAGGAAAGAAGCTTGTATGAGTTAAAACCTAAAACCATGGTAGAAAATGCCTTCCCCCTCTCTCCCCCTACCCATGATTATTTACTGTAGTAGCTTTCCTCCCACCACTATATACTACCTTTATTTTCTCAAACACAGCAGCAACACAAGCACTAAAATGTGTCATTTGTTTTTGTTTTTTTTGGTTTTTTAAATCTCTGGACTTCCTAGTATCTTTATTCAGATGACCCGCTGTGCAAGTAAGTCCACGTCACCTGGGACATTTCAGATCACCTCTCTGCTCTCAGAAGGTGTCTGTTCAAGAAACTGTATTTTAACAACACAGCAAGAGAAAGATAATTAGGAAAGCAAGTCTGCTAGACTGGAAAGGTTTGAGTTTAATCACTGGGTTGAAAAGCTGCACATGCATCCTGGTACACACCTTTTTGCTCTCCTCCATTTCATGTTCAAACATGGCACTGAAAACTGGAGACCGAGCTACAACATGAGAGGGAAACAATGAGGTTATCACATGGGAATTACCCCATTACCCCTGTAATAATGAAGATCTTTGCTCTTCCTGTCTTGGACTCAAATCACATCAGAATTATAAAACATATGCTTTCAAAACATTTCACTAGCTCTATTTTAATCACTTACATTTTACAGAAATGATTTATCTGTGTTTGACAACAATGGTATATGAACTACTTGTATAGCCTGAAATTCCATTGTCTAAGCAGGGTGTTCTAATACCTGGACGTCTGGCTGGAACACGGGCACCTCTAAAGAGACCTCACAGTGAGAAGGTCAAGAGCTGGGCTCAATGGCACGTGCTAGCTTGGTGATAAACATTTTTGGTAACAGCTCTGCATTCTCAATGAAGTTGGTATTATCCCCCAAAGGCTGTAAAGCCTTAGATTAAGTATAATGTCTTATGGCCCTTCAAAGCTCTCTCTTTTTGGTAAAACCATCTTTCTTAGCATTTAATTTCTTTCATTATGGAGAATTCAGTTTTTCCTTTTAGAATGGGAATGAAGAAAAAAAATCCAAGAAACAGAGCCTATGTACATTCTATGAACACCCATGAAAACAACACACACACACACACACACACACACACACACACACACAAAGGCACATACACAAACAACTTACTTTCAACCATGAAAAGTAATAAAATGACTGAGAAGTCAAAAAATTTTAAGTTGCTGGAAAATCAGGGGTTGGGGTCACACTGGAACTCCCAACCCAGTACCTAGGAATAAAGGACGGGTGGAGAGTATGGGAAGGCAGCAGAGACCTGGAGCTTTGGGCCTGTAGTTTATATCAGAAAGAGCTCATTTAAGCCCTGTCATTTTCTAACCATTTTCTTGGAAGAATCATTTAACCCTCTGAGCCCCCTCCTTTTTAAAAAAAAATTTATAAATTAACCAGGCACAGTAGTGTACACTAAGGCAGGAGAATTCTGCACATGAGCTCAGCCTGGGTTATGTAGCAGAAATTTCTCCCTACTTTTTCCGATTTCAAATGTGAACCTCAGTGTCTCACTCTACTGTAGGTACTGTAGGAGGTTATTTCTATGTTCTTATCACAGAAGAGTGACAGGCTATATGGTACTTATGAGATGGCCCTTCACTATAGGAGGGTGCACAGCAGCAGGCAGTGTTTAGAAAGTCATCAGTAGACAGACTGCAGCTGATGCAATGGGAACAGAATCACCAGAGAGAACAGGAAACACTGAAGCAGACCTTTGGGCTGGCTGATGTCTGAAGGGACAGTGAGGGAGAGGGAGGGAAGCCACACAGTGGAAAGAGCTGGAGCAAGCTGGAGATACAGCTCAGAGACAGAGTGCTTGCCAAGCATACATGGGGCCTGGGGTTCAGTTTTCTGAGCCATAAAGGGAAAGAACAAGATAGTTGAAGAACCAGGAAAAAACCGGAGCATGGAGTCAACTAGCACATGATAGAGCCTCTCAAACTTAGAAGCTAGCAGGTCATTCATCTAACTTTGGAAAATTGCTTTTCTGGCAAGGAGGTGAAGCGAGGACATGGTGGGGAAAGGAAGCAGGCAGTGAATGTGCTGGCTCAGAGTGTGTGGGGAGAAAGGGGGCACATACACCGAGAGGGCGAGGTCTCCGGGAAGGCAGGCCAAGTTCAGAGAGCAGAAGTATACAGAACGGTTGATTCTGAAGATGGGCAATCCCTCCTTGACAGTGTGAAGGCAGGTGACAGAACAGTACACAGCAAGGGTGTTCCTACAAAAGGGCATCTTGGAAGGCAAGGGCATCCTTTAGGAGCTGAAGGAGACAGAGGGGAAAGGCTGAAGTCTGAAATATCTAATGTTGGGGAAAAAAGGGAAACTGACTACAGAAAGACACGGTGTGTGTATGGGGGGGGAGGAGCTGAGGCGATGGCTTAGTGGATAAAGCGCTTTCTGAACAAGCATGAGGACCTCTGCTTGGATCCCTAGCATCCACTTACAAACCAGGCATGTGTCCATAACTCCAGCACTAAGTGAGCACACGGCAGAGCCACAGTGATCCCTGGGCCTCACTTGCTGGTCAGTCCAGTGAAAATAGTGAGCTTTCTGTCACTGAGACACTATCTCAAAAAGTGAGGTAGAGAGGGACAAAAGAAAACATTTGACCTCTGGCCTCTGCATAGACATGCAGAGTATACGAACTAGCATAGACATGCACAAATACATGTTTGTACCACATACACAAGCAAGAAACAAACACTAAAAGGGAGGGGGCACTGGGGACGCAAGCATGTCGAGGGTCTCCCCACACAGGTAGGTATTAGCCTAAGTTCCTCACTTCCTTCAGCACTGCCAACAGTACCTAGCTGAGGCAGAGAAGGGAAAGCTGTCACACGAGACAGGCTGAGCTCATCTCAAGTGTGTACTTTAGAAAGATGGAGCTGAGACATCTTAGCAGAGGAGTCTTGGGAAAACATTTGTTACTTGAAGAGTCACTCGATACTATTACATGCTCTATGGTCTGCAGAGCAGTGTGTGGCTGTGACTCCGCTTTTCTATATGGTGAAGTCAGCCCTCTCTCAGTTCTTCCTCAGGGTGAGTCCTTCTGGTTTTAAAGATCAAGAACCTGACAGAACAGAGCTGATCCTCTGGGTCAGCAGCAGTCTCAGTCTTCTTGTGTGTTTATAGTGAAGGGATGGTTTAGCCATCTGAGAGGCCTAGGTCCCAGCCTCATAGTACTTAGTCCCTAGAACAGAATCCTCTCTATGGCATCCAAAGTCCAGCTAGGAGCTACCACCTGCTCTTTGGTACTCCAAGAGCTACTTTTCCAGTGCAAAGATATGTAGTGCCTTTGTATGACTACCATTTATACTTTTAAAATAGTACCCAAGTCCACCCGAGACAAACCAGAAATGCCATTTTTATGAAGACTAGCATTTTTGGTTCTGAGAACATACAGTTCAGGTACGGTGGCGTATATCTACTACTCCAGCAGTGGGGGCTGGGGGGGAGCTGGAAGTGGGGGTGGGTTGAGAATTAAAATTTGAGGATAGTCTGGGCTGACAATAAGTTCTAGGTCCGCCTAAGCCATAAAATGAGACCCTATCTCAAAAGAACAAAATGAAAATAAATTTTAAAAATATATTTAGGTGCAGAGTTCATAAGTTGAAGTTGTTCCAAAAGTCAAATTTGGTAGCCACTATTTCTATTGAATCAACATTATAAAGTGAATCATGAATAAACACCAACCTGCTAAGATAGCCTTGTGAGCCTGGAATTCTTGGCCAGCCACACACAAGCAGCAGTCTGTGAATCGAGAGTTCTCCCACAGCCCTCCTAACTCATCTGCCAACCGGCATTCAGGAACCTTTACCATGTTCATAGTATTCTGCCCAGAAATATTGACAGAGTCTTGTACTACACTCACCTGTGAAATATAAAGAGACAGAAACAAAGCTTTTGTTACCAGCAGGTAGAGAAAGGACTTTTACCTTAGTGCTACAGATATTTAGATACCACATTTTCTTGAAATTACCCCCTCAAATCAAGACTTTCTCCTTTGGCTCAATTGTTTCTCCATTTATTACTAACACACTTCTTTCAGACCACACCTTAGGATAATGACAGCCTCACAGAATAAGTTCTACAGTTTCTAATAAGTCCCATACTCTCACACCCAAGCACAGCCCAAGGAGAACCTGTAAGAACAAATGCTAAATGTCAAGTATTCCCCTTATCCCACCTTAAAAGAAAGCTTACACAAGAGAGTTGCTATAGAAGTTATCATGCAGAACTCTCAAAAGGCACCTAGTGACTAAGTCCAAAAGCATCTCACTTACTTTAGTTAGGTCAGGAAACACAGATAAAGTATAGTTTCTATAGAGCAAGGTAAGTAACCAGCATTTCTCAAAAAATGTCTGACTAATGAACGTGATGGTCCAGTTCCCATAGGGCCTGAGCCAGAAAGGCCTTCCAGTAGGGATAACTAGATGAGCGTGCCTGCCATAAACTTTACACCTGAACTCCATCATCTGTGACAATGACATTCAAGATGACTAACTTCAGTTTACACATGAATTCACACTCCTAGAACAGAACAGCAATGCCGATTGTATGAAAAGTTCCAACTTCCCATTCTGGCTTCAGTAGCATGTTTCAACTAGTTGATAATTCAACCAAGATAGAAACCAAGCTAAATTTATAGATAAGTTTGTGAAGGTCAGATGTTAGGATACCAATTACAAGGATTTAGAAACCACATTAACATTATAAAACATTATAGCCATCAAAGAAAAAATAAGCAGCCATGCCCCCAGAAACACGGTTTTCTCCCCTACAACCACATAACATGTTAGAAAAGTTAGGTCTAAGCAAAACCCAAGCCCTGAGAATCAACTCCCTGCTCTTCTACTGCTAAGAGTCTGATGAGAAAGACAGTTTAAGAACATCCTTGATGACCCAGATTTCTTTTGACCTTCAAGATGCAAGTCATTCTTCAGCTGCAGTCATAAACCCAGAGGCAAAGTTAATGCTTGATCCAAATGACCTATAATACCTTCTTGTAAGAGTGAGATATTTACTACCAGGTCAAGAAACTTACTCATTTCTTTAAAACAAGCTGTTATGATCTTGCACAAGGAGGGAGTCAAGTTAATCAATTATGAATGTGCTCAGCATTAGAGAACATTTATCAGAGACAGTTTATAACAATATTTTAATAACACAGAACCCAGCATAAACCACCCCACAGAGATCCTCTTTTGTCCTTTGTAAGATTTCTAATTTGGTTCAACCATTTATTTTTCTCATACTGGCACCCTCATTTCTTTGATAATATATTAACACTAAAAGTGAAAGTTGTCTGTTTCCAGTAATACTTCTAAATACTAATTTAAAAAAAAAAAAAAAAGGAAAAGACCAATTAAATCCAACTTCCTCATAGGGAAAGGCAGGAATCCCCAGGGATGGTCAATGAAGGGAATAGAGATAACTTTTGGCACTATGTTTCTAGTTTGAATTAAACCAGGCTGACAGGAGCCCAAAATCATTAACACTTAATAGCAACTGAGTAGAGTGGGTGAAATGAATTGGCAAAAGCTAAGCCGAGTTTCAAATGAACTATGGTTGCCAGTGGACCTTCTGCTGGCTAGATACATGCTTGGTAATGAGTGGGGCCCAAGCCTAGGACAGCTCTCAGGAGGGCAATTCTTCTCCCTGGACACAGACAGGAACACAGCAGGAGGAGAATGGACCTTCACGGTGTGAGCCAGGCTTATTCTGTAAATATATGGTTGCTTGCATTCTCTAGAGCTCTGAGTGTCTGGCACCTCTTACCAACATTAAATTCGCTTAATTAAAAATAAATTTTAAATGGCACTCACAAATGAGTCTTCAGAGCCCAAACTTTTAACTTAGAGAGGGATTGTTTTCCTCTGCAAATGATGATGCTAAAATGAGACCATTTTGAGAAAAACGAAAGATGTTTTTATGCCTATAAAGTTGACTACGGAGACTCATTCAAAACTGCAGCTGTGAGGATGACGGGACTGTGACATTTATGTTGTCTTATAAATGAATGCATGAAAATGTCTCAGGAAGGCTGTATAATCTCCCAAGCATCAAGTTAAGGAGGGTCTCACTTAAAAAAAAAATTTATTACAGAGTGTTTTGTCTGCATATATACCTGTAAGCCAGAAGAGGGCACCAGATCTTATTATAGATCTGTTAAGAAACCATGTGGTTGCTGGGAATTAAACTCAGGACCTCTGGAAGAGCAGCCAGTGCTCTCTCTCAACCATATGAGCCATCTCTCTAGCCTCAAGGGTCTCACTTTTAAGTCAACTTCTCTTCCCTGCCCACCTCTGGTTTTTCAAGGGTTTTGCTGTGTATCCCTTGCTGTCTTGAAACTCACTCTGTAGACCACAATGGCCTCAAATTCAGAGATCCTAACTATGTTTGCTGAGTATGGGATTAAAGGCATGGGCTTCAACTTCTCTTTTGTAAAAAAGGAAATTTAAAATAAAAAAATTTAAAGGAAATTTCATGAATGACTAAGGGCTGTATTATATATTCATCCACACAAGAAGGAAATTCATAGAAACATTCAGTACCTATTAACAAATAAGGACTGTCAAATTTTGTACACAAATCTCCATAAAAAGGAAATTCTATGAAAAATACTTTAGTAGCTATATAATAATTAAAAATGGAAAGAATAGGGGCTGGAGAGAAGGTTCAACAGGTAAGAGCACTTGCCTGCTCTTCCAGAGGTTCTGAGTTCAGTTCCCAGCAACCACACTGTAGTTTACAACCATCTGTAATGGGATCTGAAACCCTTTTCTGGTGTATCTGAAGGATAGTTAAAATGTACTCCTATACATTTAAAAAAAAAAAAAAAAGTAGCCGGGCAGTGGTGGCGCCCGCCTGTAATCCCAGCACTCTGGGAGGCAGAGGCAGGCAGATTTCTGAGTTTGAGGCCAGCCTGGTCTACAGAGTAAGCTCCAGGACAGTCAGGGCTATATAGAGAAACCCTGTCTCAAAAAAGCCAAATCCAAAACAAAACAAAACAAAACAAAACACAAATAAACAAACAAAAAACAAAATAATTTGAAAAACATTTTAAAAATTGAAAAAAATAAGAAGCCGCCACACACTGTTTATAGTGTAGTACATCATTAAAAGCAACACTAGCAACAACTAGAATGTCAATCAGTAAGAGCACACAGTACAAACATAAAACACTTTCCCCTGCACTAAAAACAAACTGTGGTTACATACAAAGTATATATCTTAGAGACAATGTTTTACATACACACACACACACACACACACACACACAAGCAAGTCCTAAATGACAATAGTCCATGTCTTATGAGTTTTACAAAGCTCAAAACTAAGAGAACAGCACACACAGGTTAACTTCAAGTGTGGATGTGTGTTTACTATCAACGTAGTTTATAACCTACAAAGATGCTGCGTATCAAGCTAATGTCTTCATAGGTCAAGAACAAAATGGTTGTTTCATATGGTGTAATTAATGCATACCAACAATTCACTAATAAAAAGGAAAAAAAAGGAAGACATATTTACTTAAAATTAGGTAAAAATATATATTCTCAGGTAACCAAAGGAATATTCTATGTATGAGAGTGAAAGTTAAGTTTTAGAAGCATAAGCTAATGTCTAGATATTTTATAAGTGGTATTTCATATGGTTTTTCTTATTTCACCTTAACTCCCACCTTACAAAGAGGACTCTTCCATCTTAATAAGCAATGAAGGGGAAATGCATGTACCTTCATTGCTAAGGAGTATTTGTTCTCAATTAAGTAACTAGAAAGGGTTAACAGAAGCTGAAAATTTTCATTAAGATTTTCTATGGCCCAAATTATTACAGAAATTAAAAATATAATTTAGACATGCTTTTATGTGCTCCCTTTCATTACCAAAGTAAATACTCTCTGCTAAAATTTGGGAGAGCCCTTGCTCGCCTGAGTGAGTGCCATCCAGCCCCACAGAGTACAGCGCAGCAGACAGGCAGGGGGAGCAAGCGGAAAGTTGACATGGCCCTGACATTAATTTGCTGTACAACGTTAGGAAAAATTACCTGACCTCCCGAGGCACTACTTCTCTCTATATAACAAGAAATGACGAAAACAGGTCTCAGTTCTAAAGATGGTGATAAGGGACGATTCAAGAAATGCTTAGAAAACACTTCTAAGTATGTTAATTAAACAAAATCAACTTGGAAGAATTGCCATATTTCCTAATAGACAAAAATCACAGAGATCTAAACGTGAACCCTGTGTGGCACATTACAAACAAGACCACCCACCTGGTACGTTCAGTTTACAATCTAGTTTAAACATTAAGTCGCAGTAATACCACTTAGATAAAGGCCAAGTACGCACGTGTGCTTCTCAGTGTTTAACTTTAAGATTCCCTATGACTGCAGGGTGCACCAAGAATCCTTGAAGCAGCTGTACTTAGTGCACATCAGGATAGCACAGAGGTATCTGGGCACAGTCTGAGAGAGCAATGCAGCACAGTAGGCATTTGCAACTAAATTTCCTTTCATTAAAATCTCTAAATAATTAGGAAATAATTAAAATAGAAAATAAAATATAAACATGAATTAAAATAAACTTGTTTATAAATATTCCCTGACATAGGGGAAAACAGGTCAAAGGAACAGGACTTAAATGGGAAACAGTTTAGCTGTGAAAAGTGCTAAGAACCTGGATGAATTGCAGACATTTTTAAAACCCACACATCCCATACACACCCCCACGCAACCGTCTTGCAGTGTTGAATGCTACTAAGTCCACAGAGAGCCTTGGAACAGGAATGAGTCTCACTAGGCACAAGACCAAGTACGAGAAGCAACACTCAGCACCTGTGGCCAACTGGGAAGTGTGAGCGGAACAGATGGCACACCTGGTTCTATGGCAAGAAAGCACGGCATCAGCAGAACTCAGCAGACGTTTCCCTGTTCAACATCTCCTCATCTCCAATGTGTCATCTCACTTCCCTTCTAAGTCAGTAAGGCAAATCTAAACTTAACCACAGGATTTCTCCTAAGAGAGTTTCATATGGGGAAGTGAAGAGAGAATGCTGGAACTCAGCCTCAGACCTAACCAGGGTAAGAGTAACCAAGTAAGGCAGGCCAACAGTTTCCAAGTCACGATGACAATCCAGGGGTTGGAGCAGCTAGAAGAATGTGGGGGAAGAGAAGGAGGCACATAAGGAAACATGGGCCCACTGCAGACCTGCAAGTGCTACAATGTAAGGTGCAGCATTGCCACCTAAAATGCCAGAGGTGATATTTAGAGAAGATTCGCTTCAGAGAAACTTGAAGACTAGCTTTCATTTTTTTAACAAAATTAGAATTTTCCACTATCTTCAAGTTTTTCTTGAAATGCAAGTTTTCAGCACTCAGGAGGCTAAGCAGGAAAATAGCAGTGAGCTTGAGTTCACCCCGGGCTACAGAGAAACCTCCTTCAAACAAACAAACAAACAAACACACAAAGAAAACCCCCAGAAATCCCTAGGATAGGCAACAGGCAAAGATTGAAACTGATGCTATTTACACAACAGCTAACCTCAAACAAAGCCATACAGTTATTCTCCTTGCTCTAAGTGAGTGTGACTTGCAGCTAATCAGACTAACATGAAACTCCCATTTCAAGTTCATTAAACATAAAACAACTGCCACATTTCATGCACTTATATAGATGCTGATACTCTACCATTTCATTCAGTTACTCTGCAATTAAAATGGAGAGGAATGGCCATTATGGAAACTAAGCTTTCCCTTTTCAGCATGCGAAGCTCTCTAGTCCTTAGCAGCATTGGTCACCCTCCAGAGGCCCGCTACTGCTGGCCACGCTTCTTTCACAGAAGGGACGCGTTCCTGGACTACGCAGGTGTGACGTTCCTTTAGAAAGGTCATTAACTCAATGCAAGCCTGCCACTTCACCGCTAACTGGCAGTTGGGCCTCTCGGCCTGCATTCTGCCTCCTCAAAGTACAATGGCTGTTTGCTTCGCTCTTAGGAAGTAATTCCCTGCCTACGAGATATACAGGGACACTAATATTTTAGTTTATGGAATAGAACTTTTACTTATTTACCCAAGTTGCATTTTTAATTGTATGGAAAAATGGCATAAAATGGCTCATTGCAATACCCATATTAAAAAAATTCCTTTTCGATTAGATCTTGGGTAAAGGAGTTTTTCTAAGCTTCCCCAAAGGCTCTTAGGCCTCTGGTGAAAGAGACTGACCTTTAAATCTGACAACAGCTAACTCTCCCCCTCTAACCTTCAAGTTTCCACAGCTTTCATCCTAGAAAAAGTGGCTGTTCACCTTCCAATTTTGTAATGACTCCCGCAAGACAAACCATGTACACTCAACTCCTATGAAGAGCCACCTAGTCCAAAGAGTAAAACAGGAGAGCAAGCAGCAGTTAAATACACCGAAACTTGCCACTTCAGAAGGAGCCAGGAAGGTTAAGCAACAGATATACAGATTTAGTTGCAGTTGCTGGCTACTGCTCAGCTTGAAGTGTCAGACCTTCCAAATACTATGTGAAAAAACCCAGTTTAAAAAAAAAGTGAGGATCCTGACTCAAGCAACTCTAAACTGACAGATACAATCTTGGTTCTTATGAACAGTAACAAGCGGAGAGCTCAGGTGCCCAGCAACCTTGAAATCATAAGGCAGTTCAATCAGTCACATAAATAACATTTGTAGAGAACCACTCCCCTTGGGGATTTTTCTCATTCCACATCCTTGACACAATACAATTAAGTCTACCAATACACATCAGGTCAGGGAATTGCCAGTCTCAAAGCAGGGCAAAAGAACTCACCTCACAGAAAAGGGTGAGCTTGTCATCAGGGAGAAGCCCATTGGCCTCGTCCAAGAGAAAATCTCTACGGATGAATTTTTTGAATCCCCAGTCTTTGCCTTGCACGAACCTATAAGCTCGCTGACTCTCTGGGATAGAAAAGAAAGTCATATTTAGTCACACCAAGACAAGCCCAAATCCACAACGTATCAGGGTATGTCAAGACTGATGTGAAAATAGAGAACATTTACCCATAGCTTTGGTTTCTTCTCCCTTGGCATTCAGGATGGAGAACTTGAACTTTGCCCGAACTTCACTCTTTGGACAGCTGACCAACAACAGGTAAAGCGACAGGTAATCTTTGCTTTCTTCATCTAGCCCTTTCGGGTTTACTCGCAAACACCTGCTCATCACAGAAAGGAATGTGCATCAAAAGAACACTTATGGCTCCCTCAGCCTTGTATGAACATCAGAATCCAGAGGGGAAGATTTGTTTCTGTTGATGCTGTTGTTAGGTTTTGCTTTTTTAAACTCTAAGCCCCTTAGCAGGAGACTGACTCAATAGAAACTTGAAACAACTTTTCCACACCAATTTGGATCAACTTTTAAAAAACAGACAAGAATCACAGAGCATTCACATCCCTTACGTCTCCACCATTTCTTTAATATCTGCCAAATCATTAACCTGTCTCACCCCAAAATATTTAGAGTTATTTCAGACTAGTCGGTTTTTCATTCTTCAAACTCAGAAAAGGTAGACCTTAGTTTTTCATGAAGGAATAATTTTTTTTTTTTTAAGTCAAAGAGCCTTTTAGTAACACTGTGGGAGAAAAATGTATTCTGAAGAAGTATGCACATAATATATATTCTTTATTCAAAGCAGGGTTTCTCAGCATAAATAACCTTGACTCTCCTAGAATTCGCTGAGTACACCAAGCTGGCCTTGAACTCACAAAGATCTGCCTGCTTCCGCTTCCCAAGTGTTGGGATTAAAGGCATGTGTTACCATGCCTGACTGATACATACCTTTGTAGGTGTAGGTGTGTAGGTGTGTGTGTGTGTGTGTGTGTGTGTGTGTATGTGTGTGACACACCTGTAGAGATGTGGGATCTCTCCAGAGCTGGAGTCAGGGAGTTATAAGCTATCCAATGTGTGTGCTAGGAACTAACCTCAGATCCTTTTCACAACCAGCAAGTATTCTTACCTGCTGAGCCATACCTCTAACCCCCAGCAATTATATTTTAAGATTTAAAATAACAGAGGCATTGTGAAAGAAGCATGGATAAAAGTAAAACTTATTCTACAGGGGAATATTCCAAGCTTCTAAATAAGAGTTTGGGATGCCAATCTGTTAAGGATGATTCAAAACAGAATTTAGACACAGAACTTAATAGGTTCAACTGAGTTAAGTTATAAATGTCATTAGCTGAAATGCATGTAGTTCAGACACTGCTTTACCACCACAGAACACAAGTCACATGTATCTTCAGGCCTTGCCAAGGCTGTGTCACTTCTCTCAAACAGGTGGTCTAATCCAGTGCCTCTCTAGGGAGTACAGATGCTATATATATCACTGTACAAGATGCTAGAGAGATTTAAATATAGGCCTAGAACAAACATTTCACTCAGTAAGTAGTCTGCCACTTAATGTACAAAGTCAACAAATATTAAATTAATAAACTCTTCAGTGGTGGTTCAGAGACAAAATGTTTTGATCTTTGCTGGGGACATATGGTTGTAGCCTTAACCACCTGCTCCTATACCTCAAGATAATACTTGGTTTAGAAGGCATTAATCCTCACTCCCAGATCGTATTCACCTGGCAACAGAACTAGTTCAGGAATCCCAGACTTAACCCATTCAGTGCATGAACTACACACACTTGACTATACAGCCAATTAAGAGAAAGCTCAAAGATTTATTGGCATGTGGTAGATATATCCATTGTTACTTCAAACATAGGGAAGCTACATTTAAGACATTTAATGAAAATGAATGTGTCTCCTAGAAGAAGCTTATCTCTACCCTGCCAGTTACAAAGCCAAAGAAATCTGCTTTATTGCTTAAAAGTAAGCTATTATTATTATTTGAGACAGGATCTTATGTGGTCCAGGCTGGCCTCAAACTCCCATATAGTAAGGATGACCTTAAACCACTGTCCTGTTCCCCTTTTTGAGAAAGAGTCTCATTATGTAATAACCCTGGCTACCCTGAAACGTGTTATATAGACCAGGTTGTCCTTGAATCCAGAGATCCACCTGTTCCCTTCCAACACCATCTCTCCAGTATGGGGATGAAAGGCCTGCACCAGCATACTCAGCCTACCCTTGAACACATGAGAGGCGGAAAACCTCTGGCTCTGAGTGGTGGGATTTCAAGTATCTACCACACACCATATTTATGAGTTCTGGGGTTGGAGTCTAAGTCTTTATATGTGTGCAGAAAACTTAAAAGTCAAGATTTTAAGTTTAAAAGACTTAGATGCATTGCCAGATGCACTGACACACACCTTTAATCTTAGCACTCCTGAAGCAAGAGGCAGGTGGATCTTTGTGAGTCAAAGTCGGTCTGGTTTACACGTCGAGTTTCGGGCCAGCCAATACTATAGTGAGTCCACATTTCAAAATAAACAAAAAGTCACAAAAATTAGACTTTTTGCTTTTCCTGGGGGGAAAAATACAGAAAACCTGATGGTAGCGGGCCCTTCTCCACACGCAGTCTGGTTAGCTCGAGCGGTGGCTACCAGTCCTTCACAGACTTACTGCAGAGCCATGAACTGAACCTAGATCCTCACACACGCTAGGCCAGCAGTCTGCTGCTGAGCTACATGTACAGCCTTTAGTAGTCCTTTAAAAAATTCAAAGTATAGTTATTAATTCTTTTGTGTGTCCACAAGTGTGTCCATAGGTGTGTGCATAAGTGCCATAGCTCAGGTAAAGTCAAAGGACAACTTACAGAAACCAGTTCTTTTCCTTGCACGATGTGGGCCCCAGGAGTCAAACTCAGATCCTCAGCTAACACCAGCCCTCTTTATTCATTTACGTTATCCTATTCAACTTGAGCTTGCTAAATTATACTAAACTCATTAAACTATTTCAACCATTTGTTTGAGTCCCTATTGTATCTGCACCTATTCTAGGCAATGGGAATAAAGTAAGATCCCTGCCTTTAAGAAGTTACATCCTGCCCATATCCTATTCAAACCAAGCAAAACAGGTAACTTATAGAAAAAGTTTACAACTAGAGGTGTTCTTCCTCACCATTTCAGTTTATCATTGGCTCCTGATGAAAAAGTTGAACTTTTTATGACTTCACCCATTTCCTCCCGGCAAAAGCTAAAGTTATTGATGGTCCACATGTAGGAGAACTTCACTACCTTGATCTGTTGATAGAAAATCAGGAAGGAATTAAATAGGATGTGGGCAACTGGGAAAAACAGGCTGAAAATCAGACAAGTATCCTTCTCTTATCCCCACAGGAAGACATCAGTCCATTAAAAGAAATTAAAGAAATCTCAGTGACCTACTGTTTTATAACTTTTCAACTTCTGAAAACTGGCTGGAAGTGAGAAAATCCAAGTCCCAGAAAGAACAGCAACAATAAGAATGCACCATGGACAGGGTGGGGACGTCTAAAGCTGTGTCCTAAATGAGCCTGCAATGGAGATGCTGTTGCCATTCCTGGAGCCGTGGATCTCAACGAGCACTGTCCGGAGCTTTAGAACACACCCCATCCAGGAATGATTTAGCCAGAGTCCCCTTCAACTACCATAGAAAACCACTAGCCTTAGGGAGTCAGACTCTATGTCAGAAAAACAAGGTCAACAAGGTCCTCATCTAGTGCTGTTTGCCAGAGAAACTAGGAAACGTTAGAAAGTGACTGTGGTGCTTTTGCCCACAGTGAAACCTGAACTTACCTGTGTATAGCACCAGCTCTCAGCAACGGGACCACTCGACATTTCTGCCGGAGGTGGAGGACTTGGAACCCTTGACATCGCCAGTTTGAAGGTTAAGCTGAGTCTCCAAAGTCAGGGGGCAAAGATTCCTGGATTTTCTTCACCCTGGTAAGACCCAATAATTAAAAAGATTTATTAGACTTTAAAAATTGATTACTTTAATGTTACATCTCAGCTTCTCAGTTTTAAAATTCTGCTCTCACAGAATCCATCCCAACTGCAGTCTCGTCCTCCCCACCCCCACCCCCCTTGCCCATCCTACCTCTCCCTTCCCTCTACTATCCTATGATTTGTTTAATCTTCGATGAGACTGGAAACTTTGTGGCCTGTTGAAATGTTCTATCCTGATTTAAAAATTAACTTCAGAGAAGACCATGTAGTCTCCTGGGCAAAATTATATTATTGTCCAGGCATGGTGGCTTACACCTCTAATCCTCTAATCCCAACACTCAGGAGGCAGACTAAGGTGGATCTCTGTGAATCAGAGCCCTGCACAGCAAGTTCCAGGCCAGCTAGTGTCATATGAAACCCTGTCTCAAATAAATGAACTGAATAAATAAAATTCAATTACTGTGCCTTGCCCTTGGGCATAATATTCAACATTTTTAAAAAACAAGCAAGCAAGCAAGCAAACAAACAAACAAACACAACAAAGAAAAACCCAGCTGGGCAGGGTGGCACACACACCTTTAATCCCAGCACTTGGAAACAGAGGCTGGTGGATCTCTTGAATTTGAGGCCAAACTAGTCTATACAGCCAGTATCAAGCCAACATATGCTACAGAGTGAAATAAAACAACAAAAAGAGACAAACTAGCTAGGTATGGCAGTGCACACCTTTAATCCTAGCATTTGGGAAGCAGAAGTAGACAGATCTCTGTGTGTTCAAGGCCAGTCTGGTCTACAGGGTGAATTACAGCATGGCCAAGGCTACACAGTGAAACCCTGTCTGGAAAAACAAAAAGAGACAAGCTTAACTAAAGGCTATATTAAAGTAGATTTATAAAAGGCTGCTTGACAAACAGATAACATGGTTAATACTAGATACCTCCTCGTCACCAGAACCCGTCACCAGAACCTGCTCTGAGGACACAAACACTGTACTCCCATTGAAAATGACCTTGGCACCTTCCCCTCCAGTTTTCCTGGTCTCCAGTGCCTCCCTACAAACTTAAGAACAGCCTTCTGTTCCACTCCTCTGCCAGCTGCTCTCTTAAAGGGCAGCGTTTTTACACCTCCCTTAGATGTGTTCCTTTCTCTGCAACATCAAGTCAAATTTTCACCTGACTTTGTGCATTTTTCTTGCTTTCTCTGCAATAGCTCCTCAATCTCTTTTCTTTTCTTTTCTTTTCTTTTCTTTTCTTTTCTTTTCTTTTCTTTTCTTTCCTTTCCTTCCCCTTCCCTTTCCCTTCCTTTCCCTTCCCTTCCCTTCCCTTCCTTTCCTTTCCCATTCTCTCACCTCCCTCTGCCTTCAGCGCACAGGTATGAAAAGCAAGCACCACCATAAATTCCTCAATTTTTTTTTATTGGACCTTCTTTGTTCACTATCACGCCCCATAGTTTAATTTTCAATCATTTTCTCAATTTACGTTCTTATGGAGATCAATCATTTCAACAATATCAACTTACAGTCAGTACACAAACATTTCCAAGACTCTCTATACCTTTCTCACAGCTCCAGCCCCCTTTCAAATAGATGCTACACACCTTGATGGGATGTAACATAACAAATAAAATCCAACTCAAAATTATTTTTAAAAAGTTAAGTGGTAGACTAGCTTAACAGCTCTGCAGAAAAAGGTGCTTGCCATCAAGCCTACTGACCCTGGAACCCAAAGTCGAAGGAATGAGCCAAGCCCTACAAACTGTTCTCAGACAACATGTGTGCTGTGGCATATGCATGACACCCTCACAAAATAAAGTAAATGTAACAAAAATTTTAAAAATGTAAGCTAAGCCAGATATGCTAGTATATAACTGAATCCTAGCATTTGGGAGTCAGAAGCAGCAGATCTCTGTGAGTTCAAGGCTAACTTGGTCGACATTGAAAATTATAGGCCAGTCATAGCTAAACAATGAGACTCTGTCTCTCAAAACAAACAAACAAACAAACAAATAAAGTAAGTCAAAGGATGCACAGTTGCAGAGATATAGAACAGACAAAGAAACGCTCATACTGCTGGTGAGACAGTAGATCAAGAATTATACTGTGTGTGTAGGAATTTGGTCATATCTAGCAAAGTTACACATACCACAGAACTTAGCACTCCCACTTTGAACAGAATGCATACTGCAGCAGGGATTTCCAAGTTTGGAAGGCAACAGAATTACCTCTTAAGAATGTTGATCCTACCCCTAAGCTTCTGAGTCAGCAGTTTGGGATGGGCCTAAGAAACTACATTTCTAGCAAGGTCCCTGGTAATCGTGCTGTGCTAGTCCTGGAGCCACAGTAAGAACCACTACCCTAGAGAAATTCTGCACTCGTGCACATGTTACCACATGTACCAACATGTGGTATGCACAGAGTACCAATGTGACACTGTAGCAGGAAAACGCTAGAAAGAAAGTAAAAACACTTTAGTAAGTAACAGGTAAGCAAACCGGGTTATCACTATTTGCAGATGATATGATCGTATACTTAAGTGACCCTAAAAACTCTACTAGAGAACTCCTACAGCTGATAAACAACTTCAGCAAAGTGGCTGGCTACAAAATCAACGCAAACAAATCAGTAGCCTTTATATATTCAAAGGATAAGCAGACTGAGAAAGAAATTAGGGAAATGACCCCCTTCACAATAGTTAGAAACAGCATAAAGTATCTTGGGGTGACTCTAACCAAACAAGTGAAAGACCTATATGACAAGAACTTCAGATCTCTGAAGAAGGAAATTGAAGAAGATCTCAGAAAATGGAAAAAACTTCCATGCTCGTGGATTGGCAGGATTAATATAGTTAAAATGGCCATCTTGCCAAAGGCAATCTACAGATTCAATGCTATTCCCATAAAAATCCCAACCCAGTTCTTCATAGAGCTAGAAAGAGCAATTCTCAAATTCATCTGGAATAACAAAAAACCCAGGATAGCTAAAACTATTCTCAACAGTAAAAGAACTTCAGGGGGATTCAATATCCCAGACTTTAAACTCTACTACAGAGCAATAGTGATAAAAACTGCATGGTATTGGTACAATATCAGGCAAGCGGATCAATGGAATAAGATTGAAGACCCAGAAATGAACCAACAAACCTATAGTCACTTGGTCTTCGACAAAGGAGCTGAAAGCATCCAGTGGAAAAAAGATAGTCTTTTCAACAAATGGTGCTGGTTCAATTGGAGGTCAGCATGCAGAAGAATGCACAACGATTCATTCTTATCTCCTTGTACCAAGCTCAACTCCAAATGGATCAAGGACCTCCACATAAAACCTGACACACTGAAACTAATCGAAAAGAAACTGGGGAAGACCCTGGAGGACATGGGCACAGGGGAAAAGTTCCTGAATAGAACACCAATAGCTTATGCTCTTAAGATCAAGAATTGACAAATGGGACCTCATAAAACTACAAAGTTTCTGTAAGGCAAAGGACACCGTCAAAAGGACAAAACGTCAACCAACAGACTGGGAAAGATCTTCACCAACCCTAAATCCAACAGAGGGCTAATATCTAATATATACAAAGAACTCAAGAAAGTAGAACCCAGAGAACCAAATAACCCCATTAAAAAGTGGGGTACGGAGCTAAACAAAGAATTTTCACATGAAGAACTTCGGAGAGCTGAGAAACACCTTAAGAAATGTTCAACATCATTAATCATTAGGGAAATGCAAATCAAAACAACCCTGAGATTTCACCTCACACCAGTCAGAATGGCTAAGGTCAAAAACTCAGGAGACAGCAGGTGTTGGTGAGGATGTGGAGAAAGAGGAACACTCCTCCACTGCTGGTGGGATTGCAAGATGGTGCAACCACTATGGAAATCAGTCTGGCGGTTCCTCAGAAAACTGGGCATGTCACTTCCTGAGGACCCTGTTATACCACTATTGGGCATATACCCAGAGGATTCTTCAGCATGCAATAAGGACACATGCTTCACTATGTTCATAGCAGCCCTATTTGTAGTAGCCAGAAGCTAGAAAGAACCTAGGTGTCCTTCAACGGAGGAATGGATACAAAAAATGTGGTATATTTACACAATGGAGTACTATTCAGCCATTAGAAACAATGAATTCATGAAATTCTTAGACAAATGGATGGAGCTGGAGAACATCATACTAAGTGAGGTAACCCAGTCTCAAAAGATCAATCATGGTATGCACTCACTGATAAGTGGATATTAGCCTAGAAACTTTGAATACCCAGGACATAATCCACAAATTAAATGATGTCCAAAAAGAATGGAGGAGTGGCCCCTGGTTCTGGAAAGACTCAGTGCAAGAGTATAGGGGAATTCCAGAACAGGGAAGTGGGAAGGGGTGGATGGAAGAATAGGGGGACAGAAGAAGGCTTATGAGACTTGCGGGGAGTGGGGACCCAGAAAAGAGGAAATCATTTGCAATGTAAATAAAAGAAAGAAAGAAAGAAAGAAAGGAAGGAAGGAAGGAAGGAAGGAAGGAAAGAAAGAAAGAAAGAAAGAAAGAAAGAAAGAAAGAAAGAAAGAAAGAAAGAAAGAAAGAAAGAAAGAAAGAAAGAAAGAAAGAAAGAAAGAAAGAAAAAGTTTATGGGAAAAAAAATAACAACTAGATCTGTTACACCATGATCATCAAACAGTGTGGTACATTATTTCTGCAAATATAAGTATTGATACAGATAAAGACATATTGTGAAAGCAAAACAAGAATAACAAAGACATGGCAAATTGTTACCAGGAGAACTGAGATTAGAAAAGAAGAGAAGACACTTTAACTTTGTCGCTCATGTTTTTGTTCTTAAGGATTTATTTTTATTTTATGTATACCGGTATTTTGCCTTATATATGTATGTGTGCATATATGTGCCTAGTGCCCTGAAGAGGGCCTGAAGAAAACCTTGGAGCTGAGTTACGAAAGTTGCTATGTGGGTACAGGGACTTGAACCCAGGTCCTCTGAAGAGCAGCCTACAGAGGGCTCTCTGATGTTTACTTTATAATAAGGGTGATAGAAAACAAATAAAACAATACAAATCTTAAAGATAACAGCTGCTTGAGTACCTACTATTGCTTTATTTAAGTGAAACGGTTTGGCTTAAGTAATTTTTAAAATGATGACTATGTGTGTGTATTATGTGTGTGTGAGCACATGCCATGTTATGTATGTGAAGTTAGAGGACAACACTTTACTCTTTAGCGTTAGTTTTCTCTTCTCCCTTTTATATAGATTTCAAGGACTCAATTCAGGGAGTCAGGCTTACATGGTAAGGAAGTGCTTTACCTCCTGGGCTATCTCACCAATATGGTGCTGTCTGTCCTCTTAGCCTGGCTACTTGAAAGCTGTAAAACAAAATCTTTTGACTCATCTCCTAAAATGACATGCTTATATTCCTGCTCTATAAGCATTGCTTTATATGTAATCACACATTCATTCTATGTTAGTTTCAATTCCATGCATTTTATGAGTATGAGTATGTGTATGTGTATGAGTATGTGTATGTGTATGTGTATGTGTATGTGTATGTGTATGTGTATGTGTATGTATATATATGGCTGTCCCGAATCCCTAAGCTCCAGGGATCCTGCCTCCACAGTGCTGTGATTACAGACATTACCACATCCAAGGCTTTTCATGGGTGCTGGGGACCAGAACTCAGGCCTTTATGTTTACATGCATGTTTACTGACTAAGCTGTCTCCCAAGCATTTTTTCAGTCTGCTTCAAATTCAAATGAGTAATAGCAAAATCATCCAGAAATAATTCAATTCACAAACATTTGCATTAGATAGCATTGATAGGATTAATAAGATATATTTGTACCTATCCAGAATCAATATAGTTATAAACTTAATAAAAAGTTCCATTGGTCATAAACACTACCCTAGAAGCGTTTATATCTAAAGCATCATTTGCCATCACAGGTGAAGTTAAGTGTCTTATATGCATGGCACACTGTTTCATTTAATCTTTCAAACCACTGCATCCACTGCTTGTTCAGTCATAAGACCTGGTCTCGGGCTCATTTGTCTAGCAACAAGTAACATAACTTAGGTAGTTTTACAAATCCCAGTTATCATTGCTGCCTAGAATGAAGCTTCAGATTTCCCACTTCTAGGCAGTGCAGCAATGAAGAAGTGAATTTTACATGTGAGTTAAGAGCTTGAAACCCAGCTCATGAGGCGTGTGCTGAAGGCTATACTCACAATGAGTCATCACAAAATACTGATCTAAACTTATTTTGAAGTTCTTTAGTTTTTTAACTTTCAAATTCATCTGCCGGTTTAGAGGCTGGGAGCTGAGTAGCAGAGCGTTTGCTAGGTTCAATGCCCATTACTTCAACAAGTACAAAATTTAAAAGTCTAGGAAAAAAAACATATTTTTTCAAATGACATTCTATTAATTCATTAATTTCTTTCCACTGAATTATTACTGCATTATGATCAGGAATAAGGAAATGCTATTTTGTTGGGATTGGGAAAGTATTTATTTGAGTGGCTATTTTAGTCTATTATTTTAAAAATTAAAATAAAAACATTTTTAAAAGAAATACTATCTTGGTCTTGGCCATTTTTCTCCAATTTTTGTGTTTGACTTGTTTTATAACCAAGTCTTTCTTTGAAACAAAACAAAACAAAAAAACCCAACCAAACAAAGGAAACCACTTATCATCTAAATGTCCAACCCAGCACCTAGGAGAACTAGACTCAATCTCAGCTCTGAAAAGCTAGCTCTAACCACACAACCTGCTGGGAGAGAAATTGACTGTGATGGCAGCAGTCTAATTAATTTCACTCACAGTGAGCACCATGGGCAAAGTGTTCATCAGAAAGTACGCGGGTGCTGCATGAGCTCTACAGCACTGCACGCTGGCTGCTGCAGCAGCTCTGCAAGAACAGTTTTGGGAAGAAGAGGAGACCTATTTGAGGGTCATACTTTGAGAATGTTTGCAAGAAACAACTTGAGCCAAAATAAATTCTTCACAGCTTCAAACATGTTAAGACATGATCATCCAAGTTCTTTAATGAGAAAAGACGTTTCCCAAGATTACCAAACTCTACTGCACTGGCAACTCTAAGTTGAAGATGCCTTTATATACCACCATATTATTTTTCTGCTGACTCCACAAAATCCTGACCTATAAGGAAAGAGGTTCCTGGATTACATAGAAAAATGTACTTTTAGCCAGTATGAAGTATATCTTTTTTTTTTCAAAGAAAAAAAAAACTGGCTGGAATTTCCTTCATTTTAGAAACATGGGAATCAAGTGGGCTAATTAATTGGGGTTAGCCAATAATTAATTTGGGCTAACTTCTTTTTTAATGAGAATTCTTTCAAGACAGATATAGACAGATGCTATTAATAATAAACAGAAAAGCCAATAGTATTCACTAAGCTAAGACAGAATATCTCTGAAAAGTGTAAAACACACAGCTTGTGCAGCTATTTTGTTTAATCTTTCATAAGCATTCCTTCATCAATCTAATCTACTCATCCAGAGAATTAAAAAATATATCAATGTACCCAGACATATAGCTCCTATATTCTGATTAAATGTTATCTGAATCAGTTGTATATCCATCAGTTTTAAATGATAGGAATAAGATCATGAAGATATGAAGTTGAATCAAGAAACTTTTTTATATGCCAAAGTAGGTTTGTGTTGGCAACTCCATGTGGTACAACATAATACCCAGCACAAATGAGCTGGGAATGGAGGTGAACTAGGAACACAGGTTTCTGCCAGAGAATAGGTAAGAACTTTAAAAAGCTTACCTCTACCTTTGTGTGTGTGTGTGTGTGTGTGTGTGCTTTAAAGGCTTGTACAGTTTCTAAAGAAGATTCCCAAGGCCATACATATTTTAAACCTGAGAGACACTTCCATTCTTCAAAATTGAAGATGCCAAAAAACACTGTTGATTTAAAAAAAAAAAAAAAAGTATAATAGACTTGGGTATATTCATTTTCAAGAGGCTAATGTGACCTAAAAGGAGTTTCTGTTTCTTCTGTTAGTGTGCTCAAGCATATTTAGCCAAGGAGGTAATAATTTTTAATTATCTTAGAGACAGCTATGACAGGTCATAGTGACATCTTTTGTTGCAATATTTGAATGAGTTTTGAATATTTGTTATAAGTAAACCTTTTGTATGATTGGTCTAATGTAATGTAATATTAAAAATGCTGGGTTTTTGTTGTTGTTGTTGTTGTTGTTGTTTGTTTTTGTAGAGACAGACACCTTTTTTTTGGATTTGGTTTTTTTTTGAGACAGGGTTTCTCTGTGTAGCCCTGGCTGTAGACCAGGCTGTAGACCAGGCTGGCCTCGAACTCAGATATCCGCTTGCCTCTGCCTCCCAAGTGCTGGGATTACAGGCGTGTGCCACCACTGCCTGGCGAGACAGACACTTTTAAAATGAAACTAAAAGCACTGTGAAGAGAGATCTCAATCAGCAAAAGAAAGGTTGGGATTTCTTGTATGTCTATCCAGTTCATATTCTATACAATCTTACAAGATTATAAAAAATAAGGCAACTACATCCAGCATGACCACGGTAGCCACTGTAACCATGTACCTGTTGCAAGTCCTGCGGCTGGAGCTTGTGGACAAGTGTATAAGATCAGCTATGCACATTTGATAACGAAATTGTTCATAGACTTCTAGGATTTGATGACTGTGTCAATATGGTGCTGGAAGATGTCACAGAATTTGAAATTACACCAGGATGAAGAAGATCTAATTAGATCAGATTTTATTAATGGAAATAATGTAACAATGCTGGTTCCTAGTGTAGAAGGGTCTGAGGCATAAATGAATTTCCTTGCCTTAAGCTAGATTTTTTGAGACAGGGTTTCTCTGTGTAGCCCTAGCTGTCCTGGAATTCACTCTGTAGACCAGGCTTGCCTCAAACTCAGAAATCTGCCTGCCTCTGCCTCCCAAGTGCTGGGATTAAAGGCCTGTGCCACCACTGCCCGGCAGAGTCTGGCTTTTTTTATTTAACTTTTCACTGATTCTTTATGAATTTTACATCATATACCCCAATCCCACTCATCTCCCTATCCCTTCATATCTGCGTTCCAACCTTGCAACCTTTCTCCCAAAAGAAAAAAATCGTGTTGTGTAAGCTGTAGAGTGTCACAGTGTGTCCCACAGTACACCCTTTGTCCACACATCTTTACTTGCACATATTCATTGCAATGAGTCACTGGTTTTGTCCGAGGCCTCTGGCTTCTACTACACCATCGATGCTGGATCCTCACCTGGACTCCTGTTGTTGCCCTGTGTCATGGAGATCTCTGACTTTGGATCTGCAGGACTGGTCCCTTTCTGCGCTCCAGCAGTTTATAGATGGGGTAGATGTTGGGGTGGGCCAACTCAAAGCCCTGAATCTGGGCCTCTGTGGTAGTTGAGCTGGTCAGCCTGCCAGTTCTCCTGCATCCACGCCACTAGGGTGAGCTCTCCAGCACTGCCCAAGCAAGGTGCAGGGAGAGCTCAAACCAGGAACTTTAGCCTAGCCTTTGGTGCTAACAGATTCCTGCTACTGGAGGGCCACAGACCCAGACATGGCCTTCATCAGTAATATGGGCCTGGACCTCACCATGGCCTTAGGTGGCAAGGTGACATCACCAACTCCTCACACCAGGCTGTTCCTCACTAACCTCGAATCTCAGTTCTGCCTTTCTTCACTGTGCCCGTAACCTTCTGCTTCTCTTTCTCCATCACTTACTTGCTCATCTTCGTGGCACCCAGGGCCTCTGGGTATCTAGGATGTCTCAGGAGTGCTATGTCCCACCTGTGCCATGGCATCAGGCAGGGGTCATCTTAGGGTGCTCCGGCTGCAAGGCACAAGGTAAGGGTTGTCTTAAGGGTCCTCTGCCTGCCTGGATCCAGCAACACAGGGCAGGGATCATCTTGGGAGTGCTCTTGATTCTAGCTTTTTAAAACAAGAATAAGGACCTAAGCTCAGATCTCTAACACCCTCATAAAAAGCTGAGTATGGCAACAGACACACATAACCCCAGTGCTGGAGAGGTAGAAACAAGGAGAGCCCTGGAGCCTACTGGCTAGCTAGTCTTGCCAAGTTGGTGAGCTCCAGGTTCAGGAAAAGATCCTGTCTGAAAAATAAATAAATAAAACAAAATGGAGAACAATAGAGAAAGAAACCTGAGACTGACCTACCTACACTCACACTCACACTCACACCCCTCTACACCACTGACCTACCTACACTCACACCCCTCTACACCACTGACCTACCTACACTCACACACACACACACACACACACACCGTCTACACCACTGACCTACCTACACTCATACTCACACCCCTCTACACCACTGACCTACCTATACTCACACTCACACACACATCTACACCACTGACCTACCTACACTCACACACACACCCCTCTACACCACTGATCTACCTACACTCACACACACACCCCCGTCTACACCACTGACCTATCTACACTCACACTCACACCCCCGTCTACACCACTGACCTACCTACACTCACACTCACACACACACCCCCGTCTACACCACTGACCTACCTACACTCACACTCACACACCCCTCTACACCTACACACGCACACACCTTTAATAATACATTTTTAATCCAAATGAGACAAGACATAAATTCTTCAGCATTTTATACTGTTCTGAGTAAATTAAGCCTTGTCCTGACCACCACGGCCTCTCTGCCTCATAATAATGCCTATAGTTCTTTTCAATCAATATGCTTTATTTAGTCTTTAATTTTGTTGGAACAAATCATTACTGAGCACATGGACTTTATTCTCAGACCATAGAGCTTTCTCCCTTCGTGTTCACCTACTATGGGGGCAGGGGTGGAAACAAGGTTTCAACTTTGTAGCCCAGGCTGGCCCTCATCTCACCCTCATCTTCCTGCCACAGCCTCCCAATTCCTGGATTAGAAGCATGAGGCACAGTACTTTGTTCCATCGGGTCTTTTACAGCTGGCTCCTCCGTGCCATTTACATATCCTATAAGAAGTAGTATCCAGAAAGATCTCTACTCTGACCACCCAGTCTGGGGCAATCCTTACTTCTAAGCCTGCTTCTTTTACTATATTACCCCATTTTTCTCTTTATTGTTACTAATTAAAATTATCTTGCTTGTATTTCCACATTTCCCCACTAGAATTTATGTTCTATGGAAGAATAGCATCTCCCTGTGTCTCCAATTGTGACATTACAGGCACTCAATAAATATTTGTTCCATAAGCCTGTTGTTGAATAGCTAAGACTCTTGTGATTTATGTTCCCTTAGTGTGTTCTACTTTGTAAGCTAAACTTCATAAATATAGACATACAAATTCTGGCCAGCGTGTGCACGCACACACACACAGACACATACACACACACACACACACACACACACACACACTATATATATATATATATATATATATATATATATATATATATATATACACATACATACACATACATACACATACATACATATATATGTATGTATATATATATATATACATATATATGTATACACACACACACATATATATATATATTCACGCATGCATGATATGCATTCACATGTGAGTGAGTACATGTGTCTATGTTCAGGTGAACCTGCTCTGATATGTGCATGTGTCGAGGCCAAAAATTGATGTCAGACACCTTCCATCACTCTCCCTTTTGATTACTAAGGGAGGGTCTCTTACTGAATCCAGAAATTTGCCAGTTATGATTAGTCTAATGAGTCAGTTTGTTCCTGGATCCTGTTTCTGTCTGCTGGGATTATGGGTAGCCACTGGAGGCAGAGGCAGGTGGATCTCTATGAATCTGAGGGCAGCCTGGTCCATATAGTGGCTTCCAGGACAGCTAGGGCTACACTGTGAGACCCCATCATAAAACAACAACAACAACAACAACAACAACAAAAAAAAAAAACCCACGAAGAATGTGACATTACAGTAACAGCAAGGGTGCCAGTCTAAATCTATGTTATTTCGAGTTAAATTCTATATAATAAAATTCCAATAAAATGATCAAATTAAACTTGTAGAATTATGTACAATGGGAGACACATCTGTTTGGCACTTAACTAAGTTTTCCTAAAGCCGGTTAAGATGCAGACTATTTTTCTGACATAACTAAATATTTGCCTATTTAAGGTTCAAATCCGGGCATGTCAGTGTACAACTCCAGTCTCACTTAGTTCCTTGGAAGGTTGAGGCAGAACAATCCGTTGATCATAGGAGTTCAAGGCCAGCCCAGTCAACATAGTGAGACTCTCATCTCAAAAAGAGTTAAAATGTTTTTCAAAATATTGTATATGCAGAAAAATCTGAGGCAAAGATGGCACTTAATGTACAAGTCAGTACCTTTAAGCAATATTTTTCCTTCTCCAGTACTATAAGCTAGAGTGTTACAGAAATCGACTGGCAGGACTCAGGCTTTCAAGTTAAGCTAGCAATGAATAGGAAGGTACATGAAAAACTATCAAGTCCTTCCCAAAATGCAACTGGTTAACAGCAGAATGTCCCCATTCATTCCCAAACTTCAGAGTATGCTGGGAGTTTACAGCTTACTGCCCTCCTTAGAAAAAATTACCACAACCTGTCCTTGTTCCCTAAGAGATCCAGCAGCCAACTCAAAGGATAAAATATGGAATAAAGTTCACTTTAGGCACAACTTTTCTAGATAGCAAAATAAATAAATACATTAATTAATTAAAATACAAAAACAAACAATTTTATTACCAATTTAAGGGTCTGGAAGTAATTTCCTTCCCATAAGATCTATCCACCACTTGAAGAGTTACTGAAACAGACAAACTGGCCACCATCTTCTACCCTCAAAATATACGCTGGGGGAAGGCATCTATGTTCTGAATTCAAGCTGGACCTGGAAACGACATTCCATTTAACTACCTTTCAGAACTGAAAACTCCACAAATATTAGAAAGACTTCTGGAGTTCCATTTTGCTTTTTAATTTAGGCAGAAATATCTATGAAACAAAGTCCATGCAATATAACAGCATATGAGGGGAAAATAAATCTTTAACTTGGATGGGGGATCCAGAAGAACAAAACATGTCCAAAGAAGCCCTGGCCAGGTGATATGTTGCTTTGTTAATTACAGAATCCTTGCTAGGAAGAAAAACTCTACTAGCTACTTTTAAAAAAAGAATAGTGCAACAAAACAATCAAAAAACAGTACATAAGGCTCATTAGAATATGATCGCCACACATCACTTTCAAATCCATCATTTGGGAGATGTCCAAAATGGAACAACTCAAATTGAAATCAAAAGACAAATTTATGTATAAAGGGGCTGTTTCACTTCAAAAATGGGTCTCAGTTCCAAAAGAAAGAAATCTTTAGAAATGTAGAAAGGCAAAAATCAAACAATAAGCAATGATTCAATTTTCATAAATTAAAACCATGTGTTACTTCCAATGATCAGGATGAACAAAACCCTCAAGACCTCAAAGAGCAAGCATGGTAAAGGTAAAGATTTCAACATCTCCCACATGTCAAAAACTTTTCTCCTAGGTGAAGAAAATTTACTGATTCTAAACAAAAGCTGGAAAATAATCACAAAGATTGAGAGAGAGAGAGAGAGAGAGAGAGAGAGAGAGAGAGAGACAAAGACAGAGACAGAGAGAGAGACAGAGAGAGAGACAGAGACAGAGAGGAAGGGAGGGAGGGAGGGAGGGAGGGAGGGAGGGAGGGAGGGAGGGAGGGAGGGAGGGAGGGAGGGAGGGGATGCTTGTTATTTTCTCATTTAGGGTCTTAACTAAGATATCTTCTGATTAAATGAAGCAAGGTGCCTTATTTAAAACCTTAACATAGAAAATAAATTCCGTCTTAAATAACCAAACTCCAAGCTAGGCCTGGAGCTCGGTGTTCTGCCTAGCACACAGGAAGCTCTGCATTGGATTCCCAGCACCAGTAAATTGGGCGTAATAACACATATCTATAATCTCAGCATTTGGAAAGTGGAAGCCAAAACAACCAGTGGTTAAAAGATCATCCTCAGTCGCATCATTTGAGGACAGGGATAAGAGAGTTCTATACTGGTGTGTGTTGGGGATGGAGAGGGTCAAAACAAAGAGAAAGGAAAGGGAAGAGAGATAGGGGACACTCAGAGGAGATGGCTCTTTGGGTAAAGTGTTACCAGGGACCTAGACTGGAAACCCCAGCACTAGGAGGTAGATAAAGAGTCTTGGGAGCTCAAAGGTTAGTCCATCCAGGCAATGAACTATGTTAAGGATCTAAATAAACTCAACAGAATAAGGGAAAATCAGAAGTTCTCAGTCTCCAGCATTTATTCCGAATTTTTGAGTCAAGGAGAAAATAAAAACACACAGGCAAACAAAACAGGGGAAAGCTGGCCAGGATATCTATCATAAGAGAATGTCCTTAGTTCCTGATGGCCTTGGTCAGAAAGGTTAAAATGCAATAATACTATTTTACCCAGTAAAACCCTGTAAAAGTATACGTGAAAGTTTGAAACATAAATCAGAGCACAAACACTTTAAGAAAGTAGCCATTTTGGTAGCAAGATTTTAAGTTAATATTAAAGACCTGAGTTCTAAAGTACAATATAAAAAGGCAAAAGGCTCAAAATTCGAACTTCTTTTTACAGATTGAAAGCTACCACGCTGCTTAGGTTTTTGACTCTATCAATGTGTCCCTAACCTACCAAGGAGCTCTCTTTATTGCTTCCATATCATGTATTATCAACCTTTAATTAAAAATTTAAACCCATCTGGGACACCTATAATCCTAGCATTTGACAAGGCTGAGGCAGAAGGAAGTTGAGTTTGAGGCCAGTTATATAGTGACACTATGTTTCAAAAAAAATTTTTTTAATTAAAATATAATTGCTTCCCCCAATTAATATGTATAATATTTTCCTAGTTATATAACAGTCACCAGAAAATATATGACTAAAAGATTCTGGTTAATATCCCAGAGATATTTATGATAAAATCTTTATTAAAGTCAGTCACAAAAATGTTTCTTTGGTTGGGCTGGAATACTTAGTTTGTAAGAACATGGACCCGAGTTCAAGCCCCAGAATCCATATAAAGCGAGGCATGTTGGCACTCACTGGTGACCCCAGTTTATCCAAACTGGTAACTCTAGGCCATCAAGAAGCCCTGTGTCAAAGAGGATGGACACTGTTACTAAGGATGACTCAGAGAGTGACCTCTGGCCTTTTGCCTGCACATACATTCAAGTACACACACATTAAAAAGAAAGTCAAACTTAGATGTTTTCTTTATATGACTTCATCTTTACCGTAGGCACTAAAATCAAACAGTAGCTTGCACTAAACATATGCATTTTTCAGGCATGGTAAATAGTTCTATTTATCTCATTCTGTTTTATCCTTTCATTTAAATTGTATAAATAAAACTACATAAAACTCACCAAGTTAAATCTGTAGGAAAACTCTAATTTGTCTTGTCTAGCAGGAAATTTCTGTTGGAAACAGAGATGATGAGTCAGCTTAGTTATATTCTGAGTCTCATACATGTCTTACTTCTGCTATTCTTAAAAGTGAAAAAGTCACAAAAATCAGATAATATATTTGCAATGAAATGACTGATAAAAGGACTTACTAGACAAAATTACTATTCTAATATCTCTAGCCTGAACAATCTATTTCATATTCAGCTCTCAAAAAGAGTACACTTAAAATGAAAGTCAGAAACCATAGCTGGTTCTAATACTCTTGCTTATAAGCAAAAATAAAATATCACTTACCCCGTATCAATATTGTTAAGAAAATATTACGACAACATGAAAAATTATCCCTTTATTAAAGGGATAATTATGCCAAAATTATACCAAATTATACCAAAGCAAAACACATTTAAACAAAGTTACTTATCCTATGGTTTTAAGAAATAGCAAGAAGGAGTCCACAAATGACCAGGTTATTAATATTGATCATTTAAGGGAGAAAAAAAAACTGTCTATTGAAGTTTGGCAAGCTATCTTGGCTGCTGTCTGTAGCACGACAGCTCTAAAAAATCTATCACATATCCTACGACAGAAATTGTGTTTCTAAGAACAAAACCTAGGCAAAAACAGGTAGAAGGAGAACCTACTTTCCTTTCATGTGGGAAAATGAAGCACTGTGTAACTTATTGGTTAGCCTTCAAAGTCTCTCAAACATGTGCATGTGAACTTTAACACACTGACTCAAATTAATTTCCCTCAAGAGTATAACACATCTTGGTAAAGCCAAATGTGGTTACTATTAGTAACAGATAGAGCATTGCCCTCAATGGGATACTGCAGCAGGACAGCTTTAATCAGTCAGATACCATGAAACAAAACTCAGAAAAATGTCACAAAGTTCTATCAAGAGAGCAGCAGTCAGATAAAATCCATCCAACAACTATTTGGTGAGCACCACTGAACAAGACAGTTTTTGAATGGAAGCAGTGAAAGGGACAATGTTCCTAACATCCCAAAGGTAGGAAAGAAATGCCTTTAAATACTAGTTGACAGGCAGAAGATGACCAACTTTTACAATGAAAATTCTCTGAATATGTGATTTTTTTCTTTCTCCCCCATCCTTCCTAGACAGGGTCTCACTACATAGCTCTGGCTGTCCGGGACTCACTATGTAGACTGGGCTACCTTTAAGTGGGGCTGGCAATTTCATGACTCTGTGGGTAAAGGCACATGCCTTCCAAGCCTTGTGACCTAGTTCAATTCCAGGGAGTCAGAGGTCAAATGAGAGAACTGACTTGTCAAGCTATCCTGTAACCTCCATCCACACATCTGCCACAGCACACGCATGCATGCATGCACGCACGTATACACACAAAATAAACTAAAATATAATAAACTTTCATTTTAAAAGCTTTTAAATGTGGTATCTCAATACTTGTGTGTTCAGACCAGGACAGTTAATAGTTAATCAACTATTTTTCTCTTTTTTCAATTAATTTTTTTCTTCTCCCTAGACAAAGTTTCTCTCCATAGCACCTGGCTGTCCTGGAACTCCCTCGAGTTATAGGCTGGCCTTTAACTCAAAGATTCAGCTGCCTCTGCCTCCTGAATGATGGGATTAAAGTCAGCCTTTGTGTGTACATAAGATAGTTGATTATTAATATTGAAGATCCAGCAATTCTACCCCCCAAATATGTGGCCTAGAAAAAACGCCTGCTTGTATCTACCATCGTGAATGAGTAGTGTAGCAACCTTTCTAAGTGCCTGTATTGAAACAACATGAAATGGATAAATTATGGTTTATTCATTTAAAGTACAAAGTCACATTTTGGAGTTCTAAAAAAGCCCCCCAAAACATATACTGTATCATTATTCCATGTGTACAAAGTTCAAAAACAAACAAAATCAAACCAGAAGGTAGGCATGAAACCTGAGTGGTAAAACTGTGATGAAGGTTAAGTGAACAATATCACCATGTCAGACATGGGTCTCTCTAAACAATGGTAGGAGTTAAGATGTAGCCAGACAGAGTGTTCTTCTGATACAGGCAACAATGTATTTCTAGGCATTTAACTGATAATTATATAATTATTTGCTTTTTAAAAAAACTTAATCCTTGAACTATATAACCATATTGCTGTTTAGTTTTTGTCAATTTGACACAAACTAGAATCAACTGGGAAAAGTAAACTTCAGCTGAAAAACTGTCTCCACCAGATCTGCCTGTGGGCATATTGAGTATTTTTTTAAATTATTGATTGATATGGAATGACTCAGTCCACTGTGGGCTGTACTACCCTTGGGGAGGCGGTCCTGAGTTGTCTACAAAAGCGAGCTGAAAAAGCCGGTACACAGTGTTCCCCTGTGGTCTCGGCTTCAGAGCTTGCCTCCAGGTTCAGTGCTCTGAGCTCCTGCTTCTCAGCTTTCCCAGATAATGGATTGTAACCTGTAAACCAGATAAACCCTTTTCTCTGCGAGGTGCTTTTGTTTAGAGCAGTTATCACAGCAACAGAAAGCTAACTAGGATATCATGCATTGTGTATTTTTTTTTAATCATGATACATAATAAAACTGTTTGAAACACATGTTGTTAAAGTAACACTACAGTATATAGCTATCCAGCTCCCCACTACTAAGTAAGTTAACAAAGGTCTCTACAGAACACACCCTGGACTTTATCTTTCTTTTATCTTTTTTCAAAGATAACTGAGGATTGAAAACTTTGTAATAAAGCAGTGTCACCCAAGGATAGTTACAGGCTGATATCCTATCATGTTACTTAAAATTTAATTTTAATACCTAAGATTTATATTTCAGGAGTTTCTTCTATTGACATAAATGTTGAAATCTAATACATGTGACTATACACCAGGAGCCATTATTCCAATTATATAAGGACCCTGACAAAAAGCAAAATCAGGACACAGTGTTTTTTTGTTTTATTTTTTGCTTTGTGGAATGTCACTGTGGTTGAGGGAACTTCCAGTCACCCCATCTCAGTGAGTAAAAGCCACACCGTCTGTACAAAGGCCTGAAGAGCCCTGTACGAGCTGTACTCTCTTGCGTCTATGGTCTCATCTCCTACTACAGCTCCTAAGCTCACTATGTTCCAGTCACACCACTTTTCTTTGTTGCACTTCCTCACAGCACAGGCCCATTCCTGTCTCAGGGCTTTGTACTTGCAGTTGGGTTAAGGCTCTCCAGTCCCTGAGAGATTATAGGGCACACTCCCCCCACTGCAGACTCCTTAATTGTCACCATCTCTATGAGAGCTTTCCCTGATACCCTTAAAATGCAATCCTCTCTCCCAGTCACAGTCATATTCCTGCCTCATTATTTTTTTCTATACTAAAGTCATCTAGCATACTATATTTTTTACAATCTGTTCCTCTCACTGAAAAATAAGCTGTATAAAGGCAGATTTATGTGTTTTGGTGCTGCACCTAGACAGTGTCTGGCACATGGAAAGCCAGAAACAAACCTATTTAATAAATGAATGAATCAACTTTCCTTCTGAACTTCAATCCCTTAAAGATTTCACTGTAATTCATTCTATACATTCCTCTGGTGCACATGCCTATCACCGAAGCATGGGGAAAGATGAGGCTTGAGGATAAGTTTGCTGTTACTAAGGGTTACAGACTAAAGCTTCCATCCAGCTTGGAATACATAAGGATACCCTGTCTCAAAACAAACAAAAATTACCTCTTTATAAATTAGAAATTTTTGGTTTGTTTGTTTTTGTTTTTTTGTTTTTGTTTTTTGTTTTGAGACAGGGGTTCTCTGTGTAGCCCTGGCTGCGCTGGAGCTGTGAGGCCAAGCTGTCCTTCAACAGAGATCTGCCTACTTCTGCCTCCAAGGGCTGGAAGTGTGCACCAACACGTTTGGCCTTAAAGAGTTATTTATTTAATGTAAGTGGCTATTTAATCTGCATTTATGTCTGCACAATGGAAGATGACATCGGACCCCACGGGACTAGTTATAGAGGGTTATCAACTGCCACATGCACGCTGGGAAATGAACCCAAGGCCTCTGGAAGAGCAGCCAGCACTCTTTCTTAAACAGTGAGCCACCTTTCCAGCCTCTTAAAATTAACAATTTTTAATTAACAAATTTTAGGTTTATGTAGTTCATATTAATGGAACATAGATGTCCAGAACCTTGAAAGCATAATTATCTTTTCCTCCAACAAAGCAAAATACCTGTTTCTAATGATAACATCCCTGAGGGCAAAAAGAGTTAAGAAGGCCTGTGTTCTGGAACATCTGACAATGTACAATACAGGGCTCCCTTTGTGCCTTTTGTTACTTTTAAGTTTATAAAAACAGTATGCTTTATTTTTATTATAAGATAAAATATTTTTAAAAATAAATACGTAAACAAAATATAACCTTAAAAATATCCAGGCCTGGGCTGGAGAGATGGCTCAGTGGGTAACAACACTGACTGCTCTTCTGAAGGTCCTGAGTTCAAATCCTAGCAACCACATGATGGCTCACAAACATCTGTAATGAGATCTGACGCCCTCTTCTGATGTGTCTGAAGACAACTACAGTGTACTTAGATATAATAAATAAAACTTAAAAAAAAAAAAAATCCAGGCCTGCTGGGCAGTGGTGGCGCACACCTTTAATTGCAGCACTTGGGAGGCAGAGGCAGGTGGATTTCTGAGTTCGAGGCCAGCATGGTCTACAAAGTGAGTTCCAGGACAGCCAGGGCTATACAGAGAAACCCTATCTCGAAACAACAAAAAAACAACCCACAAAAAACCAAAACAAACCAAAACAAAATATGCAGGCCTTAAGTGGTGGCACTCTTAACCGGGCACTTGGGAGGCATACCCAAGTGAGCAGATTCCTGTGAACTCATGGCCTGGTCTACATAGAGAGTTTCAGGGCTACACAGTGGCACTCTGTCTCAAAAAGCCAAAATAATAAAGAAAGAAAAAGTTCCCTTATTTGAGACAGGGTTTTTTTGTGTAGCACTGGCTGTCCTGGAATTAGTACTATAGACCAGGCTGGCCTTGAACTCCTATTTTTGTTTTTTAAATACCATATTTTTAAAGATTTATTTTTATTTTATATGCATGAAGTATTTTGGCTACATGTATGCATGTGTGCTATGTATGTGTTGTCCCTCACTGCATCTGAACTTTTGAGAGAATACTTCATCCACATACAAATGAGATTAAGCCTAAATCCAAGGTACTTTCCAACCTGGGTACTTATGACCTGAACCATATCCTAAGATGAGAACAAATCTCAAAGAACACTAATATCTGGGACTCTGCATTTTTATGTTATATTTCCGTGAAAGCCCAGTAGTTTAACAGCTGTGACTAAAACACACTGAATATCTGAGGGAACACAAGAATTGCACAAACCAGGCCAGAGGTCATTAAACAGTCCCACATTTGGTGAACTAAATCATCTAAGTAGTTAAAAAGTAGTAAGATGAACATGATGGGAGAGCCTGGGTGGTGCTCTTTCGGGTTGTCAACTTGACTATATCTGGAATGAACTACAGTCTAGAATTGGAAGGTTCACCTATGATCCTAATTTGGAGGCTCAGAGATATAAGTTTCTGACCTGGATCTTGGCATGGAGATCTTGAAGCATAGTGCCTATGAATTCCAGAAGATTAAGACAAGGAGATCTCCGAGTTCAAGATCATCTGGGATTAAAAGCATGGAGGCACATACCTTTAATCTGGGCCACACCCTCTTCTGGAGACCCACACTCCTGTAATCTGGGCCACACCCTCTGCTGGAGATTTACAGCCTTTAATCTGGGCCACACCCTCTGCTGGAGACCCACAGGCCTTAAATCTGGGCTACACCCTCTGCTGGAGATATATAAGGACATTGGAAGAAGGAAGGTTTGCTCACTCTTCTTGCCAACTTGTCTCGAGGGACTGAGCAACTGCTAGATCCTTGGACTTCCATCCACAGCTGCTGCTGACCATTGTTGGGGAGTTAGACTACAGACTGTAAATCATCGACAAATTCCCTAACTATATAGAGACTGCCCGTACGTTCTGTGACTCTAGAGAACCCAAATTAATACAGCCTGTAATTCTAGCTCTTGGGAAGTAGAAATAGGAGAAATCATCACAAGTTCAAAACCAGCCTAGTTTACATAGAAGAGGCAAATCCCAGTAGTATAGAAGTTTATGAAAATATATTAGATGTCAGACAATAAAATGTAAAATATTAAAATGCAAAGCTATCATTATTAAATTCTATAAAGGGTCCATAAGGAAAAAATTTTTCGACACCTTTCATACCAGTAAAAAAAAAAAGAGAGAAATATTACAAATTATAAAAGGTTTTTTTCATTCTTCTCCCTCTTTCAAATAATGATTAAGGGGGCTGGAGAGATGGCTCAGAGGTTAAGAGCACTGACTGCTTCTCCGAAGGTCCTAAGTTCAAATCCCAGCAACCACATGGTGGCTCACAACCATCTTAATGAGATCTGATGCCCTCAAATAATGATTATAAGGTATTAGAATAAGCAGGAAATTCAAACAAAACTTTAGATAAGAAAAACAAATTTAAACCACTGAAGGGAAAAAGAAGGGAGCAGCAGGTGCGTGTGTGTGTGTGTGTGTGTGTGTGTGTGTGTGTGTGTGTGTGTGAGAGAGAGAGAGAGAGAGAGAGCGCTATGTTCTTTGATATTTTGTCTGTAATGGCAAATTAAATAACCATTAACATAACATAGTTGTGATACTATGAATTAAAAATTGTATCATTAGAACATGAAGCCTAGGGCCAGGCATGGTGATGCATGTCTTTAATTTTTAGAACTCAGAAGGCAGAGGATCTCTGTTGTGTTCAAGGCTAACCTGATCCACTTAAAGAGTTTCAGACCAGCAAGGGCCACATAGTGAGACCCTGCCTCAAAACCAACCAAACAAAATATAAAGGGCTAAGCATATGTATACCAACATGGACAGAGGTCGGGAAATAAGGATAAATGAAGAAGTCATTGTTGTAGAATCTTTAGCCAGGTGTGGTGGCACACATTTGATCCCAGCACTTGGGAGCCAGAGGCAGAATTATCTCTGTGAGCTCCAGGACAGCAAGGACTACATAGAGACCCTGTCTAGGAAAAAGAAAGAAAAGAGAAAAGAATCTTCAAATATGTGCAGTATCCATATATATGTATATACATACATACATACGTACGTACTTACATATCTATATAAATGTATTATATGAAGACAGAACACACACAGCATACAATTCCATATGCACGTCCCTATGCTACACTGAAAGGACATGTATACCGTTTTCTGAGGAACAGAGACAGGAACTAGAGGTGACTCCTTAACTGGTGATATTCCTCATGTTCTTTATTGGGCTTTCATCAAAATTCAGGGGGGAAAGAGAATTAGAAAAGCTAAAGACAGAGCAATCTTTTAAATACACAATAATGTAGTCTGAATGAAGCCCCATCACATCCACAAAGCCAATGAATCTAACTAGAGCTCATTAGTGAGAACCTTGTTAGTAAAATACCTTTCCTGTAACTGATAGAAATAATGTAGCACTGGGTGACTTGAGTAAAGAGTACAATGAGACTGGCTTCATACTTTAGTAAGGAAGCACTTTGGAAACAAAAGTGATGCTCAGTAACCCAGAGGCCTTCAAAAAGCCTCTGGTCTCCGTGGGGAATGTTTTCACAGAGCCCCTTCTTACCCCTCTCTGCCACACCGCTATGAAAAAAGACCAACCCTCCTCTTCTAATGACCTCAAAATTTTAGTGTGTGAAAAAAACACTTGTTTTTTTGTTTTGTTTTTTTTTGAGGGGGGAAGACTACTTTGAAACATTTTAAGTCGTTCTTCATTCTAATATTTCTCCTTCCTTTGCTTTTTCTGTTTGTTCTGTCTCTGGCATATTTGTACTTTTCATATCTTGAACAAAAATATAATTCTAAAGAAACCAAATAAAACTTCATTTTACAGCCCAAATCTAAATAAAGGGAGAAAAAGGGAAAAGTAAGAAAAAAATTATATTGCTGTCTCCATTTCAGCAATAAGACTAGAAATAAAGTTCTGATTATTAAGTAAGGGGTGAAATCAAACTTACTCACACATCCTAACATTCAATGAATTCAGAACTACCTCTTTTACAGATCATTTTGTTTATGAACGATAAAGGCACCTGAATAGGTCTGGACAACTGACTACTACAGTAGAATCTGTAACTTCAAAATTCAGAGCTGTGATTCAATCTATGTATCCTTGCCTCATCCTCCTGGTCTCTTCCAAGGACCTACGTAGTCCATGCTTGGGGCAATAGAAGGGCTCCCTCAAAAGTAGAACTGCATTCAGTGAGTGCTAAGTGGCTTCAGTCCTATTTTCAAAGCACTCTGACATTTATGATCTTATTTAGGATTTTTACCAACTTGGTGAAGCATGCAAAACAAGCGTTTTACAAACAAGGAAATAGGCTTCCCAGCTGTCCTGTCACATGGTTAGTAAGCAGCTTAAGTTAGACTACGAGCTTTTTAACTACTAATCTAGCAGTTTAATCCTTTGACTTCCTGATCCTTACATAAGGTTATATGTAAGAATATGTCTTTTGTTCAACATGTAGAAATTTGGGGAAATATCTCACAGACAGTATGTTTAAATACTCTAGCTTGAAATTTGATTTGAGGGCTGGGCAGTGGTAGCGCACGCCTGTAATCCCAGCACTCTAGGAGGCAGAGGCAGGCAGATTTCTGAGTTCGAGGCCAGCCTGATCTACAGACTGAGTTCCAGGACAGCCAGGGATATATAGAGAAACCCTGTCCTGAAAAAACCAAATCCAACCCCCCCCCAAAAAAAAACCCAAAAAAAGAAAATAAAAAAAAAGAAATTTGATATGAGCACGCCTTTAGTCCCGGCACTCGGGAGGCAGAGGCAGGCAGATTTCTGAGTTCGAGGCCAGCCTGGTCTACAAAGTGACTTCTAGGACAGCCAGGGCTACACAGAGAAACCCTGTCTCGAAAAACAAAAACAAAACAAAACAAATTTGGATTTGATTTTTATTTCATTTTCTTTTTAAGATAGGATCTTCTGAGCACAGGCTAGCCTCAAAGTCACTATGCAACTGAAGATGGCTGAGATTCTGAGTCTCCTGCCTTGGCCATCTCATTGTTAGAAAGTGCCACTGTACCTTACTCAATTTCATTTTTACGTGGCAACTGTGGAAATGGTCTTAGGTTCTAGTGAATTATTAGTATCATTAATAAAATGGAGACATCAGCAAGCCATTGACTGGGTTTATACCTTCACCTAAGAACAGATACTATATATCTCTTTCTTCTAGAATAACTTTCCACACATTAACATTTCATCATCAGTTTTTGGTTTTGTTTTTTAAATTATATGTAAGTACACTGCAGCTGTCTTCAGATACTCCAGAAGAGGGCATCAGATTTTGTTATGGATGGTTGTGAGCCTCATCATCAATTCTTTAAAATAAAATGTTTACTATTCCAACCTATCACAATAATATTCTACTGTTTTTAGGAAATCAGTACCTTTCCTTCTAAAGACCTCAACTACTCCTCTGCCAAAAGTTACAGAATTAAAAAAGCAGACTTTCTATGGCTCTTTGTATTTATATGTGGCATCCAGTATAACTACAGTATTAAGTGTCACTAACTTCAATGCAGATGCTCGGGCCAAACCCTTGTATTTGCATATCCCGACCATTGTCAAGTTCTTCCAGTCACTAGGCTTCTTTACCCCCTATTAGCCACTGTGTCCAAGTCACTGTGCTCCATCCACTGAACAGTGTTATCAGATTCCTGGAATGTAGCTCAGCCTATTCTCTACAAAGTAGTCATGGTAAACATCTTAAAATGGCAACCAGATCATACCACTTTTAAAATAAAATGCAGCCCTTATCATCACACCCTATAGGATTCTTATATATGGGAGGCAGCTTATGTTAAATCTGTGGCCTACCCACCCTTCTTGCCCATCTTTTAACAAACACTGCCCTTCTATAAACATGCTAAGCTTGTTTCCAGCTCAGGCCTTTGACTCTCTCTTCCCTGCCAAGAAGTTCTTAAAGGCCATTTTCCTAGACATTTAAATTGCTAGCTCCTTTTTGTCTTGCTTTTTGAGACAAGATCTTACTAGGTAGCCCTGAATGGCCTGGATAGATCAGACTGCCCTCATAAGAGATCCTCTTTTCTCTGCTTCTGCCTCCTAGTGCTGAGACTGAAGGTGTTTGTCACCCCATTGGCTTGTTGGTAGCTTCTTTTTATTAATTCAAGTCACCTTTTAAGGGGTAGAAAGAAAGGGGCTAGTAGTGGGCAAAGTGTCCTTTTTATAAAGACTTTCTGGCCTCATTCAAGGGTAACAACAGCTCAGTCTCTATCCACACCGTGGATGATTTGTTCTGTGTGTATTAACCTACAATGCTGTTTACAGCCAACAGCCTAACCATCTTCTTGGTGCAGCTATGATAGTCTAGACAAGTGTGGTAGACAGGCCTAAAATTCCAGTTCTCAAAGGACAGCTTGAGCTATGTAGTCAGACCTATATCAACGAACAAAAAGCAAAACTAACAAATACATTCTATTTCTACAGAGCTGAGAACAGAGCAGTGAGGGCACTAAGGCTCTCCTGAGAAAATGCTGATTTTTATACAGCGCCTTGCTTCTTTTCTTTTTGGCATCCAACAGGATTTTCTTGTTACTCTGGTCATAAACTTTTAAAACAAAGCCATAGACTTATGATACAGAGTGAGTATGTTTGAGTCAGGGATTCACTATGCTACGTAGGTTGTGTCCATCTCCCAAGGCCAAGTGACCCTCCTACTTGAGCTTCCTGAGTAGCTGAAGGCAGCTGCATGCCTCTGTGTCCAACTCTAGGCTATATTTAATCTCAGAAAATTCTCTTATAATTATTTGGGTCTGATTTGAAAAATAATTATTCTGTCTCTAGATTTTCTCTCTTTTAACCCACTGAGTCCAATTAGTGCTATCTGCATGCACAATGACATGCATGCTGTCATGAAATACCACTCGCAGGCGCTGCCCCACAGGAACTGTTCAGAGTGGCAGCACTTCTCCTCCAGCCTCCCCAGCAGCTCCACAGAGATGGCGCCTCAGCTAAAGCTGCCTGCAGGCTTTTCATCGTAACCCACAGGCCCAATACAGGGAAGGGGTGTGTGTGAAAAACCCCAATACCTGAGATCCCAAGCTCAGAACTTAAAATCCCACCAATCTTCAATCTGGAAAGCACTGCGCTAAAAATTTCTGCTCCCTAAGAAATCCTATTATGCCCTGTCCTTTGCCCAATCCCCCCACTGTCCGCCCAGAAGCAGAGGGCAGCCATGTCTGGATTCATCCTCTCCCTGGACCCTACAACAAACCTCTTTCATGAGATTTGCTGTCTGGTGTGACTCTCTCATCAGAAGAAGTCAAGAAGCAATACAGAGAAGGGAAGAGGTGAAAATGTGGAGCTGAGGATCCAGAGCTCAGCTGGGGCGCCCTCCCCTAGGAACTGCACCATTTCTGCTGAGGAGGCTCCCTCTCAGAGCTGTGTGCTTCCTGGGTTCCCATGTCTCGAGGATGCCCTTCTATCTGAGCAGAAATACACCAGAAGCTCCACTTGTAAAGAAAACCACGTCTCCCTCCCCAGAAGCGATCAACTGCCCGTCACTAGCTCCTCAGCTAAGGTGGCAGGTCTTCTTGAGCTGCTGCTGCTCTTCCTTGACAGTGTGTAGGGGGAGGGGCACATACACGCCACAGTGTGCATGTGGAAGTCAAAGGACAACTTTCAGGAGTCTCCTTCCACCTTGGGTTCTATGGATAGAACACTCAGGTTGCTAGGCTGCAGGGGAAGTGTCTAGACTCTGTGCCACTCTCAGGGCACAGGTCCCCCTCCACTTCTAGAAAGATCACCAGTTTAGGGATGAGGGCACAGCTCCTAGGTAGAGCTCTTGCCTAGCATTCCAAAGGTCCCGGACTCATCCCCCACCAGAGAAAAATGGAAGGAGGGATGAAGACAGGGAGGAGAGAAAGGCAGACTAATTTTTCTGACTACTGAATCTTTATGTGTATGCATATTTTGCCTGCAAGTATGTCTGTATACCATGTACATGCTTCGTGCCCAAGGATACTGGAGAGGGCATCAAATCCCCTGGGTATGAAGTTACAAATGGTGAATGAGCCACCATGTAGATACTAGAAACAGAACCCTAGTCCTCTGCAAGAGCAGCTGAGGATCTTAACTGCTCAGTCATCTCTCTAGTCCTATAGTAGCTGGTTCATACTCTGGAGATCTAGGCAACCAGGGCTACATAGTATAGTATAGCATTATATTCTATCTCAAAAAAGAAAACAACTAATTATAATGAGACATGACAAGAAGACTGGAATTTTTTTCCAGGATAAAAGACTGCTTATAGAAATAGAGTGCTGAGCCAGGCAGTGGTGGCACACACCTTTAATCCCAGCACTTGGGAGGCAGAGGCAGGCAGATTTCTGAGTTCAAGGCCAGCCTGGTCTACAGAGTGAGTTCCAGGACAGCCAGGGCTACACAGAGAAACCCTGTCTCAGGAAAAACAATAATAAAGAAATAGAATTCTGAGGAGAGGTAGCAACATGAGTATTTTGGAAAATTATGCCTCTAGGTTCATATTTATATTCTTTCTGCTCCCTTCCTCTCCTCCTCTCCCCTGGTTTTGCTCCTTTCCTCTCCCCCTCCTCTCCTCTCCTGTCTTCTCTTCTTTCTCCCTCCCTTCTTAACCCATTGGGTCCAATTACTCTTGTCCATATACATAGAGGCATGTGTCATCCCCTGGGGTATGAGAACCAACCTGTAACCATGTCTGTAAAGAAAATTGACTCTCCCTCCTGTACCAACCACTTTAATAAATACCTTACAAAGTGAAAATTGAGAGAATTCACTAATAGTAATTTTTAAGAAGTAAGAGAGTAGGAAGCTCTTTGAGTTGACTATAACTGCAGTTGGATGGTCTATTGTCAGTGCATTAGCTTTCATTTGCTCCCTTTGAAAGTCTTCTGCTCAGTGCTTCCCTTTCGTAATATAACTGTATTTGGTTTCAGCTCTGCTACTGGCTTCAGTGTCAATGTCACATTTGGGAAGCTACTAAGTTGCTTTGGAGTTCAACTTCTTGATCTATAGTACAAAATTATGTTTCAGAGTGATTTTATTAATATGGAATGCATTTTATGTGCCAAGCACAGTATAGAACACACTGGGTATGGTACTTATCCCCCAGGAGAGTAGTTGTATTCAACTCAAAGAACTTCCTTTTTTGGAGGGAGAGAGGGAGAGAGAAAAGGGGAAGACAGAAAGTAACAGGAATCTATAATCCAAATGTTAAAGTTTTAAGGACACTCTCTAGTGGCCCACCAAGCCTGATGACCTGAATTCAGTCCCTGCATAAGCAAACCAGTTTCAGCACATTGTCTTGGGACTTCCATGTATGTACAGACATGCATGCACACACCAATAAAAATGGTAAGTGGCAAAATTTTTTAAGTTAAAAAAAATCCAAAAACAAAACAAAAGCTCTGTGCCAACAATTTTTTCTTGTAGGTGCAAACTTCCTAATTCTTGTTTATTTTGTTTTTGGAAGGAGGGATTGCTGTTTTTGTTTTGTTGTTTTATTTTTTGACACAGGGTCTCACCTTGTAGTTCTGGCTGTTCTGGAACTCACTATGTAAACCAGGCTGGCCTCTAACAAAGATCTGCCTATCTTTGCCTCCCAAGTGCTGGGGTGAAATGACTGTGCCACCATACCCAGCACACCTATTCCTTTTAATGATTATTAAAAGGGCAGAACTCCCTTCTAACCCACCTATTTTGTTTCCAGGTTTTTGCTACTACAACCAATTTAACAAACCACTCTATAAGGAGTCCCAGGAGTCTTGGCACACTGTTTGATAACTATTTTATCAAAATAACTGTCCTCCAAAATGTACTAATACATACTTCTAGTGTAATTCCTCACAGAGTATCTATTCATTCAAGATGGCCAGGGAAGAGAGAAAATGGGAATAAACGGATTTTAAAGTAAAAGAGTCAGTGAGGTTCAGACTAAAACAAACAGGCCAAACTGTCTTTTATGAACTAAGTGGACGAACTTCAACTAGAACTACAGCAGACATGATTATAATACTATCTATTGTTAGTAAGGTTGAAATGCTGCTGTTGACAGAAAATACACTTCTATTCAGAGAGCAGGTAAACAAACACCTTGTATTGTGGATTCTATCAACCACAAGAAAGGCCAGGTCTGTCTCAGATCAAGATGTACTTTACTAAGATTTATGCTAACCTAGCCACTTTGCTCAAAAGGGGCTACAGCATGGTAAATACGATTTGGTTCCTTGCCTTTGTTACTGAGAAAGAACACCTATTAACTCAGCTGTCTTCTGAACATTAGTCTATGATTCCAAAGGTAATAAACGTGCTAACAAAACATATAAGAAGCTCTTGGTATTTTATAATTTTTAATGAACAACTGATACAACATCTAACATGTAATGGATATCCTGTTATAACTGATTTAATTAATAGCATCTATTTTGGATATTGTCATCTAATTTTGTAATGGAGCATTTGCAAAAAAATATGTAAACACCAGACAACCCTAAGAGCTTATATGTATAAGGAAAAGGGGTATGTGGGTTTTGGTATTTTTTAATATTTATTTAATGTATTTTTAAATTTATTTTATGTATTATTTTATGTATGTGAGTACATATGTTTAGCTTTCTTCAGACATCCAGAAGAGGACATCAGATCCCATTACAGATGGTTGTGATTGCTGGAAACTGAACTCAGGACCTCTGAAAGAACAGTCAGTGCTCTTGACTGCTGAGCCATCTCTCTAGCCCAGTATATGGGTTCTTAAAAGCAAAATAAAATAAAGTTCCTATTTTACTTCTCTACAATTTGCTATTATATACATTTATGATATTTCAACTATAGCCCACTATCAAGTTTTAGACAAAGATTAAGAAATATTTTCTTTCTTTTTTGTTTCTGTTTCTTGAGACAGGACTTCTTTGTATATCCTGGCTGTCCTGGAACTCTATAGACCAGGCTTGGCCTCAAACTCATAGAGATCTAACTGCCTCTGCCTCCCAAATACTGGGATTAAAAACATGCACCACCACAGCCTGGCTTTAAAAATATTACTTTCAAGAAGGCTAAGGCAGGTTCAAATCCCAGCAACCACATGGTGGCTCACAACCATCTGTAATGAAATCTGACACCCTCTTCTGGTGTGTCTGAAGACAGCAACAGTGTACTCACATAAATAAATAAATAAATCTTAAAAAAAAAAAAAAAGGCGGCTAAGGCAGGAGAATTTTGAACTCAAGGTTGGCCTGGGCTCCAAAGCAAGCCCTTGACTCAAAAAATAAAAGTAATTTCAGCAAAAGCTCTGTCTAGTTTCATATGAAGGAAGAAACAACATAGTCAACATGACTATGACTATTCTCAATCTGTTCTTTCTTCCTCATCGATGTACCCAGCCACATCTAACATTAAACTATTTAAGAATATTGCATCTCATTTCTGTTATTATCAGGGATCACCAAGGTACAAGCCTCACAATTGTAGACACTCAACAGGAAATACTCAGAATCAAGGCCATCGACCCTTAAAACTGTGCGCTAAATCCAGTGCTGGAGGCCAGAATTCTTTCTCAGAATGAGGCTTGTCTTTCAGCCTTTGATTATGTCAGTACAGCCAACTGTGACAGGGACAGCAATTAGTTCCAGTCACCCAAAGAGACTTCAATATGTACATTAATTGGATGTAGTGTCAATAAGGGGCTGGAGTGATGATTTAATCAGAAAAGTGCTTGCCTTATTAACATGATTTCCTAAATTCAATTCCTAGTATCCATGTTTGTTTATTTGATTCTTTGTTTGGGGGGGATCTTTATATTTTTTAAATGCCCAAAGTGGTAGAACCCACCTGTAATCTATGCACTGAGGTGGAAGAGAAAGGCATATCCTGGGGGCTTGCTAACCAGCCACCCTAGCATTATAATCAATGAACATTAAGGACTAGTGAGGAATACTGTCTCAAAAAACAAGGTGGGACAAGTTCTGAGGAACAATAATACCAAGGTTGACCTCTGGCTTACACACACACACACACACACACACACACAGTGCATTAGTACTCACACACCTAGATTCACACAATCAACAACACACAAAAGGAAGTCAAGGCCAGGCAGATGTCTTTAATCCCAGCACTTAGAAGGCATAAGCAGATGAATCTGTAAGTACAAGGCAGCCCGGTGTAAGGTCCAGGCCAAAGTGTGGGTGGTCCCAAAATTCTAAGACTATTAAGCTTTGACCTGAAGGTTCGTGACTTGGGAGGCTATTGAAGATTGACTGAAGGCTGAAGAAAAAGTGAAGTCTTCCAGATGTGTCAGCAAGTTCTACCTAACAGCCCAACATTCCATCTACCAGACAAATTCTACACATTAGCAAGTAAGAATTTTCAAATAAAAAAAATTTAAATAAAAGAAAAACAAATGTTCTAATCATACAATGAGCTGAGATAAAATAATTATATTATTTAATATTCTCTCTTGTTTGTTTCTAAGAGACAAAAAAATATTTCTTGGACTTAAGAATAGTATTAAGTAGCAGTGGCTCAAGGAGACAAAAATAAGCTACCTGATATTAGTCCCAACACCAAATCCAAAAACATCCAACATAACACAGAGCAGGTTTAATGTGTAAAAGGCAAACTAAAGCAATGTTAAGTTGGGTAGCTATGTTAAATGCCAAACTACTATGTCATAAGAGGAAAAAGAAAAGGTCATGATTTGCTATATACAGCCTGATAACTAAAGTGTATATTCATTGGCTGCTAGTCACTAAATACCAGAGAATTTTATCCAACCAGATTATATAATACAAATAATTTACAAAAATAAGTAACTTTAAAACTGATGACCAATGTTTTAATACTTTTATGTTATTTTTAATCGACTCAATGCTTTTATAAACTTTAATTTTCACAAATTATATTAACATATCTTTGTACTATAGTTAGAAACAAAGATGATTCTGTTTATTTTTATTCTGGCATAAAATTATGACCTTGATTCATATATCAACCACAGTTGAACAAGCTTATTAAAAAAGAAATTTGAAAACAAACTATTCACTTGGGAGGCAGAGGCAGGTAGGTCTCTGTGAGTTCCAGGCTAGCCTGGTCTAAGCCATTTCTAGGACAGTCAGGGGTGTAACATAGAGAAAGCCTATCTCAAAAACCCAAAACCAAAACAATAACAACAACCAAGGAAAGAAAACAAATGTTTTTTGGCCAGATGTGACAGCTCACACCTGTAATCCTGCACTTGGGATGTGAAGTGGGGATAACAAATTCAAGGTCATCCTCAGCCACACTGTAAGATAGAGGCCAGCCTGAAATATGTAAGACCCTCTCTCAAAACAAGCAAAAAGTATTTATGTTAAACACACTACATGGAAAAGGCAGGCTGGAGTTCATTCAGAACCTACTTTGCAGTGCGTAGCTCTTCAAAACTTTTCTTACTTGCTTTTCAAGTGTATAAATGATCAAGTATAAGAAGAACAGTTACAATCCAAGCCGATGGATGTTTATTTATGAACTTGACCACAGAAGTGGCTACAAAGTTTTGACAAATTAATTAAAATGAGGTTTGGAAGATGGAGAAATAGCTCACATGTTAAGAGAATTTGCTGTTCTTGCAAAGGACCCAGGTTCAATTCCCAGCACTCACATAACTCACAACATGCTATATCTCCAGTTCCAAGGGATCCAAATGTCCCCTTTGACCTCAGGAGGCTCCTGCATACATTCAGTACACATACACTCAGGCACGTATATACATACACACATAAAATAAATAGATTTAGCCAGGCATGATATTGTACACCTTTAACCCCAGAACTTGGGAGGCAGAGGCAGGTGGATCTCTGTGAGTTTGAGGCTAGCCTAGGCTACAAAGCCATTTCTAGGACAGCCTGGGCTATTACACAGAGAATAATTGAAGAGAAAGAAACAAGATTTAAAATAAATAAAATTGGGTTTTTACTATCATAAAAAGATCTAACCATATGCTGCCTAAGGGTATCCACTGAACTCTGGGATAATCTTTTCTGTTACAATTTTATACTTTTAGGTATATAGTTCTGTGAATTCTGACACATATCTACAGTCATGTCACCCTAACAAAGACACAAAACAATACAGTAAATTTTGGGACAACCACCTAATAAGAGCTAACTAAAAGCATTTATTTCAGTAGCAATTTTTTTAACCATGCTTGAAATAGATAAAACAGGATCTAAAAATTTAGACCAGAGCCAAGCATGGTAATGTAACCCTTAATACTAGCAATCAGCAGGCAGATCTCGAGTGCCAGCCCACCCAGATCTACATAGGGAGTTCCAGGCTGGCCAAGGCATCATAATAAAACCCTATCCCAACACTTATACTAATAAAATAAAAATGTAGGTGAGTATTTGATGAAAACAGAGAAATGGTCATTCTCTACTTCTAATCCTGTCTCTAAGTCAGTCCAAACTACCCACTGATCCGCCCTTTCACTGAGTTGTAAATTTGCCTATCTCTTCATACTGTAACTTCCTGCTATTCAAATAGTTCTTTATTCTTCCACTTTGGACTTAAAAAGTCTTTCCACAAAAACCCGATTATCTTCCGCAGTAATCCTACTGTATACCCAAGTGTTCAAGTCAGACCTGATGGTGCGTGTCTTTAATCCCAGCTGTCAGAAACAGAGGCAAGAAGGTCTCTGTGAATTCAGGACAGTCAGGGCTATTGAGCTCCTGTCTCAGAAAAACAAAAAAACGAAACAGCACAAGAGTCAAACTAAAATCCGAGGAGTCAGCCTTCACTCTCCACTCCACTCTCCACCTCTACCTCAACTCCCCACCTCCCAATTCTAGTCAATATTATCCTAGAACTACATCCCAAACGAATCTGTTTTTTCTTGATCACATCAGTCCAGGACACCAATCTACTAGAAATTATTTTCCTTGAAATACTATACTCTCCCATGCCTACTAACAGTGAGCTCATTTTTTGTTATGGCTTCTTCGATAGTTTTCCTTCTACCCAGAATGCTTTTCCCTCATCCTTGTAAATACCTACTGTAATCTTTCCAAGGGAAATTAAATGCTTCCTCCTTCCTCTCAATGTGTAGATCTCTTGCTGTTAGGATTATTATTATTCTTTCCCACTAGACTGAGACTCCCTAGAGAGCGCTTGCTATGCTGCATTAGCCTTAGTAAGTCTGGCATCTAGGCGCAGGTATAATGCCCAGGAAATTGTAGGTGCTTAATAAATGAAGTAAATAAAAAAGGAATGAATATATACATCATGACTCAGATAAGTCAGCTTCTGGACCATTGACTTTCCTTGGCTAAGATTTCAGGCTCTCCATGTAGTAGTGATCTTTTGATTGTTACAGCAGAGAATATTAGTTATAACTCAGACAAGTAACTTAAAAACCTTTCTGTGTCTCAGACTCTTCACCTGTAAAATACAGATGATAATATCTTAGTACAGTGTTATGAACATTGAATGAGCTAAATGTGTAAAATGTCTAATGCAATGTTTGGGACTTGTGCTCAAATATTACTGTAATTATTTTTCACACTACTATGTCTCTAGGAAGGGAAAGGACCAGAGAGAGACATGTTCTCTATCACAGAAAAATACTCTTTGACGTACACTGGCAGAATGCCAGCCTAGTCTCTGTCATTCCCTGTGAATTTAATTACCTAGGGAAGTGCTCCTAGAAAAGAAATAAAAAAAAAAAAAGTTACTAATCAGCTTTCAGCCTTACATACTTTAAAGAGAAAGTGCTTGAGTTTTTGTTTTTGTTTTGCTTTGTTTTCTAAGCTAGGGCTTCTCTGTGTAGCCCTGGCTGTCCTGGAACTCACTCTGTAGTCCAGGATAGCCTCAAACTCAGAGACTTCTACCTTGAGCGCTAGAATTAAGGGTATATGCAACATCATTACCCAGCTGAAAGCGCTTGAGTTTAAAAATTACTATTATTATCTGTACTGCATTTTTTAAATTATGAATTTAAAATAAATACTAAATAAAAAATCCTTAACATTTTACTTTCAAACACAGTAACATCATTTTTCCTAAAGATTTACATCCATAATTATCTCCCCTATGAAATAATAATTTATATATCCTTGACATGCATTAAATATAACATGGGAGTGGAATAAAGGAGAAAGCCAGCATGAGTAAATTGAACACAATTATATAACAATTCCCTTTGACCTCCTCCCATTCTCTTGCTGCTTGTTCTTAGCCATAAAACACTTTTAAATGAAAATCTCTGGGCCAGCAAGATAGCCCAGTGGGTAAATTCACCTGTCACAAATCTGAGGAACTAAGTCAGAGGAACTACACAGTCCCCACACGTTTGCCCCCTGACCACCTTCACCAACCACAACATGTGCCATGTGTGTTCACACACATGCAAAATAGATAATATTAAAAATTAAAATCTCTACATGGCATTTGAAAATAAAAGATGAGAAGAAATGAGTTGCATGGAGAAGTTCTGTGCCTGAGGAGCCAGAAATGGGTACCAACATGAATACAGACCAGTTATTTCGTAAACCTCTTTATTCTTGGAAAATTCTGTAATAATTTCACTGTCAGAAAAAGCTAAAATCTAATTTTACAGGAGAGTAAGATCCACAGTAGTAGCAATATGCTTATCAAACTATACAGCAAAATAATTTGTACATAAATAACCCTTAATCTTTTTTTTCTTGTAAAAAATGACCACACTGTTTCTAGTTTGTTTAAAATTGGGCCATGGCTGTCTACTTTATCTTATGTTTCTATACTATACAAGTTAAAATATACTAAAAATAAGAGCAGTCCTCTGAGATACAACATAGCTCTCAGAAAGCCTTTCAACTACATCACAAATAAACTCTCCTCTCCAACCTGCTGACTGTAGCCTCTTTGTCATCTCACTCACCTGCCTTTCTCAAATTGATTCACAGCACTCTGAAAGCTAAAAACATTCCTCTTCCTCTTATCAGAATATTGCGTTTCCAGATCCAGGTCAAGTTCTACCTCGCCGCCCCAGTTCACTCTGAATTCCTATTATACTTACTGTAAACTAAATGCTATTTAGAACTCAGGAGCTGACAATGAACTAGAATGTCCAGAACTGTAATTCTTCTATAATGTCTCACTCAAATCTTACATACCCCCCTTTTAAAGATTTTATGCATCAGAGTGATTGTCTGCATGTGTATGTATGTATGCATGTGTGTATACACACACACACACAACATTATGCCTGGTTGCCTGGTACGGGGGCGGGGGGGGGGAGCAAAAGAGGGTGCAAGAACCCCGGGAATTAAAGCAAGAGCCTCCAGAATTAAAGCAAGAGCCCCTGGAATTAAAGCAAGACCCCCGGGGATTAAAGTTATGTACAGCTGTAAGTCGCTATGTGGGTGCTGGGAATGAAAATCCAGGCCTTTGCAAGAGGAGCAAGTGTTCTTAACTGCTGAGCCATCTTTCCAGTCTCACACATATCCTTTTGATAGAGATAATGACACCCAGGATAAGTGCTTATGAAAAATTAAAAAACTGGGGCTGAAGAGATGACTCAGCAGTGAGCCTCAGCAGTAGGACCTTTATCTACTGAGCCACAGCATGGGTCCCATTGCATAAGCTTTCACAAAGTAATGGCATTTGAGAAATCAATCCTAGGAGATCAGCATATAAAGATGTAAGCACAAGGATGTCTATGATAGTATAATTTACAGATTAAACTAGGGAAGAATGTTTAATCAACAAAGAGTTATGTATTCAGAAACTTGGGATATAACTATGTAGTGAAGTGTTTGGCTAGCATGCACAAAGCCCTGTGTTCTATTCTGAGAACCATATAAACTAGACATGATTACACATGCCTGGACTCACCGAACTTGAGTTAGAGACAAAAGAATCAGAAGTTCAAAGTTATTCCTATTATCCAGCAAACTCCAAGCCAGTTCACACACATGAGACCCTATCTCAAAAATACAAAACAGCCCAAACAGCCAGGCAGTGGTGGCTCACGCCTGTAATCCCAGCACTTGGGAGGCAGAGGCAGGTGGATTTCTGAGTTCGAGGCCAGCCTGGTCTACAGAGTGAGTTCCAGGACAGCCAAGGCTATACAGAGAAACCCCGTCTCGAAAAACCCAAAAAGAAACAAAACAAAACAAAACAGCCCAACTAACAAAATAAAATAAAAAGCAAACAAAACCACCCTAACTAAACAAAACACTAACATATTATGTATCCATACAACAATAGATGTCTATGATTCCTTTATTTGTAGTTTGTTTGTCTGTGTGTGTTTGTGTGGGAGGGGGGCATGCACCTGAGTGTGTGCATATGTAGAAACCAGATGAGGCTGTCAGGTCTTTTTCTCTGTCATTCTTTGCTTCATTTCCTTCAGACTGTGTCTGTCACTGATCAGAAGATCACTGTTTTCCCTTGACTGACAGGCCAGTGAGTTCCCAAGATCCACCTGTCTTCACTTCCCAGTGCTGGGGTTACATGTATATTACAGTCATTGACACTTTTTATGAGTTCTGGGGATTTGAACTCAGATCCTCATGCTTACACAGGAAACATTGTTCCTACAAAACCATCTATCAGCACTATTTTTGTTTTCATTTGTGATATGACCTCATGTGACCCAGGATAGCCTTAAGGTTCCTATATGGCTTATGCTGGTTTGAACTTAACAATCCTCCTGCCTCCATCTCTCAAGTGTTGAGCTTATAAGAGTGTGCCATTATACTTTGCTTTCCATGGAATTGCTTTAAAAAATCATGTGGTTCCCCCCCCCCCCACTGGCATAGAAAAGATATTGGTTTTTTGAGATTTTATTTTTATTTTGTGTGTCTGAGTGGTTTTGCCTGGCAGGTAGATGCAGTGCCCATGGAGGCCAGAAGAGGGAACTGGATCCTCTGGGACTGGAGTTACAGTTTTGAGCCACGGTGTGGAAGCTGGCAATTGAACCCAGGTCCTCTAAAAGAATAGCCAGTGTTCTTAACAGCTGAGCCATCTCTCTAGCATCGATATAGTGAATTTCTAAGGCACCTTTCTTCTTTTGATATAGAGCGTCACTATGTAGCTCTCAATGGCCTCTTACAGAAATCAGTCTCCCTCTGCCTTCCAAGTCTTGGAATTACAGGCGTGTGCCAACATACCTAGCTATAGAGGCAAATTTTAAAATAACTTATAACTCAATTTTTGAAAAAATACCTTTACATAAATATATAATACATACACGTGGATATTTTAAAAATTGTACAATAAGAGACAATGTTGGGCTTGTGAGATGGCTCAGTGGGTTAAAAACTTGATGTATCTCAGCCACTAAAAAAAAGACAAGGGGGGGGGGGGCCTGGAGAGATGGCTCAGCGGTTAAGAGCAGTGACTGCTCTTCTGAAGGTCCTGAGTTCAAATCCCAGCAACCACATGGTGGCTCACAACCTTTCATAATGAGATTTGATGCCCTCTTCTGGTGTACAGCTACAGTGTACTTACATATAATAATAACAAATAAATCTTAAAAAAAAAAAAAAAAAAAAAAAAAAAAAAAAAAAGACAAGGGGGACTAGAGAGATGGCTCTGTGGTTCTGAGTGTGTACTGCCCCCAACTGCCTGTAACTCAAGCTCCAGTAGGACCCAATGCCTCTGGCCTCTGCTTGCACTCCAGTGAACAAACCCATATACATAATCCTATTTATTCTACTGCTCCTTCTGTTCTAACTGTGAGAAAGGCAATAAGAAAGGAAATCACCCAGAAGCTTGAGGACCAACTAGCCTAGAACACATGGAGGGACAGAAACAAAACAGACAGACCCTACCTCAACAAAGTACAAGATGAGACCTGACTCCTGAGAATTGTCCTTTAACCTACACCACCCCCCACCCCCGTGGCATGTGGCATTCATAAACTTGCACTTTACACAAACAGTAACAAACGAATGGTTTAGAAAAATGAAAATGCCAACTGTTGTTAATTCCATGGAATGAGTGATAGGGTGTGTGTGGTTTTTTCCCACTTTTACTTTTTTTTCATGAATTATTTTATAACGAAAAAAAGAGAATGCTTTTATTATAAGAAAATAGATTTTAAAAAATTCTTTAAGGACCAGTGTATGGATTCATCACATCATCTATTATTATCACTACTTAAGGAAAGATAAGGTAGCTCATGAAGAGTAGTAGTCTCTAACAGTATATCAAAGTTAGTTAACTAAATCAGCTCCTTTCCTCCCCACCCCCCCATGCAGTCCAATCTGGCTTTGAACTTATTATATAGCCAAGGATGTCCTTGAACTCCTGATCTGCCTGCTCCTACTCCTCACTTATGGGCCTAAATCACCACACCTGATTTATGTGGCATTGCAGATCATACCCAGAGCTTCTGGCATGCCAACTAAGGTGCATACCCAGCTATCTTCTTCAATGTGTTTCCAGAAGTTCCCAAAATAATTTAGAGTCATTCTCACCAAAGGAAGTTTTTCACCTCTGCAGAATATATTTCCAAAAACAGGGTGGATGACCATGAGTCAAGTCAAATTCCAAAGGTTAACCATCACTACAATCCCACTGCTTTGGCATCGCTGATGAACAGTACATTAAGACCATCCTGCACTGTGCCTTGGTGTTGACAGGCTGTTGACTTCATCAGCTTTCATAGCCATTCCATTTCAAATGTTCATCTGTACTACCATATCTTAAAAAAAAAAAAGACTAATTGTATTTATGTGTGTTTGAATAAATGCATATATGAATGTGTTTGTATATATCAAGGTACAAATGAAGGGCAGAGAGGGAGTTGGATCCCTCAGAGCTGGAGTTACAGGTGTCTGTGGGATGCCTACCTTGTTACACAGGAACTAAGATCTGAACTCCAGTTCTCAGGATTCTGCTTCAAGCCCTCTTAATCACTGAACCATCTCTCCTGCCCCTACTCCCACATTCAATTCTGGAACTTTCTTCATTCTTTAGATACTAACTTGTGAAGAATCAAGATGAAGAAAATAATTTTAAAAGCTACAGGGAAGAATTAACTGGGAATCCTAAAACTACAGGGAAAAAAAGACAGTACATGTCAAGTATGGTGACCAAATGAAAGCACATTATACAAAAAAGCAGCCAAAGATACATAATAGACAAACTAACACATCAAAACTGGCTGTAGATGTTACCATTTTTATAAATCTTGGTTAATCATTTTTATACAAATGAATTTTTTCTTGGAAATGGACTGTGTTTTGAACTTCATTTGCCCTTCCAAAACTCAGTGCAAAAAGACCCACCTGCCTGCTACTGGGAATGCTTCTACTAAATATTAATCTAAAACCAACCACTTTCCAAACCAGCTCCTTCTGACTGTTTTATAACTTCTAACAGACCCACCATTCATCTAAGCTTGACATTCCAAAGCCATCTTCAATTCCTTGTCCAGTGTCCATCTCTCCTGAACTGGTCCCACAGGTCCTCAGATCCAACCTACTTTCTGTTCTCTACAGCCAACATCATCCTGATTTGCACTACCACACTTCTTGTTCAGATAACTGTGACAGGCTAACTAGTCCCCACACTCCAAGATTTTCATCCATTAAATTTATCTCATTTGAGATGTCATTTAGACACTGTAAAGACCATCAATAAGCATATAGTATATAAATGTATTACCTTAGTGTCTGATTTCACTTGAAGCTCCACTCATATATCTGCCTACTTAACGTATTTATACTTAGCCTCTTTCACATCCCAAATCTGACATGTCTAAAACCGAACTCCTGATTTCTGATCTTCCATCTAAATTCCACACCTACTCCCATTCCTCTTTATCTTTCACTCTCAACTCAGTAAGTGACACCTCTACCCATCCAGTTTCTTGAGCCAGAAACCTGGAATCATTCATGACATTTCCTTTCCCACAACCCCCACATTCAATCTATAATTAAATGGATTCCTTCTTTGACATACTTCTCAAACACAGTCACTTCTCTCCCTCTTCTCTGTCACAGTCCTACCTGCAAAGATTTCAGGCATAGCACAGGAATTAGAATTCTTGCAGAGTCCCTAGGTCGGCTATCCTAACAAACAGCACTGTAAGAACTAGACCTCATTTCTTAGTTCTTAAGGGAGCATTGTCTCTTGCTCCCCCAATTTTAGCCATGTTGGCCTCCTTGCTGAATCTTTGGACACACCAGACACAGATATGCCTCATAGCTTTTGCCCCTGCTCTTGTCTCTCTGACCTCCAACAGACATTTTCTTAAACATTATCTATACAGAGCCTACAAAGGGCCGGGCAGTGGTAGCGCACACCTTTAGTCCCAGTTAATCCCAGCACTTGGGAGGCAGAGGCAGGCAGATTTCTGAGTTCGAGGCCAGCCTGGTCTACAGAGTGAATTCCAGGACAGCCAGGGCTACACAGAGAAACTCTGTCTCAAAAAACCAAAAAATAAATAAATAAACCCATGAATATTTTGTGAACAGAAACAGGAGGTATGAAGAAAGCACTTCTCAGTATCCTCAAGCACAATGGTTTCGAGGAAAAGCACTTGTGACTGATTTTGGAACTCAACTAGCTTCTTTTTCATGAAACACTACTTTTTCCTGGAAAAAGAACAAACTAGTTATTCAGACATAAATAGATTTTCTTGAAAATGAAGTCTGTCACATTAAGGAAAACAACTGACAGTATTTGTTGCCAATGATAAAATCTGAGCATTTAATGAAAAAAAGTTACAATTTTGGGTAATTGTAACTGCTTGACAGCTTCCCAACACTGATTTTTTTTTTTCATAAAAAGAATGGTGATCATAACTAAAGTGTTTTTTGAAAATGATGTTTTAGACATTTAGAAGATCGGCTGAACTCAGTGAGTCAATAATTTTCCAAATGACAAGTGCCTGAGACTATTGATAAAATCCATTCAACTGTCTACTTGTTTCAGCTACTCAGGAAGACAGAAGGATCTCCTGAAAGTTTGGAACCAGCTTTGGCAACACAAGGAGATATGATCTCTTTAAATAAATAACTTATTCAAATGTAAGATATATCAACATATGTCAATACAACAATTACATCAATATAATTTCAGATTAACAGTGCAAACTAACTTAGAAGGAAACTAATGTTTGTCAGTTGTATTATAATATCAAATATATGTGATTCTCTGAAATGGCTATAAAAATACCTCTCCCTTTTCTAACTTTCCTTTGAGACTACATTTCCTTCCTGTATTTCAACAAAAATAATCTATCACATCAGCTTGAATATAGAAGCAAAGAGCCAGGAACATGGCTCAGTTGGTAAAAGTACTTGGCAGGAAGCCCTGACAACACTGAGTTTGATCTCTCGAATCCATGGGGTTTTTTTTGTTTTTGTTTTTGTTTTTTAAAAAAAAAAAAAAAAAAAAAAAAAAAGCCCAGCCGGGCGGTGGTGGTGCACGCCTGTAATCCCAGCACTCTGGGTGGCAGAGGCAGGCGGATTTCTGAGTTCGAGGCCAGCCTGGTCTACAGAGTGAGTTCCAGGACAGCCAGGACTATACAGAGAAACCCTGTCTTGAAAAAAGCAAATCCAAAAAACCAAAAAAAAAAAAAAAAAAAAAAAGCCCAATGGGTGACAGACATCTGTAATCTAGCACTGTGATGGGGAGATGGGAGAATCTCTCAGTAGAATCTTTCACAGGCTCCGAGGCTGGCTAAACTAAAGTATGCAACACTGCAGAAATAAGAGACTCTTCCTCAAAAATAAGGTAGAGGACAAGAAATGACTTCTGAAAGTTATCCTCTGATCCTTACATACTCACAATAGCACAATGTGCTCATTCTCTCTCTCTCTCTCTCTCTCTCTCTCTCTCTCTCTCTCTCTCTCTCTCTCACACACACACACACACACACACACACACACACACACAAACAACAACAACAATAATAAAAGAATATAGAATCCTAGGAGTGCTCACACCTTTCATCCCAGGACTGGGAGGCAGAGACAGGCAGATCTGGTCTACACAGTAAGTTCCAGGACAGCCACAAATAAGTAAAAAGATTATCTCAAAAAGAAACATGCTTTTAGTCGCAGCACTCAGGAGGCAGAGGTAGGCAGATCTCTGAGTTAGAGGCTAGCTTGGTCTACAGAGTGCCAGAACAGTCAGAGCTAAATAGATAAACCCTGTCTTGAAAAACCAACCAACTAAACAAGAATATAGAACCAGATATAAAATTTTAGTTTATCTGTCTTTTATTAAGGTAAACATTAAAGGGATTTTCAACCAAACTTATTAATTTTTCAAGTCTTTTGTTTATTTAGTTGGTTGGTTTTACTTTTTTGACAGTTTCTCTGTCCTGGATGTCCTTAAACTCACTCTGCAGACCAGGCTGTCCTTGAACTCAGAGGTCTGCCTGCCTCTTGCTTCCCAAGTGCTGGGCTTAAAGGAATGTACCACCACCACTTGGCTCAATTTTTTTTTAAATACTACTTAGTTTAAAACAAGATGAAGACTTCAGTTTATTTTTGAGACAGAGTCTGACTGTATAGTCCTAACTGGCTTAGAACTTACTACATAGACCAAGCTAACCTCAAATTCAAGAGCTCCACCTGCCTGAGTGCTAGGGTTAAAGGCACTCCTCCCCATGCCTGGTGACAAGATTTTATTTTTAAAGTTAAAAAAAAAAATAAAAATTTTAAAATGTTTTTCTTGACTTTTTAAAAATATATTTTAATATATTTTCTTTTGTTAATATGTTATATGAATTTAGAGTGTGCATGCCATGGCATACAAAGTGAAGGGTGGAAGACAACCTGTAGGAGTCAATTCTCTTCTTCCACTATGCTGGCGGCTCACCTTTACCTGCTGAGCCATCTCTCCAATCCTGTATTCTATGTTCTAATTTAGTAATGACCAATAGATGCAACCCACATTTAAAAAGCAAACAAAAAACCCTCAAGACACTAAGAATTTTAAGATTCTAAAGAGTCCAAAGATTCATTACTCAAAGAAAAATTGTCTCTAAATCCAGCCATTCCCCCACATTTCTATTTATATCAAACTTCCCCTTCCCCATAAACAACTGGAGTTGAACCTGGGGCACATATGTGGCCCATGGGAAATCAAGCCTTGGCCTGGCCAAATCAGATCTCCCTTAGGAATCTGAATTAAGCTTCATGGAAACTGAAGTTTATTTATAGAGCACCAGAGTCTACCAGTTCTTATTGCTGAAGTCCATGCAACTGTTTTGGTTCCAGGACTTTCTAAAATCTAGTTGTTTGGCTTTCATTGTGCTATACAGCTGCTATATATCTTTTCCATAATCTCTTTGTTTAAGTAGGTTCCATTTCCTTATTATCAGGGTTTTAACATTACTGGACAGGGTGACTCACACTTGTAATCCCAGCATTTAGGAAGTTGAGTCAGGAGGATTGCCACAAATTGGAAGCCAGTCTGAGATAAACTGAGATCATGTCTCAAAAATAATGAGAGAAAGAGAGAGAGAGAGAGAGAGAGAGAGACTTTTATATCAAGTTCAATACCAATGTTAATACCAAAACTGTTTTATTGGTGTCTTTATATAATTGTAACAGGTCTCTTTCCATGTAAAGATCTTATATCTATGTAAAAACAAAAACCACACAAACAAAACAAAAAAATGACTTGAAATTATACTCATTCAGAACAGTTATTAGTTACTTGATACGAAAGCAAGGCTTAATTTTTCCCCCTTTTGGAGGTTATGATATGTCACATGAATATATTTCAATGGCAAATGACTACATTAAAATGTACCAACCAACTAGACGGGCTTTTTTCAAGACACTTGATAAACATAAAAAGGAGACACTGTGCCTTGTTTATCAAACAAAAACAATTACTGTAAGTCTAGGAAAGCAGTACAGTAATAGCACAAGGAGGCCGGCCAGCCAATGGCACAGGACAAGAAGGCCAGCCAGCCAACAGCACAGAACAAGACAGGCCAAACAACCAATGGCACATAAAGAGAATAGAGAGAAAACCCTCACATACACAGACAAACACAAATGACATTTTAACAAGAGTTGGGAACAGCTGAATTATCTAAAACATGGGGCTGGGTCATTGAGTTATTCTCATGGAAAAGTAGATCCTTGTTTTAAAGTTTTCTTATAGAAAAAAGTTTAATCCTTCCCACACTATCAAAATAAATTGACAGTAGAGACCTATATGTAAAAAGCACAACTATAAACACATGAGAAAATAAGACGCAATTATTACCCTAATATAAGAAAATTCCGTTTGTAAAGCAAACACACAGAACAAAACAAAACCAAACAAACAACAAAACCAGGTATGGTAGCATATGACTGCAAGTTTAGTACTAGGGAAGTAGAAAAACTACAAGTTTGAGGCTAGACCAGGTTATATAAACATCAAAGGGACAACAAAATAGGTCTGATATAGTTTATCCTGGTCATGATGACTCACACTTATAATATAGACTCTAACACTTGAGAGACTAAGGAAGGAGGATCATGAGTTTCAAGCCAGCCCAGTTATAGAGTGAAACTCAGTCCCAAAAACAAACTTAGGGAACTGGAGAAATGGCTCAGCAGTTAAAAGCACATACTACTCTTCCAGAGAACCAGAATTCAGTTCCTACATCATGTGGCTCAAAACCACCGGTAACTCCAGCTCCAAGGGATCCCACGGCCTCTTCTGGTCTGCATGGCCACCCACATACTCAGCACACAGAAACATACACATAAACAAATACATAAAACCCTAATGAATCTTTTAAAAATTAAAGATAAATAAAATAAAACTTACAACTCAACTTCAATAAAAGATAAAGCTAAAAAAAGAATTCAACAACACCCGTTAGGATGCCAGTATCAAGAAGAAAAAAAGTGTTGGTAAGGATGTGGAGAACTTGGACCGCCTGTGTTGATGGGAATGTAAAATGGTACAGGCACCATGAAAAATGGAATGAAGGATCTTGAAAAAAATCAAAAATAGAATTACCATATGATCTAGGAATTCTAACTCTAGGTCTATACACTAAAGAATTGAAAGCAACATTTTAAAGAGAAGTTTGTATACCGATTATTCACAGCATTTCTAAGCTAGATTCTGAAAGTCAACAATGTCAGACAAAGGGACTGGAGAAATAAATACTCAGCTATTAAGAGCACTGGCTGCTCTTCCAGAGACCCAGGATTTGGGTCCCAGTGCCCAATGGCAATCTACAACTACCTGTCATTTCTTCTCCAAGTGACCCAACACCCTCTTCTGGCCCCTGTGGACACATGTGCACAAACACTCTTGTAGGCAAACATCCAAACATAAACTAAAAATAAATAAATCTTTCTAATAAAAGACGTTTTTTAAAAGGCTTATAATCCCAGTGTTGAGAAGACAGTTAAAAGCATCCTTGGGAAGCTTGCTGGTCAATCTATACCAATTCCTAAGCTCCAGGTCAATAAGAGACACGTCTCAAAGAACTTGGTTAAGTGTTCTAGGAATAATACCCAAAGTTGCCCTTTGGCCTTTACATATATACATACATACATACATACATACATACATACATAAAAAATGATTTTATATAACTGGGTGATGGTATGAGAGTAGCATTATTCTTTATACTTTTCTACATGTTTAAAGGAGATCACATTTAAGATTATCTATCACTTTGGGGGTGAATATGAGTGCATGAGGAGGCAGAGGTCAATGTCAGGTGTCCTCTTCAATCGTCTTCTCCTGTGAGACAGGCTCGTCACTGAAACTGGACTTCACTAAGTTGGCTAGACTGTCAAGCCCCAGGAATATTCCTGTCTCTGCCTCCTGGCACTGGGACTATGGGTATGAAGTACCTTGCTGGTTTTCAGTGGGTTCTAGAGATCGATACTCAATTTATCAAGTGAGTTTCTCTAGCCTCTACTTTGTGTATGTGTGTGTCTTTAAAGATTTATTAATTTATTTTATATATGTGAGTGCACTGTCACTCTTCAAACACACCAAAAGAGGGCATCAGATCCCATTATGGATAGTTGTGAGTCACCATGTGGTTGCTGGGAATTGAACTAGGGACCTCTGGAAGGGTGTCTGAAGACAGCTACAGTATACTTACATATAATAATAAATCAATCTTTGGCTGGAGGGAGTGGTGCTCAGAGCAAGCAGGTCCAGAGTAAGCACAGGTCCTGAATTCAATTCCCAGCAACCACAGGATGGCTCATAACCATCTGTGCAGCTACTGTACTCAAATACATAACATAAATAAATAAATCTTTAAAGAAAAAGAGAACCAACTCTTGGAAGTTATACTCTGACTTCCACACATGCCCTGTGGTACACATGTAACCTGATATGCACATGTTTACACAAACACAATAAATAAATAAATTCAAAAATAAAGTATGACTATAGTAATAAGAATAATGGCCCAGGTGCTCCTTCAAAACTAACTTTAAAGTATTTTCCTGTAATGGGAGCTTTATAAATACAAAAGTGAAAGAAGGAACTGGATTCAATTTATTAGCAAATATGTCCACAGAGCCTTGCAGAGTAATTTTACCATGCCTGAAAACAAACACAAGAAACAGGTGTGTTTCCTCAAATACACAAGCAGAATGTAATGTGGAGCCAGTATTGTTATGAAACCAGACTGAGAATAAATAACCTTATAAATGCAAGATGGTAAAGAGAACTTGGGAAATGAATTTTAGATAGGTATCAAAGTACTGCTATTGTCTTGCTCTTAGTAACATAAAATTATTCCAAGTATCACTGCATAGGAAGCATCTCATTAAACATTTTTTACTAAGGCAAGAATTAGTCTAGATCCTAAGAACAGGTACAAATTAGCCTTCATTAGTGTGACAGAGTTGCAGAAAGCACTCAGATGAGCAGACTTTTTCCTAAGTCTATAGTACACAGTATCACAGGATGCACCAATGTTCCAGACCCTGAGTTAAGACAACTGGAAATCAGAGGTCATGGTTTGGCTGAAATTTTTCCCTAATTAAGAACAATTTGTCTTGCTCCTTTTTAAAGATGGAAATCTAATGATAATGAAAAATATATGCTGTAACAGCAGAATCTTACATAACATTCATGTGGAAATTTTAAAAGAAATGCTTTAAATGAGGAAAAGGAAAGAAAAGCAAATACTTATGCACATCCCCACAAAGACCTCTTTTATATAATGTTAGAACACTACATGCTCCAAAAAGCTTGTGTGACAAACTCCCTATGTAGCTAATGAATGCCTTCAACTTCCTCCTGCTCTGACCTCCCAAGTGCTTGGATCATAGGTGTGGGCCAGCAAGCCCAGTTTTGGTGGTGCTAGGAATCTAATCCAGGGCTTCCTGTATGCTAGGTAAGCACTCTAAGAACTGAGTTACATCCCAGCACTCATTTCCTTATATTTCACCCCAGGAAAAAAAAAGCAACATTGCAACACTGCCTTCAAAGTGGGGTTGGGGAGTGGGGGGCGGGAGAAAGACAGAGACAGAGACAGAGAAGGACACACAAAACACAAACACACAGAGAGAGAGAGAGAGAGAGAGAGAGAGAGAGAGAGAGAACTCCAATATTTTCTAAAACCAACTTTATGTTTACATGGAAGAGAGCAATGGGACACTTGGAAGATAGCACTTGGGACACTACCTATCTTTCACAAAGAATGTTCAAGATAAAGAAGTTGTGATTTCTAAGATCTAGATCTTAGCAATGCCAGCAGCACAGAGAGTCAAACACTAGGAATAAAGAGTTAAAATAAGGGCAACTTTGTTTTTCATAATTTAGCTGCAGAGCCTCATAAAGGACATGAACAACCTAATGTAATAAAAGAGAAACTGCAGAAAGGTAAAGTGTGGGGCTGGAGAGATGGTTCATTGGCTAAGTACACTACTGCCCCTCTAGAGGACCCAAGTTCAATTCCCAGCACCCACATAGCGGTTCATAACTGTTCAGGGGATTTCTTGTAGTATCCAAGGGCACTGCATTCATACAGTGCACAGACATATATACAGGCCAAACACCATACACATAAAATAAAAATAGGGTTAAAAATTTAAAAATAAGAAAAAAGAAAGGTAAAGCAAGGGCTGCACATCTGGGACAGAAAAAAATAGTCAGAAACTTCTTGTACCAGAAAGCAAGAATGCACTCAGATCGCTGAGTTGAGAGGCCTCCAGAGGCAAAACAGAGAACATCTTGAGCATCATAAAAATGTTGTAACTGTTAGTAAGACACAATACTTTAAAATCCATGCTTTCAAGATGATACTAAGAGAAAGAAAAAGAAACTATTCATTCGCTACCAGTAAAGATGACAACTTGAGCTATGGGAGAACCCAGACAGAGAGCTTACTTGCCTCTCATGTTCCAGGCCTTAAATACATCTCCAGGCCTGTGGTTTGTCTGTAGCCTTTCTAAATTGCCTATTAATTACACTACCTCCTTACTCGGGGCAGTAGTGGTGCATGCCTGTAATCCCAGCACTCTGGGAGGCAGAGGAAGGCGGATTTCTGAATTCGAGGCCAGCCTGGTCTATAGAGTGAGTTCCAGGACAGCCAGGGCTATACAGAGAAACCCTGTCTCGGGAAAAAAAAAACAAATGCAAACAAAACAAAACAAAAAAAATTATACTACCTCCTTATTCAGAAAATATTAAATGGAAAGAAAGAGTCACCTCAACCTTTTATTGTAGAAACTGTAATTTACTCCTAACAGATAAGGGAAAGTTTTATAGAAAATAAAAAACTAGCCAAAGGAAAAGAATGGCAGAATTTTTTAAATCACCATTTTACAACTAGTTAATTAACTGAGAACAGGAAGGTCATTACATTAGGAGAAAGGCTACTAAAAAAGTAACAGCAGTCAGAATGGGACCATTTTAAATGCTATCTCCTAGTTATAGAAGGAGGAAATTTCACTGAAAAGTTTGAGCTTCATCACCTTAAAACATACAACTAAACTGTATAACATTAACAGAAGCTCTAGTGCTGTTTCTCCTAACACTGTTTACAGGAATCTACACAAGCCTGTAGGTCTCAGGATCATCTTATATGATTATTATTGAAACCAAGAAAACAATCAGAAAATTCTAAGAGATGATGTACACTGGAACACAAATGGCCTGATCTCTTCAAAAAGCAAAAGTCACTAATCCTGAGTAGCTTCAAATAGTTCTGAAACTAAAGAAACGTGTTTGAAGGGGAATAATACAATGATAGGTACAGTGGTGCTCGCCTTTGATTCCAGGACTTGAGGGGCAGAGGCAGGTGGCTCTATAATACAACAAGTGTGAACAATTAAAGTGGGAGACAGAAGGGTAATAACTGTACCTTTTTACTTTTCTGTATGTTTGAAACGTTCAATAGTTGAACCAAACAACACAGACCCCAGCATACACTTCCTCCAGAAAGCCCTCCCAAACTAACTCTTTCAGCCCTTTGTCACTCCTCTCAGGTCTTCTCAGAGTAGAACACAACCATAGTATTATTTACTTTTATTTTCTATCTCTTATTTCACAGTCAGTACATCTGGTAAGATCACAATCTCTTTCAGGTACAGACATCTCTTCGTTCCTTCATTCATTCCTTTTCGGGGGAGGGGGGAGGCTGGATCTGGGGTGGGAGGGGTCACTATGAAGTTCTGGCTGGCCTTAAACCCACATCGGATCTGTGTGCTTCTGCCTCTTGAGAACTGGGATTAAAGGTGTGCTCCAACATACCCAGCCTTTCCTCTTTCTTTACAGCTCATAATCAGGTATTCTGCAGTCAGAAGACTGCTAAGGCCAACATTCTGGTGGAGAAGATTCACACTTAGTAAACCATCTTAGCCACCTTTTCAACTCAACGAAAAACAGCTCACTTGCCTTTGCTCATAGCTACCAAAATGATATCGCAAAACATTACATAAGCTTTTGGAGTTCCACACAAAGAAACTAGAACTGAGAGTGACGATGCGGAGACTGGAATCTGTCTCGTCCGCCTTCCCAGAACTGCACTGGGCTTGCTGTTACCCAGGCGTCTGCTGTCCCTATGGCATGGCTCTCACGGAAGAGTGCCCTCCAAAACTCTTGACATACAAATCAGTGACAGTTTGTCCACAACTCCTCAGTGTAATGAAATTTATGAAACTATATAATGAGATTAAAAGTCTCAGAGGAAACACACAGATGAGCTGTTGGCAATAATATAAATTCACACACCTCTATGGAAAACAATACTGCCAACATTAAAAATGCATACACCCATTCATCTGGTACTTTCACACACACACAAAAAAATCTAATCCAATAGACACTAGTACACATAAATTGTGGCTCTGAAAACCTAATGCTTCCTAAGAACTCGTTGAACGATGGCATATCATATACAGTACAACCCTTGTCACTTTTTAAAAGGAGATACTACATATACTACATGATCACGAACATAAATTGAGTGAAAAAAATAAAAAATGTACAGTGTCTTATCATTTGTGAAAAACAGACACCAAAAACTCTGTATGCATTTGTTGTTCAGACACTGGAAGGAGAGGCTGCCTTTGAGAAGGTAACTTGACAGACAGAACCATGGAAGCTTTTCATTCTTACTGTGGATCTTTCGGATTTTTTTTTGACATGTTTTTATTTTTTAAACAAATTTCTGCACCAATATGAATTAATTAACAACTTATCTTAATCCTAAAAGCATCCCATGCTTTTGTATCATGAAAAATGTAAATAAGGCTTTCAGTGAATTCAGAGATAAATGTTTCCAGATAAGAACAAAGCATCCTGGAAGAAAGCCTACAGAGAAGAAAGACAGGGATTACCTCATTAGCTTCACTTCTAGATTTTACAACAGCCTGATCCAGGCGAGGAGGTACACCACATAAAATATTTCCAACTACCAAACTAGCCACTGTAATAACCTCTTTTAAGAGGTGTAGTCACCAAAATACCAAAAGGACGCCAAGTGCCCTAATCCTAAATGTGAAGTTGACACAATAACTTATACTACTGGGGATATTAGGGGTCGGGGGAGTGAGTACCCAGCTCTTTCCCAACACAGGATGATATAGGTGCTCCTGCCCCCAACCCCTGTGCTGCTTCGTGTTATATCTCTTGGTTCCAAGTGCAACGTGGCAACAGGAAACAGCACAATGGGCAGCAGAACCACATAAAGCCCAGTGTTACATGAGGAAGTGAAAAGTATGTATACACTTTAAAGCCCAAGAACATAAGGTTCTATGGTTAAAATGCCAACTAAAATATGCCTTGTAAGAATACCAATGAAAGAACACAAAGGAAAGGGAATTTCAAAACAAGGGTGATTCATGTCCCACTCCCAAGAGTCTGAGGCATTAGGTAGCCAGACAACTGAAAAACAGAACATGCCCCTCCCCTTTCCATCCTCTCCACCTAACAACAATTTAGCTATTCATTTCAATACAATTCAGCAAACTTTTTGCTAGTAGAAAATGTTTATCTTTGGGACCAAATGTATACCTAGCACTCGAGAGGCAGTGGTAAGCAGCTCTCTGTGCATAGTCAAGACCAGCTTGGTCTTCATAGGGAATTCCTGACCAGCCATGGCTACACAAGAATTTGACTGTGTCAAAAACAAATAAAAAACCTTTTTCCCTCCATGATAGAACTAAGACAAAGTTTCTAAGAGGAACAGCACAGCAGCAAACTAAAGAACCAAGTAGAGTCTGTCAGCTAAAACCCTGGGTCCTAAGTTACTGGAATATTTTTGTGAAGTTCCTCATTTTAATTTTTTAAAACTTGCCAAAGAATTATCGCTCAAATTATTTGAAACTAATACTTCTGGACAAGTTGTTCAATTGTTTCAGCCTGACTCTGTTTTCTTATGGTCATAGAATGTATAACTAAACTGTACAACTAAATGTAAAACTAAACTGAAACACTATGGAAGAACTTACACACACACACACATAAAGGACCAAATAGGTCACACGAAGTAATAGGGCTGAAATGAAGCTACTGATGTCTTGATTTCCGTTTTGTTGTTACCTCAAGCCTTAAACTGTGTGTCGCACTTATCTCTTCCTAATCTACTCTGTAAAGGCCTACTCCAAATTTTACTAAAGAGAAATTCCCACAGTAGTTTCTTTTCTATGGACCTTTTAACAAGTCCTTTTTAACAAAATCCCCTGCCAAAACAAACGACTTGGACTTACTCCTAAACTTAGGGGAAGTTTGTAGTAAGGTTTCAGCATGACGGCAGGAGTGGTGGAAAGGGAAGTAATTCTAGAACTAGAAGTTGCAGTTAAGTTTCAAAAAGAGGGGTCAGTGTGGGACACGTTGGCTCTGGGAGGCGTTGGTAGTCTGGGAGTCTCTAGGGCAACACCAGATGCAAATAGTGCTTTGTCCTTAAATCCCTCGCATAATTTAAATTCTCCCTCTCGGATCGGAGCGACAAGCTCACTATTGGGTGGCAAGTCTAGTGAAGAAGGCGGGCTCGTGGTCAAGGGGCTCTTTATCCCGCAGGTCCCTGCAAAACAGCAATGCGCATGCGTCCTGAAGCAGCGAACAGGCACCCGGAGCTCCTTCACATTCGAGCATGCGCAGTTCACCATCTCGCCGCAGGCGACAGCTCACTATTTGGCAAGGGGGATGGGGTTGGGGATATGATGGTGAGGGAGGCAGGAGGCAGGGGGCGCGTTTGTGTTTCCAGAATGCTTGAGGTAGGAAGAACAGACGACTGACTAGGCTCTGGCTTCCTCAGGCCATGAAACCAACATAGGAAATGGGGCAGAGAATAGTACATTAGGGAAAGTGTGTGTTGGGGGTTTAGTCACTTCTCAAGGAAAACCCCCGCACCCCGACAGGCCAACCCCCTTCTTCGACTCTTGACACACACACACACACACACTCACCTGAGAACGGCGGCGACAGCTGCTGGTCCCTGTCCCCCTGCGCTCGCCTCATACTGCCCGCAACATCCGGGACCTGCGGGACCGCCGATACACAAATACACTCTTGGAGCGCGCACACACACACAAACACACACACACACACACATACACACACACACATACACACACACACATACACACATACACACACACATACACACACACATACACACACACACACACACACATACACACCGACACACACCGGCCTGGGCGTCCTGTCGTCAGCACGTCGACGCAGCGAGCGCGTACCCGCCGGGCCCCACCCCGCGCGGCCTCCTCCCCCGGCTTCCCGCCCCGCCCCACCCCTCCTCGCCCCGCCCCGTCCGGCCCCGCCCCACCCCGCTCTGCTTAGGACTCTCCAGCTCCTCCTCTTTTAAGACTCCGCCTACCTTCCCTAGTGCGCAAGCGTCGCGAGGTGGTGCCAGAGCCCGGGGATTTAAGCGGAAGGCGGGGCCAGAGTGGAAAGAGGCGGGAACTCGGAGGGGGTCGCGTGCAGCGCTCAGAAGTTCGCCTTGAGGTGCGAGGACGGAATGGAGGAAGGAAGCTGAGATCCAGGGACGGAGTAGGTGGAGCAGCAACAGGCATTTCACAACTGAAACCTAGATGTGCAGTTTGTGGATTACTGATGACTTTGCTCTTACTTTCTTTTTAGCCAACTCTCCGCTAAAAGACTTTTTAAAGAACTTTTTACATGTGTTTTAGTTTGTTTTATTTATTTAATTTTTTTGAGATAGGGCCCTGCTATGTAGGATTGGCTGGCCTAGCACTCTCTTTGTTGACAGGCTGGCCTTAAATTCATAGAGATCCATGCCCATTAAGCCTAGCCTGCAAATGCTAACTTTTATAAAGTATTTTGCTAGGGTACTATGAGGCACACCTTTAACCCCAGAACTCGGGAGGCAGAGGAGCTCTGTGAATTTAAGGCCAACTTGGTTCTACATACTGGGTTCAAGGTCAGCCAGAATTTCAAGGTGATTACCATGTCTCAAAAACTAAATAAATAAATTAGCATTTGAAAACCATAACCAAAGAGTCATTCTTTCTGGGAAAGGCAGGTGTGTGTGTGTGTGTGTGTGTGTGTGTGTGTGTGTGTGTGTGTGTGTGTGACCCTACAAAGAAGTCTGATTCTGTGACAATTTCTGTCTCATGTCTTAGCTCCCATGGACCAAAAGTGATTCTGGAGTTGGGTAGAATTGTTTCAGAACATCTTGGCCCTGGAAGAAAGCTGTCACCTTTGTGTTGAAGTAATGTCAGCAATAGGATATTCGTTATTGTTACATTCTTTGATTAACCTTAAACTTAAAAGATTTTATTACTGAATCAAGTTCTCAAAATCAAAAGTAGTCTGCCTCCTGCACACACAAATCAGGCACACACCTAGCTCTGGACACAAGAGATCTACCCAGTGACCCTGTAGGTCATGAGGTAACAAGTTTGCAGCCTGTTTGGGAGCAGCTTCCTGGAGCCCTACTGCTTTCCAGGCCTGTGGGACAGTTTCCAGGAGACTGTGTTCCTGTCTCTTGCCACATGCTTCTTGGCACGAGGTGGCTGGTGAGCCTGTTCACAGGGAAGGCTGGCAGCCCAGGAACCATGCCACTGGGTTTGGAAAGAACCCCCGACAGTGCCAAGCGCCTTTCCACTTTCAAGTATAGAAGCCGACCCCGTAATCCCCATGTTAAATGTTCCAGGAATCATGGGCAAAACCCTCCAAAGCCCCAGGGCTCACACAACCTATATTCTAGATAAAATTACTCTTGTTTGTTTTCTGCTTTTTTTGGGGGGGGGGGGTTGTGTTTTGAGATGATCTCGCATAGTCCAGGCTGGCCCCAGCTCACTATGTAACAGAGGCTGGCACTGAGCTCCTGATCCTTCTGCCTCTACCTTCTGAATGCTAGGCTTGCAAGTGTACTCCACTATTCCCAACCTAAATGGTTGGTTTAAGAACTGGAGAGCCTAGATTCTCTACTGATGTGGTCCGTGTGCTTGGCTCTAAAGCAGAAAGAGCTCTTGTCACCTGAGTCAGAGTCTTGAAACTTTTCAATTAGATTTCATTTACCATCACTGTCAACAAACCCTCCTCTCTTGAGCTGAAGCCAGAGAGGTGTTTGCTTCTTGTAAAAATTCAAACTGTCCCATAGGTAACCCAGTAACCAGTTACAAGTCACTAACTAGCTCTTGGTGACACTGAGGCTTTTTAGTCACCTATTCTCTTAGGATTTCACAGAAAAGCAGAGAGAGAGAGAGAGAGAGAGACCCTTGGGAAAGGAGCGTGGGGAAGCGGTGCAGAAAGAGATGGTTATGGAGAATGGACAGCTGTTTCAGCTTCCTTACAATTGAGACTAATCCTTACAGTTTAGCCAGACTCTGCCCAGGATATGGGAGTGGGCTCCTCTGGGTATGGAATATGTGCTAGGAGCTTCTCCATACCCCGGTCTGAATCCCCAGTGATCTGGAGGGCCATAAGAGGTCCTATCACCATCTGTAGCTCTGTGCAATGAGGCTTCCATTTTCCTGTAAGGACCACACCGCCCTCCTGAGATATGATCCCTCCAGGCTCTGCACAAAGGGCTTTGATTTGGTGTGGAGCTGATTAAGCGATTGTGGATGTCCTTGGAAGCACTACGTGTAAGAATTTTAAACAGCTTCTCCTTTTTAATATGCACTTCCTCTTCGGTTTTAATTATTTTGTTCCTACATTTTCCCTTTCAATTTACTAAAATCTAGAAATGTAATTAGAGCAGAGGCCAGGCTCAGAGAAGGCTGCCAGGATTTCTACAGCATGATTAAATATACCAGGCATCCCTTTAGTGTGGGACTGAAAAATAAGATTCTCATTATTATCTTTCCCTTATCCAGGAAAGAATCGGTACCACGTACTGATCTGGATTTATTGAAAATGCAGCACTAATTAAAAACTCACCCAGCCTCTTGACAAGGTTTGGGTAAAGAAAAAAAAAAGTTCAGTTATTTAATTATTTCCTCCATTTAATGTTTTGTTGTTGTAACCACAACAAGCAAAGAAGCCCTTGCTGCTCCTCTTTCCTCAAAATAAAATTTTTCTCTCCTCATGAGGGACTTAATGAGGCTTTTATCTATGCAACAACAATCAAGCTTACAATGGCACCAATTCAATTCAGTGCCCCTTGTGAAGCTAGGAAGCATGCAGAACTCGTTTTCTTAATCCAGAACACAAACGACAAAACGTTCACTGGCTGTCAGGAGCCAGGTCTGGGCAAGGGATCTTTCCCCAAAGACCCTGAGATGTCTCGTGTTTATTTATTTTGCCAACATGGATCTTGAGCAGTTCAATAAACAAAGGCAGCATTTTTATTTCCTAGAACCATAAGGGATGTAGAGGCAGGCCAGCCTGAAGAGAAATACGAACTACTGTTTTCTATGTAAGCACTTTAAGAAGGTAAGTCTCTTGCCTTTGTAGAGTTCTTCAGTTGCTTCAGTGATGGCTTTGTTTCCCACCCAACCACCCAACGTCAGCTATATTTGAATCTTTGTAGAGATGCCTTTGTACAGACGGACGGACAGGAAGATCAGTAGGGAATACAGTCCTGTGTCCTGACAATGTCCAGTCTAAAGAAAAAGACCGGTGACACATTCAAGGACACCTGTAAGATCACAAACAAGAAAAATAAATAAATAAATAAAAAACCAAGAAGACACTGACAGTGTTTAGGGCCTTGATAAGGCTAATAGAAAACTGACAAGGGAAACATGTTAATTGGTTGATTAAATTTCAAGGTAAAGGGGCAGGAGCAATGGCTCAACAGTTAAGAGTACTGGCTGCTCTTTAAGAGGCCCCGAGTTCGATTCCCAACTCCCACATGGTGGCTCACAGCCATCTGTAATGCGATCCGATGCCTGCTTCTGGTGCTGTCTGAAGACAGCTACAGTGAATTCATATACATAAAATAAATAAATCTTCTTAAAACAAACAAACAAATTCCATAGTAAAGTTGTGGCTTAATGAATATGTTTCTTTTCTGCAGACTTAAGTTCAAACCCAGCACTAACATTTTCTTTTCTTTTTTGGTTTTTCGAGACAGGGTTTCTCTGTATAGCCCCTGCTGTCCTGGAACCCACTCTGTAGACCCGGCTGGCTTCGAACTCAGAAATCCACCTGCCTCTGCCTCCCAAGTGCTGGGATTAAAGGCATACGCTACCACTACCCAGCTGACATTCTCTATGGTATGAATATAGATAGGCCTTCCCAAGACTCACTGTTTTCTGACTTAGTATATGGTGATGAGGATGAACTGAAATAGTATTCGATTACAACTCATCCCTGACACGAGTAGACTTGCTCATTTATGCACGTGTCATTGAGCACGGATTTGGGATAAATGCTCTTCACTCGCCGCTCACATCTGCGTGCCCTGCTTAACCCTGCACCTACGTGGTGCCCTTCTGTAGAATTCTCCAGGCAGCACAGAATCAAGGAAACATGGCAGCACAGCCGTCTCAGCCAGAACACCGCCTCCTGCCAGTTGAACAAACTCTCTGACCTTGGAGCCAGTTTCTTTACATTTCGACAAGAGTACTTGGTTGCAGGAACTGTGCCAACTCTGGTTCTTTCCACCTGAACCAGAATTTCCTAAAGAAATACTGACAGGACCTCAAGAGGTTGATTTGGAAATTCAGCTGGAAACCAAAGGCTGGTGTAAAAAGAAACCACCCTCAGATAGTGTGGTGCAGAGAGCTAGCCTCAGGGCATGGCTGCTAAATGCCACCATCAGACACGTCAACCTATAAAGGATACCAAGTCTACACACACACATACACACACACACACACACCATCTTGTGCTTTATATCGCCAACTCCAATCCCCCATCTGGACAACCCACTTCTGAGACCCTGACCACCCAGGGAGCAGTGAGGAGAGGCCTCCTGCTGTGGCGCGGTGTGTGAGGCAGATTGCAAGCACTCCTATTCCTAGATGATGTCCGTGGCGAGGGAAGCAGGGTCACTGCCGTCCCTATCTCCTTGGTGAAATGGACCATGCACTGCAGGATAATACAAAGCATTGAACGGTGTGTTTGTTCAAAAGCTCTTGGCATATAAAAGGTATTCTGTCACCTTACTTCTCTCGTTAATAAAACAAAAGGCTGGGAATGATGTACTTACTTGAGTATTTGATTTCAATAAGCTTATAGATATTGAGGTTCTGAATTTTTAACCCTAGAAAATGGCTGGGAAACGTGCTATGTGAAAGGTGGAGCGCCAGGCCAAAAAAAAAAAAAAGCTGCAGACAAAGGACAAGGCAGGGGTAGGGGTTTGGGGGGGGGGGGGGCGCAGTTTTAAATCCTAGATTTTGGCCACACCAGCCACAAAACTCCATCTGCATGTCATTAACTTTCAAGACTGGTCTAAAGCCAGATGTAGCAGCTCAAGCCTGTAATCCCAGCACCGGAGGTTGAAGCAGGAGGATCTTCCATGAGTTCAAGACCTACCTGGACTATGTAGCGAGTTCCAGGCCAATTTGGGCTACAGAGTGAGACTCTATTCCAAATAAATCAATGATAAATAAATATTCTAAGATTTATCACAACTCATTACTTCAAAATAAATTGTAGAATTATTAACATTTGCTTTAAGCAAATATACTAAAGACAGGAGGTAGAAGCAGGCAGATCTCAAACAAACAAACAAAATAAATTGGGGATGAGGAAGATGCAGTAAAGAGGAAAGAGTAGATTTTATCCAGGTTGCATGCCCTATTATCAATTATTATCTGTATTTGGAAGAGGTTGGCTTTTTATTATTTTATTTTATCTGTTTGTTTGTTTGTTTGTTTGTTTGAGACAGGATCTCACTACGTAGCCTTGGCTGGCCTAGAGCTTGCCAGGTAGACCAGACTGGTCTCAAACTCAAAGAAGACCTGCCTGCCTCTGTCTCCTGGGTGCTGGGACATCACCCAGCACACCTGTCCTCTTTCCTTCTTTGCTACTTCAAATGTGATCGATTTGCCTGCTAGCATCTGCACTAAATGCAGGTGCAAATAATTAAGGAAACAAAACGTTTCCACTTATGTAGGAATTACTTTGGATTTTACAGGTTTAGATTAGCCTCACCGTGGCTCTACTTTCTCGAGGTAAATTGATTTCAAATGAAAGTTTACCCTATGTTAGAAGGTTTTGGGGTTGTTGTTTTTTTTTTAAGTTAATCTAAAATTCAATTACAGAAGTTTGGTACTCACATGAAAATTCAAGCAGCAATTGTAGAATGCTCCTCAGGCCCGGAGCTCGGACAGGTACTACGGGATGAGTCCAGAAACATCACAAGATTGTTCCAATTTTCAGTCCAAAACAAAACTAGGTTGCGACCAGAAGGGGCCTCAGAGATTGCCATTTTCAACTTGTGCTTGTTTCTCTAGCTCTGGGCTTCTGACAGTTTGTCCAGGGCCTTCCTAGAAAGACAGGACCAGTTAGGCAATGGTGGCACACACCTTTAATCCCAGCACTTGGGAGGCACAGGCAAGTGAATTTCTGAGTTCGAGGCCAGTCTGGTTTACAGAGTGAGTTCCAGGACAGACAGGGCTATAAAGAAGAAAGAAGACAGGACCAGCTAAGCTAGACTAAGTCACACCTTCCTCTCCTCAGAGCAGAAGTTAGGTACTAATAGTCTCTTAGACTTTGCCTCCCAGAACCTCACATCAAATCTTTCGGGAACTCCCATAAAGCCCAATTTCAAATAGCTTTGAAATCTACAACTTTTCACTCACTTATTCCAGTTCTAGCTAACATCCTCACTGGCTTGGGTCTAGAAAGTCCTAACTGGTCTTCCTAATCGTTTTGTGTTTTTAAATTTGAGAACTACGTAGCTTCAGCTAACCTAGCAATCTCTATATAGACCACATGTAGACCTCGGGGAGGTCTGCCTACCCAAGGCTGATGTTAAAGGTGTGTTATGAGGCTGGAAAGATGACTCAGCGATTAAGAGCACTGACTGCTCTTCCAGAGGTCCTGAGTTCAAGTCCCAGCAACCACATGGAAGCTAACAACCATCTGTAATGGGATCCAATGCTCTCTTCTGATGTGTCTGAAGACAGCTACAGTGTACTCGTATATATAAAATGAAGAATTCTTTTATAAATAAATAAATAATAAAGTTGTGTTACCACCATGGCCAGTGATTCTCCTAATCTTCTAAGTGTCCCTTAATCCATTTTTCCCTTAGCAACTAGGGCAATCTAACAAAAACTGAAGTCAATTGTAAGTCCTAATGAAAATCTTTGAATGGGCCAGGACTGGTAGGACATACCTATAATCCTAGCACTGAGGAGAAGGATGAAGGAAATCAGGAGTTCAAGATCGCACTCAGCCACAAATCAAGGTTGAGGCCAGCCTGAGATCCAGAAGGCTCGGTCTCAAAAACAAACCAAAAACAACAACAAACAAGGTTCTGAAGAGATTGCTCATAAGAGCACATCATGGGCAAAAGCTGTGCTGGGAAGGCGGGGCAGAGCTCAATTCGCCTTCACCTGCGTTGGGCACCCGCTGACCCCCAGAGAGCAGTCAGATATGAACGGACAATTATTTTGTCACAGAGGAAGAGATCAGCCTGATGAGAGGACCCTCCGGTAAATGGCCAAGACCTGAAGAGCCTGCTGTACCAAGATGTCGTAGACCTCTTTCGTCTACGAAATGTGGCATGTGCTGTGTGCCTGAGAGGTAACCAGGGCAGAATGGACCAATAGTCCCTGGAGGTGGAGGAGACCCAAGTGGAGTTCCTGTAGCTACAGTGCTGCTACCAGTGTTTGTCCTCACCACAGTAGCAGTTTGGGACTCCGTGAGATACGGAAAGCAGCTTTGAGATGCTTGCTGCCTTCCAGTGTGTCCGAGGAACAACACACTCTCTCTCTCTCTCTCTTTCTCTCTCTCTCTCTCTCTCTCTCTCTCTCTCCCCCTCCCCCCTCTCTCTCACTCACTCACCGCCGTCTCTGACATCCTCCTGTATTCTTTCTTCCCCACAGAGCCAACACATGATTTACAGTGACTGCTTATCACTCAAAACCCTGCTATTCAAAATCTCCAAGACTTCAAATTCTAATGGAAGAGCAAAGAGATTATTTGAAGAAAAGCTGTGGGCCGGGGGAGCGGAGTGGGGGGAACCTTGCTTAAAATAAATGAGAAGTTACTTGTTATATTTTACTAGAACTGCAAACAAAAATGCAGCTATCATCCACCACCACCATCCCAAAAAAAAACCAGCACTTCCTGGTCTTGCAAAGGACCTAGGAGGTTGTCCACAAACACATGCCAACGCAGTTTCAGGGTATCCTGTGACTCTTCTGGCTTCCATTGCTACCAAGCAATGCACACACGTAGGTACTTCCATGTACACAAAAAATAAAAACAAATAAATCTTAAGGGGGGGAACCCCTTCGAACGGTGCCTGCATCTTATTGGCAGCTGCAGATGTTTAAATTCCTGGAAATCCCACAAAGCAGCTTTGTTTTCAGATCTTGCTCCACTCAGGAGAACCATCAGAGTATGGAGAGCCCTTCGACCTCGCTGCCTACGTAGCTCTTTGTACACACTATCCTTTCTGCCTGAAACAGAAACTCTACATCCTCTACATCCTCAGAAGCCCTTCTCTGGTCACTTAGTCAAGCCCCAAAGTACAGATCTTCTATTATGTTCCATCATTGTACTCTGGTTTTATTTTCTCCTTAACTGGAACAATAATTTGTGTCTCTGTGTAATCATTTGCTAATGAATCTTCCCCTGCTGAGATTGCCATCTCCCTGAGGACAGGTCAGTTCTGCTGGCCCTGAAGTCCTGGTATGTAGCCCAATGCTGACCGTGGCTAGAAAGTGCTTAGCACATATTTCCTGGGAGAATGGATGGTGATCATAGCTTCGTCTAGAAGGTCAGAGAAGACTTGACTGAATGTTGGCAGCTGTCCTGGGGAGTTTTTTGTCAACTTGACACAGGGTAGAGTAATTTGGGAAGAGAAACCTCAATTGAGAAAATGCCTCCATTGGATCGGACCCTGGGCAAACCTATCATGCATCTTTTTTTTTTTAATTAATGATTGATGTGGGAGGGCCCAGAACATTGTAAGTGATGCCACCTCTGGGAAGATGGTCTAGGAAGGCGGCACAAGAAAGGCACGTGAGTGAGCCACCATGAGCAAGCCAGCCTGACGTTCCATGGGTTGTGCTTCAGCTCGTGCTCCAGGTACTACCCTTGAGTTCCTGCCCTCACTTCCCACCACGAGGGAGTAAGCTGTAAGCTGAAATAACAAACCCTTTCCTTCTCACGTTGCTTTTGGTCGTGGTGTTGTTTTATTTGGTTTGGTTTGGTTTGGTTTGGTTTGGTTTGGTTTGGTTTGGTTTGGTTTGGTTTGGTTTGGTTTGGTTTGAGACAGGGTTTTCCTATGTAGCCCTGGCTGTCCTAGAACTCGTTCTGTAATCCAGGCTCACCTCAAACTCATAGAGGCCCACCTACCTGCCCCTGGAGTGTCTTATCACAGCCAAAGAAACCTAACGAAGACAAAAGTCGCTATCTGGATTGTGGGATATTTCTGTGACACACCTGGCCATGTTGTAGACAGGGGGATTGTGGAAAGGCTTTAACGAACTGCAAGCTAGATTATCAAATAAAACCTTTCCCTCCTGAGCTGCTTTCGGTCAGCGTTTTATTACAGAGCCAGAGAGCAAACTAGGCCAGAGACCTAAGTGGAAAACTGATAAGCAAGGGGGTAATAGAGAAGACAAAGAGGGAGAGCTAGTCTAGAGCTAGCGGCCAGGGTGTGTGTGTGTGTGTGTGTGTGTGTGTGTGTGTGTGTGTGTGTGAATGGAGGGCACAGACCAAGTGGGAGGGGAGTGTGAGATGGGGTTGGGGAGCTGGACAGAGTCAGGCCTTGGGCGACAAACCATGGGCATGAGGACAGGGAGAAGGACTGGAGCTAAAGGAAACTCTCTTTTAAAAAGGATTTATTTATTGCATGTATGTGAGTACAGTCACTATCTTCAGATGGCATCAGATCCCGTTACAGATGTTGTAAGCCACTGTGTGGTTGCTGGGAATTGAACTCAGGACCCCTGGTAAAGCAGTCAGTGCTCTTGATCTCGGAGCCATCTCTCCAGCCCCTAAAGGGAACTTTCTAAAGAGAAGTTGTTAGAGATTGCCCTTGGAGAGAGAGGAAGGCCATCCCCTGAAGACCCCTCTTCCTGCTTCCCCCTCTGGCTCTGACTCCTCCTTCCATTGCTCTCTCTGAGGGCTGGCTTCCCTTGGCTCTGTTCATGTCCTCTGGTCACGGTGTCCTTACTTGCCTGGAGCCGGCTCCCTCCCGCTCAACTTCACTGCCATCCATCTGCTAAAGAAGATTCCCAGTCTGCCTCGACCCAGGCCCTTTTCTCCAACTGTAGATGTGCCCAGATACCTCCTGCGTGACCTAAAGACACCTGACAACAGCAGATCCTGAGCCTGCCTCCCTGTCTTACCAGCATGGTGAGCCTAGGAACTGGGAAGCAGGCTCAGCTCCCCCAGGCCACATGCCATGCATCAACCTTTACTCATCCCTCAGTCCCGCCCACTTCCTTCCATCCCTGCTGACACATCCCCAGTTGTTCAGTGGATGGAGAAGGCCTCCCCCCAGGCCTCCTCCCAGGCCTCGAAGCCTTTCATTCTCCAAACTCTCCAGCCGGAGCGAACCCTCTAAAATACCAATCTAATCTGATCACTTGTTTGCATAAAACCCTTCAATGGCGCCACTCTACCCTCAGGGAAATAAAGTCCAGACTCTTTCATAAAGAAGAAAGACTCTTTGCCAGATGACCTGTGCCTCTGTGACCTATGCTTTGTCCCCAGGTTCCTCCTTCCCTAAGCAATGGGATTCCCAGCCATACTTGGACCTGCACCTATCACGTTCCCATGATGCCTTTCTGGGCTCTTACCCACCCACTGCTGCCCATCTTAATGTTCTGCTGATGGGCCAGCAAGATGGGTCAGTGAGCAACGGTGCTTGCTGCCAAGCCTGACGACCTCGGTTCAAGTCCCACGTGATAATGGAAGAAGCCAACCACCCACAAGTTATTCTCTGAACTCTATATGCCGTAGCATGCAAATATGTGCTGTGGCATGCTCCCTTACACACACACACACACACACACACACACACACACAGAGACAGGGAGAAAGAGAGAGAGACCGGGAGAGAGAGAGGAGAGAGATTAGCATAATAAAAACATTTAATTTCCTGGTGATTGCTGAGGCCCTTTACCCAGCATGCCTTCAAGACACTGTCTGTCTGGTGTTCATATCCCTGAGCTTCTTTCTTTCTTTCTTTCTTTCTTTCTTTCTTTCTTTCTTTCTTTCTTTCTTTCTTTCTTTCTTTCTTTCTTTCTTTCTTTCCTTCTTTCTTTCTTCTTTTCTTCCTTCCTTCCTTCCTTCCTTCCTTCCTTCCTTCCTTCCTTCCTTTCTTTCTACCTCTGACTCCTGCACTGCACTCTTGTTTTGTGTTCGTTCCACTTGTCTGGCTGGTTCCTCCCTCATATTACTGCCAAACTGTTACTCCTAAAGGCAGAGCTCTCTCTCTCTCTCTCTCTCTCTCTCTCTCTCTCTCTCCTCTCCCTCTCTCTCCCCCTCTTCTGTGACTCTGCAGCCCAGCAGCACTCCTAGCACCTGGCAGGTCCTCGGATAAATGGCATGTGGGCTGAATGGACAAACGAAGGAACGACATCAGCGTTCGTTTCAAGAGCGTGACTCCTGGTCTTCGGGTCCCAGACGCTGCCATTAGCTTCCTCTTCCTGCATCCATTGTTCCGCCGCTTCTGGGAACAGGAACACTCTACCAAAAGGCTCCTTGACTCAGACCCTCTGCTGGGAGCCAAGCTTCCCTTAAAAGGCCACCTTATCGGAAAGTGCCCGAGATGGCATTTATGAGACCTATTTTTATCTGTGCTGGAAAGCCTCAAAGTTAATTCCCAAGCCAAGGACATTAAACTCAGGAACGCGGATGAGCAAGGATTCCTTTGAGTCAGAGCTTTGGTGGTTTGTGTGTGTGTGTGTGTGTGTGTGTGTGTGTGTAAGAGCCTCGGATCCTCCCATCACCAGCCCTTGTTTTTGAGGCCCGCCCGACTCTAAAAAGCATTTGATCTTAGTCTCCTTAAAACTAGATCCGGTGGCCCTTAATGACCTGGCCTGTGGTGTCACCTTCCCTGAGAGTCTCTCTGCTCTGCTGGCGTCTCAGGGCCAAACGCAGAGTAGCTTGTCTAACTGTGCCAGCTCCGGTTGTTTTTGTTTTGTTTTGTTTTGTTTTGTTTCAGATTTGTTTCCACAGCCCCACCCCCCAAATGGAAATTAATCATTGGATGTTAGAAGGAGGCAGGATGGCCAGAGGGAAGGGCTCCCAAGCAGCCTGGCCAGAGGGATAATTGGACAGAAGGTGCAGAAACGAGGAGGGGAACCCAGCAGGGCAGAGCCTGTGCCAAGGAAGGGATTTGGTACGGCCACTGCAAAGCTGAAGAAGGAGAGCACAGGAGTGGGGGAGGGGCTACTGGGACGGGGTTGGAAGCCCCAGAGAAGGAGGGGAAGAGGGGACAGCAGAGATGGAAGGGGTCGAGGGAAAGGAAAGAGAGGATGCAGGTATACCTCTTCAATCCAAGTAGAGCGGAGGGCAGAGAGCAGGTCAGACTAAGGTGGTGGCCCCAGAGAGATGGTCAGTCCCGTCCTGAGTCGTGACTAGGACACAGCATGGTGGTACATGCCTGTAACCTTAGCATTTAGAAGACTGAGGCAGGAGGATTGGAAATTTCAGATCAGATTGAACCATGCAGTAAGACCCTGTCTCAAGGGAGGGGAAGAGGAAGATCGTGGAAGTAGGTTAGTTAGTAGAATACTGTCCAACATGCACAAGGCCCTGGGTTTAATCCCCAACATCCAAGAAACCAGGTGTACTCGCACACACCTGCAGTTCCAGGATTCAGAAGACAAAGACAGGTGGGTCATAAGTTCAAGGCCATCCTTGGATTCATAGCAATACTGGGGCCAGCCTGGGCTATATGAGACTCTGTCTCAAGAAAGAGAAGAAGAAGAAAAGTAAGGAGGAAGAAGGGAAGGAAAAATGAAGGTGGAGGAAGACAGGGAGACCAAGACAGAGAAACACTAACAAAAGTCTAGGCAATGTAACCGTGAATATTTTTACTCTGTGATTCAACACCCAGACTTTATAGAAGAGTGTCATGGTATACTCTTATAATCTTACCACATGAGGGGCTGAGACAGGATTATGAGATGAGTCCAGCCTGGGTTACATTACAAGATAACACGTCCAATAAATATATAGGGCACTGCAGAGAGGGCTTAGTGGTTAACAGCACTGTGTTTCCAGAGGACCCAGGTTCAGTTCCTAGCACCCACACGGTTGCTCACAACTACCCATAACTCCAGTTTCATGAGCTCCAATGTTTCTTCTGACCTCCTCAGACACTGCATGCATGTGGTATCACATACATACACCAAAGCACACACATAAATAAATGAATATTCAGATAAGCAGATAAAGGCTAGGGAAATGATTTAGTAGCTCAAGTGTTTGTCTTGCAAACATGAGGACCTGAGTTCGATCCCTAACACCCAGGCCTGATGGTATCCATTTGTAATCTCTCTGCTGGGGCGGCAGGCACAGGCAGCTCCCCCAGGCTCCTGGGACAGCCAGCGCATTTGATGAATCATTAATGAATGAGGTACCCTGTCACCAAGAAATGTGTATAGAGCCTAGGGGATGACACCTAAGGTTGTCCTCTGGTCTCTAACACACACACACACACACACACATACACACATATAAATAAATAATAAACAAACAAACCAAATCTGCTTTTGCCACCATCCCTGTCCCTGGGAGTTTAGGAAAGATAAACGTTAAGGTTTAAGACTTGGGGAGCCTTAACTTTACCGGAGACCCCCTGAGCAAACAACGTGGAGACAGGAATCAACGTAAAAAACAAGAGGAATTTTATTTACTCCAGCATTCTGGCTGTGTGGGCCTTTATACAGTCCTCAGGGCAGCCGCCATTAGGCACAATATGATTGGCAGAACAGTGTTTCCTTTAATCTAATTGGTTGTTAGGAAACGAGGTAGTTGGCCAATGGTCTCTGGGCCTTCCCTAGCCACAGGGAACTAACTCCCCTTGGTCTGAGGAATGTGATTTAGCCTCTCCCTTCTGGGAGGGGCAAGTGTTCGGTGACCGTCCCAAAGTTCCTGAGCTGACCCTTTCAAAAGGATGCTGCAAACAGGAAGACCAGATCTCTTTGATTCTCTTTTCTCTTTTCCTGCAAAAGCCTCCCAGCTTCAGGGTCTTGTGTCTCATTATCCCGTTCCCCTCCCCGCAACCCCCTCCCCTTCCCTGGTACTGGACCTGGTACTTCCCTGGACCACAGTTCTCTGAGCACCCATGCCTAATTTGCCACTCTGGGACAAGGACCAGACTAAGAGCTTAGCCTGGGCCAGCCAGAACAGCCTGCCCAAGGCTTGCTTCCTGGAAAGTCTTGCTTGCTTCCTCCTGCCATCCGCCCGCCACAGGCTGAGTCTGGCTGCTGGGTAAGTTTTTACCTTTCAAAGTTCCTCTCATCAGAGAGAACAGCATGGGGCAGACGCTTCCAAAGTCTCCCCTAGAGAGTGATTTCAGTCTACTGCCACTGCCCTAGTCCCCTCTGTTTTACCCCATTCAGAAAGACTCTAGAGGCATTTCAGGGCCAAGATGGAGTCTCTGCTTCTTGAATGATCCAGGTACTTCGAAGATAAAATAGACTTTGGAAGCCTCAGGTATCTATGTTTTCAAAGATATGCCCTTATTCACTGGGGCAGTGAGAATGCTTATGGGTTGCCCTGTGTGGGCAGGAAGCAGCGTCCTCCCTAGATGAAAAGCCTAGCCTTCCAGAAAAGCAGCAGACTAAGGCAGGGTCAAGAGACTGCTCGGCTTCTGGGGGCCGCGAGGAGGAGTGTGAGCCGCCCCCACCTTCTCTGTCACTTGGAAGTTTTGATCACTCACACATCTTCACCCTCCCGCCCCCGACGCAGGGGAAAGGGTCATTTTGATGATCTCATTTTGGACAAGTGAGAAGAGAAAGCTTTTTAACTCTGACCCACTCAGGCTGCTTGTTATGCAGTGGGCACTCTGGTGTGTGGGCAGTGGGTGGCAGCAGCTGCCAGACACCTTCCCCTGAGGATGCATCCGTTGGTACCAAAAACCTACATAAACTCTTTCTCATCTCTATGCAGGCGGCTGCAGGTCCTGGAGGGAAGCCAGGAAGTCCACCGTGAGCCCTGCCTTCTTCCCCAGCCCCCATCCTCCCAGAACAGGAAGGGCTGAGCCCGAGAGCCCACTGGAGAATGGAGCTGATGGCTCTTAGACATATTTTCCAGCTGTCACACCTGCTAACATGAGAACTCACACGTGTATGCACACACGCACACTCAGCAATAAATTCAGTGTCAGGCTATTGTGTCCCATCTGTTCCAAGCCCAACGCAATGGCAGTAAGAACTTCTATCAGCAAACTGTCACTCCTTGTCTCCTGCCTTTCCTCCCCCTCCCCCCCCTCCTTCTTTCTCTTTTCATAAGCATTTGTTGAACACGCACAGTGAGCCGGTCAGTCTTGCCGTTAAAGCATTGATAGTAGGCTCTGATGGAACAACTATAGGGAAGGTGATGGCCGCCTGGCTGTCCAGAGCATATCTGATCAGAAGGCGCGTCTACTTTAAGCCAGCAAAGAATCAAACAAAAACCCGGGAAAGTCCTTGAAAAACAAAGAGACCTTTTATTTCTATTCCCTTTTCCTCTTCTACCTCCTCCTCCATCCCCCCTCTTTCCTTTCCTTTCTTTGAGGCAGGGCCTCACCTAGTCTAGGCTGACTTTGAACTCACGATGTAGCTGAGAATGAGGTCGAACTTCTGGTCTTCAGGTCTCTATCTTCCAAGCGCTGGGATTACTGGCATGCACCCCCCACATCTGGCTTTTAGAAATGCTGGGGATTGAACCCAGGACTTTGTCCATGTTAGGTGAGTGGCTTACCCCCTGAACTACATCCACCGCCTCCCATTTTCTCTTGAAATGACAAACATCATTGAACGGAGGAGGTGAAGAGCTACGGTATCCTCTGGACGGTACCTGCATTTCAGTCTGTCACAGACAATTTCATCCTGACCCCCTTCACACGCCCCCTCCCCCACTGACTTAAACCCGTTTCTTCATTTTATGTGTATTGTCTGCGGTGACCGGGCAGGTGACAGGATTCAGGACCCTTAACGTGAAAGCCATCAGAGAATCCAAGAGGGAGCGGTTAACTCTATTTGAGGAAGACAGATCAGTCAACCCTTGAACGGAGTCCAAATATTTTGTTATATATTTACTTGCATCATCCCTCCCCCGGTGGGAATCATAGGGGAAGGGTTCCAGGCAGCCTTCTGCTCCACACAGCGCATTGCCACGGTCTGTCTCAGCTCATACCACCGCAGAGTGTTGAATGAGCAGAGTGGCTAAAAGTACCACATGGAAAAGGGGATTCCAAGGAAAGGAAGCGCTGGGCACAAAGGCATGACAGTAAATACCATACAGGGGAAGCTGCAAATAGTTCCTGCTGAATGGGAGAGCTGGGAGTGAGAGGTGGGTGGGATAGAGCAGGCTGGAAGTAGAGGGAGTTGACGGAGGCAAAATAGACGCCAGTGGGATCCTGAAGGGCTTTTTAAGCTGCGTCGAAAAGGTAATTGTGGAACCTTGGAAGTGATTTCGGAGCCAAGTGACGGGATCAGGTTCTTGATCCACAGAAATAGCTCTGGCAGGGTATTGGGGTGAGACATGAGATCCAGGGGGCTGGGGGTGGGGGCGAATAGAACAACAAATAGAACCTTCTATTCGGTGTCCCCACGTTTTCCTTCCTGAAGCCCCCAGCAACTCGGCTGGGGAATCTCATCTAGGAGAGTGGTGCCCCCTGCTGATGAAGTCTGGTACTGCACTTCCCTGGGCCACCAGGGAAATAACATATCTGGCCCTGAACAAAACGTACCTTGAGCACAGAACTGCGATTTGAATGAAAATGAGAGCGACTCCTTGGGAAGAGAGAAGCCCATGAGAACATTTTGGATAATGACTAATGCCAGATAAAATATAGAATGCTTGCTAAATTGGAATACAGAGACATATACCAAAAATATGTTGTTTACCTGAGACTCAACGTGAGATAAGTAGCCTGTATTTTTATTCATTAAACCTGGCAGCCCTGGAGAGTATATGGAGGGTCCAGGAGGAAAATGGGAATTCAACCGGATGGGCTGCTGTAGTTGGTATCCAGGCCCTCAACCTCATTGCCCATCTATTCAACCACTGAAAACAATTATATTCCACAGTGCTGCCTAGCTTAGGAAATCACTGTGTATATGTGTGTGTGTGTGTGTGTGTGTGTGTGTGTGTGTGTGTGTGTGTGTGTGTGTGTTGAGACAAAGTCTATATAGCCTGGGCTGGCTTCGAACTCAAAGAGATCTGCCTGCTTCTGCCACCCAGGGGCTGGGATTAAAGGCATGCACCAATGTACCTGGCTAGGACGTCCCTTTGAATTAACAGAGTCCCATGATTATGATGGATTTTGTGTATAGAGCTCTTAGCAAACATGAAGGGAGTATGAACCCTTTCCTATAACTTGCTCTCTCTCTGTCTCTCTGTCTCTCTCTCTCCTCCCCACCCCCAGCGAGTTCCCAGCCTTCATATACAGAATATATGCAGGCCTGTGGCAATTATAGGATCCCAAGTAGAAAGAAAGACATCTAGTCAGATGTAAGTTAAAACATGGCACCTTTGCTAGCTCTGAACGTGCAGATGCTGCAACCAAAACTGGGCCGAAGCACACGTGTCCTTTGCATTGGCGTATGGCTTGAAGCATTCCCCTTTTACCTTTCCCAGAAACCACAGGGAGTCTGCCCATTTGGACAAAAACGACGACGAGCTTCAGGGGCAGCAGAAGCAGGGACCCGCACTTGAGAGCTTGTGTCTCTGTGGGCGGGAGCTGCCAACTGAACCGCTATCGGCTTCTCCTGCCTCTGAGGCTCCTGGTGGCCCTTTGCACCGACTGAACCACTCAAGGTTCCAAGTCTCCTTTCCACCCTCGCTGCCAGTGGCAGACTGTTTGGCTCATGCCAAGCTCGCTGGCTGTAGGTCTGAGGATCCTGCCTGTCAGACGGCTTAAACAAGGCAGTGGCTTCTCTCCAGAATATTCTGGATGACACAGGGGAGCTCTGCGACTAAAGGCAGTCCAAACATATTGTAGAGAGGTCTCAGGAAGAACCACCGGAGATTCCTTGCAGCCCTTCTTGCAAAGCCCCTGTATCCTCCACAGCCTACCCCCCAACTGGCCACATAGAGGGGCTGAGGGCGCGCTGAGGGGGGGAGGTGATCTAGGGCTCCCCGGATTGCTCTGAATTATGGACTCTTTCATCTCAGGTCGAGTTTTTTTCAACACACTTGACCTTGAGCCTCTGCTGGATTGGGTGCACTGCGGTACATGGCCTCCGAATTGCTAGGGATTTTGGTTTTCCAGCTTTATGACTTGAACCAAGTGCCTCACTTATGCTAGGTAAGTGCTCTGTCACTGCAGTCCACTCCCAGACTTTTCTAATTTTTGCTGAGACAGGGTCTTGGGAAGTTGCCTAGGCTGGCCTTGAACTTACCTCTGCCCCCTCAGCAGCTAGGATTACCAGGAGTGAGCCACTGTACTAGCTCAAACTGGAAATTACACCTCATGAACACTCCTAGTAAGACGCCCTGCGATATCTAATCAGAGACTGTGCTTTTTTTTTTTTTTTTTTTAAACTGGGGATTGAACCTGAGGCTCTACCTCTGAGCTATATCCCCAGACCCTGCTCCCCTTTGTTCTTGTTCTTTGAGACAGGATCTCAGGTAGCCAAGGTTGACCTCAAATCTGTTGTTTGGTTAAGATGACCTTGAATTTCTGGTCCTCCCACCTTCGGCTCCCACAGGATGCTGGGACACAGGCATGTTCTGCCATGTCTGGTTTTATGCTCTGCTGGCAATCTCATGGGCTTCATGCACGTTCAGGTGAGAAATCTACCAAGTGAAACCACATCCCCAGCACCACTCATGAGCTACGTAAAAATTTTAAGAGAGAGAGAGAGTCTCAGGCAGCCCAGGCTAATCTTTAACTCTGCGTGGAACCAAGGATGATCTTGGAGTCTTGATCCTCCTGCCTCCAATTCCCAAATGCCAGGGTTCAGGCATCCCCTGCCCTCTCCTTCCCCAGGCATCCCCTGCACTCTCCTTTCCCATCTGAGCCAGGCTCTTATTAACTCGCCCAGGACAACCTTGATTTTTTCAACCCACTGTAGCCTCACTAGTAGCTGAAATTAGAGGCATATGCCACCAGACCTGTCTACAGAGAACAACATTTTGTCCAACATCTTCTACAACTGAAAATAGAATTTATCATCAAGATAGTGGAATGATTATATTCTCTTTGGAAGGGATTGGATAGGCTTTCCCTGAAATCTTTTCTAAACTAATGGTATTGGGCATGATATTATACACCGTGTAATCATAGCCTTTGAGAGATAAAGACAGAAGTTGGTGTGTGTTTCTTAATTATATGTATGTGTCTGTGTTGGGGTGTGTGCGTGAGTGTGGGTGCCCTCAGAAGCCAGAGGTGTTGGATCCTCTAGAGTTGGAGTCACAGGTGGCTCTGAGTCACCACCATGGGTATTGGGAACCCAAGCTCAATCTTCTAGAAGAGCAGAAAGTACCCTTAACCCCTAAGCCATCTCTCCATCACCTAAACAGGAAGAGTTTAGGTTTAGCCCTAACTACATAATTGACTTTTCAGTTTTAAGCCACCCTGGGCTGGATGAGACCCTGTCTCAAAAAAATAAAACAAAACAAACTTCAGTGTATTACACACACACACACACATACACACACACACACACACACATCCAATTATGGTATGATATATTATATATCCTACACATCCTATTATAGTATTATATATTATATATAGTATTATATATTACCATAAATATTTTTTATATAGTATTTGTTGCCAGTGCCCAAACTTTTTGGAAGTTATACTAGAAATTGCCAAAAAATCTGCACAGCTGCAATCCACCAGCTCAGCTTGCTGAGTGTTAAAGCAGTCCCTGACCCAACATAACCTAATATAGGGAAACAAACCAGGCTGTTTTTGCTGCACCCTCTCCCCCGACCGTGTTCCAGCCCCCATCCCTCAGCCGAGCTGTGCTCAATCTTCAGCTGATGAATTTCAGGCTTGGGGAATTTCAGGCTTCCTACTTCAGATGTGGGAGGCTGCTTCTGGCCCAAGCTCTCCCCAGGAGTGTCTTAAGGATAAAATGGCCCCCGCCTAAAGAGCTCTGGCAAAGCAGGAGAGTTATAAACATGTGCGCGCACTGTTCCTGAAGACATCTGCTCTGTCGTCAATGGGAAGGACTGAATGATCCCACAGAGACCCGGGGGGCAATTTCTCTGCCAGGGCATCTGGGGGAAATGACCGGTTCTGCTTGTAAAACATACAAACTGTTCCCTGACAAGTGGAAGCAGCTATGGACGGCCACGGGCCTCCTGGGGCTCCACACCCTTCCTTTGGAGCGCCCAGGTCCAGGAGACAAGCAGCACCGGAAGACACACCAGGAACCTGCAGTGATCACCTAAGCTTCCAGCTCGCAGGTTCTCTCATCTCCAAAGAACACAGACATTTGTTTAATGCTCCTTGCAAGTGTCACAGAGGAGTGAGGGTACAAAATCTGTTCCTTAGGCATGATCTACAGTAATACTCGACACCTGCCCTTCTACAGCCTTTAATTTATTTATTTATTCATTTATTTATCTATATATTTTGGTTTTTCGAGACAGGGTTTTTCTGTGTAGCCCTGGCTGTCCTGGAACTCACTCTGTAGACCAGGCTGGCCTCGAACTCAGAAATCTGCCTGCTTCCGCTTCCCAGAGTGCTGGGATTAAAGGCGTGCACAGCCACCACTGCCCGGCTCTACATCCTTTGAAAAGCAATCCCTAAGATGACACCCCAAATAGCACTCGTGGGTCACCATCCCTTGCTGTAGGCCAAAGTGGAAAGTCAGTTTGTCAGCACAGAGATCTAAACTGAGAAAGGGGCCTGATGCTGTGACTAAAACAGTTAAGTACCACGCAGCCCCAGTGAAAACACAGGGCTTAGGGACGGCTGCAGGCTGGGTTCCTCCTTCTGCACATAGCTGAGAATTAACTGCAGAGGAGGTCCTTTGATCTTTCCAAACCTGAGGCATCAGGTTGCCCAGGGTTAGCAGATCAACATTGCCTGTTTGAACTTGTCTGGTATTTCAGTATCGGGCCTGTTAAGAGACAATAGGTCTGATTTTGCCAACTCTGGCCTTCTGGTTCCCATGCTCCAGCAGGTGAGCCTATCAGGCTGAAGGAGCTGGCAGCTTAGCTTTTAGGTATCTTTGAGTAGAATGCCGCCCCACCTGAAAACCACGGCCCTGCCACATGCTCTCACTGCAATTACCTGGACACAGCAAACCAGGCAGGAGTTGGAGGCAGCCAACAGGCTCTTTCCCTGCTGGCAGCAAAGCCAGTTCTCATCCACCCAGGCCTTCATCTTCCCACACAACAGTCAAGCCTCACCTTGCCCGGACACCTTCCTGTTACTGAGATGGAGTGGGTTTGCTTCTTTTTTCCAGCCTTGCTATCAAACCGTGAGCCTCCGAGAGGCAAGCACCAGCCTTAGCTAGCACCGAAGTCCTGCACGCCCACAGGAGGAGGCTCCCGAAGTGTCAGAGTAGACAGGGATTCCCAGGAACTGGCCTCTCAAGCGCCCAGCTGGTAGGACAAGCTGACCCCACGAGCCTTCTCATCTCAAGCTGCTGAAAGCAGTCTTATCTTGGTGACCAGCTCAGGACACTTTCAGGACGGCTAAGGGTATGGGGAAAGTGCTGGGAAGGGCAAGTTTAGAGGCCGGGAAACTCATGTTTCTTGTTAGAAGAGTAGACACAGATGCTGGCCACCTGTGGGGCCCTAGCCTTGCCACCAGGATCTAACCGCCATCTGACCCACAGGAGAACACCCAGGAAGGCACCTTGAGTGCAGCAGAGGTGCCAACGACCTTCAGCATGATGGGGGGAAAAATCAGGGAGAGGGGTAGAGGATTTGCAACTCTCCCTAAAAGGAATTCAAGAGGGAGCTTAGAGAAGCAGCCTCGTGATATCCAGTCCCTAGGAGGCTTGAGAAGGGAAGGGCTTAGGAGTGTGGAGGGTGTCGTCGAGGCAGCACACAGGAAGGAGGCCAGGCTCCCATCTGGAGAGCCAAGGGTGGGGGTGCTGCTGCAACAGATGGAAGGAGAGGCGCAGCTGGTGGCAATGCACTTTCATGTGTAAAGTTGGGTCCTCGGAGGATTGCGATCCAGCTCTGAAGACAGCAGTGGGCAGGCTCTGCTCCGTGCTCCTCCCCCCCACCACCACCCAGAGCACTTGACAGCTGCTCTGAGCCAGGACTCAGCCACCCTGCCTTCCGCCAGCATCCTTTTCAACAGGCAGAAGCTGGCATGGTGACACCTTGGCACGCTAGAACGGCAGAGGACTGAGATGCGTCTGCCGAAGGGGGTAGGGGAATAGGAGGAATGAGTCCAGGCTCCCCAGGGGGGCCTGGTGGACAGGAGGAGAGGGTGGGGCAGTCAGGGAAAGCATGTTCAGGGACCTTGGAAACACGTTCATGATTCATGCACAGGTTCTGGGTTAAGTTCTGGCTGAGGAGTGGCAGTGGGGGACAAGACAGAAGCCGGCAGGTTCTGAGGCCCTGGGCCCATTTCAACCTCAAGGTGTTCCTTGAGAACACACCTTTCGTTTTTTTTTTTTTTTTTTTTTTTTTTTGGCAACTCATGTGCCGCCGTGCTCTGCTGCCGTGCTTTGAAGTGATTTTACGTCCTCTGGCTCTCAGGGCCAGCCACCTGTCTCAGCATATTAGAGCTCGCCCAAGGGAACAGGCTGCTGGCTCAATCCTGCTCAATCCTGCCAACTCCCAGAGCTCCCCTGCTCAGACACTTCTGTGCACTTCATAGGGGAGCCTCATCCAGCCCAGCCTGGCCCGGCCCAGCCCAGCCCAGCCCAGCCCAGCCCAGCCCAGCCTACCCTGGCCGCCCCGGCACAGCCCTGCGAGCAGCAGCAGGGTCTCACCCTTCTGGCTTGCCTTCCTTCTCTTTATTTGTGCTGGTCTGTGCAAAACCAGACATCAGGAACACGTCTTGTTAAACCCTAAGTGCTTTGTTTAGAATTTTCCATCTTGCTTCCTTTGATTATTATTTTTTATATAAAAAGACTGGAACCCAGTCCCTTATCATGACTGAGTCCATTTTTCCAAGATGTCACTGCTGGAGATAATAATTTAAGTTTTCTGGAGTGGAGGAAGCCTCTCTCTTCCTAGTGGGAGGTCTTCTTTGTTCCTTTCCCAAACTTGGCATCAAGACCGAGACCTATGGAGGGGAGAAAAGCTTCGTAAATTCCACGGGAGGCCGTGAAGCCTACCAGTGCTCAGGACGACAGCTTAGCTTCCCTAAGGTGGGGCTTTAGATGCGACAAACTTTGTTTTGCTTTTGTTTGTTTCGAGACAGGTTCTCACTACATAGATTTAGCTTTCCTGGAACTCACTCTGTAAACAGAGACCTGTCTGTCTGCCTCTCTGCCTCTGCTTCCCAAGTACTGGGATTAAAGGTATGCATCACTTTGCCCAGTTTTGGGCACAACACACTTTGGATGACTAGTTGTATATAGCTTCCTCAAAGACAAGAAAATGCCAACAAATGAAAAGTCACCAAGACACTGGCAACACACACAGTAACACCAAAAGCTAAGTCAGAATCAAAATTCCCCAGCTGTTTATAGCTTGTCTATAAACACAGACAGACAGACGCTCAAACTTGCAGCAATTTCTTTCAGCTCTCATCTAACACCACAGGTTGGCAGGGGAGTAAATGCCAGACTTTGTCCCACTCAGGATCCTGGACACCCATGTCATTAGAGGACATCACTAAGATGGAGTACACAGGAGAAAGGCTGCATTACTAAGAATGCTTCCTTTCCTCCTTTAGGCAAGTTTCTCTACAATGAGATCGTCTCTGCCGCTTTCCCACCATGGCCCCTGCAGGTACCTGCTCTGGCTAGAACTCACCCAGGAAAACCAGCACGGTGCCCACCCACTGCATGGAGCTGATGGGGTTGGCGAAGAGGATCACAGAAGCCAAGATGGTGAAGAACTTCCGTGTTGTGGTGATGATGGAGCAGGTCAGCGGCCCGAAGTACACGACTGTCATGAAGATAAAGCTCTGGGAAGAGAAGATGTGAGGCCGGGCACGGCCTGGGGTCAGCGCAGAAGGTGTGTGAGGCCGAGCACGGCTGGGGTCAGAGCAGACACCAGGGCTGACCGGGAGCTCTCTGCTTCCAGTCCTTCCTCCTCCTCCTCCTCCTCCTCCTCCTCCTCCTCCTCCTCCTCCTCCAAGGAACTCACCTGACCCAAGGCGCTGGTCAGGCCGAAGAGCAGGATGTTATAGATGATGGTCGGGTACCTCTCGGCGAAGCTCAAGAACTCCCAGAGCTCCCCAGTAAACAGGATCCCTAAAAAGATCAAGAGGTGACCAGCATGTCTTATGTTTACCCACAATGCATGCAGCCTGCTTAAATACCAAGAGGGCGGCTGGCTGAGGAACCACATGGAGTTGATTCTGGTCTGGTATGCATCTTTCTCAAACTCTTATCTAGTTACAGAAACCAACCTGATTTTCCAAGAAAGGCTTCGAAGTTAATGATTTTCTTCTGCCAAAGTGAGTGATATTGGATACGTTTGGCTTGTGTCTATAATCTCAAAGTTTGGAAAGCTGAGTCGGGAAGGATTATGAGTTCTAGGTTAGCCTGAACTAGAGCGAGAAAATGCCTCAGAAAACAAAAGTAAAAACCAAATCCAGCAGGCTGGAGAGATGGCTCAGTGGTTAAACTGGCTATTCTTCCAGAGGTCCTGAGTTCAATTCCCAGCAACTACATGGTGGCTCACAACCATCTATAATGTGATCTGATGCCCTCTTCTGTTGTGTCTGAAGACAGTGTATATAAAAGAAATCAATCTTTAAAAACAAAACAAAACCAGAAATTTAAAAAGTGATCGAATGCTGGCATCCTTAGATGTTGCAGACAGTGACCCAGAGGTCTGCGGCACAAGGAAGCACCTGGAATGGTTACCTCTAGCACCAAGTCTTCTCCACTAACCACAGTGTGCTACAAGAAAAATACTTTCTATATGTGCTCAGACTTGAGAAAGTTAGGAATCACCGACTCCAAAGCAAAGACCTTCATCTGTGAACTCCGTTCAGTGTACTCGTAAGTCGACAAGCACTATCTTCAAGTCTCATCTGCCTCACAAGAAAGACTGTTGCTAGACACCTCTGCGTGTTTCACAATGTACCTTCTCGACATCTGGAACATGTCTACCCCTATGGAGTTAGTAGTAGGAAGAGGAGACATACTTCCAGAACTTTCCAGGAAGGTCTCTCAGGCGTTGGACAGTAGGACACGTTGGAATTAAGTCAGGCCTTTGGCCTGCACAAAGTTAACAACCGGAAGCCAAGCCAGGGGTACCAGAATGAGTCGAGTCTGCCCTCTGGTGATCTGCGCACAGAACAACAGAATGGCTCCTTACCAGCACCGAGTAAGAATGTGGACCAAAGGTTGATGTTCAACATCATGTGGTTGGAACCTGTTTGGTAATGAGCCCGCATATGGTCCTGGGAAACACCTGTCAGTCCATCCAGGGTCAGAGACAAGAGCTGGGAAAGGAAAAAGAACAGCCAGCAGTGAGCTGGCCAGCAGGGTGCCTCCCTAACCCAGGACACAAAAGTTGCTACCTTAAGGCAGAGCTGTCGACAGTCAGGGGTAGGGGGTAGAGAGACCATGCCAGCCTTTCTCTTGGCAGGCACCCGACTAATCACAATGGGGCCGCAATCTGGGCAGAGCAGGAAGCCCACTGGTTCTCAGCGTCAAAGCCTACAAGCTGGTGCAAAGGGACTGAACCAGGGAGCTGGGCCAGGGCTGCTTCGTCCTGCAGGCTAGCTTTCTGGCTCGGTAAGGACTGTGATCTAGGCGGGCAGTGGTGCCGCAAGCCTTTAATCCCAGCACTCGGGAAGCAGGGGCAGGCAGATCTCTAAATTTGAAGCCAGCCAGGTCTACAGAGCAAGTTCCAGGATAGTCAGGGCTATATGGAGAAACCCTGTCTCAAAGCAGGGCGTGGCGGGGAGGTGGAAGAGAACTGTGCTCCAGAGTCTAGGTTCTGTGATCCAACTGCCTGGCCTGGAACCCTGACTGCCACTTAAGTGTGTGACAGAGGTCAAGTGAGTTAGTTTCTGCTCAGTTTCTTTGCTTGTAAACTGGAGATAACACTGCCTATGTAGGAGATTGTTATAATAGTTAATCAATGACAATGTGAAGCGCCTGGGGCAGGGCCTAGCATTAACCGATAGCTCCCGTTCATTCAAGTCTGGCTTCTGTGTTGCCTGGAAACCCGGGTGCACACCCCCCCTTCTTTCCTCCTCAGCTCTTAGGTGTCTCTGAGCTCACACGAGGATCTAGGCACAGACCCCAGAGCATCCTGAGCTATGGCTAAATATTTCAGGCTTCTTGCTGTGGCCATAGCAGAGCCAGGAACCTTGCAGCAAAGATGGGCGACAGGAGTCAAGGGGCAACACACCCTCCCTTGGCTTTCTGCCTGCCTTGCTGGGGCTGTCCTTGGAATCTGCTAGAAAAGGCTGCCTTCGAAACAGGCCTGCATACCAGAAGGAGCTCTCCAAAGCCGACGGTGTGCTCCTCTATCCCAACCACCTTCTTGGGCTTATACATGAAGAGGGCCACTCCGGCCACGATGAGCAGTACACACAGGTACTTGGCCAGTGGGTACTTCTTCTTTAAGAGGGTCACTCCAAGGAGCATAACTACAGAAAGACAAACAAACGAATGACAGTGACATTCAAGTCCCACTGGTGTCAGTGACCCCCAACACCCTCCTCCTGAGAGGCATGTCAAGACCAAGGGAGAAATGTCTGAGAGGGAGGGTGAGGCGGGAGGGGTGGCACCTAGATAAAGATGACTGGGCAACAGGGCCCGAGTGGTAGCCAGGTGGGGAAGGAAGGGGACAAAAGTCAAAGGTCCAGGAAGGACCTGGGAGGGTGGAGAACGAGGAGGGGACGACCAGATGCAGAAAAGAAGAAGCCAGTGGCCCGAATGGGATTCTGGGCGAGTGGTGACAATGTAAACATGGGGGACACCACAGTAACTGAGGACACAGGTAGGCCAGGTCAGCCTCTCCCTCCCACCTGGCCTGTGCACACCACAGGAAGCAACACCGCTGACAGGAAAGACACTGTGGAGAGACCTACGATGGGATGATGACACCCAGAGCCACTCGGAGAGAGAAGACAGAGTTCACTGCCTCTGCTTACCTGGGATTGGCTTGCAGGATTTACCGAGGACCTGAAATAAAAGTGAGCAAATAACTTCTGAGCATCTGTGGTGTGAGAAGCCTGTCAGCTGCTACATTCAGAGGCGATAGCATTGGACCTGAACCCGTTGCGCAGCCTCGGGAGGCAGCCCTATCATTGTCAAACCCAAAGAAAGCTGCACCCTAAACTCTACACTCTTTCTCTTTCTCCAGCATGCTCCACTTTGAATGTTTCTTCCTTTCTTTCTTCCTTTTTTTTTTTTTTTTTTTTAAATTTTGAACATAGTTTCAAGTAGCCCAGGCTGGCTTTGAACCTGATACACTACTACAACTGAACATGATTTTGAACTTCTGATTCTGATCCTCTAGCCTCTACCTCCTGAGTGCAAGGACTGCAGGCATGTGACCCATGCCTGGCTCATGCAGTACTGGGGATGGCACCCAGGTCTTCACACATGCTCAGCCAGCTCTACCAACTGAGCTCCATCCCTAGCCTTCTAGGATGCTTTCCTTTTATTTAAGTCACAGACCTGAGGGGAAGATGAGGGAAGATCCCCTTAGTCCTGTCCACACAATTTCTGAGCCAACTCTCATCTCACCCTGAGGTTTCACCTGAGTTGGGTAGTTGACAAACTGCAGGGCTGAGTTGCTGGAGACCATGGCACCCACATAGGAGACAGAGCAGGCAGCATAGAGCCAGGTCCGAGTGCGATCCACCCTGGCAGTGTCAAAAAACTGGATCACTGGGAGAAGACAAAAAATAAAACAAAAACAAACAAAACATACAAGAGAAACCCGGTGGGGCAAGGATGGACCACTAAGCAAAAGATTGAGGTCATAGGAAAGGAACTTGCCTGTCAAGTAAGACTGCTATTTCTATCCTCTTAAGCTGGGAAATCTCTGAAAATTATTCATCGCCCCAGTTCCCCTTAAACCTAACACGACCACATGCAGAGTGGAGGTAGGGATTCATTGAGTTCAAGAAAGGGATGGCTTAACTCTGCTGACAGGAACAAAGACGTGTTTGAAGCTGACACACCAAGCAAAGTTAAAGGGATAAAGGGGAAAATGTTCTAAGTATTTTCAATGGGGATTTGGAATATAGAAGACCCAGTCATTTCTAACTCAAAAGTTGGTATAATTTAGAGGCCTAATATTTTAATCTCATTTCACAGCCATTGGTTTTACAGACTGCAAAGAAGCTGTTTAAATACTCAAGGGTGTGGAGGTAGGGAAAACTTTGATTTTTAAAGATGAATCCACATCTCTGCCCAGAATATGGGAGAAAGAGTGAGCCCAACAAATTACTATGAGGTACTCACAGATCTTGGCAAACATAGCATTGATCACACACTGGATGAAAACCAAAGTTAAGGCGAAGGTGAACGTCTCCTGTTTGGGTCCTTCTCCATACTTTCCTCTTGTGCTAAGATGAAACACATAAAAGATCGAGGAGAGAAATTAGTGTCACTCGGTGTTATCAAGTATGTTCAGAGTCATTGAGTGCTCCGGAAGCATCATGCTTTCGTGGATGAAGTTAGAGTTAGTAAGGCTTACTGAGCTTATCTACCCAAAGGGGTCGATTTGATTTAACCCTAAAAACTAGATACCAGCCTACTGATACCATAGCCTAAGGGAAGAATATCCGTCAAGGACACGGGTATAGGGCAACAAGGAAAGTCAGACAGCGGAACAAAAGTATCCCCAGTGTAAAAAAAAATAAAGCAAGACCGAGAGCAAGAAGATTAACGGTCTGCAAACACCTCAGAGCTTTAAAAAAAACAAAAAAGACTTGGCTCAAGTCACGGAACTCTCTTGGAATTAACAAAAGTAAAAATATCTAAAGGAAGAGAAAGAGTTGCGTTCCAAAACTCCTGAGGCCCGCCCTGGAATTTTAGAATTACAAGGATGCTCAGCTAGCAATGCATAATAGCAGGGTGCAAAAAAAGGTCAGAGGGCCGAACCGGAGAAGAGAAAAAGCTGTACCAGACACAGGAAGCCGGAGGACTAGACCGTAAAATGAACGGTGGGGACAGGATCCCGGCCCTGGATGGGGTATGTTAGCAGCCCTGCCCCCTTAAGGGTCTGCTCACATCTTCTCCTGCAGGATCCCATAGTAGAAATAGCAGACAAAGACACCCAAAAAGCAGAGCGGCAGGCGCAGCCGATCAGGCACCAGGGATCTGCTAGCGGCCATGAGACGCACGGACGAGTCGGCCGAAGATCCGTTCAGAGTAGGTAGCGGTACCGGCGGCGAAGGCGAAAGCTCCAGGCGGACATCGCCGGCCGGCGGCAGGGACCTCATAGGAGCTGCGTGCGACCGCCGGCTCGTAGGCCGGAGCAGCTACCTCCAGATATGCCAGCTCAGAGCTTCCGAGAGGGAGATGTCTCCCGCCCCGACAGGAGCGTTCTAGGGAAGAAGGCAGGATTTAAGACCTTGGCTCCATTCCTGGTGTCCAGGAAAGCCAGCCATATCGAGATTATTGTCTCATCCTTTAGATTTTCCGATCAGGCAACGCCGAGGCCATCTACAACCCGTAGCTCGGCGGGGAGGCCTAGGCGATTACGCGGCGTATAGTGATGACGTATAAGTATGTGGATGTTATCAATTGGCTACTCGGAGCGAAAATAGACAGATGGGCGGAGAAAGAGGCGGTGAGGCCAGGAGAGAGAATCAAAGTCTATTTTGCAGTAAGCTATCAGGCCTCTGCTGGGTCCTAACGCCAAGGACGCTTCATAGAGCCGTAGCGCCCTCTAGCTGCTGCCCAGTGTTAGCGACTCCAACCCTGTCTACCCTGTACAGTTCAAGACCTGGCTGACAAGTACAGGCCCTCTTTTTTGGGCACTTCACTAAGTTTTCATTGGCAGGGATGCACTGGGCAGGCTCCGTGATAGATCAGGGTTATTTTTAATTTTTTTTGTATTTGTCTTTTTCGAGACAGGTTTTCTCTGTATAGCTCTGGCTGTCTTGGAACTCACTCTGTAGACCAGGCTGGCCTCGAACTCAAAAATCCGCCTGCCTCTGCCTCCCAGACTGCTGGGATTACAGGCATGTGCGACCACTGTCCGGCCAGGGTTCTTATCACTTAGGGGCAGCACAGCACATGTTGCTTAAATTCCAGGCTACAGGTTTCTCACTCTGTAAACGAAGTGTAATTAGTAATAACCACCCTGTCACTCACTGAATGATCTGAGGATTAAGTGAGCTAAGGTTTACCAAAGTGTTTTATAAACTGTAAAGTGTGCTGTGCAAGTTTGGAGTATTATTAGTCATCATATTTTCTCAACTCTAATTGTATCTCCTTACCTCTTCGAGGTGAAAAATTCAATTTTATTGAAATGCCTTTTAAAAACAACAAAAAACTTTATCTCATGTAGCTCAGGCTGGCTGTCCTCGAATCTGCTATGTAGAAGAATAATGTTGAACTCACAATCCTTTTCTCTCCACCTCCCTTCCAAGTACTTGAGTAAATTTTCTTTCTTCAGGACCTTCCAACTCTCCAGTGAAACAACCCCCACCCAACACACCTCTTCCTATTATTGGTCTCATTCAAAGACTTCTCCCTGATTCAACAGTTGGGTCTCCACCTGCTTTGCTAGAATTGCAAAAGCAAGACTAACACCAGGTCACTAAGTCCCTTACCTAATAACAGTCCCAATTTTCAGGCAGTTGTGGGTCTTGGGGTTGCTTTTCTATTCTAGCAGGCTTGCTTTGGCACAGCCTCGGGCAAAGGAAGGAAAGGCAGGCAGCACCACACCCATCCCTGGGGACCTGACTCACTAAGGCTTTGGGGACAAGCCAGACATCTTTCAGGGCTAAGAGGACTATGCGAAAATAGGGTCTGTCTCTAGACACTGTACATTTACTTTCTTGGCTGTTGGTCAATCAGCAGACACTTGCAGGGAACCAAATAGTAACTGGGTGAATTACTGGATTCCTTTTCTGCCTTTTATTTACCAGCTGGGATCTCAAACAATTCACTTGACCTGGGTTGAGTTTCTCCGTGTGTTTCTTATTTTCATAAAATTTATTTTTTTATTTTTTTATTTTCCAAGACAGGGTTTCACTGGCTGTCCTAGAACTCACTGAGCAGGCTGGCCTTGAACTCAGAGACCCACCTGCCTCTGCCTCCTAAGTGCTGGAATTAAAGATGTGTGCTGTTGCTGTGCCACCTGGTTGAGTTTCCCCAGGTGAGATCCATGGTGATAACCATCAGGGGAGCGCTTTGGTTAGAAAGCACCAGCTAGGAAGCAGTCAGAGTGCCAAACCTTACTTCCTGACTTGGTATAGTCTTTTTGGAAAAAGCTGTTTAATTTTTTGGACATTCCTTCACTCACAGAGTGGTTCTTCTCTCACCCAACAGTTGTCATATTTTCAATGACATTCTCTTAAATCCTCTAATGTGGTTTGCTGGTGATTATCAAACCAATGGATAGTACTTGGGATAGCCTGGCCTACTGGGGGTTTCCTGAAGTCTTTCTTTTGAGACAGATATGATTGTACCATTGAATTCCACCCAGTAAAATGGAAATGTCTTTTACTGAAATGCTTTATAAATTCCATGAACAGAATGTTGGGACACCGATTCCCACTTTCCTCAAACGTCTAAGAGCTCTTCTATCTGAGAGGCTATAAAAGGGCAAGGATGGTTTCTTTGTCCCCCTCCAGAGCTGCACACTCTTGCCTTGGGTATTCACTGGAACACAGACAGACATGGTAGCTACAGCCTTAATGCTGTCCCAGCTGCAAGCCATTCCCTGGCCTCGCTTCCCGGCAAGTACCAGGGGCTTGATGAAGCTGACAGGGCAGAAAGCAGAGCCAGTCGGGTTGAAGTGGACTTTGTTCTTGTCAGGACAGTAAGTCAAGAAGGCCAGACTGTCTCCCTTCAGTGGTATTCATGCTCTCTCTCAAGCCCACTGTCCCTCAGGAGCCTTTGGGAACTCTCATTAGGATGGGCCCCTTCCCTAGTGATTTCCATGTTCACTTGCAGGACATACCATGTTCTCCATTGTAGACAAGACTTCAGGAGTCTACGGTTAGTGTGGCTTTGTGGGGAGTCTCCAGCAAGGCCTATCCATACAGTTACTAGACCACTGTATGCTAAATGGAGGTTCCTTCTCTTGAAGATAGGCTAAAAGTGATGGATACGATACCTTCCATTCTACTGCACTCCTCCCATCCCAGGAATTCAGAAAACCCAAACTGCTGCAATATTTATTTATTTGGTCTATTAAAATCAAGATCTGCAAAAAACAAACAAACAAAAAAACCACAATAACCTCTAAACACAAGATAAGAAACCTTGAACATTAACATTCTTCAATTTTGTGTAAGCTCTGCAGTACAGAAAATATACAAACTTCAAATAGCTGCAAAAATAGTGTCTTTGGGAGAAAATAGAGTTTCTACATCGATACAAGAAAAATAGGCATTTTTCTAATTCAACCCAACCCTAAGGTGAGCAGAGGGTATGGGGCTCTACGCCCCCTGGGGCAGGTGGAGGGCACGGGGCGGGGCTGCTACATGCCCCTGGAGGAATGCCAGATCCCTCTTCCCACTATTCATTTTGGGCTGGGATGCTGCTTAAGACAATCTTTAGTCAGGGTAAAATTGAGATGAAAATGCCACTTGGGAAATCTCGTGGTCCCCTGCCAGCAGCTGATTGGTCAAATGTTCTGGCCCTGAGGACCACTCTGGTCAGCTCCTCTAGGAGGGAGGCATCTGGTCGGCCTTTCTCTGTCTCTAGAAGTGGAGCTGTTAGGAAGCCTGTGGCATCTCCCCTCTCTCAGCCACAGCCAACTTGTTCCATGACAAGAGCCTCTTAGAAGTCATCTGGACTCACACCCTGGGCTAGAAGATTCACGACCTTCTAGCAGGTGAAGAGAACCGCAGGTACGCAGTGTAAGTTCTGAGCTGCCTAGCTGCTGGGGGAGGAGGTAAGTCTCCTCCCTTTCGGAGAGGGTGATGTCCACCAAAGGACCTGGGGCTTTGACACAATAAATCAAAGTGCTCGAAGGCTGAGAGGGAGAGGCTCCGCCATCCCCCAGCCTGGGAAGCTAACAGAGAGCTGGCCACCAAGGCACTCGTCTCCACCGTGAAGTGTGGGAGGGTCGGGTACTCAGACTACCAAGGAGCTCTGGAAAAGCACAGACTCTTCTGATGGTGGGGTGCGCTGCCATGGCTCAAATGGCAGTGAGGGGGCCTTGGAAGCTTCTGGATCCTTCCGAGGTGGTGCCCTGGGGCTGGCAGGGGGAAGAGGAGAGCCAGGGCTGGAAGGGCAGTTACGGAAGATGAAGCCCATACTGGGGAAGAGGGGCTTGATCAAGCTGACAGGGCAGAAGGCAGAGCCAGTCGGGTTGAAATGAACTTTGTTCTTGTCAGGACAAGAAGTCAAGAAGGCCAAGTCAGGACCTGGGGACCTGAGGGATGGAGAGAGACACAGACATATAATAAGTACAAGGAAAACAGCCAGTGAGACATGGACGACTGCCTTGGCGGGGAGCCGGGGAGCTGAGTCCCTGCTCAGAGAGGACTGTAACCTGGACAAAACCTGGAAAGCCCTGCCACTTTTGAGGCCCTTCGGGTCTCATTGCTGCTGTGGTGGGTTTTGCCTGAAGCAAGGTTTTCAGCTTTAGCCCTATTCCCATCTAAGATGGAGTGGCTCCCTGTAGGAGGTATCACAGCAGAGAACACTTCCCAACAAGTCCAGGACATTTAACAGCATCCCTGGACTGTCCCAACTAGATATCAGAGGATCGTGTCCCTTCCTCCCTAGTTATGACAACTAAAAATGTCTCTTAGGCTGGGGGAGGGGTGAATGTGTAAGGCCCTGGGTTCTATTCCTCAATACAGGAATATATACAAATAAGGAGCTTCCCAGTAGGAAAGTTGCTGACATGAAGAAAGCCCAGGAGTTATTAGGAAATAACTGATCAACACCACCTTCCTTAAAGGTCTAACACAGAGTGGGAGCTAACAGAGATGACTGGGAGGCTACTCTAGCTTCCTGAGTCTGTGACAGAATGAGGACAGTCACAGCCTCACCTCCACCTGCCCTATGGGGAGGGAAGAAAGCTAGAAGAGGCCAGGCTGCATGAGCTGAGGGACAAAACCTCTCCTCTACAACGCCTCGAGGACCACGCAGCAGTGGGACAGTAATGAAGGCTGACAGAGGGGTTTTCTAGAATGCCTACCCCATGGGCTGTCCTCTCCTCAGCTGAGACACAAATGGTGCCCTCAATGCCCAAACCCAGACCTAGCCAAATCTTTACTCCCACACCGTGACTAAACTTCCTGGCTGCTATCAAAACCACAACTTCCAGTGTGAATCTGCCCAAATGAATATGCAGCTGCAGGAGCAAACAGAGCAAGCTCTGCGCAGCCTGCAACGGACTGGGGCGGCCCCTGCAAAGGGCACAGTCAAACCCACAGATGGTACGGAGATCAGTGCTGGGCTTCGGAACCGTCCAGTTGATTGGAGAATATTCCAAAGTTCCTTCTTGAAAGACTCAGAAATTTCTTTCTGGAAGTTTACAATACTGGAACTGAACAGCCAGGGGGTGGGTAAAGAAATCCTGGTGTGTTCATTCTCTCTCCCATTCATGTCAGTCTCTGTCTGTCTCTCTGTCTCTGCATCTCTGTCTCTGCATCTCTCTATCTCTCTATCTCTCTATCTATCTGTCTGTCTGTCTGTCTGTCTGTCTGTCTTCACCCTCCTCACTCTCTGATTATGGTCTTGCAAGTCCTCACACTTTCCCCAGGGATGGTTAAAAAAAAAAAATAGAAGGAACAAAAGGCTTAGGTTTCAGATCTCTTCCCTTGCAGCTCCTGCTGCGCTTGTGGCTGGCATGTGGGCAGAAAGCGGGTTTCTATGGAGACAATGATAAGCAAAGATTTAAGTGCTCAGAGTAGGTAATGTCAACAAGTTTGATCATGGAAAATCTGTGAGACCGATCGTCTGATGTTGACAGCCTCTAGACTGGAGAGATTGGCGACTGAAGAAGGACCTGTCCAGTGGGAGGGACAACACGGGCTCCCTTCCATACTGTCTCTCCCTCCCTCCCAGGCCTCATCCATGGGATGTACTCACGTGGCCTCCTCAAACACACGCACTCTCTCACAGCCTTCTGGGGGCTCCCGTTTGAAGACATAGCTGTGATTGGGCCGAGGGGAAGCAGCAAAGGCAAGCACTGGAGATGGACTGCCATCTTCTAGGAAGGCTGGGCGGCCTGGGGAGGAAGCTACAGAGAGAGCAGGGCCGAGTCAGTGGGGACAGGGGAACCTCTCCTCTCCTCAGCCCGAGTCTTCTGTCCAAAGGGGCCAAGTGGCTCTGCTCTTTGGGCTGGTGTGTTTCATGCTGTACTCTTGGAGATGGGGTTGCAGCTCAGCTGGAAAGCACTTGTTAAGCAGGATGAGCCCCTGGGTCCTATTCTAGTAGCACCACCAAAGAGGACAAAGCTTGTTGAATTGATGGAGAAGACTCCTTTTAATTCTGTATACCCAGGAGCCAAGAGAATGCCTGGATCTCTGACATAAAGGAAATTCCTGATGTCCCCTGCCTTCCCCAGGGTCAATGCCCTGCTTGAGGAACCCCATAGCTTCGTTAGTATTTTGGAAAGCTAGCCCCTCCTTGCAGAGAGGATTCCTGTATTATTAACTCCAAGAAGCAACCTTGACTCTGCCCTACTCAGAGGATAACATTTCTCTCACTTTCCATCCTGTGACTGCACTTTGCCTAGGCTGTAAATATTGACTTTATCTGTGTTTCTCTTACACTTATTCCTTCTCATCCTGTGCTCTGTTTATTTCCTGTGTATACTGTTAGATCGTGCTCTTGACTAGCCTAGCTCATGAGGTTACTATGAATGAGTCAGGTGTTGTGGGCAACAGTTTTTTCTAACATAGGGTGTTAGTAGGATTCTTGCCTTATTCTGAGTGGAAAGTCAAGGCCTGCAAGGGAGAAACTAGGGATTGAGAACCAGAAATGTGTGTACTCAGTCTGGGTCAAACATGCAGGACCTACATTCTCCTTTCTAATTTGTAACTGCCTTCAAGGTCTTGCTGGATATGAGTCAAGGGGACCCTTGAACAGAGGTGAGCCAGCTTTCTACTTTGGCAGCAACCTGAACCTCACCCAAATAACAGAGATGGGAAAGGCTGCTGTTTTGGATAAGAGACTTTATAACTTGGAGTCAGAGTGCTGTAGGACCATTATTATCACAGGTATAGTGTGCAGAACGACGACTCACACAGATGCTGGCTGGTTCACAATGCTAGGCCTGGAATGCTTCGGAGCAAAGTCAGTACAGCCCTGCTGTAGCCCAGAGCGCTCTTGTACTCTGGTTCCATGACTTACCTTTGTTCCTGTGGATGGATGTCAGCTCCTCCGTGGCACCCTGGTGATCCTCACGGCTGGCCTGGCCAGGAGGCTGGGGGGAGGCCAGTGTCATGGAGGGAGAGCTGGTCAGGTCACCTGGCTCCAGGAGGAGAGGATGGTCACAGCTGCTATTCTGTGGAGGAGCTGGGGCACGGTGACCATCAGGGACCTCAAGTATCTGATGAGGAAGGAGAAGAGACTCAGTCCAGAGCCTTCTCAGGCCTGTGACATTGCAGTGACCCTCAGGGGTCTCCCTGCACCTTTTCTCTTAGCCTAGAGGACAGAAGAATGTCACTTCCTCAAGCCATTTATTTCCTGACGACCTGCAGTCTAGGAGAAACTGTTTCTCCCAGAGTACTTTTGTTCTTTTTCCTCGAGATTGTTAATCCAGTCTACAATCACGTTCATTTGTGTGATGTGATCAGTGCCCCTCTGTGTATGTGGATCTTATACACAAAGGTGACTGATACACAGGGTGACATAATAGGGGCTATATGCTATAAGCCACTGCAGGACAAATGTGCAGATGGTTATCATACATTAAATACCTTGTACCCTCCTTTTTAAACATTTGATGGTATTTGGATCCCCAATGAACGAGTTGTATGCGTGTGTTCAGGGGCATAAGGAATCACACATAACATCCATTTAAAAATCAGCCAGCAGCCAGCTGTGGTCACCGCACATGCCTTTAATCCCAGCACCCAGATCTCTGTGAGTTGATCTCTGTGCTCTTGAAGTCACAGAGACCTTCCTGCCAAGATCAAACTAGTCTACATATGGAGTTCCAGGACAGCCAGAGCTACATAGTGATACCCTGTCTCAAAACAAATAAACAAACATAAACAAACAAATAAAAACTAGCCATTAGTTAACAAACCGAGACTTGTGCCCATGAGAATTATGTCCATACACCTCAACTGCCATTCCCCAACTGAACGGTGTCAATATCATGTGCCCGAGATGGCAAAGGAGGTAGCTGGTAATTGTGCCTGGGAGTAGGGCAGGAGGAAGGCTACATGGGCAACTGTGCATGAAGGACTGATGGGTGCCTGTCAGTAACAGAGACAGAGGGAGGAAGAAGTGACTGGAAGGAAGGTAGTGCGAGCTAAGGCACTCATGTGAGGGTAAGGGTGGCCAGTCAGCTGACAGTTTCCTCCTAGCAGGGCCCTCTCTGTGCTCATTTGTGACAGTTAATCTAACTTTATGGACATTAAAATCCCAGCAGAAACAATCTCTGAGCATGTTTGTGAGGCACTCCCTGAATTAGGTTAACTGAGGTGGTTAACTGAACTAGGTTAAGAGCCACCATAAATGGACGTGGCGCCATCCCCAGGCAGGGGTCCCAGGCTGAATAAATAAAAAGGAAAAATCAAACTGAGCCCAAGCACTCACTGCTTTCTGATTCACAGCCACAGACGCCATGTGACCTTCCTCCTCACCCTCGGTACCATGACTGCCCACCATGAAGGATCACACCCTGGAGCTGGGAGCCAGAATACGCTTCCTTCCTTGAGCCACTTTTGTTGGGATGCCTGTCCCTACCACAAAGCCTTCCCGAGTGACACCCACCTATCCCTGCTGCTCCTGTGCTTAACTTCAGTTGAGACAAATGAACTCCATCTGTGTACTTCTGGAAGGTGGTGTTTACATGTTGTTGCTTCCAGAGCTACAGCCTGAGTCCCCAAAGAGTAGCACTACCTTCTGTCCTCGTGCGGGAGCAGCCAGTCAGAACCGTCAGGGCAGCCACCACTCACCCTCAGCAGCTCCTCTTCACCCTGCTCCTTCACAAACACCTCTTCCAGCTCCTGGTTGAGCCCTTCTAGGCTTCTGTGCAGACAAGGGCTGAGTCGCAGGACAGGAGATCCTGGGGGGAGGCTGGGATGGGATGCCTAGGGAGAGGCAAATGAAGCCATCAGATGATGTCCCCACTCAGCAGGCAGGGGTTACCAGCTATGACCAGAGGGAATGATTGTGTCTACAAAGCTTTTTTCTTCACCCTTTTTCCAAGTTGTAAAAAATAAAAAAAGATAAAGTTGGATATTGCCAACTACAGATTGCCAACAAGCCGATTCAGAGGGGATTTGTCTAGGAGCTGGTGTGTGAGACACATGGAAGATGCAGCTAGTGTCACTGCCTTTATTGAGGCAGAGGAGAAAGACACTAGGAACAGTGAGGGCCTTCCAGGGCCACTCAGTGGAGCCCGACTTTGGACTAAAACTTCTCCTGACAGCCGGGGAGAACTCTATACACCACAGAAGACTGTCATGAAGGAAGACAGAGGGGAGCTGGCGGTCAGGGGACACAGCATACCCTCACTGCTCCCAGGACGCCATGGTCCCCTTGGACAGGGGGGCTCCGCTCCTTCTCCTTCCCGCTGCGGCTCAGCTTTGTCCTCTGCAGCTGTTGCTTCAGCTTGGTGATCTAGCAGAAGAGATGGAGGAGAAAGGACAGTGAGGCAAAGCCAAAGCATGCTGCTTCCTCCCCTAGGCGAGGCCCCTGTCTATGAAGATGCCTGAAAGGGACACGGACATCAATGGTGCAAACCCACGACAGTCAGAGCCTCAACTAAGTTAGATACCTGGCTGTTAAATTTGATTTTTTTAAATTGTTATTCATCCCCTAGAGATCAGCAGTTCTCAACTGTGTGTCGAGACCTCTTTGGGGGTAGCATATCAGACATTCACATTACAATTCCTCTTTTTTTTTTTTTTTTAATTTTTTTTGGTTTTATCAAGACAGGGTTTCTCTATATAGCCCTGGCTGTCCTGGAACTCACTCTGGAGACCAGGCTGGCCTCGAACTCAGAAATCCGCCTGCCTCTGCCTCCCAATGCTGGGATTAAAGGCGTGCACCACCACCGCCCTGCCACATTACGATTCCTAAGAGTAGCAAAATTATAGTTATGAAGTAGTGGTAAAAACAATTTTATAGTTGGGATCACCACAACATGAGGAACTGTATGAAAGGGTCCCAGCGTTAGGAAGGTTGAAAGCTGTTGCCCTGATGAACCAGACTCCAAACAGAAAACACACACCATCATGGTTATGAGTTGTAACCACTAAGTGCATGAGGCAGGCATGGCAGCACAGTCTAATCCCAGCACTACGGAGGCAGAGGTGGGTAGGTCTCTATAAATTGCAGGCCAGCCTGGTCTACATAACAAGCTCCAACTCAGTTGAGGGTACTTGGGGGGAAAGGCAAGGTCTCAAAAAGGTGGGGGGCAATGAGTAGCCTTTTATTTTATTTTCTTTTTAAAGAATTATTTATTTATTCTGTGTAAGTACATTGTAGCTGCCTTCAGACACTCCAGAAGGAGGAGTCAGATCTCGTTATAGATGGTTGTGAGCCACCATGTGGTTGCTGGGATTTGAACTCAGGACCTTCGGAAGAGCAGTTGGTGCTCTTAACTACTGAGCCATCTCTCCAGCCCTAGATCTAAATTTTTAAAAAAATTTTCAAACCTTTTTGTTTGCTTGTTTGTTTGGTTTGATTTGGTTTTTCTCGAGACAGGGTTTCTCTGTGTAGGCCTGGCTGTCCTGGACCTTTAACTACTGAGCCATCTCTCCAGCCCTAGATCTAAATTTTTAAAAAAATTTTCAAACCTTTTTGTTTGCTTGTTTGTTTGGTTTGGTTTGGTTTTTCTCGAGACAGGGTTTCTCTGTGTAGGCCTGGCTGTCCTGGACCTCACTCTGTAGACCAGGTTGGCCTCAAACTCAGAAATCCTCCTGTCTCTGCCTCCCAACTGCTGGGATTAAAATCGTTGCCACCACTGCCTGGCCAAACCTTATTTTTAATTGTGTGCATGTGTATGGGTCTGTGGGTGTGCAGATGTGTGCAGGTGAGCACAGAGATCAAGGCACTGGGTCCCCTGGAGCTGGTGTTACATATAGGTGGCTGTGAGCTGTCTAACATAGGTGCTGGGAACTGAACTCCCATCCTTTACAAGGACAATGAATGATCTTAACTACTGAGCCAGCTTGAGCAGTTGTGGCACACGCCTTTAATCCCATCCCTCAGGAGGCAGAGGCTGGGTAGATTTCTGAGTTCGAGGCCAGCCTGGTCTACAGAGTGAGTTCCAGAACAGCAAGGGCTACACAGAGAAACCCTGTCTAGAAAAACAAAAACAAAAAAAAGAAGAAGAGAGAGAGACGCCCAGGCCCGGTAACAAGATAAGATATCACAGTACCACAGGCATTTCTGTAGCGGTGGAGGAACAAGTCTACTGTAATCCCAGACTCAGGAGGCTGAGTCAGAAGTCTTAGTTTGAGGCCAGACTAAACTATACAGAAATATCCTGCCTGGTCTCCCACCAGCAATCCCTAAACCAAACAAATAAGCAAACACTTTGAAATATGATTCCTATCACATTTGAAGTTTTGGGCCTCTGCACCCTGAGCAGGATGCAGAACTTTATGAATGGGAGGGAGCCCGATGGAACTCAGAAAGTGGATTTGCTGCCCACTGCCATAGAAGTCGTGATGACAGTCAAGAAGAAACATATTTTGTTTGTTTGTTCTATTGGTTTTGAGTTTTTAAGACAGGGTATCTCTCTGTATGTAGCCTTGGCTGTCCCAGTTCTCACTCCGTAGACCCAGCTGGCCACAGACCTGTCAGCCTCTGTCTCCCAAGTACTGGGACTAAAGGTGTGCGCCACCACTGCTTGGCTAAAAAACTGCTTTTTAAAATTATTGTTTTAGATGTACTTAGTGTATGTGTATGAGTGTTTTGCCTACATGCATGTGTGCCTGGTGTCCATGGAGGTCAAAGAGGACACTGAGTCCCCCAGAACTGGAGTTCCGGATGGTTGTGTGCCACCATGCAGGTGCTAGTACAGAACCTCAGAAACAGCCACGAGCACTCTTAACCTCTGCGCCACCTCTCTGGCCCCTAGAAAATGGATTGTAATTACATTGCTGGGGACTGAACCCAGGGCCTCACCGTGCTAAGGACAGCTCTACCACTGGGCTGCATCTCCCAGCCCAAGGATGTGCTTTTAGACTTGCCGCTGGGGATCAATCAGACCATGAAGACCATGACTCTCCACCCTTCCTGTGCAGAATTTGTTTACTCTGCGATTCAAGGCTTTGAGAACGTTTTACATTTCCGCTTGGCTTGAAGCTTACAGTCCAGTCACTGTGCATTTTCTCAGCGCTCTAAGCACCACAGAGGGCAGAAACAGCTTCCCTCTGTGAATGGGTCAGGGCTGAGTCCTCCTAAGTTGACCTTTGCTTTGGAACTGCCACAGGACCTGTCAGAAGGAGCTGGTTTAGAAGCTCTGGAATTCCAACCTGTGGCTTTCTCTCCTGGGTGTCAATGCCTCCAGCCCTCCTGGGGCTGGGGGAGGCTGGCCAAGAGAAAGAAAGTATTTGGAACCCAGGATTATTTTTCTCTTCTTTTAAAAGAAAACTCGGTGGATGTTTAAGTAGTAAATGAGGCTGGGGCTCCTGATTGCCAGGGCCTTGTTCCCTGTCCTCCTCCAGTCTCTGACTCACTTACCAGAGTCCAACCTCAGAGGAACTAGGCAAACGACTCCCAACCAGCATGCTGGGCTCCTCAGCAGCCACTGGCTGGAGTTTCTCTATCAAGAGGGTCTGAAGCCCCACCCCCAAGCCACTGGAAGCCTGGGAACCAGTTGAAGAGCTGAACTCTTCTGAGCTCCCTCAGAAGGAGGCTAGCAGGAAGAAGAGAGGGTGGAGGTGTAGCGAGAAGGCAGTTACCTCTTTTCGGTGGTCTGTGCTGCCCCACGATGCTGATCGCTTGTGCATGCAGAAGCTGGCCCGCTCACCTTCTGGCTCTTGCCAGGACAGGGGTGTCTGTAGAAAGAGGGCATACAGTAAGATGGGCAGCTCTGCAGGCAGGAAGCAGCCGGATAGAGGTGTGGCCTGCACAGCCTTTTCACATCTGTTCATCATGGGTGCACCCAGCCCACTTTATCCTTTCAGACAAGAGAACCGGGTGCGTGGCTTCACCCTGATTTTTACTCTCCAAGAAACCTTCCCAAGGCCCAACAGTGCTGACCTCCACTCTCTTTTATTTTTTTTATTGGGTCTTTGGCACTGGGGATGGAGCCCAGGGCCTTGCGAGTGTTCTACCACTGAGCTACATCAGCCCTTCCTTCCCTTTCAAACATGTGTTATAGTCAGTCTGGGTGCACTGCAATGGTGAGGCCAAGTGCTGCCCCTCTCCAAGGCAGCTCCAGAAGAGCGTGTATCCTTTATTCTCTCCCCATGAGCCCAGCCAAGGCCGGGTGCCTAGGAACCCATGGAAAACAAGCAATCAGACAGGAGCCCAAAGAGGAAACAGGAGAAAGGTTTCCATGGGTGCCTCAGGATGAAGCAGGCGGCAAGTGTTTAACGCCATGTCTCAAACTTATTTCATCACAGAGGGAGTGTCAGGGATGCTGAAGTCCTCCAGCATAGGCAGGGGAAGACGGTTTCAGAAAAATGGAGCCAGAATTCTGAATCCAGCACTGATTCTTGGCCTGTTCACGCCTCCTCCCCATGGTCCTTCTTTGTTCCTTGTGGAGAAGAACGTTCGATTTGCTGCCTTCTCTCTACTGCATGAAGACAGGGGACCCAAGATGGTGGTGAGGAGTCTCCACTAAAAGAGGAAGTTACTGGCTCCAAGCATGAAGCTCAAGAGGCCCAGATCCCTCCCCATCACCAACATCCTATTTCCATTCCAAAGGAGCAGAGTGCTCTAGAGGGACCAGCTCCTCTCTGACTACTGTGCACAAGCTGCCAAGAACACAGGGCCTGGGAACCAGCTCCTCTAAGAGATCTGCTGACCTCCCCCCAGAGGCGCTGTACACAGAGAGGGGGAGGATCAGGGGAAAACAAGACTCCTCACCACCCCACAGCTGCTAAGAGGAGCTCACGGGGCAAGTCTGAGCCAGGATTGTGAGAGCAGACTGCTTGGTGTGACAGCTGCATGTGGAGAAGCCACTGCAGACTGAGCTTCTGGCCCTTCCTGTCTGCAGCTGCCCACGAGCAGCTTTCCCAGGCTGTGGAATATAGCCAGGGGAGACAACTGGCATCACCAGAGAGCACATCCTCAGGTTCATTCCCATCATTCTTCCTTTATGAAAAGTGCAGCCAGGAATGCAGGCGTGTACCCCAAAGCCCTCAGGTGGCGCTGGCTCTTACAATCTCTGGAAACCAAGTAGCTGATCTCCTTCCAAATGTTCGCGTCTCTCTAACCCAGGGTATCAGACCTCAGGGACACCAGCTGACAGGGAGAACGCAGCTCATCTCCCCATCAGCTACTAGGACTTCTGCAGTACCACACATGTCCTCCTCTGCGGGTGTGCCTAAGCACAGCTTGCAGTCACCAGTGCTGCCAGTATAGTTGAGTCCTATACATCCCTGTCACCTCTAGAAAAGGAGCAAAGACCACAGAGGAGAGATGGCAAAACCTAGGAGGATGATGGCCCTCCTCACCACTAAGGATGCTGTACTCACAAGTGGATGGTGAAAGAGAAGAAGTTCACTGGGTCAGGTTGCAACTGACTACTAACAACTCTTCAAATGTCAGCTACCTCTTCCTAGGAGATGTGAAGGAGAACAGAGGGGTGTGGCCTGGTACAGAAGTGGAAGAAAGATGAGTAAACCACAGTTGGTATCATCTCCTTTCCTAGTCCTCTCCTCAGCAACACCTCCTGCGTACTCTGTGTACATGTGATGTTGACGGCGTCACTTGATCTCAGCATCCACCACCTTCCCATGAGAATAATCACTACATCCCTCAACCCAGACAAACTCACCTAGCTTCTCTCTCTCTCTTTACCTCAGCCACTGCTCTCTAAGCTTCTTCCCATCTACGAAGGCTGAGCCTTACCGCCAATCCCTGCCTTGTCACAGTGTTCTTGTAAGAGAGGCTGAAGGAGCCGGAACATGCAGAGGATAAAGCAATGTGACTACTAAAGCAGAGGCTGAAGCAAGGTGCTATGAGCTATGAGAAGCCAACAGCCACTGAAAGCCAAGAGGCAAGTGGTAAGGAGACTTCCCCCAAGAGCACTGCATCCTGAGCTGGGTGCCACGCACCTGTGTACAGGCCCGGCACTTGGAAGCTGGGGCTGTAAGGACTCTACCACAAAAGAAAACAAAAACAGCTTTGAGAGCATGGCCCTGCCAATATATTTGTGTCAAGTCACTGCAACTGAACTTGGAGACTTCTGGAATCTAAAACTCCGAGAGAATACACATCTGTGCCTTGAGCCACGAAGCCCGGGGTAACTGTTAAAGCAGCCCGAGGAGCCTGACACACCAGAGCTGCTGGACTTCCAAGCTGCTTCCAGGCTGGGCTGAGTACTGTCTAGCCAGGCAGGTACAAAGGTCTAGCTTTCTGTCTCTCTAGCTGCAGTGGGTATGTCAAGTGGAGGAAGTGTACCCCAGGTTGCTCAGGATCCTCCTTTCTGAGCCTCACTCCCAAGGACTCGATCGTGGTCTCCTTGGGGAACAGTAAAGTCACAGCTAAGACCCACTTTAAGGAGCTCACCAGGATAGGGTTGGACCAAGCTGTACAGCAGTAGTGCAACTAGTCATGCTAGATGCCTCATTGTGTGGAGGAGAGTCTGGGCATAGGGGACCAAAAATCCATGCTTGTTAGGGGACTTCTACACTAGAATGGACTTTCTCTACACCCAGGCTAAGGGGGCAACTGAGGGAGGGGTAAGATTACTAACCATGAGTGAGCAACCAGGTCTGCAGCTGCTGTACAAAACCAGACATGCATGGGGACAGGATGACTGCCCTGCCAGGGACTGTAAGATTCCAGGTCAGCATGTGGGGATAGATAAGCATGGAGGAAGAAGACAGTTTCCCACAGAGCCAACACAGCAACAAAAGCAAGGAGGATGACCTTCCACGCTGGGATGTCTTTCTTGTTTCTACCTGGAGGTCATGACCAGGACGGAAGAGTCAGGTCCTCACCAGTGCCCTTGACTCCTGAGTATGCAGAGCCGGGCAGGTCCTGGGAACACTGCCCACCGTACCTGTCAGAAGTAAGGAGCAGCCCGGGACCTGACAGGGGACAGATGATTGGTCAGAGGGCACATGTTGAGCTCAGTTCACAAGGAAGCCAGTCCATTAGGACTTTGACCAAACAAAAAGGCTCAGAGGGTGGTCCACTGGTCAGCACCAGAACTATGGCTGCAGGTGGCCAAAGACACCATTTCTAGCTTAGCAGTGACTAGACAACCCTCAGATTTTCATGGCCCCGTTTTCACGTATTTGCTGTATTCTCAAACCATGCCGTGAACCACTGAGCTTGATCACTAGTTTGGAAAACAGGCTCTGTGCCCAAGCCCTTACACCCACAAAAAACAAAAACAAACAAAAAAAAGAACAATTTTTTAAAGATCTGTGATGCTCACACTGGGTCATGTGCTGTCAGTGAACACTGAGGCAGTAGCTTAGGGAAAGGAAGGACCCCCTCCCCCTGAAGCAGATAAGACAGAAAGGAAGTCTCTCCAACCAGTAGGCTGCCTCGGCCTCTGGCCTTTGGGATGTTCCATGCTGATGTCTGTTAAGAACTTAAGATTAGAGATAAGTCAGAGGTAAATGGGGAGTGGGAGTAGGGATCACAGAGGTTTTCCCATCTTAACAACGAAGCAGAGATGGGGATGGAAAGAAGCGAGTGTGAGTGGAGGCAGGCAGGGGAGGTCCCCACTGTCCCTTCTGTGGGCAGGATGCCACCAGCTGGGGAACTTTGCTCAAACAGTCATCCCAGCTGTGGGAAGCCCACTTCCTCCCTCCAGAAGAGTACAAGGCTCACATATTTTGCCCAGTAAGAAGGGAGAGGTAACCACAGCCACTGGCATATGCTGCCATCACTAGCCCTGGCCAGGGCCCAGCCACTAGGAGAGGCCAACTCAAAGCACTTGGTGGCCAGCTCTGGGTTACCAGATGGCCTGGGGGAAGGGTGGGCCACAGAAGAGAAAACACACTCAAACTGAGACAATTCTGAAAAACTTCTCTCAGAGACAGGAGTTCCCGCAGAAGATGGAGGTGCCACAGGCAGTGGAGTTGGGGGAGTGACTCCCTAGTCCTCGCTGGCCCTGTTCTCAGGAAGCCACTGCTGGAAACACCTGTTCACGCCTTTCACATTGGTCCTCTTGGCTCAAAACAAGCCAGGCTGGAGGTCTAGCTCAGGAGTGAAGCATCTGGCTAGCATGTGCAGGCCCTGGGTTCTATCCCCAACACTGAAAAGATGCAAGCATTGAAGCAGTGGCCCCTCTCCAGGTGTCACGGTCACCCCACTTCCTCCTTTCTAGAAGAGCTGTCTTTGTTCCTCCTGCCTCCTGTGGGGAGCCGAGCTCCTATCCACTCTATGCTGCCTGAAGACTGACTTCGTGCTTGACTGAAAGCATGGAACATGGCCAGGAAGGGGATCCTGGGATTGCTGACAGCATTGCCATAGACCCAAGGGCTGAGTGCTTTTCATTCTCTTCTGCCCTACACATCAGCTGGCCTGAAGTACACAGCGCGCCCAGCTCTCTAATGGCAGGTGTTCTGTGTCTGAGGCCTAGCTCTGACACTGGCTTGGAATGAGCAAGGCCCTCTAGGGGAGGTTCTGGGAAAGAGCTGCTTAGCCTCAGCCACAACTGAAAAGCATATCCCTGGGAGTGTCAGGAAGGACACAGCCTCTAACGCAGGGAGGTTAGGCACCCAGGAGAACAGTAACAAGTACCTGCCGTTAGGCTGGATGAAGCAGACCCTGATATATTCCACTGCTGTGGCTAGGAAAGAAAGGGTGCAAGTGAGAGGCACGGTAGGAATAGCTGGCTTGCTCAAAGCAACTGGGAAAGGTCTGGCATCCATCCACCCCTAACAGCTGAAGAGCTTTTAATGAACTCAGGATGTAGCTCAGTGGTAGAGCATGAGCACTTGCCTTGCCTGCCTGAAGTCCTAGGCATCACAGCCTAACAAGCAAACCAACCAGACACACACACACACACACACACACAGGTATGTTTTCAAAGACTAATACATCTAGATTCCCCACTCCCCTTTCCCTTCTCCACATTTGCTGAAAATCTCTTCTTTATCCATCCTTCTGGGTGATGACCTCTCACTGTTCAGAAAGGAAGCACAGGCCTTCTGGGGAGATGGTAGTTGAGCCTAAAGCGTTCACAGTGTAATGCCAGTGCTAAAAATGGCAGTTTGTGCCAGGCACAGGGGTCTCAAGCAGAAATCTGAGTGGAACCCAAACCTAGGAGCAGAAAACTCCCTGGAGAGCAGGCCTGGGAGATGGCAGAGCACATACTTGGGGTTGGATGCTTACACTGATCTGAATTCTCCCACCTCTTGCCTGCAGCCACAATATTGACAGGTTGCTAAGAGTTCCTCGAGGGCTGGAGCCCATCCCGGGAAAGAGGAAAGCTAGAGGGCTGGGCCTTGCCAGACCCATGGAGGCACATCGCTGACCTCTGTCTTGCTGTGGCAAGAAGCCCAGACTTGTTATATAAAAGATCTGGCCTGCAGCTGGAGCCGAGGCAAAAACATGCAGCTCAGAGCCCAGGCCACTCCACTTGGCTAGAGGACGTCTGAGGCCAGCCCTGCCTGGGGGTGACAAAGAGAAAGCTACATGAGGGGTGGGATGGTCCCTGGACAGAGGCTGGCAAACAGGAAATGACTGAGGTAGGGTACGCTGCTGCTGTCTAACAAAGCAAGATGCTCATGAGTCCATGTACTTGAAGCAGCATCCAGCTCCCCCCTGCAGGAAGCCCTCCTTGATTAACTGTATTATCTGGCCTGAGCCGAAGGATAACGGGAGACCAGTGTGGGCTCCCGGAGGGCGCCTGCCCTTCACCCGCTTCCCGCACATCTACAGAGGACCGACCGTTCATAGCTCCTAACTGCTTTAAACGTGTTTCAATTCTTTTTGGTGCAACAAGGGGCATTTCGAGAAGAATCTTGCTCCTCTAAACCTTGCCAGGCATCAGCTCCAAGACACCCCTTGGTTGTCTGTTCTCAGGCCTTCAGGGAACTAGGAACCAGGCTCAAAGAAACCAAATCTTGTAACCATCGGAAAGAAGTGGGCATTCAAATGTTCATTAAACACATTCGAAAACGGATCTCATAAAAAGAAAGGAACCGACGGGATGCGCTGAGGAGGCAGAGTGAGTCGCGATGGGGTCCGTCCGCCTGGCGGCCATGCAGCATGGCCGTGGGCAGAGTGGGCACACTCTACTCAGCAAAGGAAGAGCTTCCTCCCCCCATCTTGTCCTGTTACCCATAATGGAGGCCTGAGCACGCTAGGTGTTCTTCCCTGCAAGATGAACAGGACTCAGCTTAAGCTGCCCCCAAACGGAGCCTTACTCTTACCAACTTCAGTGCTAAGAAGACTGAAGTCCTAGGTCACACTAAGACACATCTATGGGTAATTTCCAGATAAGAGGACTTATCTGGAGCAGTAGCTCAGGTTAACAAATCTTATCAAAAAGATGGACACATGGAGCCGGGCGTGGTGGTGCACGCCTGTAATCCCAGCACTTGGGAGGCAGAGGCAGGCGGATTTCTGTGTTCGAGGCCAGCCTGGTCTACAGAGTGAGTTCCAGGACAGCCAGGGCTACACAGAGAAACCCTGTCTCAAAAAAACAAAAAACAAAAAAACAAAAAACAAACAAACAAAAAAAAGATGGACACATGGACTGGATGGTCTGTGGAGACCCCTTCCAAGGGCAGGACTCTTCATGAAAATACGGGAGAGAAAGCTGGGCTGATGCCCTGGAACCGCCCTGGCCTGGCTGCTGGTGCAGCCCTTCACGGGAATGCCCTACCCCTACTGATCCAATGGGGTCGACCCTGGCTCAGCACCACTTTGGCCACTTCCTCAGATGCCTAGGGAATGCAAACCAGAACAAATGTTGGCCTTAGTTTAACTTCAGGAAGGCAAATCTCATTTAAAAAGTCTCAAACTCCAAAGTCAGCTGCAGATTCTCCACATGTAAACCCTGAAATCCAAACTGTACACCCCAGCTTGACGTCTCTTTTCCACTAGGCAGGTAGAACGCAAACCCATTTTTACCTATGTTTACAAAAGAAAACAAAGACGGACAAACCCTGGTAAACAGTAGAAGAAGAAAAGCTTCTATGCACACCTAAAACCCAGGACAAGTCACTTCTGTGACAGAAGTCACCAGTAGTCTCAGCCAGCCCTCCCAACCCTCCTGAACCCATTACCTGGGTGGCCTTGTCATTGGTACAGCAGGTGAAGGCCCCATCGGCATCTCGTGGCCACTGGCCCAGAAGGTAGGAACTGAGGATGGTGTCCAGGGAGAATGTTCGCCGAACCTGGGGTGGCTGAGGCCTGCACACTGACTTTTCTGGGACCACCGAACATGGGACACTAGCTGAAAGAGAGCACAGCCAGCAAGGCCTTGGCATCAGCATGGAGGAAGAAGCCACGGTAACCAGCCTCCTCTCTCCCAGGGTACATCACCTGCCTGCCATGTCTTTCCTCCTTCCTGAAAGAATTCACAGCAGCAAAAGCACAACCTGTCTGACCAGCAATCCTGACTTCACTTCATTACTGGGATCCCTTACGATGCCCTTTGTCTTGCTCTAGGGGACTCTGAACCCAGCACTCCCAAGTGTCCACCCCGAGAGACTCCTTGGAGAAGCTGTTTCCCAGCCTTAGAGGGAACTCCATGTTCATAAAGCACAAGCCTTCTTCCCTTTTACATTTTCTGCCCTCCGTCCCTCCCCCCCTGCAGCCCTCCTGCATCCATTTTAAATCTTCTTTGCTGCACAAACAGCTCAATTACAAAAAATTCTTTTTTTTCTTTTTGTGGTATTAGAGACTGGACCCAGATCCTTACATAGGCTAAACAAGAACTGTATTCCATAGCCTTATTTTCTTCCCACTTTTTTTGAGATAGGATCTTGCTGTATTGCCCAGGATGGCCTTGAATGGGCTGTGCAGTTCAGGCCCACCCTGAGTTTTCAATCCTCTGCCTCTGCCTCTGCCTCCCAAACTGGGACTGTAGGTGTGTCCACCATGCCCAGGAAGAAGGATTCTTACTACTTCTTCCAGCCCAGGCAGCTCCAAGAGAGAGCTAGGGCACTGGCCTGGAAAAAGCCTCAAGGCTCTAAGAAAAGGTGTGATCAGAGGACAGTAGTCTGCAGGTCTTCTCCGACCCTTTTCTGACTTTTATTTGAATGGCAAAAACAAAAACACAAGGCGGGGGCAATTATAAATGCATTCACTTTATTTTGTGCTCGCTTAAGATTTCTGGGAGAAGTAAAAAATTGAAACTCTTTTAAAAACATACGAGTTCTGGGATCATCTGGAAGTCTCAGGGGTCTGGGCTGACTCTGTTTTCTATGTCCACATTCAAACACTCCATATCTGCAGATCTATAAAGACTCCCCTTCAAACAGAACAAACTGCTTTCACATCTGTAGTAATCCCTTGGTGATTTATGTGTATATTCAGCACAGCAGAAAGAACTGGGAACTGAAGGTATAAATAGACTTGAAGAGGTTTACATTAAAAAGACACAGAAAGATTGGCAGTTCCCCAAAAAATTAAACAAAGAATTCCCTTAGGGTCCAGAAATGCCAACTCTAGGTAGAGACTCCCATCAAAAAACCAAAAACAAACAAACAAACAAAAAAAAAAACCCAAAAAAACCCTAAAAGCAGAGATTTGAAAAGTTATTTATACACTTATGATCACAGTAGTATCATCAATTATAAGAGCCCTAAATCAGAGGCAACCTATCAACACAGGGTGAAACAAGCCAGATACAGACAGACAGCAATGTCACAGGAGGCCACCTTCATGAGACATCTGGAATAGGCATCCATGGGGACAAGAAGAAGTAAGGTGGCCATGGGCACAGAAGGAAGGGGAATGGGGGTTCTGTAATAGATGCTTACCTCTGGGATGGTAAAACATTCCAGAAAAGATAACTGGCGGCTACACTGTAATGTCCTTATGCCACTGAATTGAAACTTAAGATGCTTAAAATGGTAATTTTGCTGTTGTTTTACTTTTCAAGACAGGGCTTCTTCTCTATACAGCCCTGGCTGTCCTGGAACTCACAGAAATCGACCTGCTTCTGCCTCTTGAGTGCTGAGACTACAGGTGTGCGCTACCATCACCTGGCAGTGAATTTTACATTATTTATGTTAACCAGTTTTTAAAAAAAGATACCAACTATGTGAAATTCTTCAAATTAATTTAGATATTTGCATATGTTTTAACAGGATTGTAATCAATATAAATTATAAAATATATTTTGCATTGTTCCATACATTATAAAATCCCAATTCAAAGTATCAATAATCTTCATATTTGTCATTTTTAAAGATTTTATGATATCAAACAGTGATTTGGTTAACCATTCCTACCTTGATGGACATTTGGGGTTTTTTGTTTTTTGTTTTTTGTTTTTTTGTTTTTTTCGAGACAGGGTTTCTCTGTGTAGCCCTGGCTGTCCTGGAACTCACTTTGTAGACCAGGCTGGCCTAGAACTCAGAAATCTGCCTGCCTCTGCCTCCAGAGTACTGGGATTAAAGGTGTGCCACCACTTTCTAGCTTGATGGACATTTGGATTGCTCTCTAATATGGATCTCTTAGTTTATAATGTCACCTTTGTCATATTGTAAATTATCTCCCTCAACCAGCAAATAAGTACTCACTTAGAAGAGACTAAAAATGACTTTCAATGACAAAAGTTGTAAGTATGAATTGTCCAAAAACTCAAGAAATATATAAACAAAAGACACACACACACACACATACACACACACACACCATCACCTCCTCACCCAGAGACAATCACTGTTAATCATGAAATACTGGTGGGTCCGGTGGCTCACACCTTTAATCTCAGCACTCAGGAGGCGGGTCTCAAAGTTTGAGGTCAGCCTTGCACAGTGAGTTCTAGGCGAGCCAGGGCTGCATAGGGAGACCCTTAAAAAAAGAAAGTTTCATCATGTAATCTTAGCTTTTAAATGTGGCCATACATACATTTTAAAATTTAAAAATGGGCTACGATAACAAATAAAACAAAACAAACAAAAAGACTGGGCACGCACTCAGGAGGCAGAGGCAGGCAGAACTCTCAGTTGGAAGCTAGCCTGGTCTACAGAGAGTTCCAGACAGTCAGAGCTACACAGAGAAACCCTGTCTGATGATTCTGATGATGATGATAACAATAATAAAATGGAAGCACATCATAATGTTGTCTGGCTGTGCCTCTACCTCTTTCTAAACCAATATATGCTGACTACAACATACCTTTACCAGGAAGTTGTTTTTGTTTTTGAGACAATGTCTCACTATCACATCCAGGCAGACCTTGGATGTTTTGTTGTTTTGTTTCAAGACATGGTTTCTCTGTGTAGCCTTGGCTGTCCTGGAATTTGTAGTTTAGGCTGGCTTCAACTCAGGTCTGAGTTGAGTGCTCGGGGTTAAAGGCATGCACCACCACCGCCTGTGTTTTTGGCTTTCAGCTGGTCTCTTATACAGCCCAATCAGGCCTTAAACTTGCACTCCTCCTCTGCCTCCCAAGGGTTAGGGTTAGAGGTAAGCACCACCATGTCTGGCAGTACATTATTTTAAATGTTCATAAAATCTCTACTCTAAAATTGTCCATCGACCCTTTCAAAGTTAGAAGTCAGGAGCTAACAAGATGACCAGAAGGAAAAGGCACCTGATGCCAAGCCCGAAGGCCCGAGTGTGATGCCGGGCTCACTGGCAGAAAGAAAGACCAACTCCTCAGAGTTGTTCAGGCTGTCCTCTGATCTCCATTCTCATGCCTTGGCTGAGCATGTATACCACACACACACACACACACACACACACACACACACACACGCACGCACGTGCACACAGAAGCGCATGTACGCACATGCACAAAAGCCAGGTGTCACAGGCCCCATACTCCGGCCTACTTACCTGTCCTGTGCACCTCATTCCTTCCTCTACATTGCAGACACGATACACTGTGCCATTTTCCATCAGTATCTGAGCCTTTCCCTCTCCCTGCTGTTGATATCTGAGCCATCAGCCAGGCCAGCCTAATGGCTTCTACCTCCTCCCCAGCCTACAGATCTTGGGAATCCCCTGTGAGGAGTACTTCAGAATGTTCTGGGCTTGCTCAAGATACTTTGTACTCTCCTTGTACTTACTGCCTCTCTCTAGGGTTGCAGGCATTTGTGACTTCTAGAGAATGAACAGCCTGTGAGGTCGGGCTCTGATTTAGCTTTGTAGCCCCGATGTCTATGGCGTCTACGGCACAGAGCCCAAGTTGGCAAGAACCCAAGCACTTGAATAAAATTGAAAAATCTATAGTAGAAAGATGAAGCTTCTGTAATTACAGTGCTGCCCCTGTGGGGATCCACAGCAGCCGCTCCCCTTCAGAAAGAGCCCAGAGCCACTCATCTGTTGCGTCTGAGGCTCTGGGGCCACCTCCTCCTTCACTTTCTTATGACCTTGTTACTGTAGTAGTTTACTGACAGGCCCACTGGTTCAAGCCTCAAGCCTCAAGATTACCCCTACACAAGCAATTCAATCAGTTATTATTCTGAGTTGGGCTTAAGGTGGAAAGGTGGTAATTCAAATATTTCTGGAGGCTTCTGGTCTACTATGGAAACCGGCTCAGACACTGAAACCTTGTCCTCTAGGCCTCCTCTAAAGCAGTCCCTGAGAACCCAACTAGAAAGCACGGCCTCTAGAAAGCACCCTTGCAGCGTTCCAGGCAGACAATTACAGAGGCAGGTAAGAAAATGGCTGGCATGTAGGCGGGGACGTCACAGTCCTAGCAGCTGCTTCTTCCTAGTTTTGAAGGACAGAGACTGCCTCCAGGGCTGAAGAACAGTGATGGGGGAGAAAGGTCAGTCAGCGTCACCTGCCCCATCCTCCCAGCAGGAAGACCCTGCGGAGATTCTGAAACATCTCAGGCTTAGACAATACTTTTCCGTCTTGCCCCATTGCTACAAATTACTTAGGTCTCCAGTCACCCTTTCCTCTTCAGTTGGCCCTGGAAAGGGATAGAGAGACTAAGGAATGTCTAACATAGCGGCAGTGCCTGATGACACCCCACATTTCAAGAGGGTGGCTATGTCCTATACCTAAACCAAGCCCCTTTCCACCTGCTCTGAGGCTGCTGGATACCTGGAGGGAACTGCCCTGTCAGCTCCTCATAAGGATGTACGTGTGTCTCTGTGTGTGTGTGTGTGTGTGTGTGTATCCCTATGTGCATGGCACAAGTGCGTGTACATGTATATATATCCCTAAGGGTGGGCAGGGGTAGGGGCAGGCCTGAGTTGGGGTCTGCTATAAAGTGTATTTGTTTTCATTTGTTTCTTGCCAGGTCTTTGAAACCTGTATCACCTAGCAACAACTGCCACCACACTGATTTTACATCAGTTCTCACCACCCTCGGAACCACCCTAGTCAGTAAACTATTTAGCTGGGGTCCAATTTCAACAATGGGGAACTGAATGGTATTTTACTCACCGTCCTGACAGGGTCCAAGAAATACTCAAAATCCTGGAATCGGTACCCAACCTTTATTCCACTTGATACCACGTTCTTCTCAACTGCCTCTAATCAAAACTAATCACAAAATCTGTGTGACCTGTTCCTCCATATATACATAAAAATAACAGAAATGGTAAAAAGGAAAACATTTAAAGGAAAAAAGCTAGAAAGGGAGGGAAGGAGAGAATGGAATGAGGAAAAGCACGTGTCCTCTCGGAGGGCTGCACAGCCTCCCTTGCTGCAGACAGCCCTGCAGGACTCAGCCCACCTGCAGGCCCCACCTGCTTCCCCATACCCTCAGATAAGGTCACAGCGGGGCTCCAGCCTTATCTCCACAGCGGCCACATCCCAGCACAGGGTGCTGCTGGCTCAGCTCCTAGATAGCCACAAGGTAGAATTACCTCCTGTCTCAGAGCCCTTAGTAAGGCTCCACGGCCCCTCCCAAATCCCCAAATTCTTGGCATGTCCCAACCTCTCTGAGGAGACTAAAATGCCATGTTTCTTTCCTGCCTAGGAAATAAAGGAGAGGGCACTTTTAAAAGATTAGGTTTTTGACAAGAAAAAAAAAAAAACCCTACTGTTTATTTCGTAAACATCCTTCCAAATGGTTTGGCAAGCACCTGTTGTTTTAGGCACTAAAACTGAGTAAGAGCTGCTAACCCAAGGCATCAATTTCCCCTCAGGACAAACCAAAGCCAAAACCAGATAGTGATGTGATCCTGTGCCATCCTTAAAGAGACTGCAGACTAGCAGGCACAGTGAGGTCCCCTGATATGTAGGAGGGGCTATCCAAACAGCACAGGTCTTGACAGCCATGTCCTCACTGCTGTGTGGCTCCAGCCAACACTACCATCTTCACCGACCTGCCTGCCTTTCCTCTGCCAGCAGGGCCCACTCTGGCCCACCTTACCTCCTAGGGATTCTGAAGAGAAAAGAAATGCAGATGTGCTTTTATTCCTTAGGAAGACTGGAGGAAGGAGGTGGAGAAAGAAGACTACTGACTGAGAAGTCTGTTCTGAGAAGGTTCTCGCCACAGTATCTGGAGGCTTGTGCTTTCCTAATGGAGAAGGTGTGGCAGGCCCGGAGATTGAACCTAGGGCCTCACACACACCAGGCAAGCACTCTACCCTTGAGCTCTGGTCCCAGCCCTCTCTTTACTTTTTATTTTAGGACAGGGTCTTACTACCTAGCCCAGGGTATCTTTAGCCTAGGAAAGCCTTGACTTTACATTCCTTCTGCCCTGGCCTCCTCAGTGTGATTACAGGCCTGTCCTACCAGGCCTAGCAAGGTACTTGTATTTACTGTTAAAGTCCTTTTCTTTATTAGGGTCAGTCTATTGTTGTCCTGGATATTGTCTAAGAGAAGTGTGCAGAGATCAAATAGGAGATCAAATAGCTTGTAGCTAGGCAAGTGATGCTCGCCTGTAATCACAGCACACGGAAGGCAGAGGCATTAGCAACAAGAGTTCCAGGTCAGCCTTGGCTATTGGGTGATCCCTTGTCTCAAACAAACAAAAATCGGTAGAGCTTCTTAGAGACTTGGATGTCGGCAGCTGTGGATGAGCACTTAGGCTCCACTGCTCACAAGCAGCCCCTAGCAGCCCCACAAGTGAGAGGGAAGTGGTGCGTATTCACAGACCGGAAAGATCTGAGGAGTGGGCTCTGTCCTGCACTCATGTGATTACAGCTAAACGATAGGAAGTTTGAGAAGTCAAAACGGTCGCTTGTGGCTGAAAGATGAACTGGTTTTATTTCTGGGAAGCGCCCCTCTCAGATTTGGGAACCTGGGAGAGAAACACAACAATCAGCTCCTGTATCAGAGAAGACAAGCCAGTATCACGACAGGCAATGACAAAGCAGCCAGCACTGGGGCATGGGCTGGGTGTCTGCAGGAGGGTGGGGTGTCCTGTTTACAGCACCATGGGGTATTATCGGCCCATCACATGCAGCAGCCTACACAACTCAGCCACCTGGCGAGGCACCCTGGCACCAGGCCAGACCATTTCACCACACAGCTGAGCAGTGGCGGATGCTTTGGTTCTTGGGCAACAGCAAATGGAGAAAACAAAACAAAACAGCACATCCTAGATAAGAAGCCTTAGGTGCTATCTTCCAGAGCCACTTGGCCCTGCCTCCCAACTGCTACACTTGTATGGCTCCAGGGAGAGGGGCTAAGAGAGGCCCAGCAGTCAGGCGGTGTCAATGGAGCCAACCGCACACGAGGCAGATAACACCTTCAGTAAGGAGGTATGAGTGACCACTGAGCATCAACTCACTGATAGTCTCTGCTGATGGGAGAGGAGTAAGACAAGAAGGTACTGGCAGGGTAGTAGAGCGGAGAGCTGATGCCACTGCCCCACCAATGCCAGCTATCCAACACCAGGCATACCGGTAGGGGATTCCCTGCCCCCAGCAAAGGTGCTTTCAGAAGGGCCACCAATTCGTCTCTGCCTCTCTCAAGATCCCACTCTCGAAATCAACTCAAACCTAACCCTAGCAGAGGAACTCGAAGGAGAGGTGAGAGTTCTCAGGATGAAGACTACAGATAATGTAGGACAGGAGACATTTCTAGTTCTTCTGAGTTTGGCCAGGGTGAAGAGATATGAGCACTGACCCAAGGCCTCTGGCTGGGGACCTGGAGGGATGAGCCCATACCTCCAGGGATCCCATCCCATCCACTGTCTTTCAGGCCATGGAGGAGGGAGAAACCCAGGATGGGAATATGCTCTAGTCCCACCACCAACATGTGCCTCACCTTCCTAGTATACCTCCAAAACAGAGACATAATTTTACACCCAGCAAAAACTCAACAACTAGCTGCTTCAGCAAACAAGGGATGAGTCACTGTCTCATGCCATCAGACTCTGAAACATCCTTAGTGCTAGTCGTCTTCTCTACCCTCTTCTAAAAAGAAAATAGCTCTTAGAACAAAATTAACAAAACTGCCCTCATAACAAAAGCTACAAATATATATATATATATACATATACATATATATATACATATATATATATATGATCATACAGATCAAAGCTAAACGCTACTCATGCCCCACCCTGAGAGCAGCACATGCTACAAGGAGGCATGATCATCTTTCCTTTTGTTTTGCAAGCAACGACCTTCACTTAGGATGAGAAGCAGGCAAAGTCAGGGCAGGATGGCGGGACCCTGAGGGCTCCTACCCTGCCCTGTCCACTTGGGGTGCAGCACGTGAGAAATTTGGAGAACAAAATACAACATTTCCCCCAAGAACTGATTTGCAGGATGAAGGGGAAGTTCCCCCAAATAGCCTCACAGGAATTGCCTATTTCTAGACACATGCTGGGATTGAACAGTGTAGATGGCCTCATGAGCAACCTGTGGTTTGGGGCCACTTCACTGCTCAACTCAGGACACGTGGGTTTTGAGAAGCGGTGGTGAAACTGAAACCCCCAATATGACTATCGGGGGTTAGAAGACTTCCATGGAGAGCCCACGGAGACCCATCTATCCTAGCTGCTACATTAGATCTGGAGTGAGAGGGTTTTCTTTGTTCTGTTGTCTAGCACTAAAACCCAAGGAAGCACTTTATCAATGAACTATAACCCCAATCCTGATGAACATTTCTTTCAACACTAAGTCACAGCTAATGTCAACCTTCACAGGGAGAAGAAACTCAAAAGAACTAGACTGGAGGTGGGGGGCGGGAAGCTCCATCATGCTTCCCCTACCAAGGAGACTTCCCCAGAAAAGAGCAATGGTATTTGTGTACACTCCGAGAACTGCTCAGCCAAACCCTCCATCAATCACGTTGACTCCGTATTTAAACATGTAACTCAAGAGAACCAGCATAGCCATTTCTGGCTTCATGTCTGACTTCCCAAAATGTAGATCACGTCTGCAGGCAGCTGGAAGATTGGGCCAAGATAAGCCTTTTTGGAGATGTCACTGTGGGAAAAGAATATAAGGAATCCACTAACTCACTATCTTCCAGGAGGCAAAGGGTAACCCCGGAGTGTATGCGCAGGCATCAAAGAAGCAGACTGTGGGCCTCTGACATTTGTTCAGCTCTCAAGAAACTACAGTTAGAAGAAAAGGAAGTAGTGTGAACTTTTCACCCTTTATCTCGATTCTCTGAAGAGGAGTTTCTGTAGGATCGGAGCATTCTCAAGACAAAACAAATCGCCAGCAGTTACTGATGGAAGCATGTGTTCCTTTAGCATCTAATGGGACCTTCAAGAAGAGCCCACCCAGTAGCCTAACCTCCCACAAAACAATCCTCACCTCGTGGTTATTTGAAAGTAATAGGTTCCTTGGGGACATACAAACTCAAAGAATGAACAAATATCTTCTCCCTTGCTTCCCTTCTTATGGTAATCTGATTTCTATCAAACAGAGAAGAAATCATGATATCCAGTCAGCTCTTAAGTTAGTTTTTAAGGTAAGTGGGGCGAAGGGAGAACCAGATTAGGGAGGTTAATCTAGAATGAGTTTTGCAAGAGGACAACTGTGAAACTGTACCCTGGTTTCTGTTCTGATTCTGTGTACCCCACATGCTCACGCATTCCACTGTACAGCAGAATCTCCAAGACACCCTCCCTCCCGCCCCGAGGCAGGGTTTCTCTGTATAGCCCTAGTTGTCCTAGAACTCACTCTGTAGACCAGGCAGGCCTTGAATTAAGAAATCCACCTGCCTCTGCTTCCCAAGTGTTGGGATTAAAGGCATACACCACCACTGCCTGACTCTCCAAGACTTTTATCACCTCATGGTAAAGGTGAACTCCTCTCCAAGGTCAAAGTGCAAAGTGAAACCTTTTATTCCCTGAATAGAAGATTTTTTTCAAGGAAAATTTCCCACACTTGTATTTTAGTAAGACTTAACTGTTTCATGACTTCCTGGCTGCCTTGGTTCAGGAAACAATGTGAACCAAAAGGTTCTAGTTCCTTCCCTTGCTAGGAACTAAATGATCCTACCTGGGACTCAGGGACATTGTTTTTAGTCTCTGGGCATGTTGGATTGGCCAAGGAAAGATGAAAACAATTTAAAAGTAAGACAAGTTCTAGTGAGGAAGGTAAAAGCAGGTAAAGGGGAAGTAAGATTACAGATTACTATCACTCAAGTAATTTCCTCAATCAAAATAGAGTCTACTTTATGAATAAACCATTAGTAATTTTAACTCTATCCAGTCAGCTTTCTTCCTGGCTTTCAGCAAACTTCTAGGCAACATATGTTTAAGCAACCGGTATGTAATTCAATATCAGCCAAGTTACACAAAATGCTTACGAATGTTGACAAAATATGACAGCCCTGTTTTGTCACCTTCCTCACTCAAAGAAAACTGTTTCTGTCATTCCTCCTGTTGACTTGGTCATGTCAATATTCTTGTCAAGTCACAATAATTCAGAACTGTCTTAAACTCTCAATGGAATACCTCAATCATGAAGAGTCAACAGACGCCAAGACTCCTGGGCCAAAGGTCATGGGGAAAGGGCTGTCTACACAATGCCAATATCACCTTACCGCATAAGCCACCTAAGAGCAGAAGAATGTGCTTTTATGGTGAGAGATCTGTTGGTGACCACCTAAAGTGACCAAATTTAGCAGGAGGAGGATGGAGGCGCAGCGTAGTGACACAGTGTTTGTGTATGAAGCCCTTATGCTCAATCCCTGTCCCATCTTCAGAGACAGTATATCACTTAGGAACAACCTGGTACTATATACTTCCTAAAGTAACCAGTATAAAGACACATCTTTACCCTTGGAAAGCTTTTTTTTTTTTTTTTTTTTTTTTTTTTTTTTGGTTTTTCTGAGACAGGGTTTCTCTGTATAGCCCTGGCTATCCTGGAACTCACTCTGTAGACCAGGCTGGCCTCGAACTCAGAAATCCACCTGCCTCTGTCTCCCAGGTGCTGGAATTAAAGGCATGCACCACCACTGCCTGGAAAGCTTATTTTTCAGATAACATCTCACTATATTGCCCTGACAAGTCTTGAACTCACAGATTCACCTGCCCTTGTCTTCTAAGGAAACAAACAGGGTCTAGATGAGCTCCAAAATGACTTTTTTTTTTTGTGGTTTTTAGTTTTTTGTTTTTGTTTTTCCGAGACAGGGTTTCTTTGTGTACACTGGCAGTCCTGAAACTCACTCTGTAGAGCAGGCTGGCCTCGAACTCAGAGATCTGCATTTTTCTGCACTGCCCCCACCTGGCCTACAATGACTTTTGAAAATGTATTACGGGGAAAGAGTTGTGAGAGATCAGATGCATTGTTTACATGTATGAACTTCTCAAAAAAATGGAACATTGCATTAGACAAAGAAATGTCATTTAAAACAAACATGGGCTGGCAAGACGGCTCAGTGGGTAAAGCACAACCTGGATTTCATCCCTAGAACTCACTGTACGGGTAAGGAGACAATGGGCGGCAGAATGTCCTCTGACTTTCACATGGGCACTATGTGATATGCACATACCACACAAACACAGGATAGAAACACCACAACAGCAATGAAATAAGGGGACGGACTGGGAGATAGCTCAGTGGCTAAAGTGTCTGCTGAGGCTCTTCCACGAAAAGCTAAGTGCAGCAGCAAGCATGGCCTGCAATCCCAGCACCTGGAGGTAAAGACACTTCCGGTGCGTGCTGGCCACCTAGGTTAGACCAAACAGCAAGAGGTGGAGGAGGAGGAGGAGGAGGACGACGACGACGACGACGACGACGACGACTTACAGAAACCTAACATTCACTGGTCTCTAGCATCCACAAGTGTACGCACAAGTGTAAGTATGTAAATCATCTGTACACACACACACACACACACACACTTGAAGTACAGAATAACTCTGGATTGAGAAGCTTTTAAAATAAGATTTAAAAAGTAAGATCCTTTATGCTGAGGATATGGGAAGAGCATTGGTTCAGTATGTGTAAGGCCTGAGTTCCAACCCCTATACCAAGGTTGCAAAGCAAGCCACCAAATGGGAAGTGTGAAAACAGAAGGGATATTAAATGATACACAGGCACAGTTAATTTCCTTAGGCATGATGATATTGTGAAGCAAACTGTCTTTGTTGTCAGGAGAAGCTGCTGAAGTGAAGGGGGTAAGTGTCATGATGATTTCAAATAATTAACTGAAAAGACTGCACGTAGATGTACACTTGTAGAGGTCTGTCTGGACACACACATATTAATGAACACAAGACAGCATTCGGATTAACTTGCCCTATATATCTAGTGCTAGTTCCAGGCTAGCCAGGGCTACAAAGTGAGACTCTGACCTTTTATTTGAGGATTTCTCTGTGTAGCCCTGGCTGTGCTGGAACTCACTCTGTAGACCAGGTTGGCCTCAACTCAGGGATCTACCTACCTCTGTCCCCCAAGTGCTGGGATTCAAATGCTGAAGCGTCTATCTTAACAATGGGAGGAACTGAACTCACTCATCAGCACTGAATGAGAGAGACTTTAAAGTAGTGTGTTCCTGAAAACAGTACCAGGAAGAGATCATTATAGGTTCCTGACTCAATATCTGCCCTTGAGGGCAGAAGGTTCCAACTCCTGGAGGGTAAAGAGGAGAGTGCTGTTGACCAGTGTAGCTCAAGTGGAATCTCAGAACTCATGCTATCATCTGGGGCACAAGGGAGAGAAAGAGAAAACAGTACAAAGTCAAAGGTAAACAAGCCTTCCAAGCAGCTAAGACAGCTGTGTTGTAGGCTTCCAGATGTCCCTGCCCACCTCCTCCCAAGCAGGAAAATATAAATAGTGCTCAATTTACCTGTGGCTGGCCACAGCAGAAGGCCTGGTCACACGGCTGGGCGAGCTGCAGTAACCACCAAGCTTACTCAGGAGCAGAGGGCACACGGGGCTTGCTACACTTCGCTAGCTTGGACTCTGTCAGGATCCGCTGCACTTAACCTTGGTTTTTGATTCATTCTGCTCTGGGCTGGGCTGAGGACAAGGGCTCAGTTAGGTTCCTCAGAACCAAGAACATCTGTCACCCAATCTGCTTTGCCTCATCCATGAAAACCTGGGTGGAAGGTTTTGGGGGTACAGCTCAGTCATGGAGCATGTGCCCAGCATGTCTGAGGTCCTGAATTCAATCCCCAATGTTGCCAAACAAAAACCAAAACCTGTGTGAACTTTTGTTCCTTGCAGAAAGCCTGGGTCATCCTCCCATAGGCTCTAGTTCATGTTCCCAGCAACACAGGAGAGATCCTGAAAAGACTTCTACATCCCACTCAGTGAATCCATACCTGGGCCCTGACCTTCTGGAACTGAACTGGAAATCAGTGGCAAATTACTATGCTGTGCCCTGGCTGTGGAAAAACCCCAGAGTGTGCTGGGCAACACTCCAGGGCAGCCCCTGCTCTGAAGTCCTGGTCTTGCCAGTTGTTCAGATTTCCTAAGAGAAGCGCAAAGGTTATGCAGTGCCTCCAGGGTAAGCCAGCCTGAGAAGCAAGGCTAGGTGGCCCCCGGTGTTTAGAGCCTTGACAACTGCCGGGAAGAGAAGGAAGCTGCCAAGGGCCTCCTAACAGAAGGCTGTTCCCTGGTTACCTCTCTACAAGCAGCTTCCCGAGGCAGAGGGTGTGGCAATACACATTACTCGGGAAGGTAAGTGACAGACCAGACCTCCTCCCCGCAAGCTGCTTCATGGTAATGTTACCTTCTATAAGGAAAGAAAAGGCTTATCTTACTCATACAAAAGGATAATTGGATACAGGAAGGCACTATGGGATATTAATCACCCATATGTCCTGTCCCAGCTTCGGAGACCCAGAAGCAAGCTCAGTTTAGCCCTTTGGAAGCAGACAGCACTGTTATCTGCACAGTGGCTCCCACACAGACATCTTGGCTTCAGATAGCCCCCTAGGATTTGGGAGCAGTCTCTCTTCACCCTCCTCCTTTTTGCTCTGACTGATTGTCCACCACCCGTCAGTTACTTTGAGTCAGGACACAGCCAGAACAGTGGAAGACACAGGCAGATACATAAAGAGGATCATGGCAGGAGTCTATGTAACCTGATCATTTCCGAAGGACAACAATCTGAGTACAAGCAGGGACAGTTACATAGTAAATGGCCATGGCTCTACTACACATAGCTCGCTGGGCCATGAAAAAAAAAGTCCCTTACGGACAGCTTAATTACAGCCAGGATAATCAAGTCTACAGCAGCAACTGTAAGCGCCTGAGATAAAAGATGGGCACCACAACTGAAGGTTTTTCAGAAAACTGCCTTTTAAAAAAAATATTTTGTTTTTATTTATTTATTTATTTATTTTTGTTTTGTTTTGTTTTGAGACAGGGTTTCTCTGTGTAGCCCTGGCTGTCCTGGAACTCACTCTGTAGACCAGGCTGGCCTCGAACTCAGAAATCCACCTGCCTCTGCCTCCCAAGTACTGGGATTAAAGGCGTGCGCCACCAATGCCCGGCAAAATTTTTATTTTGGGTTTTTTTGGTTTTTTTTTTTTTTTTTTTTTTTGGATTTGGCTTTTTCGAGACAGGGTTTCTCTGTATAGCTCTGGCTGTCCTGGAACTCACTCTGTAGACCAGGCTGGCCTCAAACTCGGAGATCCGCCTGCCTCTGCCTCCCAGAATGCTGGGATTACAGGCGTGCGCCACCACCGCCCAGCTTAAAATTTTTATTTTTAATTAGGTGTGTACTTATGTGTCTGTGCGTGGGCTTGTGTATGTGTATACTGGTGCCTATAAAGGCCAGAAGAAGGGGTTAGATCCCCTGAAACCAGAGCCCCTGATGGTTAAGAGCTACTCAACTACTGGTAACTTGGATTTGGATCCTCTGTAAGAAAGGCCAAGTGCTCTTAACCCCTGAGCTGTCTCCAGTCACAGCAAACTTCTAACCAAGAGGGGGCTTTGTTAAATAGTGAAACCCAGTGTGGTGATATATAACCTGCAGTCCCAGCAATCAGAGGACAGAGGCGGGAGAATTGCAAACTCTACAATAGCCTGGGCCACATAGTAAGAATCTGGTCCAACTGACCAGAGTAAGTAGACTAGGGTTCATTCATTCCTTACAGCATAAGCAAAAATGACTGGATGCCTTTAAGGCGCACAGCCAGATGGCTGAGGTGGTGTGGTGTGTAAGAGGGAAGGGTGGGAATACAACCGGGTCAGTCTATTCCTCTGACTTTGCTTAGTAATCCCAGACCCAGCCTCCTCGGGCCTGGGATTAAGAGAAAGATGGACTAAAGGGCACTTCCCTGAGTGTAAATTCTAACTCCTGCCCCTCTTGGTGCTACGTCCTGCACTAAACTATATTCATAAGGCAGAGGGTACAACTACTTAGTCTATAGGCTCAGAAGAGCCATTTGGACTATGCCTATAACCTGGCATCCCTTTCTAAGCCAAACTCACTGATTTGCCCATCCTAATACACAGTACTGTTACTGTGCAGCTGTGGCACAGATGAGCCTTCCAGTTCCGTGTATTTTAAGAACTGAAGAGCTAAGCGCAGAGCAGAGGAACATACCACTAATGTTCCATCTCCAAGAGAGAAGGCATGTTCCTTCAGAAGACCCTGGGCATCCAGAGCATGCTCAGTGTGGGATTGTGCTCAAAGTGACAGCATGATGGGGCTAACCTGCACACTTGAATGCTGGGTCAAGATGGAGAAAGGGCTGCACTTGCAAATACAGAGACTGGCACCCAGTCAGTTCCCAGGGCCTGACACCAATTCTGTCCAGTTGGAGAAGGGCAAAGCTGCAAGCTCCCGAAAGGCAATCTTACCTACAGGTAAAACCCGGGCTCCACCCCAGCATGCTATGTGAACTCAAAACAAGTCCCCTAGCTTCTTGCATATCAACTGTTCCATCTGTTAAGTGGGGAGAATAAGAGATGTTACAAGTGTGTGGAAGCAACCTGATAGTCACATTGGTCTAGTAATTATTGCTTAAATGTTTTCATTTGGGAATGCATTGAAACTGATTGTTCAAGAATGAGTACACAGGACACATACATGACCAGTACCCAAATTTGTCTACAAGCACACATGCCATTTGCTCTCCTGATGACTGCCTGTCCACTGCATTTTACACACACTCTGTACTTTCCTACACTCATACTTGACACCCACATGTTCGTTCAACACACACACACACACACACACACACAACACGGCGGGGGCACACCTTGAATGGAAAAGGCAGCTATGACAAAATGGAGGTTGGGGGTAAAGAGAAAGCAAAAGGAGGTTTCGTTTACTGGGGGCTTCTGGGCTCCGCCCCTCTCCCTGATCACAAGCATTCAAACGTTCTGTTTTACTTGGACAGCGACTACACAGCTCAGACATAAAGTAACATAATGTCAGTGTCTCTGTGTTGTGTTATATGTGTACGTGTGTGTGTGTGTGCGCACGCATTTGTGTGCAAAGTAAGTACACGTGGAGACCAAAATCTTCATCAATTGCTGTTCTACTGAGTTTTAAATCGTTTTTGTTTGGTTTTAGGGAACAGGGACTTACTAAGTAGCCTTGGCTGGCCTGCAACTCAAGAGATTTGCCTTCCTCTGCCTCTTGAGTGCTGGGATTAAAATTGTCCTCTATCACATTGAAACTTAATTTTGTTTAACCATTCTTCCTCTCTGTATGAGTACAATGTGTGGGAATACAGAGAAGTGCATGCCACAGCGTGCATGGCAGTCAGAGGACAGCCTTCGGGAGTCCGTCAGGGACCCAGGGCCTGGAGTCAGGTCAAGCTTGTGAAGCAATGCTTTTACCCACTGAACCATCCTCCAGCTCTATCTTACTTTAGAGACATGGTTTCTCACTAAACCTAGAGCTCACAATTTCAGCTAGGCTGGCCAGCCTATGAGCTCAGGGATGTCCCTATCCCCACTCCCCCAGTGCTGGGGTTCTCACATGGGTGCTGGGAATCTGACTCACCTCATGCTCGCACAGCAAGCACTGTAGCAACTGAGCCATCTCTCCCAGCCCTTCCTTCATTTTTTTTTTTTTTGTTTTTTTACTTGGACACAAAACGTACAAAGCAAACAACAACAAAACATTATATAATGGGAACTTTATTATGCAGAAATGTTTTTATAATATTTGTTAAATAAGATTTTGCCTTACAAGATTGAAAAGTTACTGGAAAAGAAAAGTGTACATACAAGCATGCAAACATTAGGACATGACATGAATCTATAGACAGGAAACTGATCCTGTAGAGGGGTTAGTTAACTCCAAGAACACCAGGCAAGGCTCCCTGGAGCTTTCTCCCAGGGCCCAAGCCTCTGCTGTTCCCCTACTAGGTGCTATTAAATACCGTAAGAACCCCAGTCCTGGTTAACCAAAAGTAAGAAGAGGGTGTGCTTTCGCAGATCATGTGCCCCAGGCTTCTTCCCCATTAGGAATGTGAGAGTAGTGGTGCCAGACATTACCCTACATGGGAGGTTAAGTTGTTTTGGTGGCACGATGCCACTTGTGCCCACCCCCTGCCATAGGAATGCACCATCCACAATTCTTCTCAGGTGCTTTTTATGGTTTCACTCAGTCACACATAAAGAAAGATACCCCCTTAACAAGCACCATCTACGTAGACATATCTTCTCCATACCTTTCCAAACGCAGTACCTGTAACCATGACTCCAGAGGCAGGAACATCAGTCTGCCACCAGTTCCCTGCTTGTCCCTAATGAGCTATTCTTTCCAGATGGCAACTGGACACCTCTGAACAGCCAGGAACAATGAAAAGCCACCCTCATACCACACATGCAGGGTTTCCCACTATCCATCAGTCTACAGATCACAAGACAAGTCAAAGGTGTGGAAAATCCATTGTGTGATCACCTTGGGATGCTGAAGGAACAGACTTATCTCAGCAGCCCATTTCCAGTTCTCTTTTAATCAGTTTATCAGGTGCACTTTCAGCCTGGAATACAGATAAAGGGAGACCAGAGCAGGAGATGTGCTGGACAGGTAGTGGGGATGCCACGATACTGCAAGTTCACAGCTGACTTGCGCGCGTGGGAAGACCTTTGCCTAACCACGCAAAAGGGCTTGTCAGTCACATGGTTGTGGGCAGTTTTTTTCCCTGGGTCTCAGTTTGCCTGTTTGCAAGAACAAGGAAATGCCATCCTTACCAGCAGGGCACGGTGAAGGTGGATATACAACATGAATACCAATTGTCTTAAGTTCTCTGAGCAATGCAGGTGAATCTGGGGCCTTTCAGATTTGGAATTCTCAGCCTCTTACTACAGAAACAGCTATTTATTACTTTTCTGTTGGGAACAGGGAATGATTCATGTGACAGTTCCCCTGGAGAAGCGTCTAGTGCTTCCCTCAAGTTAAGAGGTGCTTGTCCTCTTAACTTGGGAGTTAAGTTGCAGCCTATGGCCCTCTCCTCCCCTCTCCATCCAGACTATACTGTGTCTACTGTAAAAAGCCCACTGGCTGCACCCCCTCTATCATCTACACTATAGACACCCACCTCCCCATCTCCCCACCTCTCCGGTCCTGTGTAATGTCTGATGTGCATGAGTTAAGCAGATGATCCCCATCGCAGGACAGTAGGACAGGCTTCTGCCAGCCTACAGCTGCAGGGCAGGGAATGCACATGTAATCAACAGTGGTTCTCTCAAAACCATGTGGTTGGTCACACAGGCACAGAAAACTCATAGCGAGGGAGTGTAAAGGAGGGGCGAGGGAGGAAGGGGAGGAGCAAAAGAAAGAGGTGGAAGGAAGGAAGAAGAGAAAAGAAGCTGCCTCCCCTCCTAATCACGCATTAGGTTCTGCTCCAGGTCAGACCCAGTTGGGCAGGTTTATTAAATCATTTTGTCTAAGTCACTAGACCCATGGTTAGAAACAGGGAAACAGACTGAAGAACTGTCTAAATGTCTAGGGTTAGGACAATGATCATCCCCTGCATTTCCCCACTTTAGCAGGGGAAGAGAAGGAACAGCAATACCTGGGATGGTGCCTGGCATGGGGGAAGGGGGCTTTCAACCTGATCACAATTGGGAAAGCCACCCTAGGGTACACTATAATGCCTGGCCTAAAAAGTCACTAATTTTGCAATTCCTACTTCTCCTTGCTGTACAGTATAACACTACCAAAAAAAAAAAAAAATTGGCACCGGTCTCTTGGGTATAAAAGGACACTGGGCACTCATCTCAGTCTCCTTGATCCATGATCCATCAACTACACCTATTCTAGGCCAAAAGCCAGATAGTTCAGACTTTAAACAAAACTATAACAAAATCCTACACATTCTTTCTTTCCACAGATCAACCTGGTGACTGTCCATGTTTGCCCCTGTGCTGGGAAGAGAACCTACAGGCCTAGCCATGACTTCCATGGAAATGCAATATCTTTGTCACCAGCAGGGCTTGAAGCCCAAAAGCAAGGCTGAAAAGAAGCCCGATGACTTAAGGAGAGAACACTGCTACTTTGGAGAATGGGCAGGTTGTTCTGCAGGTAGCTGGAGAGGTATTCTAGGGGCAGTTTATGGGACCAGTAGAGGAAGGGCCATTGCAAGCAAGCCTGGGGGAGGTGTGGCTCCCCTCTGCACTCCACTGCCTTTCCAGAAACTCACTCCAACAAGTATTTATTGAGCATGACACTCCCCACTTTGCCCCGGCCCTCCCTCAGCAAAAGCACTCAAATCTGTTCAAGCTGTGGAGTTTGTTCCACTGCACTTGAAATAGTAGGCACCTACTTAAAAAGGCATGCACACAGTTTCCAGGATGGAGCAGAAGGCATTACAGAGACTTGAGAACACTGCTGACCAGACGAGACTACAGCAATGGCACTTGGTATGTGTGTGTGCTTGCAGTGACAGAACCCAAAGCCTTGCACATGTTAGGCACATGCTTTACCATAATACATCCCAGGGATGGATAACAAGGTCACTTTTAAAAGAGAAAGGAGAGAAGACAATAGAAACCTAATTTAACTTGAAAGACAGACTGACTATTCAAAACCCTACAATTCTATAATTAGCCTAGCAACACTAACTAGCCTCTCACTCTGCACCTTCTCCAGCTTGCATTTAGAATGCTTGTGGCTATGTCTTACAACTGTATGTCAAATCCCACCTTTGGCCTTAACACTTCAATGCTCTCCTGAAGGATGCTACTTCAGATCACAGAACAAGGGACTCAGGTAGCAGAGCTGCTGGTACACTAACCTGTCCCCTAACAAGATGCTTCCCTGGAAAAAGTTGCCTACCATTAGCACATAGAGAGCTATAGTAGGGAGGGAGGCACTAAATTTACAACACTACCCTACCAAATATTGTTCACCACTTAAGATGGCACATTCTTGCAGCCTCCAATAGAATGCACCCTAATTCTTAACTATGGCCCCAACTGCATGAGAGAAATCAAATCCTTTAGAAGAATCTTCCCAGGCTTCCACACACCCCTTTTAATAGGGAGCTGGAAACACAAACTGCTAACGTGCAGGCGAGTGAAGCCTAAGGCACTCCGTCCTCCCCCAGTGTCAGCTGTCTAGGGCTCATGAGCAAACCCACAGACCTGTGTGCCTGAACAGGGCAGGGTAAGTGTCTGTACATGGCCAGGACTTCAGTTCCAGGTTCGCCAGGGCTGGACTTGCAGTTTTCCTATTATGAAATACTCTAATAGCGTTCTTTTAAGTTCATTTAAGCTGCTCTTGACTGGCTGTGGTATTCCCACACAGGAAAGGCAGCTGAAGCTTACTCAGCCTGAGGATAACCATTTAAATGACTCTAAAGCTAGACATGCAGCAATGTTGTGACTCTAGGGAGAGAGCAAAGTGACAGAAAGCTAAGATGTCCAGTGGGCACTGGGAGCACTGGGAGGGCTTCATGGTCGCAGCCAGCTGTGCCCAGGAACGACAACCCATCCGGAGCTCCACACGGCAAGAGGAACTGGAGCACAGATAATTTATGAACTTCAAATAGCATCCTCAACCCTTCCCTCTCTGAGAGCAGGATTTGGTTTTGACCTAACTATGTGGATAGATTTGGCTAGTGTTTGGTTAATTCATACTCTGAAAACCAAATAATGGAATCTCTGTGAGGCTGCAACTCAGGCAGAGGAGAAAGCTGAGAACAGTTCCTACTCAGCCTCCCTTGGCTTCCACTCCCTCTTCTAAGACAGGGAAGAACAACTTCTGTATCAGAAGGGCAGAAATTCTATACCAGGAGGGCAGCTATTATTAAGTCATCAAGAGATTGTCCACACTCTTTAAATGAGCTTGCTGTTGGGCATCTGTAGTGGTTAATTGTGATTGCCACCTTGTTGGGGCCTGGAATCATGGAAGGAACAAGCAAGCCTCTGGGTATGTCTCTGAGGGACTGTCACTATTAAGTTAATTGAAGATGGAAGACCTACCCTAAATACAGGTGGTAGCAGTCCTAGGACCACCCAGAAAGAGAGCTGAGCCCCAGGATTCTCTCTCTGATTTCTGAGTGCAGATGTAACACAAGCACCAAGCTCCTGCTCTCTGCTTCCCTGTCCTGTAGGACTGTAGCCTTGAACTATGAGCCAAAATAAACTCTTCCTTCTTTTTCAGTCAGGTATTTTGTCTCAGCAACAAGACAAGTTTAACACACATAGTATCCACTTGCGCTATGAAGTAAGAAAGAAACACCAGGTCTACCTTTCCAGCCCTTAGAAGGGCTCCATGCTGCCCACAGAACAAGAGCAAGACCAGGTAAGACCAGACAGAACACTTGAGCTAGTGTCAAGTAAGTAGTGCTTGCTACACATGGCAGTATACATAAAACGCCCAAACCAGGCCTGTCAGAAAATGTCACATCATCAAGTCTGAATCCTTTAGCACAAAGACTCAGTATGAGATTGGTAAGAACCTAGAGGCAGCTGTTTAATTCCCAACTACTACTATGATCAAGGAATAGCATGGACCTGGGGCCTACCATATGACTCAGAGCACACTGACTTCAGCAGCAAATGCTGGCAAAGTTCTTTTGACTACTGAGCCTACCAAACTACTCAGTCAGGCAACACTCGAATTCACATCATCACTATGAAAATGTTGTAACCCTGACTCTTGTTTCCTAGAGATCTGTATCTGAACCAGAGAGAACAATATCCTCTTACCGCCACACCCCAATGTTCTCACCCCCTTTCTACCAATATCTTAGCTCTGCATTACATAAGGACTTCTCATACTATCTAATACTGTGCTATCCTGAAGAACACACAAAACCCACACTGCTTTGTGTACCCAAAAGATTGGCACTTGTCACTGCTAATGGCATCCTAGAAACTGGAGGCCTCCGACTTCAAGAAAGTCATCACTATTGATAAAATATTTAAGGGTCAGATGCTTTAAAAAATGCACTTTATGACCACGCCTGGGCCTGGAAAAGCTTTAGAGACAGCAGCTAGCTGAATCAGGCTAGGGCGAGCCCAAGAGTTCAGTGCTTCCCAAATAGAAGCCATCTCAATTACAGGTTACAGAAGGAGCATGGTGGCTCTTTAAGGATGTTAACTGTACCCCCAAGATGACCCCTTGGCAGAAAAAGTCCCAATTCTATTTTACTCTTCCAGCTGTTTGTGGCACCACAAGTCACGGGGATGGATACCTCTCTCGGAACCTCTAATACACAACCTCTTTGGTATGACTCTACAACTATCTAAACACCTAGCCCCCCCAAGAGCTAACTTTTCAGAACAATGCAAGAAAAGGCATTTTATAATTAGCAATGGCATCACTAATAACAATACTACCTTATATTCAGGAAATAGGCACTCAGGAGAGCAACTCCCCATGTCCCTCTAGGGAATCTAGTATTTTAGGGCAGCCATGATTACTATCAGCTCTCACTGATTTGAGAAAACTAAAAGGTAATGAGAAAAATTCAAAACAGGAGCTATGCCTCACGTGATTTCTATTTAATTTTTAAAATATGTTCTCTGTAGTCTGAGTTGTTAGGTTGAAGGTAGGGGGCCATAAAGAAAGAGGGGGAACAAATTTGCTTAACTGTTAAGCTTTTATGTAAATTCAAATGAGCTATGTCTACTGAACACATGCCACCTGACAACCATGGGGGTGGGGGACCTATACTCACACATGCTGATCTCCACAATGACTGGGAACTGACTAGAAACAGATGGCTCCTTTTCCCCTAAAATATGAGTAGGGACACAGGATTGTTACCTTACACTACCTTAGGGTTTTCTGAGGAAGTATACATTACACATACTTGAAACTGATTTTTACACAGCAGTAAGAGTCAGGTGTATTGTTCATGACAAGGAGGGATTAACTTTTATATAATGACTCAACTCTGCCACTGACAGCATGAAAACACACATTGCCAATATCTAAAGAGTGTGGCTATGTTCCAATAAAACTTTATTTACAAAAACAGGCTCCAGGCCAGACATAACCTACAGGCTATAATTACCAGCTCCTGGTTTAAGAAGGTTCTGGTGGAGTACGGTAGTTCCCAGACAGCATCTGGTTTCCCAGGTTTGAAGAAATAATTAGCATAGTTTAATTAAGTGTTATCTTCATGGGGCAGGACATGTTGCTCTGTGGTAGTGTTTGTGTAGCATGCACAAGGTCCTGGGTTCTATCCTAAGCACCACAAAATAAACAACAACAAAACTGTTGTTTCCATTCTAGGGATATAGAGAAGGAAACTCTCAGAAAAACTCAATTCCAGCCGGGCCTTTGATCCCAGCACTTGGGAGGCAGAGACAGGCGGATTTCTGAGTTTGCGGCCGGCATGGGTCTATATAGTGATCCAGGACAGCCAGGGCTACACAGAGAAACCCTGTCTCGGGGGAAAAAAAAGAAGAAGAAGAAGAAAAACTCAGTTCCTTCTCTTTTATCTCTCATCATTGGTTCTGGAGGAACACAAAAGTTAGCAGCCTCAAACTGGCTTCACACACACACACACACAGAGAGAGAGAGGGAGAGAGAGAGAGAGAATTTAACTTAATTCAAGGGGCAACTAGAGTAAGAAATATACTGTGGGTTTTAATTACTCACCAGTAGTTCATGGTTTTCTTAGAGTTGGCACTCATTTTTCTCTCAGCTTTCCCAGCCCAGCTCATAAAAAAACGAAGCCGTTCCTCGCTTTATGAAGACATCCCTTCTGGATGAACGGTCACAGAAGGTAAACCCGCTCTTTGCACCATAACCCTTTAAATGAGGCCTAATCTATCTTGTCAAGAACACAGCAGGGTGTGTGGTGCAAGATAACCGCACAGGCAGAGTATTACATCTTTTGGGATGGGAAACAGAAACGGTGACGGCACTTAATTGTTCCTGAAACCCAGTCCCAGCACGCAGCCTTTTTAAACAGTTGTGTCCCCGAGCCCCGTTTACAGAGAGCTTGTTCTAAAAGATGACAGAATCATCGAGAAAACTCGAGAGGCCCTGAAATTCTGAAACCTGCAGCACTGGTTTCAGAGCAGTCTGGGTTTGCTCATTGAAGCTCTCACCAACAGTGCTCTTACAGTAGCTCAGTGTAGAGAACAGTAGTGACGGACACACTTTACAGTGCCTTTCCTGTGCCAGGAGCTCCTCTAAGCTCTTCATGAACTCATTTAATTCTTATGATACAGATATTACTGTCCACAGAAGAAGAAAGGGAGTCTAGAAACTTCCTCAAGAGTATGCACCAGCTGGTAAGTGGAAGAGCCTGTATTTAAAACCCAGATTACAAACATCATTCATTTCAGGGTCTGTGAGAGAAAAAAAAAAATCCCTGTCACATGGCCTAATGCCCTAGGGGAAAACACTCCTGCACACTTCCCAAGGCATAGAAGGAATAGAAACAACCCAAAGATACAGGAACATGAGTGAGGTCCCAAGTCAAAGACCAGGTACACCCCCTACCTCCATTTAATGCTTAGCCACAAAGAAGACCAGGAGGCTCAAGCTACTATTTCATCTTTCTCCCTCCATTCCTACTGAAAACACGATAATGCTACCCCATAGGCAAAAGTTTTTTTTTTTAATACATCTGGGATATTAACAGGTGGAAAAACAATGGACCAATCAAATACATAATGCAGGAATCCATTCAATCTGTCTTAGTCACCTGACAAGTTACATAGACCTCTGGTTTCCTGTTTTCATCAGTATCTTTAGAGACCTCAACCCTGCAAAGGGAGAAGGCCAAGTAATGAAACCCAAGCATTCTAGCCCACATTCCTCCCTTCTGCTTAGCCCCCACTGTTGCTTTCCCTTTTAATGCTAGCTCTGTTGGAATCACAAAACAACTGCTCTTAAAAGGATTGCTAAACTATTTCTAACTGCTGCACAGGCAAGGCACTTCTCCCGAAAGTGAGGAAGGTTCTGGTGCTCTAGCTTCCCTGGGTTTCAAGGAAGCCCAAACAAAACCAACAGGTTTGTAGTCTTGTGGTTTGCTTTATAGTTGATGATAGGCATGAGTTTGTCTGGGCATTGCCTTCTTCTACACCACCAGATTCTACACATACTTTGACGACTTGGTCACCATCTTGCTACCAGATTTGACCAAGTTCTGCATTCCAGAATGTGATGCTAGCACATACAGTGAGGTCCACATAGACTTGGCTTTCTACCTCAAAGACCTGATGAATCCCATTTCTATCTAACAAGACTCTTGTAACAGAATCCCTTCAGGAAGAGGATATGCAACATCCAAGCTTAGTTAGTAATCTGCAGAAAGAACAAGAGACTGGTGTAGAGAATGTCACGTTAGGATGGCAGGGACCATAACTTCTGTACACTTGGTACAAACTTAGACTTAGGAAGTGTGCAATGATCCTTTCACATCTGGTGTGAATCAAATGCAAACTTCACTTTTAACTGACTGCCAACCTCCTCATGCAAGTAGGTTCCCTTTCCGTTCCAAAGGGCCTGCATTTGTGGGTCCCATCACAGCCTTGAGTGTAAATTTGCTCCACCCTAGTTTCCCCACACCCACCACATCAAGCTGCTATTAAGAAACTGCTTCAGCGCTGTTCAGAACGTGGGGTATTTGCCACAGCATACTTGATTGTAAGCACTCCACTGCCACGTTGGCTGGGAACGCTCAGGACAAAACACCTTCGGAGGAGGCAAGAAGTAGGGTGCAAAATGCCCAACTCCCGTACATAAGCACACACGCACAGAATGATTAGAAAGAGACAGCCATATTAAGCAGGTCAGAGATATGGAAACATACAACTTCGGGGCTACACCGAAGAGAATGTAGAAAATCGGTAACAGAGGTACGTTTGCACCGAGGTAAAAGCCGTTAAACTAACTTATTCCAACGGGCTGGGTTCAAATCATCTCCTGGAAGAAGCATAATGGACAGCGCGCGTGAAGTGGTGAAGAAAGGAACTCGAGAGCCATAGAGAGGGACGCTGGGGCCAAACTCAAGCAGGAGAAGTAACACATGGCTCCACCCGGCTCTCTTCCATGCCCCTCCCCCTCGCCGAGCAGGCTTCCAGCGCCCACCGGTTCTGGCTCCCAGTGAAGCCCTCGACTCAGGGCGCCCACAACACTCCATGCACGCACTCTAGCACTTCTCACACCGCCCGGACGGACACTTCGGACCACTTTTCGGTTACGCCCCCCAAAGCTAGCTTCCATCAGCCAGGTCCCTCCCCTCAGGTCCCGGCCCAGACACCCGGCACCCCGTCCCGGAGTTGCGCCTCAGGTTCGCAGCTGCTCGCCTTCGCTCCCTCCGCCCTCGCGAACTCTGAGCGCCCCCTTTTCTCTTCTCCCACTTTCCATCCACTTCCCCCTCACACTGCTAGTACTCTCCAGCCCGTCGCCCCAGCACCCGTTCCGGACCCGGCTCACCTGCGCGGCCACCCCCGTCCCGGCGCTGGTGCGGCTGCTGCAGCTGGAAGGGGACCGTGGCCCTGAGTGGCTGCAGACCGAACCGGGGAGAGCCAGCGGGCGCCGGTGGAGAGCAGCCCCGCCGGAGACCCCCCGCCCCTCCGCGCCCCGGCCCCCAGGAACCTCCGCCTCGGCCGCCCGCTGCGGCCCCGGACATGGCCCACCCGGCTACCTGCCGCCTCAGCCCCACGGCGAGCCCCACACTGCCCCCAACCCCCGCGGCCGCTACTTATCTGCCCTACGGGTGAGGACCGGCCCCCTCGGCCCAGAGCTCCAATTGGCCGATAGAGTCCCAGGACCTCCCCCTAAACCAATCCACAGTGGGGCTCTTCTCTTTCCGAGGATGATTGGTCTATTTGCTCAGCCATCAACACAAGACCCCACCCTCATGCTTTTCTTTTCTTTTTTTTAATGTCCTTAAGGCTGCCGATTGGTCCTTCCAGTAGAGGGCTGGTTCTTCAGCACTGCCAATGAGAAGGCTCAAAGAGGAGGATCGTCACACCCAGTCCCAGGTAGTATGCAAATATATGCCATGTGACTGTGCCATCAGGCTGTGCAGGGGGCGGGACTGGATGTGGATTGGAATCAAATACTAATGAAATCTTTAAACAGGGTAATGTCAAACTCTTAAGCAGTTTCAGTGGGACTGAGAAAGCCTAATTTCAAAAGTCGTTACATTTGGTTTAACCGAAAAACATTAGTTTTCAATTCTCATGAGATTTCACTGCAACTGGCATACTCCAAACTGAGATTTGATAAATTTATACAAGGTTTGCCTATCATTTGCATGAATTTTGCATTAAAGTCCTACATTTAATGGCTACCTCGCCTCACATGACACTCATTTGTCTTCTACGTTTCCAAGCCCCTTCCTGAAGCTGGTCCAATCTCAATAAAAACAGCTGTTAGTCTGTAAATTAACTTGAGACTTTAAAAGGAGCTGGGAATTTCCCTTCAGAGACATCCATTCATTGTAAGGGTACCTAGCAAAACAAAGTGATTGATAAATCTGATCAAGTTTGATAGTGACTCCATCAGGAAATCTTTGACTTTCCAGCTCAGTTGTTCTCTGACCTACAAGTCAAAGACCAGATGGTCCCCAAAGAGAAAACTGGCAAGTTGTGAAAATTATATGATGTGTGTGTGTGTGTGTGTGTGTGTGTGTGTGAATGAAGGCATTTTCAGGAGAAAAGAAAAAGCAGTATTAAGATACTATTAAAACTTACTGCTTCTAAAAAAAATCGATTATCTATTTTGTTCTATATATGGAAAAGAAACAAAGTCAATCAACGCAGGACTGTCTGTGAGAAGGGACCATCCAAGTAATTGGATAATTCCCTCTAGATTTATATTTAGTTATGAATTCTAATTTTGACCTTGCTACTGATTTGGCTTTCTATTTCAGTCTTTGCCGAGTTTAGTGTTTTTTTTTTAAAGGTATTCCCTTGAAGCCACACTTACTAATCAGAGGAAAGGAAGTAAACTGGGCGTGTGCTGCGAGGATGCTATGGGATCAAATACTGAAAGCAGATACTGCTCCAAGTGGGAATTCAACAGTTGGCTGAATATTAAAATCAGCCCATGAGCGCAGAACATATAGAGGCAAAGGGGCATTCTGTGAAAAGATTTTCTTCGCAAAGACTCTACTTTCATGTTTGAAGCATTTGCTTCAAGATCTGAGATATATATTTTTTGCGATGGAAGAAAAGAGTACTCCTTTTCCATGAGGAGGACAATCTTACTAAATGCCTTATAGGGACAAATAAAACCTGATGGTTGGAATTAAAACTCAGCTATTCTCAGGTTAGCTCAGGTTAGCTCAGCTTTAAGGAGTACATCTGATGGCTGGGGGTGGAAGTCAGTGAACCAGTGCTTGCCTGGCATGCTCAAAGCTCTAGGTTTGATTCCGGGTATGGCATGGGGTGAGGGAAGCAGACTGTATTCTCAGTTTCAATTACCTCAACATTCTCATACACTTCACATCCCTGCCCTTTATCGAGACTTATTCTGCCCCTGTGTCTTACACCATCACTGAGAAAATAGACAGCATAGCACCTAATACTCAATGAATTCCTTTCTGCATGCCAGATACATATCAATTACTTTGTGTGCTATTTCATTTATTCATTATGCCTGAAACTGAGAGGTTGCTACTATGTCCTCTTTACTGAGTCTTTAGAAAGAAGCATCATGCTTGGAGTTACCCTGGAGGCTGACTCCAGAGCTAAGTTTTGCTTGATCTCTATGCTTATAAAACTTCTCATGAACTTTTTTCGGCAAAGATATGTATCTGGCTGGTGTGCTGACATCTGTCTAGTGTGTTACAGCTTACACATCATCATGTTATCTAATTCTTACTATAGGCATAGAATGTACAAAACGCAAATATGATTGTCTTTACTCTACAAGAGGTTAGGTCACAGTGGCTGGACTGCTTGCCCAAGATCCTATGGCAGACACAGGACTTCCAGTTTCAAGTACTTTCCCAATTAATACTCAACTTCCTTACCACTGGAACCACCTGTGAGGGAAAGGGTGAACTATGTGGTCTCTGGCATATTCATCTGATAACAAGCTATTTCAGAACCCCTCACATGTGCATAGATTCTTAGATAGTCTCATGCAATATTGAGTAGATTTTATTGGATGATCGGTTTAAGTGTGTGTTACTGATAAAAGCCTTGGACTGAGGGATTTTGAAACACATTAGGCAAATAGCTTCCTCTCTGTGTAAGAATCACCCTGAGCCATCAACTTTCCAGACTTATTGTAAGGATGAATTGACACATTATTTCATAGATGTAATTTTGCCTTGGGAAGAGGAGTTAGATAGTTAGATAGAAACAAGTTTTAAACCTTTCCCCAAAGCCAGGGTACCAGTACTGAGTACATAGATAATGGAAAAAGAGTCATCAGAGGCGGTGCAAATGGAGAGTTGAATCTTCCGAATCCAGAAAGTTATGGTCTTTCCTGATAAGTTGCTGGCAAAGGACACTGAAGTTGCCCCTAGTTCAAGGCATAGACAGCAAGCATGTATGCAGTGCCTGTCCTCTGCTGGGTATCATGCCCAAGCAGCTCTCTCTTGTTCACGTCTCTGTACCCGATAGCTTCCCCATCAGGGCGTGATAGCAGGATAAGGACCTCATCTGAACATTGGCCCTGTCTGCTTCCAGTAATGAAAGAGTCCACAGTCAAGGCTCTGGAGAGGCTGTGTGATGCTAAGGGAGAAGCTCCCCATTACAAAGCACTTTCCTGCTTGTTCCTTATTGTTTTCACTGTCATCCTTATTAACATCATAGCCAATAATTCACTCCTCACAGATTTGTTGAAATGACTACTGTATGTCAGACTCTGAGCTTATGGAATATAGAAAAAATGTTCCAAGATGGTGCTCCCAGGACCAGGGAGATGGCCCAGTAAATACTATCAAGCCTGGAGCCTGAGTCTGATCCCTGGAACCCACATAATGGAAGAAGAGAACTGACTTCCACAGTTGTTCTTTGTCCACGCATGTCATGGTGTGCGCCCCCCCCCCACCCACACACACAATGTTAAAAGAAAAAGATGCTGTTCCTACCCTGAAGTTCACAACCTAGCAAGCTCTGAAGCTTACAAACAGAAGTGGTACAGGATAGATGCTATTGCAATAGGAAGTCATGACCTGGTTTCTGCTTCCAGAGACTTTGGTTGAGATGTAGCTCAGTCGATAAAGTGCTTGTCTCGAATGCATGAAGCCCTGGGTTCCATCCCTAGTACCACATAAAACTGGGCATGGTTATACAAACATGCCCGTGATCCTTGCAACTGGACATGTACAGGAAGGAAGAGCAATAGTTTAGGATCATCCTTGGGCTGTTCTAGGATACATAAGACCCTGTGACAGGAAGAAAGGGAGGGAGGGAGGAAGGGAAGGAGGGAGGGAGGGAAGAAGGAAGGAGGGAGGGAGGAAGGAGAGGAGGAAGGAAGAACAACAATAGCAATAGTGACAACATTGGCCAGAGGCAGGTACACAAAACCGTCAGGAGAAGAGGATTACATACAGCAAGTGGGTATAGCAATAGTCTTTCATGTATTTTGCACTAAATCGTTTAAGGTTTTTAGACGGTTTCACTATAGAAAACTTGACGGTATGAAACTCTATGCGGAGCAGACTGGCCTCCTAAAGGATCTGACTGCCTCCACCTTAGTCCCAAGTGCTGGGACTGAAAGGTGTGTACTACCACACCTGGTGTTTAAGGGGTTCTAACAGTAAATACGGAAGGCCCTTGATCTCAGAATGCTCTTGTGATGTCCATGGCTGCTGCAGGGACTCAAAGGAATCAGAATTATTTCTCCTCAGGCATGAGTCTGGTAGCCACTCCTTGAACAGACTCTCTAAAGTGCAGGGGCCTTAAAAGACCCTGAGGGATTGATTGCCTAGGATAAAAGGCTTTGCAAGAATTAACTGGTCAGAGTCAGCAGGAAGGCCTTACCCTAGTGGCCACTGGATCAACAAAGGATATAGTTGTTAGAGCCAACAGGAACTTCAGTTCTGAAGGCTCCAGAATATGGGGATTCCAAATTTCTATCATCCAAAATATACCAAGCAGGAACAACTGTTCCGCAAGACTGGAGGCGCCTTGACAGCCTTCTGTCTCTGAACTTCCTGGTAGATGTGTGCGTGCTTACATCTTATCTTTGGCCCCATAGTTCCAAAATGATTAAGCAGAATCTGAGATGACGCGAACACACACAGTGTCTCTTTCTGACCTACCTCCTTTCCTCAGCCTCTGTCTGAAATGTCAGGCCTGGCTCCTCAGGGAACTAAATCCTGAGGAAATGGGGTCAGAGCAAAAGGAGCAGGGCAGCCTGAGAGGGATTGGGAAGGAGGGACAAGGAAATGAATGAGGTTATGGGAGCAGAAGGGGGTGGTCCTATCCCTTAGCGCCTTTTCCCATTCTGGTAGCTTCTGTCTCCCTGTAACCCTTCCCTTACTCCCACGACAACCAGCTGGCCTGGATTTTGACCTTTTGTATTCTCTGACACATTTTGTCCCTCGCTGGGGCCCATACATTGTCTCCTTTATTAGTGCTTTCTCACGTCTCCCTCTCCCCATGTGCATCACACCCTGACTCTCATTTTGTCCTCAGTAAGACTCAACTTTTCTTGTTAAACCATAGCCATTTTTAAAGTCAGCCTTGGCCTGAACAAGAAAGGCTTTGGTAGAAACTTCCAAGTAAGTAAAAAGTAAAAATATAGGATCAAGGACCTTAAAATTCTAGAACTCTAGGAAGCATACTGGAACTCAATAAAAATATAATTAACAATATAATTGTTTTGTTTGTTTACAATAGGGTCTTAGATAGCCTTAAACTCTTGATCCTCCTGTCACAGCTCCAGCACTGAGATCATAATCCTGTACTACCATGCTCAAGATTCAAGGTAGATGTTAAGGATATAATTGTGTTGTTTTAAGAAGTAATTAAAGGGCTGGTGCGGTGGCTCACTGGGTGACTTAGTTACTTTTCTATTGCTATGACAAAATACCATGACCAAGGCAAATGATTAAAAAAAATATTTAATTTGAAGGTTATAGTTCCAGAAGGTTAGAATTCATGACCATCATGGTGGGCATAGTGCTGGAGCAGTAGCTGATCCACAAGTTCAAGGCAGAGAGAGAGAGAAAGAGAGAGAGAAAGAGAGAGAGAGCTGACTGAGAATTGTGTCAGCTTTGAACCTTCAAAGCTCACCCTCAGTAAATCCACCTCCTCTAACAAGGCCACACCTCCTAATCCTTCCCAAATACTTCCACCCACTGGGGACCAAGCCTTCAGATATATAAGTCTATGGGGCCCTCCTTATTCAAACCATCATGTTGTAGGCTCCTGACAACCTGAGTTTACTCACTGAGACCCACATAATGGAAGGGGAGCATAATTCTCACAAGCTGTCCTCTGACCACCACACAAGTGCCCTAGTGAGTACAGAACTCAAATACACACACCATAAATGACACTTTAAAACGTAAAGAAGGGGCTAGAAGCTGGGCGTGGTGGCGCATGCTTGTAATCCCAGCACTTGGGAGGCAGAGGCAGGCGGATTTCTGAGTTCAAGGCCAGCCTGGTCTACAGAGTGAGTTCCAGGACAGCCAGGGCTACACAGAGAAACCCTGTCTGAAAAAAAAAAAAAAAGAAGAAGAAGGGGCTAGAGAGATGGTTCAGTGGTTAAGAGCACTCGCTTCTGGCTTCTCTTCCAAGAGGACCTGGGTTCAATTCCCAGCAACCACATGGTATACAGATATCCACAACTGTCTGTAACTCCTGTTCCAGGAGATCTGGCACCGTCACACTGACAAACATACATGTAGGCAAAATACCAATGTAATACAATAAAAATAAATAAATTATTTTAAAAATTAAGAAAAAATAAAGAAGTAATTATAAGCCAAGCCTGGCGTGGAGGCCTAGAACCCCAGACACTTGGGAAACTAAGACAGGGGGATTTCAAGTTTGAGTGTGGCCTGGGTGACAGGGTGAGTTTCAAGAAAGCCTGGGCAACTTAGTGAACTTAGTGAAGCCTTATCTCAAGAAATTTAAAAAAAAAAAAAAAAGAGCACTGAGACTATAGCTCTGTAACACCTGCCTAACATACGTGAAACCATGGTTCAATCCCCAGTACCCCAAAAAGACAAACATAATTAAGGAGACATTATGATCTAATACTCAGTGAAAAAGATAAACAAGCTAGGAATGATGCATGTGCCTTTAATTCTAGCAGTGGTGAGGCAGAGGCAGGAGGATCCCTATGAGTTCGAGGCCAGCCTGGTCTGCAAAGCAAGCTCCAGGACAGTCAGGCCTACATAGAGAGACCCCATCTGAACAAACAGACAAAAAAGAAAAGTAAAGGTATTTTCTTTTGTGTATTATACCTGAAAAAATTATTGGAATAGATGTTACAGACCCCTCGTGTTACAGACGGAGACAGCCTAAGGAAGGACGTCCCTAAGGCCACTCAGCTAGACAGGTTAAGTTAGAGGCAGGACAAAGAGACCGAGGTTTTGTTCAGTGATGCCTCCAATCACAAATAACGTTTAACAGAATTTTTTGTTTGTTTGTTTTTCTTTTTTTTAAGAAAAAACTCAAACTTATTTACTTATTTTATGTATATGAGTACACTATAGCTGTCTTTAGACATACCAGAAGAGGGCATCAGACTGCATTACAGATGGTTGTGAGCCATTATGTGGTTCCTAAGAGTTGAACTCACGACCTTAGGAAGAGTGGTCAGTCCTCTTAACTGCTGAGCCATCTCTCCAGCCATGTTTTTTTGTTTTTCAAGATAGAGTTTCTTTGTATATCCCTGGTTGCCCTGGAACTTACTATGTTGACTAGTATGGCCTCAAACTCAGAGATCCACCTGCTTCTGCCTCCCAAGTGCTGGGACCGAAGGTATGTGCCACTGTCACTTAGCAACTTCTAGAGGGATTTATATGGAATAGCATTGCTAATTTAAAAAAAAAAAAAAGGAGCTGGAAACTGACATGTGCTGTTGTACCATGGGTATGGGTGAGAAAAATTATGCCAAGTAAAAAAGACAGACATAAAAGATTAAACACATTATACAATTCTATATATATAGAATGTCCTCCAGAAAGGGCAAATTTCTAGAGACAGAAAGCAAATCAGTAGTTGCCTAGGATTGGGAGTAGGAGTGGCTATTCTTTGCAAACACACCCAAGGGGACTTTCTGGAACATAAAATGCTCTAAAACTAAAATGTAGTAATGGTGAACATGAAAATACACATTTGCAATGGCTGGATTTTATAATGTATAAATTAAATGTAACCTGCCCCGCCTCAATGGATGTAGATATATTTAGGCTTAGAGATGCACACTATGAATAGCCTAGGCTACACTATGAATAGCCTAGGCTTCACTATGAATAGCCTGTGGTCCATGCTCATCTCTTCATTTTGGTTTTCGGAGACAGTCTCTCTATGTAGATCAGGCTGTCCTGGAACTCACAGACATCTGCCTGCCTCTGCCTCCCAGGATTAAAGGTGTGCTTACTGTTGCCCAGTCCAGTGATGCTTCTAAGCCATGTAGGAAGCTCTTCAGTGAGCTGCAGTGTGTGTGTGTGTGTGTGTGTGTGTGTACATGCATGCAGGTTCCAGCAGAGGCTAGAAGGCATCACGTCCTGGAGCTGGAACCACAGGAGAGTGTGAACTACCCACTTGATGTGGGTGCTAAGAACACAACTCAGATCCTCTGGAGGAGTAGCAGGTGCTCCTAAATGCTGAGCCATCTCTCCAATACTAGCATTTCTCATTTTTGAAAACAGCTTCTTAAAAGAGCTAACGATTATCTTGTGTGTACTTGTTTTAATGTGTATAAGTGTTTATAATGCACGGTTTTTTTTTTTTTTTTTTTTTTTGGTTTTGGTTTTGTTTTGTTTTGTTTTGTTGGATTTGGTTTTTTCGAGACAGGGTTTCTCTGTATAGTCCTGGCTGTCCTGGAACTCACTCTGTAGACCAGGCTGGCCTCAAACTCAGAAATCCACCTGCCCCTGCCTCCTAAGTGCTGGGATTACAGGCGTGTGCCACCACTGCCCGGCCTATAATGCACGGTTATGTACACCATGTGTATGTCTGGTGCCTTTGGAGACCAGAAACGGCTGTCGGATATGTTGGCACTAAGTTAGACAGTTGTGACCTACCGCGGGAGCTGAACCTGTGTCCCCTGCAAGAGCAATGATCACTCTTAACTACCGAGAGCCTTATCTCCATTGCCTTGTGTTTTGTTTTTAAGCTAAGGTCTCACATAGCCCAGGCTGCCCTCCAAATCATTATATAGCAGGGGGCTGCCCTTGAACTCCTGGGTCCTCTTGCCTTCACCTCCCAAGTGATACCACACCCAGCTTAAAACAGGTGTCTACTCATTACGCTACAGCCTTGCACTGTGGCTAGAATGCAGACAGTAATTCACAGAAAAATAAATTCAAATACACTGTAGGGCAGGTGATATGGCTTAGCAGGTAAAGAGGCTTTGGCCAAGTCTAACAACCAAAGTTTTATTCTTGGAACACACATGGTAGAAGAGAACTAAGTTCTGGAACTTATCCTTGGACCTCCACAGGCAGAAGGTGGCAAATTGATGCCCCTCACCAATGTATGCCTAAATACATTTTAAAAGTACACTTTGGGGGGGGGAGACCAAAGAGATTGCTCAGCTGTTAGGAGAGCTTGTTGTTTCTTACAGAGGATCTGAATTCAGTTCCCAGCATCCACATCAGGTGACACACAAACACCTGTGACTCCTACTCTAGGGCATCTGATGCTTTCTTCTGGTTTCTGTGGGCAAGAACAATCTCATATGCACAACCTCACATACATGCACATAAATAAAAAAAATAATCATTTTCATGAATGTATCTTAAAACTGGGTGTGGTAGTTCATGCCTTTAATCCTAGCACTCGGGAGGCAGAAGCCGGAGGATCTCTGAGTTTGAGGCCAGTCTGGTCTAGCTAGGACAGGACAGGACAGGACAGGACTGCCAACACTGCACAGAAAATGAAACAAAAGAACAAACAAGCCACTATAGGTCCATCATGCCTTGTGATTTGTGTACCTCTGGGAGTCAGCAGACTTCCACAGCAACACCTTGGGGGAAGCGGTTTGCACTCCATACCTAACCAGTGCCTCCAATATGAAAGTCTCTGAAGAGGTCGGGACAGTTCGGTTCTCTCAGGGGACTGTGTAGAAACCCAAAGACATAAATGCTTCATTTCCACTCTAGAGTTTTCTCAACGTCGCCACTACAGTTGTTCTCATTGAAATCCTTTATGTCTGCTTCAAAAATGTAATTGCCCCAGGGGCAGAAAACTCAATACTTTTGAAATGCTCCATGCTTTCTCTTCCTCTCATACCATGTGCCAAGTCAGGCATCAGAATCCTATCAAAGACATCATAAATATAACAACAGGGAGGGGTGGTTTGAACATTTGCCTTTAGTCTGATTTCCTTTGTGCCCTGGGCTTAGCTCCAGAACTTGACTACAGAGCCAGAATCTCCCTCTACAGAGTCTTCGGGGGTTAGGGAGGTGGTGCTTGTAGTCCCAGCACTTGTAGGTGGAGGTAGGTGACTGGTGACTTCCTGCCTGATCCCCGAGACTTTGAGACCAGCCTGGTCTACATAGCAACTTGTAGACTAGCCAGGGCTACACCACAAGACCTTGTTTTAAAACAAATAAAATGTAAAGGCTTTTCTAATAAATCCCTGTGAGGTCAAAACTATCGATTGATGTACTTATTTATATATTTTTGAGACAGGATCTCACTATGTAGCCTTAATTGGCCTGGAAGGTATGATGTAGACCAGTCTGACCTCAAGCGCATAAAGATCGACCTGCCTCTGCCTCCCCAGCATCAGTTTTCTCTTTGAGGCTTGGTCAGTGAGACTGTCCCCTGTCCTGTAACCCTGTCTTCTTCACCACTGTTTGTTTCAGCTTTCACGTCTGTTCCACAGTCTGCAACTGTCCCTCAGCTAAGCTTGTCGGACCCTGACTGTTTGTCAGGATTAATGAAGGGGGTTAATAGTCCGCTAGTTCATTTCACACTAGCTTCTGGGCACCTTTATCTTTTCTCCTACCACGTGTGTCTGTCTGTGTGTTTGTCCTTTCTGTCTGAGTAAGGGGGCCTCTGCTAGCTTGTCAATAAGAACTGTAAGCCACTTCATCCAGCACAACAGAGGTGGGGGTCACTTACTTATCTGTTTCTCTAGCTAACATTTCTGGTCATTATTGAATTGAGACTAAAAGCCCTATAGACAAAAAGCAGCAAAGGCTCCAAGTTTTATGAGGGCCTAACTCTACTGTTTGTTCTTTCTTTTTTCTCTCCTATCTGCTCCTCTCCCTCCTTTTGTGTATGCTAGGTAAGTGCTCTACCACTAAGCAACAGTTCCAGGCTTTTAAAAAAAAGTGTGCATGTTTGTGTTTGTGTTTGAGTCTGTGTGTGTGTGTGTGTGTGCACACTCGTGTATGCTAGGTAAGTGCTTTACCACTAAGCAACAATTCCAGGCCTTAAAAAAAAACTGTTTGAGAGCCAGGCGTGATGGCACATACCTGTAATCCCAGCACTTGGGAGGCAGAGGCAGGTGGATTTCTGAGTTCAAGGCCAGCCTGGTCTACACAGTAAGTTCTAGGACAGCCAGAAATACACAGAGAAACCCTGTCTCAAAAAAACCAAAAAAAAAAAAAAAAAAGTTTGCGTGTTTGTGTGTGTGTGTGTTCATGCATTGTGTAGGTCTGCAAGAAGTTGCTGGGTGTCCTGCTCTGTCATTCACTACCCTGCTCCCTTCTTTACAGACCTGGAGCTAGGCTGTCAGGAAGTGACCCTCCTGCCTTTGCTCCTTTACAATGCTAGAGTATCAGGCACGCACCACCTAGCTACTCTTTTTACACGGGTGCTGGGGGTTTGAACTCAGGTCCCCAGCAAGCATTCTCATCCATTGAGTTATCTCCCCAGTCTCAGCCCCAGCTCTTCTTTTTGAAAGAACTGTTTTAGTGTTCCTCTTAAAGAAGTTAAAATAAAATTAAAAACAACCCTGTAACTATAGCATTAGGTAGAGAGGCTTGGAAGGGACCTTTGACACTGTTTCATGAGCATCTCAGTAAATCTGTTCTGACTAAAGGAATAAAGCCTGCTTACATCCCGATCTGACTGAATTAGCTGCCTATTCCTGGCTTTTCCTGTGGATTTCCTGTACCCAACACATTTATTCCACAAAATGGCTCTGGCTCAACTAAATGGCCTTGACAGCCAAGTCTCTCCAGCTAGTGAGAAAACCCCACTCCTCCTCCTTGGTAACCTGGCTGCACTTGGAACAATGTTGTTTTCAGAGCAGGTGGTGTCTCCTGCTGTATGCCGGAGCTCTCAGAAAGCTCTCACACATTCCACCAGTGAGCGGTCTCTGGGAGGACCGGCTTGCATTCACCACTGACAAAAGCCTCATGGCTTACAAGGTCTTCAGCACTCTGGGTGAGAAACAGCCTAGCCTTGCCTTCTCCACAGCGCTCTGATACGATCACACAAGCTGGCACCCCTCCTGGATGTCCCACCCAAAGTCCTGCCCAATTCTCTGGCCTCCTGGTTGGCCCAGAAGGTTGAGTCAGAGTACAAATACCAATTCTGTCGATTTCATGGCTCCAAACACCCAATTCTGAATTTTCTCAAACACATTAGAGACCCTAGGATTGATTCCAGAGCCAGAGCATCTGCGATCCCAGGGAAAGGCCAAGGAGCCCTTAGCTATTAGGGACACTAACAGCAGGGCTCTATAAATAATATAGCTATAATGTTAAGGGATATGTGCCCCTACCATACAACACAGAAGACAGGAAGCCACTTGCACACATTAACACACATTAATTTCTCCATGTTGTCTTCATGATTACTCTCTAGAGTAGGCACTGTTACCCCCAACTCACTGGCTGAGCCTCAGAAAAAGCCAAGAAACATGTGTTTACACAGCTCCAGTGACAGCCCAAAGACTGCGGCATTGTCGCTCACTACTTAGGAGGCAGTGTACTGGGTCAGACTAGCCCAGACCTAGGTTTGTTACTGACCCATAGATAAGGGTTGACATTAGGCCATTCAGGCCCCACTGGTCATGGCCTAACACAACCCCATCTCTCACATACCTAAACTCTCTGAAACTCTGATTTTGTTTATGCTACTCAGGAATTATGCAGGTGAGTCTGATAGAATCTAGCTGCCCCCGGCACAGGAGTTTAATTTCTCCACTAAAATATTGTTGAGTGTGTGCTTTGGCAGCAAGGCTGGGGCCAAATGCAATTTTCTCTGAGTTTCTTACCTTAGAGGAGAAGGAGAGACGAATGGGGGGTTGGGTAGGGGCTCATATTAAAGAGAAACCAGGAAAAAAAAAAGACCAAGGGAGGTGGCAGGGTGGTGCCATTCTTCAAGGCCTGCCAGAGCAACTGAGCCAGAACTCTTTAAGAAGCACGGGTAGTGTGCCAGGGCCAGTGAGAGAGTTCTTTGTGAAGCCAAAAGAGAATCCATTAGAGGAAGCCCAGGGAAAGACATGGAGGGAAAAAGTGGGAGAGAAGAGAAGAATCCATCCAGACTCAGGAGGCAGAAGCAGGCAGATCTTTGTGAGTTCAAGGACTGTCTTGTCTACAGGGTGACTTCCAGGACAGCCAGGGCTACACCGAGAAACCCTGTCTCAAAAAACAAAATACTGATCTATCTAGGGATGAAAGTGTGTTTTAATTCTGAAACCACTATAAATCAGAAAAGGGTGTACCCCTTCATTCTGTCTTCCTAACTTGGACAGCAAAAAAAGAAGACCTCACACCTGATTGGACTGTGCTTTCTCCCAAGCCAGAAATCCCTGGCTGCAATGCCTGCTCTCACGGCTAAATGCTGGTGGGCAGTGACTGGCAACCGCATCTGGTTGGTAAGTGCCGGGCACCCCCTGCCTTTCTGTCTTTGCTCCCCGCTTACTGTGCAGCCTCTGCCTAACAGGGAGCCTCCAGCAGGGGTTGGAGAGTAGGACCCTCCACACAGTGTTTAAGACACAGTGATTTCTGAGCTTCTGGAAGGGCCTAGGCGGGAAGGCAGAGAGAAGACCCCAGACTAGTTCCCATGAAGCTTCAGCACTCCACTGACCAGAGTCAAGGTACTCCTCTTCTTGATGTCTGTGGCTTCAGGCCAACTTTGGGACAGGATACGGCCCTTCCATTTCCTGGGGCCCAAGACTCTGGCTCTGGCTTAAATAAAACCAGTGGAACTGGCAGGATTGGACTAAAGGGTATCTGTGCAAATTCTTAACCTTGAAATAAGCAAGCTGAGCAGCTCAGTAACAGCTAGTTTTGGAGGATTTATTATTATTTTTTTTTTACCATGAAAGAATTCTTTTGAACCCTCCATGGCTCCAAGAAGAACTATTTGAAATGTCCCTTCTTATGGGGCCACGGGGTTAAGTGCCAGGGCTGGTAGGCTAAATGCCAGGGACGCTGGTTGCGTGGATCTTGGGAGCAAGGCTAACGGCATCCCCGCTGGGGACTCAGGATACCAGGCCCAGGCACTGGTTGCCCAGAGAGATGCAGCCATTTTTACTTCTGACCGAAGGACACCACCTTCTGAGATTTTCCCTTCTGTGGAGGGAAAGAAAGCAGCGTATATCCTAAGGATCAACAGGGTCTGTGCCCAAGAGTGTGCAGCCGGGAAGACGAACACTTGAGAGCCCAGGGTAGGGTGAGACTAGTCAGTGATTTATGTAGTTCAGAATTTGGTTCCTGCTGGTGGAAAGAAGATGCATTTTGTGAGAGCTGCATGGTAAATTGCGCTTCATAAGGATGATCTCAAAAGGTCAAGGGATGGGTCTTGAATAGCCCTAATGTCCCTGAAACCGTCCATTGTGTAGCTATTGTCCATATGCGTAAAGGAACTCTTCTGACCCCATTCATGCTTTTCTCTTTTGGCCCCTGGGGTTTTTCAAGTGAACAATTACATACTACCTTATTTTAGAGCAAAGCTTATCTGTTTTTTTTTCAACAACAACAACAATGGTTCAATACCTACCCATTTCTTGAACTCCTCTATGCATCCAGTATCATGCTAGGTTAGAGGGACATATAGATGAATAATATAGTCCTCTTTGCAGGGGGAGCCTGAAGACTGATTTTCAAAAGATTTCCTAATGACCTTTGGGATTTAGTAAGCAGATCTGCATCCATCCCTTTATATTTCATACGCATTTCAGCCTCCGTCTTCCTGCAATCTTTTTAAGAACTCTTACTTATGTGTATATTAACTCATGAGTTTATATGCTCCCCATTCAAACAAAGCGCCCATGGAGGTCAGAAGAGGATGCTGGATTCCCTGGAACTGGAATTACAGGTAGTTGTGAAGTACCCAATATAGATGCTGGGGACAGAACAAAAAGCAGCAAACGCTCCTAACAGCCGAATCACCTCTCCTTTCTCACAACCCTTTAATTTGGCTTCATATGCTAACCTCCACTTTGACCAATTTGAATCACTTTCTCATACTCTAATATGTCCTCCCTAGCAGGCAGGAGAACCAGAATTAGGAACTATATTTTAAATGCAAATACCATATGAACGTGTACAACTCTAAGTTAATAACTTCCTTTATCTACTTGTCATTCATTTATAAGCCCAGGAGTTATTGAATGCCTGCTGGGTACCATGCATTCTACTAAGTGACTAGAGCAGACACTGCCCTTATGGAAGCTACCATCTGGGTATGTGTTTGGGAAACAGAAGGTAAAAACTCCAAGTAGCAGACAATTAACTATGTAACTACAGACTGGCAAATGTTATGCAGACAGTACAGGGCGCTATGAGTGTAAATGTTGTATTCTGGTGTAGTCAGGAAGCTTAGGGAGGGTCTCCTGAGGGAATGAGATTTGAGCCAAGATTAATAGAAATAGGTGAAACAGCAGGGTGGTGGTGGCGCATGCCTGTAATCCCAGCACTCTGGGAGGCAGAGGCAGGTGGATTTCTGAGTTTGAAGCCAGCCTGGTCTACAGAGTGAGTTCCAGGACAGCCAGGGCTACACAGAGAAACCCTATCTTGAAAAAAAGAAATCCAAAAAAAAAAAAAAGAAAGAAAGAAAGAAAGAAAGAAAGAAAGAAAGAAAGAAAGAAAGAAAGAAAGAAAGAAAGAGGTGAAACAGTACGGGCAAGAATGTTCCAGGCCAAATAGCGAGCAAGTGTGAAGGTCCTGTGAGTTGGGGAGCCAGTGTACCCCCAAGAACTGCAGGAGGGCCCATGATGGTGCAGCCCAGCACATGGGGCAGGGGGTTGCATGTGAAGGGTATGGAGGGTCAGCAGAGGACTGCCCACGAGGGTGTTACAGCCCTTTCCCACAGTGGAAAGACATGTGGGATGAAGGTTTATACAAAAGACACCAAGTTGCTTCTTTTCTTGGGTTATTGTTGCTTTTTTCCTCCCCCCTTTAGGAGTGATGATGATGGTTTGAATTGCTAAGAACTTTCCTAGTGTCCTGACATAGTTTGGCTCCCAAATTATTGGGTCAGCCTCTGCCAGTATGGACAGAGGGCAGGGTGGAGGAGGGTGGGTGGAGTGCTTTGCCTGGGGTATCAGCTCCACAAGTGATGTTTGGAACAGCCCCAAGCCTAGAGTCCATGTTCCCAGATAACTCTATCACATGTGTGTACCCTTCCACCCCCACTGAGATGCTTCACCTGCCCTGCCTCCCATAGCAGCTTTGCTCCCCCACCCAAACTAGGGAAGGTATCTGGGTAAGGATTCTGGCTCTGCCCTGCAACTTGAGTCTTGATCTGATGAGTTTAGGCGACAGTTTTTAAAAGAAATGTGTGTGTGTGTGTATATGAATATATACATGTATGTGTTATGTATATATACATGTATGTATATATATAATATCATATATAATGTATCCATATATACATATAAATGTGCTATATATATGTATTCTTAATCATTTTCCAGAGGTACTAATGGAAGCCACGTGGAAAAAAGGGTAACGATGGTCAGACCTGGCCTTTCAGAAGCCTTTCCTTCTGTGCTAGACATATCTTGTCTAGAGAATGCAGCTTGGTGCAGTGACATCTGCTGGCAAGGCTGGGCAGGTAATACAGTGACTGGGCAGTGACTCATCTTCATGTAATTTTCAGAGTAATAAGCAATACCATCACAGTAGACCTGGTGGTGGAGGCCTGTGATCCCGACTACTCTCAGGCAGAAGCAGGAGGGCAGGTGCTAAGCCTGCTGAGCTATGGAGGAAAGTCTAGGTGCCCTAGGAAGTAGTAGGACCTTGTTGCAAAAACTGAAAAAAAAAAAAAAAAAAAAAAGCCTGGGCTATATATTGCTTAGGAGTGGGTGCTTGCCTGACATTTGTGTGGTCCTAGGTTCAATCCCCAGTACCATACATACTTCTGAGATTGCATTGCAGCCAGCTGGTTGGTACAAAGCTGAAAGATCAGGCTGGAGAGATTACTTAGCTGTTCTGAATACTTGCTGTTCTTCTAGCTCAGTTCCCAGCATGCATGTTGACTCTAGTTGCTGAGATCTAATGTCCTCTTCTGGCCTCTGCATGTACCCACAAACAAATTATATATATATATATATATATATATATATATATATATATATATATATATATATATATATATATCTTCACATACAACACTCGCACACATAATTAAAAATATACAGAGAAAAGAAGAAAGGAACCAAACATCTAACAATAAACAAAACTTTAACAAACCAGAAAGGTCTAGAGCTGTGGGTCTGAGCCATAAGCTCGTTTGTTCTGAGCAGTAAAGATGTTTTCTCTACTGCTAAGTTGCAACTCATGTCAGCCAGCTGATTCTCTCATCTGAGTACAGTTAGTCACAGAGGAACTTTGGGTAAACACACGGAATGACTCAGGGAGACCCATTTCTAGTAACCATTTCTGGGAATGCTTATTTCCACAAATAAAAAAAAGATTCATATTCTAAAAATGGTAGAAGGCAAAGTCTTTTTTTTCTGTTTTTGATTAATTAGTTAATTAATTAATAAATACTTAATATTAATATACTTAATATTAATTAATATTAAGTATTAATTAATAAACACTTAATATTATTTATAAAATAAATAAATATTTACTGAGGCAGGGTTTCTCTGTGTAGTCCTGGTTATCTTGAAACTCTGTACCTAAACCAGGCTAGCCTCCAACTCACAGAGATCCACCTGCCTCTACACCCCAAGTGCTGGGATTAAAGGCCATGCAGCATCGTTATACTTTTCATTTTTAATCTCCTTGAGGTTAACTGGGCTCTGCTGCTGCTTCCTTCTCTTTCTCCCTCCTCCTCCTTCTCCTTCTTCTTTTTTCTTCTTTCTTCTTCTTCTAAAGGTTCTTTCAGGTTACCAAGAAAACAATGTCAACAGACACATCTTCATGCCTCTTCCAGAGGGTATAGCTTTTTCCCCCAGTCCTGGGGATAGCACCTCACGCGTGCCAGGCAAACACTTTATCACTGAGCTATGTCCCCAGCCGTGACTACAGCGTTTAAGGTGAACTCTCAGTCCTGTGTGGGGTGAGATAGACCCTGCCTCCCTGCGTCCATGCACTTCACATAGGCTTTCTGCTCAGGTTCACTCCTTGTCTAATCACGGACGCTTGGCAGTTCACCAGCACTGTGACTGGGAAGCTGCAGAGAAAGAGAGAGCAGTGCTAGAGCAATAATCGGGAAGCAAATAGTCCGACATCTTAATAACAATGCCTCTGTAAAAGAATGTGGCTTAGATAGAAGGTACCCCACTCGGAATCTCTATTCCTCATTCAAACATAAAAGTCAAAAGATCATTAGAGAAGTTTGAACTGAATGGAATTTCACAAAATGAAACACACACACACACTGAGAGAGAGAGAGAGAGAGAGAGAGAGAGAGAGAGAGAGACCCTGCCATCATCTTAAGAAACAAAAGTACATTCTAGGGGCTGGAGACGAGGCTTAGTTGGTAGAAAGTGTTTGCCCATCATGCACAAAGAGTCAAATTTGATTCCCAGGGCAGCGTAACAATAGGTGTGGTGGCACATGCTCATAATTCCATCACTTGGGAAGTGTTTGAGATTGGCCTGGGCTACATGAGGCCCTACCTCATTAAACAAACAGAAAAAAATTTGAGCTATAGTTTAACATTTTAATTCTGGTACTAGCTTAGATTGGCACTCTCACACTATTGACTATGAGCAAGTGACTGCACACAACTCTTTGAGGGAAGAAAAAAAGAACATCTTTGAGATAGAAAAAAAATCAGGAGGAAGCCAAAGGGCCAAGCAGATGCTGCGATGTCCTGACACGAACGACCCTTAATACTAGGGAAACGTAAACACAGTATACAGCAGGACCACAGTGCGATGTAACAGGGAAGCTGCAGCTTCAATTCTGAAGAGCACAGAGACATTCAGTGCTCTCGCTTGCTTCTTTGTTGCTGTTCCAGTACCAAACGTAATTTAGAGAAGGAAAAGGTCTATCTGGCTTACAGGTCACAGTTCATCATCGTCTTAGTTACGGTTTCTATTTCTGTACAAATATCGTGACCAAGAAGCAAGCTGGGGAGGAAAGGGTTTATTCAGCTTACAGTTCTGCATTGCTGTTCATCACTAAAGGAAGTCAGGACTGGAACTCAAGCAGGCCAGGAAGCAGGAGCTGATACAGAAGCCATGGAGGGATGTTCCTAATTGGCTTGCTTCCCCTGGCTTGCTCAGCCTGCTCTTTTATAGAACCCAAGAATAACAGCCCAGAGATGGTACCACCCACAAGGGGTCCTCCTCCTTGATCACTAATTGAGAAAATGCCTCACAGTTGGATCTCAGGGAGGCACTTCCTCAACTGAAACTCCTTTCTCTATGATAACTCCAGTCTGTGTCAAGTTGACACACAAAACCAGAGAGTACAATCATCTAGGGAAGAAGCAGGGGCCGCAGCAGAGTGTGGCTTGCCAGTCTGTTCCTCCAGTCACCCTTTCCACACAGCCTATGACTACCTGCCCCGTGGGTAGGCATCATCTTGTGTTATACTGGGTAAATAATTTCTCAAAGGCAGAGGGGGCTGTAGGCAGGTCAAGGTCATGCTCCAAGGCCCTTCCTGTCGACAGTTGTCCCAAGCTGATGGTTTATGAGCTGCATTCACTCAGCTTCCAGCCCAATGCCTGCCGTACACCAGACACTTAGTAAATATCTGGTGAATAAAGGACCACGCCCACCATCTGAAAATCTCCATCCAAGCTCACTATGTGCACTCCGCCTTGAAGTATGAAAAGGAATTTGGTTTTCCTAGAACCCAAAAATAATAATAAAAATGATAATAATGAAGGGCGATCCATAATGACAATTCCCCAGTCTTCTTGATAAGTGAATTTGGGCATGGAGGACCCAAGGAGAGACAGTCTGCTAGAGAAAACCCAATTATGCTGAGGAACATATGTTGCCCCGAGGCCTCTGCTGCCGTAACATCATCATGTAACTATAACTACAGCCCTGGAGGGCCCTGAGCCCGTCAAATATGGAAAAGGATGTCTTCATCATAGGACAGCTTTGTGCGCACATAGACTTCCCTGGAGGGCTTGGATCAGGGAAGGGAGATAAATTAAGTAGAAGAAAAGAGGGGAATGAAGGACGGGAGAGAAGACCTGCTACCAGAGCAGCATAATGACTTTTTTTTTTAAAGCAATTTTCAAAATGTGGTTATTTGACTGTTTAGCTTTGGTGGTTATTTATAACCCCAGCTGCAGAAGGTGAAGCTGTGTTGGCGCCTGCTGGGATCTAGCCAATAACTTCCCCCAGGGTGGGCTGAGGGTGGGGGCTAAGGAAGACACAGGAACCAACTTAACCATTGGCTGGAACATTAAGAGAAGCTCCAGGCCATATTCAGCAGGGAAAAGAAAGGCCCACCCGAGACTCCTATTTTTGTGTTTTTGGTGTTTGTTGCTGTTGTTGTTGAAGACAGTCTTTGTAGTTCTCCCTGACCTGGAACTCTGTGCAGACAAACCTGGCCTCCAAATTACACAGACAATCTCCAATGCCGGTATGAGCTACACCACCTATACTTCCCCACCCCTAACCCAATTCCAGCAAAATTGGAACTATGTAGATCAGGCTAGCCTTGAATTTGCAGTGGTCTGAGCTTCCTGTGCTTTGAGGTTGCTAGCATTAAGGGTATGCTCTACCACAACAGACTGACTATTGCTTTGTTTGTTTATTTTGCTTTTATTTATTTATTTTTTGAGACAGGTTTTTCTTTCCTGGAACTCACTCCATAGACCAGGCTGTCCTTGAACTCAGTGATTGAACTGCCTCTGCCTCCCAAGAGCTGGGATTAAAGGCATGTGTTCCTACCACCTGGCCCTCTGACTCTATTCTTAAGGTAGATGCAAAGAAAAGGATTTTAATAATAAAGGATTTTATTTTTGTAGGATATCAGCAACTGCTGAAGTTCTCCCAAAGGGATAGAGGATACAATGCTTTTAGCTGGAAGTTACAGGATGAGATGGGTCTAGGCCAGCTTCTCTCACTTTATAAGGCAGTATCTGCACTCAGAGGGAATGTCTTATCTCTAATCCTGCAGGATCTGTACCTGGTCAGAGAAAAGAGGAGGTCGGGTTCTTTGGAAGTCTTTCCTAGCTGAGTCAGCACTTGGTCCTGGGGTCAGGAACATTTCATTTGGTACTACCCCATGTCCTGAGTTCTTCAGATGCCAAAGCATCAAGGATGAAAGATGACCCAGACTGTGTGACAAGTCACACAGAGCATCCCAGCTTCCAGACCTTGAAGCAGGCATTGAACAATCAGACTTGTATTTGAAATATAGTACCTATCATTTTACTGGCAAAGGAACTTTTCTTTTTTAATCTTTGGATTTCCTTGAATAAAATCACATTATTGTAAAGAACTCACAACTAAAACATCATACAGCTAGGTTAAGGTAGCTGCTCAAACACTCGGAGTCCCAAACTTTATCTACAGCTCAGTGAGCTCCCAAATGGTTAGAAGAGCTACTCTGAAGCAAGGGAACTTGGCTTAGAGTTTAGCATGCTTACTATCAGCTACAGTTTTTTATTCACTTGTCCACTGAAAAGAAAAAAAAAGAAAAACTATGGCAGAGTTAAAACTAGGAAAAAAATTAGCTTTAGACCCTCTTTCACGGCTTGTGTCCTTTGCCTGTGTGCTGTCCTTCCTAATATGACCGAGTACCCCCCTCTTTTTTTTTTTTTGTATTTTAAAGAAAACCGAGGAACTTTTCTCCTGGAACTGGAGTTACAGACAGTTGTGAGCTGCCATGTGGGAGCTGGGAACCGAACCCTCGTCTTCTGGAGGAGTGACCAGTGCTCTTAACCAATGAGCCAACTCTCCAGTCCTGGAAACAGAGGAACTTTTTTATTTTGGGGGCACTCAGAGATATAACAGAGGAGACAGCCACAGATCTGAGTAAAAACAATCTACAAAGGCACACACGATTGTCCCCACCATCCCAGTCCTCTTCAGTTACCCCTCGGCCTTGGCTCAGACTGCAGCAGCATTTGAACTAATCTACTTTGGGCTTCAGGGCTACTCTAGTTCTTCCTCTTAAAGCTGCCAGAAGAAAATCTCTAAAACGCAACTCTGATCCCAGGACTTCTCTGCTTCAAGTACTGCAGCACCAGCCTGGCACCTCCAATCCAGTCTCCCGACCCAGGCACAGAAGGCTCTACAGGAACTGGAACCCAGCACCATTTTGGCAGCTATATCACTCACCCTTGCCAAGTAAGTTACCCCAGACAGGGTGCTGGCTCCACACCTCAACTTCTGAACATGCTGTACTCTTTGCATGGAAAGCCCCTATTGTCTATGTCATCCTATTAAATTCCATTTTTCATTCACCTTTCTTATCTTTTCCTACAGGCTCCAGATGAAATGTTCCCCCTCCCTCTCTGTCCCCGTGGACCTTCAGTCCTTCTATTTTTATTTATTTATTATATCTAAGTACACTGTATCTGTCTTCAGACACAGCAGAAGAGGGCATCAGATCCCATTACAGATGGTTGTGAGCAACCATGTGGTTGCTGGGATTTGAACTCAGGACCTCTGGAAGAACAGTCAGTGCTTTTAACCGCTGAGCCACTTCTCCACCCCTCCCATACTTCTATTTTTAATAGTTCATAGCATTTGAGAACGACTAGACTCACAGTCTCCAGAGGGAAGATGCTGGTTTCTCCATCTTGGTATGACTCGATGTCCGTGTGATTGCTGGTTTTCTTTCTTTTTTCTTTTCTTTTCTCTTCTTTCTTTCTTTCTTTCTTTCTTTTTTTGGTTTTTTGGATTTGTTTTTTTTTTGACACAGGGTTTCTCTGTATAGCCTTGGCTGTCCTGGAACTCACTCTGTAGACCAGGCTGGCCTCGAACTCAGAAATCCGCTTGCCTCTGCCTCCCAGAGTGCTGGGATTACAGGCATGCACCACCACCACCCGGCTGATTGCTGGGTTTCTAAAGTTGAAGTGAGCTAAATAGATAGAGGCGACCACTGATACCACAGGAAAATACCACAGGAGGACGCTATAGTCATGATTAGAGAGACTGCACGTAAAGAAACAAACAAACAAAAAGCCACACATCAAACACTTATTCTCTCTCAGGAACTTGCTGAGTATTTCAAAAACACTCATTTCCTTTATTCCTTACAACCACTTAGTAAGCTGGTCATTAGCACGCACACTTCAAGATGAGAAAACTCAGGTCAATTTAGAAACTCACCCCCTAGAGCAACACGGAAAAAAAAAATGACAGAGCCAATCCCAATCTATATCTGACATCAAAGCCTTATACTCAATACCACTAAAGCTAATAATGATATGAATAGGAATTATGTTCCTATTAGCTGGGAAATGGAGTTGGGAAAATACCTACCAACATTTTTTGTTTTTGTTGTTGTTGGTTTTTTTGTTTTTTGTTTTTTGTTTTTTTTTTTTTGGTTTTGGTTTTTTGGATTTGGTTTTGTCCACACAGGGTTTCTCTGTATAGCCCTGGCTGTCCTGGAACTCACTCTGTAGACCAGGCTGGCCTCGAACTCAGAAATCTGCCTGCCTCTGCCTCCCAGAGTGCTGGGATTACAGGCGTGCGCCACCACCGCCCAGCTCAGGAAACACTTTCTGAAGATAGAAATCATAGAGAGTTGGAAGATGCATCCAGCCCAGCCTGACCTAGAACCATGTAGCTGAAAACCTTACACTGAATCTCCTGCCTCCTGCTTCAAGGACTCAGAGTACAAATGTGTGTCACCACAAGCCAACTTAAAAGGATATCATTCAAATATAAGGGGCTGTTATCACTAGTTAGGGAGTTAGAACATTCCAGAGTAACCTAGGAACACATCTGTAAGTGTAAAAGAACAGCGATAGCATGGAATTAAACACAAGAGAGCTAAAATAATACAAAGGAAAATATCTGAGGCATTTTCAAGCAAGTTTTTATGTGCAAATCAACTCACAAAGACTGTTAAAAGGTATTTATACTAAGTACCAAAAGCAAAGTCGGGTGGTGGTGGTGCACGCCTGTAATCCCAGCACTCAGGGAGGCAGAGGCAAGCGGATTTCTGAGTTTGAGGCCAGCCTGGTCTACAGAGTGAGTTCCAGGGCAGCCAGGGCTACACAGAGAAACCCTGTCTGAAAAAACAAAACAAAAGCAAAATACTGAATGCAACCTGCATCAGCAAAGGCTTAAGCTATTCCCCTCCCCCATCCTCCAAGGAGTGTGGGCTAAGGGTCTGGAACTTTTTTTTTTTTTTTTAACTCAGAAGAGTCCTCTGTTTAGCATATCAATCAGGTTTGTGTTCTGTTCTTAAAGCTTCTCTCCAGGTTAGCCAGCCTCAGATTGAAATTCTGATAAGTGCCTGTGGTGGCTCAATGGACAAAAGCAAGCCTCTTTCAAGGCTTTCTTCCAGCTTGGTGACCCGAGTTTGATCCCTGAGACTCCATGAAGGTGGAAGTTAGGAATCTACTCTCCCCAAAGTGGTCCTCTGAGCACTCACCTGTTCATGAGTGCGCTGCTCGACACACACACACACACACACACACACACACACACACACACACACAAACAAACACACACACATCTGGAAACAGAATCCTATGTTGGTAATAACTGAGGTTGCTTTGATCCCACCTAGTCACTCTTGGTCTACTGTAGTTCTCTCAAGTCCTCTGAAGTTAAAACTTCAAGGCCTGCTAACCACTTTCCAGACTTTTCTTTTTCGAGATAGGATCTAGCCTGGAACTCGCTGTGTAGACCAGGCTGGCTTTAAGCTCAAAAATCTGGATCGGCTCGCTTCAAAAAGCATGCACCACCCCGCCTGGCCCAGGCTTTCCGTATAGCCCCTCTTCCAGTCGTAATTTCTCCTTCTTATGACCTTTTATTATTACTTAAATACCCATTCCCTTTCCAGCGTCTTTCAAAATTCTATTTCTCTCTCCACCCAGTTCTTGGCTCCTGCGTTTGTGCTACAGAGGTCACATGGGCTGAAAGGGGCTCAACACTTCCCCGACTTTTGGTACAGAACCCTCATATTCAGATCACGTCCTCGGCACTCTCCGGGCCACCCAAAGCTCTCAAAGCAAAGCAGAGTACTGATAAGATGGGCGTTTCACAGCAGAGATAAATTGGGAATTCTAAGGCGCTACGGCATTCTGAGAATGGCTCTGCCTCATCCTGTAACATGGACGTAACTTACTTGCTGCTGTCTTAACGCAAGGGCAATGTCTCCACTACCCCACTTCAAGACCGACAATAACCCTGTCAATCCTTTATTCAAACCCCATTCACACCACTCCGGAACATAGCTCTTTTAACAGTTCCTTGAGCAAAATATCTCTTGCCAGTTCTAAGTTTACAGGATAAACGGAAACGTCCTTTGGCCGACTAGGAGACGAAAGAGTTAAAGATCGACAACCTGATGGATTCTGGGGTTTTCCTCTCTCCACGCCGCGAATTAAAACGCCGAGGAAGGGAGAGTTTGCCCAACGTAAAGATGAAAACGGTTACCTTCAACTGCCAGACTTCTGCCCCAAACAATCATGGCTACCTAATCCCACAACGGATGCCGCATACCTAACTAAATAAGTCTAGACCAAGGTTTCACAACTGATGTCGTCTCCTGCCCAATTCCAAAATGGCGCTCACTAGCCTCACTTAAAAGTTTCGAACTTCCCAGTATCCTCACTGGCCTAAAGGTCAGGTGACGCAAGCCTCAGCCGGAAGTGGAGGAAAAGGCGCTTCCAGCCCGCGGCGCTTGCGCAGAAGGCTGTAGACGCTGAGAGGCAGGAGGCACTTGGGATCGTCCGCAGCGTTTGGGACAGTAACAGAGGCAGCCACGGAGCCCGCCGGAGCCCCCGTTCCTGCTGGTGCTGCCGCCGCCCGAATCGGAACTGTCGGGCTGCAGCCGCCGGCAATGCCGCGAAGGAAGGTGAGAAACGGCAGAGAAGGGATGGAGGGTTTCTAAGGGGAGTCGATTGAGCAACGTGACGCGGTTGGCCACGCCTCGCAAGCTTGGGTTCCAACTTTCTGCTCCCCAGAACCTAGCCTAGCCACCCCGTTTCCTCTCGGTACCACACAGAAAAATGTGGGCCCGACCCTGGCCTCGGCCTATGCCTGTAACTATTCCCGCCCTCTGCTTTCCCGGATCGGAGGCGTTCTTGTTAATTGGTCGCGGAAATGTCTAGAAGCATATTGATTGGATGGTGACGCCGCCTGTTTGGGCTCAACGGTCACCTCCCCGCGTGCGTGGGCGGTGTCTGGGTCTGGCCCGGTGCTCTCCGACTGGCTGTAGTGAATACTCTCCCTTCTCGTGATTGGCCCAGCATCGCAGTCTGTTCTTGTGGCGGGTGCGGCTTAGCTAGGCCTGGATTGGGTCTAGCGACGGCCCGCCCTTCCGGATAGAGATGGCGATAGGTGTAAAGGCGAGTTGGGAAGGCCACTTTCCTTTCCAGGTGGGGGTGGGGGGGACAACAAAGCCGAGGATGGGTGTTTAGAAAACCAGCGCCCACCCCCAAGGGGTAGCTCGCAGGCCTGTTGCGTCTCAGACTGCGCCTTCCACGTATTTGTTCAGTTTGACATTTCCTGGTCAGTAAACGTTTGTTGAACTGTATGACATTTGCCCCATATGCTCACTTGTAAAATGCAAAGAGCAGTGCTACATGCTAGTTGCTAGGGATTCGAAAACTAGGCGTGATCACTGGTTTAAAGGGTTATCGCCGTAGAGTGAAGAACACAGACAAAAGTAATCCCAGAAGGCCGCAGTACAGTCTCTGCTCGAAATTGTGTACACTCTAAGGAAGCAGTTAACGTTGGAAATAAATAAGTAGGGCCGATTTTCAGAGTTATGCCAGGCAGAATTGATAGGTTGTGGACGGGTATCTGGGTCTTTGTGGCTCTAAAGTTCGCCTTTTATTTTAGTGACATTCTGTGGCTCTGGTGCCTCTACTTAACTTGTAGTCAGAATTTGAATGAAATATTTGGGTGGATAGACAGTATTCATACTTCTGCAGAGATCACTCTTCATGGAAGATTTCCAAGTTAAATATTTACATTAATGTCTCTTGCAGTGACCAGAGTTGACAGGTAGTCTTTAGATCCAGGCACACCAAAGGCAAGAGACAGACTGGTTTGTTGGCATGGTCTAGTCTCCTCTTAGCAGTTTCCAAATGTAAAAATGGAAAATTAAATCCCTACTGAATGCTATGCTACAAGCCTTTAATTCCAGCACTTGGGAGGTGGATCTCTGTAGTCTATATGCTGGGAGGTCCTGTCTCAAGAAGAAGATGTAGGTTCTTGTTGGCTGTAGTGGTACACACCTGTAGTTCTGGCACCCTGGAGGCTGAGGCAGGAGGCCCATAATGAGCTTAAGGCAAACCTGGATTATATAATAAATTCCAGACCAGCAGGAGCTAAATAAATAGCAAGAACCTATCTTAAAAACAACAAAACCCAAATGTAAATATGTTAGTAATTTGTTTGATGGCAAATCTGTCCTAAACTATTCTTGGGTTATTTAGTTGTTTTTATATGTCTTATTTAGTGTAACAACAAATTTCTGTTTGCTATAGAAATATTAATGCTTTTAGTGTGGGATGTTATTCACAGGTTATTTGTTTTCTTTGTAAAACTCTAGTAACTCCAAACATACTTGGCCAGAGGCAGCTTATTTGAATAAAGAGTTGGGACCTGGAACTAGGCTATAGCTCAGTGGGGCGTGGTTAGTGCCCTGAAGCCCTGAGTTCAGTCCTTAGTGTGTCCCACTCCTTTTTCCTGTCAAAAATATTACAACTGAGTTTGCGGGATTGTAGTGATTTCAGCAAGTTTTCTTTTTCCAGCTTAGAAAAGGGCAAGTGTAAATGCTTAATTGATAAAAGTAATCTTCATGACTAATTCCTCCTCAGGAGGCTGACAGTTATGACTAGGGTGTGGCATGAGTTTCTAGAAACCTGACATATGGGGCTGCAGAGATTGTTCAGCTATTCAGGTACTTGTTGCTTTTGCAGCGGACCTGGGTTCCAAGCACCTCACATAGTGGCTCACCACCATTGTGTTTTAAGATTTATTTATTTATATGTAAGTACACTAGCTATCTTCAGGCACCTTTTCTTCTCTCTCCAGCCCTGCTCACTCTGGCCCAAAGATTTATTTATTTATTATATGTAAGTAACTGTAGCTATCCTCAGACACCCAGAAGAAGGCATCAGATCTCATTACCGATGGTTGTGAGCCACCATGTGGTTGCCGGGATTTGAACTCAGGACCTTTGGAAGAACAGTCAGTGTTCTTAACCACTGAGCCATCTCTCTAGCCCTGCTCACAACCATTTATGACTCCAGTTCCATGTGATTTGACAGCCTCCCTTGACCTCTGAGGCCATGTATGTGGTACACAGGCAAAACTTTCATACATATAGAGTAAAATCTAATTTTTAAAAAGCCTGGTTTGAATACCTATTTAGTTTTTAGTATAAATTCCTTTCTAGGACTTAAAACATGCATATGGAGAAACCTCAAGGACTGATGACTAAGAAAATAATTTTTATCTTTTTCTGGTTAAATTCTTTTGGGATTAGAGTTATAGACTATAACATGTTTTAAGTTTTTACATGTATAATATATCTGTGTGTGTGTGTGTGTGTGTAGATTACTACATACTAACAGTAGCTAGGTACTGTTAGAGGCCAGAAAAGCGTATTGGAGCCCCTAGAACTGGAAGTCCCAGGCAGTTGTGAGCTGCTATGGTTGCTGGGAATTAAACCCAGTTCCTCTGGAAGAACATATTTTGAAATGTTTTATTTTTTATTTTATTTTATAGTTTTGAGTCAGGATTTCTCTATGTAGCTGTCACTGTCCTGGAACTCAGTTATGTAGACCAGGCTGCCCTGGAACTCACAGAGATTTTCTTAGCTCTGCTAGGTTTAAAGACATGCACCAACATGCCCAGTTAATGTGATTTTTTTTTTTTTTTTGGTCGATGAAGAATCTGAATAAAATTTACCCCAAAGTTATATGGGACCTAATGTTAACATTTTATATACTATCTTGGACTATTTTTTTTAAAAGATTGTTATATTACTTTTAATTATGTGTATGTATGTGCAGTGCAGGTGCCTGCGGAGGCTGGAGGCATTGGCTCCCTCTGGAGCTGGAGTTCAGGCTTCAGTTGTGAGCTACCAAGTGGGTGCTGGCAATCGAACTCGGGCCTTTGGCAGAGCAGCCTGTGCTGTTAGCCACTAGACCATACTTTTTCTTTCTTTTTCTCTCTCTTTGTTTTTTTTTTTTTTTTCTAGCGAGACCATTTTGATTTGGGTGCTTTGTTGTTTGGTTGGGTGCTTTTATTTCCAATTTATGAGCGTTCTAGTGATTCAGTTCGAATTGTTTCAGAATTAGTGATAGTACAGTAAGAATTACTTCCCAGGGGCTGGAGAGATGGCTCAGCAGTTAAGAGCACTGACTGCTCTTCCAGAGGTCCTGAGTTCAGTTCCCAGCAACTACATGGTGGCTCACAACCATCTGTAATGGGATCTGATGCCCTCTTCTGGTGTGTCTGAAGACAGAAACAGTGTACTCACATACATAAAATAAATAAACATATCTTTATAAAAAAGAAAATTACTTGTCTTCCTCAGTCTGTTGAGTACAGGTGGCTTGGTTGTAGGTTATTCCGCTAGCATATCTGAAAAGAAGGGCCGCGCCCCTGCAGCAGGGAGGGCAGAGGCTTGCGGTGGAATTTGGTACTTCAGCATCATGGTTCATTTTACTTCCAGTGATAATAGAAAACCACAGTAAATACTTTTGTGCTAATGTCTGGATCTATGGTATTACAGAGAAATGCAGGCAGTAGTTCAGATGGAACCGAAGATTCCGATTTTTCTACAGATCTCGAGCATACAGACAGTTCAGAGAGCGACGGCACATCGCGCCGGTCCGCCCGGGTCACCCGCTCTTCAGCCAGGCTAAGCCAGAGTTCTCAAGGTAAACCCTTTTTTTTTCTCCTCCTGACCGTTCCTCACAATGCACAGATTGGTGTCATTTTATTGTGCTGATTCATAGGGAGACTGGGCCTTGAGCTTGGTGTAGAGCAGTGGTTCTCAACTTCCTAACACTGCATCCCTTTAATACAGTTCTTCCTGTTATGGTGACCCCCCCCCATCATTATTATACTTTTTTAAAGATTTATTTATTGTGTGTACAGCATCTGTCTGTGTGTATGCGCCTGCAGGCCAGAGAGGGTACCAGATCTCATTATAGTTGGTTATGAGCCATGATGTGGTTGCTGAGAATTGAACTCAGGACCTTTGGAAGAGTTGACAGTGCTCCTAACAGCTAAGTCATCTCTCCAGACCTCCATTAAATAATCTTTGTTACTTAGTAACTATAGTTTTACTAAAGTTATGCATCATAATGTAAATATCTGATATGCAGAATATCTGATATTCTGCCCCTGTAAAAGGTTCATTTGATACCCCACCTACAAAGGGATTGAGACCCATAGGTTGAAAACCACTGGTGTAGATGGCAGAATGGTCGAAGTGAAGTGTAAGGCAACTCTGAAATACCCCAGTTTTCAAAGTGGTTTCTGTCAGATACCATGTTGTTTTATAGGCAGTGGCTTGCATAAATGTGTGATACAGGTGTCTTGAAGACTGTATGGTATTATGGATCATCATAAAATGATAAAATGGGAATGTTATCACTATAAATTGGCTTAAGAGTTAAAGTGCCTCTTTACTGTGTCAGGGAGGCTTAATGCTTCTCAAGGCACATTTAATTTTATAATGTAGAATCACATTTGATAGAATAACTGTGAATAAATACTCAGAATTTTGCTTTGGTAGTGAAATAAACAAAAGGCTTGTGGTTGGAAGTACTTGGAAGGTTCTCTAATGTACTTAGTCACTTGGGCTTATATAGAGGTAGCCTTTTGCCCTGCCTAGTTCTATTCATCATGGAAGAAAGGTTTTTAGCTAATACACAAAGGTGGTTATCAGCCTGCAACAATAGAATAAATGGGAAATTACAATATGGGGCCAGGTGTGGTGGCGCACACCTTTAGTCCCAGCACTTTGGAAGCAAAGGCATGCAGATCTCTGAATTTAAGGCCACCCTAGTCTATATAGAGGGTTCAGGGCTAGCCAGAACTACATACTGAGTCTCTGGCTCTCAAGAAAATAACCAAAAAAGTAACTATGTGTGCATGTTTATAGATAGATATATGTATATAAATATGTGTGTGTTTGTGTATATAAATACATATACACACATAGATGTGGACACATACAAATAAGTAAAAGTGATTTGTTAACGAATCCTATGGAAGTCAGAAGTGGAACAACCACATTCTTGTGGGAAGGTCTCCTAGAACAGTCTGGAGGAGTCCAGTAGGATTTTACAAATTGAGGATAAGCAAACTGTTTTAGGTGAAGGACTCATACATACAAGGAGTCATAATGGGGCTGGGCATGGTGGCACATGCCTGTAATCCCAGCACTTGGGAGGCAGAGGCAGGCAGATTTTTGAGTTCGAGGCCAGCCTGGTCTACAGAGTGAGTTCCAGGACAGCCAGGAGTACACAGAGAAACCCTGTCTCGAAAAACAAAACAAATCAAACAAACAGAAAATCAAACAAACAAAGAGTCATAATGGTCCAGAGACCCGGCGGTTAGCTGTCCTAGAGGTGATGGGTGCTCAAAACAGACTCAGGAGCTGGGGGAGGGGTCATAGTTATTTTATTTCATGGCCACAGAGCTATACGAATTTTGGGAGCATCAGTCACAAGGTAAGGCTGTTCTCCTAGTGAGAAATGTAGTCAGACTTGTGCAAAGAGCCCCTGGAATTGTATAGTCTTAGGGCCCAGGCTCTGTACCAACTTACCGCTCCTGACATTTTGACAATTTCAATTTGCACATTGTCATAGATTGTTGTCATTTAAAATACTCTTCATTTTTAGCTTTGAGTTTATTTCCTATAAGAAGCCTCAGGCTGGAGATGTGAAAGGTCTATGAAGGCTTTAGAAGAGGTTTCTCTATGGGAAGAGCTAAGGGGTTGGAGAGATGGCTCAGCAGTTAAGAGCACTTAGTTGTTTTTGCAGAGAACCTGGGCTTGACTCCCAGCACCCACATGGTGGCTCACACCATTGGTAACTCTCTAAGAGTATAAGGGTAGTCAGAACAAACAACCTTCTCCCAAACACAGTATTTGTTAGTTTTAGGACATCTGTATTATGGAGGGCTATAGCAAGTTAAGACACAGGTGTGTAGCTAGTACTGGTGAAGAACTCTTCTCCCGCTGGGAGGTAAGGCCTTTAGTCCTAGCAACTCAGGAGACTGAGGCAGGTGGATCACTGTGAGTTTGAGGCCAGCCTGATCTACAAGGCGAGTGCCAGAGCTACACTCAGATTCTGTTTTGGAACACAAACAAACAAGCCAGGAACTTTCTCATAGTAAGCATGAAGAATATACTACTACTGTCATTCATTTATTTATTTTCCCCATACTAGAGTAAGTATTTTTCATATGGGTAAAGAAGCAAGCTTAGAGATATTAACTTGCATAAGATGCTGCAGATTGTTGCTATGGTGAAGTGGAATCAAGTGGAGCTCAGTCTTTTACTCCAGATCCTAAACGAGTCATCCTGTGCTGCCACTATTAGGGGATATTTATTGTTCCACCTGCTCCTTGGCATGCATTATTTAGTGACATGGATAAAATCTAAGGATTTGTTGGGTTTTGTGAAATAGAAGAGAAGAAATTGTACTCTGATTAATGTGTGAATGGATCTAAAATGGGTTTTCTTCTTTTCTTTATTTTATGATCTTTTAAAACCGGGATTAGATTCCAGCCCTGTTCGAAATTTGCCATCTTTTGGCACTGAGGAGCCTGCCTATTCAACCAGAAGAGTGACCCGTAGTCAGCAGCAGCCCACGCCAGTGACTCCAAAAAAGTACCCACTTCGGCAGACTCGCTCATCTGGCTCTGAAACGGAACAGGTGGTTGACTTTTCAGACAGAGGTAAGTGGATCTGTGTGAGTAGTACCGTACAGAGAGGGCTTGGTCAGTTCTGTTTTAAGGAAGATTTTGGCACTGCAGAGAGATTGTCAGAGTTTAGGTAAGCAGACACTGTTCACTTGATTCCTTTTTGTTTGTTTGCTTGGTTTGTTTGTAGTGGTTTTATTTTTTATTTATTTGTTTGTTTGTTTGTTTTTTGGTTTTTTGGATTTTGTTTTGTCGAGACAGGGTTTCTCTGTATAGCCCTGTCTGTCCTGGAACTCACTCTGTAGACCAGGCTGGCCTCGAACTCAGAAATCCGCCTGCCTCTGCCTCCCAGAGTGCTGGGATTACAGGCGTGTGCCACCACCACCCAGCTTGTTTGTAGTTTTTAAACCAGGGTTTAAAAAATATAGCCTCAAACTTGAACTCTTGCTGTGACCTCTAGAGTGTTGGAACTACAGATATGTGCCACCATGCTCTGTTTGTCCAATTTCTTCCTGTCTTGCACAGTATATTTTGATTGCTGGAGTGTTAGGTGTATTAGATTGGATGTAATAATAGGGAGAAGGAGGCAAAGCCTTCTGAACCTCCACAGGAAGCCCAGATTTTCTTAGAGCCATGGCTACTAGTCCATTCTACCTCCAGACTGCTCACTAGAGTGACCATTAGTGTAGGCAGTATTAGGTTAGAGCCGGAGACATTAGGGGAGATCTTATAAGCTGCTGAAAGTCTTCAGCAAGGCAGCATGATTGATTGGTTGGTTTGCAGAGTTCTTTCAGTACCTGGAAGCTCAGCAGCTTTCATATAAAAACCTGTGCTAATTTTTAAATATTTATTCTCTCTGTATTGTTTGGACTGTAAGTCTGTGAACTACATTTGTGCCTAGTACCCATGGAAGCTAGGAGAGGGCATGGAGATGCCCTGGAACAGGGGTTACAACTGTGAGCTGCGGTGTGCGTGCTGGTAAGCAAACCCAGGTCCTCTGGAAGAATAGCCAGAGCTCTTAATGAATCATCTCTCCGGCTGGTTGGTTGGTTGGGGTTTTTGAGATAGTGTCTTTTATGTTCCAAGGTATCCTGAAACTCATTATCTCGATCAGGCTGGCTTTGAACTCAAGGGTCAGTAGTTAACTTTTGAAGCAGGACAGTTCTGGAATACTGGATGGCCATTTACTCGGTAATTATTAATTGGAGCTGAATAGTAGTTGTTACCTTTGGATAGACAATGACATTCTTTGAATTTGTCCAACCCCTATAAATAATCTGGTTTGTAAATCTTGGTTTAAGAATGTGTGGTTTCTATAGAACTCTTGGATTCCAGCGGGCAGACCCTAAGTGTGCTGCAGAGATGGCTCAGTGTTTAAGAGCATGTACTACTCTTTTTTTGCGGGGGTAAGGGGGCAGAGTCTCCCTATATCCCTGGCTGTCCTAGAACTCACTATGTAGGCCAGGCTGGCCTCAAACTCACAGAGATCTGAATACCTTTGCTTCCCAGATGCTGGGATCAAAGGCATGTGTCACCACATACAGCACATGCGCTGCGTGCTCTCCCAGAGAACTGAGTTAGGTTCCCAGCGCACACGTGACTGGTGGCTCACAACTACCTGTAACTCTGATTCTAGGAGATCTGACCAGAGAACTGAGTTAGGTTCCCAGCGCACACGTGACTGGTGGCTCACAACTACCTGTAACTCTGATTCTAGGAGATCTGACACACTCTTCTGGCCTCTGACACACTCTTCTGGCCTCTGCCAGCACCCGCATTATACCCACATACACATAATTAAAAATAAAATCTTTTTTTTCTATGCCTTGGTGTTTTACATACACGTATGTTTGTGTGAGGGTATCAGATCTTGGAGTTACAAATAGCTGTCAGCCACCTTGTGGTTGCTTGGAATTGAACCCAGGACTTACGGAGGCGCAGTCAGTGCTCTTAACAGCGGAGCCATCTATCTCTCCTAAAAATAAAATCTTAGAGACAGAGAGAGAGAGAGAGACAGAGACAGAGAGAGAGAGAAAGAGAGAGAGAGAGAGCGTGGTGCCACGTATCTTTAATCCAAGCGTTTGTGAGGTAGAGGCATTGGATCCCAGTGTTTAGGGCCATCCTGCTCTACATAGAAAGTTCCAGGCCAGCCGGGCAATGGTGGTGCACGCCTTTAATCTCAGCACTTAGGAGGCAGAGGCAGGTGGATTTCTGAGTTTGAGGCCAGCCTGGTCTACAGAGTGAGTTCCAGGACAGACAGGGCTACACAGAGAAACCCTGTCTTGAAAAAAACCAAAAAATGAAGTAAGTTCCAGGCCAGACAGGGATACATAGTAAAGTCTGTCTGTCTTGTCTGTCTTTCTCTCTTAATTAAAAAGAAAAGAAAAAAGTGAATTTCAAGAGTATGAGACCCTAGTAACTTCAGGCACCAGGCATGCTGATTATTCACATACATACAGATAAAACATTCATACACATTAAAGTACTAAACTTTTTTTAAAATTATTTATGTGTTTGGCCTGCATGTATGTCTCCATATCACTTGTGTGCTGATACCATTGACTCCGCTAGAACTGGAATCCCTGGACTGGTTATAGACAATTATGAGCCATTATGGTGGGTGCTAGGAGTGGAACTCAGGTTCTCTGGGAGAACAAGAAGAGCCTCTCAACTACTGAGCCATTTCTTAGACCCCCAAAGAAAAAAATTATATCAGTTTCTTTTTTCCTCTTCCTTTCTTAAGTGGGGGTTGGTTTTGAGACTGGGTCTCACTGGGTAGTCTTGCTCTGTAGTCCAGGCTGGCTAAGAGAGTGCTTGCCTCTGCCTCCCCAGTGCTGGGATTACCACCACCACCACCACCACACCCAGCTCATTTCGTGAGTCTCAAGGAAAGCGAAATGGGCTCATTTATTTACTTACTTTTCCAATAAAGAAGATAACACATTTTGGTGAATTTTTGACATTTCACTATTAAACAACACTTGGGATGGCAAGAACACAGTTTTTGCAGAGCATGCATGAGCCCCTGATTTTGTTCCCTAGCACTGTATAGAACAAAGCATGGTGGTACATGCCTGTAAACTCAGAACTAGGGAAGGAGAGGCGGGAGGGTCACATATTCAAGGTCATCTGTAAATAAACTCACCAGTTCTACCAATTGTTTTTTCTTTAGAAACTAAAAATACAGCTGATCATGATGAGTCACCACCTCGAACTCCAACTGGAAATGCACCTTCTTCTGAGTCCGACATAGACATCTCCAGCCCCAACGTGTCTCATGATGAGAGCATTGCCAAGGACATGTCGCTGAAGGACTCAGGCAGTGATCTCTCTCACCGCCCCAAGCGTCGTCGATTTCATGAAAGCTACAATTTCAACATGAAGTGTCCTACGCCGGGCTGCAACTCTTTAGGTGAGCGTGCCCCAGCTTCCTGATGGTTGTGGCCCAGGATTCCTCTGTGGTCCAGCTTCTCAGACACTTCAGTGGCTGTGAACTCAGCAATCCTGAATATGAGCTGTTCTTGGCCTTTTGTCTGTAAACAGTAACAGATCCAGTTGCTGGAAATGTAGCAGTGATGAGCCACTCACTGTTTTCAGCATGCTTTTCCCAGTGAAAAATTCCCTCCTTTCTTAAGCAGGGACAAACACGGAAAACATGTTTTCTCTGGAATGCCTCCTCAGGTGGCAGGTGGTTGATGCTTATGGGTACTGCATTGAGTGAGCTAATGCCTGGTAATGGCTTTGAGGCCGCAGCTGTTAAGGAGACTAGGAAAACAGAATTCTTAAGAGGCTGTAAATCTAGGAGAGTTGCAGGAGACCAGGTGTTTTATGACCAGGAGCATCTAATTCTTAAGCTTTGTGTGTTTAGTTAGTATAAGTAGGAGAAACCTCTTCTCTGATAAGTATCTTGTCTTCTCAAGACTTTTAACTTTTAATGAATCACTTTAGGGATTCTCACAGTGATTCGGAGCTTATTTGTGCTGCTTGAGTAAGCTGATGAACCGGTTGTTGAGGCTTTGAGTTGTTTTTGTCTGAAGGAGTTGATTGATAAAGATGCCTTTCAATATGAAGTTTTTAGTTTCCCAGTACATATAAAACTTATCTTTATGCTTATAAAGTATGCCAGCAGCATTGTATTTTTTTTTGAGGGAGGGGTTGGTTTTTGGGTTTTTGGATTTGGTTTTTTTCAAGACAGCGTTTCTCTGTGTAGCCCTGGCTGTCCTGGAACTCACTCTGTAGACTAGGCTGGCCTCGAACTCAGAGATCCGCCTGCCTCTGCCTCCCAGAGTGCTAGGATTACAGGCGTGAGCCACCACCGCCCGGCAGCATTGTATTTTTTAAAGGTAAATACTTAAAATGTTTTGTTAAAGATGCTAATGATTAGGAGCAGTTGGGAAATTGGTGCCAGTAGACTTGCTAAACAGAACAGTCACAGCCTTCAGTTTGTAAAACACACAGTCTCTGAAATCAGGCTTTCACAGTAGTGACAGAGCACCATATACTTTGGTGTGTGATCCCCAGACACTTTTCTCTAAGGAGTGGCCTCCTGTTGCTTAATAGCAAGGATATAATTTGAGAGCATGTACTTTGACAAACTTAGATGATAGAGCCTCCTATACCCTGAGCTGTTGGGCGTGTGTTTGTGTATGACAGCCTATTGCTCCTACACCCCAAGGAGTGAAGCCACCTGGGATAAGTCAGAAACAAGAGAACATAGTGCTTTTTATGGACTGGATAAACTCAAGATGTATGTGACAGTTGCTTGTGTAACTTGGATGCTGCTTTACTCTGAACTTTTCTGTTAAATAGAAAGATTTGAAATAATTTTGAGCAGGGCATGGTGGCAGGTGCCATTAATTTTCACACTTAGGAGGTCTGTGTAGAAGGCATTTGAGTTCAAGGGCAGTCTAGGCTGTCTAGTGAGTCTATTGCCACATAAATTAAATGAATGAATGAATGAGTGAATGAAAGAAAGAAAGAAAGAAAGAAAGAAAGAAAGAAAGAAAGAAAGAAAGAAAGAAAGAAAGAAAGAAAGAAAAAAAGAAAAAATAGAGCAAAGGGCTGGAGAGATGGCTCAGCGGTTAAGAGCACTGACTGCTCTCCTGAAGGTCCTGAGTTCAAATCCTAGCAACCACATGGTGTCTCACAACCATCCGTAATGAGTTCTGACACCCTCTTCTGGAGTGTCTGAAGACAGCTACAGTGTACTTACATATAATAAATAAATAAATCTTTAAAAAAAAAAAAAAGAAAACTAGAATACCTAAACCAGTACCATGGTTGCTTATGTTGTCAGTCATTATTTGCTCTGTAGAATTGTATGTGCTGCACTTTTCTATAATCAGCATAGTAGGTTTGTTTGTATCAGTGTGACCACAAATACATGAACTATGCTTACACATAACACATAGCAACTGCAACATCACAAACTGATGGGGACTCTTCACCCCCACAAGATTCTGGAACCCTTACTTGTGTGCTCTCCTCTTTATGTTTAGTGGTCCACTGTTTGCTGAGCCTTCAGCAATATGTGACTGTAAGTATGTGGTTCTCTAGTTATAATCTGTTTCTTTTTACCCTGACTGTAGCCCAGGCTGGCCTTATATTTATAGAATTCCTCTCTTAAAAAAGTTTCTCTAAGATTTATTTTGTTGTTGTTTGTTTTTGTATGCGTATCTATAATAGTATACTTGTGTCTGGTGCCTGAGGGTCAATAAAGACTGTGGAATAGGATCTGGGGTTATAGGCAGTTGTGGGTGTTGGGATCCGAACCTGGGTCCTCTGGAAGAGCAACAAGTACTCAGAATTTCTGACTCATCTCTCCAGCCCCCAGAGAAAGTGCTTGAATCTCCCAAGTGCTAGCTAGCAGTAAGGCGTGTTCCATCCAGCCGGACTAAGATACAGTCCCAGAGAACGGACAGCCTGAATGGTATAAAATGCCATTCCTCAATTCTTGGGTTATTTTCAGTCTTCAGAGCATACTCTATGGATTATATTGTGGTTTTTTTTTTTTTTTTTATGTTTTTATTTTAGAGAATTTCATGCTGAATGTTTTGATCATATCTTCCCCCGACTCCTCCCAGATCAACTCCATCTCCCTGCAGTATACATTTTAAAATCCTAATGACTCCTGACCCCAAAAGTTAACATTTTTTCCACCATGAAAGAATGGTGAACTTTCTGAAAAAAATTGTGTGGTATATATGTACAGAAGCACGAGCCAAGGGCACATCTGTGGCACCTAGAGAAGGGGGTGGGTGTCATTAGGAGGGTGAAGGCTTTTTGTGGACTTGCAGATTAGTTTGAAGTGTTTATCTTTTTACTATCTTACTGTAGTCTCTCAGGCCCTTTGAATCATTGGTATTGTATAATTCTCTTAGAAGAGATGTATACTAAAGAAATACTGTTCAGTTTTCTGTGTTTTTAAGGTTTATATGTATTTATTACGTGTGTAGGGATGGGTGCCTTTGTCTTGGCATGGGTGTGGAGGACATGTTTTTGGAGGTGATGCTTTCTTTCACCTTTTATGTGGGTTGTAGGGATCAAACTCAGGTTGTCAGACTTGAGTTCCAGGACAGCGCTACATAGTGAGACCAGGGCTCTGGATGGATGGATGGATGGATGGATGGATGGATGGATGGAGCCTAGGGGCCAGGAAGACAGCTCCGTGGATAAAAGTGCTAGCCTTACAAGGAACCTGATAAGGGAACACTCATAAAGTGTATCTGTAAAGTGTTCCTACTACTCTGAAATTGGCAGAAAGAGAAAGATGGAGGCCGGCAGAGCCTGGATTACTACTACACAGCACCCAAAACCGGAGAGATCCTGTCTCTACAAGATGGGAGGCAAAAGGAAAAAAACAGAACAAAAAGAATCACATGTTCCCTTCATCTGCATATCTGCTACACTCACTATGCAAGTAGTCAAAATGTCAAAATGTACATATGGACACAAAATGACTTGTAGGAAGGAGAACTAGAAAGGGTAAATAACATGTGAAGGACTGAATGCGAGTGATGGACACTTAGGCTATGAAGGAAATACAAAGCTAATTTTCTAGTTTTAATTGTGGGATTTCTTTTTTTGTTTGTCTGAAGGTAAGTGTATATGTTTGATAATGAAAGTGTAAAACTCAATGTGAAGTTCCACAACTTCAGATTAGTTATTCTAACTGTACAGAAATTCATTTGAAATGTCTGGTTATTCCCGGTGTGAGTTTTTTTATGCAGATTCTTTATAGTAAGTTTTAATAAATTATAAACAAAAAGGGTAGAAGGCAAGAACTAATTTCTAAATGTCTTCTTCAGCATGCACATGTTAGTAATGACAATAATAACAACAATATTAAGAAATAATGACAATGATGATAGAACCAGTTTAGCTAGGTGGTGGTGGACCATGCCCAAATGTAGCACTTGGGAGGCAGAGGCAGAGGCAGACAGAGCTCTGTGAGTTCGAGGCCAGCCTGGTCTACAGAGTTCCAGGACAGCCAAGTGTATGTAGTGAAAGTTTGTCTCAGGGAAGGAAGGAAGGAAGGAAGGAAGGAAGGAAGGAAGGAAGGAAGGAAGGAAGGAGGGAGGGAGGGAGGGAGGGAGGGAGGGAGGGAGGGAGGGAGGGAGGGAGGGAGGGAGGGAAGAAAGAAAGAAAGAAAGAAAGAAAGAAAGAAAGAAAGAAAGAAAGAAAGAAAGAAAGAAAGAAAAGTTAAAAGTGGACAGAAATGTAGCTCTGTGGTAGAGTGCTTGTCTAGCATGGCTCAGGCCCTGGATTCCATTTCCATTTGCCAATGTTTTTGTTTGTTTGTTTGTTTAAAAAAAAAATAGGAAGAAAGGAGAGTTAGTAGAACAAGTTATCCTGTGTCATCTTTAGTGTTTTCCTTTAGACCTTATGCTGATTGCCCTATCTTAGAGTTTAGTCTTAGAAGTTTAAATCTTTAAATATTTATCTTTTAGGCGGGAATGATGGCTCAGCAATTAAGAGCACTGACTGCTCTGCCTCAGGGCTTCTGAGTTCAATTCCCAGCCACCACATGGTAGATTACAACCATCTGATGCCCTCTTCTGGCATTTGGATATGTATGCAGCTGAGAACTCTTACATTAAATAAAATGTTTTTTAAAAGTGTGTTGAGCGTTGGGCGGTGGTGGCGCACACCTGTAATCCCAGCACTCTGGGAGGCAGAGGCAGGCGAATTTCTAAGTTCGAAGCCAGCCTGGTCTACAAAGTGAGTTCCAGGACAGCCAGGGCTATACAGAGAAACCCTGTCTCCAAAAAACCAAATCCAAAAAAAAAAAAAAGTGTGTTGAACTAGGCAGTATTGGCGCACACCTTTAATCCGAGCACTTGAGGCAGTCACGCGGATCTCTTGAGTTTGAAGATAGCCTGGTCTATAGAGCAACTTCCAGGATGCCAAAGTTACATAGTTCCTGTCTCCAAAAACAAAAATAAGGGGCTTAAGAGACGACTCAACAGTTAAGATCACTGACTGCTCTTCCATAGCTCCTGATTTCAGTTCCCGGCAACCACGTTCCCAGCTCACAACGATCTGTAATGGGATCTGTCTAAAGACAGCTACAGTATATTTATATAAATAAAATAAAAATAAACCTGAAAACAAAACAAAAAATATGTTGAATCTTGTTCAAAATTATCAAAATTTGTTTCTATATTATAGAAATGGCTGTGGGTTTTTCATTTTTAATGAATTTCGTTTGATTATTAAAAGGAGTTAAATGTAGGATAGTTTTGCACAGTGGGAAAGAATAGTAGACTTTTTTCAAATTCCTAAAACTGGATTAATTTAACAAAGGTTTTGTTTATTTTTTAGTTTTGGAGACAGGATTTCTTTGTGTAGCATTGGCTGTCCTGGAACTTGCTCTATATACCAGACTGGCCTTTATCTCAGAGGATGGTAATAAACACCTCTGTTAGCCAGGCAGGGCTGTCACACACCTTTAATCCCAGCACTCAGGAAGCAGAGGCCAATTTTGTCTGCATAGTGAGTTTGAGGCCAGCCAGAACTACACAGTGAGACCTGCCTCAAAAAGTAAACCTAGGTATGTCTCAAAAATTGCCTGCTCTGGAGGAAAATAGTACGTGATGGGTATAAGTCGTGAGCATCACAGCAGCTCTGTTGAATAAGATTTACTTAATAAAGTGGAATGGTAAAAACAGATTTGTTGTCAAAAACCTCACTTCTAGGTGTGCCATGTTCTTCCTGGAAATTAAGTTTTCCCTCCTTTAACAGGACATCTTACAGGAAAACACGAGAGACATTTCTCCATCTCAGGATGCCCGCTCTATCATAACCTCTCAGCTGACGAATGCAAGGTAACGTGTGCTCCTTCATTCAGGGTGTGCTCAAGTGCTTGCTGGGTGACTTGCACTTTGCTAAGCACTCGGGGTATGGTGGTGAACCAGGGGGACAAGGTCTTGTTCTTACATGTCAGTGGAGGAAGCAATGGCAAAAGGATTTTTTTATTGTTGTTGTTTTTTGTTTTTTTTTAACAAAAGCTAACTACATGAACAAATAAGAATTATACCATGTAATGAGTGTTTGGGAAGAAGTTAATGAGTTAGAGTATTGGGATTTTTCATTACTGTTGCATTCATTTCTTTGGTAACTGACTTAATATCCTGCCAGGGTGCATCTTTTCAGAATTTGTATAGATAGTTGAGCCCACTGATCCACCTCAGGCTTTCTTAACAAATCCGTGAAGTTGCTTTGCTTTTACACAATTTTCCAGTGTTTCTATTCTGTTCGTTTCTGCATATCCTTTTCCTCTTGGTTTCTACAGTTACATCTATTCTTGGCTAGTTCTTTAAAAACACAGTTCCCAAATAACCTTCGGAACTTGGATGATGTGTTTGTGACTAGAGCCTAAGGTCGTCTTTTGTACATTCCTGTGTGGGTTACTGCTACGAAGGATGGAATCACAGTTAATTATGGGGAAACAAGAATTGCAAATAGTAATTAAACAGACTCAGGTAGTCTTTGGACAAGTTATCCAAACTAAATGCTTTGACTACACCAAAGTGTTAGTTGCCTTTTTGTTGTTCTTTTGCTCACAAGGCCTGGGTCACAGGTTTATGCTTGTATGAGCAAGTCTCATTTGGAAAAGAATTCAATTTCCTGTTCTCCTTGCTTCAGGAACTTGTTCTAATATATGAGGTCTCGGGGTGGAGTCATGAGACTGTTTCTTCACACGTTTAAATTTTCACCAAATAAAACGTGAAATGCTTACACGAATTTTTCTGCCAAAGGCCCTGCTTTTTGTCTTCATTCCAAGTCTTTCTATATGAGACAGCTTGCCTTCTGTGTCAGCTCTTCCTGTTGTCTTTTTACTGTCTTAAGCTGGATGAGTGCAAGCATGACTGTGTTAGCACCTGATTCAGAAGCTGACCAAACACTTGGCCTTCTTCCCCTGAAAATAACTGTGATGGTTATTGTGACGGTGGCTTCATAATCTCCTCTACTCCTTGTCTCCAAACATCTGGTAGCGCTTCGTTTTGCATCAGTCTGTTTGAATCATGACTTTGAAGATCATGGCCTGAAGCAGTGTCTACACCTTAAGTACCTTAGCGGTTTATTTGAGAAATTTCAGACCAGGGAAGAAAATCAGGAATAAAGGGAAACGTGTGTTGTAAAGTTTTCTCTGTCCTTATGGGGAAGTGAGACTAGTGTCAGCCATGCTTTCCTGCTGGGCCATGTGCTTGCAGGAAAGCTCTAGAAATCAGAGTCTTATGTGCCAGCCGCCTCCCCAGCCTAAGGAAGCGCTTCAGTTCTAAACTACCTGCCTGTGAATGATTGCTCACATTTCCCAGGAAACCCTTCAGTTGTCTTAAGGGTTTTTTTGCTTGTTTGTTTGTTTGTTTTTTGTTTTTTTGGTGGATGGATGTAACTTTTTGTGGATAGCAAAGGATTCAGTGACTAAGATAAAAATCAAAAAGTAAGACACCTGCAGTCAAGGAGTTTACATTCCCATGGGGAAACCTGTAAATATCCATTTATGTAGTGACAGACACCATGAGAAACCAATAGAGAAAGAGAGGGACAGTATTCAAGGGAAGGCTAACGTACTGCTTTTGCTAGAGGAGGTCAAGAAAGGCATATGAGATTGACATAGGATCTAGATGTGGACTGTGTCAAAGTAGCAATGTATAAAGACCCAGGGGTGGGGAGTGCTAAAGGAGACGGAATAATAACAGTCTATCCCCATGAGCTGGGGAGAGACTGTTGGTTTTGAAGGTAGGTTGTATGATTGGAGCATGATGGGAAATGAAGGAGGAGGATTGAGATCATAAAGGATCAAAATCTTCAGCACAGGATTATGTTTTATTCTGATGACAGTTGGAAGCATTTAGAGGGTGCAGGCAGAAGAATGTGTCTTTGAAACAACAACTATTAGCATATAGAAAACAACTATGGAAGAAAAAGATGACACAGGATAGGTTCATTGGAAGCCTGCTTAGAAGTTCTTGCAGTAAATAGCTTGGACCAGTGTGGTATTGGTAAAATGTTTAAGATTAGATTTGGGATGTGTTCTAAAGGAGAGTGCTAGTAGGAGGGGGGCTCAGTGTAGAGATAGGAGCAAAGAAATGAAGGATTTCATCCAAGTTTTGAAATGCTCACCTGTTGAGATGACACTGTTTCTTGGTAGTGGAGAGATGTGGAGTGGAGCAGACTGGGAGATCTATTGGTTATTCCACTTTGAGCCTGCTCAGTGATGCAACCCAGTAGGCAGATAGATGCATGGGGGGCGGGGTGTCAGTTCCCAGAGGGGGAGGGGAATTGAGGAGAACAATGTGTTTCTCTGAGTTCTTGTGTCTACGGTTATGTTTTCCTCTTTGTGTCTACGGTTATGTTTTCCTGTAGACTTGACTTGAAGACAGGTTTTCCCCTTCCTCTTTGCTTTTCCTCACCCTGGCCCTTTCCAGCCTTTGAGGCAGGATCTTGTCTCCCAATGCTGCATAGGCTGGCCTTGAACTCTTAAGCTGCCTCGGCCTGTCTACTAACTAGTACTACAGGCAAATGTCACTGTGCCCATCCCAAGCCCAGAATTTTTCTTTTGTTTTCTTCATACTTCCTTACTCTCTTGTGTTTCTTCACCGTTTCCTATCAGCGTAGTAGAATTCCAGCCCAGAGTCAACATTCTTAGCAAAGGTCTTAGCTTTTCAACATTTAGCTATGATCAGTTCAGTTCTTTGGCATTTAGTGCCTGAGATAGCACTGTGTGGGACTTGCCTCATCTTTTTCTAGTAGAGATAGCCATAATCAATAGCAAGAATACTTTTACATCCAAAGTATAGTGCAAATACAGGGATTATCACAAGTTCTTTTTAAGTAAATGTAGTCATAGAAGCAGGTGGATTTATTGACATTGTTGATGGTTGCAGGTGAGAGCACAGAGCCGGGATAAGCAGATAGAAGAAAGGATGCTGTCCCACAGGCAAGATGACAACAACAGGCATGCAACCAGGCACCAGGTATGGGCCTTATGAAAGCTCTGGCCAGCCGGTTTGAGATCTGCCTTGTGGATCTCCTTTGCCCCGTAACTTCATAGGCAAATCCATGTCCAGACATCAACTTGAAATCATGTTTGGGTTTTCAACTTCTAATTTTTCATAAAGCAGACATTTCCATCTCATAAGTAGAGGAATTAAGCTATTTGTGATAATAATAGCAGTAGTAAGTAATAGTATAAAACATTTTGGCTATTTGAAAGGTTCCACTACGCTTCTGTTTCCTCATTTTGCATCCTTATTCTAACCTGTTGTGTTGGCTTTCAAGCACCTTTGACTTTGCTGGCATATTTTCTATATGTTACCAGTGGCATTTCTTCAGTATGTGACACTTGTCAGCTGGGCCAGTTTCTACTTCTGTCTTTCTGTGATTTGCAGAAAGCATCCTTGCTCTGTCCTAATCATCCTCTTGGAACATTCGCCTGCATAGATTGCACTTAACCCCTTGCTTCTTTCTAAATGGCTTTGATCTTTCTGAGAACTCTATACCATTACCAAGAAGAGATTACATACATATCCTCAAGGCCTTGAGCGAGTCTTAGCTCTAACAGGAATTCTTCCAAGACCTTCTCCCACAGTTGCTAAATCTTTCTCATGTATTCTTCTCATGTGCTTTTCCCCAGACGCCAGCCTTTAGTCATAGCTCATCATCAAAGACTCTGCTTCTACAGTTAGATTATAGGTAACTAGCAGAGGAGACACAGTGGTAAGGTTGCCTTTAGAGCTGGCTCTGAATCTCTTATTAGCTGTGTTGTCCTGGGCTGGCCAGCTGGTAAATGACATTTCTTTGTCAATATGAAGGAGTGAATAATGCCCACCTGTCTGGGTAGTCATCTAACACTTGTATAATCCCTAACCTTAGTGCTTGGCAGGCAAAAGCAGTGTGTAATTGATCCCTTCCCCCCCCCCCCCCCCCCCCCCCGGGGGCGGGGGGGTTGAGACAGGGTTTCTCTGTGTAACCCTGTCCTGGAATTCACTCTGTAGCCCAGGTTGGCCTCGAACTCAGAGATCCACCTGCCTCTGCCTCCTCAGTGCTGGTATTAAAATCATATGCCGCCGCCACCCAGAGATTTATTTATTTATTTATTTTTTATTTTTTAATTTTTTTTAATGGGAATCTTGTTATATAGCCCTTACAGGTCTGGCCTAGAATTTATAGCAATCCTTCTGCTTCTGTTGAGATTATAAACAAGAATCACAGTGTTCCTCCCTCCTCTATTATGACTTTTACTCTTTCATACTAATTAAAATAAGTTTCCATTCCTGAAAGGGCAGTAAGAACTGTGGTTTGGATGTGTGACTGTACTGTTTCTTTACTATGACAGTTGTTTTCTTTCTTTAGAAAAAAAATTTTTTTTTTTTTTTTTTTTTTTTTTAAGCTCAGTATGGTAGTCCATAGTTACAATTCTGTCATTCTAGAGACTGAGAAAAAGGATTGCCAGCCAGGGCTATATAGAGAAGACCCATTCTCTCTTCTTTCTCTTAAAAAAAAAAAAGAGATGGCAGTTTGGATTTGTAATCTCAGCCCTGGGAGGTGAAAGCAAGATCAGAAGTTCCAGGTTTGAGGCCAGCTTGGGTTACATGAGAGCTTAGTCGTTTAAAAAAAAAGTTTCAAAATAAAATTGGTATTTTGAAACATACTGAGTCTTCTAGCTAACTGCTCAGTTATTTTCTTCTTTTAGGCACCGACAGAGAGACAGCTGCGGTATAAGGAGAAGGTGGCTGAACTCAGGAAGAAAAGAAATTCTGGACTGAGCAAAGAACAGAAAGAGAAATACATGGTGAGGAAAAAAATCCAAGCCTGAACTCCCACTATAACTCGAGTCTGAGCTTCTGCTGTCAGATCACATAGCTGTTTGCCGCAGGAGAGAATCCAGTGAACTGTGGGGCTCTCTTCAGTCACCTAGTGACCCCCACAGCTGAAGCAGACTTCCTCCTCTAGGTCCAGGGATGGGGCTCAGTTGGTAGAATCCCTTCACTATTGTTCTAAATATTTACAATTAAGGGGGCCCTGATGGTGCTCCTCAGCTATTCTGAAGTCTGAGGCAAAAGGAAGATGAGGTCCAGGCCTATCAGGTTACCGAGTGTTGTCCAGGCCAGTCTCAGCAATTAGCAGGACCTTGTTCCCAAATGACAAACACACTCCCAGTCATATACATCAGTAGTAGCATGTGCAAAGGGGCTAGGCTCAATCTGCAGTCCTGGGGCAGGGAGGCAGATTTGCCTATTAGGACAAATACTGATGACATTAGAAATGGCTGTGTAAGATAAGACATTCAGGGGCTCGGGACATCAGAGAACTAACTTTGAATATAATAATACATTTTCTGAAAATAAGGAAAAGTTAGAAATAACATACAGAAGATATGATTAATCTACCTAAAAATAGCCACAAGTAGCATTTTATCAAGTTTTTGGCTTTTTATTTTAACTACATAAGTTGCTTTGTGGGGGGCTGGAGCGATGGTTCAGAGGTTAAGAACACTGCTGCTCTTCCTCAGGACCCAGGTTCAGTTCCCAGCATCCACATGGCAGCTCGCAACTGTCTGCAACTCCACTTCTAAGGAATCTGACACACACGTATACATGCAAACAAAATGTCAGTGCACATAAATCTTTTTTTTTTTTTTAAAGAATCATCATTTGTCATTTTCTTCGATATACCACACCACCTAGTTGTCTGTCTTCTCATTTAAAGATCTTGAACTGATATCCTCATGTTAAAATCTTCAAACCTTTTCTGCATAAACTACAGCTTTTTATGTAAATAATTATTTTTACTAGAAGTGTATTAGTACATGTTTTCTACTGACATAGCCAGATGTGGTGGTCTATACCTGGAGGCCACCTGGGCAGCATTGCAAAACCCTGTTTCGAAAACAGTAAAGTCAGAAGTGGTGACTCACACCTGCAGGGAGGCCAAGAGTTTAAGGCTAGGTTGACCTGCAAAGTAAGACATCTAAGCCTTCTGGACTACAGAATGAGACACTGCCATGAAAAAATATTCTTAATACGTGTGTGCGTGTGTGTGTGTGTGTGTGTGTGTGTGTGTGTGTGTGTGTGTGTGTGTGTGTAATGTGTAGGTATGTGGTCTCTGGGTTTTGTTGTTGTTGGGGTTTGGAGGGGGGTTGGGTATTTTTATCCTTCATAAAATTGGAATGCTATTCCATTTTGTCATTAGAATAGTCAATAAATGTATGACTTAGAAGTTGTAGCTGAACTTATATTCTATAGTTAAACACAATAGCTAAGCAGTGCTGGGCTGCTGGGTTTATGGACTAGGTAGAGATCTCTGCATGCTTGCCCCTGTCTGCTCATTGTTGATAAGTATAAGAGTTGTGGGAACACAGTGATGTCATTTACCGAGAGGCTGTGATACCCTCGTCACCCAGGTGGCAGTCCTATAGTCTGGATCTCTTCACTCTGATAAAGGTCTTAGAAAAGCTTCAAATTCATCCAGGTAAAAGGAGTGTCGGATGTAAATGCTATCCAGCTGTTCAACCTGTCAGACATGTTTTTCATCAGCTTGAGATAGGTTATTTTGGTCTTTACTAATTTAAAAAATGCTAGATAGAATTTTTTCTTGTTGCTTACATTTAGAAATAGGGTCTCAGCTGGGCAGTGGTGGCGCACGCCTGTAATCTCAGCACTCTGGGAGGCAGAGGCAGGCAGATTTCTGAGTTTGAGGATAGCCTGGTCTACAGAGTGAGTTCCAGGACAGCAAGTACTATACAGAGAAACCTTCTGTCTCGAAAAAACCAAATCAAAAAAAAAAAAAAAGAAAGAAAGAAAGAAAAAAAAATAGGGTCTCATATGGCAGAGACTGGCCTTGAACTTGCTAATATGTAGCTAGGGCTGTCCTTAAGGTGATTCTTTACCTCCCAAGTGCTGGGATTACAGGGGTCGGACACCAGCCTTGGCTAGTTAGGTTTTGTTTTTGGTCTGGAGAAGTGACTTGGTTGGTTGCAGGATGTGTTGAGTTTGAGTCTCCAGTGCTGTGGTTTCAGGCATGCCTGTAATTCCAGCATTGGGAATTGGAGGCAGGGCACCACATGAGATCCTTTCTCAAAGTAAGAGAAAAGGGAAGGGGCATTGTTATTTTCAAAACTAGAAGTTAATAATACTTAGAACCTAAATCTTAAGTCACAGAGACTAAATTTCAAAAAGAGGTACAACAGGTTGATAGGAAATGTCAATAGGGTGAGTAAGGTTTCTTTAGATGCCGATGTGTGGGTTAGCACATATAATGTTCTTCTGGGGCAAGTCCTCTCCAGTTCATAACTCCCATTGCCTTCTCTTCTAAGGGAGGTGGAGCCTAGAGCAGAAAGGGAGGGGAAGGGCTAGAATCCGTTTTGAAGAGAAGTCTCCCTCCTCCTCTTTTTCTTCTCCTCCTCCTCCTCCTCCTCCTCCCTTCCTTCCTTCCAGGGAAAGGAGACTTGTAGTAACCAGCTTGGTAAGGCTTGAAAGTTAATTTAAAACTGGATTCCCTTTATGTTCTTAATTATTTTTAATTCTTCCTGATGTTTAACAGTTGGTAAACATTCCCGGAGCTGCCTTCCCTGTGCCCTTGACTTGCTGGTACAAGTTGGGCAGTCAGTGAAGGAATGGCAGAAGCAATTTCTAGGGGCCCACTTCCAGAGTTTTCTTCTAGGCAGCATCTTCAAGCACTAATGCTTGGAGTGCCTGCTTCTTTGTCAGTGTCCTCAGTGAAGGAGACCCTCACACCACACACACAGCAACCCAGGTTAGGCACAAACCACACCCAAACGCCTGTTTTCACAGAGTTATCCTTTATTAATCGAGGAAGAACTGTTAAAGTGACTGCTTTCTGACTCAGACAGAAAACTAGGCGGGTGTAATTCTAAGAAGAGAACAAGGGGAGGGCAGTGTTAGAATGGGCTAGGCTGCAGCAGTATATTTTAACTGGGCATGTTAGTGAGGTGAACCAAGGGAGTTTTTGATTTCTGTATTTAACATTGATAGTCAGACTTTAGTAGTCTCCCTCAGGAGGAAGAAATGGCCAAATAAAAGAATAGACATTGGTAGCTAGCTTTAGGAATGTAATCTAATGGTTTTTAGCAAGGCAGAGGAAATGGCGGAGAAAGACAAGGCCTGCCAGAGCCATGCTTACCCCACTTGAGCTGACCAGCTCTAGGATTCTAGGATCTGTTGTTGGGGTTAACAGTTTGCCTGACCTCAGTTCCCCAAACCCAGTGATAGGTACTTTGTAAATATCCAGCATCTGGTTCAGGGTGGTTCCCATTGGAATGAAATAAAGCAAGTCCACCCAGACAGAATCACCAAGTCCACACAGACAGAACCGCCTGGCTGTCTTTTCTAGGAACACAGACAGACCTATGGGAACACTCGAGAGCCCCTCTTGGAAAACCTGACAAGTGAATATGACTTAGATCTTTTCCGAAGAGCACAAGCCAGGGCTTCTGAGGATTTGGTGAGTATCAAAACCCCCTCGGAGAGGGGAGGACCCTTGGGAAAAGCCCTTAGAACTGCCAAGAAAAGTGATTAGCAGCCAGTCTGATGGAATCTCTGGCTGTCTTAGAGGTCGTCTTCTCTTTTACATGAGAGCACACCTCTCTTTTCTCACCCTTCCCTTCTCTGTCTCCCTCAACTGGAAGATCCAGTTTGGCTTGAGGTCTGGCTGGGGGTGCTTAAAACTTAGTTTGTAGGTGCCTTTTATCTCTGTTGGGTAAAATGTACAATCTGGGAATCCTAACTTGGGGGCTACGGCAGCATCCTCTTTATAGGGTTTCTTTCCATTTCAATACATTTACCCTAAACGCATGTAAATAACAGTTTTGTTTTTTAAAGATTTATTTATTGTTATATGTGAGTACTCTGTAGTTATCTTCAGACACACCAGTAGAGGGCATCAGATCCCATTACAGATGGTTGTGAGCCACCATGTGGTTGCTGGGATTTGAACTCAGGACCTTCAGAAGAATAGTCAGTGCTCTTAACTGCTGAGCCATCTCTCCAGCCCCCAGATATGTTGTTGAATTTGTTGATTTTTGACAAGGGAATCTCATCTTACTGCCCAAGCAAGTTTGAAACTGGGATCATGGGTGCATAAGATATCTAGGCAGAAATGCTCTTTTTTTGTTTGATTTTGATATAGTACCTGTGGTTGGCCTAGAAAAACAGTTTCAGCAACTGGTTTTACCTATGATAAAACAAATGTGCTTGGGGAAATTTAGTTTGTGGTGTTAATTTCATTTCCTCCCCTCCATTTTTTTAAAAACATTTATTTTACTTCACTTTACATCCCGCTCAGTGTACCCCTCCCCCTTCCTTCCCCCCCCTTCCTTTTATTATATGGGTTGCAAGAAGCAGGGTTTCGTGACTGTTCTGGTCTGGAATATTTATTGGGTGTCACCTCCTGCTTTTCTTTTCCTTCATGAAGATCACTGCCTAAGGCTAGCCCCAGTCCCCTTTCTCCAGCTGGTTACTGCCACCTGTAACTGCCTATCATGTACTTGTAATCCTAGCCCTAGTGAGGTCAGGGAGGAGGACCAGGAGGGTAGCCATCAACAGACCTGAGTTCAAGCCTGAATAGCTTCAAGATATCTAGAAGGAGAGAATTAACTCCCCACAAGCTGTTCTATGACATCTGCTTGTCTATACATACTATAACTAGCTATACTATACTATGCTATAACTATAACTAAAAATTAATTTAAAAAATTAAAAACAAAAACAGAAATGGGCTGGGACTATAGTTCCTTTGGTAATGTGCTTATGTGGGATCCAGGACACCCTGGGTTCCATGTCCAGCACCACCTAACTCTGCTGTGGTGTCGTATATCTGTGACCACAGTATCTGGAAACAAAGGCAGAGAATTTAGGAGGTCAAGGTCATCCTCATTACAGCCTCATTTGAGGTTCAGTTAAAACAAAAACTTTAAAAAAAAAAAAAAGATACCTGGGCAGGGGCTAGAGAGATGGCACAGTGGTTAAGAGCATCGACTGCTCTTCCAGATGTCCTGAGTTCAATTCCCAGCAACCACATGGTGGCTCACAACCATCTGCAATGGGATTGATGCCTTCTTCTGGTGTGTCTGAAGACAGACAGCTACAGCGTACTCATCATATATTTAATAAATCTTTAAAAGACACCTGGGCCGTATAGCTGGCAAATTTTCTGTGAACCTGCCTGATTTTCCATGCTCAAGTAATGTGTTAATAGCCATCTATGGATAGAGACCAAATCTAGCTACGTATTTCTATAGTTTAGTTGCTGGCCTCATAGAAGGTTTTTTTTGTTGTTGTTGTTCCCCCCCCCCCCCCAGACAGGCATGCGCCACTACTGCCCGGCTCTCATAGAAGTTTTTAAGAATAAAGGTAATAGGGGCTGGAGATAGTTCAGCAGATAAGCACATTTGCAAAGAAACCACATTCAGCTCCCATCACCCATGTGGTGGCTCACAGCTACCTATAACTTCAATTTCGGGTCATATGATGCCCTTTCTGACCTCTCACTAAGGTCACTCACTAAGCATACATGTGAGGTTTAGATACAGGAATACTTGCACAAACAAAACATCTATATACATCATGTAGATAAAAATCTAAGTTTAAAAACCAAAGATTAGGACTTCTAATCCTTATTTGTTTTGGTTTCTTTTGCCAATAGGAGAAGTTAAGGCTCCAAGGCCAAATCACAGAGGGAAGCAACATGATTAAAACAATTGCTTTTGGCCGCTATGAACTGGATACCTGGTACCATTCTCCCTATCCTGAAGAATATGCACGGCTGGGACGTCTCTACATGTGTGAATTCTGTTTAAAATACATGAAGAGCCAAACAATACTTCGCCGACACATGGTATGTTTTCTTGAGTTTAAATTACAAGGGTAATGTTACACAGTTTCCCAATTATGTTCTAGTGATGACATAAGTGTCCAAACGATCTTCTAAGTGTCCACAGCAATGGGGTGGAGACTTAGGGAACTGAAAATCACATTTCTGGGTAACCCTCTGCCAGGGCCAACGCTGCATAGCATCTTAACTATATCCTGCCCACAAATGTCTTTTTTTTTTTCTTGTTTTTTGTCTTCTGTTTCTTTTTCAGCATATGAATTACCTTTCCCTACAGTTTGTGTTTGAACCAAACTCAATGAGAACACATATATTTTATTACATAGAACAGGGATTGTGGCTCATATATAAGATGGTGGGTGTCTATCTTGAAGAATGCATATTGTAAGGGATATCTACCTTTAATGGATGAAGAAAATAAGTTTGCATTTCTTAACATTCTGTATATTAAAATAGGGAAGGATATGCATACTGAGTCTTGACTTCTATGAGTACAGAAGTCAGGTTTGGGGAAATGCAAGCTTCTCCCCATTGCTTCAGGGTAATCACTGAAATGACTTCTTTGGCTTGGGTAATGGGTAATGTTTTTTGTTTGTTTGTTTGTTTGTTTGTTTTGTTTTTTGGATTTTTTTTTTCTGAGACAGGGTTTCTCTGTATAGCCCTGGCTGTCCTGGAACTCACTCTGTAGACCAGGCTGGCCTTGAACTCAGAAATCCGCATGCCTCTGCTTCTCAGAGTGCTGGGAATACAGGCGTGCGCCACCTCTGCCCAGCTTGGGTAATGTTTTTAAACAAATAGCTGTTGCATTGGTTTGGTCATCAGGGAGGAGCTAGGATATAGATGGAACTTTAGAACAATTCCAGTTAATACATGTTTTTAGTTAAATTAGAACACGATATCCATGCCTTGCGTGCAGTGCTTCCTCTCCTCCACACCAATCCCCAGCTAAGCAGGGAGCACACCTTCACACTTGCTGGGCAAGTATTATACCACGGAGCTATAGTCCTAAATCTGAAATATAATTCTCAGAGGATGTGTATGTGATTTTTGTTTGTTTCAAATAGGTAGTTTTCCTACCTCTGTTTCTTGAGTGCTCACATGACCAGTGTGGACCAGCCATGATGTCCAGTGAAACTTTATGTTTGAGTTGTCAAGAAGATGTAGTAAATTGTTTAATAAATTTTTGCCAGGCAGTGGTGGCACACGCCTGTAATCCCAGCACTTGGGAGGCAGAGGCAGGTGGATTTCTGAGTTCCAGGTCAGCCAGGGCTATACAGAGAAACCCTGTCTTGAAAAAAACCAAAAAAAAAAAAAAAAGTTTTCTGGGCTGGAGAGATGGCAGCGGTTAAGAGCTCTCTAATTGCTCTTCCAAAGGTCCTGAGTTCAATTCCCAGCACCCACATGGTGGCTCACAACCATCTGTAGTGGGATTTGATGCCCTCCACTGATGTGTGTCTGAAGACAGCTACAGCATTCTCATATACATAAATAAATCATTAAAAAAATTTTTTTCTATGTATGTGAATATAAACTTTGTGTGTGTGTTGAGTGAACGTTCATGTATATATGCACATGCACAACATAGCACACATGTGAAGATGAGAGAACAAGTGGAAGTCAGTTCTCTTCTACTATGGAGGTTCCCAGGATTAAATCTGAGTCATCAGGCTTGGCAGCCAACACCTGTACCTGCATCTTCTTGGGGGCAGGGCCAGGTTTAATTGAGTGGTGGAGAACTTGGGTTGCTGCCTAAGACGCAGGGTGCTATAGCTCCAGCGCCATAAATTGAACATTTTGAGACTAAGGAAAAGAGTTTGGAACTAAGTGCCTTTCAGCTTCCTGCTGCTCAGCCAGGCCTCCTACCTTTTAGATGAGCCATAGCAGGATTTTCTGTCTCTAACATATGGCAGGAGGTGGGCAGTAAGTGAGCGGGTCATGATGATCATCCTTGTGCAGACACGGGGTGGCGGTGGGAAGTGGCTGGCAAAGGTGAGCACAGCATACTTAGCAACACTAAGCTGCTTAAGAACTTCCTGTTGGCCTGAGATATTTTAGTGTAAGCAAGGATGTTCTTATTTATCTAGCTTTTACGTAGTATGTGATTTAATATCTTGGGCTGAGATAATGCCAAAAATAATCCAGAAAACTTGAGCCAAACAGCCGTATATATCCTTAGATATATTGCAACAGCTTAAGAAAGCTTTAACTTTTCTAAAAACAATTGATTTCACTGTCCTCAAGTGTATTCAGCTGTTCATTAACTGAGTTAACCACATTTACCCTGTGGTTCCTTTTCCCGGTGAAGGAACTAGGTGGTAGGAAGATCTTATTGCTTCATGTAAACTCCATTCTCTTGTAGGCCAAGTGTGTGTGGAAACACCCTCCTGGTGATGAGATTTATCGCAAAGGCTCCATCTCTGTGTTTGAAGTAGATGGCAAGAAAAACAAGGTAAAAAGTGGTGACTTGAGAGAGAGATGCATTGATGGGGTTCCCAAGGAAGGCCTTGTCTTCACAAAACATCTGTGAGCGAGATAGGAATTAGTTCTATCTTGTGGATAGTATTGGTATGATCATTCTTTCTAGACTTCGGTTTAAGTGAGTTCAGAAGTCACTGGCCTCCACACAAACTGTCTTTCTGCTTCCAGATCTACTGCCAGAACCTCTGCCTTTTGGCGAAGCTTTTTCTGGACCATAAGACGTTATACTATGATGTAGAACCTTTCCTGTTCTACGTTATGACAGAAGCGGACAATACTGGCTGTCATCTGATTGGATATTTTTCTAAGGTGAGCAGGATATGCTGATTTAGAAGCTTACCAACCACAGCAGCGCTGTGGTGTTGGCATTAGAGGGCTCGGATCTCTGAGGAAGCAGACAACAGTGACAGCCTTCCCATAAGCAAAGTCAGAAAGGCAGACTTCTATCATAGAGTTTCATGACAGTATTCAGGTCAGGATCTTCCTTTGTTCTCTAGGCTGACCTGGAGTCACATGCAGCCCAGACTGGCATCAAACCCAGGACAGTCTTCCTGCCTTAACCTCCAAAGTCTGGGACTACAGCTGTGAGCTGGGACACCTAGCTGATACTGTCACTAGAAGGTCCTGGTTTCTGTGCTTGGGGGTTGAAGCTGTTAATTAATGGCCTGGACCTTTCTGTGAATTTAAGACACATCTTGTCAAGCCAGTCCTTGTGGCTTTGCCTTCCTCCTGCTAAGTTAAAGTCAGGAACATAATCCAGGTGCCTGTTCTCCAGAGGGGAGGGGCTCACTCCAGCACAGCTAGTCCCTTTGCTGTTACAGATGCAAGACCAAATCTAGCTCATGGCTTCTTTCCTTCTGTTGAGGCGATGTCTCCCAGTTAGTCCTGGCTGGCCTAGAACTCTCAGCGATCCACTTGCTTTTGCCTCCTCAGTGCTATGGTTATAAGCTTTAAATGTAATGTAACAACTTAATTAAAACAAAATGTACCATATAATTCATCACTTCAACTCTCCGTAGGCAGGTGGCCTATGAGGATTCTAGGTATCTTCATAGATTTGTGTGACTAGTGCAGTCCTCACAGTTTTTAAAAAGAAACATTGGTAGTTTGTTCCTGTTTCCTCTTGACCCTTCCTGTCCCTTCTGCCTAAGAATTGGCTTATTCTGGATATAAACAGGTAATAATGTGATCTGGTTGTATTTTGACCTCTCAGGGAAATTCGGTTTGGTTTCCTTTTTTTTATAATAGGCAGGCTGTGCCTCATTATCTGCTGTTCTGTTCTTGATTTTAGGAGAAGAATTCATTTCTCAACTACAATGTCTCCTGTATCCTCACCATGCCGCAGTACATGAGACAGGGCTATGGAAAGATGCTCATTGATTTCAGTAAGTGACGTTGCTGAGCGCCAGCTCCTCAGGTTGCGGGTAACCCTGAGAGCATGGGGTTGGTCATGTGTGTGTTCTGTGCTCTTGACAGTTCCTAACATGTAGTCACAGCTAGTTAGTGAATGAACAAAGTGGGACTGAGTTAGTGGGAGATGCAGGGGTAATAGAGCTGTGCAGGATGATCCCACTTGAGTCTGCGATGGTGCAGATGCGTGCCCGTGGCTTAGAGCGCTGTTTTCATGCTTGGGCTCTTACTTATGTAAGCACTTGCAGAGGAAATCCATGGACCTGGCTAAGGCTGTGGGTATTATAGTCAGTCACCCTTCATTAATCCTGGGTATCAGCTTTGAATGTGTCCACCCTCTGATGTGTGACTCCCAGGTTAATTGGGTGAGGGTGGGTCTTCTTACATCTATTAGTCTGGTGAGTCCTGTGGAGGTTAGAGGACAACGTTAAGGAGTGTTCTCTGTGTGGGTCCTGGGCTTGAACTAAAATCATCAGCTTGATGGCAAGAACCTGTGGGTCATAACCTTTGTGGGTCACATGTCAGACAGACATCCTGCATATCAGGTATTTACATTATGATTCATAATAGTGGCAAAAGTTACTGTTATAAAGTAGCAAAAAAGAAAACATTTTATGGTTGGGGGCACCACAGGTTAGGGATTAAAGGGGTTACAGCATTAGGAACGTTGAGAATCATTGCCTTAAACTGTTGATTTAAAATGACTGTAAGCATTGTGCTAATAAGCTCTCTGCAGACATGAATTGCAATGCTGTGGGCTTTGCCAACAGTATCTTTGAATCAACAGAAATACAGAAAAGCACATTACTCACAGAAGAGTTGGTGAAGCTCTGGACAGAGGCTCTCAAGAAGCAAGCCTCACTCCTGGGAGCAATGGTTCAGTGTTCAGTGCTTAGTCAGCATTCCCAGGGGATCTAGAGCAAAACCACCATGACAAACAAGAATTCATTCTGTCCTCAGCAGCAGCCACTGTCACTGAATTTTAGTCAAAGTAAGAATGGAGGTTTGGGGGCTGGAGAAAATGCTCAGCGGTTAAGAGCACTGACTCTTCTTCTGAGGTCCTGAGTTCAGTTCCCAGCAATCACATGGTGGCTCACAGTCATCTGTAATGGGATCGGATGCCCTCTTCTGGTGTGTCTTAAGACAGCTACAGTGAACTCACATACAGGAAAGAAAAGAAAAGAATGGAGCAGGAGAGATTGCTCAGTGGTTAAGAGCACTTGCAGAATCTAAGGTCCGATTTCCAGCATCTACATGGCAGCTCACAACCAGCTATGACTTCAGTTCAGGGGATCTGATGCCTTCTTTTGGGCTCTACACATAGTACACTTACATAAATTCATACATATAGACAGATACTCATACACATAAAATACAAATAAATGTTATTTTAAGTCTTGAATATGTATAATATGCATGGTTGTGGTATTGTGTAATGAGAGGACTTCCACTTCTGTTCTTGGCAAGCACCTCTAGAGAACCATACTGTTAAAGCTCCTAGTGCCCCGTAGTGGTGGTGCATGTCACACACCTTTAATCCCAGCACTTGGGAGGAAGAGGCAGGTGGATTTCTGAGTTTGAGGCCAGCCTGCTCTACAGAGTGAGTTCCAGGACAGCCAGGGCTACACAGAGCAGCATCCAGGCAGGCATGGTGCAGGCAGAGCTGAGAGTTCTACATCCTTTATCGCAAGGCTGCTAGAGGAAGGCTTACTTACAGGCAGCTGGCACTAGAGTATTAAAGCCCACACCCACAGTGACACACCTGCTCCAGCAAGGCCACACCTCCTAACAGTGCCCCTCCCTGGCCTAAGCATATACAAACCGTCGTAGCCAGCGCATCTTCAACAGCCACAAGACATGCTCTTTTGAATGGCTGGCTCTCTGGTATTCTAAAGCAGGTATCCTTCTTAAGTCTTCTGTGTTTGCATACTGGTTTTGCTGTTAGGATGAAGTTTAATGTTGTTTGAAAAGTCTAGCGGGGCTTCCCAACACTAGGGAGGCAAAATCAGTGGGGAAATTTCCACTGCAGGATCTATATACTGCTTTATAAACCAGCTGGCACAACACAGTGAGACTTTCTCTCAGTAGAGCACCCTTGCCCAAGGGTGGTGGGGTAGGTTGGTCTGTGGGTAAAGCCAGGATAAGGACCTAATTTCAATACCCAGAACCCACATGATAGAGAGAACTGATTCCTGCAAGTTATTTTTTGATTTCTACACCAACATGCGCACAAAATAAATATGATTTTAAGGCCCCCTTCCCAAATAAAAACAACAAAATTCAGATCTGTTTTATTTTTTTTTTCCTTGGTAGGCTATTTACTTTCCAAAGTAGAAGAGAAAGTCGGCTCTCCAGAGCGCCCACTGTCAGACCTGGGGCTCATAAGCTACCGCAGCTACTGGAAGGAGGTACTGCTCCGGTACCTGCACAACTTCCAGGGCAAGGAGATCTCCATCAAAGGTAGGTCGTACTCCATGACAGTGACCCCCATTCTGTTTAATCCAACTGTGACTAGGGAGCATTGTAGAGACTGTAACTGCAGGGCTGGAATCCCAGACCCTGGGAAGTCTTTTCTCCTGTCTGGAGTTGTTAGCACTTAATTCATATAAAATTGAAGAGGAAGACCTGGAGAAAAGGCTCAGTGGTTTAAAACACTGGCTGTTCTTCGAGAGGAACTGGATTCGATTCATAACACCGCTGTTGTGGCCCACAACATATAGAACTCCAGTTCCAGGCACACATAGGTTCATAGACATGCATCCAGGCAAAACACCCATCCACATAAAACACATACATGCAAACATACACAAGCATATATATCGTTTGTTTGTTTGTTTTTCAAGTCATGGTTCCTCTTTGTACCCCTGGCTGTCCTGGAATTCACTGTGTAAACCAGGCTGGTCTCAAACTCACAGAGCTCCACCTGCCTCTGCCTCAAGTGCTGGGATTGAGTGTGTGCCACCATGGCCAGCTCCTCATTTCTTTTGAAAATCAGGAAGAAAGAGTTCATTCAGTATTTTGAAATGTGTGAATTTTAGGAAAGACACCTTCCCTTTAGGACGAATTAGGGGTTTCATATTTGACCTTGATTTCTAAGGGGTCAAGAGTAGGTTTACCATTAAATTGGCTTTTTGTAGTTACTTGAACTGGTGAGACATTTGAACAAGTTGGCCCAAGTTACACAGATTTGGGCCCTGGAAAACTCAACATGAAAGGGGGCCTTGGGAGACATGGGGTGTGGGAGTCTGCTCCCACTGGGATCTCAGTGGCTCCTCTGTTACAGAAATTAGCCAGGAAACAGCTGTGAATCCCGTGGACATTGTCAGCACTCTGCAAGCCCTTCAGATGCTCAAGTATTGGAAAGGCAAGCACCTAGTTTTAAAGAGACAGGTGAGATTTTCCTCAGCTGCCTGTGGTGTCCTTAACACATAGGAGAGCTCAGTGGGGTCACGCTACCCACAGTTACCTCCCCTTAGAGGCTTAACCGGAAGCTCCTTCCAGCCTCCTTCCAGCTGGCAGCAGGGTCCACATGGCCTTTGCTGCCAAGCTTATCTCCCTGCTTGTCTTTATCAGAGCTTGTGGTCAGCTCTGTCAGATCTGGATGAAGCAAGCTAAGCGGCTCTGTGTGGCATTACACACTTACACCCATCTCTGTGAGTCCTTATAAGTTCTAGGACTGTTGCTTTGTGGAATGCCACCTCAGCTTAGGTCCTTTTTGAATTTTTAGTTACCCACACATCATAAGCATAAATGAATAATGATTCCCAGTTCTCATTGAAGGCAGAATAGGAATAAAGAGGAAACTTTGCAAATCTAAAGATATCTTGTACTTTAATACGTTATTAGGACTTGGGTGTATCTGTTGCTAGCCATTTTGGAATCTTTTTAAAAGCATATTAGTTGCATGTATGTAATAGTTGCTTCCTTATTCTTCACAGGACCTGATAGATGAGTGGATAGCCAAAGAGGCCAAGAGGTCCAACTCCAACAAAACCATGGATCCAAGCTGCTTAAAATGGACCCCTCCCAAGGGCACTTAAAGTGACCTGTCATTCCAAGCCAGCGAGCCCCAGCCGTAGGAATCTATACCCTAGGGATCTGTCTGTCATTTCTGTTGCTCTCGTGATTGGCAAGTACAGTATCCTTTGGGAAGGCCACCCCTCAGGACTGTTCTGGCTCCAACCTTCGTGTACACTGCAGACACTAGTTCTGAGGAACTGTTGTTTCGGCCTCAGTGAGGTTGCCTGGACGGATCTGTATCAGGCTCAAGTACAGATCCCTTGTAGCACTGACCCAAGGAGTTGTGTTATGGTACTGTACCTGTCCAGTCACTGGTTCCCTCCTCGTGCTCTTCAACCCGAGAGGTTTGTTGTGTCCTGACCTTTGTGCTAGTGCTTTTTCCTGCCTGGTTAGCCGACCTCCAGACATGGTTAGCACCAAAGGGCCCTTTCCGGTTACTCCTCACACGTTCTTCATGAAGGGGTGGGTGCCTGCGAGTGTCCCTGTGTTTGCTGGGAGGGTCTGCTCACCCTGGGTTTCATCTCCCAGTCACTTATTTTTCTCTCTTTTTGTCAAAAGACTTGCCTTTGATCAGGATCAGGCTTGCCAGAGCTAGGAACGCCTGACATTTCCCAGGGGTTCACAGAACCTGGTTCATCTGAGGGAGACGGGTGAAGTTTAAGAGGTGGTGATCCTGTATTTACTGGTGGGCACTGGGGCAGCATCTTGCTAGACGGAAATGGATAATTCTTCCACAGCATAAAATGCCCCCACTTTATTTTTCTGCCCCCTTTTGTGTTGGCAGTTGCTAAAATATTTTAACAATATTTTTTTCACGCCACATTAAATGATCTCAGTGTGGCTCTTTCCCTGCCTGCCTTTGCCAGTCTGGTAGAGGGCAGCTATACTTCCCATATAAGTTGCACTGATTTTGTCCAGAGCTTCCTGGGAGAAGTGGAAAATGGTTGAAATGACTTATGTTTCTCAGTCCGACGCAGCACAACAGAGTGGCCACACTGCTCTGGGTGCCTCCCCTCCAGCAGTGCCTCCCCCTCCCCAGCAGGCTCGAGTGCTGTCTCTAGGAACTAACTCCATTTCCCTTTCGGGACTTGCCACTATCATCCTGTTCTCTGGGTTCCTATTTTTGGTGGTGTTAAGTGAAGGAAGAAATGTTCCCTCTAATTTCTCCCTGTCCCAGTATATAACCTGCTATCTTGGGGCAGCTTTTGATGTCTGACATGTCACCCTTCCCAGCGTGGTCTCCTCCAACACTGCTGTCTTCACGTGGCACCTTTACCACAACCCTAACTCTGGTCATTTGTGCCTTTCTCTTGTCATCTCTGTACACTACTAATACTCACTGTGGGTTGGAGGGAGCTGGTTAAGCATGTTCAGTGCTCCCCTCCCGTTTCAGTGTAACTGTTAACATGTATCCAAAAGCCGCTTCACTGGGGATTTTCTTAAGGGGTAAAGGCCTTTTACAGATGCTGAGCCCTTCCCCACATGTGGTAGAATGTGCTCTTCTGTATCTACTCAATAAAGCATGTTCTCTGCTCATGTCTGATTGGTCTGAAGCTTGTTTATATGTGGTTTGGTGTGATTGACATGGGGTTGGTGGCTCAGTGAGGTGTTAGCAGTAGGGTTTGGGGCTGTGGGTTGGTTGTCTACCCCTGTGAAGCAGGTTGTTGACAGAGTGTTTTCTCATGGCTCCAGGAAGTAGTTACGCCCAGCATCGGCTAGCTAGTATAACTAGCTCTTTCATTCATCGGCCTCTGGTTTGGGGGGCTTCAAGGAACCAATGGGAATTTAGGGCAGGTTGGGGATTCCATGGATGCTTGTAGGAGGCAGAAACAAGTGTATTCGTTTTCTTCAAGTTACATTCACCAGTAGCGGGCCATGCTTGTCTAATCATTACCCAGCCCAGACTGCACCTCCGGAATGGCTGCAGTTTGTGCTTGTGTTTGCTCAGGCAGGAGCAGGGAGGTTGGGCACTGCCATCTGTGGTGGAAAGGGAGCTGTGCTTGCTGGGGTTCTGCTCACTGGCAAGGCCTCTTATTGGAGTTGTTAAGTGCAGTGGAAAAAACTAACCTCCCTTCTGTTGATCTTAGAATAGTTTGCTCAATTTCTGTGTTGTAAACATTTGCAGCAGAGGGAGGTTTTGTTCATTGAACGATTTGAAGAGTGGAGATGGGTGACATGGACCTTGAGAATTGAATGCCAGGGAGGGAGGGAGGGAGGGAGGGAGGGAGGGAGGGAGGGAGGCAGGCGCCCAGCCCTGATCCTGTTGTTCCTGGGTCTGGTTGGCCACTCAGTGGAGGCCTGTGTATGGTAGCCTCGTGCGCGCGCTCAGCACTCTGTCCTTTGTCCTTTGTATTAGCTGTATCCGTCTGCTCACACTGACTATGCAGAAGGAAACCCGCAGCCTACCGCTCACCGTACTCTGTCCCACTTCCTCTGCCCTTGCTTTCCTCTGCGCCAGTTCCCTCATGTCTGCTCACCCTTCCCCTTCTAGGTAGATACACTTGTTAGAAGCAGTCATGTGTCTAGAGCAGCAGTTCTCAGCACATGGGGTTTAGATGTCAAATGACCCTTTCACAGGGTCGCCTAAGACCACCCAAAAAATAGATTATGATACTGAATGAGAGCCTTGCTTCTCTTGCCTCCACGAGTCATGTTGTGGTGCAGCCTGGTCGCCTGACGGCTCTGACGGCCTCCCATTTCTCATGGGGATAGTCCTGTGAGTCATTTTTAGCAGTGTAGTATGCACTCTGTAGAACACAGCAATGCTTCCTACTGGCTTCCTACAGGGTTTAGCTGTCATCAGCCCCTGTAGTTCTGGGTAGGCTGTGTGGCTGGGATTAGGGGCTGCTGGAATGGACTTATCTGTCAGGCTGCTTGCTCTAGATCAGAGCCGGGGCTGTGAAGCATCTTACAATCTGTAGATAAAAGTGGAGCACAGTTTGCTTGCGGCACACATCCATCTCTTCTGGAACACAAAACCAGTGGAATCAGCATTTGATTCCCTTGCAAGGGGAGTTAGTATGGCTGTTCTTAAAGCAGGTTCAAGCAGCTGGGCTCTGAACCACCTTCTTTCTCTCCTGTTTGCTTCTGACCTTTGTGAAGCTGAAAAACTCATCAGGATTTTTTTTTTTTTTTGTACCTATGCAAATATGCCCATATTTATTTGCAGTCCAGGAAATTGCCTGTGGAGTCTCTAGGGATGAGAGTCATAAAGCCTGGCTTCAGACGCTTCCCTGGAGCAGGAAGCACCTTCTGACTCCTAACTTGGGGCTCTGAACTAGTTTTTGGAATGTGCTGGAATGCAGAGAAACAACTCCGATGAGTGATGAGGTACTGAGGAAGGTCTGGCTCACCGGCTGGCGGGCCTCGTAGGGTGTGTCTGAGAACACCTCTGCTAAATAGTGGGATGTAGTGTGTGCTAGGAATTGGATCTAACCTGGTTTTACTTCAGGTCTTCTGGCTTGCAGATGGCTACTTCTCCCAGACTGATGGGAGCAGGGTAATTGCTCACTTCCTCTGTGGTAGCTTCAGCAAAGCCAATGAGTGTCAGTAAACCAGAAAGAAACAAGACTCACCGGTGAGGAAAATGCCCCACTGGGCAGAGTGTCCATTGTCCCTTCCCTCTTGTGCAGTGCCTTCAGTACCTGTTGGATTCCTGGCTTTGTTTACTTGTGCAGAGAAATAGACAATAGCCTGGACTGTTGACCTCTTCGGCTCCCTGTGAGATGAACACTTCCCGGCAAGTTACCTTCTAATAAAGGCCGTTTCTGGAAGTGGCTTACTTTGGACTTCTCTGTGTCACAAGTCCTTGGAGGCTTGTCTCTCATCTCACAGTATAGAATGTGCTAGAGTCTGCTGCACATTGAATCTACGTGAGGCTCTTTGTAAGTGGCTCACTTCCTTCCCCAACTGTGTGCCAGGCTTAGGATTTCCAGTAGTAGAGAGTTGGGAAAACGGGCTAGAGAGGTGGCTCGGTGGTTAAAAGCCCTGGCTGCTCTTCCAGAAGACCTAGATTCAAGTCGCAGCAACCACATGGAGCTCACAACTGTCTGTAACTCTAGTTCCAGAGGATCTGGCTTCCTTACACAGATGTCCATGCAGACAAAACACCAATGCATATAAAAATAATTACTTACAGAAAGGTTACAGGAGAGTCTGTAGACAGAACTGAGGTGCTTCAGCCCACTCTCCGGGTTCTTGAAGATGTCACTCCTGACTTTGCTTGGGAATTCACAGGCTGGCCTTGAATTCCTGATCCCCCTGCCTCTACCTTCAAATGCTGGGATTTCAGGTGTGTGCCACCACATTTTCTTGAGATATGCCCAGTTTCAGAACTGTAACTGTCTATTCAGGGTGGCTACTATTTCAGTTACCTCTACTCCCTGGAGACAGACTCTTTGTAAACAGGATGTGAGTTCTTCAGAATACTCCCCAAAGAGCTCTTCAACATTGCTTTGGGAACTGGTGTTAGATGGTGACTAAGAAATCCCACCTTCCTGAGAGACCAGCTCAGCACCCAGAGCATCAAGGTTATCCACCACATAACCACATAGCTAAGTGGGAATGAAGGGCGTAGAGACTGCAGCTGGGGGGGGGGGGGATGGTGCCTGACTAGAAACCTTTACAGGGAAGCTGGCCTGACCATGCCTGACAGACCAGTGGAATGGAGGCAGCGTAGTGCAGGTATCGAGTGCTTGGGGGAACATGGCAGGTTACACCGGTGCACAGAAGTGAGCTGTCACGCGTACATCTCAGGTCCCCTGAAGGTTGTCTGGCGGGGCTTTCAAGTCTCCAGTGTCATCTGACCTCCCGTCAGGTGCTGGACCACTCAGTGAATTTTGTATCTCCTAAACCTCCCAAGCTTGAAGCAAAAGAATAAGAGTCCCCACCCTTGCTGAGTCTCTTGGTGAACTGACTGCTGGGAACCCCACCTTGTGACCACAACCGAGATGGGTCTGTGGGCAGAGTGGGCACCTGGATGCTTTGTGGATTGGGAGGTGAGCGGATAAACTGTCAACTGTAAAGTTCTGCTGTGAGGACAGACTCCAAGGAAGAAGTCCACACCATTTCCCAACATCCGGATTCATGTCCATGGGGGAGAAGGAAAAAAGACTGAACACTACCTTGGTCACTTCAGCGGCCTCTGCTGCCACCACCCAGGCATCCAAATGCTTACCTTTCCTTCCTGTTCAATATTCCTTACCCTCACACAGACGGGACAAGTGCCCAGGAAAAAATAACCCATTTCCTCTTCGTGATGTTGGATAAAGAAGATAAGCTTATTTGTGTGTGTGTGTGTGGGGGGGGGGGGTGCAGTCTAATGGATGAGTGAATGAGTTTCCTTTGCTGTTAACTGAGTAACTCCAGCTCCCTTCTGGTCCAGCCCCTGTCCTTGATGTTCATGTGTGTGCTTACGCACTTTCGTGTGTATGTACAGCATGGGGAGGCCAATGGACAGTCTTGGGTATTGTGTCTTGGGTGCCAAACACTTGGTTTCTGAGGCAGGGTCTCTCATTAGCATAGAGATCACCCGACTCTATTCTCGGCCCGGCACTGTGATTACAAACATACATTGCCACACCCTGGCTTATTAATGTAAGTTCTGGGGATCAAACTGAGGTCTGGATACTTACATGCCAAGCACCGTGCTAGCCGTATATTTATTTTTCTGGGTGCACTGTAGCTGTCTTCAGACACACCAGAAGAGGGCGTCTGATCCCATTACAGATGGTTGTGAGCCACCACGTGGTTTTTGGGAATTGAACTCAGGACCTCTGAAGAGCAGCCATTGCTCTTAATCGCTGAGCCATCTCTCTGGCCACCACCTCTTCTTTCCCCTTGGATTTCATTCTAAGGGACTTTGTAAAAAGTACATGTAGTGTGTGTGCACATGTGTAAATACTGTTATCACGTGTAGAAGGCAGAGGATACATTTTGGGAGTCAGGTCTCTCCTTCCACCAAGAGCATCTTAGGGATTGTGTCAGGTTTAGCAGCAAGCATTCTGCTTAGAGCCGGCTCACTGGAATTGGCTTTTTATTTTATTTTATTTATTTATTTATTTATTTATTTATTTATTTTTTTATTTTTTTATTATTTTTTTATTTTTATTTTTATTTTGGTTTATCCGAGACAGGGTTTCTCTGTGTAGCCCTGGCTGTCCTGGAACTCATTCTGTAGAGCAGGCTGGCCTCAAACTCAGAAATCCACCTGCCTCTGCCTCCCAAGTGCTGGGATTAAAGGTGTGCGCCACCACCGCCTGGCAGGCGTTTTATTATTATTTATTTATTTTTATGTATTTACTTTTTATGTATTTATTTATTTATTTTTGAGATCGTCTCAGCATGCTGTCCCAGGCTCAAGCCCCGCCTCCTAAGGGCTGAGACTATGATAATAAAAAGCACTGTACCCAGCTTCTGCTGTCTCTAAACATCACATATCACAGGCACAAGGGTTTCCCCCCAACTAGATGGGGCCCCTGAGGTTGGAATTATTCTGTTTCTCTGGAGCTCTGCCCTGGTATATGAAAGAGGACAACTAACTCTTCTAAAAACAAAGCAGTTGAAGGGCCACTGTCATGGTTTGAATATGTTTAGCCATGGGAAGTGGCACTATTTGGAGGTGTGGCCTTGTTGGAATAGGTATGTGTGCGTGGGCTTTAAGATCACCCTAACTGCCTGGAAGTCAGTCTTCCACTAGCAGCCTCCAGATGAAGATGTAGGACTCCCAGCTCCTCCTGTACCATGTCTGCCTAGATGCTGCCATGTTTCCACCTTTGATACTGGACTGAATCTCTGAACCTGTAAGCCAACCCCAATTAAATGTCCTGATAAGAGTTGCCTTGGTCATGGTGTCTGTTCATAGCAGTAAAACCCTAAGAGTAAAACCTAAGAGTAAAAGTAAAAACCTTATACAAGAGGATCAAGGGGTGACCTGGGACTGAATTATGCAATCAGGGGGGCTGGGTTAGAAAGGGTGACCTCTTTTCAAAACTGTCTTTTTATTTTGTATAACACATGCTGTGACACATGCAGAGGTAAAAAGACAACTTTTTTTCTTCCCCCTTGTGGGTCCTGGGGATTGAACTCGTTGTCAGGCTTGACAACGATTGCCTTAGCCCACCGATTGCCAGCCATCGCCGCAGCACAGGGGGACGTCTGTGGTAGGAACAGCAGGGATCCAAAGGGAAGAAGGCTCTGGAGCCCACCCCCAAGTGCATGCAGCACGCTCTCCGCCAGCATCCTTTTCTTGTTTCTATTGCCATTTTAGTCCAGGCCCCACCTCTTTTTCCCACCCAAGGATCAGACCTGGGCTGTGTAATGTTACTCTCTACTATTCCAACATCCCGCCCTCTACCCTGCATGGCTGTGGAAGCTACCTATGACTGCTAACTCGTTTATTGAGCCCTACTGTATGCTAGGCATGGGATACAGAGTGTGAAGGTTTACAGGGAGAGCTGGGTCGGTCCAGCTTGTGAGGGGCCAACAATGCTTTGTGTGTCCTTGCTACCAGATGCCAAGAGTCCTGGTGTTTGGTGCAGAGTTTGGTGTGGGCCTGGCAGGAAATACCGGAGTTGAGACAGAAGACACAAGACTGTTGGCTGAGGCTCATCAGCTGTGATGTTGAGGGGAGAGACGGGTGTGGCATCATTTGGAAGGCGTCCCTTGGGGCTCTCTCTGACCTCTGGCCGTCCTCTTCTGTGCCCAGGGAGAATGCTACACGTTGCTGGTGGGTAGGGGAGCCTGGTCTTCCTCTTGACTCTGGAGGCTTTTCCTGGCCACTGCTCTGGGCTCTGCACTCTGGTGATTTGTCTCCTGTCTGCAGGTTCCTAGAGCAGTGAAATTACGGGTTATCCTGCCACATGGCCAGCCAGCCCTCAGTCACCCTCCCCAGGGACGTGGAGCTACCCCTGACCAGGAAACTGCTTCTGTTACTAGCTCACTGTGTGGCTTAGAGCAAATTAACTTTCCATCCCTGGAAAATGATGTCTCTAAGCAACCAGTTCACCCCATGCATGCAGAATATTCATCTCAAATTAGTAATTGGGGTGAGTTCCAGAGGACCTCAGAAAGACTCAGATGCATTGAAAAATCCATTCCTGTCTGTCTTCCCAATAGCCAGTGTTTAATCTGGAGAGATGGGGAGGGGCCAGAAAACAGCACAACAGGCAAACAGCACAGAGCTCAGGACGACCTGCGCCCAACAACTCACTGCCTCCGAGCTCTTCCCAGGCCTGAATCATTTCTTTTCATGCCTGGCTTTGGGAACCACTTGGAATAACTCCTGCTTGTGTTTGTGTGTGTGTGTTGCGGCGGAAGGTGTTTTAGTCCTTAGGGTATCACCTCTCCCTCGGGGCTGCTTGCTTAATGATAGTTACTGAACTATACAAATGAATCTCTTTACGACTAAATTCCCAACCCAGGGATCAGCAACTAGGACTTTACTGACAGAGATAGAAGATGTCTGCAGAACATCTTATTCTGTAGCTCCACTGAACCTAGAGGGCATGGGCGAGGGAAGGTACAACTTTGGTATCATCAGGGCTGGCAGGATGGCGAGGCCTGTAAAGGCATCAGCCAACGTGTCTGACCACCTGAGTTGGGTCTCTGGCACATGGGAAAGAAGAACTCCACACACATACTGCAGCATATGTAAACATACACAAATAAATAATCAAAAGGTCACCGGGAGCCTCTTTCCCTCCCTGAACCTCCTCTCTCACCTCCCATCACCCCTTCTGCTGGATAGAATACTATAGGAGCCTCTTCTATCTGACGGCGGTAGGACACCTGGCTGTTTTTCCATGATGCCCTCGCCACCCTTTAGATGCCCATGCCTACCTTCTATGGACAAACCTCTCGTGCCAAGGAGGTCCTGCACTATGCGTCCCAGCTGATACCCTGGGGAGGGAGAAAGAAGAGGTAAAGAAAGCTGCCTTGGCATGGGGGAGGGGGCTGGAGAGTAGAGTGGGGCCTTGAGGATGCAGCCGGTCTCATCACGGGACAGGAGATGCCCAAGAGCCCTTCATTTCTTCCATGGTTTTACTAATGGGCTGTCTGTCCTCTTGCTAGTCCTTTCACCAATATTCCCATGTACAGAAACCAGGCTGAGTGTTCAGGACCAGCAGTGACCTGAGCCTGGGTCTTCCTGTGGGGAGTTTCCAGGCTGGGAGCAACAGTCATGTGACACAGCAGGACTGCACTGTGCCAAGGACAGCATCGTTCCCAGTCCCTCAGCAGACATGCTGTCTGCTTAGGGAAGACAGTCTAACTCTAGTTGCTAGGGATGGGGCAGTGAAATCAGTTAACAGGCCCTAAAGGGCAGGGCCTGATTCACAGGAGTTATAGGAAGAGGCTGGCGTTTTCTGTGTTGTTTCATTTGAGACAGGCTTTGTAGTTCAGAATAGTCACATGTAATCCCTCTGCCTCAGCCTGGGGAGAGGCGGGGAGGGAGCTGGGATTAAAAGTGTGAGCTACCACACCCAACCTTTGTGATTCCCTTCTTGCTGAAGGGCTTAAACAGAATAAAGCCTGCCTGGGTTTGCAGTTCTCACGTCCTTAGGGGGCCAATGGTTGAATCTCTGAGCTCTCTTATCTTCCTGGTTGATTCATTTCTTAGCTCTGATCATTTTGCAGCTCTGGCCCTGGCTCCTTCCCCTTCAGGCACTCCCTAAGTACGCCCCACCTTCTGGGGAATAACCAGAAAGCCCAGTCCTTTGGTCAAGTCACAGCAGCCCTCCAATGGTACAGCAGCGCTGGCCAGGCATGTCTCCAGTCAGAGGCCACTGTTGAGTCCAGGGTTGTCAATGGCCAGCACGGTGTCCCCCAGCCCAGGGAGCATGCTGACGGTGGACAAGGGCAGCACTCACCCATTCTGTCCGTTGACTGCGTTGGATGTATTCCTGGGAGAAGGAGAAGAGGGTGAAGCCTGGCCTACTTTCCTGGGGTAGAGGTGAGAGGTGTGAGGGTTCTTGATGGGGACTCTAGCCACCACATTGTCCTTGCGAGGAGACAATGGAGCACGTACAGACTGGCATCACTGGGACTGGCACCAGCTAGGCAGCATCCTTGGGAAAAGCACTTACTATCAGAGCCTCAGGCACCTACTGGGCATACAGGGGTGTTGTTGCCCAAGAGATCTGACCACCGTGAGGTTCTGCTGTGCTCATGGGAAGAAAAAAAAAGTTGTTGAGACAAGGTCTCACCATGTAGGCCAGGCTGACCTGGAACTTGTAGTGAGCTTCCTGCTCTGCCTGCTAGGATTACTGGTGTCATCCTCAGCTTGCTTTAGCATTTTGTTTGTTTTGCCTGGTGCTGGAGACTCAACCTATAGCTTTATAAATGGTAAGTACTCCCCCTTACAACTGAGATCCATGCCATCATCTTTTTCAATGTCTCAATATGTGTGGTTGCAAGGTTTATTTTTTCCCAAAATGTGTGTGTGTGTATTATATGTGTGTGTATGTGTGAGTAGCATGTGGTATGTATGTGTGTGGAATATATAGTGTGTGGTATATATATGTATGTGTGTGTGTGGTGTATATATGTATGTGTGTGTATAGTGTGTGTGTGTTTGTGTATGTGTGTGTGCGTATATGTGTGTATTATGTGATATACTATATGTGTGTGTGTATAAGTATGTGTGTATATATGTGTGTGTGTGAGTATATGTGTGCACTGATATGTGTATTGTGTGGTGTAGCATATGTGTGTGTATGTCTGAGTGTGTGTGTGTGTGTGTGTATGTGTAAGCCAGAGGTAAACACTGATTGTCTTCCTGAATCATTGTCCACTTTGGTTTTTGGCAGGGCCTCTCACTGAGCCTGAAGCTCACTAATTTGGTTTGACTGGTTGACCACCAAGTCCCAAATATCATCCAACCTTTACTTCCCCAATGCTAGAATTACAGGTCTACTGCCTAGTGCTGGGTGCTAAATTCAGCCTCACATGCTCAAGTTGAACTATCTCCCTGATCTTTTTTCTTTGTTTGTTTGTTTGTTTGTTTGTTTGTTTTTTAAGACAGGATTTCTCTGTGTGGTCCTGGCTGTCCTGGAACTCACTCGGTAGACCAGGCTGGCCTTGAACTCAGAAATCCACCTGCTTCTGCCTCCCAAGTGCTGGGATTACAGGTGTGCACCACCACGCCTGACCTCCCTGATCCTTTTTTAAAGGCAGGATCTCATGTAGGCCTCACACCGTTTGTACCCAAGAATGACCTTGAACTCTTACCATCTTATGTCTACCTGCCGAGTGCTAGGACTACTGTCATGTGCCACTATGTCCATTTATGTTCTATATTTTGACCCTTCCCCCACTAGTGGTCTTAGGTTTTGCTGCTATGATGAACTTGGCAATGAACCCCACTGTGCAAACATCCTAGGACTCGCATGACCTTCTCACATGAACCTGAGATGTCCTGATGTGAAACTGTTGGTCAAAAGGTGCATACATTTCCATCTGTGATGGATGCAGCCAGTGGGCTCCAAATGGACAGATCAAGTGCTAACACTAAGCGTGTCCTCAGAACAATGGTGTTGACGAAAAGGAGCAACCCAAGAGAAACTGCTCTGGCTGGCTGCCTTGTCTCCATCCCTGGGACAATGTCCTTATTTCTTTTCTTTTCTTCTTCTTCTTTTTTTTTTTTTTTTTTTTTTTTTTTTTTTGGTTTTTCGAGACAGGGTTTCTCTGACAGCCTTGACTGTCCTGGAACTCACTCTGTAGACTAGGCTGGCCTCAAACTCAGAAATCCGCCTGCCTCTGCCTTCTAAGTGCTGGGATTACAGCGTGCGCCACCACCACCCAGCTACAACGTCCTTATTTCAGGATGCTCAATGATTGTGATCTGTACAGAACTGACCGGAAAGCCTGTCTTGTTCATATCTCAGTGCTGCTGCCCAGCCTCAGAACACTCTCCCGTCGTCTCGCTGGTGTGGGATCAGGGTGCAAACCATCAGCCCCCTCATCTGCTGGATAGCCCCTATATCCCTGTTGCCATTGGTAAGATCCTGCGTGATTTTCCACTGACTGATAGACAGTGTACCTCACTATCCCATGGGCGTCCTCTACTGGGTATTGCAGAAGCCACCCTGAACCACGCCCACAGCCTCTGTCACTTACCCTCCACCCGCTTCCCCATCAGACCATAGAACTGGCGAGTCCTGCTTCTCTTCAAATCCTGAAGCTGAAGTTCAATGCTGGGGACGGGGATTCCCTGGAGAAGCAGAGAGTTCGCGTCAGAGTGTGGCGCTGATGAAGAAGTGGGCAGGGGTACAGGGATACACAGCCATCTCAACAGCCTGGTGCCAGGCTCCTTTTCATGTTTTACCCCAAATAGCACATTGTATATTTTCACATACTGTGTTCCTGGCACCGCCGTAAGGACTTTAATTTAGTAACATTAATTCTTAGCCAAACCTCATGAAAATAGTGTCCAATATTACCACTGTCACCATGTGACAGACGAAGACATACAGGTGCATAGAGATGGGACATGTCCAGAGATAGTATAACTGAGAAATGCCGTCAGAACTTGAATCCGAGCCATCTAGATTAAAGGGCAGGCTTTCAAGCACACTCAGGTCAAAATTTCAATATTAACTATTATTAGACTATGGTGCTGGACATGGTGGTACGTGGTTGTAACCTCAGCACCTGGGTGGTTGAGGCAGGAGCATTGTGAGTACAGAGTTAGTCCTAGCCACATAGTCAAAACATTAACACCATCACTAATACACACTTGCACGCATGCACACACACACACATATCACACCACAAACTACAGTCAGTCTCAGCCACGTAGCCAAAACATTACTACCTTTGCTAACACACACAGACACACAGACACACACACACACACACACACACACATACACACAGTGGAGGCAGAAGGATTGCCACAAACCGAATGTTAAACTAGTCTACATATAGCTCCAGGCCAGCTAGGGATATGCAGTAAGACTGTCTCAAAAAGAGAACACGTGACTCGTCTGTTTTACATACATGGAAATTAAGGTTGCCCTTAATCAGGGCAGCACCAGAGAAGCTAAAGCAAGGATCTGAGTCTTTTTTTCTTTTTGGTTTTTTGGATTTGGTTTTTTTGAGACAAGGTTTCTCTGTGTAGCCCTGGCTGTCCTGGAACTCACTCTGTAGACCAGGCTGGCCTCGAACTCAGAAATCTGCCTGCCTCTGCCTCCCAGAGTGCTGGGATTACAGGCGTGCACCACCACCGACTGGCCATTTTTCTTTTTTTCAAAAGGAGCTCTGGCAAAGTTTTATTAAAGGCAAACTTTCTTGTTTACGTCTCGCCAGTCTGCTCTGGCGTGCTTCTAATAAAATCAGAATCACCTGGGTCAGTGACAGCCAGGGTGCATACTCTGTCGTGTTTTCCACACGCTGTGCCCAGTTCAATGTTATTGCCGTTGTAGTGGTGGATACCAGTTTTAGCCAGCATGGCATAGTACTCTATTTCAGATTTCCTCAAAGCTGGGCAGTTGTTGGTGAGAATCACCAACTTCGCTTTGCCTGGTCTGGTCATCTTCAGAGTCTGTTTGTACCCAGCACATACATTCCACTTTTCATAACAAGCTGGAGCCTAAAGTTGATCAACTCCAGAGACTCCCCCACCCCACCCCAGTCTTCTTTGCGCCACCATCTTCCTGCCTTAGGTGCGGGACAACCCCCAACCAACACCAGCCACCAAGATGGCCGGGGAGCGAGAAAGGAGGCTCTGAGTCTTGAGAAATGTCTGCAAGGGTCAGAATCTGGCTGCCTCTTAATATGGCGGAACCACCAGGCCGATGATGACTGTTCTCTCTCCCCCATCCTCCCAGATTTAACCTCCCAGGAGCTGGGCATCCTGGGAAGTGCTGATGCCCTTGGAAAAGCCCTGTTAATCCTCCAGCCCAGCCCGATTAGCATTCCTCTTCCCCAACAGCTGGAGACCCACTTCTCTCTCCCTCACTCCCTCTATGACTTCTGACAAAGCCAAAGCCGTCTTCTCCCTCCTTGACCTTAAGTCTCCAAGAGATCATCACTGAACTGAGACAGGCCAGAACCACCTTTTCCAACAAAGCTGAAGAGTGAGTCTGGGAGCTGGGGACAGATCAGGGACTCTTCTTAGGGCCCAGGCAGGATCTTAGGACTCCAGGGATCCAGCTGTGTGTCATGGAAGGCCCATGTACTGCTTGGAGTTGATGGAGCCCTGTTTGCATAATAGGGAGAGTCTATTTTCTAAGTATTGGCCTAATTCAGTCTCCCAATCTGTCTCCTCTCTAAGACGTCAGTGGCTGGGGCAGCTGTCGCCAGCTGGAGTCGCCCAGCCTAGCCAGAAACCAGAGAAAAGTCTCTTTGGAGATCTAGGCTCATCTTTGAACCACTCATGAAAACCACTTTGCCTTAACAAAGGGCATCCTTCAAGTGCATACTGGGAAGAGAGGTCTTTTATGAATGAAATTGAGCAGGCCTGCCTATCCACCAGGCTTCTGCTAGGGGGAGGGGAGACATTAGGAGGACCGGTCTAGTTTACCCAGGAGGCCCAGGGCTGACTGTAGGCAGGGCACCCTGGGAACTGGGAGCCATCAGAATGTCCCTTCTGTAGTGACAGTTAGCAACCCACAGGGTCTGTCTGTATTTCTGGTTTTCTAGCCTAGCCTCTCCCCTCCTAGTACAAGCCTCGTGTCTTAGGAGAGAGGAAGAGACAAGTTTGATACCCACTCCTGCAGGATGAGCTAATTGACTGCAGACAAACAACAACAACAACAACAACAACAACAAATGTGTCGTAGCTGCAGAATGAGCTAGGGCTCATTTTCCCTCTCCCTCCATCTTGCAGGAAAGAAGATTGTGGGGCACATACCTTTAATCCCAGAACTTGGGAAACAGAGGCAGGTGGATTTCTGAGTTTGAGGCCAGCCTGGTCTACAGAGTGAGTTCCAGGACAGCCAGGGCTATACAGAATAACCCTGTCTCAAAAAAAAAAAAAACAAAAAAAAAAACAAAAAAACAAAAAAAGAAAAAGAAAAAGAAAAAGAAAACTGAGGTGGAGAGTAGCAAGCATAGGTGGACAGGCTGAGACTTAAACCCAGGTCTCCCAGGCTGCCGTCTTCTCCAGGGCCCACATTTCCCCAGTCAAGCTAGAGAGGGCCCTCCCCGTCAAGCTAGAGAGGGCCCTCCCCGTCCTCACAGGGCTGTCTCTGAATGGTTCTTCCTAAATTCCATTTTTACTGCTCCTCCCCTCCCTAGGCTGACCTCGAACTCCCTATGCAGCTTGTTTGTTTGTTTTTGTTTTTTGTTTTTCGAGACAGGGTTTCTCTGTGTGGCCCCGGCTGTTCTGGAACTCACTCTGTAGTCCAGGCTAGCCTCTAACTCAGAAATCCGCCTGCCTCTGCCTCCCAAGTGCTGGGACTACAGGTGTGCACCGACATGCAGTTTTATGTGGTGTGGGGATCGGACCCAGGGCTTCATGTATGCTACACAAGCCCTTTACCAACTGAGCTGCAGCCCGAACCTCCCCATGCTAAGAACTTCCAGGGACCTCATAGGCCAAGCACCATATACCAAAATCAGCCGAGTGGAGTGTCCTTTCCATCCTGAGACTGTGGGAGACTGGCTCCAGTTACCTTCCTGCACAAGCTTTCCTGACCGCCAGTCTCTTATTGGGGTGCCCTGAGGAGGGATTGGAGTGCCAAGGTCAGGGTCTTCATTTAGGTCAGGGATACTGGATCTCAGAGAAGGGTTGAGGCTCCAACTTTAAGATTTCTTCCCAGGCTGATAACATGGCTCAGTGGTCCTGAGTTCAAATCCCAGCACTCACATGGTGGCTCACAACCATCTGTAATGGGATCTTCTGAAGACAGCTACAGGGTATTCATATACATAAAATAAATAAATAATTCCTCAAAAAAATATTTCTTCCCGGTAACAGTATGCAGGAGGGTGGTCGATGCCGCCATTGTCAGACACCAGTATTTGTCAGGAGGCAAAACATTTCCTTGTATGAGACAAAATACAGTCCTGTTCCAGTTGGTCACTTGAAAAGAAACTCTGGAAAGATAGATCTCCAACTCAAAGATACATAGAATCAGAACCTAACTAACATGGAAGCTGTGCTTTTTGAGGCAATACACCTTAAACAAGCTCTGTGGCCTCTCTGTACCTCAGTTTTCTTATCTATAAAATGGGATAGCAATGACATTTTCCCCCAAAAGGTTGAAATGGGTTAGTTTTCACAAGGCAGTCAGGACAGTACCAGGAACACAGTAGGTGTTAAGTAAGTGTTTCCATATCTATAGCACACATTGTTGCTCTCACGTGTACAAGCCGTGTGTGTGTGTATGTGTGTGTGTGTGTGTGTGTGTGTGTATGCTCCTCTGGTGGTTGTACAGATCAAGGCTTAACCCTCCCCATCCAGCGGAGTTGACCAGTCTGTCTTGCCATTAGAGTACTTAGGATGGTGCACTCTGCTATCCTGGCTGCCTCAGAAGGGATCTCCCAGCCCTCCATAACAGCTCATCATCTCAGAAAGGTACCTTCAGGTTCACGGTGACCCAGGACTCTGCTTCTGCACCAAAAGCCAGTTCCTCTCTGTCTCCTGCTGTAGTAGTGCACACTGACGGCCCAAGCAGGAGAGACAAGGCAAGGAGAGGCAGCATGGTGAGTAGGTTCTGCTCTGTCCAGGGACTCCGGGGAGCCTCACTCAGCCCGATGGCACCTCCCCCAGCAGGCTCAGGTCCCCACTGGGTCACTCATATGTATGTGGCTGGGATGTCTCCCAGCCTTCCAGTTCCTCCGCTTCCTTCCTGTGGCTTACCCCACCTTTGCGCTGCTTCATGTGACAGCCTCTCTCCTTGGCCGATCGCGCCAACGACAGACATTAGGAGCCTAGACCTCCCCATCGCCACCCCAACATTTGATCCCAAGGCTTAACACTGATGCAATACCACCTTACCTTTGGCTGAGTTCCCTCCTGAGACAGGTGCACAATGGCACAGTATGTGGGACCTGGAGGTTGCAGCTTGCCAGGAACAGCCCCCCTGGGAAGAGGGCTGCTGCGGGATGCTTCCTTCCTGAGCTTTACCTCCAGGTTGGCCAGTCTGTCACCGCTGATCCGCCACTCCCACCCTATACTCTCCCCATCCTCTGTCACCATCTGTGCTGAGAGCACACTGCCTGCCCTGGGAAGTGCCAGTCCTTAAAAATCTGATGCTTCTTACAAGTAGGAAAGGAGATTTGCCAGAACATAGCCTCGGACCCCACATGTCAGCTATGGCCCACAGTGATTTTTCCGCTTTTTCTGTGGCCTTCTAACACAGAACCACGCTTGTCCCCTCTGCTTGTAGCCTGTGTGCTTCCGTATCACTCTCCTACAAACTCCAAGCTCATTCTGTCTGTTCAGCTCCTCCCCCTGCCTGGCCATTTGCTCAGCCGTCCTGTCATCTGTCAGTCAAAGGCCCTGCGGCCAGAGATCAGGGATCCACCTGTAGCTATCTGACCCTCCGGCTATTACTTAACCCTTCTAAACCTTAGCACCCTCCTGGGTAACACAAGGCTGATAATGACATTCTGCAAAGGCTGAGGTTGAAATAAGATAGTGCACCTGGGACATTCAGCACAGTGTGCGATGGTCTATAGTTAATGGCCATTAACTATTGTTAGTGTCACTTTTTTCATCTTTCTTTTTAAAGATTTATTTGTTATTATATCTAAGTACACGGTATCTGTCTTCAGATTTACCAGAAGAGGGCATCAGATCTCTTTTCAGATGGTTGTGAGCCACCATGTGGCTGCTGGGATTTGGAAGAGTGCTCTTTTTTTTTTTTCTTTTTCTTTCTTTCTTTTTTTTTTTCTTTTGGATTTTGGTTTTTTTTTTCTCTGTGTAGCCCTGGCTGTCCTGGAACTCACTCTGTAGACCAGGCTGGCCTCGAACTCAGAAAACTGCCTGCCTCTGCCTCCCAAGTGCTGGGACTACAGGCGTGCACCACCACACCCGGCCTTGGAAGAGTGCTCTTAACCCCCTTGAGCCATCTCTCCAATCCACTTTTTTTCCCCTTGAAATAATAGTTTGTCTGTGTAGCCATGGCTGACCAGGAAACTTGCTTTGTAGACTACGCTGGCCTTGAACTCAGAGATTTACCTGTCTCCCAAGTGCTAGGCTAGTGTCACCACAGCTGTCTGGCTAACTATTGTTATTAGTACTATTATTGGGACTGGATGGGAAGACAAAGAAGAGACTATGCCTAACCTCAATACCAGACATCTGTGGTTGCAATGGGAATTGTTTCAGACTACTCGTACACGCAGGCCCTGGCCAGGCCACCACAGGCGGTCAGCTCGTCGTTTATTCAACTCTCTTACCGGCAAGACAGCCAACACCGCCCACCACCACCACCACCACCCCTATTTTTGGGCTTTCCATCGTCTTCCTTTTTTTGTTTGTTTTGCTTTGTTTTGTTTTTTGGATTGGGTTTTTTCGAGATAGGGTTTCTCTGTGTAGCCCTGGTTGTCCTGGAACTCACTCTGCAGACCAGGCTGGCCTCGAACTCAGAAATCTGCCTGCCTCTGCCTCCCAGAGTGCTGGCCGCTGCCACCACCTGGCTCTCATCTTCCTTAACAAATGTTTCCTCACCAGCAACACTTTTGCCCTTTTCATTTTTCAGGCACGCTCTAAAGGGGTATCCCGGACTCTAGTGCTATTAGGGCTTGCAGGCTAGCCTGGGCCTCTGGACTTGGGAGGTAGCCTTCCCACTGTAGGCACAGACAAACTTTAGTCTGTGAGGAGATTCTGAGCCTCAGTTTCCCTGTCTGCAAACTTCCTAGGGTGGGGCAAAGTAGTTCCTGAATGGCTGGTTAAGTCGCTCACAGGCTCAGAAGACGCCTGGGCTTCGGCATTGGTCTTGAAGTTCTCCACCTCGCTGGTGAAGGAACCACCACCGTGCAGGGGTCAGGATGTGGTGGGCACACAGTGTGGACACAGCGGGAGGCACTGGGCAGATGAGAGGGTGTAGGGAAGAAGAGAGAGAAAACCCCAAAGGTCCGGAAGGCCAAGAGGGAGGCAGGGCACCAGCTGGAAACCGCGGCTATTTGCAGCGTCGTCCTCGGTTTGCGGTCAGGCTGAGGCTGGAAGGCCCGGCGACCGGGATCACAGCCCCGCCCGGTGCCCTCGGCCACCCAGGCGAGGCCCTGGCCGGTGAGTCCCCTTCGCTGCAATGTTGAGGCTCGGGAGGCGGGTGGGCTGGGACGCCGAAGCCAGATGGATGACAAGGCCACCGGAGGACGGACCGCTCTGTCCTCGTAGGGTAAGGTTCTGGTGGAAACGCAGGGTGGGTGGGGCCTGGCAGGTTCCGCTTGGGGTCGGACCCGGGAGTAGGCGGGGCCCAGGTAGGATGGGACTCGGGGGACTACCGAGGTCCGGCACGATCGGGCGAGCAGCGCCCTCCAGCGGTCGAGCCGAGCAGCGCCCGGACCGGCCGAGCGGCGCAGCGCCCCCTATCGTCTGAGGCTGGCAGCAGCCCTCACCGACTGATGAGGGCAGGTTGAGTCCTGGAACAACCGCGTGGGCGTCCCGCGTCCCGGGCGGCGCTCTGGCCGCGGGGCGGGTCGCGGCAGCGGTGAGGCTCCCTGGGCGCCGGGTGGGCGCGAAGGATTGCTTAAAGGCTGCGGTTTGGCCAGGATTGCGGAGCCTCGAGAAGAAAAAGATGCAAACGGGCAGGGATGAAAAAAGAAAAAACCGAGGGAGAAAAGGGAAACACGAGATGCCGCGGGCGAGCTGCGGGCAGGAAGCCGACGCTTCCGAGCACCCACTCGGCCAGAGGAGGGGGGTCGTGGGCCCGTTGCAGAGGCCGGCTCCTGGAGGCCAGGCGCCACGGGTGGCACAGTCGGGACTCGAACCTGGGTCTGCGTTCCGCTCCTGTGTTCGTTCACCTCCTAGATCAAGGAAACGGAATGGGGGCATGGCGGGGCAGGGAGGGGGTCGGGTGAGGGGTCTTGGCTGCCCCGTGGAGACACTTGCGGTAGAAGGCCAGATGCTAGAGACCGATCTGGGGATGCCGCTAGACCCTGCTTCCGTCCTTCCTACGCCCTTCCAGCGCCCCCACGTGGAAGCTTCTGGCCGACTCACCGCCCCTCCTTGAGCGCCGCGTGCGGGCGAGTCGGACCGGGTGCAGGGTTCTGATGAGTGTTCTGTTCTTTGCATAGAAGAACAATAGGTTCCTTCCAATGGAGGGGGAGTAAAGTGGCTCAGGTCACCCGGGAGTCCAGACCTGGGGCAACAAATATAAACCCCGTGCTTGGGCCCCTCCTTTGCAATAGCTTGGACATATATTCATTCATTCTCTTCCCCCCTTTCTCTCACCTTACTGTGCCCCTTCATTGGCCATGAATTTATTGAACACCCACCCTGACTGAGCAGGGCATCTACAGAAGAGCAGGCGCAATGGGAAGAACGCTCCAGCTCTCTCCTCACTGGAGATGGAGTGAGATGGAACAGATCAAGTCAAGTTGGGGTGGACAGATTTTTACCCACATTTCGATGATTAAACCCAAATCTCTCATGTTCTTGGCGTCTTTAGCCTGTTAGGCTGTTGGCCTCTAGCCGTGCTTCGCCATATCTATGGAAGGGTCCAGATTAAAGAGCCTGAAGGTGCTGCCAAATTGACTGCTAGCAAATCAAAGGCCGGTGTTATTGTTACTGTTGTTTGGGTTTTCGGGTGTTTGTTTTGTTTTATTAACCTTTTTTTTTAATGTCTATGAGTGTTTTGTCTCCACTATGTCTGTACTGTATGTGTGTTCTCTGCCTGTGGAGGCCAGAAGAGGGCGTTGGATCCCTGGGACTGGAGTTAGGTTGTGAGCCACAGTGTGGCTTCTGGAAATGGAACCAGGTTCCTTTGAAAGAACAACCAGTGTTCTTAACCTCAGAGCCATCTCTCCAGCCCCCAGAAAAAAAGAGTTTTGAGAATGATCACGAGAGAACCCTGTTCTCCACCACCGGGTCACCAGCCATCCCCCACCATCAGAGACATCAGAGACATAGGCTCAGGGGTCCAGGAGCTGGGGGCTTCTCCAGGCTCCTTTCTCTTTCTCGAACCTTCTCAGACACATCTCTTTAAAGTCAGGTGCCATCAAGAAAAAGAAACACCAGGGTGGGTGTAATCCAAGAGAGCCGGGGCAGCATTCGAAGGTTCAGATTATGGCCCCATCACTAAACGTCCCTTGCTGTAGCAGAGAGGGGCGCGGGGGGGGGGGGGGGGAGATGCTTGTAGGGAAAAAGAAAATAACACACGAATTCTTGTACAGCATTTGTTTAGCTTGCTGTCAGCATATAATAAATGGCAGCAATTATTGCTGTTAATAATATAATTAAACGACAACATCTATCTGCATTCCCTGGGAAAGCCCAGATTAAGGAAAGTCATGGGGCATTCCCTGATGTTTCGACATCCTGTTGCTTCTTTAAATATGGCAACTAGGTGCCCGCCATCAGACTGGGTCTCCCTGTGTAGAGTGTCTTCCTTAGACAAAGTTCAGCATCCTAGATCTTAAAGGGTGGGCCCGGGGAGGCTGGTGAAGATGGGTGTCAGGAGCTCTGGGTTCTAGACCTGCCCCTTGCCTCGAGGGGGAACAGAGGAGCCTCTCTGAAGTGCTCACTTCTGCCACTGCCTACAAAGAGTAAAGCCTCTGCTCTGACCCCATCAGTGCGCGGGGAGAAGCCCTGTTTGAAACCGATCTTCTCTTCCTGGAGCCTGACCTGAGTGCTGCAGTGGAGTGAACTGCTAATTGAAAATGTCTGCTGAGTAGCCTCCAGTTCCTACTGTCTGCAGAACAGCTTGCTGCTCTTGCCCAAGAAGACTCTAGTGTGGAAACAGTACCTGGGAGTGGGCACTGGAGTCTGGCTGGCTGGACACAAGGGGTACCTGGGGCTAGCCTTGGAGGACATACTTTGTCCTGCTCTCCCTGACCATGACCTGGACACCTAAGCCACCCAAACTAGGGAAGTCAACTGGAGATGAGGGACTCCCGTGCTCCCTGGTCCCATTCCTAGGTCTTCCCAATCCTTCTACGGTCTGAGGTGAACATGAGGCTGATGGGGACAGCTTGGGGACAGTGGGGACAGCTTGGGGGCAGATTGGGACAGCCTGGAGCAGACAGGGACAGCTTGGGGTTGGAAGAGAACTCCATCTCTGATGTCTGAGCACTTAGGATCCAGGTGGAGGTGGCTGTGGAAACCAAGATGCTCTGGGTTCCCTGGGCTTGACAGGACTAGACTGGGCCCAGGCTCTGCTACACCACATGGGCTGGTCCCTGTTCCTATGGTTCTGATCCTTGAAGATGCAGACAACCAAGGGTTATTTCACATCCCATCTCTGCTCAGCCTTCAGAGACTACATAATGTAAATCTTTATCTTTTTAAAAGTTTGTTTTTAATATTTTGTTTTACATGTATGGGTGCTTTTTTGTCTATACACACACACACACACACACACACACACACACACATATATTTATTTATGTGGAGGACTTGTCTGGTACACATGGAGGCCAGAACAGACATCAGATATCTTGGGACTAGAGTTACAGAGTCTGTGAATCACCATGTGGGTACTTGGAATCCAATCACGGTCCTTTGGAAGAGCAACCAGTGTGCTCTCTCTCTCTCTCTCTCTCTCTAAAGATTTATTTATTTATTAAATAAGCTAAGTACACTGTAGCTATCTTCAGACATCCCAGAAGAGGGCATCAGATCTCATTATGGATGGTTGTGAGCCACCATGTGGTTGCTGGGATTTGAACTCAGGACCTTCGGAAGAGCAGTCAGTGCTCTTAACCACTGAACCCATTGCTAAGCCATCTCTACAACCCATTTGATATTAGAGACAGTCTCACTCTGTAGCCCAGGCTGGCCTTGAATTCTGAATCCTTCTGTTTCTGTCTCGCTAGTGCTACAGCTGTAAGTATGCCCTACTCTGCCCAGCTGAGCCTCTCTTTAAAAAAATAAAAATTTTTAAAGGATCTGGAGTTTACCTGGGCCATGGCTCTTCCTCAGGTGTAGTGGAGTTTTGTCCAAAGAATGTTCATGTATAAGGGGTGGGGTCAGGATGACCTGCAGAGGGGCTGGATGAGACCAGTCCTGACCTAGAGAAAAGTGGGCTGAGCTCAGTGACAGGAGAGGGTGTCCTGGGTTTGAGGTCTGGAGGACAGGAGACGGGAGGCACTGGGATGATGACAGGAAATATGTCTCAAGGAAATAGGAGCCTGGGCCGGCTTCTGGACAGTTTGACACTTTGAAACACCTGGACTGTCCAGGAGGAGGTGCGCTGGGCTCAGGAGCAAGGATGGAGAAAACCAAGGCTGGTGCATGGAGCCTCCAGGGAGCACCAGGAACCGCCCGCCCGCCCCAAATGGCTACGGAGATGATTCAGTGGGAGGACCTGAGCGGAGAACCCCTAGAACCCACACAAAAGCCATGTGTCTGTACTCCCACTGACCTAAGGGGGAGACGGGAGACTTACAAGAGAGGTTCGAGGATGGATAGCCTGGCACGCCCTGCCTCGAACAGGGTGAAAGGCAAGAGCTGATGCCTGAGGCTGACCTCTGACCTCTGTGAAGAACACATGGGTGGGGAGCAGGGGACACCCAGAGGAATGTGACCGAGCAGACTAAAGGTGAAGAGTGTGGAATACTACAACCTAGCGAAGTGGATCAATCGGAGAACATACAGCAATTAGGGGGGAAAACGGCTAAGCGTACAGTAGGATGTCCGTAATGTGATCCCATCTTCTTTAGTAACACAAAACACGTGTGCATTTATAAATGGATAGATACATGCAGATGTCACAACAGTGTCAAACACCTCTCAAATAATGGATCAGTCTGGAAGCAGTGTATGTATGCGGAAGGGGAGTGGGGAAGAGACAGATCTAGGACAGGGCGGGGGCTGGGGGGACACAGGTGCCTCCATTTCTCTCTGTAAAAGGTTGGTTTTTGTTCTTTTAAGTTTTACATGTATTTGTTGTTTGTTTGTTTATGTGTATGCGTGTTCATGGGGTGGGGGCATGCCCACGTGTGTGGTCACAGGACAACTGAGGGAGTTTGTTCTCTCCCTCCATCCCGTGAACCCCAGGGGTTGAACACGGGTTGTTACAGTTGGCTACAGGCAGGGTCATTTCACCAGCTCAAGTCCTGGCGATTTAAGCTGGGGTGTGATTCTGGTTTTGCACACTTCAGTATGCCTCGTGCAATGAGTAGATTCTGGAAAAGAAGACCCTGCAGCGGGAGTCCGAGAACCACCAGAGAAGGAGAGCTTCACATGTGGCTGGGGTGGAGTGCTTGCCTGGCATGCCTGAGGCCGTGAGTTCAATCCCCCCTGGCACCCAGCATGGGTGGGAGGAGATGATTTGTTTCGGGGACTTAAGGGAGTGTCAGTTACCTCACTAGCCAGCTGGAGAGGTAGTTAGCCCTGAGGCAGGGGGATGACCGAGTTGAATTCTGCAGGAGTCAGTGAGTCTCCAGTGCCCAGGGGCTGGTGGGCAAGGAGAGTGTTGAGACTTGAAGATTTGAGGAGGCTAAAGTCAAGCCCTGGTGCCTGGGCATAGAGAGTGGGTGATGCCCGCTCTTGGCAAGCAGCGAGGTAAAGGATGCGGTGCCAATGGGCAGAGGGGCTGCCAGGGTAGAAGATCAGAGGAACGGATGGGGGTGCTGGGGCACTGTCAGGGCTTGAAGCAGGAGGCTGACGGGGGTGGAGTGTGGGGGATCAGCAAGGCTCGGGGGAGGCCAAGAGGAAGCAGGCATTGCCAAGCCTGTGGTGGGAAGCAGCTGGTGCCAGCTTGGGGCTGAGGGGCAGAGGGTAGGGGTGAGGACCCTGAGCCTGGTCTCCCCTGGGTCTCCCTCAGCTGTTCAGTTTTGTAACATGCACAGTCTTGCTACTTCCATATTCTAGTATCCTGACATCTCAAGGTCAGAAGGCTTTTGCTCAGTAAAGGATAACCATGCCCAGGGGTGGAGAGATTGCCCTAGGTAAGGCCACCTCGTGAGTCTGGTGACAAGACCTGGATCAGCGCTGCCTTGGTGTTTGCAAACACCATGGATCCCTGTAGGTTGCACAGTGGGGAGAAGGGCCCACGGGGAGGGGGCTTCTTTCTGATCTGGCGTCAAAAGCTATGCAGGGGAGGAACAAGGCCCAGATGTTTCCAAACAGACATAAGGCCACAAACACAACATGGCAAATGTTCTGAGTCAACAGTGGGGGTGGACCTTGTGATTCTCGGTCTTAGGGGGGGGGGGAGTCCCACAGAATCTGAAGCAAAGAGTTACATGACTTTAAACCCAACAGGAGTTTACATATATGTTTGTTTTTGAGACAGGGTCTTCGTGTGTATAGTCCTGTCTGTCCTGGAACTTTCAACATAGACCCAGTTGGTCTCAAACTCACAGAAATCCACCTGCCTCTGCCTCCAGAGTTCTGGGATTAAAGACATGGACTATTATGCCCACTTTAAGGAATTATTTTCAGACCTGAGTGCTAATCCAAGTACTCCGAAACATGAGGATTGTTATAAATTTGAGGTCAGGCTGGGCTATACACACACACACACACACACACACACAGGCCTGGAGGTGCCCATCTGTAATTTCAGCAATCAGGAAGTAGAGGTAGGAAATTCAAGGTCATCCTTGACTACAAAATGTGGTTAGCCTGGGGTACATTAAATCTTTTTTCAAAAGTTAAAAAAAATTAAAAAACAAAGACTCTTTAAAGAAGACTCCTATTTTTATTTTATATGTATGGATGTGTTACCTGCATGTGTGTCTGTACATGTATGTGTTTTTGTATACCACATGTGTACGCTGCCCACTGAGACCAGAAGAGACTGTCAGAACTTCTGGAACTGGAGTCACAGATGGTTGCAAGTTGCCATGTGAGTGCTGGGAATTGAACTTGGGTCCTCTGAAAGCGCAGCCAGTGCGCTTAGCCATCTCTCCAGCTCCAGAAGAGTGGTTTTTTTTTTTTAATGGAAACCAAACGCTCCATGATGCCAGGACAGGCTGTGAAAGGCAAAATACATTGAGAAGATGGTCGTGGTGAGTGAGGTTGAACTTATTACTCAGGCCAGGCCAAGGGAATCAGGACTTGGGTCTCTGAGGAGGGGAGATTCCTGAGACCCTTGAGCCTGCCTTGGCACGGAGCTAACTAAGGGCTTCTCTCAAGTTTTGCCCACTGCAGCCTCAGGAACAGAAACTAGAGGTCAAGGGTAAATATCAGTTGGGACGTGCCCTCTGGGGGACTTGGAGTCCCTCTTTGCTTTACAGTATAGCAGAGTAAAACCCAGGGAGAAGTCACACAACCCTCAGACTCTGATTGGGTCAGAAGTGTGCTTGCGGCCTGTAACTGCAGGAGTTTTGTGGCATTCTGGGATGGTACTGGCTTAAGCTAGGCTTCCCCTGGAGGGGCTGAGAACAGTCCTTTGAGGGAGAGTGAGCTGGCTGGAGACAGATCAACAGTGTGGATGGCCCTGCTATCCTCTGACCAGAGGAGGAGCCAGTGATGGCCTGAACCTTGTACCCTCTCCACCCACCCTCTCTTTGGCCCAGAGGTGCCTGACTGCTTTGAAAGGGCGGGGTGTGCAGTGGCTGCTGGGGGCTGCAGGACAGGACCCATTTAGCCTCTGTAGTCATCTGACCCCCATGACTCAGGCCTGGCCCTGCCCGTGGAAGGCACAGGGCCAGTCTGAGCTCATCTCCACTGCCCGGAGCAGAAGTGGTAAACAAGTTCACCTTCCACCTCTCACCCCTGTGAGGAAGCAGGGAACAGAATGAAACCAGCACCCCGCCCCCCAAGACACTGTACCACCCAGGTGCATGCCAGGGGTACCCCTGGGCTAGTCAGTGTGTGCTGGGCTTTTGTGCTGGTGATCTTTGATTTCACATACCCACAGCAAACCTTTGAGGGAGGGAAGATGGCCGGGGCCCCTGAAGATACACGAAGCCCAGTCTAGGACTAGAGGTCACCACGGACACCTTGTTTTCCCTGGGTCAGCCGCACTTGCACGCTCTGGGCCCTTTGTGGCCTCTAGGAGTTTTTGAGATCCCACAGGAAAATCTCCATGGTCTATAGCTCCAGCTTGCCCAGCCCACAGAGACAGGGTGGAAATCATTGTCTTCCTCTGCGGCACCTACCTCTAACTGGGTCTCCCTCTCCTCTTCCTCCCTCTCCTGGATCTTTCCTGCTTTCCTGGGATTCTACTTTTTTTTTTAATTGAGTATCTTCTTCATTACATTGCCAATGGTAAAACCTTTCCCAATTTCCCCCCTCCCAAAAGCCCCCTCCCCAATGATTCCCTCCCCCTGCCTCCATGTATATGCCCCTCTACCCAACTCTACTTTTTTTTTTTATTCGATATATTCTTTATTTACATTTCAAATGATTTCCCCTTTTCTGGCTCCCCACTCCCCGAAAGTCCCATAAGTCCTCATCCCTCCCCTGTTCCCCCATCCACCCCTTCCCACTTCCCTGTTCTGGTTTTCCCCTATACTGCTGCACTGGATGGATTCTATTTTTCACTCTTCTTCCCCCTCAATCTAGGTGACCGTCACTGCCATTTGTGGCCACCAGATGGCACCAGCACATCGTGTGTTCTCTCATTGTGAAGGCTCCAGCAATGACCCCAGGGAGAGCTCCCCATTCTTAGCCCCTCGCGGCACGCCCACCCTGCCCCGCGCCTCTTTGAAGCTTCTGGTACATGGTCAGTACATAGCTGAGGATAGGAGCCCCCCTCTCCCGGGGCAAGGGCTCTGCTGACGCCTTCAGGGGACTCATGTCAAGTTATCAAGACCGCTTAATCCACAGAACTCCAGCTCTGAGGGGGGTCTTTCTCATATATATACCAAAAGATAACAAATCAGAGAAATAAAGGGACCGTGTCTGTGTCGTGGAAAGGACTCAAATCTAAGTTTTGTGGGTTCCCAAGCCCTGGGGGTTTCCGAATGTGGGGTTCCCAGATCAGATCTCTCATAGCCAACTCTGTCACCACTCCTTCCACTGACAGTTGGGTTTCCTTCAAATCTGCCTCATGATGGGCTGTGATCATCCTGTACTGGATGCTGCGGGATTCAGAAACCTGGGTATCAGCCGGTCCTTCTGCTGCTCAGTCCAGCTCTGCAGCTGGTGCTGGCAGATGTTCTCTGGGCGTCCCTGCTGCTGTGATGGGCAAGCTGGGGAAAGGTGCCTGGGCGGGCTTCCTGAAGGAGGCGGGTGGGCATCCGGACAGGACAAGAGGAAGGTATCCAGGTGAGGGCAGTGTGTTATGCCGCACTCTGTGAGGAGGACTGTGTCCTTCAGGTGTGTATGGGAAGCAGAAGAGGCCTGGCTGCCACAGCCTCCACAGTCAGGCTCAGCTCCCTGCTCACCCCTCCCCCAACTCTCACTCTCTATCCCACCGGGAGGCCCTGTGGACTGGGGAACAGAAGGCAGGGCTGGAGTCCTACCCTGGGCCTGAACTGTATCCTGAACAGGCTGTGGCAGTGCCCAGGAAGAACCAGAGAGGAGCCGCCACCCCCCCATCCAGGGTCCCTCTATAATTACGGCTATTTTTAGGCCCCTCTTCCTTCCTATTTCAGGCCTCTGGACTAGGCTTGAGAGTGGGCTGTCCTGGGGCAGCGGCCTGGAGCCGCTAAAGTAAGCCGAGGCGTGGGAGATCCAGCCACAGTGCTGACCACAGGTGGGCGGAGTCCTGGTCCAGGGAGCTCGCGACGTGGCCAGAGCAGGGCTGGGGGAGGAGGCGTGTCTTGGCCCATGGACCCCTCACGGATCTGCGCCATATTGGCCCAACCCTCTACTTTCAATCCTGCTGGTCTGAACAGTTAGCCCTGGCCTCAGTTTTCGAGTCTTATTAGATTGGGTACCCATTATCTTCAGGGCTGTGCAGAATGTTCACAGTAACAATCACTACTTCATACGTGTGCGTGTGCACACGTGTGTGCTTGTGCTGGTGTGCATATTGACGTGTACCCATGCAGAGGCCAGAGGTCAACATCTTCCTCTATTGATCTCTATTTTCCAAAGACAAAACAAAACAACATCAAAAAACAAAACAAAGAAAGTAGAGTTTCACTATGTAACTCACCCCAGCTAGTCTAGAATTCATTATGCAGACAGGCCAGCCTCAAACACAGAGCACCCACCTACCTCTGTCTCTTGAGACTAGAATCAAAGGTGAGAACTACCATGCCTGGTCCATCATGAAGCCCTTTAAATCTTTTTTATTTTGTTTTGTTTTGTTCGAGACAGGGTTTCTCTGTATAGCTCTGGCTGTCCTGGAACTTACTCTATAGACCAGGATGGCCTCGAACTCAGAAATCCGCCTGCCTCTGCCTCCCAAGTGCTGGCACCACCGCCCGGCTAAAAAATATTTTTAAGTTGATTATTACTGTGGGTTTTGGTGGGTGGATGTACAGGGGTGGGGTGGTGGAGGTAGGGAGTGGGGAGGCAGGGACACATGGGGGGACATCACAGGACAGCTTCCAGAGTCGGTTTTCTCCTTTCACAGTGGGCTCATGGGGTCGATTGCAGGTCTCTAGCTTCCAAGGCTGATACTTTCATCTACCGAGCTAGATCCCTGGCCTCACCTTACCTGTTCAGACAGAGTCTCTCACTGAATCTGGAGCCCACGGACTATTCAGACTGTCCCCTGAAATCCCACTGTCCTCCCAGCCTGGGAACACAAGAGCATGCTACCTGCCATCCCCAGATTTTTGGGTGGGTGTTGGAGATCCAGACTCAGGCTCTCATGTTTACGCAGCCAACTTTTCTTCTCTGAGCCATCTTCCCAGGCCCTGTGACCAGAGTTTATTGGGCACTTACTGTGTGGCAGATGCTGTCCCGGCCCTTAACCTACATTAATTCACTGTTGGCAACATTCTGAGGTCAGGATTATTTTATTCCTATTTTACAGATAGGAAGACTGAGGCTCTCAAGTGTTTCACTGCCATGGGTTGGGCTTGGTCTCGCTTGATTTACTCTCTCATCCCTGTCTTTGGTGGTGGTGGAGGAAGAAAGGGTCCCAGACATTCGTTTCTTCCTGGTCTATTTCCAGACTCAGTTCCTTGGGTCGGGGGCTATTAGGTGTGGCACGGTCTGCCTGTCTGTCCAGTGATGGCCCGAGGCCTGTCCTGCAGGAGGAAGGGTGAGTCTTGCCCAGCTGGTTCCAGAAAGCAGGCGAGGGGTATATTTAGCCCTGGTTTCTCAAGGAGCCGGAGATCTTTCATCCTTGGAGACGCCGGCCACAGTGGGACTGAGGTTGCCACAGCTGGGCCCCTGGGCTGCAGGGCGGGCAGGCTTCGGGGCAGGGAGGGAAGGGTCCAGTGTGAACTGGCCTCTCCCTGATACTAGGAGGTGGTGACAAATGCCTGTGTCAACTGGGGCAGCTGAACTTGACTCTGATGGTCCCAATCTGCCCCTAAAGGTTGAGGTCTACTGAAGACACTGGAAGCAGCATCAGCACCTGCTGCCTGCCCCTTCAGCTCAGGTGCAGGCTGGCTTAGCTTTTCCTCATGGAGGGCATGTTCTCTGGATCTAGTCCTGACCAAGGCATCAAGGACCCATCTTTCATCAGGAGAGCTAGGCAGATGATAGAGCTTGGGGCATAGGGAGGGGTAGCCTTTTTCTTCCTTTATTTACTTATTTTTAAAGATTTTATTTGTGTGTGTGTGTGTGTGTGTGTGTGCACTCGAGTGCTACCTAAGGAGACCAGAAGAGGGCATCAGAGCCTACCGAGCTGGAGTTAACAGAGGTTTGTTTGGGAGCTGCTGAACATGGGTACTGGGACTCAAGCTCAGGTCTTCTGGAAGAGCAGAAAGTGCTTTTTACTGAGCCGTCTTTCCAGGCCCTATTTATTAATTTTGAGAGTCTCACGTAGTCCAGGCTGGCTTCCTGCTCCACTTCCTGCTTGCTAGGATCCTAGGCATGCGGCAATGCGCCCCGTTTATGCAGTGCTGGGGATCAAACTCAAGGCCCAGTCCACATTAAGTAAGCACTCTACTGACTGAGTTACACACCACCCCTTTTCATTCTTTCCCAAGAGACTCCCTGATGTACTTGCTGTTCATATTTGCAGAGGGTGGGAGGGTTGGGGAAAGGAAGATACAGACAACAGAAAGAGAGGCTAGAGATCGTGTGCAGCCTATGCCAGCTCTGTGGAAGGTGCCAGTGCTTCCTGGGCACCCTCTCCGTGTCCCTGGGCATTGTGGTGCCATGTTGCTATGGACGACTGTGTTGTTGGGTGTGCGGTGACCCCCAGGTGACTGTGGCATTGCTCAGTGTGGATAGTTAGGACGGTGATGGCTCTAGTGTGGTGTTTCTGGGGGAGTGTGGTGGCAAAGGCCAGATGAGCTGCTTTAAACAGCACCACTGTGTGTTTGCCTCTGTGTGAGACCGTAAACACATGGGTTGTCGGTTGGTTTAGACTGTGTGTGTGTGTGTGTGTGTGTGTGTGTGTGTTGACTCTGAGCATGACTGGATATGGGACTGCAGTGTCCTACTAGCCACCCACGCCTTCCCACTGCACACGAGGCCTGATCCCAGCTAAGGTTCATGCCCCATTGCCCTTCCGGGGACCCCCACCCAAAAGCCACAGGCCCACGGGCCGTGATAGGGAACCCTACTAGTTGGAAGCGGCTGTCTCTCCTCTAATCCTCTTACCCCCACTCCTCTCCAACCCATCCTCCACAAGGCAGGCTTCTACCTGCCCTGGGGCGGAGGCTGGGAGAGAAAGAGGAGCCGGCAGCCTGCCCGCCTGCCCGCCGCCCTCTGCCGTCTCCCCTAGCAGACAAAGAGCTCACCCTGGTCTCTGTGGGCGTCTGGGAGACGCTGGGGGGATTAGCTCTCCGCGCCGCCCTCTCCCCATCTCATGCCAGCCCACCCAGCTGGCACCAACACCTCAAGCCCAGGGGTGGTGCCCTTGCCACAGCCTCTGCATTAGTGTGTATTTATGTGTGTGTGTGTTTGTATGAGAGTGTGTCTGACTGTGTGTGTATTTGTATGAATTTGTGTATATGTATATGAATTTGTGTATGTGTGTGAGTGTGTGTGAATGTGTGTGTGTTTGTATGAGAATGTGTCTGTGTGTGTGTATATTTCTGTGAGTTTGTGTATGTGTATGTATGGGAGTGTGTGTGTATTTGTGTGAGTTTGTGTATGTGTATGTATGTGAGTGTGTGTGTATTTGTGTGAGTTTGTGTATGTGTATGTATGGGAGTGTGTGTGTATTTGTGTGAGTTTGTGTATTTGTGTGTGTGTGAATGTGTGTGTGTGTGTGTGTGTGTTGCAGGCTGCTGTGAGGTAGGCCCCACGGTGCCACCTTTTCTGCTGGCCTGGGTTAGGTCTCCCTTCAGTCTCTCCCCTGCTTTCCCAGCCTTTGTGCAGCCTTGGCAGTTTAGAGGTGCCTCAGTTGATATCCACTGCCCCCCTCCAAGCATGCGCTTTTTCTCTTGAGACAGGGAGGGTCTCGCGTAGTCTAGACTGCCCTCAAACTTGTCTTGTAGCCAAGAATGATTTTGAACTTCTTCCTTTCGGCTTCCCAGGGCTGGAATTGCAAATGTACGTGTCCACACTCAGTTTACATGATCCCGGGGATCGAACCCAGTCAGGCTTGTGCACGCTGAGTATTCCATGAATTCCCCAGCCACGTTAGTCAGTATCCATGGTTTCAAACCTCCCATGACTTCAGCTGTGTTCCTTCCCCACTGTTAAAGAGAGCGTGACCCTCTCCCCACTTTCCTTATCCTTGTAGGGGAGAGTTAGTAGAATTGGCTGTGAGCAGAGAGGGGCGCTCTCCAGAGGGGTGCAGCTCCAGAGGGCGCTTTGGATTGCATTAGAGGCTGGTGTCTGGTGGCACTGGGAACTGCATTGGGGGTAGGATTAGGTTGGGACCGGGTGCTCTTTGGGGCTGGCATTAGGTATGACATTGGGTCTGAGCTGTTCCTTGTGCTTGTGGTTTGTCCTCCATCTGGAAATGTGAAGTGATAGTTGGGGTAACACCCTTCATGGCTTTTAGACCTATATCTTAACACCTTCTTTGTACTGTGCAAAACTAGAGATGGCCCTCCAAGCCCTTCTGTACATTCTGTGAGGTTTCTACAGCAGAGGCCTCCATTGCACAAGTATTTCAAGCAAGGCTCTGAGCGTTACCCAAAGTCACTGACCTGAGAGACTGAGCAACAGCTCCTGCCCCGTGACCCAGGACCTCACTGCAGATGCCTCAGCGTCCCTGTCACCTGGCCTTTACCTCCCGAGGCCCTGTTCCCTTCGCTCCTGTATTCTTGGGAAACTGGAATGGGGACAAGCCAGGGGGATCTGGGAGAGATGCCTGCCCCACCCAGAGTCACACCTTGCCTTTAAATAGCCGAGGCCCATTCCATAGACAGTTTTCATCGCCCATCCCACACTCCAGCGGTATCCATGGGAACCTTCCCTCCCGCTTAGTGGGCTGAGGTTGTCTTTTTCTTAAGACCCATCCCACAGGCCTCAGCACTCAGGAGCATGGGATGCCATTCCACAGGACCCAGACTTGAGTCTTAGCACCCACATTATGACTCACAACTATCCGTGACTTTGGTTTCAGGGGATCCAACGCCTTCTGGCCCCCGAGGGCACTAGGCATAGTGGTAGATAGATAGGCATACATGCAGGCAAAATACACACATTAAAAATAAACAAAAACTTTCTTAAAATTAAAAAAATTAACTAAGCCCTCCATATTCTCCTCTTGTTTTAAATATTAGTGTAAGATTTGACTCCTGCCCCAGGTACAGTCTTTCTCCTTCTGTTTGGTCTTCCATTGAGTTGTGGAGGCAACGGCCATCTTTTCCCAGGCAGTATGCTACCCATTAGGGGATCCCCTAATGAGGTGGAGAGGCTAAAGAGGTTGGGGATGTAGCCTGGTGTCTGGGACAAAAGAGATCCTTGAAGGCAAATGAACATAGAGGTGTGTGTGTGTGTGTGTGTGTGTGTGTGTGTGTATAGAGAAGGGACCATCAGATTGGCAAGGAAGCTATTTCCAGAAGAGAGCAGAGGGACCCGTCCCTCTGTGGGTGGTGACCATTTTGATGTAGGGAGGGTGGAGAGGAGGCTCATTGGGGTAGCCATGTTGGTAAGTAGGTCAGTGGATGGATATGCAAAGTGGAGTAGGAGGGGAACAGGGTGTCTGAGGTCTGGTAGGTCATTAAGTTATGGGAATGGGGGTGAATGAATGAGTGTGTGGAACATTAGGTGGATGGACAGAAAAAGGGAAACACAGATGAAGGAGAGAAGAAGCAGACAGGCCTCTGCGCAGGTTTGGAGCGAGGCCTTTAGAAGACAGGCTACACACAGCATGTTGGGTCTGAGTTTCTCACAGCCTTGGTTGGTTCTTGTTTGGTTGCTTTGGGTCTTTTGAGCCAGTGTCTCAAGTTGCCTGGGATGATTTCTAACTTCCAACAGCCTATGTAGCTAAGGATGACTTTGAACTCCTGAACCTCCTGTTTCCACCTCCAAGGTCCTGGGATTTCAGGGATATGCTCCCATACCTCATGGTTTTTCTTAGCTCCCACATCATCTAGCCTGATGGAGAGAGACTATGGTATGGAAAAATCTAGAAGACGGAGGCTGGTTTCATCCCAACGGAGGTCACATTCAGGGGTGACTTTAGACCCTCCCTTGTGAGATATGGGGGTCTGAACCCTGGTGTGTGAAGTCATACAGGTGGGAATGGCTTGCTCTGACTGTCCCCTGGTCCTGACCTGCCTTCCTTTCCTGGGACGGCAGCATATGACCTCAGTGGGTGAAAGTGCAGATAGCACCTGTGCAGCTCCAGAGCGAGCAGAGAAAAGGAATTGTCCCCATGAGCATAGTGGCCCAGAGGAAGACAGCATGCCCAGGACCTACCAAGTGGCATGGTGGTTGGGATGGTGTTGAGATATGGATGGTGACAAAGTGACCCAAGAGTAGAGGGTAGACACAACAGGGACACCAATGGAAGCTGAGGGGGCTGGAGATAGGTGTGGCACCCAGTTTGGAAGGCTTGCACTGTGCCATGGAAACACGCCACTGCCCTGCTGGGATTCTGGGCCTATCCCTGCACAGGGACGGGTCTCTCTGCTCTCTTCTGGAAATGGCTTCCTCGCCAATCTGATGGTCCCTTCTCTGTATTAGTGCCATCATGACCTGAGATCCTGCCGGAAGCCAGGCACCGTGTCCGCATGACCATATCCGATTCTCACAATGTCCTTTGGAGGCTGAGGTAGTGAGTGCCTACTCTCCTTACAGATGAGGAAGCAGAGGAGGCTGAGGAACGTGGGTCGAGGCACAGCTCAGTAGGTTGCTCAGCAGGCCTGAGACCCTCGCTTCGCTCAGGAGCCCCGCACAGCCTGAGTGTAGTGTGTGGTAATACACGTCTGAAACCCCTGTCATTGGGAGATAGAGCGGACTGTTCTCCATACGTACTGCATCTGAGCTGACCTGGACTACAGAAGATCCCATCTCAAAAGAAGAGGATGAGGAAGGATGGGGAGAAAGAAGAGGAAGGGGGAAAGGAAGAGAAAGAGGGGGAAAGGGAGATAGAAGAGGAGGAGGGAGAAAAGGGAGAGGGGAGGAGGAGGAAGAGGAGGGGAAGGAGGAGGAAGAGGAGATAGAGGAGGAGGGAAGGGGGAAAGAAGAGGAAGGGAGGAGGAGGAAGAGGAAATAGAAGAGGAGGAGAAAGAGATAAAGAGAAGGCAGCAGCTGAAGGGTGTGCCCAGTGGTCATCGTATAGAAGGACAGGAGGTTGGGCTTCCTGTCCAGATCACCTGACAGTTCCGCTTCCTGCCACCTGCCATCCCTTCTTGGCTCCTGCTGGGGAGCTGAAGGAACGCACCAGGGAGATGTGCCTGAGACCTCTAGAGGGTGTGGCCAGGGAATGAGGCCAGTGAGGGTTCTCCTAAAGTGTTGAGCAGAGGCAACTCGATCTGGGGATGGGACTCCTAGAATCCCCGTGTGGCCAGGAGGGATGTAGGACCCTGGGGAGGGGGTGCAGAAGAGCGGATATGATGACCACATCCTTGGCTGCCTTCATACTCTGAGATCAACTTGCTGACCTGTGGCAGGAGACAGCCTGGAGCCATCTTGGGGTATCCCTCTTTGTTGGAAATCTCTAAAGCTTGATGGTTTGGGATTTGAGGGAAAGAGAGTCATGGTGACAGGTTCCAGGGATACCAACCAAAGCTTGAGTGGCTGGGAGTCTCCTTGAGGACCCCAAATATGGGGCTGAGAGATGCAGGTGAGAGACACACTTCCTGGGAGTGGGGGAGGTGGTGGCTGCAGGGACCCTGAGAGGATCCTTTCTCAGGCCAGGGCTGGTCTGAGCTGCAGCCTGCCCTGCTCCTGGAAGCCTGTGGCCTTGTCTGTGACCAGGCTGCTCTGGCTGCGTGAGCACCAGAGTGGAAGAGTGCTGGCCTGGCTAGCAGGCAAGCAGTGTGGTCCCTCCTTCATCTCCCCGGCCTCTGGCCTGCCTCCTGGCCCTTTGATGCTTCCCTAGCCACAGACTTCAAACAGGCTGCTTGCCCTGCTGCCCTACCCTGCCTGCTGTAATTAGAGCTCCCCTGAGCTCAGCAGGCCCTCCTACCAGCATCTTCTCTTCTCACTGTTCTGGGCTTCTGCTCTCTCCACCTCTGGCTCCTCTCCTTGTTTCCAGCTGTTTCTGGTCCTCTGTCTAGACCAGGGACCAGTTCTGGATGGGTACCTCGACTTCCCTAAGTCCCGGTTTCCCCAGGACACTGAGGGTAGGGTGGGGACTAGATGCCATGTCTTCTGGTGTTCTTCCAGTTGTTCACAGGGGAACCTCAGTTTGTCCAACACAAGCATGTTATGATCAACCATGTCCTTGTTACAGATGGGGACACTGAGGCAGAAGCAGGCTCATGCTCATCTCCATGGCCCCTCCTATAGAGGGAGGGCAGGCTAGTTGGTGTGGGGACTCAGGGCCCCCGGAAGTCAAGACGGCAGATAAGTCATATGTCCTCACTGGGCCTCAATCACTGGCTTTCAACCCCAGGTAGTTTTTGCAGGTCCTAAGCGGCACAATGTGTATCACTGGGTGGATGGGAGCTGAAGAGATGAGGGGCTACAACAGGGACCTCCAAGAGAAGACCTGCCTGAGAGGTGGACAAGGATGCTTGGGAGCAGGGGAGTTGCTTGTATTGGCCAGATCTGAGCAAACAGGGCTTGACCCACCAGCTAACTACAGAAATGTGAATGTGCTTGTATTTATGTGTGTGTGTGTGTGTTATAAGGGATGTGGGCTCTCTGGCCACAGAGTGACTGTAGGCATGCTCTGCATATGTGCAGAAGGAAGCATAGATGGGTAGATGTGTGTGTGTGTATGTGTGCATGAGGGTGTGTGTATGTGTATGCATGCATGAGGGTGTGTGTGTGTGTGTGTGCATGAGGGTGTGTGTGTGTGTATGCATGCATGAGGGTGTGTGTGTGTGTGTATGTGTGTGTATGTGTATGCATGAGGGTGCGTGTGTGTGCATGAAGGTGTGTGTGTATATATGTGTGTGTGTGTGTGTGTGTGTGTGTGTGTGCCTGAGGGTGTGTGTGTAATTGCATGAGAGTTTGTGTGGTCAGGTGTGAGGAGGGGTGGGTGACAACAGCTGTGTCAATGGCTGAGTCCCGAGGCATCCTGCCTTGTGGCTATTACTGGATTCTGCCTCCTACGGCCGTGGCCTGCAGCAGGAGGGTGAACGCTGTGAGGACGGAGCAGGAGGATGGACAGATGGAATGAGGACGGAGCTCCTGTGGTAGAATGCTCCACAAGCGTTGACCAAGCCCTCCGTTGAATCCTCAGCACCACAGAAACCTGGCAAGTGGAGGCAGGAGGATCAGAAGTTCAAGGTTGTCTTTGGTTACATAGAAAGTTTGAGGCCAGCTGGGGCTACAAGAGACGTTATCTTAAAACAAACAAACAAACAAACAAACAAACAAATAAGAAGGAAGAAGGAGAGGAAGAAGACTGCGAGAGGTGGTTGGGAGCAGGGTGCCTCAGCATGAGTTTCACAAGCGCGTTAGCACACCTGGTGCCTGGCTGTCCACCTAAGCCCCTCGGCACTGAACTGCTTTCTCTTCCTTTCTCCCTCCTTCTCTGCACCCATTGTATGGAGTTCCACGCACCTGAGTCCACTCTTGCTCTCTTTACTATCAGGAAGTGAGGGACACACCCCAACCCCGCCCCCCAGCCCAGGTGAGCCCCACCGTCCACCCAGGCTTCCTCTACCTCTCTTTCCCCACACCACCCCCAGGGCCCGAGCTGCCATCTAGGACCTGTGTGGCTTGGGGTCCTCAACGTCCTTCTGGCCTGCAGCAGCCCGTGATGCTCTGGGGCTAGGGCCTCGCCTGCAAAGGTCTGTCTATGTTCTAGGACCCGGCTCGACCCTCTCCCCGCCTCAGCAACTTTGGCAGGTTTCCCTGGCTCTGCCAGCGTGGCGGGGCCTGTGGTCTGAGGTTTTTTGCTGGGGAGGAGGCTGGAGAAGTGAGGGAGGTTTTTTTTTTTTTCTTTAGAAATCAGGCATTTGGGCTGAGGTTGGCTTGCTCATCCCAGACGGACTTGTCTAAGCACGGCTCTGCTGCAGGGATGGGCTCCGGCACTGACCCGCTCCTGTTCCTCCTGCTACCCTTTGCAGGGGCTTATGGGTACACAGAGCACTTGCCAGGCCCAGGCCGAGGAACCCCTCAGTTTGATGAAAGACATTAGGTGCCCTGAACTTGAGAGCGAGGCGCATACACCCTAAAATGAACCCTGCTTCTGAGCTAGACACAGCAAAGTAGTGATCGGGGTCTCCTGGCATCCTATAGCACCCAGGAGGCTGAGGTAGGAGGACTGTGAATTCGGGGCCAGCCTGAACAAATAACAGGACCCTAACTTCCACACCTCCCCTGCCCATCTCTCCTCCCTTAATAAATGAAAGAGAGGACAGCAAAAGGAAAGGAGACAGGGGAAGAGGACATCTGAACAGCTGCCTAAAGGCCACCAGGGCATAAGAACAACCTGTTCTCCTAAAACCAGGTTTGTGGGTCTCTGGTACTCACCTTTAAGGGGTATCTCTGGACTCGCGGCCCAGGCCTGCACCTTCATTCCCTGCTGGCTTTCTCACTGCCTTCGTTTCCCACTGGTGTTTTGGAGAGACTTGCTATTTGAAAGCTCAGGGAACATGTAAAAGGGGTATCGGTGGTGTTCCCCCAAAACACTCAGCCTTTTCTTTTGTTGTATTTTTTAAAAGTTATTTGTTTATTTATTTTTTAAAGATTTATTTATTATTATATCTAAGTATACTGTAGCTGCCTTCAGACATACCAGAAGAGGGCATCGGGTCTCATTACTTACGGATGGTTGTGAGCCACCATGTGGTTGCTGGGATTTGAACACAGGACCTTCAGAAAAGCAGTCTTAACAGCTGGGCCATCTCTCCAGCTCAAGTTATTTGTTTATTATTGTGTGTGCCAGTGTGGTTGTGCAGGCCACGGAGAACACGTGACTCTCAGAGGAGAACTTTCAGGAGCCCATTCTCTTTCCACCTTCACACGGGTTTGGGGGAATTGAACTCAAGGTTGTAAGGCTTGCTATGCAAGCGCGTTACAGGATAAGCCACCTCTCCTGTCCCTGTTATTTTTTATCTTTAACATGCATTTATTCAGTGAGCACGATATGGGCATGCTACCGCGTCGATATGGAAGTTAGAAGATAACTTTCAGGAGTCCGTTTTCTCCTTCCGCCCTGTGGGTCCTCCTGGGGATGGAACTCAAATCAGCGCAGTTGGCAAGCAGGTTGTCTTTTCTTGGCGAGCTCTCTCCATGATTCCATCTCATGGGTTGAGCCTGGGTCTCACACTGGACCTCTGGCTGACCTGGAGGTCACTGTGTGGCTCAGGCTAGCCTCTAATTCCCTAGGAAATGAGGATGGTCTTGAACTTAGGATCCTCCTGCTTCTATCTTCTGAATTCTAGGATGCAGGCCTGAGCCACCCTGAGTGGCTGTCTCCCAGCTTTTGAGATGGAGGCATGGTCTTCAGCACAGCTGAGGGATGGGGGTGGGTCAGCTAGAGCCCCCATATCTAGTTCATTTCCCTTTGGGTCCTACATGTCACCGAGGATGACAGAAACGTTTTATTATTATTTGTTTGTTTTCAAAATAGGGTTTCTCTGTGTAGCCCTGGCTGTCCTGGAACTCCCTTTGTAGACCAGGCTTGCCTTGAACTGAGAGATCTGCCTGCCTCTGCCTCCTGAGTGCTGGGATTAAAGGCGCAAGGGAAGATGTATTGTGTCTCAGGGTTTCAGTTCACCACTGTGTGAGGGAAGAGCACCTGGACTCACTTCATGGTGGTGGGAGTGTGTGGCAGAGGCTGTTTAGATAGCGGCTGATCAGGAAGTGGAGAGAGAGAAGCCAGATCAGGGGCGGGGTGTGACCTTCACAGTCTGCCTCTGGTGACCTCATTTCCCCTTCTCATAAATAGTCTCCAGGTTCAGATTCAAACAGCAGCCCCACTCTCTGTCTCCACAGACCCTGGAAGTCACGGACATGAAGTCACGGACATGAAGTCACGGACATGCTCCTCAGCAGGGCGGGATGATGGGGCTTGGTGGGGGAGGGGTGAACTGTAGTGGAAAGAACTCCTAGGTCATCCCTGGCCCAGCACTGGAGGGCTGGCTGCTGTGAGAGGAATCCCGGGGACAGAGACCCATTCCCAGTGTGTATTCAAGGCTGCCTTTACCCTCGCACCTCAGGCCGTCAGGCCTGTGTATGGAGAAGGGCTCCAGGCACTCCCCACTCCCACATTTCGAGTGTGCCTCTCATCACGGGGTTCCTGACTGGATGTGGAAGGAAATGATCGGATGGCCCAGCAGGAACAGATCCAGAAGAAAAAAGGAGCTTCGGGCCAGAGCAGACCGGTTTTCCTCCCTCGAGAGTGTGGGTAGGCAGTTGTCAAATGTGCAGGCTATCCTGCTGAGCGGGGGTGCTGGAAACTCTTTGAAACTGACAGACACAGTGTAGTCTCCCACAAGGACTCTCATTTCGGAATGCTTTTCAGTTTGTACCTGTAGATGCCATCACCGTTTGGAGTTTCTCAGTGAGCCACACTCAGGAACCAGATATGCACAGCTCCCGCCAGCAGCAAACCAGAGTAGTCAAACTGAGGCTCTGATACGATTACAATTGTGTGTCTGTCTGCACCTCAGCCTGAGCTATGTACCCTGCTCTCACCTCACCCCCATGCCTTATTCTTAACCAAATTCTCAAGAGAGTATGGTCTCCTGGGAGACCATCCTGGGCAACCGTGTCTGCTTCAGACCAAAGGACTGGGGCCAGGGAAGACTGGACAATAGGAGTCAGGCTAAAATCCCAGACTCAGACCTCGGTACCAAGCCTGTGTGGGCTCAATACTCCTGATGGGAAGTCTCATCAGGTAGCTGCCCTCTTTCTCCCTGAACCTGGGCCCAAAAGGAACAGCCAGTGACCCTAGAGGCTGCTGGAGGTGAGCCCCAGGCAGAGATGTCTCTCCGTGGCAAGTGGGAGACAGGTATGGGAGACTTTTGATCTGGTTCCAGCCACCCCAAAAACTCAAGTGCCAACAAGAGCCCTTCTGGTGACAAGCCATCCAGTCAGAAGCACATTCTCCCCACTATAGTCCCTGGCAGGAGACCCCTTCCCTACCTAGCCCCGTAAACAACCTAACACCAAGTTGCCATCTGAGAAATCTCTCTCCTTCCCTCTCTCTGTTCTGATTGAGCTGTTTCTGTGTGCCAGTCGTGCATAGTAGGCTCTTTATCTGGGTGATCTCATTAATAGTAGGTATCTACTTAATAGTAGGTATCCATAATCCCCCAGTTTGGAGGCTTGAGGAGGGACTTGAGGCTCAGGAAGATGAATAACTTAGCCAAAAATCATAGGTAGGCAGCTGGTAGAGATGAGATTCAAATAATCAGGTATCCAGTAGGACATAGAAGTGCTGTAGCGGGGGACAGGCAGCTTGGGAAGAACTTTGGATGTCTATAGGACGAGCAAGGCTCAGCTTAATCTCATAGGTGTGAAACTTTTTATTTATTTTTCTATTTATTTGAGACAGGATTTCTCTGTATAGTCCTGGCTGTTCTGGAACTCACTCTGTAGACCAGGCTGGCCTTGAACTCAGAAATCTACCTGCCTCTGCCTTCCAAGTGCTGGGATTAAAGGCATGCGCCACCACCACTGGCCAGGTGTGAAACTTTTTAACTAATTAATTAAATGTAAGTACACTGTAGCTGTCTTCAGACACCCCACAAGGCGTCAGATCTCTTTACAGATGGTTGTGAGCCACCATGTGGTTGCTGGGATTTGAACTCAGGACCTTGGGAAGAGCAGTCAGTGCTCTTAACCACTGAGCCATCTCTCCAGCCCAGGTATGAAACTTTTAAGCAGAAAAATTACACGGGGAGAGCAAAGAGCTAGACTGTCTGAATTTAAACCTTGTCTTCAATATCCAACTGTGTGAGCTTAGGAAAGTTACTAAACCTCTCTGTGCTTCATTCTCCCTTCTGTACAAAGATGGTAGGGGCGGTGTCTTCCTCACAGGTTGGCTTGGAGGAGAGAGTTCACGGTCCCTAGACACTGGGCTGAGAGCAATGCATGGCACACACCAGTGCGTGTTTGCATTAGTCCTGCTGCCTGGCAGATGCCCCTCCCTCTCCCTTCCTCACCCCATCCCCATCCACCCTGTTTTAAGTAACATGGCCTGTGGCCTGAGCTCACAGGGATTCGCATAGCTTGTATGCTGCCCTAAAGTCACAGCTGCCTCCTGGCTGTCACTCTAGCCTGGGTTTGCAGGTGCCTGGTGGGTAGAAGGGACATGGATTTGAAGGAAGCCACATAGAAGTCTGAAGAAGCAATGTCACCTGGCAGACTGCCTGTCGTCTTCTTGCTTGCTGATGGGTGTGGCTGAGGATGCAGCCAGAGAGATTCGCACTCAGCTAGAGAGCATCTGTCCCCGGGGGCTGGCAGCATGGGAGAGCCTAGGGCTTGGCGGGATGGGCTGGTGAGGGGCAGCCTGGGAGGAACGGAGATGGAAGATGGACAAGCCAAGGGGTGTGGTAACCCAGGCAGGCCCTGTATCTGAGGCGATCCTCCTGCCTCAGCATCCGGAGTGATGGGCATGCAGGAGTGTGTCTCCCCCCGACCCCACGTGTTTTCCTCTGATCCGTGTTCCAGCCCAGTGCCCGGCACAGAGGCTCTGAGTAACTCTCTCTCTCTCTCCACAAGCTGAGCTTAAGGCATATGGTCTGTGGTTTCTGTAGAGACAGCGGTGGGTCGGCGGCGGCAAGGAGCCTAATGGAGAAAGTGGGCGGAGACATCAGAGGAGGTGGAGAAGGGGCTCCAGTTAAAGTCCATGTGATTTTACTAATGTACCTTTGCCCTTGCGCCAGCACAGACCAGTATAAGGGAGTTGCACTTCCTAGGGGCTCAGGAAATGTTTCGTTTCCCTTTAAGTGAATCCTCACTAATAATTATCCAGTGAAAGAGACCCATGAAAAGTTCTAGGGTATTCCTTACTCATTGTGCCTCCCACGAGTGACGGAACACCAATCACTGTTTTGTTTTGTTTTGTTTTTTTTTTTGCACCAAAGACTCTTTTGGTGCCAACAGATTTGATGTCAGTCCACGCTGAAGGCTAAGCTCTGCCACTTTCGAGGGGTGTGACTTGGGCCCATCCCTGAATCCCTGTGCCTCTGTTTCCTCACCTGTGAATGGGGCTAATAGCACTTGCCTCATAGCGTTATTTGGAAAGTAGCCAGAAGGGTGCCTGGGCATAGAAACTGCTTTGTAGCTGTTTGTGACATATGATAAAGAAATAAATACTTCAGAGCAATAATGTCTGTGATATCATGGTTTGGCATACACACGCCAATGCAGAGAGCTAAGGTGAGGACATAACTCAGTAGAGCGTTTGCTAGCTTGCACCAAACCCTGGGTTCCTTTCCTCGAACCCCATAAACAGGGTGTGGTAGAATATACCTGAGAGCCCAGCACCCAGGATGTGGAAGCAAGAAGATCAGAAGTTCAAAGTCTCCCTCATCTATTGAGGAAGATTGAGGCTAGCCTAGGCAACCTGAGACCCTGTCTCAAAAAAAGATGTTTTTTTTAAATATAAAGAGAACTATCAACAAGATATACCTAAAGATAGCGTCTACACTGCGCACCTTCAGCAACTGGCCCAGATGAACCTCCCGTAGCCCATCTTCCTGCCTCAGTCTTCCGGGTTTTGGAGGTACACCACCACACCAGGGTGTGTCCCCTGTAGCCAGGATTTTTCTGTAAGCATCAGCTGTGGTCAGCATCGCTGCTGCTAGAATCACTGTCCCAAATCACAAAGCATCTGTGCGGGTGGCACCTTCAGTCTGTCCCAGAAGCCACTGCTCCAGTGACCCCGACACGGTCGGTGGCCATCCCACAAAGGCTCTGTGTGTCACCTTTCATGAACCAAACCCAGACAAGAGGGGAGTCTAGAAATGGAGACCTGGATTGGGACACTCTAACCTATACACCCTGCCTGCCATCCATCCTGCAGTTGGATTGGTTCAGGACCCCCATTTACAGGCAGAGTAGCCAGGTGGGCTGAGAAACCCCAAAGGGGTGAGGATATGAGGTTTCCCCGTAGAGCCCCCAGGAAGGGTAGTCAGTTAAAGAGAGGAAGCTTCCAGACAGTCTGGACGATTCTCAGTCCACAGTACCGACTGTTCAGCACCCCAACGCTCTGCACAGAGGCAGGGATTCACAAGAAGCTGCGACTGCCACAGGACAGACACCAGAGACTTTCTACCAGACCCACAGCTGAGGGAAAGTCCTAGCGACAGAGTTTTCTGGCATTGTGGGTTTAAGACGGGATGGTGGGGTTGGAGATGAGACAGCTGGACTGTTGTGCTCTGCTCAAAGCCTGGTGTCTACGTGTGTGTGTGTGTGTGTGTGTGTGTGTGTGTGTAAGCCTCCATTGTCATGACCCAGTGTTTATGTGTGTGTGTTGGGAGACAGGGATTGGGAGGAGGGACAGAGGAAGGTTTCTATCCCAGTAGTTACTGCGACAGAGCTATCTCCTCCCCAACCCCTGCTGCCCCCCATCTTGGGTTCCTGGAGTCTTGGAGCACCTCCCTCCACCCTGTAAAGTCACTGCCTCGAGGCTGAGGTACGGATCCTGAGTCTCTTGCCCACACTTCAGCTCAGGCTACTCCTCAGCCTCCCTCCTACAAGCAACCCAAGGCTCCCCATGAAGACTTGCTGAGCAGGGCTGTTCTAACCACAGCGGCAACCAGCAGTGGAGAAGCTGAGCGGTGAGGATTTCTTGGGGCCAGAGACCTGAGCAAGCCTGGCTCCCGTCACATACACAGCCTGGGCATGTCCCCGTTGACAGCTGCCGTGACGGACAACCCTGGATGATGGCTGAGATCTAGAGCAGGATACACACGGGACATATGTTTCCCCATCCTGGCTGAGAAGAGCTGTGTGGCCCTGTGGCATCCAGTGTCCCACCGAGCCATCTGTGAAAGCTCTGGACTGTCCCTCATGCCTCTACTAAAGGCACAGACTGTGACAACCTCTCTCACTCTATGAAGAACTTCGGCTACTCTGTTGGAGAAAAGATTTGGGTCAGACAGCAGGTGGAACTTCCCAGGTCACAGCAGTTCATGACCCCTATTAAATGCTCAGATCCTAGCGTGGAATGCTCTCAGTGCCCTCCTTCCTGCAGGCTTTGTAGGGTCAGCCAGATGGTGGCATGGGACAGTGTATGCTGGGTTGTGGCGAAGGGGACAGGACATAATTCTCAGGTCACAGAAGGTCCTGGGAAGAGCCAGGCAGCGATGGCACACGCCTTTAACCCCAGCACTCTGGAGGCAGAGGCAGGAAGATCTCTGAGTTTCAGGCTAATCTGGTCTACAGAGTGAGTTCCAGGACAGCCAGGGCTACACAGAGAAACCCTGTCTCAAAAACCAAATCAAACCAACAACAAGATTGTGGGGAAAGGTATCCACAGTGGTGCATTCCCAGCAGTCTTGAGGCAGAGGCAGGAAGAGCAAGACTCCAAGGATATCCTTGGCTATGTGGCGAGGATGAAGCTACCCTGAGCTACATGAGATGCTTTCTCAGACAGGGAAACAGAAGTTGAGCAGGGAAGGGCTTCGCAGTGAAGCCTTCCATGGCAATGGGAGAGGGGCTTGGTCAGGCTTGGGTGACCTATACCAGCAGTTTCAACAGACACCTGAAGGTCACCCAGTTAGCCCTTAGGGGTCATAGAGGAGGTCAACCCAGGCATGCTCTTGCCTCAGATTTGTTGATCCATTACTTCACCAGAAGGCATCCCCTGGAGTTAGAACCCCCAGGCTTAACTCCCAGTACCTCCCCTCTCTTGGGCAACCGCATCCTCGGTTTCCTCATCTATGAGACCAGGATGGTGGCAGTGTCTGCCTTCCTTGACTCCTGTTAGGTCCTCACAGAGCTTAGCTCCAAAATGCTATTTGATGGGCACCAGTTGTAGCCAGTCCCCTAGGAAGTTCTTTCTGCTGTCTGCCCTCTTCCTCACCTACGATCAAATGCCATCTTTTAGTTCACCTTGGGAAGCAGATATGTTGGTCCCTTCTGGCTTCAGTTTCTTCCAGCTTAAAGCTGGTTCTGCATTTCCCCTCTGTCCCTCCCTGACACCCACCCACCCACCAGGCCTGCACGGTGAGATAATGTCTAAGAGATAGTCCGAGTGACTTGGAGGAAGAGGCCAGACAGTGAGTGACCAGAGGTGATTATCTGGCATGACTAAGGCGGGTGGTTTCCCTCCCCCCAGCCCGAGCAGAGTGGGGCACATGTGAGGCAGCCTGCAGTGGGGTTGCTCCTTAGAGAGGGTTCGACCTGGGGAAGTGACCTCGGGCCGGAGGTGAGGAAGAATGGGACTGGACACCCTGTTCCAGGTAGATTTTCACAGAAAACAAACACAAGAAAACACAATGCATCCTGTATGAAGGAGATTGGAGGCAGGGGCCTGGATCAAATAGACTCTCCAACCTTTGCTTTCTGTTTTTTGGATGGCGCTCTGAACTTTATCCCTGTCCTTTGTAGCCTGGGATTAGCTCAATCTTGAGATCTCTGGCCATGTCGCCTTGTCCTGCGGGCTCAGCTATGGCCGCCCTGGCCTCCTTTACCTGCTAGACGCAGTTGAGTGGTAGGCTCCGCCCCTCCAACGCCCCGCCCTCCCAGGCCGCCCCGCCCCCTGGCAGTCCGCATGCAGTTTCTCCTCTGGCCTCTGGGTGCCGCTCGATGGCTGCGGTTGATCCACCGCCCCCTCAGCTGATCCTCACCTTCTTTCGACCTTTTTCCGGTCCTCCCGCGCTGCCACCCCGCAGCGGCTGCTTGCATTTAGGGAAAGAGAAACCGGCCACCCCTACGAAGTATTTTCACAAACATCTCATTTGATCCTTTTGTTGTTAGTGAGCTGACTCTCCAAGACATGGAAAGACCAAGTGGCCTCCCTCACATCTACAGAAGAGGGAGAGAACCTTCTTAGCAATAGAGAATCGAGTCAGCAGGGGGCGGGTGGCAGGGAGGGCCCCCCCATGCCTGCTCTGGCTTGTATGGGGGTCCCAAGGAGAAGGAAAAGAGGCTAGGTAGCCTTGGGCAAGGCCCTGCTCCTCTCCCAAAAATAGATTTCCCACTCTGAGAACAGTCTAAGGGTTTAGAAAAAAAAAATCCTAAAAAGAAACCGTGCATATCCAGGCAGTTAAGGGCGGGTCTGAGAAGGACCCTGTTTGTTCACTACCCAGAGTCCCATATTCAGGGTCCTCGCTCTTCTCCTGTCCCTGGGGGTCCCGCACAGATCCTTTCCTGGGGCAGTCATGAAAGAAGTTGATGAAAAGGCTAAAGCCCTGTAGCCATAGACCAGCAAGTGGTTGGGGGCAGCTCTACAAGGGCACACACACGCTGGCTGGCACACAGGCACACGCATATGCCCACACACATATGCACACACATATGCAGACACACACACACATACACACACACACACACACACACACCTGTCTAAGAGGCAAGAAGAATGTCCCAGAAGTCATTGCTTCCTTCCTGTTGCTTTAAGAGTCAGGCAAGGTCTCCCTGACCTGCCTCAGCTCCTCCCATTTACCTCTAAATTATGCACATGTATATTTTAACAAAATGTTTTGGGACATAGGGTGTATCTCAGTGGTAAGCCTTGAGTTCAGCTCCCCAGGGCCTGAGGAGAAGACAGAGATGACTTCATTTAAGAAGTTATGGGCTGAGCCTGATGGCTCTGGCCTGCAATCCCAGTTACTCAAGGGCCCGGGTGGGAGACTCATGAATTCAAGACCTGCTTGGGCCTCAAGTGAGTGCCAGGACAGTCTGGGAAGAGTAGGGAGACAGACTCAGCCTCAATAATTTTGAAAAGTGCTGGAGAGATGACACAGGGTTGAGAGCACTGGCTGCTTTTCCAGATAACTTCTGTTCAATTCCAGCACCCACAGGGAGACTCACAGCTTCTATAATGCTAGTCTCAGGGGATCCAACACAGCCCCAGGAAAGGGTCTGTGCGGGACCCCCCCCAGGGACAGAAAGAGCAGGGACCCTGAATCTGGGACTATGGGCGCAAACAACAGCGTTTTACCCATCCTGCCCTCCATGGACGCCGCCCTTCCGCCTACATGTTGCATAGAGATACATGTGGACAACTCCCTCCCCCCCAGAAACTTTGGTTTGGTTTGGTTTGGTTTTTCGAGACAGGGTTTCTCTGTGTAGCCCTGGCTGTTCTGGAACTCACTCTGTAAAACAGGCTGGCCTGCAACTCACAGAGATCTGCCTGCCTCTGCCTCCCAAGTGCTGGGATTAAAGATTTCAGCCAAGACCACCCAGTTTAGATTAAATGTTTTTTAATCAGTATTTATTTAAAGGGCTGGAAAGATGGCTTGGTGGTTAATAGGACTTACTGAGGGCTGGAGAGATGACTTAGCTAAGAACACTGGCTGCTCTTCCAGAGGTCTTGAGTTCAATTCCCAGCAACCTTATGGTCACAACCAACCATCTATAATGGGATCTGATGCCCTCTCCGGCATGCAGGTGTACATGCAGAGACAGTGTGTGTGTGTGTGTGTGTGTGTGTGTGTGTGTGTATCCCAAATCTATTCAGCTTAGCAAATAGTTCCTAAGTCCTGAGTTAGGTCTGTTCGCACAAAGCCAGTTCTCACTCGGGGCCACAGAGAGCCTGCTGTTGTGTGACTGTACTCTGTCTACGTCGGCCTCTCTCATCAGCGAGCATCCTGGACACTGATGTTCTATCCTCATTGGTGCCACTGGGACACAGAGTCCACTGCAGTCTTACACTGCTGTATTGCATGCTCTGCCTAGCTGGTATGGTAGACCTAGGCCGGCAGGGTGTGCGTCTGATCCCTTGTTCCCTCTCGATGAAGGTCTTCTCTCCAACCCTAGGACAGGAAGGTTAGAAAGTTCTTTCTCTGGCCTGACACAGATAGATCCCATAAACAATTTTCCTCCCAGATTCCCCAGATCCGGTTCCCCACCTTTGAGTGACAGCTGGCTGTAGTCTGCGGAAGATCCTCTATTCCTACACCTTGGCATTGTATGTGTTTGGATTAAGTGACCATTCCTCTCCTTGTAGGACAATTCTTGCAGAAAGGGGAGAATGTTCTGGAAAGGATCCAGGAAACTCAGGATAATCAACACTGGCTTCTTTTCTGAGAGCAAGGAGTTGTGGAAGCAGGGGCACTTCCTGCCTCTCATGGACCAGTGTTTGAGAAAGACACCAAGTGCTTTTAGCTAGGACTGGACATTTGGAAGCACTTCTCAGAGTCATCCAAAGATTACTCTCAGGTATTAAGGGACAGTGGCTTCTGCAAATGTCTGAGGGGGTGCAGGCTGAGCTTGGGAGAGGACCCAGCTGTCCCTTCCTTCTTAGCAGCCTTTGTCACTAGCCTGTTCTACCACCTGCCCAGCACGGGGCTTTAAAGCTGGCTGTCACTTGCTTGTGCCTGTCCCTACACTCACCAGGTAGCTCAGAATAAAGAGGTTCTTGGGATTAAAGGTCAGTGGGGTCAGAATTAACCCTTTGGGGTTTACCCAACCTGGCAGGGTAAAAACCCCACAGGTTTTATCTGTGGCTGCTCAGATAAAACCCATAACCTGATACATTTGATAAGAGCCCAGGGCTCCAAAACAGTGCCCAGCTGGCTCCTACAGGACACTGCAGTTTTGCTCCTGGTCTTCGCCCTTGGAACGCTGTCCACGTGGTGAGGCAAAGCTCCGCTGAATGCGTGCTGCATTGTGTGGTGGTCCTGAGGCAGTCAGGGGCCTATCTCACAGCCTATGAGAAGGCATCCTGAGGAAAATCACTATTAGAAACACACTCGAGGCTGGAGATGGCTCAGCTGTTAAGAGCACCTGCTTTTGCTAAAGACGCGGGTTCAGTTACCAGCACTCACATGACGTGATCATATCCATTTATGACTCTAGTTCCAGAGGTTCCGGCACTTTCTTCTGACTTCTGTGGGCACCAGGCATGCACATGATACACATATATACATGTAGGCAAAACATATATACACATAAAATAAATTTGTTTTGTTTTGTTTTGTTTTGTTTTTCAAGATGAAGTTTCTCTGTGTAGTTCTGACTATCCTGGAACTTGCTCTGTAGACCAGACTGGCAAATTCACAGATATCTATTGCCTCTGCCTCCTGAGATTAAAGATGTGCCCATGTGTGAGTGTGTGTGTGTGTGTGTGTGTGTGCCCATGCCCCTGTGTGTGGGGTGCAGATGCATGTGTGCCACCACTGCCGGTTTTTTGTTTTTGTTTTGTTTGTTTTTAAAGAAATACACATTACATCTGAGTGTGCTGGCCCATGCCTTTAATCTCAGCCCTCAGGAGGCAGAGGCAGGTGGATCTCTGTGAGTTCAAGGCCAGCCTGGTCTACAGATCGAGTACCAAGGCATAGAAACCCTATCTCAAAAAATTGAAAACCAAACAAACCAAACAAATAAAACCCCAAACCCCAAAACCAAACAAACAACTCCCCCTTCCCCCCCCCCAGAAAACAAACCATTCAAGGCTGGGGCTGGGTGAGCTCTGTAGGCGAGTGTTTGGCTAGCACACATGAGGCCTTGAGATCTCTGTTAACACACTGGTGGCTCGCGCTTGTAATCTCAGCACTGTCCGAGAGGACAGCCTGTAGCAGCAGAGTGCCTGATGCTCAGTGGACCCACAGGAAATGCTAGCAACTGGGTACCAGAGACAAGCCTAGCGGGAGGACTGGGGGGTTCAAGGACAACTTAAGACTCTGCTCAGAACCAAAAAGGGAAAGAGGGCTGGAGAGGGAATTTAGTAGGCAGATATTCACCCAAGAACATGCAGGGCTCTGGGTCTCACCTCCAGGCCTTGAAAACACACCAGGGAAGGTTGTTGATGCTCAGTCACTGGCTGTGGGACTCTTCCCTTCTCCAGGTGCAGAGTTCGAGACCAGAGCTTGCAGAGGCCTCTACACATGGGTTTAGGTGGCCAGCCTTGGAAAATAGTGACTAAGATCACACACACACACACACACACACACACACACACATACACACATACACACACACACACACTGCAGCTCACTGAAGAGCTTCCTACATGGCTTAGAAGCATCGCTGGGCTGGGCAATGGTAATGCACACCTTTAATCCCAGCACTCAGGTGGCAGAGACAGGCAGATCTCTGAGGGTTCGAGGCCAGCCTGGCTTTTAAAGGGAGTTCCAGGACAAGCAGGGCTACACAGAGAAACCCTGTTTCAAGAAAACCCAAAACTAAACCCCCCAAACCAAACCAAAAGAGAAAGAAAGGCTGGGCTTTTCAGTAGGTATCCCCTGGGAAGCATTGATAGCATGCAGGGCTCTGGAGAGCTTTGGGGTTCACACTTTGATAGGATGCTCCCTGTCTTAGATAGTAGGGTCCCATGCCTAGGTTTAGAAAATGCCAACTCTGTCCATTTGGCCTTTTCGTGACTTGCTGGTTCCCAGAGCAGGACGCTGGTGGGGCTGCCGTGGCCTGAGGGAGGTGGCTGGCCCATTATAACCCAACCATTCCCTGACCAGGCGTCTGCTGCGGCCTGGGGAGGAAACGGGACTGGGAAACACTCGCTGGGAGATAGGGGGAGAAACCAGGAGACAGAACAGGGTTCTGGAAGCCTCTGAGATGACAACCAGGCCAGTTTGGGGGATTGAATGGTCTTGCTTGAAGACCCCAGGGCCCCTCCTTTCCTCACCATCTCTTTTCCTATTCAGGCAGTGCTAGGCCAAGCTGAGAAGAAGCAATGACTCCGAGAGAAGCAGCATGGTGTCCCACCCTAGCTAGCCCCATGCCTAGCCCCGGAAAAAAGACATGGGCTAGACAGAGGGCCCAAGTCACAACTTCAGGTTCTATCTCCCAGGCTCACGCATGTGGGCAGTCACTCTCTTCTTACTAGTCTTCCCACACAGCTGTGTAGGAATGATGACTTTGTCCATCAAGGAAGTCCTTCTTGATGTCTAACTTCAAGTCTGCCTGCTGACAAGAAAAACATCTTCTCCCTTCGGCTGGAAGAAGGAAAGGGACCAGATTCACACTTGTCCTGTTTCTCAAGCTGATTACACACACACACACACACACACACACACACACACACACACAGACACAGAGTTTCCCTGGGCTCTCTCTCACCACCACCCCCCCCCTTCTCCTATTTCCAACCCAGTGGAATGTCAGGAACCTCCTATTCCTGCCGACAACCTCTCCTCAACTCCAGGCTGCTGGGGTGGGGGTGGGGGGGCAGGAAGACCAGTTTTTCCAGCCAGCTTTCAGACAGTGGAGAGACCTGCCCGCCCCCAGGGGCTCTTCTGAGCCTAGTCGAAAGGCAACCCAGGCCTCCTCGGAATGTGGCTGATCAGGCTTCTTCAGACACCAACTGACTAGAGGGAGGTTGCAGGGAGCGGAAGAGCAGAATTTCAGCCTTGAGCCTTCATACCAGGTTCGGTTCATACGTAGAGGGACTACTCTTTGCACCTGGTCCTCTTTCTTTGGAGGTGCGGGGGTGGGGGGTTAGGGGGAAGGGGGCGGAGGGGTGTTCTTCTTCCCACCCATATTTGCTTCCCCAACCAGTATTGGGTCATCCTTCCTGTTCAGTTGACACCTGCCTGCCTCTAGGAGGCTCCCTGCAGATGCAGGTACCCACCCCATGCCTGGCTCCATCTCTGACATGTACCACCAGCCTAGTGTGCAGCGCACACGGCACATTTCGTTGGTAGAGTGTACCCACCAACCTGACGTGGCTCACTTGGACCCAGCCTGTCTCTGACAGCCTCCACCCCCCACCCCCGGAAGAGCATCATCGAGGATTCTCTCTGGAACCTTTCCTTCCTGGGCGAGCCTGGATCCTCGGGTCCAGGAGTCAAATGTTCACTATCATCCCGTTCCTGCCTTTCCCGGGGGCCTTGGGGTCCTTGCTGGTCCGGGATGGCTCAGTCTGCTGCTTATGGACTATCCCGGAGGCCGAGCAGGTGGTGTCCAGTGGGAGGAGGATTCCTGCAAGGCATATGGGTCTACAGATGCAGAAACTCATATTAACGCGGGCGGCCATGACAGCTGCCACTTGCCGAGTACCTACTGTATACCAGGACATTTGAGCCTCACGATGGTCTTACACAGTAGATGCTATTATATCGCTGTCCTTTCTCAGGTGTGCAAGCCCAGCTTTTAGCCCCCAGACACATCTGGGTCTTTAAACTCCAGCCCTGAGGACCAAGGCTGGGAAGGAACCTCTAGCGCTCTAACACAGCCTGTGCTCTGGGCTCCCCCTCTCAGCACCAGGCCAAGGCTACCTGTCTCAGCGCCAGGGATTCCATAATCCAGGGGTGGAGCCAGGCTAGAGACTCGCTTCCCCTTGTGTCTGTTTCCTAAGGATTCAGAGAGGTGGAGACCGTGACAGGAGGAAGTTTGGGCAGATCAAGCAGCCCCGGGGGCCCTGGGACTCAAGTGTTTTACCCTAGTTAGGGGTCTCCATGGACACATGTAGGGGCAGACGTGTTGCAGGTTGGATAGTGGGAGGCCACAAGGAGGACCTGACCCTCGGTGTCCCGGGTCTGGGATTCCCGAGGTCTTCTGAAGTCCTTGGGGCATCTCTAGTGGGTGGGGCTGCTGTCAGGCTTCTGTTGTGATGTTCTGGGCGAGAGGGCGGGTGCAGCGCAGGCCCTGACCTGGTTGGGCAGGTTGGCCCACCCTGAGTGGCACCTGTGACCAGGCGCCAACCCCACCCACCGCCCTTTGAAGTCATCCTGCTGCGCTCAAGCTCAAAGCCCAGCCCCAGTTCTAGGTTGCCTCCCCCATAAAGCTTGGGGGTCCTCTCGGGATAAAGCTGCTTTTGCCTAAGGGCAGCTAAGGGTGGTAAGGCAGGCCTGGGCCTGGCTGGAGCAGGGCCAGCCTTCCCCTATGCCACAGTCCCTTTGGAGCTTGGGGCTGGGGTCTGCGGGATTGACAGGAGCCTAAGGGAGATGAGCAGGACTTAAGAAATAGAGGGTTTAAAGTGAGGAGCCTCGCGAGATGAGGAGGACTGGGCTGGCCAGGGTGGTGAACCCGAAAGGAGGCAGATTCTCCTGAATCGCCTCCCCGGACCAGCTTGCCGTCAGCACACGCAGGTTGCGATGTTTCAACCCCAGTCTTCGCCAGCCTGCTCCTCACACTGTCTCTCTCCCTGGCTACGCAGAAGGCTTTGAGTCTTAAGCGACACTAAAGAACCTTCGCAGCTTTAGGAGGCGTCCCAGCGCCGCCCCCGGAACTTCGCCCCCGCTGTCTCTGTGCACAGCGGGTTGGCTTAGCACAAAAGCCACTTGACTCCACCCACCCCTCTTGGCACGTGCGGAGTCCCAGTCCCTAACCTAGTCCTGGCCCGTCGCCACGTCCCGAGGGGAGCGACCTCTAATCCCTGGGGCTCCTCGGAAAACCATTAGGCGGCGGGGCCGCGCCCCGCGGGTCCCACCCGGCTATTTGGGAGTCCGCTCCAGCCGCCTCCCCCCTCCGTCGCGCTCCATTGTCGCCGCCGGATATCTACCGCAGCGACTGTCGGCTCGAACCCGGGACCGACCGCAAGGCTGGAGGCCAGGAGCGTTGTGTCGTTGTGTCCGCCTCTCGGCTCTCTATCACTGTCTGCCTTAGCCCTGCCAGTTTTGAGCTTTATCGCCCCCCACCCCCACCCCAACCCCAACCCGCGTGGCCAGCCTGGAGGAAGTGTCCGGAAGCACAGTTTCTGATCACTTTGGCATGACCCAACTCCTAGAGGTTGGTTGGTCTATAACCCTTGGCCTTGACTCTCTGAGGATATTTACTCAAATGTAAATTGGTGAATTAGGGTGTTGAATCAAGTTGGTTTAGTAAGTGGCTGGGGATCTTACCGTGTAGTCAGTCAGAGACCTGGATCTCCAGATCAGGTCCTCCAGAATAGTTAGGAACTTTGTCCACATAGCCCTGGGGAGGGAGAGACAGCCACCAGTGGCTTCCCTGCTTCGAAGGTTCCAGAAGACAGGAACAAGGGTGTCTGCCTCTGCTCAGAAGAAGGAAAACTCCCGAAGTGGGCATTAGACATGTGGTGTGAGTGGGGGGAATCCCCCCAGAACTCTTCGTAGAGAGGACTCAAGGCTTGAGGATCCAAGGGGAGGATTCCCCACGAGAGGATCTGGCTCTTCCTCCTTTAACCAGCAGCTTGGCTGGGGGTTCCTCCTCCAAGCCCACGTGAACAGAGAAGGGACAGCACCTCATTAATGGTGCAAACAGCCTCACTCTCAGGGTGGATGAGATCTGCCTGGAGCAGATGAAGTCTTGACAATTGCTGAGCAGGCTGAATTTTTGGAGCAAACACAGTGAAGTAAATCATTTTCTAATCAAGATGGATGACAGACGCGACAGAAATATCTATCGCATGAAGCAATATTTGAAATCTTCGCCGAATCTTGTTTTCCTCCTTGTGAAACTCCAGTCTTTATCAGTGAAGCCCGTTGCTGTGTGTCTAATAATAACAGTTCTCACTTAATGACACTTATTCTGTGCCTGTGACTGTGCAAAAGCGCCGTGCAGGCCCCAGCTGGCTTCCTTTCCATACCTCACCTATACGTTTCTTCAGGATTAGTTCGGGGCCACCATGCTTGGGAGATACACATAGAGGGCAGGAGGATGTTGAGGCCCTGGGCTAAAGAGCAAGACCCTCGTCTCAAAAAGCCAGGGCTAGGGATGTAGCCCTATGATGAAACACCTGGGCAGGATGTAAGGTGTCCTGGAAAAAAAAAAAAAAGAGGGCAGCTGGGCGGTGGTGGCGCACGCCTGTAATCCCAGCACTCTGGGAGGCAGAGGCAAGTGGATTTCTGAGTTCGAGGCCAGCCTGGTCTACAGAGTGAGTTCTAGGACAGCCAGGACTATACAGAGAAACCCTGTCTCAAAAAAAAAAAAAAAAAAAAAAAAAAAAAAAAGAGGTTAATTATCGAATATCTACTGAGAGCCAGTCTTTATTCTAGACACGGGGACTGTGGATCCAGTAACAACAACAGCCTCAAATAAAGTTGCTGTTCTTGTGAGCAGATATTCTAGTGAGAAAAAGAAGAAAACAGCCAAGAAAAGACAAGAATGTTGCGCATACACACACACCCACACACACACACACACTTCTTTTTTTTGAGACAGTTTTTCTGTGCAGCCCTGGCTAGCCTGGAACACGCTCTGTTAAACCAACCTGGTCTGGAACTCATGGAGATCCACCTGACTTTACCTCCCTAGTGTTGGGACTAAACCAGGTACACATTTATGACCTCAGCATTTAGATAGCTGTAGCAGGAGAATTCAAAGTTTAATGCCAGTTTAGACTACACAGGGAGACCTTATGTCAAGAATGATTAAACTAGCTGGGCGGTGGTGTCGCACACCTTTAATCTCAGCACTTGGGAGGCAGAGGCAGGCGGATTTCTGAGTTCGAGGCCAGCCTGGTCTACAGAGTGAGTTCCAGGACAGCCAGGGCTACACAGAGAAACCCTGTCTTGAAAAAAAACAAAAAAGGGGGGGGGGATTAAACTATTTTATTATTGTTGTTGTTATTATTATTATTATTATTATTATTATTATAGACAAGGCCTCATATATCCCAGGCTGGCCTCAAATGCAATATGTAGTCAAAGATGGCCTTGAACTTCTGATGCTCCTACCCCTGTCTTAGGAGCTCAGGGTTAGAGATGTGCACCACCAAATTCAGTTTATACAGTCCTGGAGAGAGCAAACCCATGGCTTTGTGCATGCCAAATTAACACTGTAAAAACAGAATCCCATCCCCAGTTTCAACAAATAATCCCTAGCCTAGTCCTACCCTGCTGCCCGTCAAAGAGAGATGTAAGCTCCCAAACAGGGTCTTACGTTAGGGGCTGTGTTACCAGTAGCCCTGACCCCTGGCACGGGGCAGAGCATGTAGTCATTTCACAGTGTCTGTAGAAAAAATGGCAGAACATTACGTATGTGGAGAGTCTGGTTTTCTGTGGAAGCCCACGGTTTCCAGGAGACTGAGTTGCTGGCTGTGGAAGGGATCTTTCTAGACCTGAGTTGAACCCCGCAAGTTTACAGAGGAGGACACCGAGGTGCGGAGTGATGGCAGATGAGGAAAGATGCTGTGTGGGCGGACAGAAGGTGTGCCACCCTCTTTTTCGGTCCTCCCCAGGATTGGAAATGCCACAGGCTCATCTCTGGGTGGGAACAAAGGTTTGGATCAGCTGGAAATGGGAACACTGAGGCGTGTTCGAAGCTGTGGTTATCTATACTGTGGAAAAACCTGAGAATCACGGGGCCTTTTGGAAGTCAGGGGTGGGAGCACTGATCTTAGAGAAAGGTCCAGTTATTGATGGAAGAAATGATGGTCAGGTCCTACCCAAGGAAAGTTACCAGTTTCCCTCAGTATCACCCACCCATCTGTTCACTTTGTCTATCCAGCTCTTTTCCTCTATAGTTGCCTCTCAGTTATAAACCCCTGGTGTAGACCAGGAGACTTCTGAACAATGTGTTGTACCTAAGGGGTTTTCAAGAAAAAATATCAGAGCAGAAATTGTTTTAGAAGACTCTCTTTTTATTAAAGCACATTTGGAAACAACATAAAAGAAAAAGATATACATACCATACATACATACATATATATATATATATAATATCTTTACATATAAAGTATATATAAATATGCTTTCACAGTAAAGATAAGATAGAAGGGCTGAAGAGGTACCTCGCTTGGTACAGTGCTTGCCTCTTAGGCATGAAGCACTGGGTTCAAGCTCTGGTAATGAATAGACTGGGCACAGTGTGGCCGTAATTTCAGCACTAGAAAGATAGAGGCTGGAAGATCAGGTGTTTAAGGTCACTGGGTGTGGTGGTACATGCCTTTGATCCCAGCACTCAGGAGGCAGGATGATATTTGTGAATTTCAAGCTAGCCAGGTCTACATAGAGAGTTCCAGGACAGCTAGGGCTATGTAGAACGATCCTGTCTGAAAAAAAAAAAGCATACTCATTTAATCCTAGCACTTGGAGGGACAGAGGCAGGCAGATCTCTGTGAGTTCAAGGCCAGGCTGGTCTACTGAGTGAGTTCCAGGACAACCAGAGCTACACAAAGGAACCCTGTCTTGCAAAACCAAAATAGATAGATAGATAGATAGATAGATAGATAGATAGATAGATAGATAGATAGAGATAAAGAAATAGATAGAAAGAGAAATAGAGATAGATGATAGAGATAGAGAGAAATAGAGAAATAGAGATAGAGAGATAGATGATAGATAGATAGATAGATAGATAGATAGATAGATAGATAGATAGATAGATGAGATAGAGATAGAGAAGGTGGTACAGTGGGTGGTAGTGTCTGATGCCAAGTCTGATGATCCTTCGACCCACATGAGAGAAGAAGAGAATTAACTCATGCAAACTGCCTTTTGATCTCCACATTTGCACTGTCCCACATGTATGACTCCCCCATTCAAATAAATGCATACATAAATGTAAACAGACAGATAGCAGGTAAAGCACAAGCCTGGAATAAAAGCTAAGCAGTGGCGGGCCCAGGTACATCTTCCTTCACCCTCTCCTCAATGCCTGCTCATAGAGGCGCCCCAGGCTGAACTCTGAGAACTGCTGGCCAATAGCCCACTGTATTTCATTTTCTTGGGACAGGGGTCACTCCAGAATGAGGATGTTAACCTCGGAGCCAGAGCCCTGGCAAAGATTCTGGGCAGCGCCCCTGGTATCAAGCTGGCAGCACCCGCCTTGGGTCAGAGCAACAGGAGGGCGTGCTGGTTTCTAGGGAAAGCTCTTTGGAGCTTAGCACTTCCCCGGTGGCTGCGGAAGGGGATGACTGTGTGACCACAGGCTTGGGAGGTGGCAGGTTTCGGCAAGAGGAGGCCTGAGCTGCTGGCACCAGCCGGCTCTGGCACCCAATGCTCTGCCCAAGGCCTGGTACAGAGTACCAGCCTAGAGAGAGGTGGCAGGGTGCCATAGGGGTGGCACAAAGACGCAGAGACAGGGAGGAGGAGGTCACAGGTTGCCAGCAGGGCAGGGACAACAAGAGGGTCAGTCCTGGAGACAGTCAGTCGCCGTCACCAGCCTTTCTGGGTGGAACCGGCCTATCTGCCATCCCTGGGTCTTGGTGAGAATGGCTATGGGAAACGTACTGATGGCTTCTGGGAAAGGTCAGGGGTGTGGGGCAATCAGATTGAAAAGAGAGGAGGGACCCCGGGGGCAGTGGGGCAGCATTCAAACCTGATGACCTTATGTAAACTGGAGCATCTAAAGGAGGTCCTGCCTTGTGTGTTGGACAAAACAGCTCTGGTCTGATGATAGTTATGCTCGCTGAAGTCTTAGGAAGCACAAATCCCGTTCTCTGATCTTCACCCAGACTAGCTCCCTTTCTGACACAACAGGCCAGAATTTTGGCTGTTGCCCACCTTGTAGGAAAGCACTCAGACATGTTTCCCTTGTGCTGGGAAGATGGCTCAGTAGTAAAGCGCTTGCTGCCCAAGCGTAAGGCCCCGAGTGTGGTCTCCAGCACCCACTTAAAAGCTAGGTGCGCCTGTCTGTAATCCCAGCTCTGGAAGGTGACAATAAGTGGCCAGCCAGCCTAGCCTAAGTGGCCAGCTAAAGGTTCAGTGGGAGACCCTGTCTCAGACAAGAGAGCTGGGGTGTAAAAGGCACGAGCCATCAAGTCGGACGACCTGAGTTCCATCCCCGGAACCTAAGCAGGGTAAGAAGGAAACTAACTCTCATAACTTGTAGAGCCATAGGATGTGTGTATCTGTGTACCCGGGGGTGTGCACGTACCCCCACACACCCCAAAGGAACAAATAAAAAAAGTGTGATGAACAAAAGAGTTGTCACAGACCTTTAATCTTGGGACTCAGGAAGCAGATGGGGGTGGGACAGGGGGGACCCTGTCTCAAACAAATGAAGGGGTAACTAGGGCTGGCAAGATGACTGACTCAGCAGGTAAAGACGCTTGTCACATAATACCAGGAACCTGAGGTCAGTCTCTGGAGCACACTTAAAGGTGGAAAGAAGCAACAGACTCCACAAGGCCGTTCCCTAGCCTCTACAAGCACAGGGTGGCTCCGAGGCCTCGCCCCAAACCCCATGAAAACACGCACATGATAATAATAAATAATGAATGAACGGGTTGGTAGAAACTGACAAGGAAAGATACAGACCTCTCCCCAGACCTCATAAAAGCATACACAAAAAAAGGAAGGAAGGAAGGAAGGAAGGAAGGAAGGAAGGAAGGAAGGAAGGAAGGAAGGAGTAGAAACTGATAGGAAAAGACATCCAGCTTCTGGACTCCACATTTGTACAAACATCCACACACAACTTAAAAGAGTCCCCGCACTGTTGGAGGACACCTATTCCTGGTGTCTGATGATCTGTATTGGAAGCGGACAAAACATAAATAGAAGTTCCTTTAAGTCTATCTGTGTGCGTGCGTGCATGCGTTTGAAAAAGAGTCCCGTACCAGCCTTGAACTTGTTGGGTAGCCAAGATTCAAGGCTGATCTTGAACTCATGAACCTCCTGCCTCCACCTCCCAAGTGCAGGGATTATGGGCTTTTGCTACCATACCAGCTTCTTCACTCTGCCTCCTCCCCCTCCCCTCCCCCCTCCTCTCCTCTCTTCCTCCCTCCTCCCTCTCTTCCTCTCTTCTCTCCCCTCTTCCTCCCTTCTCCCCCCTTTGCCCTCCTCCCCCTCCTTCCCCCTCCTCCCTCCTCCTCTCCCCTCCTTCCCCTTCCTTCCTCCTCCTCCTTTTCCTCCTTCCTACTCCTCCTTCCTCATCCTCCACTTTCTTCTTTTGACAGTAGGCAAGCTTGTCTTGAACTCTCAACCCTTCTGCCTTAAGCCTTCTGAGTGCTGGGTCAGACATACCCAGTGTGCCTACTACTACTTACTGAACTAGTACCCTGTGGAGCAGTCCCTCTGTGCTGGGCTTATTCGAGTTTCTGCTGCTCTCATAGCCATCTGAAGTACATTTCCTGCTTCACAAAAGAGGAAACGGGTGTCCGGAGAGATTACACACCTCACGGTGACATAAAACTAGGTGGCAGTCACAGAGCCAGACAGTGACAGAACTAGAATCCAGACCCAGGTCATGGTGACTTTGGGGCCTGAGAAAGAAGCCTATTAGTGAAGGTGGGTCCACACACCAGCTAGAACCTGGCGCGCAACTCACGGGCAGAAGGCGTTTCTAACAGAGATGCAGAGGGGGCAGCATGGTGGTGAAAATCTGTAATCCCGTGAGCTCTGGCAAGGTGGAGCTCTGTGAGCTCAAGTCTGGTCTACAGAGTGAATTCCAGGACAGCCCGGGGCCTCATGGTAACGTCTTGTTTTTGTTTGTTTTCAGGAAGAAAAAATCAATAAAAGAAACCCAGGTGGGGCTGAAGCAGGAGGATTTCCCTGAGGTCACCCTGGGCTACAGAGTGAGATCCTGTCTCCCCAAACGGAAAACAGATAGATAAATAAAAATAGGGATGACAGGAAGGGGGGAGGGCAAGACAGAGAAAAGGAAGGAGACACTTAGTGTTCCATGACTTTCCTCTTGTCTGTGTTTGACTCTCTGGAATCCAGTTTATGGCCCTGCCAAGAGGGGGCGCTCTGTTACCCAGGGAAAACTAGATAGGAACAAAGGCAAGTGCCTGGATTTAGGGTAGCAGCAGCATCGTCACATGGGGTAGGGTAGGTTTGTCATAGGGATTCTTACGTTTTTCTCTTAACTTTTTTTTTTTTTTGAGACAGTCTGCTGTAGCCTAGAGCTCACCGTGTGGCTGAGAATAACTTTGAACCCTTGATACTCTTGCCCAAACCTCCCAAATGTGCCACAACATCTGCCTGGGATGTTTCTCTTCTAGAGAACTCAAGTCAGTGTTGGGTGAGGGGGTACATAAGCCATGCTGTCTCTGTCCCCAGCCTTTTCTCCCACAGCCCTGGCTTCTTCCCCTGGGCCGGTTACCTTCCCTCAGGAGCAGCGAGTCCTACCTGGCCTGGTCAGAGGGTCTCACCACACCAGGTGCCTTCCTACTATCCCAGAAGCCATCGCACCACTCCTAGTAGCCCACCACGATGCAATGCTCTCAAGGAGGGCAGGGGTAACAGGACCAGCCTGCTGGAGCTTTGGGCTGGGGTGAAAGGTGAACTGGGAAAGCCCTGAATGGCTTCACCCTGAGGTAGGGAACAGCAGGAATTCAGGACAGGACCAGAAAAATGAAAGGTGTTTTCTTCCCCAGAGCTAGCCTGCCTGGAGCTGGGAGGCCTCTATCTTAGCTCCAGTCCTATGCCTTTCCCCCAGGTACAGGGCGGAGGATAGGGTGGGAGCAGGACCCTGCCTCACTCTCCTTAGCCTGGGCCTTGAGACTTCTGGGTCTCTGACTCTGTCTTCAAGGATCAACAGCCCCAGTCTGCTCACTTCCCAGCAACCTCCTCTTCAAAAGTGAGGACTCCATGCATCCAGAGTAACCTCACTGTACCCCTTTCTTAGACCCTGGGTCCCAGAATTGTGACACTGGCTGGATCCACTGGCTTTCTCTGTATCCCAGCTTCTCCACACATATTCGCCTGCAGCTTTCGGCCTTCAGGTTGCTTATGTGAGAAGGGAGGTTAGGGAGCCAGAGGGTGAGCCCCAGTACCTAGGCCCTGGGCCTGCCGAGCACCCCTTCCTGGTATAAAACAGGAAGATGCCGTAAGGGGCAAGGCCATTCACACCCTGCCTGTCTGACCTGATCTCTGTGTTTCTAGTCCCACTCTGTGCGTGTGCGTGCGTGTGTGTGTGTGTGTGTGTGTGTGTACATGGAGGGTGTTCTGTGCCATAACAGCCTTCCTGCCACGCTCTGAACCACCAGCAAGTGGTTTTTCCTTTTTATCTTTTTTTTTTTTTTTCAGCCATGAGGATCAAGTCCAGGGCCTCACAGATGCCGGACAAGAGCTCCGGCAGAGAGCTACACTGTCTGCCACAGCGTGGGTTTCTGGAACAAGAATTCAACGGATAAGATAGGCATGGTGGCGCGCTCTTATAATCCCAGTACTTTATGAGGCTGAGGTGCATTAGGTTGTGAGTTCAAGGCAAGCCTGGGCTGAGCCCTTATCTTAAAAAAAAAAAAAAAGCGCAGGGTTTGGCTAATGAGCTCTTGCCCCTTCAGCAGTCTGTGAGGTTGTGTCTTGAAGGGACCTGAAAAGAACTGCTGCTCCTAAGATATGGCATGGTCTTGCCCTAAAGTTTCCCCGTGTCTCTCCCAGAAGGCTTCTCTACGCATCCCAAGATGGTTCTAATTCTCTGGTTCTGATTGCAGAGGACAGATGCCCCAGGATCCTGAAACAGTGTGACATCAGAACCCAGAGCTAGGGGCTGACAGTGACAGAGGAGAGGCAAGCCCGAGCCAGTTCCTGTATCTCCAGAGAGGAAGGTCTCAGCACCCTTCCTCACAGCTCGGCTGTCAGCTGGCCGGCCCCAGCTCCAGAGCAAAAGTGTTTCCATGCAGGAGGGAGGGAACCCCGCTCGCTCGGTGGGAGAAAGACGGAGCTGGTCCCCCCCCCCCCCCACGTGTCAGGGAACAAATTGGGCCAATTTGGTGTGATTAGTGAAGAATTCACATCTGGCCAGCAGAGGCCTCTCCCGGCCCGGCCCAGCCTGGCTCCTGCTCCCCATTACAAGCCATTTTCTCTGACGGCTCCATTTGTCTCTGGAGTGGGGGATTTGACAGCTTCCCTGGCCAGCCTGGGGGGCCTGGCTGTGAGTGAGAGGCCCAAGGCCAGGCTGCTCGCCCGCTGTGAGACCTGAAGCTGAGCAATGCCACATCCCCCGCGCGCGCGGGTCCAGACACCTGTCTGTCTCATCTCTGTGGTGCGTGCAAAGCACCCACAGGCAAACCTCGGGTGTACTCCACTGAGCTCTCCTGCCCGGGTCCCCCTTGGGTCACAGTTGGCTTCTCTCTTTGCAGCACAGCAGATAGTTACATTTTGAGATCGACAGAACCTCGGGTGTGGAAGAGGCAAGGGTCTGGTGTTTTCTGAAAGAAAGCAGCTGGGCACGCAGAGGGAGGGCTTGCTCCCACTTCCTCACCCCTCCTGCGCCCACACCCCTCCCACAATGCCTCTGATGCGGGGAAGGCTGCTGCACAGCTGGAAGGCTCACCCCAGAAATGGCTTCAAGGTAGTACAGGGGTGTGGCCTTCAAAGTCTAGGGTCTTCCTCCCCCAGCAGTGACCCCAGGTTGCTTGTGTCAAAGGCAATTTGGTGCTGTTTAAAGGAGTCCGACCTAGGGGTCACCTGGGTAAATCTCCTCCTTGGGGAATTACCACCAGATGGCAACCTGGGGCTGGCCTCCTCTAAGGTGCTGCCTAGTTGGCCAGGAGTCTCTGGGCTCTGCTCTCTCTCTCTCTCTCTCTCTCTCTCTCTCTCTCTCTCTGTGTGTGTGTGTTTGTGCGTGCACACACATGCACACGTGCACAGATGTGTATATACCTGTAAGGTCTACACGTATATACGTGTAGTGTGTATGTGGTGAGGTATGTATGCATCCACGTATATATGCACATTCATGTGTATGCGTGTGTGCTTGCACACATGTATATCGACAACAGTCCCTGGATGAGAAGTCTCACTGGATAATGCTGGAAGAGGCCCTAGCCCTCTATGCATCGGAGGGTGAACTGCCTTGTCGTGATGTCACAGCTCTGGTGCTCAAGCCAAGCAAGCATTCTGGGCCTCCAGCGTTTTTCACGGTCACACAGGCCTTGCAGAGTGGACAGACGTCTGCACCCTGTATCTCCAGGCTTCCAACTGCCTAGTCAAGTCAGCAGCTATTCCAGTTCACTTCAGAATGAAGAGTTGCCTAGGATGTGGATGTGAGCCTTTCAGTACGAAAGCTAGGGCAGTCTCAAGCAATCTGGGACAGCTGGTCACTGTCCCCTAAACCCACGCCTCAGAGGCCAGGCAGAGGGATGGAGGGAAAACCAGTTTTTTTGCCTTGCTGCCTGTTTAAAAAAATTTAATTACATGTATTTATCATGTATGTATGCACACGCATGTGGAGGTCAGAGGGCAGCTTGCTGGCCGTGGGTCTCTCCTTCCACTCTGTGGGGCCTGCGGATCAATCTCAGGTTGTTGGGCTTCTGCGGCAGGCGGGCATTTGTATCTCTGGTGTCACCCTGGGTCTTACCCAGTCCCTCCGTGGATGCAGCCTGGTGCTTTGTTCTTCTGTCCCTGGTCCACAGCTGTCCTTGGTTTTCAGGGTAATGCTTGGGATGCTGGAAGGATGTTCTTACTTGGGGCTGGGTGGTTTAGAACCGGGCTTGGGGTCGGTCCTAGTGGCCAGATTGCCCTGCTCTCCCCCCCCCAGGGAGGGCCCCCCCCCAGGCCGACCACGACCACCAGACCACCCACCTCTAATTAGCAGATGCACTTACAGGACACCCACTGTTTGGCTGCTGGGGCTATTATCCCATTTTAGAGATGGGATAACGGAGGTGGAGTCAGAGGCCCCAGGGCTGAGTCAGGGGAGAGAGAAGCAGGGTCTTCTGGCTGTTGACCCCTGCCTGAAAGTCCTCTGCTCTGAAAAAGCAGTCTGCTCTCTTCTCTCTCTCTCTCTCTCTCTCTCTCTCTCTCTCTCTCTCTCTCTCTCTCTCTCTCTCTCTCTTTATTGAGACAGGATCTCATATAGCCCAAGTCGGGCTCAGACTCACTCTGTAGCCAAGGCTGACCTTGAATACCTGATCTTCCTGCCTCCACCCCCAAATGCTGGGATTGCAAGCATATGCTACGCAGGCATTGGTGGACAACTTTTCTTGAGACTACGAGTAAGTTCTGTCCATAGCATCTGGCTATCTGCTGGTCCTTCTAGGAAGCCTATTGTGAACTCCATTCCCCCAGACAGGAAGAGGGGATAGACGGGGAGGAGGAGGAAGAGGAGAGGGAGGAGGAGGAGAGGGAGGAGGAGGTTACCCAGGCAGAATAGCAAAGGCAGAGAGGTCTTCAGAAAAATGTAGACATTAAACCCAACTTCAGCCTTTGTTTATATTGGCCTCCAGGAAAGGAAAATGGAGGAGAGGCAACTTAAACATGCTTTGAAAAGAGAGCCAGGCTGGGCGGTGGTGGCACACGCCTTTAGTCCCAGCACTTGGGAGGCAGAGGCAGGCAGATTTCTGAGTTTGAGGCCAGCCTGGCCTACAGAGTGAGTTCCAGGACATCCAGGGCTACACAGAGAAACCCTGTCTCAAAAAACCAAAAAAGAAAAGAAGAGAAGAGAAAAGAGAACCCTGATCCTGCGGCCTCACCTGCCTCTCTCTCTCCACAGCCTGACCTGTGCCTCTGCATGGACACAGCTTCTCTGACGTATGTCTCTGCATGGACACAGGACCCTTAGACACTACTAGAGAAACAGCAAGCTGGGCTGAGCTTGGCCTATCGCTGGAGCCAGAGTGGGTTCACAGAATCCATCTCTTCTAGTTTACTGTGGGTTGAGGACACTCAGGTGTGCACTAGGCAAGTGCTCTACTGCTGAGACCAGAAGCTGTAATCATAGGTCTGGGTCACTCAGCCCCTTTTTCTAGAGTGCTTACGTGGACAAGATGACCTCGAGCGAATTTGGGCTCCCAGGAGAAAGCCCAGAAACCTGCAGGAACTGGTGCTGGGCCCGGAGCTGTACTCTCTACAGAGATCCACCCTAGGAACTCTACTGCTCTACAAAGGCCCCTCTGCAATCCAGATGTTCTCCGGAGCCCCCTGGCCCCACTGGTGAAATACGGTATATCCTCTTAGGACACCTTGGCTTCCAATTTGGAACCCAGTCTCACCCAGTTTCTCCTGGAGAAGCCTCAGGAGGGGCACCCCGCCTGTTTACACCCTGTTGAAGTTTGCTTCAAGCCTAAGGCAACTTCCTGTTTGCACCAACAGGTCCAGAAGAGATCAAAGGCCAGAGCTGGTGAGTTCAGGGGCCAGGAATTGAGGATGGCCATCCAGCCACCGTGTCATGGGAGGGTGGCAGCAAAGGAAGGACATTGGGAACAGAACCCATCCCAGGGCCCTAGGCCTAGGCCTGGCTGGATTGATCTTGTGGCGACATCTCTCTGGAAACCCTGAACTTCCGGCCATGCCTAGTCTTTACTGGATCTGGGAGAGCGCACTGGCACCTTTCTGAGCTCTGACAGTGTCCTGGCTCTCCCAGATGTCCTGATCTCTCTCCTTTCACAGAGCCCCCTCCAGGCCCACGCCTTCAGCAACAAGGGCACCCCCACACCCCAACACACACTCCGCGGTGGACCAGCCCCCTGTTCCCCTCCTCCGCGGCGGGCGTGGCCGCAAGGCTGTCACTCACTGGGAGGAATGCAGACGGCAGGGCTGCCCTGTGGTCACGTCTCCGCCCCACAGGCGAGGTAGGCGCCCAGGTACCCAGCCTGTGGGCCTTGGGAGCTCGCCAAGCTGCTGATGAAAGGCGCTGCCAGATTAACCCTTTCTTGCCCGCACCCCCTCACTGCCGCCGCCGGCTGCTGGGTGGTCGCTGACCTGGAGGTGCACTAGGCATGGAGCCTGAATGGGCAGGCTAGGAGAGGCTTCAGCGTGCTGGAGTTGGGGAATCCCAGTGGCCGCAGATCCTCCCCCGACCCTACCCTGCTTCCTCGACCCCCACTCCCCACCCCACCCCACCCCGGCGCACAATTCTGCTCTGGGAACAGGCCTCCCAGTAACAGAAGGACTCTCCATTAAGCACAGCTGAAGAGAGCACAGGCAGAGTCCAGAAAGCTTTACATCCCTTTTCATTTTAAGAGCAGAGAGTCAGCTCAGCTGTTAGTGTAGTAACCGCCAATAGGCTTTCAGTTCCGAGTCCCCCACCCCTATCCCCAGGGTAGGGAATGACAGCCTGCATTGGAGGCTGGGGCAGTCAGCTCAGCAACCTCTATTCTGCCCCCAAGTGGATTCTCAGGCAGACACCTGGGCTGTACGCTAAAAGGGAGAGATTCTAGTTGGGGAGGGGTGGGGGGGGGAACAGGGGGGCTGGTGTTGGGTTCCTGTCATCCTGGCTCTGCCATTCTCCTGAGAAACAACCCCCTGGCCCCAGACCCCAGGCCAGTTTGGGGAGCTCTGAGCTAGGTGTGGTGTGAGGTAGGCTTAGACACTGCTGTCACACCTTTGTCAGCATCTGCCACCAGACTTTGGTAACCTGAGCATTTACTGAGTTGTGAACTCTGTGCGTGCGTGCGTGCGTGCGTGTGTGTGTGCGCGCGTGCATGCGTGTGTGTGTGTGTGTGTGTGTGTGTGTGTGTCTCTCTCTCTCTCTCTCTCTCTGTGTGTGTGTGTGTGTGTGTGTGTGTGTGTGTTGGAATGAGGGTATTCTGGAGTCCTGGGGTCTTTCTCCTGCTTTCTGGGTCTGGCTGCTGCGTCCCTCCTCAGTGTGGAGGGCTAGACCTTTGATTCTGAGGCCCTCATCCTTAGCCTATGTCCTGAAGCCAGGTCTTATTTGCCAAGTTGCTAGACCCAGCACACTGCCAGGTGGAGCCATGCTCACGGTCCACACCCCACCCAAAGCCTCCTCTCTTATTGTTCCGTTTAGAGTTCTAAGCGTCCAGGAGCAAGGGGAAGCCTTTTGTTCCAACTTGTGCACTGGAGTATGTGGTGGGCAGGTGAAGAGAACAAAGATCTTGGGGCTAAACCTTCTGAACCTCAAGTTCAGCAACTCCCCCGCCCCACCAACCCCTGCTCCACCCCCTACCTGCCAGAGAATCTCCCACAGATCACACCTCATTGTTAACCCTCACTGAAGTGGGCCACGGCCAGAGCGCCCCATCTCCTCTCTATCTATGAGGTGTTTAAAGGACAGAGCTAACAGTCCCCAGTCCTCTATGACTCTACTCCTTCCCCAGGGCCCCTAGGAGCCTCACATTCTGGGAGAGCTGAGGTACCCTGGAGAGGGATTTCCATGAGGCCTGGTGACATGGGTTTGGGTTTAGATAGAGCCTTTGTGCAGACACCAGAGAGAACGTTCTGATCTGTGTGTGGTTCACGGATAATACCCACCTCCAACACCGTGCCTTAGGTAGGTCAAGTTAGCCTGAAGGTGTCACCACCTCCAATATGGAGGGCCTATTGCCACTGGAAAATGGCAAGTTATTTATTACATAGGTTAGGTTTAAATTGGCCTCAAACTCAATAGGTAGCCAGAGCTGGCTCCAAGTTCACAACCCCCCTGCCTCTAGAGTGCTGGAATTATGGGCATGAGTTACTCATCCTGGCTTGCAAGTAATCCTCAGTATGCCTTCCCTGTCTCTCTCTACAGAAGCCACTGACACGGTTTCTGCAGCTCCTGCATTAGTCCTCGGTGAGAAGGTTTCCTGTTTCCCCCTCTCTCCTGACCTACTCCGGCCTGTTCTCACCAGTTCCTGAGATGATTGCAACAGTGGCTATTTCCCCCTAGCTCCAGGGAGCACCCCCCCATCCTCCCTTCCCTCCTCCGCACGGCACTAAGAGACATCCTAGAACACAGGTCGGAGCATGCACTCTTACACTCAGAAACCTTTGATGGCTCCTTGTTGCCGGCAGGATAAAGTCCCAGCATCGCTTGGCATTTACAGTCTGCCCTGATCTGATGCCAGCTTACCTTGCCAGCCTGGGTCCTCATCTTGCATCTCACTCCCCTCAACCCTGGCCACATCCTAGAGCTCCTCTTACCTCAGACCTGCTCTGTCTTCACGGCCGACCACCTTGGCACACCACACAGATGAGCTTGTTCCTGGCTTTTAGGGTGTTGTGGTGGAGGAGGATTAATCCCCTAATCCCGTAAATAAATATATCTTTACATACGCTCATAAGACCAGTCACTTGTTAGGAAGTCCAGGAGAAGCTAGGGACAGGGCACATTCAGGTGGGGTCTCAGAGAAGGCTTGGAAGCCCGAGAGCACCTTGTGGTAGAGGATTCAAGTTACCCCTTGGCTGCTGGGGGTGTGGGTGTGTGACCATACATGCGACTGACTATATCTTTCCGTCAGGTGGGAGTATCCATTTGTACCCTGTTTTCTTGACACGTCCGACCTAGCCTGGTTCTCATCTTTGAGACTTTTTGGAGCCTGACTGCGAGGCTTGGAGCAGTTGAGGGCAGAGATGATGACTTCTTCGTTCACCCCTAGAATGCCACCTTTGCACACAGTAGGCCTTTTACAGCAATCTTCGTCCTTCCAAAGTGCTAATGTGCCAACTCCAGTAAGCATTGTAACGACCTTCAGGCGGGAAGGCCTGTTCCACAAGTATGCCGCAGGGTTTGGCACAGAAGCACAGGATGGACGAGGGGTTAAGTCTCTTGGATAGTCCTGAAATTCTGTTCTTTCTCTATCCAAATGTGCCCTCTGCCAAACCTGTCCCTTCCCAGGCACCTTGGAAGAGTTTCTGAACATTGACTCAGATAGGTCATCCTTACCAGAATAAAGAGGGTCTTTTGGGATTCTAGGAGTCCTCGGGCTGGCAATTGGTGTCCCAGACACTCAGGGTACCCCCAACAGTCTGCTCTGCCAGCTGACTGGGGAAAAGAAAGTACTCCTTTTCCCATGACTGTTTCCTGCTGTAAACACACACACACACACACACACACACACACGCACGCACACGTACACGTACACATTCTGTACCTGATAACACAGAGGAATGGAGGGGCTGGAGGAGAGCTAGGAGGGGAGGCTCATCTGGGAATGACCTTGAACTAGAAACTGGTCTTGCCTCACCCAAGCTTCCCCTGAAATCACCAGACAATTTCCCAGGTTTTCCAGTTCTCAGTAGCTGCTCCTTCCCTCCCCAGGACTTTCCCATCAATGGGGAACTTGAATCAAGCAAAATGGAGAGACACTGGTGAAGCCATGGAGGTGAGAGACTGACATCTGAGGCCAGCCTAGCCCCTTCGGACCAGGTTCTGGGGGTTAGCTTCCCCTCCAGGGCTCCTTTGGTCTGACAGCCTTCCGCCTCCAGGAGTCGCGCCATAGTTTCCTGGTCTGAAGTTGTGGAATACTCCTCGTTCTGAGAACCTCCCAGGTTCCCGAGAGACACAGGACAAACCAGGACACAGTCCCTGCAGCGAGGGGCCCAGCAGTGTCCCCATCCCCCAGATCCCTTCCTCAGGGTGCCCTCACACCCTCTGGCCGTGGAGTTCAGACCTGTGGTGGGACTGGAGGGACAGGTGGCCAGCAGGTGGTGAGATCCAGGGAGGAGGAGTGTGCCTGGGGCCTGGGCAGGATGCCACCGGACCTTCCCAGCCATTCCACCTCCGCCCCATGACCTGATCACCCTAGCTCCTGCCAGCCACCATCACAGTCCCTAAGCAAAGGGTCATAACCAGGTCCCAGCTTCCGGGTAGCCATTCCCAGGAGGAGATCTGGCCTCTAGACACAAGGGGCATCTTGTGGGGTGTTAGTCACCGCTGTAACTGCCACTTCGTTAACCCTGACCTTGTGCTGCCTTATTTAATCCTGGCAGTTAAGTACTGGATGATCCTCATCTTACAGGTGGAGACACTGAGGACGCTTGGGGAGATGGAGTTAGGATACAGTGTCCCTTTGCAGCCTGTCCTGTGGAAGCTGTGGATGAGGCTCCTGGGGGGCTGGGGGAGGAGCCAACAGCAGACCCGAAGCTCTAAGGGCACTTGCTTTCAGTCTAAGGAGTTTGTCCCTGGAGTGAGAGAGAAGCTTGGCTGAGAGTGAGCTCAGCAGTTGGGGAGGGGGAGCAGACTCAGCAGGCACCTCCTTCCAGCTAGGGGACCCCTCTTTTCTCTCCTTCCCAAGCTGAGGAAGCAGGTGGGAGATGGAGGCTCCCTGATTAACCTAGGAAGAGAGCCTGCGCCCTGCTGTGGCAACCCAGATGCCCCCCCTATCTTGAGGCTGCCCTGTAGACCAGACTTCTCCTTGGAGCCGGATGCCTCTAAAGTACCAGCAGGGGCTTCACTTAAAAACCCAGAAAGATTAAGCTTTGCTCTCCAAGGCTTCTGTTCCCTGCTTGCCCCACCTCTGGCTTCTACCAGTTTCCCTTCCAAACACTCATTCAACCCCCAGACCACCTACAAACCACCCATTTACCCAGACCACACAGCTTCTCTGCCCAGCTCAGCTCCCCGGGGTAAGAGCCTCCCCACTCCCACCCCCACAGCCTGTGCCCCCAAGCCTAATTACCACCTTGGCACCTCCAGGGCAAGGGCAGGGGGGCATTGACCTCTGTTTATGCCTGGCATTCTCTAGGGCAAAGGAGGTTTGTTTTCCTCTGGATATCAAGGATCAGAAGCAAATTAGAGAGAGACCCTCAACTGGACCTCCGCTGGTTGGTCCCTCCCACTCGACAGCATGCCACCGCCTGGTTCCTGGTTCCAGGCTGTTGAGGCAGGGCTGGGAAGGAAGGCAAGATGGCGGAGGCTTGATGTTTGCTGCTCCATCCTTCTGGGCATGGTGAAGAGACAGAAAAAAGACCCGAGTCTGGTACTGCCCTGTAGGTGTGACACCAGGGGAAAACCCACACACAGACACACACGTGCACGCACACACACGCGCACATGCACCCCGGAAACCATCCCACTGATAGTGAAGGCCAGAGCTTGACTGTGCTGTGCCTTCAGGGCCCAGCTTCCCAGGTGGGTAGGATGAAACCACTCACTGTGGTCTCTGAACTCTCCCAGCTGAGAGCCCTAAACCCCAAAGGGGCACCTGAGAGAGGCCAAATGATAGGAAGAGGCCCTCCTTGCAAAGAACAGGGTGTACCAGGTAGAGGCTGTGGAGGGCAGGCGGTCTGAGACAGTAGGCGGTGCAGGGCGGGCCTGACATTGTCTCTCCAGGCGGGAGGCTGGGTTGAATATCGAGGCTGGGCTTAGGATGGCAGAAGTCAACAGCGGATCAGAGCTCAGGGTGTGCTCTGCTTCCCTGGCATTCGAGATAGAGCGCGGGAAGACACCTTTCCAAAGGCTTCTAAGCCAATGCCCTCTGTGGCATCTACCCTGACCTAGGTCTGCTCGGGGAGGGAAGGAACCAGGCCCCAAGTCCAATGTAAGCCTGGCTCACAGAGGTTGCTTGGGAAGTAGTCAATGAATCTAGAATGAGTAGGAGGGCTAAGGCAAGCAGATAGGAGCGCAGAGTCTGTGGCTCGGGCTGAGCGGGGAGGGAGGAAGGATGGCGGGGTAGGTGCCCGTGGGTTCACCCCCCCCCCAACACACCCGCACCCAGGCAGGGCTGAGCCAGGCTCAGGCCTTGGGGCTAGGGCCACCAGGGCTGGTCCAGGGCGGATGAGGTGGTCTCTGTGGGGGTCCCTCTCAGGATCCCTTCTTCCCCCATAATTACTTCTGATTAGCTTCACCACAACAGCCAGACTGGAAAGAGAGGGGTGTTTGGGACATGGGGGGGAGGAGAGGGGACAAGGTAGAACTGAACACTCAGGACAAGCCACAGCCCCCAGCTGAGCTCCCTCCCTGGACCAGCTGAGCACAGACACACACACACACACACACACACACACACACACACAGAGAGAGAGAGAGAGAGAGAGAGAGAGAGAGAGAGGAGCCCACTGGAAGATTCTGAAGGAGCTCCCATCTACACCACACAGGCTCAGGAACCACAGTAAGCCAAGGGATCAGGTCCCTGGGACAACTCAACCATGGCATTTAGCCAAAATGCCCCTTCATGGTGCCATGGTGGCAGAGCAGGTGGCAGAGCATCAGACAGAGGGACAGGGGACATGATGACTATTTCAGGCCAGAGGGGGTCTGGGGCCTGCACATACTCCCCTGGCCAGCAACTTAGAAAGTTCTTCCTGGTATCTAGCTATTATGTATGTGTGTTCCACACTGAGTGGAGAACCTTCAGACGGATGTCCTTGTCCTCCACCCGCTCTACTGGAGACACCCCATGCCAGAACCGTCTCTGCAAGGCTGGGGCCTCTAGCTTATGATGGTTGGTCGGATCTCTCTCCTCATTCCTCAGCAGGCTTAGCAGGTGCTAGCTCAAGCTATCCCAGTCTCCCAAAATCATATTCTGGTCGTGGTGGGAGAGAGAACTGCACACTACTGCTAGATGTGGGTTGAAGAACAGAATAATTAAAAATTAATTAATAAAATTATAATTAAAATAGCCAATTCATTGTTTTTATTAAAAGTCTTGCTGGGCAGGTAGTGCACACCTTTAATTCAAGAACTTAGGAAACAGGCAGATCTCTGCCCTTAAAGCTAGCCTGGTCTACAAGCATCCTAGTTTGGAATGCATAAGACCCTATCACAAACAAAACAAAACAATCTTATGTATCCAGGGTGCAATGGCTTACACACACACACACACACACACACACTGTTCAGGAGGCCAAGAGAAGAGGGCTGCAAAGTCAAAGCTAGCCTGAGCTACATAGGGAGCCTCTAGCTCTGAACCCAGAATTACAAGTTTAATAAACACACTGTGTCTTCCGCTTGCGAGTCCCCAGCCCTGTGGATCCTAATGGGATCCCTTTTTGCTGAGCTCCTAATCCAAAGAGAATCAACCCTGATCTCACATTTGCAGGGGAACTAACCTCTTCCTTATGACTTTCTCCCGCAAAAGGAGCAGCTGGTGGCCCTCATAGGTGGCAAAGCAGGGCTCCGTGGGCTAGGGTGGACTGCCTGGAGGAGGCGGCACTGAGGCTGGACCCCGGAGGATGCCGCCCCGGTGGCGCTCCCACGACCCGGGCAAGGCTGTCTGGGCGCCGTCTCCGGTCTCGGGGCCTGCGGTCGGGGCACAGCGGGGCCGCGTTTGAGCCGGTCAGCTCCCTGCGGAAATTACAGGGGCGCTCGGCACTGCGGTCGCGCCCCCCGGGGCAGCACCCGCTGGTTGGAGGCGTTTAAATTGAAAGCAGCTTTGGGGAGAGAGGGCGGGCGGGGGCCAGCGAGCCAGGGGAGGGGGCGCCGGGCACAGCGACCCCATTGTCTGTGCCCTCGGAGGGGCGGAATCTTGCGGTAAGCTCGGCGGCGCCCCCTCCGCGTGCGGGGTCCAGAACCACTCCCAGCCGGTTCCCATGGTGCCCAGCTCCTGGCAGGCTGCGACTTTGCCTCAGTCTCCACCTGGCCCCCACCTGGCACCAGCCCTGCACACCCCTTACTCTCCACACCCGAGCTTCCTCTGGTTCGGTTCCACTCCAAGGATGAATCGATCTGATCTGATCAGGTGTTCTTGGGTCATGGAAGGTCAGAAGACCTAGGACGGGAGCCCATTGCAAGGTTGTCACCTTTGGATTTATCTCTGCTTTTTTGGGTCCCAGGGTCTTCCATAAATGGGAGGATACTTCACCCTAAATGCTCCCTGTCTCTGGTCAATTTGAAGATAGTTTGACCCCATGCGTGGAACGGGATTCCAACAGGAGGGTGCTGTGGGCATCTGAGGGACAGTGCCCAGCTGCCACACCCTCCTGTGTGGGGGGCATGTTTGTAATCACAATACTAGGGAGCAGAGGTGAGAAGATCAAGAGGTCAAGGTCAGCCTTGGCTACAAGTTGGAGGCCAACCTGGGCTACAGGAGACTTATCTCCAAAAATAAATAAATAAATAAAAGAAAAGAAAAGAAAAAAGAAAAAAAGGGAAGAAGTGGAGGAGAAAAAGAAAAAAAGGTCCTTCTTCTTCTTTATACTCATAAGTAGGTGTGTGGGAGTAGTGCAAACCAACAGAGCAGAGGCTGGGCAATCCTGGTAAACTTCCTGGAAGAAGGAAATGTGGAGCCCAGCTAGGAAGGCTGAGTGATGTTCAAAGAAGACACTTTGAAGGTCAGGCTAGAGGCCGTTGTAAAACGAACAGGTCCTGCTGGAGTAACATGATTTGGAAAAAAGAGACAGTAGGTGGTGCCAGGCCCTGGTAGTCTCCTGAGCCCAGCAGGCTCCCCTGGGTGGCTTCCTAGTCCTTTTTCATAGGGCTCTGGACACCTAGAGGCTGTCCCTGGGCCCCTGGCACCAGGTGTGGAGAGCTGAGCCGGGGTTGTTGTTTCCTGGGTTTACAGCCACAGAAGTTGTTTGCCGGGTTGGGTGCCCAGGGACATACCCACTTGCTCCACATCTGGCAGAGCCACGTGCTTCTGCTCTGCCTTCGGGAGGCACCCAGCGGGTGGCAGGTACAGGAACAAAGACAGTGGAACCCGGTCCTTGTTGCGACCTGAGACCCACATGTGGTCACGAGGAGAGAGGCACCACCAACTGGATGAGGGGGGTTGTAAGGGGAACGATGACACGGCCTGGGGGGACCGAGTCATGGGACGGAAGCAGGCTGGGCCAGGAGTCCCCTCAGAGGTGTGGGGTTCAGAGCTTTTATCCCTCCCACCTCGGAACGCCCCTCCCTCCCTGAGTCCATATCCTATCTCCGAGAAGGCTTGGATCTGGGAGATGAGGCAAGATCTCCTCCAGTCACTCTTTAATGACCAGATTGGAAACTGAGCTCCGGGCTTGGCCTGATCCTCCTCCTCACCTCTTCCTCTGGGTCCTGAGTCCAGGCAAGAGACTCTGAGCTTGGGCAGCTGACGGGCATCCCTGTTGGGCTAGAGAAAGTAATACCATAGAAACAGGACGAGGGGTCCAGGCTAGGCATAGTGAGCACAGGGGTTCCCCTGTTCAGATTACTGGCCAGGCCATTTTTTCCCAGGGGGCTATCAGGAGGGATAGGAAACCCTCATCCCCACAGCCAACTAGCTCCAGGGCACTGTGCCTGTATATCCTATCCTTCCTATCCTCCACTTTGGGCTTTGGAAGAGCTCAGGGAATCTGCCCCTCGCCTCTCCTGGCCCTTCTCCTTAGAAGCCTGGATAATTCCTTTGCTGTGGGGCAGGCAGGGGAGAGTTGGGGTGGTACACTGACACTCTGAGGGTCTGAACATGTCCTAGATATCACACTCAGAGCTACTAGCTCCCAGGGCACCATCATACCGAGGCCAATGGCTCTCCATCAGCCCTTAAAATATTTCTTTCCTGTATCCTCCTCCCTTGCTTCATCAGAGAGCATGCAGGCTGCTTTCTTAAAATATTAATTAATTAATTTTTACCGTGTGTGTGCAGGAACACTTATAGAGGCACCAAAGAACACGTTTATGAGGTTGCTTCTCCACGTTTGCTCTTCTGTGGGCCCAGCTCAGGTTGAGCCCAGCTGGTACCACAAGCACCTTTGCCTGCTGAGCAGGCCATCTCCTGAGCCCCGCACAGGCTTCTTGCACAATTTTTTCTCCCTCTGCCTCTCCCTCTGTACCAGATTGTGCAGGGGAGGGAGTGTGTAGGCCACACAGTTGGGGACTTCAATGGCCTGTCCTGCCAGCTTCCCTCCTGGAGGAAGGCACAGCCCTGAAGTTGGGTCCTTTGCAGGCTCTGGTTTTTGTTTTTTGTTTGTTTGTTTTTTTGTCTTTTGAGACAGGGTTTCTCTGTATAGCACTGACTGTCCTGGAACTCACTGTAGACCAGGCTGACTTCGAACTCAGAAATCTGCCTGCCTCTGCCTCCGAGTGCTGGGATTAAAGGCGTGTGCCACCACCGCCCGGCTCTTTGCAGGCTCTGGACGCTGCCTGATGCTCTGGGTTCAACATCTGAGTGGATCCCATGGAACTCTGGGAAGGGATGCAGCTGGGCTGGACTAGAGTGAGGCTCGGTCACCCTCTGGGTTCATCCTCATGATCAAAATGCCCCAGAGCAGGTGCCACGGGCAGAACAGTCTGTCACAGAGAGTCCTTGTTGTCAGGAGCTCAAGCCTCGTTTGTCTAGAAAGGCCAGGCTGGAGGAGGAGGCCGGGGCTGAGGAGAAAGCCAGGTGCTCTGGGTGGCCTCTCGGGGCTGCTGTGGGTTGCAAGAAGGTAATGTTCCAATTCAGCCTCTCACACAAAAGCTGGTATTGGTGACACCAATAAGGTGTCATAGTGGCCTTATTGAGACCTATGTCTTGTTCCACAACTTTCCCGGATATCTGCCAGGAGCCATTGTGCCTGGCTATGGGATCCTGCTGTGAAATCATCCCCTTCCTTAAAAGATCTAAGGGCTTCCCTCCCACTGCTTCTCCCCTCTTCTGGTCCCTCCTCCCATTTGAGAGTAGCTCATTTGAGAGTAGTTCTGTGTAGCTCCTGGAACTCTGTAGACCAGGCTGGCCTTGAACTCACAGAGATCCACCTGCCTCTGCCTGAGCTGGAATTAAAGGTGTGTGAAGCCTCTTTTCAGAGACCCCTGCCATGCGGTAGCCTCAGCTTTCCTTGGAGCCTCTGCCATGATGTTGCCTCTCTGTCTGATCATGGCTTTATAATTCTTCTAATAACCTCTTTAATCCCCAGTAATTTGTCTCAGTGTCCTCTTGACCACCTGCCACACTCAAAATGTAGCAGCTGTCTAGTTCCAGAATCTAAGATCCTAACTAGGATGTGGTCCTTAAGTGCTGGGATGGCAGTGACCGCTGCCGCGACTGTCACGGTAACAGCTGCCCACCCAGCTCTCTGCCTACTCGGCCTTGAAGATAGGAAGGCATGGGAAGACAAATCCAACGCTGGACCCAGGTGAAGGCTGGCTGACTCCTCACAGGGGAGCAATGGAAACCACAGTCCCACACTCCACCCCTCCAGAAAAGTCTTCAGGACAGAGGAAGAAAGGGTCAGTCAAGATGGCTGGTGGGGGTTGGCCATTCTAGGGTATTAGGGTGCTCTGGGAGGAACATGCATTGTAAGTGGTGACTGGAGAGACTCAGGAGACAAAGAATGAGGAACAAGTCAGGTTTGGCGGCCTTCCCCTCCTCCACCAGCCTGGCTCAGACCCCAGGGCTCTTGCGTAGCTTTTGAGAGAGAAGATGCCTCTTGGGCCTCCTGGGCCGCACCTCTCCAGGCCTTAGCCCCCTGCCTCAGGCTGGAAGCCACTTTCAGCCACTGTCAGGCGGAACCCTGGGGAGGCCTTAGCAGCCCTCTCTGAGGACTGATTAAGAGCCAAACAGCTGGAGGCAAACATCTGCTCTTTCCCTAGGGAAGGCTGGGCCTTGTTCCACAAGTTAGCAGCTATCTGTCCCTGCTGAGGAGCCAGGCCTCCTCACACAGAGAGGAGACAAACACTTATGAGGCAAATCTTCAGTCAAGCGGCTATATCCACGTGTTGCTGAGGGCAAAGACTGTGACACGCGCAGGTGACACGCGCAGGTGCAGGCTTCCGAAGCCCCACAGAGGTCACAGTGAGCCATGGCTGTTGTCTGACTCTTGTTCTGGCTCTGTTCTGGCTTTAAGGTGCTGCTGGGAGTCTGGGCATGCTCTGTCTGCTACTTACAAAGGAGCTTGGGAGTCTGTGTGGGGGCAGGAGTATCCAGGAGGCAGGGTAGAAAGTGTGACTCCCAGCATCTGCCAGCCACCCCAGGGCAGGCCCTGCCATGATTTCTGATGGCCAGCCAGGTCATAGTCACTGTGGGCGTCAGGAAGCACAGAACAGCTTATGAGGTAGGTCCTATGGCCTTCGATTTCACAGGGAGAAAACTGGAGCTCAGGAAGGTAATATGGCTTAGTCATTGCTAAGCTATTGATACCCAGAACTTTCTCTTAAGCTCTCTACCAATCCCTTTGGTGGATGCAATTGCCGTCAGGTGATCCTGCATCCTCCTGATCAGGTCCAGGTGAGCTGGGCTGGAAGAGCAAACCCTCACCTGCCTGCCCTCTGACCTCTTGTCTCATCCCAGAAGGATTAACTCAGGGCACTGCTCCTCTAGGCCAGCTCTAGGCCAGTTTGCCCGGTCCAGGTGCAGGAGGCCGGCCAAGAAAGGTCAGAGGTCAAGTGGTGAGCCCAAGGTCCTCTGTACTCAATCCTGTCACCTAATGGTGTTCCACCACCTCCACCGTCAAAAGGAAATGTCTAATGTGATATCTGGTGATTGGAAAGTGAATCAAGTACAGGCTTCTGTAGGGAGGGCCTGGGGCAAACGACCTACCTTCTCTGGGCCTCATTGTGGGTCTCTATAAAGTGAAACATACCAGGCTTCTGGCTAATAACAGGATCAAGTTGGAAAGGATTGTCTGGACACCGGAGCGGTGCCTTGTGTCATTGTTCATGGAGAATCCAGAGGAGCTGTTTAAAAAGAGAGAGGTCTGGCAATGTGTCGGCAAATCTATAAAAAAGGACATGCTTGATAGGGGAAGTGTCTAGATTTCGGAGGAAGGGTGGATGGCTGGATGGGCTTCTAGGCGCCAGGCCTCCATCCCCACCCTCAACCCCAGGGAGGAGAACATTCCTCTCAGGTCTCCTTGTACCTCCAGGCGCCTGGGATCCTGGCCTGCACAGGAGCCCAGCCCACCTGGGAGCCCATAGGCCTCTACCTTTCCTATGAGTCAGGGCTGCTGGCTGGGCCAAGAGTTCCTGTGTATCCTTGTGAAGTATGAAGCCCCTCAGGGAGCTGTTTCTGAGGTCCCACTGGGACCTGTGAGAGACAGGTGGCTCAGCTGGAGTGGCTTTGAGGCTGAGGGGCAGAAGCCTGCGTGGGGGTGGGTTTGTGGGTTCGTGGCAACCACCCTACTTACTGCTATGTCACTAGCTGGCGGTCCTCCAGTCCCAGCCCCCAATAATGTATTTGCATGCCTGTGTTGGGGGTCCTGAGGAGGCACCTGGCAGAGTCACATCATTTCCCCCACCTGCATCTCCACCTCCATCCTGAGGCTCCAGAGGCAGGCTTCCTGTCCCTTGCCTCTGTCTGAAGTCATGGTCTGCACAGAGAAGTAAGCTTTAGTGAGACTCTGGTCCTCTGGTGTGATGGAGAGAAGCTGGAAGTGAAGGGGGGGGGGAGGTAACAGGCTTCTTAGGGGAGGAAAGACAGATGGCCTGGAGGGGAGGGCCAGGGTTGAGGTCCTGCCTTGGTGTGTAAGTTTCTCTGCATCCACCCCAGCCACTGGCCATTCACATCCACTTCTGAGATGGCCTCCTTCCCCAGCTGGCTGGAGCTATCCCATCACAAAATAGGCCCAAGAGACAAGCAGGGACCCTCTCCTAGTGCCACCACCCAGCTACCTTGCTGTAGATGTAGACTTCCCTTGCTCAAAAGCCTCCCATGACTCCACATGGCCTACGGGAAAAACACCCCTATTCCTTCAGATGTCGTTCAGTGACCTCCGCTCGTGGGCCCCAAGCTCTTACCCATATTATTACCTGATAAGCTCAGTTCTTCTATCCATCCTTGTCAACCATCTGTCTTAAGCCCAACTATGACATCCTTTGTAGGCTTAGAAACTGTCTCATCATTGATGGAGGCTGTGGCTGCTCCTGCTGCTGCTGACGGAGTGAACGGTGGCTGCCTTGATGACTGGGGCATGGCTTTTTGGGTCTATAGCACCCAGCAGCTGGAGCGTAGTAGTTGTTCAATAAACAGAAGCCAGAAGTTGATTGAGTCGATAGTAAGCCCTGGAGTTCAGCTTGGAGGACTTCCATCTTGCCGCTGTTTGCTAAAATCTCACCGATCCTCTGAAGTCATCTCAGTGCCTCTCGACCCTGACCCCTTCCCTGGGGCCTCCATCTGTGAGGTTAAGCCACTGTGACAAAATGTTCCTGTCGCCCTTGAGCCCCGTGACCTTCCCATGGCCCCGCCAGCCTTTTGAGGCTGAAGTTTTCCTCCACATTACTAGACTATTTTCAGTGTTGGGATGACCTCAAGGCTTTAAAATTGGCAGGAGTGGTGGTGAATTCCTGTAATTCCAGCACTCAGAAGGCTGAGGCAGGAGGATTGTGACTATAGGTCAGTCTGCATTATATATCAAGCTGACTGCAGCCTAGCATCATCCACTTGAATGGGTGTTCAGCCCAGTTCAGGGTCAGATCCACAGTATCAGCTTCTCAAGGGCCTGCAATCCCAGCCCTCAGGAGGCAGAGCAGGCCCACGTCTGTGAGTTTGAGGCCTGCCAGAACCACATGGTGAGACCCTATCTCAAATGGAACAGCAAGTAAAATAATATCTAGTGAAGCTTCCCGCTGTGTTGGAGTCTTTGGATGGGTCTCAAAGAGGCCCTGAACTCTTGTTGCTCCTGATACAAACAGTATTTTATTTTATTTTATTTACTTTGAGGTGGCTTCTAGGCCAGGCCGGTCTTAAGCTCTCTATAGAGCCAAGGATGACCTTCAACTTCTGTCCCTTCTGTCTCCACTTTCTGAGTACTTGTATTATAGGATTTCATCATCATATCCATCTTATATGGTGCTGGAGACCCAATTCTGGGCTTCGTCTTTGCTGGGTGAGCATTCTGCCCACTGAGTTATATCCCCAGACCCTTGAACAACTTGAACAAAAGACGGCCACAGTTGTCTTCCACTCATTCCCTCTGAATGTCTGTCACACAGGGAGAGGGCGGGCCCACCTCCTGACATCAGCAGGTCAGCCGCAGCCGCCAGGGTTCTGACTGACACTCCTGTCTCCCTTCTCAGAACAGAGAAGGGCTCCATAAACCAGAGAGCAGTCGCCACTGTACTGAAGAAGAGTCTGACACCCCTTCCCCCGCAGCTCTGTCTCCGTGCCCCCTGCTCTGGCCTCAGAACAAGGAGCAGAGTTTGGCTCTCTTCCTCCAGTCTCCCTCCTGGGGACCCCTGGCCTCATCTCAGAGGTCTTGCCCCTGCTGCTTGGAGAGCAGACTTTCAGCCCCCACAAGGCTCACCTGCTTGGCTTCTGTCCCGGTGGACACAGAGATGTTATCCCTAGGGAAATGGGCCTCAATGGGGGCATTGTTCCCTCCCTTTTCAGAGAAGGATCAGGGAGGGGACAAGGCAGAGACTGGGAATGTCCCAGGTACCACACAGGCCCGCTTTGTCCTCCTCCCCCTCTCCCTCTTCTCCTGCCCTCCTACCTGGCCAGCCCCCTCCCTTTCACCTACGTCTCCAGGCTTCCTCCACACCTTGGGGCAAAGCAGCTGCGGCAAGGGTGGGGCTCAGGGTGGCCCCGGGCAGTTGCGTGGGAGCAAGGTGTCCCCTCCACATGCCAGCTCCCTTAGGAGTTTGGCCTTCCCCTTGGCTAGGCTCAGCCTTGTCTACCCCCTTTGCCTGTGCGACACCTCTTCCTGGGAGACCTTGCCCTCAGGAAGCACCCTGCTGGTGATCACCTTACTCTGGGAGCACTTGGTCTTAGGAGAAGCATCTTGCCTGGAAAGAATAATGTCTGGGGAGATCCTGGCTGGGCAGTATCTGGGGGAGCATCCTATCTAAGGGGACCCTGCCTACAGCCATGAGCCATGAGCCGTTCTCTTTATGCACTGCTCAGACTCGGTTTCGTCCTGGCTTTTTTGGTCACCATCTCAGGATAGCCTGCTAGGAGGTTGGACAGGCTAAAGAGACAGAGATCAGTTCCCGCCATGTGTGGTGCCTGCACTTGTAATCCCCCAGTACTGGGGAGACCGAGGAAGGAGAAACCATTGAGTTTATGAGTTCAAGTCCTGCCTGGTTAATTTATCCAGAACCCCGGACTCAAATAAAGTAATGAAAAGATCACTTCCTACCAGCTGAGGCCAGAGCCAAAATTCCTGGAGCCAGGTGTGGGCTCAGCCAGCGGTTAGTCAGGTGACTCTCAGTAAGCTACTGTACCCTGGAGGTCTCACGGGTCTCCTGTGTAAAAGCACAGAGTCAGGCCATCTTCTCCGAGTTCTTCCCGGGCTCTGACCTTGGGGAGAACCGACTGTGTGGTTGCTTCTTGGAAGGGGAAGCTGGGATACAGAGAGACATAGACTACCCCGACCCTGCTCCGACCTCCTGCCTGAGCTTTGTCCCCAGAGTGAGGGACAACCAAAGAAGACGAATGGAAGCAAGCCTGCCACAGGTGGCACTGATCTGATTCAGATCCAGTTTCTGCCCTCGTGGCCCCCAGGCCCCTCACACCTGCCGAGTCCCTTTGTCCCTTAGGCTGGGAGCACTGGCTTTCTTTCATCCCCTCCTTTTCCATTCATGCCTTAAGCCAGGGCGCCGCCTCCTGCCTCCTGGCTGGGTACCACCTTGACGAGGCGGCTGCAGGCTGGCCCCACCTGGGCAGCACCCAGAGGGCTCTGTTGCCCCCTCCTCCTCTTCTGGAAAGGTTGTGGTGAAGGGAGATGGCGTGTTCAGGAGGAAGGCACAGTTGTTCTACTCCTTAACACAATCGTCAGTTTGGAGGATCTGGGTTTTTGCTGATGAAGGTAGAAATTTAAGGAAGGCGGCTCGAAGAAGGAACGTTTTGTCTGGTGGATTTGATTCACCGCTTAAGCCCAGCTAGGGAGGGGCGTGCTTAACTACTGGCCCAATGGTTAAAAAGCACTTTCTGCTTGCTGCTCTTCAGAAGACCTGAGTTTGGTTCCCAGAGGCCATGTTGGACAGCCTACAACTGTCTGGCGCTCTACTCTTCTGGCCTCTGTGGACACCCACACACGTGCAAATAACTACTCCTTTTGCCACCGCCATAGTTAAAAATATGATAAATATCCTTTAAAAAATAGACTTGATGGAGAATGTCTAAGCAGACCCTGCCCTTCCTTTCAGGACCAGCCAGAGAGAGCTACCATCCATCCATCCATCCATCCATCCATCCATCCAGGGGGTATATACAGATAGGAGACTCTGTAGGGGATCTACTGTAAGTATAGAAAACATAGTGCTAAGCCATCAAAATCAAGCTCCCCTTGCCTTTGCAGAGGCTATGCTCTTGAGGAGACAAATCAAAACCAATAGATAAGAGCCAGGCATAATGGCACACGCCTTTAGTCCCAACTCTCAGGAGACAGAGGCAGGTAGGTCTCTCTGAGTCCATGGCCAGCCTGGTCTACAAATCAAGTTCCAGTACAGCCACAGTTACATAGAAACCCTATCTTGAGGAAAAAACAAACAAACTAAACATCAACAACAAAAATCAATAGACAGGGTACGCATGGTTATGACAACTGAGGCACAAAACTAAGGTAGATAAAGGGGCAGGAAGTGATGGAGAGAAATATTTGATCAGGAGCTCAGTCCACCTTCCCTGGAAGGTCATAGAAGCAGAGAGCCTGGTGGAGAGCTGGGGGGAGATTTCTCAGGCAGTGGAAAGTGCAAAGGCCCTGGGATGGCAGAGGTGGGAGGGTTTGCTGTGTTTAAGAATGTGGAGGAGTCCACTGGGACTTGAGTGGAACGAGACAAGAGAGGGTGCAGATGAGCCTGCACTCAGAGTTTACAGGGCCTTGTAGACCACGGTTATGGCTTTCAGTTTGATGATAAGTACGATGGGTAAGGAAAATAGTCAGGTGCCCCTCCTTTGGGAACCTGGAAGGCCTAAGTCTCTTGCTTACTGCCTCTCAGGCCTACGAATATGGCATGAGTTGTTTGGGGATAGGATAAACCTAGGTCCGTCCATCCATCCATCCATCCATCCATCCATCCATCCATCCATCCATCATCTGAAAATATTCTACTCTCCTCCACTCAGGGCAGCGAACACTCGCTAGCCAGGTGGTCTCAGGAAGGTGACTTAACCCCTTATCTGTGAGGAGGGACTGGTTACCATAGCTTCTTCCTTTGGACTCCTGTTAAGGTTAAACAAGGTCTTGTGTCCCTTCTTGGTGCTGGGCACATGATACAGAGAGTTGCTCCGTGGATGCTGGACGAACTCATGCATATGTGAGTCCTACGCCCTTCTGCGCAGAGCAGAAAGTCTGACTGGTACCCCCACTTCTCTGGGGAGCCTTTCCAAAGGGTACCCCCCCCCCTGCACTGTGACCTCCCAGCTTCCCTGTGCTTGCCCAGATCTTTGCCCGACTGCTTCACACCAGCTCTCAGCTCAGAGTATGATTTCGGAGCCTGTAGAACTATCTCGCTGGGCTTCTATGTCCGCTGGGGCTGTTCGCTCCGTGCCCTCGGCAGAATGGCGGGCATCCGTTCGGAGCCGTGAGAACTGAGGACGCAAAGGCCCTGAGACAGACAAAAACTTCTAGGGAGTGAAACCTGGAGGAGTCCCAGGCTTTGAAGCCCCGAGGACTTGGAGAGAAAGGTATATTGAGCAAGCCCTAGCTCTAGCCTGGCCTTGATGTAGATTGTTAAGTCACTTCCTGTGCCTGTGCCTCAGTTTCTGGATCTGGGAAAGGGGGCAGTAACACTCGGAAGGTTAGGCATTTGCATGAGGCTCCTGCCTCCTTGAGGAATGTGATCCTCAGGCTGTGGCAGCCAGCCGGTGAGGAGACAGGACGAGATAGGAAACATGCTGCCTCTCCGAGGTGTTTGCTCTGCTCCAGACCCAGGGATGGAGTTGGGCAGGGCCCCAGCAACAGTACCCAGTGTAGGTGTACTTTTGTATGGAGTGAGTTTCTGGAGTTTCTCTGGATTCAACATGAAACAGAAAAGACTAAGAGGTCCAGACTACCCCACTGCTTGGTTCCCATTTCTAGAGTGGTTCTTAGCATGTAGCACGTTCTTAGTGCTTTCCGTGTCAGGCCCCTCAAGGAAATCAAAGACACACGGGGACACCCACAAGATGTCAAGTCAAGCAGGTGGATTTCTGAGTTCCAGGCCAGTCTGGTCTACAGAGCAAGTTCCAGGACAGCCAGGGCTACACAGAGAAACCTTGTCTCGGAAAAAAAAAAACAAACAAACAAAACAAAAAACAAAAACAAACAAACAAACAGAAAGATGTCAAGTCAAGGGGCGCATCTTCACTAGAAGAGTGTTTTCCTATCCTGTGTGAGGCCCTGGCTTCTATATCCAGAACTGCCCATACCAAAAGTTGTTTCCTGTTATTTGGTGAGGGCAAGCCTCAGAAAGGTAAATCAGAAGAGGTGCTTCGGAAAGCTTAAGGAGCAGAGATACGAGTGATTGACCCAAAGTTACACAGCAGGTAAGCTGTAAAAGAAGGCCACTTCCCTGGGGTTCTTTTTTGCTTCTCACGAGATTAGCTTCTCTCCCTCCTCCTCTTTTTCCTCCTCCTCCCCCTCTTCCCCTTCCTCCCTCTCCTCCTCCTCCCCCTCTTCCTCCTCTTCCTCCTTCTCTTCCTCCCCCTCCTCCTCTCCCTCCTCTTCCTCCTTCTCCCCCTCTTCCTCCTCTTCCCCCTCCCTCTCCTTTTGTTCCTTCTTCACACTCCTCCTCTCCTCTCTCTATCCCTCCTCTCCCCCTCTTCTCTCTCTTCAGGGAAATCAATCATCTGGGTCCATCCTGGAATCCCCGGCCCCTGCCCACCATCTTCCCCAACATGGGGGCCCTTCAATATGCAGCTGCAGAAGCAGGCAGGCTGGCTTTGGACTGGCAGGTACAGAACCAGAGGTGGCCTAGCCTGTGAGGGGGAGAGATGGCGCATCTGATGAAGGACAACCCCCCCCCCCCCCCACACACACACACCTAGGGCTCCTCTATGCACCCCCCGTCACAGGCTTTCCCTGATGAAGGACAACCCCCCCCCCCCACACACACACCTAGGGCTCCTCTATGCCCCCCCCCCCCCCCCCCGTCACAGGCTTTCTGATGCTGCCTAGGATAAGCCAGGCCTCAGCCCACGCGAAACTCCTCACACACACCTCCAGCTCCAGGCGGTCCCCTCGACCTTGTCAGGAGCTGGCCCTGTGCCTAGGTCCCAGCCCAGGGTGCTGGGTGGCAGCGAGGGGCGGGCGGGAGGCTCCGCGTGCTTCAGTATTTATTTATTTGTAGGTCCGGCGGCTTACACATTCCAGGCTCTGATTACCCCTGGGGGCCGGGAGGAGGGACACACTGCTGCCGCCTGGGCCTTTGATGTTGGAGAGGCGAGATGGCCAAGATGCAGAGGAGTCCCTGCTTCTCTGGGGTGTGTGTGCTTGTTGGGGAGCCCTGGTGATGTCACCTCTACAAGACAAGGATGATAGGCTCATGGCCAGGCCCAGGGGAAATAGAAGAGGTCAGAAAGCGAGAAAAGAGGAGACAGCCCTCTCTTGGGAGGGCTGCTTGGCTCATAGCCCGGATGCCCCTGCTAGGGTTGTAGTCACAGCTGAGGTTTCGGAAACCTATGCGTGCTCCAGAATAAAGGGAGAAGCCATCCAAGTCTCATGACAAAGAACCAGCGTCCACCCCACGGAGAGGCCCCACCCCACCGAGAGGCCCGGAGACCTGAAGTGTAACATAACCGCTCCCCCAACTGAGGTCAATGTTAAGGAGTCAGGGACACAGAGGGAGAGCCACTCATAATCACTGAGGCTGTCAGTGAACCTTCTTGGCTCTCTAGTGGATGCCACGAGTGATGTGGAGGGCTTGCCCATGAGTGTGGGGGATGAATGAATGAATGAGTGAATGAGTGAGTGAGTGAGTGAGTGAATGAATGAACAAGTAAATGAATGAATGAGTGAATGGAAATGTTGACACAGATGAGAGGCAGGAAGATGGTGTGAAAAGAACCCTCACCACAGGGGTGAATGGGTTAAAAAAAAAAGACACAGAAAATGACAACCAGGTATGTGCTGGGATGAGACACAGGAAGGAGGAGGAAGAGGAGGAGGAGAAGGAGGAGGAGGAGGAGGAGGAGGAAAAACAGGAGGAAAAGGAGGAGGAAGCCAGCTGAAGCCACTGGGAGCCAACCAACCATTCTTTTTATTTCTAGCTGGGTACAATTTCAAAAGCTGCAAATGTGAAATAGTACGGAATGGCCTCACGGCTCCACCCGGATGATAGCCATCTCTCTGGTCTTGTTGTTTACTTTTCATTGTTGTTGTTTGGGCACAGCCTTACTGAGCTCGGGCTGGCCTTGAACTCCTGACTCTCCTGCCTCCATCTCCCAGGTGCTGGGATTAGAATGTGCACTGCCACACCTCTCTCGTGTTCTCTCTCTCTCGTGTTCTCTTTCTCTCTCTCTCTCTCTCTCTCTCTCTCACACACACACACACACACACTCTTATTTTACTCTTGGTGTGTGTGTGTGTGTGTGTTACTAGGGATAGAGCAGGCACCCTCTCCTGAACAATTCAAGGGTCACCCTCAACGTTTCCTTGTATATGTCCCAGGAACAGGGCTGTTCTCTTCCCTAGCCGCAGTGTAGCTATCTGTCTCACCATTTCGCTTTGATGACAGAATTTCATTTAAAGAATCTATTCTTCACAACCATATCTAGTTTTTACACTTAACCTACTATGGTCTTTTGGTTGGTTGGTTGTTTAAAATTTTTATTATGTGTGGGGTGTGCGTTCTGCATGTAGGTATGCACACGAGTGCAGATGCCCTTGGAGGTCAGAGGCAATAGTCCCCTGGAGCTGGAGTTGCAGCAGTTTCGAGTCACTTGACATAGGTGCTGGGAATTGAACTTTGGTCCTCTATCTGAGAAGCTCTTAACCTCCGAGCCATCTCCCCAGCCTCAGGTTGGTTTCTTTTTTAGATGAAGTCTCGCTTGTATAGCCTTGGCTGGCCTGGGACTCTCTATGAAGACGAAAAGTTTGCCTTCAACTCCCTGTGACGCTCCTGCTTCTGCTTCTGAGTGGGGAAATTAAACACATGTGCTACTATGTATGTTTTGTGTGTGTGTGTGTGTGTGTGTGTGTGTGTGTGTGTGTGTGGTTGCTTGCATATCACATGTGTAGAAGCTAGAGATCAACTTTGTGGAGTTAATTTCCAGGACTGAACTCAGGTTGTAACAGAACATTTGCACTGTAGGCCGGCAGGCATCTCAGAGCCCCTAATAGAGTTTTGTTTTTTTTACAAGATTTACCCCTGAGATTCATAAGGATTCATGTGGGATGACAGTGACAACTCTCCAGGGATACAGGGACATGAGAGGTGGACACTGACTAGGACAGAGGGTAGTATGCATAGAGAAATTGTCCCAAGTCCCCAGCAGACTGGTGAGTGTTCACAACTTAACAGGGCAAGGGCTCATCCTAGCTCTGGATCCCTTAACTAACCAATATAAGAGCTCCCCTCTCCCTCCTCCAGCCCCACTCTGAAGGTGCTCCCCTCCCTCCTCCAGCCCCTATTCTGAAAGTGCTCTAATGTCTGCAATCTCCTGACAGCTGTCTACGAAGCAGACAGAAGTCTGTGTGTGCCAAGTTGCCCAGACCAGGGCCTGCTGTGTCCCCAGTACTTGTATACTGGGGGGTGGAGGCAGGGAGGGCAGGAAGAATCCATGTCACTTGTTCCAGATGCTGCAGCTGGTGAGCCCTAGGCTTAATGGGGCCAGTGGGAAAGTGGTCTCCCAGTCACGGCCTCTGCAACTCATGACAGGCAGAGACTTTACCCACAGTTCCCCCGGGCCCCTGAAACCTTCTCTGCCCTCTGAGACTGCCTCTGGAAACATCCCCTTTTACCCTTCTGAAGAGTTCTAGTCCTTTCTCTACACTAACATTCTGGCTAGAGAGGGGGCCCAGTAGGGCTCTCTCTGCCCATGCTCCTGGCCCAAGCTTCAGAGCCCAGAACCCAGTAGATACCAAAAATAATTGTTCACTTATTTTGTCTGACGGCCAAATCCAGTCACCCCCAAGCTTCTCCCTGGGAACATATAGAAGGATCTGGAAAACAGAAGGTGCACAATGGGAGTGACAGGGCATGTTCTCGGCTCCTGCTCGAGGACCAGTGGGTAGAGGGCTTGATACTGAGAAGGACCTCTCCCTATGTCTGGTGTATCATGGATGGTTCCTGGGCCCACCTGTGCGGAGACAGCAAGTAGGATGTCAGAGACAACTTGCTGACCCTCACAGGCCCTCTTGGGCCTCCCGGGCCCATCCAAGCCTCTACCCATCAGGCGTGGGTGGCTGAACTGTGGTTGGTTGGCTCAAGTCTACATCACCGTCTTCGCCAACCCGGCCAAAGGTACCCCATACAGATGCTCGGTCTGGGACAGTGTCCAGACCTTGGTCCCCAAGGTCCTCCCACCCCTGCTGGACAGTGGCCTCTCCCAGTGACTCAGTCCTGACGTAGTGGGGCAAGCGGAAAGGCCATGGGTGGAGGAGGTGGCGGCTCCCTCCCTCTTGTCCTCACTTCCCTGGTCTCAGTCCCCATAAACTCCTCTCTTGACATGCCTGTCCTCTCCCATGAGCCTCTGGGCTGGCAGTGATTGCCTTTGTCTGTGGCAATGGGCCTTGTGTGCGCTTTACTGTGGGTCAATGGACACAAGGAGTGAAGTTCTTCTTGCATAAGAATCTAGATCTATATGTTGTTTCCACAAGAACATATGCTGGTGAGGAGATGGGCCGAGCTCCTTCCTCAGCCCTTTTGTAGGCTCCTCAGTTCAACTCCACAGCTGTCTGTGGCCCAGATTCTGGTTCCTCTGGCCTGCCCCCTGCCCCCCCAGAGCCCCTGTAAGTGTGTGACCCCAACTCTTTATCTCCGAATTGGAAAGGCTCCCTGGTTCTCCCACCTTCTCCCTGTAGGCCAGGCACCCTAAGCCTCCAGCTCTGCCCTGCCCACACCCTGCCCAGTGGCCCCCTCCTCCACCCACTTCAAAGCCCAGAGCTGGCAGCTGCTAATTACACGCCCCCCACCCCCCTCGCTCGTTAAGTGTCATTAACCCCAGTTTACAAATGAGGAAACTGAGCTGGGAAGGCAAAGGACGTCACCCCCCTTTATCCCCACCAGGGGTTCCTAAGCCAGGGCTGGCACAAGGTTAGGGGGACCCTGCCAAGACTCCCCTTCCTAGGAGGATTTGGGGGGCTCAGTGTCCTGTCTCAGCTCCCACTTCCTGCCTTTTCCAACCCTCCTCCTTTCCTTGTCTCTCCTGATAGTGTGGGGGATCCCCTGGCTTTGTAGGGTAGCATAGAGCTTCTCAGAAATCACACACAGCAAAATGCAAATCGGGCCCCCAATTACTGTAGAGTCAGGGCGGTGGCACGGGGGTAATGAGACTTGGGAGTGCAGGGACCCCCGCCCTCCTGTGCATCTGCTCGCCAGAGGCCCTCGATGGGAAGGTGTTGGTGATGCGAGTCCTGAGTGGGGCTGGGGGAAGGCAGGGTGGGAGCAGCGCTGACTCTGAGGAGACTCCGGAGGGCTCTGAGCTGATGCTGTCAGCTGGCCGGCCCTGCCCTGGGGACTAGAGAAGCCCTGACTGTCAGCCCTCCGTGGGAAGGCGTCCCTCTGTGGCTGGGAGTTGAGCCAGCTGCTTGACCTTGCTTGACTCAGCTGACTGGGACTCAGAGGTCTGTGAGAGCCCTAGAATGTCCCCCAAACAAAGAAGAACAATGGTCTTTTACAGAGAAACTGAGGGAGGGGTGGCATTTGTTCAACAGGGATCTTATAGTACAGAGGGGGGAAAAAAAACCCCAAAACCGGAAGACTAGAGTGTAAGGAGAGGGGCAGATGCAGAGAAAATGCATTGGCACGAAGCTGCCTCTCAAAGTCCTGGCCTCTCACAAAAATCCCTTCCCTCCTCTCCTTCCCATTCCTCCTCCCTTTTGACTGCGTTTCAGGTGACCCAGGCTTCCAAACTCACCAAGTACCTGAAGGTGACCTTGAATTTCTCATTTTCTTGTCTCTACCTTCCAAGTGCTTTGATTATAGCAAATGTGACCGTGTCTGGTTTGTGTGGTACTGGGATTCAAACCCAGGGCTTTGGAGCTGCCAGGCAAACACTCTGCTAACAGAGTCCTTCTCATGACAAATGTCTTTTGTATGGACAGACCCATGACAAAGGGGACCTACTAACCTGACCATTGTTTTTTGTTTTGTTTTGCTCTCCTGAGTCCCTGAATGTGTTGGGACTGCAGCTGTAGCCTGAGGTATAGAAGACAGACTTGAAGAACTCTGGACCTCCATGGGGCAGGGCTGTGATCTCAGCAGCTAGTTGGTACCCCTAAAGGCATTCTGCCCTGTCCAATCTCCACTCCAGGATGGAGGGATGTCTCTGGCAAGCACCCCTGAGGGTCCCCCCCCCCTCCACACTGTTCTCAGTGTGGAATGAAAGGACCGTGGACTTCATCTGTCATCATAGGAAGATCCCACATCCGGGGAAGCTGGCAGTGACATCACTTGCAGCTTTGGACCAGGTGTGCAGCCGGTGATTGTTGTCCCTGCTCCCTGCAGCTGTACAGGTCTTGCTGAGATCTGGGGTAGGGGAGGCCTGTGGAGGGTACAGAGAGGAAGGGGGCCAGAACCTAGAGTCTTCCTCCCACCTACCGATCCTTCTGTCCCATGCTGGCTTCTTAGCTTTTTCAGGACAAGATCAGTCTCTTTGAAGTCCATGTGGTCTGGTGACTCATTCTAAGGGATCTGAGGAGGCTGAAGTGTCTGGGAAGGACTCCATAGAAGGTCAGGTATATGATGCCAGCAGATAGCAGGAAGATGCTCTACCCTTTTTGAACCCCCTCTCTCGACTCCGGTGGTTTCCACAGTGTGAAGGTGCTTTGTTTGCTGTGGAATCGGTAGTAAGCAGATCTCCTGTGGGTCTATCCAGAGTTGATTACTGTGAGGGTTCCTTGCTGCTTATAGGCCTAGGACCTAGGTCTGTGTCTCCTCCCGTAGAGGAAATCCTCACAGAGCCCCTGCTGCTGACCAGAATCCCTCCTTCCTCCACACCTTCAGGATTGAGCTCGTATGTTCCCTGGGAACTGGCTGCTGTGCCTTGTTTTCCTGTGTCTGAGCTCCTAGCCACCTCTCCATGGAGCTTTAGACAGACTCATCTCCTTGGGAACAAGAGGATAGAGGTAGAGGCCTGAGCTTTGCAGGCCTCTGTACCTTTCTCAGCTACCCCTACTCCAGGAAATTGTAGAATGTTCCCGACCCCCAAGCAGGTGCAGTCTGGACAGGGCTCACAAGGAAGCCTTTGTTCCCATCAAAACGTTGGTGTTACTGGTTCAAGGTGAGGTACTTTCCCTTCCTGAGCCTCAGTGACCCCAGGCTCCAAAGAACCTTCTGGATTGAACAGTACAACAAATGCTCAAAAGTGAATTTAGTCCCTGGGAGAGCCCTGCACCTCTGCAGCGGTGCATCGATGGCCCCCTGTGCCAGTCTGTACAAACCACTTCTTAACCTCTGCCTCTTTAACCTCTGGTCTCATCTCTTTGCTGGAGCGATGACCAGAGACCCTGGTTTGTCTTTGTGGTCAGTCCTCTCACCTGGCACAGAGCTGGACCCATCACATAGCGCATGCCCTGTGAGAGCTCACTGGGATGAAATGACCAAGAAGAGTTGGGAGGGACCCTGGCACCCAGGAGTGTGCAGGGGGACAGGCTCACTGGGAAGTAGAAGGGACAAAAGTGGAAGGAACTAAGTCCAATTGAAAGGTAAAAAGGGGTTCCAGACAGGGTGACTGTGGCCAAGGTCACATGGAAGTTGGTGGCAGAGCTCCGTCTTGAAGCCCTGACTCATCCACATTCCGAGATGGCAGGCTAGCAGGAAAGGTTTAAAAGCAAAGAGATGAAGCCTGGTCCGGGGAGTTTGGGTCTATGGAGAAAGCCTCCAGGGCCATTCTGGACTGGGTGAGACTGACTACCCTGGGACAGGGACAAGCAATGCAACCCAGAAGCCCCTGAGTGACTCCAACCGTGTGACCCAGGAAGAAAACCAAAGTCATAGAGGGTCTTTCCGAGCCAGGCTCCCTCAGGAACTGAGGTTCAAGGTCACTCTTCCTGATGATCTCTCGGTTCTCCTCTCTGAAGGCATGGGTCTAGCATCGGGTCACTATGACCCCTACAGGGGGTTAAAGAACCTACCCACAGCATGCACACAGGGCAGAGCTGAGAGCAGGAGCTGAGGCTGAGGGATGGCTTTGGAGCTGCTAAGGCTGGGAACCCCTTCTTTTTCACGAGTCTGCCATTTTGACAGCATGACTTTGGGCAGAGCCCCTGCTGAGAGGAGATCCATCAACTGAGTTGTGAAACAGGAATGGAGGACAATGACTCGCAACCTAAGTGGATGTAGGGGCACTGAGGCACAGAAAGCAGATGCATGAGGGAGGGGAGGTCTCAGAAACTTGCGTGGACAAAGAGGAGACTGGGGCGTGGGAAGAGAAGGTAGTCTGGTACCTACTTTAGCCAGATCTCACTTCCCAAGCTCTGCCCACCCAACTCTGCCCAATGTCACCTTGCAACCTGCACTGGAGAACAGTGGGCCTTGGGTGTTGCTTGAGGTTAAGAAGCTAGCTGGCAGCTTGGGAGAGACTTGAAGGAGAGACAATGAGAAGTCAGGGAACCTTCTAGTCCTGAGGCCAGAGGGTCTGAGGGAGGTTATAGAGGATGGTCATTCCTCACCGAACAAAAGGAAGAGTGGCAGGGGTGCAGGGTTCAGCTTCGGACCTGGGGCCGGAGCTGGAGCTGGCTACATCCGGCCCCCCTGCTCATCCTTGGTTTTGTTCTTGGCTAGCCTGGCTCCCAGCTCTCCCCAAGCCAGCAGCCTCAGCAAGAGCCTGGAGTGCAGGGTGCCGCACTGCTGTGAGATTCGCAGGAGCCTTGGAGGGGGTTGGTGGGAGACTGCCAGGCGCCGCTTAATAGGATTTTAATTATACAGCTCTAGTAAGAATTTTTTCCCCCCTGGGCTTGGGCCCTCACAGGCACCTCCATTTCTACCTCAGCATCTTCCCAGCCCAGGCGGCCCACTCTCCCAGGCCCCCCGCTGGCAGCCCTCACCCACGGAGGGGGGACTCTGGCCTATCTCCTAGAGGCTCAGGGAGGGCCTGGCATCTGCCTCCCAGCAATCTTGGGCTCCCAGGGAGCGCCTTGTTTAGGGAACTGCTCCTGGGAGATCTACATCCCGGGACTCCTTGGTGGCCAGAACTGGGTGTGACAGCCACTCAGCAACCTGATGGCCTTGGTGCTCATTTTTCCAGGGTGATTCTGCTCCACGCCAGGCCCTTTTGCGATGATTGTCTCATGTGACGCTTGCAACTCGGGGAGGCAAGCCAGGCAGATGGGAGCGATAGGCTCCATTTTACGGATGAGGAAACTGAGGCCGCAAGAGTGAGTGGCTTGCTCAAGGACACAATGAGTAAGGAGTCGGGCCTGCCAACCGACTCCTCCAAGTTCCACGTCCTACCCTTAGCCTGCACCACCACTGTGCTCCACATCCCTAGTCAGAAGGAACTGGGTCCGTGTACAGGCCTTGCTTTAGAAAACACGCATTTCAGCCCAGCATAGGGTTCCCAACCTTTAATCCTAGCACTTGGGAGGGGGAGGCAGGAGAATCAGGAGTTGATGGAGATTGTTTTAAGCTACTTAGTGAACCCAGTTTGGTCTATACAAGACCTTGTCTCAAGCAGGGGAGGGGAAAAGCAGAGAAGAGGGGAAGGGAGGAGAGAAGAGAGAAGGAAAAGAGAAATCAAGTCCCTCGTTCCCTGTTTGGAACACGAAATACCTTCTCTCTTCAGTCTGAGTCAGGCCCCTTTATTTATGCCGTCACAGCGCCTGAGAGTGACTGCTGTACCTCAGTCACACCGTGCTGCACAGGCTGGTGATTGGTAAACCTGTCATTAGCCTGGCATGTCCTTGACCCACCAGGACAGACCTTCCTGGTGCCCAGTGGCCAGGCTGTACCTGTCCGGTGACCTGCTTGAATGCCGTTGGTCTCTTGGCGTCCTTGCCAGGCAGTGTCAACAGTCTCGCACAGCAGTGTGACCGACTTTCTCAGCAGGGGCACTTTGAGTAAGACAGGCCTTTGGTGTGTGTGCTTACTAGTGTTTTTGTTTGTTTGTTTGTTTGTTTAACATTATTATTTTTGTTTTAGACATACATAAAAGTTTCAGAGAATTTTCATATGCCCACCACCGTCTCTCCTGTTTTTGCATACTGTATTGGTCTATATCATTTGTCTCAGCTAAGAAGCACACTTTGGCACACTATTAACTAACTTTAATATTTCATTTGAGCTATACCATTATTATACTTGTAAATGCCATGAGAAACACAAGGATACACTTTTTTTTAACTTTAATTTTATTTTATGTGTATGGCTGTTTTGCCTGTGTGTATGTTAGCATGCCATGTCTGTCCAGATTCCCTTTACTGGAAGAAGAGACGGCTGTGAGCTGCCATGTGGTTGCTGGGGACTTAACCTGTGTCCTCTGGAAGAGCAGCCAGCGCTCTTAACTGCTGAGCCATCTCTCCAGCCCCTATGGATATATTATATGAGGTTCAACAGTAAAGAAAAAATATGTAAGGCAGTATAGATCCCCTTTCATCCCCTTCTGCCAAGTCTCTCCTGCCTACGGATAATTTTTCTGTCTTGGGCTACCAGATTGTGGGTCTCTGGCTGTAGCAGCCAGTACCTTGGGTCAACCTTCAGCTGCAACAGGAAGATACCATTCTTGCCTTCCCCTGGTGGGACCCACCCAGCCGACCCTGTACTCAGTTCACACACTATGCTTCCTCACACAGTCCCTGCTGCCCAGAAGCCACCCCTCCTAGCCAGCCGTCCATGTTTCTGTCCCTTGCTGGGTGCTGACAGGGATACCCCTACTTGCCCCACAGCTCTGAGGTGGCTGCGACCCCAGACACAGAGTGGTAGAGCAAGCGGGAGGGAACAGAAGACTGTAGAGTCTGCTGTTGGGAGCTACAGTCTGTGTGAGAGATGCTCACGTATCTCAGCATGGACCCTGAAGGACTTTGGCCAGACCTAACCGGATGTGTGTGGAGTGTGTGCACATGTGCACGTGCGCGCATGCGTGCAGCGTCTCTGGACGGACCTTCAGCCCATCTCTGCTGGATGGGGCTTTGTGCTTTTTAGCTACAGCAGAGGCATGCTCAAATAGGCCGAGCCTCAGCCTCAACAACAGGAGGAGGTCTTTAGCTCTTTCTGCCTCACCCATCAAGCCTTCCTCGGAGAGCCCTAGAGGGCAACTGTGAGCTGTCTCTGGAGTCTTCCCGGTTCACCACCTTATGGTGTACTTCCTACCACCTGGGCTCACACAGCAGCGCCACACCCCTGCTACCAGCGCTTCTCTTGGGTCCATTACAACGATCTCATTCCGTACTCCCCCCCCCCGGAAGTAGACTGAGGCCAGGAGAGGGCAGTGCCTTGGTGGATAATCCATCCACCCAGGGAGACCGGCACTGGCCACTCATCCTCATCTTGTCCATCTTTGCCTCTGCCATTCCCAGGCAAAGGAGGGAGGGTGACTGAAGACCCCGTCTGCTCTCCCTGGCCGTGTGTGTCCTCCCACCTGTCAAGCTGTCCCCTTGGGTGCGAAGCCCAGGAGCAAAGGACAACGGGGGTGGGTCTCAAGCTTTGGGTATTTGTGACACTGTGAGGGACCCTGGTCTCCAGCTGCTGTGGGGCCCTAAGCCCAGGAGAAGCTGTGGAGCTGGCTGGTGGGGGATGGGCCCAGCATCGTGGCCGGCTGCCGTGGCACGAGATGAAAGGCCAAGAGTGGGGCTGTTGGCAGACGGACAGGCGGGCCGAGTGGAGGCGTGGGGTGGGGGAGGGGAGATAACCATCTGCAAGGCCTGCCAGGTGTAGACACGGAGTTTGGAGGACGCCCGGGTGGAGTTTTAGCCCTTGGGATCAGGGCAAAGAGCTTGAACTTGGAAGCGCTCTCTGTGAGGTCATCTTGTCCAGCCTGAAAAGCCTTGAGGCACTGGGCCACAAACCAAGCAGGCCCTTTCTGGGGATGGCTTCTGAGGCTGGGTGCCCCTTTCTGGCACCAACAGGTCTCCACTTAGCCCCATTCCCTAGTAGTGCCTCCTGAGGTCTAACTCAGAGCCTGGCCTCTCCATTTACAGGCGCAGCACTCCAGGAGGGGCTCCTCTCTTGTTAGTACCTCGCTTGGAGTGCTTGAGGCTGGGTCCATCTCGGGTACTTCTCTGACACTGCGTTCTTCTGATTTTAGTATTATTGGCAGACATTCCACCTTAGTCCCAGCCTTGGAGGGAAGGGTACAGACTCTTGTGCTTAATCTCTCTACCCCATCACCACCCCCTTCTTGTCCTTGTTGTCTAGCCCAGGATTTTTTCGAGACAGGGTTTCTCTGTCTAGCCCTGGCTGTCCTGGCGCTTACTCTGTAGACCAGACTGGCCTCGAACTCAGAAATCCATCTGCCTCTGCCTCCCAAGTGCTGGGATTACAGGCATGGGCCACCACTGCCCGGCTGAGGCCTTACCTTTTTTCACAGGGGAGACTTCCTCAGTTTCTCTCTGTCTCTCTCTGTCTCTCTGTCTGTCTCTCTCTTTGCTTGGAGTCCTTCAGTGCAGTGTTGCCCTGTCACACGTGAACACACAGAACCAGCTTCTATCAAAGAGCCCCCAGCAGTCAGACTGGCCAGACCCTGGGATGCTGTGTACCACACAATTCTTAGCTCTAAACATCTGCCCTTGGGACTAACACAGACAGAGCCCCAGTCAAGGGCTTCTTACTCTTAAGTTTTTAATATGTGAAAAGAAACCCTGCCTCCACACCAGAGTGAATGTGGAATTTACACAAGTGCTGGGGTGGTCGCTGATGGGATGCCTGTCTCTCCTGTGAGGTCTGTACACAGTGCTTTGTGGTCCGTACACAGTGCAAGAAAGAGGTGATAGGAGTGCCAAGCCTTTCACACGACAGCACACAGCAGGCGGTTTTGTGTCTTGTTTTTGTTTTTAAGACAAGATCGCAGGAATCTTGGGCAGGCCTTAAATTGCCCATGTTACTGAGGAGAACCCAGAACTTCCAACCCTTCTGTCTCTTATGTCCTGAGTGCTGGGATCACAGGTGTGCACTGCCACACCCGGTTTTATATGGTGCTGGGTACTGAACCCACGGCCTGTGGATGCTAGGCAAATGTAAGCTATATTCCAAGATCCTGGGTTGTTGTTGTTGTTATTTAAAAATAAAACATGTTCTCCCATAACTGAATTCTCTAGTATAGGGTTAGAGGTGGAGTTCAGGGGTAGTATGTGTGTCCTAGGTTCACTTTCTGGTGGTTTAAAAAAAAAAGTAGAAAGAAAATGCTTGTCCAGCATCTTTAAGACTTCTGGGTTCTTTAATCTCAGCCCTCAAGTGGCAGAGGCAGGCAGATCTCTTGAGTTCGAGGCCAGCTTGGTCCACAGAATGAGTTTTAGGACAGCCAGGGCTACACAGAGAAACTCTTGTCTTGAAAAACCACTAAAATATTGGTAAAGCCATAATTCTTGTATAGCTAAATATTTATGTGATTAAATATTCTGAATTAGCCCTTCCTGTATATGAGAATTCAGAAGTCTCCATCAACGAAGCAGAGAACCCTTATGAAGACACTGAATCTGTTGGCGCCATGATCTTGAACTTTCTGCCCTTCAGAAAACACTGAGAAATGTTTATCCTTTACAAATGTTTAAAGAATTCTAATTTAACATAAACTATAACTAATAAACATAAAATTAATTTGACTAAATATAAAAATATTTAATCAAATCCATAATTGTAATTATAATCATGTTCATCTAATTATATGGGAGATATTTTTACAAAACGTAATGCTTTGAGCTGGGCAGGGTGGCACATGCCTGTAGTGCTGTCATTGGGAGGACCAGGCTGATCTGTATAATAACCTTCAGGTCTGCCAGACCTACATAGTGGACTCTGTCTCAGATAACAAGCAAATGAGGCCAGAGAGATGGCTCGGTGGGTAAAGATGCTGCTTCCCAGCCTGACAACCGCTTGAGCTAGATCTATGGGACCAACATGGTGAAAGGAAAAAACCCTCCTCCTCCTCTTCTCCCTCTTCCTCTTCTCCCCTTCCCCCTCTCCCTTTCCCTTCCTTCTCTTCCTCCCCTCCTCCTCCTCCTCCTCTTCTTTTGATGGTTGAAAAAGTCAGTGGACTCTGTTTCTTCTGAGGTGTTGGGCTCAGGAGTTCTTGGTTTCTTGATGGGGCGGGTCCGTTTCCTCTTCACCACCACAGGCTTCTGGCTTTGCAGGATGGCACTGGCCCCGCGGATGGCCGCCATGCTCAGGACGGTACTTGGTCTTTCGGATCACGTGACTGATGCTGTTGCAGGGAGCCCGGGCATTCTTGCTGATGGTGGTCCTCACGTAAGAAGCGGCAGGTTTTCGCTGACTGGCTCTGCATTCCATAACCACCATGGCCCCTTTGTCATCAGCCGCGGGCTCCACTCCCACGGTCTTGTGGTGAATTAGCCTGTTGGAGCGGAAGGAGTCGCGGGGCTGCAGATTACTGGGCTCCGTGCTGTAGGTCTTCTTATTCCTCTTGGTCAAGAAATGAGCGGTTCCGAACAACCATCCATTGCAGATGTGAGGCCATGGCGGCGGCGGCTACCTCCCCCTATAGTGGCCGGGAGGTGGAAAGAGGAAAAGCCCACTTCTGACCTCCACTCTGCGCTGTGACACACACACACACACACACACACACACACACACACACGCACTATCCCACACGCAATAGATAAAATGTAAAATAATAATAATAAAATGTAAAAATAAATTAACTTACTAAAGAAAAGGCTTGTAACTGTGGTGTTTAGTATCCATCGAATTGACAAGCATAAAGCTTCCTGAAAGTTTCACACTTCCCTCTGCCCTTCATGTCACACAGATCAAGAGCTCCGTGTGGTGTCGTTCAGTAGAGCAAACCAATTCCCACCTGCCACGTGCATTCATTCTGAACACTTTGCTAATCTGTGGGGACTCTGGGACTCACAGAAACAAAACCATGCCTGTTTAACACTACCGGCAATTTTATTTTATTTTGCAAATGCTGAAATGGAATCCAGCCATCTTGTTTTTGTTGTTTATTGAGACAGGGTTTCTCTGAGTAGCCCTGGCTGTCCTGGAACTCACTCTATTGATCTGGCCTCAGACTCAAAGATCTGAGTGCAGCTCTGTCCTGGGAGCTGAGACGAAGGGCTTGTGCGACCATCCCCCAGTTTGTTTTACACAACCAAAAAGCTTCTGTTGTCATGAAGGCGGGTAGGAAAATTTTGTCTTATTTATTGATTTCTGAGTCCCACACCCAGAAACATCTCTCTTTACATTTATTTATTATGTGTGTGTTTATATGTGTGCATGTGCGTGCTATGGTACACATGTGGAGCTCAGAGGACTATTTATGGAAGCTGGTTCTCTTTTCCTGATACATGGATTCCAGGGACCAGACTTGGGTCGTCTGGCTCAGTGGTAAGTGCCTTTACCTGCTAAGCTAACTCATCCACCCTACTCAGTCTTTATACGTTTTTAATCATTTGTTTTGCTTTTTGATTTTTGAGATAAGATTTCACCTTGTAGTTACTGCTGGCTTGAATCTTGCTATATAGACCAGAATGGCCTCAGACTCAGAAATCCACCTGACTCTCCTTTGATAGTCCTGGGGCTAAAGATGTGGTCCACCAAGTCCAACATTTTTCTTTTCTTTTCTTAAATTGATCTTATTTACTTATTTTATTTATTTTTTGAGACAGGATCTTACTTATCCCAGGCAGTTCTCAAACTTATTATGTGGCTAAGGATAACAGTGAACTTCAGATCTTCCTGCTTCTACACCCCAGATGCTAGGATTACATGCAGGTCCTGCTATAACCACCATCAGTACATACTTCATTTAACCATTCATTCATTCATTCATTCATTCATTTATTCATTCACTCATTCATTTTTATGATAGGATCTTGCCATGTAGCCCCAGGTGACTGCAAACTCATGATCTTCCTGCCTCTGCCTCTCAAGTGCTGGAATCCCAGGCATGTGCTACCACATGGAGCTTATTTAGCACTTTATTATCTCAGTGTGTGGTCTCCCCCCCCAACCTTCATTTGAGCCCCACATACTTTGGAGATGGACTGCCATATTGCTTTCCCTTGCCTGCTGGGCCCCTTGGCATGATCCTAAAAGGTCTTTCCCACCCGACTTCTCCCTGAACCGTCTTCATCCCACCGTAGACCCGGAGGCCTCTCAGGAAACACAGACATCTTGCGTTGTTAGCTCAGCCTGACATTCCTTACTATTCCCTGGGCACCGGGTAACACACACCAACTTCTGCTCCCCCTAACCCACCGCACCTCTCCGGGCTCTGGCAAGCAGCAGGTACTTCCCACATGCTCACTATGTGAAAGGAGTTGTTTTGTCATAGAGCAAGGTTTGCAGGTGTAAACTGGCCTTCTGGGCAGGAATTGGTGGTAGAGGAGGAGCCTCTGTGGGGATCAGCTCTCAGTGCTGGCCAATAGTCTGAACCTGTGGGCTGAGGACGTGGACTTTGCCAAGGGCCTGGACCAATTGCCATCTCTAAGGATGGTGACTGGTAGCCAGGAGCTCATTGAGGGCAGAAGGAAGAGGGGACTCCTGCAGAAAACACGGGCTTGGTCTTGCCGCTTTGGGAAAAGGTGTGTGTGTGTGTGGGGGGGGGGGGAGCAGGAGGCTGGCAGGTAGCCAAAGAGGTAGGGGCGACATGGTAGACTGAAGATGGACAAGCTGAGGAAGCTGACAGGATCACTACAGTCTTTAGCTCCCGCAGCAGAGTTGGGGCCGATGGATCATGAGCGGTGCCTTGCTTTCTCAGACTTGCTGCCGCCCTGGATCTCAGGTCATTTAAACTTCTACAAAACTTCTGGAAACTTCTTTTACTCATGACCTCTTTCACCTGGGAAATTGTTAACATAATCCTGGCTGTATAAAATAGGAATACAACTAAAAAGTTAGCAATAATAAGCCATAAAGACATTTTGGTGGTGGTGGGGGTGGGGAGGGCTGGGAAGATGGCTGAGCTGCTAAGAGTACTTGATATTATTCCAAACTGGTCCAGCACTCACATGACGGCTCACAACCACCTACAACCCCAGTTCCAAGGAAGCTGATTCCCTCTTCTGGTCTCTGTAGACATCAGGCACAGTGCATACACAAACCACCCATATACATAAAATAAATATGTTTAAAGGCAGTGATAGGACCTGCCTTTAACCTCAGCACGCAGGAGGCAGAGGCAGGTAGATTTCTGAGTTTGACGCCAGCCTGGTCTACAGAGGGAGTTCCAGGAAAGTAAGATCTAGACAGGGAAACTTAAAAAAAAATATGTGGGGTGGGGGCGTGCCGGAGAGATGGCTCAGCGGTTAAGGGCACTGACAGCTCTTTCAGGGGACTTGGGTTTAATTCTCAACACCCACCTGGCAGCTCACAACTGTTTGCAACTCCAGCTCCAGGTCTCTGACATGCTCACACAGACAAAACACCAATGAACATAAAATAAAAATAAATTACTAAAAGGGGGTAATAAATAAATAAATAAATAAATAAATATATTTTTAGAAGGATTAAAGAAAAAATTATTTTAAATAATCCTTTACATACATATAATTTTGACGTTTCCTAACAGCAAACTTGTATCTGCATACTAATGAGATGAAGTGCTTATTTAGTTTTACATAATTGAATCATGGGGGTGGAGAGATGGCTCTGTGGGTAAACTGCTAGCAGCAGCGGAAGAGGAAGGAGACCACTGGCTCCCAGAGGCAGTCCTGTGGGGAGCTGGAGAGGCAGTTCAGTGAGCACTTGCTTTTGTAAAGGAACAGAGTTTGGTTCCCAGCACTCATATTGGGCAGCTAACAACCACCTGTAACTTTAGCTCCAGAGGATCTGAGACCCTCTTCTGGACTCTTAAACATCTCTACTTAAACATCTACCCCCCCACCCCACCGCACCCCCATCCCATCCCCTCCCCGGTCACACATAGCTATACCTAGTTACAAATAAAGTAAATCTGGCCTGGAGAGTGGGCTCCTCAGTTAAGAACACATTTTTGCTATCCCAGAAGACCTGGGTTGGATTCCCAGCACACATATGGCCAGTAACAGGCACCAGACAAACATGAGGTGCACAGACACACATGCAGGCAAAACACTCATACATGTAAAATAATAAAATAAATAAATATTAAAAAAAAAGAAAAGAGAATGAAAACAGGTTTTTAAGCAGCTGTCCTTTGACCACTACATTTGTGTCATGATATCGGGGCTTTATGCACCTACACACCACACACACGAATCATGATAAATAATTAAATGTTGACTGCTTATTTTATACTGCAGGATATAGAGTATCCGCAACAGTGTTTAGAGTTGATTGACATTTTTTATAACATTTAGTGAAGAGAATGTTGCATAAGTATATAGCACAAAATGCCAAAAGCATTCATTTGTTTGCAAGACAAGGTTTCTCCGTGTAGCCCTGGCTGTCCTGAAACTTGCCGTGCAGATGAAGCTACAGACTGTGGTGAGCTACAATGTGGGGGCTGGGAATTGAACCCAGGTTCTAAGAACAACCTGTACTCTTAACTGTTAAGTTATCTTCCCTAAACTTTTCTTTAGGGACAAGGTCTTACTATGTCTCCTGGCCTCCCTGGAACTAGCTATTTAAACCATGCTGGACTTAAACTCACAGAGATCTACCCGTCTCTGCCTCCCAAGATTAAAGGCATGCATCAGCACTCCTGGCCTTGAATCTTTCTTTTGGTGGTGGGTCAGGCAGGAGGATGGGGAGGGGTTCAAGACAGGGTCTCTGTGTAGCCTTGGCTGTCCTGGAACTTACTCTGTAGACAAGGCTGGCCTCAAACTCACAGAGATCCACCTGCCTCAGCCTCCTGAGCACTGGGATTAAAGACGTGCCCCACTGCTGCCCTTGAATAATTTTTTTATTCATGCTCAGGAAACAGCTAAGCTCAAACACTGTACTGGATGGTTCTGGGTGTCAACTTGACATAAGCTGGAGTTATCACAGAGAAAGGAGTCTCCCTTGAGGAAATGCCTCCATGAGATCCAGCTGTAAGGCATTTTTTTCAATTAGTGGTCAAGGGTGGGAAGGCCCATTGTGGGTGGTGCCATCTCTGGGCTGGTGGTCCTGGGTTCTATAAGAGAGCAGGCTGAGCAAGCCAGGGGAAGCAAGCCAGTAAGAAACATCCCTCCATGGCCTCTGCATCAGCTCCTGCTCCCTGACCTGCTTGAGTTCCAGTCCTGACTTCCTTTGGTGATGAACAGCAGTGTGGAAGTGTAAGCTGAATAAACCCTTTCCTCCCCAGCTTGCTTCTTGGTCATGATGTTTTGTGCAGGAATAGAAACCCTAACTAAGACAAACAGCAATCATTTTTTTACTATTATTACTTTTACTTTTTTAAAGTCCAGCCATTGCCTCCCCTCCTGGTCCCCCCTCCCACAGTTCCTCACCCCATTCCTCCTCCCCATCTCCAAGAGGATGTTCCCCTCCAAGGCTTCCCCACTCCCTAGGGCCTTAAGACTCTAGAGGGTTGGGCACATCTCCTCCCACTGAGGCACATGCTCTGCTCTATTCATAGCGGCCTTATTTGTGATAGCCAGAAGCTGGAAACAACTCAGATGTCCCACAAATGAAGAATGGATGCAGAAAATGTGGCTCATTTACACAATGGAATATTATTCAACTATTAAGGCTGAGGACAGCATATGCCCGTAATCCCAGCCCTCTGTAATCCCAGGCAGAGGCAGGTGGATTTCTCAGTTTGAGGCCAGCCTGGTCTACAGAGTGAGTTCCAGGACAGCCAGGGCTATACAAAGAAACCCTGTCTCAAACAAAAACAAAAACAAAAACAAAAAACAAAAAACAAAAAACAAAAAACAAAAAACAAAAAAACAAAAACAAACAAAAACCAAAACCAAATCCAAATCCAAAAATCCAAAAACCAAAAACCAAAAAAAAAAAAAAACCAAAACAAACAAACAAACAAACAAACAAAACAGATGAAGACATCATGAGTTTTGCAGGTAAATGAATGGAACTAAAAACTACCATCTCAGGATGGAAGGAAACTCAGACCCAAAGGGACATGCATGGTATGTAATCGCTGATAAGTGGATATTACCAAAAAGTACAGAATACCTAGGATACAATCCACAGAACTCAAGAAGGTTAACAAGCCAAAGGGCCCAAGTGAGGATGCTTCGATCCCACTTCGGAGGAAGAAGGAAGCAATCACAGGGTGGGAGAGGGAGGGATCTGGGTGAGAGAGGGGAGATGGAGGAGAAAGGGGGAACCTGATCAGGTATGGGGGGGGGACAGAAGTGAAGCCCTGTGGGCCACCAGAATAAATGGAAATATACAACCTCAGGGGGTAAGAGGTGGAGGGGGGCTCTAGAATATACAAGAGACTTAGGAGGTGAGAGACTCTCAGGACTCAAAGGGAGGGACCTTAGATGAAATGCCCAACAGTGGGGAGAGGAAACCTTTAGAATCTACCTCCAATAGAAAGACAGGACATCAAGTGGAAGGATGGGGTCGCTATCCCACAGTCAAAAATACTGACCCAGAAATGTTCCTATCTAAAAGAACTGCAGGAACAAAAATGGAGAAGAGACTGAGGGAAAGGTGGTCCAGTGACTGGCCCAACTTGGGATCTGTCTCAAGGGGGAGGCTCCAAGGTCTGACACTATTACTGATGCTATGGTGTGCTTACAGACGGGAGCCTAGCATGGTGGTCCTCCAAGAGGCCCAACAAGCAGCTGACTGAGACGGACACAGATACTTACATCCAACCATTGGACTGAAGTCAGGGACCCCTGTGGTTGAATTAGGGAAAGATTGGAAGAAGCCGAGGAGGAGGGCGACCCCCTAGGAAGACCAGCAGTCTCAACTCACCCAGACCCTTGAGATCTCTCAGACACTGAGGCACCAACCAGGCAGCAGTGTACAGGAGCTGATCGGAGGCCCCAGACACATACACAGCAAAGGACTGCCAGATCAAACAGCAATCTTAATAATCAAACATTCTAACATCACAATCCGAAGAGATAGCAACTTGATAATCACATACTGAAGCATGATGCTAAGAAAACGTTTAAAGTTTTGCTTTGTTTTGTTATTTGTTTATTAGTCAAGCCATCTTGTTTCTTTCTGTAAGAGTAGAAAACAGACCACACACGCACACACACACACACACACACATACACCCCGTTCTAAACATACAGCATGTGGTCCAGGCAGTGTCCGCTGACATTCTGTGCTGTGGTGGTGGATCACTGAGCTAAATCCTAAATGTGTGTTCAAAACCAAGGCTGCAGTGAAGCTGTGTGCACACAGGTGTGTGCAGGCACATGCACACAGAAGGTAAGATTAAACATTTTGTTCTTGTAGGCCTGTTCAGTGAGAGGATGGGACAACTGTACGGCTGACTGGGGCTCTGATTTTCACAGGGTAGGGACACCTGTGTAGGAAGACACCATGAGCCAGCTTCCTTCCTTCCTTCCTTCCTTCCTTCCTTCCTTCCTTCCTTCCTTCCTTCTTCCTTCCTTCCTTCCTTCCTTCCTTCCTTCCTTCCTTCCTTCCTTCCTTCCTTCCTTTTGAGACAGGGTTTCTTCGTATAGCTCCGGCTGTCCTGGAACTCACTCTGTAGACCAGGCTGGCCTTGAACTCAGAAATCCACCTGCCTCTGCCTCCCAAGTGCTGGGATTAAAGGTGTGCGCCACCACTGCCTGGCTTTCTTTCTTTCTTTCTTTCTTTCTTTCTTTCTTTCTTTCTTTCTTTCTTTCTTTCTTTCTTTCTTTCTTTCTTTCTTTCTTTCTTTCTTTCTTTCTTTCTTTCTCTCTCTCTCTCTCTCTCTCTTTCTTTCTTTCTTTCTTTCTCTTTCTTTCTTCATTCCTTCCTTCCCTCCCTCCCTCCCCCCCCCCTCTCTCTCTCTCTCTCTCTTTCTTTCGAGGGTGTTGGATCCTCTGGACCTGGAGTTATAGACAAGTGTGGGTGTTGGGAATTGAACCTGCATCCTCTGCAAGAGCAACCAATGCTCTTACCCACGGAGCCATCTCTCCGGTCCACGGTCTTATATACCTGTCTATCAAGTTCTCTGCATTGTACTCCACTGTACACACATTTTTGAGACAAGGACAAACATTTTGAGACAAGGTCTCCCTGAGGCTAGCCTTAAATGTACTTTATGGTTGAAGGTGACCTTGAACCCCTGATCTTCCTACTTTTACTGCTTAGCTTACTTAGATGCTGAGCTTACACATGCACTACTATGGCTAGTTCATGCACTGATGGAAATCCAGACTTGTGCTGTGTGTGCCAGGCAAGCAGTCTACCAAACTGAGCTACATCCCAGACCAAGTAGTAGACATATTATTGTAAAGAAGCCAATCTCCATTAATCTTGTCCAGGGTCCTTTTGCTACTGTCCAGGCAGAACCAGACCCCAGGACTTGGCGCCCAGTGTTCTTGCGCAGGGTTTACCCCTTCATCACATGTGAGAGCCAGTCGCCGCAGCATAGTTAGACGTCTAATAGGATATTGCTGGCTCTAAGACCGGGTACTTCCATCCAGACACTCGTACACCTTTGGGATTCTCCGTGAATGTCCATCTGCTCCAGTTCTCGGCCTCCGCCGCTGACCTCACCCTCCTCCCACCATCTGCGGGCTCAGCTGTCACCCAGAACCCCTCTACCCGCACCACCTTGTCCCTGCAGCTCCTGCCTTGAGGCGCAGAAACAGCTCCTTGGGCACCATCCGCGCGTGCGCGTTTGCGCATTTCTCCAGCTAGGTGCTGCAGTTATTGTCCTGGTGCAGGAGGGCGAGGGGGCGGCCTGTGGGCGTCGTGACGCCGGGCTGTCTGCCCCGCTCCTCCCCTTGTTATTACCTCTCCTCCAGGCTCCCATTAGCCAGCCTGCCCCAGAGGCCTGCGTAGCCCTGCGCTCCTCCTGGGCTCCTCGGCACCTTTGTTCCTTAATTATCACTGGGGAGCCCCGCTCACCTGCCTGCCACTTTCTAAGAAGCTGTCTGGCTCCCCTTCGCCGCCCTGCACCCTAGGACCTAAGCCCCTACACTCCTGGGGTTGGGGCTGTCTAGCAGTGGCTTGCCCAAGGCTCCAGCAAGCTACAGAGCTTAGGGCTTGGCCTAGCCCCAGTCCCTCATATAGATAGATCTCTTGTAGTCCTCCTCCTCTGAGAAGTCTACCCTGATTAACCTGTTTTGGCTCTGTGTTGACAGGGACATCACACCATCTGGCTACCTGGACTGGACCATCCAGTGAAGGCACAATAGTCAGTAGAATTAACCTGTGCTTGAGCGCCTCTTTGAATGGGCAGCTCGTCTCCTACTAAGACAGTCAGTGTTACCCTGAGATGGATGGAGCTGTTAAAAACAAAATAAAACAAACTAACAACAGCCAAGCATGGTCTCTTCCTAGAGTGTGTGTATTCCTTCCCAGCACCCTCTATTTTTCACGGCCGTTCTAGAGCCCACCTTGCTGGGTTTCTGATTCTACACTCTGCCCCATCCATCCTGCTGAGGGTCACGGATGCCCACCGCAGACAGGCAAGCTCCCTGGCTCTGTCCACAGGTACTAAGTGCCCCTGCCCCATGCAGGGGAGCATCCTTGCACCAGCGGCTAAGCTCCAGCCCTGGCTTTCTTCTGGTCCAGGCTTCTGCTACTGTTCTCCAGCAGCAAGGGCAAAGGAGGAGGTGAGGGGTGAGCCGGCTGAGGCCAAGCCGAGCTCCAACAGTCTACACTCCACTGCGGGGGAGGGCTCTGGCTGCACACAAGGCCTAGGCAGGAGATGAGGGTGGGGGACTGGGAGTCAGTGGGAGCCCAAAAATCTCCTTCCAGCACACGGACCCTGGCGCTTGCTCCCTGATGTGGTGCACTGGGGACACATTTGAGGGCTTGGAGGAGGCCAGGCTCCAGATAGAGGGACAGGAGCTGAGCTGACACATCCACCCACAGGGACACAGACCCCCCGGGTCTCTTAGGGGCTGTGCTCCTCTTCAGGGACCGGGGGAGGCTAAAGATGATTCCCAGAGCTTACCATGGTCTCTGCATGACCCCTTCCCCCACAGCTGAACCAAGGAGGAACCGGCCAAGCAGGAGGCCCAGGGTCCACAAAGGCTCTCAGAGCCTGGGCCTTTGGATACTGGTTCATTCCATGGCTCCTGCTCCTCCCAGCCTTCCTCCACCCTCCTCACTTTGCATTCTAGCCTTGAGACAGTAGACAGCACGAGATGGGCTTTCACTTTGTAGCCCAGGCTAGTCTCAAATTGTGAGAGCTCCTTGTACTTCTTACTGGTGTGCACCCATGGTGCCTGGCTCCCCACCAGTTTTGGTCCACTTGAAGGGTCTCACCCCATTGTTTGCTTGTTTGTTTGTTTGGTTTTACAGTACTGGCTATTGAACCTAGGGCTTGTGCATACCAGGTGGTTAATCCACTTAGACGTATTCCCCCAACACAGAGGTTGCCTTTTCTTTTATCTTTTTCTTTTTTCTTTTTTCTTTTTTTGGTTTTTTTGAGACAGGGTTTCTCTGTGTAGCCCTGGCTGTCCTGGAACTCACTCTGTAGACCAGACTGGTCTTGAACTCAGAAATCTGTCTGCCTCTGCCGCCCAGAGTGCTGGGATTACAGGCGTGTGCCACCACTGCCTCGCTGAGGTTGCCTTTTCAAATGTGTCTCTGTGTTCTTGAAATATATATTAGTTTCTTCTCAGGCTGAGGTTCTGTGAGCATGGAGTAAGGCCTTTGTGCTTGGACTGGGCTCTTGGGGGATAGGGTCATGTTTCTTCCCAGAAGGCCAAGAGGCATCTTCCCTCAGACTTGGGCCCAGGAAGTGTGATGACAGCAGCTCCACCCCCAGACTTGGCTCTGGACAGCTGATGTCCCAGGAGTGCCTGAGGGACGCCACAGGGTGCCTGGCACACGCTGAAGGATGCACTGGACAAACAGCAGCTGGGGTGGAGAACTGGAGTCAGAAGGCCACCTCCAGCCACCAGACTGTGACCTCAGCAGGCTGCCTGTACTGCTCTCCGGATCTGACTCAGTCCCTTCCCTGGGCCTGCCGCTGGGCGGCCTTGCCCAAAGTCAGCCCCAGGAGGCCATTAGCTTTCAGGAGCTCCACCCTGACAGAGACCATCTCCAGCCCTACTTGCCCACTAGAGGTTTCAACAGGATGTGGGGAAACCAGAGGGCAAAGGTCACCGGTTGGCCACTTGCTCTACCACCTCCGACCTTTCCCTCTCCAACTGGAAGATTAGTCTACGTGAAGATTTCAGCCTGGGGTAGATGTGGCACCTTCCTCCCGGTCAGGCACTGTCCTCACAGAGTCCCAGTTACAGCAGGCACCCCACGGCAGGCTGGCGCAGAGGGATCCCCATAAGGCAAAGGAGGTAGTTTCTCCATGATAGCAATTCCTGAAGTCACCCCAGAATCTTCCTCATTAGATAAAAATGAAGCCAACTCTTTTAGAATGTTCTGGAACCTGAGTCTGGATATCTGGAGGATTCTGAATGTGGGAGACACTGAACTCCTAGTAGGGAAAAGGAGAGAGTTGACCTCAGCTGACCTTAGCACTCCTGCCTTACTTAGCCAAAAGGCTCTAAATCAGTATGCGGGAGGGGGGGGGTCTGCCTTGCTTAACCCCCCCTCCCATTCAGTAGCCAGACTCCTGCATGGAAGCCTTTTTCCCTGTACTTCTGGGCCCTGCCTACCTCTGGAGCGCCCACAGCTCCTCACTTGTTCCCCTCTAGGCTGAGCCATCTTCCCTTTTAATTTCGCTACTGGGTTTGTTTATGTGAGGAGGGTGAGGGCACACGTGCGCCTCGTCATGCGTGTGCGTGTGTATGTTGGGCAAAGGACAGTTTGCAGGGGTCGGTTCTCTCCTTCCACCATGACACTCTCAAGGACCAAACTCAGGTCCTCAGGTTTCCTGGCCAGCGCCCTTACCCCGAGTGAGCTCACTGACCCCAGCCTGTGGTTCCTCCACATCCCAGGCCTGTCTTCTTCACCTCAAGACCTCTGCACTGGCCATTCCTTCCGAGAAGGGTGCTCTTTTCGCACTTTCCCTTATTTATTGTTTTTAGATTTGTTTGTTTATTTGAATGTATATAAATACACTGCAGCTGTCTTCAGACACAGCAGAAGAGGGCATCCGATCCCATTACAGATGGTTGTGAGCTACCATGTGGTTGCTGGGATTTGAACTCAGGACCTCTGGAAGAGCAGTCAGTGCTCTTAACGGCTGAGCCATCTCTCCAGCCCCACTTTTCCTTATTTTTGCCACTCCAAAGTTAGGAGATTTCCCAAGACTTTGACCCATGATTCATTTAAGGTTGTGTCCCTGGGTCTCAGGGCTCTCATCTCTCTCTCTCTCTCTCTCTCTCTCTCTCTCTCTCTCTCTCTCTCTCTCTCTGTGTGTGTGTGTCTGTCTGTCTGCTGTCTGTCTGTCTGTCTCTCCTTCCTCCTCAGCACACTTCTCATCCTTGCACCAAGGTTCTGCTTCCTTGGTCATCATCTGCCTCCTCTTCTGCTCAGTGAGATCCTGGAGCCTTGGTGCCTAGTGTGTGGCAGGCGTAGCCAGGGCTCCAAGGACCTCTGCTAAGTGAGGGTACATCCCGGGGAGGGAGAGTCGCATACACAACCCTCAGACTGGCAGGATTGGTACAGAGAGAATCCCCAGAGACAGCCTTATTGGAATTCAGGGAGGAGTGGCAGTCTCTCGGGAAGAGGGATGGTGGGGAGAGGGGAGCTGGTGTGCCCTGCCACCACCTTAGAACATAGGTCTGTGTATGACAGGCAGAAAAGGCAGGATCACACACACACACACACCGTCCAGATGGGACAGGAAACAGTACCTGTTCAGGTCCTGGTGCTGGGCACCTCTGCTGAGCTCGGAGGCTGACTTTCCAATGCAAGAGGTTCTTTCTGCCTGGCCACTGTGTCAGACCAAGGGTTGGAACGCAGGACTTCACCTGGCCTGCGGTCCTCTGTGGCTTCCCTGTTCTTCTCTGGGTGAAGCCCTCCATCTCATCAATAGCTGGAGAACAAGTCCAGCGTTCTTCATCTCTTCAGGCTGAGACACAGCAGAGCAAATCCACCAGAGGGGAGCCATCAGGGCAGGGGGGGAAGACAGGCCCCGTGTTCTTACCGACATCCTCTGTCAGGGCCTCCGGGTTGTTGTGGCACGCACATGGGCTGGAGGCAGTGCCACTCAGGATGACCCCGCTTTCTTTTTATTCTGTGACCTTAGAGAATGTCACCTTGCCTATCTCTCCCCTTATACAACAGAAGTAATGGTGTTTATTTCATCTGCTTGCTTGAAGACTGAGAAGACATTACAAGCAAGCACTTAGCAAAATTCCGGAAAGCGGGTTTCATTTAGTAAAGGGGGCCTCAGTCAGCTTTTACTCCCCTACTCAAGAACTCAAGCCCCGCTTTTCTACCCTGATGGATGGGCGCTCCTCTGCCTGGCTCTCAGAGGGTTCCAGTGCTTGTCCTGACCTTTCCAATCCAGTCTCCAAGCCCCACTTCCTCTTGTGTCCCCACAGAATACATCCCCATCTCTCTCTCACACGCTCCTGGTGGAGTTGCCCTTCTTGTTACTTTGTTACTTTGCTGGGATTGCAAGGGATACCTTCTCCAGGAAGCCTTCCTGGATTGCTTCTGTTCTGATTTTTTTTTTTTTTTCTGCTCCAGCCAGGCACGATAGCCATGCTGTCAGAGTGGCTGGCTATTTCCATGCCTATAAATGTCACTTCCTATACCTGGAATGACATCTGTGTTTCCAAGTAGGCACAGAACCCCTCCTGAGCTTCCCAAGAAGTTTCTGCTAAGTATTCAGTAAATAACAAAATATCTAAACTCTACAGCGATCCCTAAGGCAGGCGTGGGAAAGGCTCCTAGAGGCGTGAGGAACTGGGCTCCCTGGCACCAGAAACTGGGCTTGGGACTCCACAAGCCACTCCTTGGTCCCCACCACCCTGCGGGGTAGTAGCATTCCCATTTTACAGATGGGAAGATGGGGGCTCAAAGAGAAGCTGTGACTTGCCCGACACCACGTGGCTAGAAGCTGGTGGGGCAAGGTTTGGGAGAGGGATGGAGGGGTGTGTTCTAGGGAAGGCATTCCAAATAGGTGCAGCCTGTTCCCAGGCTCTGAGGTGGAAGGCTGGGGCAGTGAGGGGCATGCGGGAGGGCATTGGTTTGCCCATTTGAAGATGAAGGAGAAGGTTCTAGAGCCTTTTTTTTTTTAACAGCCTTGAAAAAAGTAGCAAGATCTTCCAAGCAGACCACTTCTAGATCTAGAATTTTCTTTGCTCTTTATTTAATTTTTTAATTAGTTAATTACTATTTTGGAGACAAGGTCATGTTATATAGCTCAGGCTGGCCTGGAACGTTCAGTCCTCCTGCCTCAGCTTCTGAGGGTTGGGATAACAGGCATGTATAGCAGAGGCCTCGGAGGCTGAGTGGTGACTCTGGTGATCTTGGGGTTCTGGGTACACCCCCTCTCTGTAAAGTAGTTTCATCAGTCACATGTCCAAATGGTTTGTCCAGAGTCCCCATGTCTCAGACCCTGAAGCTGTCACACAGCAGTTAGTCCTGGTATATGTGGCCTCTGTAGGTCTGACCGGCACCTAGCGGCTCTCAGTGAGTGAGGTACCAATTCAGGATTTTACCATTCTCGGACTTGACTCAGAGACCCTTCCCGTTCCCAGCCCCACTGGTTAGCCTCCCTGTGGGTAGCTGAGGCCAGCTGGAATAACATGGCCCCTTCCCTCCCACGGGCACTGGACTATTTACGGCTCACTAGGGCCTTCACACCCATGAGCTCACTGGAGCCTCCCTATGCGCCCAGCAGGACACACACCAGATCTCCATTTCATCCACTGGGATACTGAGGTTAGACCTCAACCAAGAACTGCCTGAAGCCCAGCCCCTTAACTTCTCTATTCTCCCAACGCCCCTACATTGGAATGGGGGCGTCTGGGGCTGGAGCCAGTGGGGGAGGGTTTGATCTGCTGAGTTAGTCTGTCCCAGGAGCTGGAAGGAGCCGCAGAGGCAGCGGGCCAGGATGGCGGAGGCGGAAGTTTTCATGGCCTTGGCCACTGGCTCGGCAAGGGCCTGCCAGAAACACCTTCAGGGTGGACATGGGGCAAGTTGGGCCTGTGGGCTAGCTCAGAGCACAGCTGGACTGGCTGCCTAGGTGAAGGCAAAGGGTGAAGAGAGGCTCCAGCCTTCAAATTTACCCTTGGAAATGAGACATCAGGTTGCATGTCAATTACAGCTGGAGGGATACCAGGTAGATACCAGGGGGACTTCCCATCTACAGACTGCCTAGGCAGAGTTCGTCTGCCTTGGGGACTGGGTTCAGTGCAAGCCCTCCCACGTCACCCACATAGAACAGGAATCCCTCAGTCTCTCCACTTCTCCAGTCTTTCAGACCTTCCAAGAATTTGTTTCCTCCCTAGGTCCTGGTCAGTTACCCTCCTGGATTTTTTTCTTCCTCCTAGTAGGTACCAAAGGGTCCTGAGCCCCTCCCAGAAGCCTCTAGGATTCCTCCCCAAGTCCAGAAAACTGTATGATTCTTTGTTCTTTGTCTTGGACCTTGGTCCTGAGTGGAATTCTGAGTCCCCTATAAAAGACTAAAGGACACTTGGGGACAAGGATCACATCTCCTCCCCATCAACTGTGGCAGCCTCCCAACTAAGTTCTCCTTGCACTAGGGCAGGCTCTGCCCATAGGGGGCGCCCACACAGTACGGATGCAGCTCCTGCTGGCACCAGGCACTGTGAATCACCCACAGGAAGATGGGTCCAGGAACCAGAATGTGGCATCCAACGTCTCCAGCACCCTTCGGTGGTCTGTGACTAGGAGGCAGGACATTCAGATGAGGAGAGAGGCTTTCTGATTTAGGGCAGGAAGGTGGGAACTAGATGGTGACAGAGAGATGCCTTTGTGCTCACAGTGCCCATGATGTCCTTGACCATGCACTTAATTGATGGAGCCTTTGAGCAAAGTCCCAAACCAAGCAATCTCAAATCCTTCCTCAAGTCTCTAGGAAAGAGCAGAGTGAGTCAGCTGTAGCCATGAACTCACCCTAGGCAGTAAAAACAGAAAACAAGCAGGTTCCTGAAGGAATGGAGAAGGGTGGGGAGGGGGACAGGGATTTCCCAGGCTGTGCTGAAGGCATCAGCATCGTTTGAGGTCTTCAAGAGTGAGGCAGCATCTTATGGGCCCCTAGAAACTCAACCACATCAAAGGCACCTGAGGAAGGTGTCACATACAGTCACAGTCACACAGTGACCAACCGAGTCCCTCAGAGGAGTGCACAGTGACACAGTTGACTTGAAGCCATGACACCCAGAGACCCACCAAGCAGTGATGTCTAAAAGGTCATACTGAAGCAAGCACATTCAGACTCTCAGACACACGTGCAGACATCTCAGGGTCCCACATGGCCACACATAACCACCGCAGCTGCCTCTATACAGCCGCACACAGATCACGCGCAGCAAGACACAGCTATGCAGACAGTCGCCTCTGTCTCCATCTACCCAGCGCCCTTTGGCTCTCAGAACCTGTCTCTGGGATTCACACACGCAGCACAAATAACATTCATTCTTGTGCACGTGGTCACACAAACACAGCTTCATGGTCACATGCAGCCACAACTGCATAGCTCCCATACAATGTGCAGAGCCACGCCCAAGACACAGGGAGTCACACGCACACATTCTGTTACACACCCACCACATTCGCAGTTACACACTAATCAGATGGCCTCAGCCGCACAGGGACCAGCCACATAGTTACACACACCATCCATCACACAGACACACAGGTCCATGAAATCTCTGGTGCTCAGTTGGCAGTTGGGCCCTGGGGTGGGAGGCTGAGAGAGTGAATCACTAGTGCCCCACCCCTCTCTTCATTTGCTGGCCGCTCCCTGGCATTCTCCTCAGAAAGCACTTCACTGTATGTTGTTGGCCAGACTTTGGTGAGACCCCACGCCATGCCTTGGAGAGGCCTGAGTCCCACAAGCCAAGCCTTCAGTGTAATGTCGCTTGCACTGAGCCAGAGACTGACTCTCTCCAAACCAGATCCCCACTTCCCATTGCGGGGTTACCTATTTCACAAGCATTTGAGTGCCCCTGAGAGAACTTGGTCCAAACATTCACCCATGTGTTCCAGACTTCAGCCTGAAGGACCTGCCGACACCCCACACTTTAATCTTTTTTGGAAGCTGGAGTGATGGCCCTGCAGTTACAAACACTGACTGCTCTTCCAGAGTACCTACCTGTGTTTGATTCCCAGAACCCACAAGGAGGCTCACAACTAGCTGTAACTCCAGTTCTAGAAGATCTTATATACCTTCTTCTGCATGTATCAAAGTGGTATACATACATACTTACATACATATATACATACATACATACATACATACATACATACATGCCACCTATTTATATAAAGAATCATTTTTTTTAAGTTTAAAAAAACCTCCCTTTGATTTAGCAGCATTGGTGATGCAGGGTGGGGGGCTGAGTTGGGAAGGCTGACTGGTTCTCATATGATTGACACCACCTGTGACAGAGGTATGGAGGACAGACCCAAGAAGGACTTCCCTGTGAACTTGGTCCTCTCTAATCTTGGGGAACGAGCTTTGAAAGATAGTTGGTTTTAGGGTCAGTGTAATGGCGCATGCCTTTAATCTCAGAATTTGGAAGGCAGAGGCAGGTGGATCTCTGATTTTGAGGCCAGCCTGGTGTGCAGAGTGAGTTCAAGGACATTCAGAACTACACAGTAAGATTTTGTCTCAGGGACAGGGCACCAGAGCCGGGGGTTGGAGATAGGAAAAAATATAAACAAAAAGCTGGGTGGTGGTGGTATACACTTTTAATCTCAGCATTTGGGAGACCAGAGGCAGGCAAATCTCTGAGTTCCAACCCAGCCTGATCTACAGTTCAGGAACAGCCAGGGCTATAGAAACCCTGAGAAACTTTATCTCAAAAAAGATAGTTGACAGAAAGGCACCCTGTACCAGAGTCTTAACAGCTTGGTTTTCATCTGATTTACTACATCAGCACACACCAGTCTTGTCCCCTCCTGTGTCTCTCTTCTTCATGTGTCTCCTGAGGGGCACAGGGATGAAAGGTTTTTCCCATCAAGGTGTTTACTAATATGCAAACTACCAATCCCACCCCATCTCTCCTGGTTCCAGAATTCAAAGCCCACTGGTTTGGAGGACTTCAGATATCTTCTCGCTCTAAGGCCCATGGCAGTGGAGAGATTAGGGGCAGAGTCATGCACACATCAGAATATGGCTTTGCATCCTGAGCATCACCTAAGAAGCTGGACACAGCACACATGCCTGCGATCCCAGCACTGGGCAGGAGGCAGGAGAATCCTGTGGCTTACCAGCAGCAGCTGAGCTGAATTGTTGAGTTCCAGGTTCAGTGGACAGGGATTGAGAAAGACGCCTGATGTTGACCTCTGGCACACACACACACACACGCACACACACACACACACACACACACACACACACGCACAGAGGAACCATGGTAATTGAGCAGCCCCACAGGGTGGAGGCTGAGGGCTTGTCCACAGGCTGCCAAGTGCTCCTCCCTGCCCTGCTGGGCGCCTGGCACTCAGAGGCCACCACCACCTTCCAGGCTAAGCCACGTCATCTCGCTGGTTTGGAGGCTTGGGCCACTTCAGGGTTTGTGGTTATAGCAGGTGGTGACCGAGTCAGAACTTTCCAGCCCCACGCCGCACAGAGGCAGGGCTTCCAGGGTAGGCTGGACTGTCTGGGATTCCTGCCACCTCTACAGATGCCAGGGTCCTCCAGGAACCAGGAGAGTCTCCATGTCAATCCCAGCCCTGGGGGTGGGGACAGAGCAAAGGCAGGGAAGTTCCCTGGACCTCCAAGAGGGTCTGTTTGTTTCCCACTCCGTTTCCTATATTGAGTCAATCTGCTTCCTGGTTGCTTCTTGGCTGTTTTCCTGATACTTGGGGGACAGAATCATACAACATTAGTGGGCACCCAGCACATTCCTCTAGCCTATGATGCAGCCCCCAGTCACACACACCACCATCACAAAACCCACCTTACTGGCATTCCATGGGCTTGTGTTCTGCCGGGCACATGATGTGTCCTTTGATCTTCTAATGACCTCATGCGTAGCTGTAACCCCATGCTACAGATGAGAAAAGTGAAAACCGCAGGTCCTAAGCCGCCGTCTGTCCAGGGGCGCTTAGCTAGTAAACTAGAGAATTGGAGTTCAAATCTCTTGTCTCTGCTCTAGAGTCCAGACCTTCAACTACATCTCGCAGCCTCCGTGGGAAGCCCTCTAGACGCAGGGGCTTGCAGATCAGGTGTCTCTGCAGGAAAGGACCCATGATGTACCCAGGACATGGAAGGACTTGAGTTGAATCTGGGCTGTTGAGAAAGCACATTATTAAAAATAACTTCCTATGGAACCTGGAACTGCATTCCTGTGGCTTCTATTTGCTGTCTTGCATGTGACCTTAAAAGTCAGAGAGGGACCAAGAGAACTCAAGGGACTGTGCTTGTCACCAAACCTGACAACCTGAGTTTTGATCCACTTAGTGGAAGGGGAGAACAAAATTCTAAAAGTTACCCTCTGATATCCTCATCTGTGGTGACATGTGTCTGAGGAGGGGTACACACACACACACACACACACACACACATACACACACGCCATACTCACAAAATGAATAAATGTAAAAACAAAACAAAAATAGAGTTGTTTTTTTTTTTTTTTTTTAAATCACAGAGTACTAGAGGTTGGGCTATAGTCCATCATTACTGTTTGCCTAGCATACACACAGCCTTGGGTTCCATTCCTAATACTGAGAAAACAAAGCAAAATACGGACAATCACACAGAGTTAGTGGGCAGCCCCTCACGGGTTTTCAGAGAATTCTAACATCCCACCCTCTTTGTCTGTGGGATCAGCTGCTTCTTCCTCTCCGAGTCTTCACCCTGTTCATTGTCCTGTCTGGCTGCCAGGGTCTGGCTTTGTTCAGGCAACCACCAACTCTCTTGCATGGCCCAGAGAGACCCAGGCAACTGGCCATCGGCATCTTGTAGATCTCTCCTCCTTTGCCCACTTAAGAATCTATTGGAATATTCTGGGAAGACCCAGAGAGCTGCTCCCCAGAGACACCAGCCTGGGGATCTAGCCCCAGCTCTTTCACATCATTGTGCAATGTTGGGCAAGGCAAGGTCCTAGGCCATTCTGAGCCATGGTTTCTTCATCTGTGAAATGGGGACAGAAATACTTGCCCCACCTGACAGGGTGAGGCTTAGCTGAGATCCTAATAGAGAGGTACAAGCCAGCCAACAAGGACCCTCCAAGGACACAAAAGGAGCTGAGGGCAACGTTAGGAGTGGTTGGAGAATCAAAGTTGCCCTGAGCATCTCAGGATGATGCAGGACACTGTGTCAGGCACTGGTAGCTAGGGGTCTGGGGATGGACAGAACCTGCATGAATTCTACAGCCTGGAGTGACACCTCCAGCCATCACCAAGCCCTCTGAGCTCTATGATGTAGTAACAAGACCAGACTCCTTGGCTTTTATTTTCCATTTTACTTTTTTTTTTGAAACAGGGTCCCAGGTGGTCCGGGCTGGCCTTAAACCAACTATTGTAACTGAAGCTAGTTTTGAACATCTGATCATCCTGCACCTACTTCTCAAGTGCTGGGCTTATGAGATCATGCCACAGCCCCTGGTTTTATGTGGTGCTGGGGAATCAAAGCTAGAGTTCTACGTATCCTAGGTCAGCATTCCAACCCCTAACCCTGGGGCGAGGGGCACAACGAACGAACTTTTCCGTAGGTGCTGGGGATTTGAACTCATGTCCTCTTGCTTTCACAGCAATCACTCTCAGTCACTGAGTCATCAACTCCCAACCCCAAGCCTTGAACCTTTGATCCTCCTGCCTCAGTCTCCTGAGTGGCAGGCATGTGCTACCACACCTAGAATACCAAAACTTTTCTTAAAGTAGGTTGAGTCTGGCACCTGGCAGGCCGAGTGTGAGCTGAGAAGGGAGTTCTGATACCTGAACCCTGGGCTGCATGCAGTTACCAGGTAACTTCCTACATCCTCACAGTCCTCTGAGGTTGGGCTCGCTCTTGTGTCACTCCCCAGATGAGGAAACTGAGACACAAGGGAAGTTTTACTTGTCCAAGTCACTGTAGGGTGGAGGCAGGATTAGAATTCAGACTGACCGGGTCTCCAAGCTGGAGTGCTCCACCTGGCTGCACTGGGGGAAAGGCCAGGACCCAAGCTGATAGCCCCGCTGAGAAGCAGCAGGAGGGGAAGGAGGGAGCAGGGACCTTTGTCAGAAACCTGTCTCTTAATGTGGCCCTGTAGCCTCAATGGGACCCGTGTCGCTGGGATTCTGATGAAAGAGACAAAAGCATATCCCTCCCCTCCACACACACACACTCACTTTCATTTATTTATTTAGTTCATGTTCACTGGTCATTTAGCACGTGTCAACCCCATGTCGGTGTACCACAGTCACACCTTACAGGACTCCATCCATGTCTTGATGGAGCAAACCCCATCAAGAGCACGTGACAGGGAAGGAATAGGAGCAGTTCTAGGGAAAGCCCAGAGAGCTGCACAGTCCGGCAGGAGGGGCCCTAAGGGAAGCAGGAAGCTGATGGACAGGTCTGGAATCCCGGCACTTGGGAGACTGAGGCAGGAAGTCCAGGAATCTGAGGGCAGTCTGGGCTACACAGTGAAAACCTGTCACTGGGCAGTGGACTTTGGAGGCAGAGGCAGGTGGATTTCTGAGTTCAAGGCCAGCTTCCTGGTCTACAAAGTGAGTTCAAGGATAGCCAGGAATATAAAGACAAACCCTGTCTGGGGGGAAAAAAAGGAAGAAAAGAAAAGAAAAGAAAAGAAAAGAAAAGAAAAGAAAAGAGAAAAAGAAAACCTGTCTTGGAATAACCAGAGCTGAAGGCCAGTGTGTGGCCTTCCAGTCATGGAAGGTCACCAGGAGACAGGTAAACAAGAGGACAAATGTACAAGCCAGGGTGTATGAGGAGGGAGAGTCATAATCCAGGCGGGTCCCTCAAGCGAGGCCTGAGGAGTTCCAGTTCTTGGCCCAAGTACCTTGTTTGTAAGGTACTTCATTGTGCTGTATGTTTGTTTTTTTTTTTAAACATGTATTTATTTTATGTATATATCTGCATGTATCTGTGTGCCAGAAGAGGGCATCAGATCCCAATATAGATGGTTGTGAGCCACCATGTGGTTGCTGGGAATTAAACCTCTGGAAGTCCTCTTAACTGCTGAGCCATGCCAGTGTGTTTTAAATTTAGTAATTTCCCCCACAAGTTTAGCACACACACACACATACACACACACACCACAGGTGCACACAGTGTGTGACTGTTCACTCAGTGGAATCTACACCAATCTCCCACGTGTGCTGTAGACTCTGAACTTAGTAGGTTCATAAAAGAAGCCCACACCCCGGAGTGCTGGCAGTATGATTCCAGTATTGGAGATATGGAAACAGGAGGAACTGAGGGTTCCAGGCTAGCCTGGGCTACACAGTGGGACCTTGTATCTGGAAACAGAGAGGGGATAAAGGGAGAACAGAGAGAAAGAAAGAAATCTGGGGCCACAGCAGGATGCATGGTTCGACCCAAAGGGTATGCCCCCCTTTCCAAGGCAAGAACTTAGTTTCTGGAGTGCACAGGGACCCAAAGGAAGGAAGTTTTTTCCTCAGGTTCATTGGCAGAGTGTCTGCCTAACTTGCTCAAGGCCCTGGGCTCCACCCCCCCCAGCATAACCCAAATAAATAAATAAATGAAAAAAATTAAATATACAAAAGAAACACACCACTTCTTTTCCATGATTGTCTGGGAAAATTTGAGCCCCAGACTCCAGAATCTGCTCCCCCTCCCTTCCCTCAGCTCAGCACAAACCACAGAGTGGAGCCAAGAACACTGAGTCAGCAGGGCCTGCCTGCTCTGGAAAGCCAGTTCTGTGAACACAAGTCAGGTTTTCCCTGACAAGACGTTTCAACATGGGCCTCTGTGTCTCCATCTGTAAAATGGAGCTAGTAAACCAAGCACTTCACAAGTCGTTACAAAGCCCCGGTGTGTGTCAAAAGGTTTTTAGGAAATACCGTGTGCATTGCACACATTTTAATGTTTATTATTTCTTTTCAAAGTGTGGGACACAAATCCATGGAGGTCAGAGAACAACTTGAAGGGCCTGGTTCTCTCCTTCTACCAGGTAGGCAGGGCCTGAGCCATGTTGCTGGCCCACACTGCTTTTTAACCCAGACAGGCACCTGTCTCCCACCGCCAGCCGCTTGATTTTGGAGGAAGGACTTAGAACAACTCCGTACTCTTGGCTTAGAATGTCTCCGCAGCCCTGGCTTCCAGCGTTCCAGCTTGGGAACGTCAGGCCTGAGCTTCAGAGAGATTCCAGGAGCGAGTTTACCAAGTTGGAGGAAGCCAGGCAGGGGAGGTGGCATTCCAAGTGGCTTGTCAGCTCGTGAGTCAGGGCTGGGACGGCCCTTTCTGGGTCCCTGGAGGTGGGGGAGGGCTTGCCTCTCTCTCTGGCTCTGGGCCTTGGCTGGCTTGCTCATTTGCATACATCTGCATGTATGTAAGTTTCACCTGCTTACATTGGCAGGGCTGGGAAAGACACCTGTGCAGGAAACGCAGCAGGATCCAACTCTCCGAGGCTGGCTGCCTGATGGAGCGGCAACCCAGAATCTTGGTCCATGCTTCATGGACCAATCAAATGCTGTTAAACCCCTGATTCAAGCACGCAGCTCTGGCCCTGGACTCCCTTGGCTGCCCAAGCCAACTCTTCCTTGTCCCACTGGCTAAGTCCACTTGGGGGTTGTCTTTGAGCCACCTTTCTCTCCGTTGCCCCTGCCGGCACACCCCTGGGAGTCCCTCCTCACTGCACATTTGACCCATTGCAGTCCCTCTTCCTCAAATCTCTGCTTCCCAACTCCCTTCCCCGGGCCACCTCGGTCCCCAAGGCAAGCCAGGGAAGCCCCTCTAGTTCCATCCGGGTCCCATTTCCCATCACTCCAGGTCACAGCACACACCACCGCCTCCTCAGCTTCCATTGCTCTTACCTTGCAGTCAAACGAACAAAGCCCCTGTGTGTGCCTTTTCCGTGCCTCGGTCTCTTCACCTATGAAACAAGAATAAGAACGGGGCTCCCTTACCCGGGTTGTACAGCACAGGAGATCCAACAGTGACCAGTCAGTATTATTTCTTTTCTTACTGCATTCACGGCAAGCATTGCTCTCCAGGAGTCAGTCTCTCTCTCTCTCTCTCTCTCTCTCTCTCTCTCTCTCTCTCTCTCTCTCTCTCTCTCTCTCTCACCTTTCTCTGCCCTTGCTGCATACATTGTATCACTCCACAGAAGACAGGAAGACAGTCAATCCCCTGGCGGGTTAGCTGGGGATTCCGATTGCTTTTAGAAAGGGTATTTGGCCCTTTTGTGCCTCAGTGTCCTTATTTGTAAAAAAAAAAAAAAAAAGCGAAAAGAAAAAAGAAAGAAAGAAAGAAAAGAAAGGAGGATAATGTGCATATCTGTATGGGATATGGGCTCTATCTTATACAGAAATATTGTAATCATTAGATAAGGAGAGGCATTTAATCCTTAGCATAGTGCTTGGCACACAGACAACATATGGTATAATCATTACTGTTATTCAAAACAGGACTCAAATCCCCAGAGTACCCTTTTAACTCTAAGGCCCTAGGACAGGCTCCCCCCAGCCCCTTGGCACTGTCTCCAGATACCAAGTCTTCACCTGGATCCTCCAGTGACCCCAGACATCCAGAGGACCAGGACCTGGCCCTCCAGCCCTTTTGTGTAGAAAGCAACAAAGACCCCTTTGGATTGAATGATAGTTGGGAATATAGGCTCAGCTCTGCAGCAAGGCACTTGCCATCCAGAACTTGGACTGTAGAGAGCTAATGGACAGTTGCCACAGCCCTTCCCCCCCACACACACACACACATAGACACAGAGACAGAGAGACAGAGAGAGACAGAGACAGAGAGACATGCTTAGAGGCTGGAAGGAAGAGCAGTCCAGCCCAGTTGGCCTAAGCAGTTGCAAACCTTAACAGCCCATTTTGCGTTGCACTCACTTTCCCAAGGACACCACTGACCCTTGGCACAGCCCCCACCCCGGTGACCACAGCCGGTCTTCTGCCTGCTCGCTTCCTTCTCACCACCTCCCCCTGGCCCTGTCAGCAGCAGTTGAAGAACTCCAGGCTGGGTGAACTTCTTCCAATTGGAACCGAAGAGGATGGTCTATGACAAAGTGTAGAGGGGCCCTGGGGTGGATGCAGGAGACACAGTTCTTCCCGCCACCACGTGGGCCTAAGTCCCTCCCTCCTCCTGCCCAGCCTTCCCCCTTACAGCGGGTGGGGTGGCTTGAAAGAGAGGAAGGGGGTTCCTCTGAACTGCTTCTAATCTCCCCTTGGTTGCCTGCCCCCTACCACCTTGTAAACAGAAGGAAAGTCACTGGGGACCGATTTTGTTTGTTTGTTATGGTATTGTTTTGCAGACATGATTCTTTGTGGGAGTGAGGACTGATTTTACACCGCCATTCGAAGTCTGCTCCCTAAAACAATATTTCCCCATCCTCCTAAACCCAGACCTACTGAGGCGAAGCCAATAGTACTGATGAGACTCTGAAGTCCAAATTGAGATCCTGGGAAGGCCAACACCCTACCTCCTTAAAAAAAAAAAACAGCCACAAGGAAACTGACCCCCATTGTCCAAGCAAAAGCAACAACCCACGCCCGGGTAGAGACCCTTCGCCTACCGGGGGACCTGGAAGGCAGAGTGAGTCGTGTGCTGGATGTTTAAATGGTGGTGTGCTTGGTGCGTGTGAAGTGTGTGCGTGTGTGTACACACGCGCGCGTGTGTACAAGATATGAGAGTGGTCGCCTATAAACGTGTGCCGGTGTGTGGCTTCTGCTATGTGTGGTGGGTGGGTGCCCGTGCACACACACACTGGCTTTCTCTCATCCGTTGCCCGCTACCGGCAATTTTCTAACTCCAAGTCCCCTTCCAGTCTTCACCTCGTTGGCTGGAGAGGAAGACCAGAGCGCCCAGTCTGAATTTCCGTGCGGTCCGGGGATTTGAGGAAGGTTGCAGACCTAGCCAAGCCGCCTTCATTCCGGACCCGGGCAAATTCGTAGCAGGCGGGTTTGCTTCCAACAAGCTTGCAAAGTTTTGAAGATGTCTGGGCTATGCTCCCCGGGGTTATCCTCAACCGGCCCGGCTCGCCGTGGGGGTCCTCGGTCTACTGGTGGGCGACTTGGGACACTCCGCCAAGAAACCCTGCGTCACCCAGCTAGGTCTGGCCTCCGTCCCGGCGCTCCGCGAAGCTCAGCACGGAGTGACTTCCTCCCCAAGCCCGGCGCCACTGAAACACTTTCTTCCAACACTCCCTGATTTTGAGTTTTCTTTTGGAGCCGGTGTTCTGGTCAAAGAATTATTCAGACCTAGCTCTTAGCATTAGCGTCTTTCATGTACTTGTGTACTTAAAATGTCCGGGTCAATCTCAGGTAGACTTCTTAGATATTAAACAAAGAAATCAGAGACTGTGAGGGTGGGGTGGGGTTGTCGCTAAGATCGTGTGGGAGGTAAGGGAAGACTCTTGTGGGAGCCCCACGCCAAGTGGTGCCTGGACAGGGTAGCGCTGACCTCAAGACTTCTCCTCTCCTGATCCACCACTTATCTTTAGGATTATTGGGAAAACAACACGCAAAAGAGCTCTCCTCTCAGTGGGTTGTAGAAATGAGCTCAAGGGAAAGCCGCGAGCCGGGACGACAGAGGCCTTCAGCTCCCACCACAGCACCAGGGCTCATCAAATGCCCCGTCAGAAAGAGCAAAGGAGACCCGGTTCCGAGGCGGCTCAGAATCTCAAGCGAAATGGGATGCGGGACGCAGGCGGCTATAGGCGGCTCTTTTTCCAAGCCTCGGGAACTGCGGGAACTGCTGCGGGGGGCTCTACCATAGAGAAGAGGCGGATTGGGGGAAGGTTGCTACAAGACTGAATTTAGTTTCCCCAAACCTAATTACAAAGGTCCCATCAAATAGAGCTTTAAAGCCTTCTGAGAGCAGCCGATCACAAAAGCAAGATTTGATTTGGGAGAAGTGACCACGGAGGAGTAGAAAAAGGGCGTGTGTAATTCCAAAATGACCACCAAAGCCGCAGAAATCTGGTGGGGAGTGAGGATCTCTATTTCCCCGAGAGCAGATCGGTTCAAGTGCGGAGTCAGATCTCCATGCCTGACTCAGGCAGCACAAACCACCCTCACACTGTACTGAGCCCTTGGAATATGCTGGGGGAGACCCTTGGCTGTGAACTTCCAGAAAAAATCTCGCTGTCTCGGATGAGGAATCGGCTACAGGAGGGGCCTCGAGCAAGCAATATATTCTATATAAGCCCCAAGCGGGAGCGGGAGTCCAATAACTCAAGCCTTTAATCCCAGCGCTTGGAAGACAGAAGCAGGAAGATCTCTGAGATCTCTGTGGGTTCCAAAAGAGCCTGGTCTACACAGAGAGTTCCAGGACAGCCAGAGCTATGTAGTGGTTCCCGTCTAGAAAAACAAACCAACAACAAACAAAACAAACAAACAAAAAACATTCAAGCCACAAGCACTATACCGTTGTATTCTAAGCACCATTGGGGATCAGGATGCTCCAACTTCCCAATCTCCCCGAGGCCCACACCTCCTCTAGTAGTAATTATAGAAAAAGGTTACTTTGTCCTCCCTCCCTCTCTCCCCTCCCTCCTCCTTTCTCTCCCCCTCCCTCCTCCTATCTCTCTCCCTCCCTCTCTTCCTCCCTCTCCTTCTTTTCTCCTTCTTAGTTTCACATTCTCGGATTGGATTCTGGATTCTTAGTTTTCTGATCTTGGATTCTTGCTAACCACCATACAAGAAATAACAGAGGGTTGGAATCTCAGTCCAGCTCCCTCCTCTCCCTGAGCATTCTAGCAGGAACTGGCTGATGAGGCCAGCTACATGGAGGCTGTGCTGGGATGCCCTTTCTCCATTCTCACCAAGCGCTGCCCTCCCTAGCTCACGGGCCATTACTTCTACTTTTCTTAAGGCTGAGAGGATGGTTCTGGTTTTTTTTTGGGGGGGGGGCTGCCAAAGATGATGCCCAGGTTTGCCAGCTAGTGCTTGGGTTCCTCATACCTCATGCTGAAGTTGCAGTGAGGCTGGTGATGTCAGAGAGAGACAGATATAGTAACTACCTTTCTTGGCAGGGTTCTTGTGAGGATGCACAGAGCTTATGAATTCCCTAAGGTTGCCACATAAGTATGGGTCCAACTTCAGGGTGCTCCTGAGCGGACAGGAGGGAGTCTAGGAGCCTTTCAGAACACTCACCTCTGCCCTTCCACCAGCACAGGTCCAGCACAGAAAGGATTCTGATTTCCTGCCCCTGGAGCTCTCCTACCATCCTTTCCATTCTAGCTATAAAGCAAACCCGCCCTCACTGCAGCCAGCCCCACCTCAAGGGACATCCTCTTCTTTTTTTTTAAGATTTATTTATTATTATATGTAAGTACACTGTAGCTGTCTTTAGACACTGCAGAAGAAGGTGTCAGATCTCGTTACGGATGGTCGTGAGCCACCATGTGGTTGCTGGGATTTGAACTCAGGACCTTTGGAAGAACAGTCTGTGCTCTTAACCACTGAGCCAGCTCTCCAGCCCCACTTCCTTTGATTCTTACATCCAGAGAAGCCATCCCCAAACACCACAGCAGCCTCCCTTCTGAAAAACAGCACAGCCAGACTGTGGGGGTGCATATGCCTTTCATCCCAGTACCTGGGAGGTAGAGGCAGGTGGATCTCTGGGTTCAGTTCGAGGCCAGCCTAGTCTAGTTCCAGGATAGCCAGGGCTAAACAGAGAGACCCTGTCTTGAAAGACTGAAAGAGCAGAACAGTGATAGAGGAAGAGAGACTTGGTAAGCAGGATCTTCCGCTGCTCATAGCCCCAGCTCTAAGGAGGAAGGCATACTGAAACCTGGGAAAAGGAGCTCTCACACGAAAATAACATCTACCTCCCAAGCAAACTCCTACATCTTCCCCAGCCAACCAAAGAGGGTCTCCTACAGAGCCCCCTCATCAGAGCTCCAAGATGACAGGGTAGAGACCTCTATGGCAGTGGTGAGCGGGCATTTTCCCTGGAGGAAACAAATTTCTGTCAATTGGGGACTGAGGGGGGGGGAAGGGTGTAAAAGCAGATTTTTTTCTCCTGTCTGTGAGTTTCAACAGTCCTGATATATAGTTCCTAAAAATTTCTCTGTTGTTTATTTCTTTTTATTTTATGTGCATGGGTGTTCTGCCTGGGCACACACAATGCACATGCCTGGTGATCAGAGAGGCCAGAAGAGGTCCTCGGATCTCCTGGAACTGGAATTGCATATGCTTGTGAACCTCCATGTGGTTGCTGGGAATTGAACGGGGTCCTCTGGAAGAAGCAGCCAGTGTTCTTAGCTGGCTGAGCCATCTCTCCAGCCCCAGACTTTGTCCACTTTAGAAGGCCTATGTCTGCTCCAGCCTAGTGCCTTCATCTCCTCTCCCAGTCATGCCTTTTCCTCTAACAGCTGTCTGTCCTCTCTCATCTACCCAACACCCCAAGATTGTCACCTTCACTCTGAGCCCTGGTGTGTGTGTGTGTGTGTAACAGAGGGACAGAGTGTATGGGTTTTCTAGGGAATCTGTGAGGATTTATGGGCTAGAGAACAGATCTGGGCAGTGATGGAGTTTGTCTTTGTCTTTAATTCCAGAGGCACAGGCAGGGGCAGGGGCAGGGGCAGGTAGGTCTCTGAGTTCCAGGTCTACAGAGTGAGTTCAGAGCAGCCAGCACTACACAGAGAAAAGCTACCTTGGAAAACCAAACCAAACCAAAAGAACTGTCTCTTTCATTATGTGAAGCAGCTTAGATGTGTGGGAAAGGGTGACTCCCATAGCATAGGTCATATGCATATCTGCGCGTACATTTGGATAGCCTTTACTCTTGAAAAGGAACACTAGTACTTTGACATGGGCCTATGTGCCAGGTAAGCACAGTGTGTTTTAAATAAACAAACATTACATTGATTTATTTTTGTGTTATGTGTATGTGTACAGGTTGCATAACAGAGCCCATGTGTGGAGCTCAAGAGACTAGCTCTTGGGAGTTTGTTCTTTCCTTCCATTATGTGGTTCCGGGGAGTCCAACTCAGATCGTCAGGTTTGGTGGCAACCTAACTACTCTTTGTCTCTCTTGTCTGCTGAGCCATCTCATCAGCCTTAATACTGTGCTTTTACTCAAAGAGTTGCCCATGTTTGGGAATGCAGCTGTATCTACATCACACCTTAAAGTCTGTGTTTGCAGGTCCATAAATGAGTCTCTTTTCATAGAGGGATATTGGTATATGACAATATATGTTGGATGAAGTCCCTGTGTACTTTTGCCCATGTGCCAACAGATGCTTGCATACATGAATATATGTTCATTAAGGCCTCCTGTCCTGCTTAGAGGCAGGTCCTGAACACAGCCTGGAAGTACAGAGGAGCTACATTTTCTGTGCCCTCCCAGGAGCCATCAAACTCGATTCATCCCCATTCCCAGATTTTGCCCTAGTTCCTGCGAGGCTACGTTTTGCACAGAGCGCCAGGAAAGGCGGGGCTCGGTACAGGCGAATCCCAGACAGCAGATTCCCTCCAGCAGTCTCAAGGGCCTGTAGGAGCTGTGGTGTCGCAACAAAACCGGGGCCCCTGCCGGAAGCGGAAGCTTGCATGGGGGGGGGGGTGAGGCACAGTTGCGACGGTCGCGGCGTGCCAGGCTCTGGGCACTCGGCGGGGGCGTGCGCGCCACGCGCGTGCGGGGCAGGCTGGGCGCCAGGCGGCACCCTCCAGGCCCCAGCGTCTGTTTACCAACAAACTGCCATCGCTCTGCAGCTAGGCATTCCGACGCGCTGAATAAGCGGCCGGCGCTGGCGATCTGCTTTCCACTCACTCTCAAAGCCCTGGCAGCGTGGGGCCATGCAGACCCGCGCGACGCGCAGAACACGAACAGAGGTTCTGAGGCCCCGAGGCGTCTCTAGTTACCGCACAGCTCCCCTCATCCCTTAGCCATCCCAGGCCCAATTTCCTTGCACCTTGAACAGAAACTTCCTGACTCTGCGGATCCCCCAGGAACTCGGGGCAGACGCGGGGACGTAGGGTCGGGAGCTCGCACCGCTCCGGTCTCCCGGTGCACGCTAACACGGGGGCGGGCCCAGCTCTGAGCCTCCCTGAGGTCACGGTGCAATAGCCAATCCGGGGTGTCTAAGTGGGCGGGGGACCCCTGGGGTCCTGGGAACCGAACCCAGAGGAAAAGATGGGGGAGGGGTAAACCACGGGGCACCCCCAAAATCCCTTTCCTGGGTGAGAGGCTCTGCAAAAAGAGGCTCAGAGAGACACTTTTCTTGGGATCTGAAGTGCGAGAGTGGCTAGCTGGAGCTGGAGTTGGAGCCTTTGAAAGGAGCTGCCCGAGAGAGTCGACGGCATTCGGGCCATGACCTAGGCCCTGTGGCCCAGCACCGGCCGCAATGACCTCTTTACCCTGTCCCCTTCCTGACCGCGGTGCTTCCCGGACTTCGCCCCCGCTCCGTTGGTAGTGGCTGCTTAACCGTTCGTACTATCCCCTAGAACCGCAGCTTCCCCCGATTTGTCTTACTCTTAGTCCTACGGCCACCTCCTGTCCCATTCCTATCCTAGACCAGCAACCCCAGGAGACTCCTACCTGCCCCGCCAAGCAACAATCGGCGGCGCCGTCTCAGCTCTTTCACCGGTCGGCTAAACACCCGCAGGAACTCGGAGCCGGTAAGTGTGACCGCGGCGGCTCTTCACACCTCTGGGGTCTGGGTTGTCTTTGCATAAATTTCGCGTTCTTCTGCGTGCACGCAGCTAGAAGGATTCAAAAGTTTCTCTCTCGGATACCCTGGAATCTGCGGTAGGGGGAGGGTGAAGGATGGGGGAGGAGCGGAGGCGAGTCGATCTAGGTCTCCTTTTTAAATCCGACCTGGTTTCGATTTGCAGTTTTGTAAAGTCAGGCGGGAGGGCTTCCTACCCCACCCTCTGGAGCGGTGGAGTTGTGTGTGTACCTGTGTAACGGAAAATTGCTGTAATCCATGTGGAGGGGTGGAGACCTAGCCCCCTCCCCGTGATTCTCCAAGTCCTTCACTCCGTTCCGACATCATCCCTTTCGAGTTCCGGTCTCAGAAACCAGTAAATAAACCAAATGCTACTAAAAAGAAATCAATTCCCAGTTGGAGGTAGGTAGACAACTAGGCGGGGTTCCTTCCCCTTTCCTGGGCCCCACCCCCTTTTTCCTAGAGGTGCCTAACCTTGACTGGTAACCCGACCATGCAGAATCTGGGTGCAGGACCCCACCAACTGTTGTTCAAAGAATAGACTTGCAGGCTGACCTACCAGTCTCAAGATCTTTCCCTGGCCTCCTCTGCCTTGGTAAGCCATCCTTACCGTGTCCATCTTGACCCTTCACTTTGGGATGCGTTAGACCCAGTTCTGGTTGCCTGAGCTCCAGAGAAAATGCTCACTGGAAGGCTTCGGTGAAGACAAGGGAGCAGCTTACTTTCCTAGCGCCGACCTACGACCTACGCACAGCCCTGGCTGCCGGTCCGAGGATGCTAATCCATAGACCTACTGACTCCGAGGACATCGAAACGGTCCAGTAGTTCTTAGCATGGTCCTCAAAGATGCACGTCTGCCATGTGACTAAATGTAGTCATCCCCCAACCAAGATATTTCAATCCTTTACCCTGGTCATTCTGGCATTAAGTCATGACACACCCTCCCCGCCCACCCAACCAAAAACACACTAGAAAAGGGGCTCAAAATTCCTTATTCTATGGTTGAAGAAACTGAGGCAGAAAGAAAGGACGTAACTTCTTTTCCAGGCTCCTGGCCCTGGGCAAGTTCACTCTCCTCAATGAACGGAGCCAGGAAAGGGGACTTTAGGGAACTTCTCAGGATCCCAGAAAGTTAATGGCCTTCTGGGACAGGGTGGGGGTGGGGCTGCTGGGTCTCGTTGGAGGAGGGACAGTGGGGGGGGTGGCAGGGTTTTACAAACAGATCTACAAAGGAGCCTCTTGGACTCTTCTTTATAGATATGCTAATATACACTGGGGAAGCAGAAGGGAGGGGGATCCTGAGTTTGAGATCAACCTGGGCAACCTGCTATACATCATCGTGTGTGTGTGTGTGTGTGTGTGTGTGTGTGTGTGTGTGTGTGTGTGTGTGTACATGAAGACAGTGTGCGTTTTGGGAATGGGGCAGAAGAACCTGACCTGATTGGGAGACCTATCTGGCAATAAAGTGGAGTTATCTACCATATGCCTTCCTTTGCTTGGTCCAAGAACAATGGACTGAAGAATTTTTTCTATTACGTACTTTACCCGGATACAACGAAAAATTAAAAAATAAAACAGAGACGCCATGTTCACAAGCAGATACCTCTTTAAAAATAAACTGTAGCATTTCGCTAATGAAATTGTGCGGGCCGCCCATTCTTGAATGAATGATTGGAGTATGAGAGAGGGCTTGGGATGTCCTACGCCCATACTACGTGTGCACCTCCGTCCCAGGGAGGCATTTGGCTCGGAAAGAGCCTCAGCAACACCCCGTTGGGGCTGCGGGTGCGGCTGCCGCGCCTCCACGGAGGCCCTGGGGACCCGTTATCGTGACGGGGTAGATCCAGCTGTGACTTGCCAAAACTAGTATGGAAAAGGCAGCTGTTCCGGAAGGCACCTGGAAGGTGAGCTGCTCTGCGAGTTCAGCAGTCCAGGCTGTCTTCCTTCGCTCTCTGCTCGCTATTACCCGAACTGCGCCGTCCGTGCAGCCAAGAAGGCACGGGTGGTCGCTTGGCTGCCAGCCCCAGGCGAGCGGTAGGGGGTAGGAGTAGGAGAGACAATTCCGACGCGGGCGGGAACGGAAACCCAATGGTTTTTCTGGGAATTGGCTGAGGTTGGGATCCAAGGGACAGGATTTGAGGACCACAACCCCCAAGGCTACCGATGAGGGATGTGGGGGAGGTGAAGGCAGTGAGGACTGTGGCCCACAGGCAGAAACCCTAACGTGTGTTGGGTGAACCCAGCTAGGAATGGATGGGGAGCGGAAGGAGAGAAACTGCGACTGACCTACTGCTGCCAGGATACAGGGACATCTCACCCGCTCTATTCTGATGTCCTCCCAGTAGACCCGCACGGAATGAGGCAAATGTCAGCCCAACATTTAGTCATCCAGGGAGGCATTTCTCATCTTCTTGGACAGTCTCAGTATCCCATAATGTGGTCCAGGTTGGGGCCCGGGTTTCAGGAATGGAAACCCAAGGCCTCAATCTTGATGCTAACCCAAAGTCTTTTCTTGGAGAACCAGGCCATAGTGGGAGTTGGGGGCCTGTGGGGGACACCAGACCTTATTCCACAGCCTGTAGCACAGCGATGACAGTATAACAACCCATATTGCTGACGGATGGCTACGCTTTCTGGACCTGAGTCACTCTCCCCACCATGAGGGAACTGCTCTGTACTGGGGGTCCACGGGTAAATCAACCTGGCTTTTCTGATCCATGAAAGGTCTCCCCTGAACTAGCCAGCCCGCAGGGAAGAAAAGGATGGTCCTTTTTACGGCAGGGTACACTAGGTCTCACCCTTCCTGCCTTGATATTAGCATTTAAGGCTGACTTTTTAAAATTAGCATTTAAGCAAGAGATTGCCATGCCAACATTACCTCTGAGTTTTGAGTATTACTTTTAGGTTCCTTGAGATGTGCTGTTTGCTTATCTCCAGACCTTAGCTCAGCTCTCCACGAGTCTCTTGCCCTGTTCTATTCTATGCAGGCCCACCAACCGACCCGCCAACACCCCGCCCTCTCACAGCAAGAGCCTGGGCACTCTTACTTGGGCCCTTGGCGATTTCTGTTCTCAGGTAGCCTCAACAGAGCAAGAACTCAAGAACTGCAGCTTGTATCAACTGTTGCTGGTGTCAAAATGGCAGCGTTAGGCAAAGCTCTCTGCACTGCACACACTCTGAGACTCAGGTTGGTGGTGTAGGCTGTGTTGTTTTCGCTGACTGCCCATGGTGTGGGGTGCCATGAACTTATTAAAAATGCCCGACTGACCTGGTCGCTTCGCCCGCTTTGCTGCTCAGTGTAGTTCTGCCTCCCAGAATCAGAGAACCAGGCACTGTCTCTGGAGTCTGCCCAGCAGTCCCTCTCCAGGAAGCTGCACAAGTCTAGAACCATCTACTTCAGCCTGCAGCTGAGACTCCTGAACCAGCATTTCCAACACACCCAGTACCAGGCCCTGCCCGAGAGAGCTCAGCTGGCCGTGCAGCTCGGGCTCACCCAACCCCAGGTAGGGCCAGTCCTGTCCCTGCCCTGTGCAAAGCTTCCTAGTCCTTGCTTTCTGAGAACCCACGAAGGAATCCCACGATTTTGCTGACACAGCTCTCGAGAAAGAGTGCCCATAACTGGTCTGCGGCATGAATTGGGGGGTACACATTAGAGGGGAATTGAGGCTCAAGAAGAGGAGTGCACCTAGACAGGGAGCTGAAACTGAGGGATTCCAGAACTGAAGGGTTGAAGCCAAGGTTTGCAGGCCTCCCTCTCTGTGGCCAGGTTCCTTTCCCTTTCTACACCTTTCCATAGACACTCTAATCCATCTTCTTTTCCACTCAAAGGTTCCAAATACAAACGCTCCAAATACAAGAAGCTCTGGAAACAGTGCTGGGGAGCCGGAAGAGAAGTTCTCTGGGAGACCCTCCTCCCTCTCTCCCGTTCTCCAATCCTACCATTCATCCAGAGTCCACCCAAGGCAGGCACCTGTGGCTCCCATAGCCACCTACCAGTGGCTACGACAACAGCCATTCTGGTGCCTGGTATCAGCATCACTCTCCAGATGTGCTGGCGCTGCCTCAGATGGCGGGAGTCTGGAGGGAGGCTGCTCAAGGGTTCAGCCTTCCTGTCAAGCCCAGGACCTGAGCACCTGCTCCCCTTCTGGGAGGAGAGGAAACCAGCTGCAGATGGATTTTTCTCAGAAGACAAGAAGCTAAAGGAGAAAAAGGGAAAGAATGGGGTGGAAGCCTGGCTCTTCAAACCAGAGAGCTAAATCTGGGGCTTGAGATGGCCACAATCTTGCCACTCCCTCTCCCTTCAAAGGACTGCAGCCCCAGCACAGCCCAGGCTCCAAACCAGGGAGAAAACAAACATTCCCGGCCTGCACCAGCGGGGGACCCAGACAACCCTTCCACGAACAAAACCAGGAGTGGCTGTGAGTCTCTAATAATTGGTGGTGGCCCGGGGTAGAGTCAGTGTTTAACATGTAAAAGACCCCAGCACCGAAACAAAAAACACAGAGTGTTGGCCTGTGGGCTGCTTAAACGGCTCTCTTCTGCCTTATCTATAGTTTGAGTTGATAGTCATGGGCTTAATCATCCATATAGTTCAACAGGTATGTATTAAGAGCCTAAGCCCACAACTCTCCATCCTTAACACCTAACAAGTTCACCTGCTCATATTGTCGGAAGCCCAGAAGGAGAAATAGGACACACAGATTCCCCGGATGAGTGCAGGCATAGCTGCAAAGGCGAGGTTGCCTTGGCACCTCAGCGCCTCACTGTTGCCTCTCTATCCAAGAAACTACCCCGACTCACCGTTATACTGTCCAGCATTCCCAGGAACTTGTCACCTCTCAAATCACAAGCTTCAGAGATTAAAATGTATATATATAGCAGAGTCCTGAGTGTTAGGCACATCTGTCCCCTGTATTCATCCTGACTGCAGCTAGCTGCTGAGGTCATCTTTTCTCTCATCTGATGTCTCCCCCTTACACCAGAAGTCATAGATACTACTTTTTAAATTAACGGCTTATTTATTTTATTTTATTTTATATGCATTGGTGTTTTGCATGCATGTATGTCTGTGTGAGGGCATGGGAACCCCTGGAACTGAAGTTACAGACAGTTGTGAGCCGCCATGTGGGTGCTGGGAATTGAACCTGGGTCCTCTAAGAAGAGTAAGCCGCCAGTGCTCTTAAGCACTGAGCCATCTCTCCAGCCTAACACTAGATTCTTGTTATGCCTCTATAACCAGCTAGCTCTGCGGTTCCAGCTCTGGAACATCCGAACAGTGCCTGTGGCATCACATGAAATGGAAAGATGCTCATACACAGAATGGCTGGGTCAGAATGGTCTTCCCCAGCAGACACCTCCTGGGGCCAGTTATAGAGGGGACTGGGTACTTCACAGCCTTGGTGTTCTACCTTCAATCAAGGCTATCCCTGGGAGAGGACTGAGCTAGGTCAAGTGACCTGTTGGAGGTGAAATGGCTTTAGCCACAGAAAGGTATGGGAGAGGAAGAATATTAGAAGGAACTGGAATTCTCTAATACACATCCATCATCGCATCTGTGGATCTCCTGCTGGGTAGCTCCTAGGGAGAGCAGCATGGCCAGGACAGGTGCTTCACGCTAATGCGGCTGAACGGAGGACTGGAGGCAGTGCCCTTTGGGCGCTGTCCAGAGACCAATGTGTGGACTGGGTGAGAAGGCTGGTCAGCTCCCAGAGCATCAGGACAGCAGTACCGTGATTTGCCCTGTACCACAGCTCCCACCACACAGCCAGTAGGGGAGGGGAGGGGCAGGCAGAGGACAGGGTCAGGGTTCAGGGAATTCAGCCTAGAGTGGCCCCAGGGGCTGGGGAGGGGCCTCCAGTTCCAAGCAAAAGGCTTCAAAGGCTAGCTTCCTCTCACTGCCTGAACCTGTTCCCAATCACATCAAACTGAGGGCACCAGTTCTGGGCTGCAAAGCCCAGTAGGGCACCTTCAGCTCACCCTGAGCCAGAAAGAAGCTTAGTTTGGGGTCATAGGGAGGACAGAGGGGTATTGCATTCAGCAACAGGATCTCACCTAGGGATGCCTCTACACGTTGCTCCTTTGTCCCACTACTGGGTCAGTGGTCACGCCCAGTCCCCCAGAGACTCAAGGAAGATTGCCCCGTGGGCAGCAAATGGCAGGTCACAGGGCAGTGTGGAGTGAGTCTACCCACTGTGGAGACCCTCCTTTCCCCTTTCTCCCTTTCAACGCCCTCCTCACCCCCACGCACAGATGCCCTTGGACCCTGGGTCCACTGCTCTAGGGGTGGCTGGCCCCAGATGGCTCCTTTAGGTCTTTTTTGAGGCCAAGGGCCCTGGGGGTGCTGTTCCCTGCCATGCAGACTACACACTCCTCTTTCCACAGAGCAAGATAAGATCTACCGCCCCATCTCGGAAAGCCTCCAAAGGCAGATTAATTGGACAGCCCAACATGAGTCGCATCGTTACAACAACAGCCTGGGTTGTAAAGTTAAGTAGCAGAACTGTAATCATTGCTCCAGCCAGCGACCAGCTGAGCCGGCGGCACCTCCTCCCTTAGCCCCGCGTGCCCTTTCCAGGGAAAAAGGCACTCTTTACCACTTGGGAGCTGCTCCAGTTGCCTAGGACTTCTAGGTGGTGATGGGCCCTGGAGGAATCCCAATAAGAAAGGTGCTTCATCTTTATCTCTCTAGACACCATGGTGACTGAAGGGGACCCTGTGGTTTCTTCCCAGGATGAAGGTCCTTTGGGAGCACTGTATCAACAAAGCAAAGAGAAGAGGGAGGGTACACTTTGGTCTCCAACGCGTGTGTTCCAGCAGAGGACACTTGCTTGCTTTGTGTTAGCCTTGGCTGTCCTGGAACAGCACTCTGTAGACTGGGTTGGCCTCAAACTCAGAGATCTGCCTGTCTTTGCCTCCCAAGCACTGGGATTAAAGGCCTGTGTTATTGCGGGGCGGCAGCCTCTGCCTCCAGGCTGACTGGGTTTCTTAACCTCTCTGCGTTTTATTTCTTATCCTGTCAGACAGGAGCGATAATAGGATTTGCTTCGCCATATAGTTGTGATGATGAATTGATAAAACGCCTGTAACAGCCTTGACAGAGTGTCTGGAACACAGTAAGCAGTCTATAAATGACATTCACATCTGCTGCTGGGGCAATCAGAGGGGACGGCTTGCTTCCAGGATGAGTTCCTGTGGCCATCTAGTCACCTGCCTCTCCAGGATAGGGAGGAAGGATGGGGGGGGGGCGGCGAAATACATCCCAGCACATCCCAGGCAACACTGTAGAGAGCAGGACTCAGGCAGGGTCCCCTACTCTAAGTGGGCAGCGGCTTTGCCCTTTTAACATCATCCGAGGCTACAGAACAGGGGCAGTGTGTCCAGGGCACACTCTGTCACGTCCATGGTCTCAGCCTCCTTCTGGGTAGCCCACCCCCCCACCACTCCCCTGTACTATTTTAAGGCATGCCCCCCATTCTCTCCCCCAGACCAAATGAGATTCAATTAATTCAATTAAAGCAATTTGGAAGCAGCTCCTGAAGGCTTTGGATGTGAGATAATTACCCGTAATTTGCTTCTGTGAAGAGGAAAAGGTTACACGGGGTCTAGCGTGGGGAAGGAGGCAGCCCCCTCCTCACCAAATGCACCCAGGTCTAGAAGGATTCCACACAGCAATCTTAGCTGCCCTCCCATTGGCCAAATTGCTTGCAGGTGGGAAGAAGGAGAATGTAGCCGGTGGGAGGGGGGTGGGAAGAACCTGGAGTGACAGGCTGCCCCTCCCCCACCCCTGACTCTCCCGTGCCTGGGTGAGGTGGGGGTGGGGAGCCACTCCTCCCTCTCCCCCAGGACACTTCAGGGCTTCAGAGCTCCAGCAGCTGATTACTCCGTGCCAGCCTCATTGGAGCTCGGATGCCTGGGCTTGCCTCTGGGACTGGATCCAGAGGCGATGGAATGTTATCCAGGTAGCTGAGGCCTGTGTAGACGGAGCTTTGGAGATCAAGGACTTTCCTAGAATTTATAGGGGATATGGGTCAATGGGACAGGATCCACTGGAGGTGGACAGTGGCCCATTCCCAAGTCTCTAGAGATGCCCTCTGTGTCGCCCTCCCCCACCCTCTCCCCACCACACTCCAGCACTTTCTGGTTCTGCTAGGAGTCTAACCAAAATCCCTTCAGTTGTCTTGGTGGCAATCTGCTGTCTGTCTGGCCCCAGGGCCATTGAAGCTTCTTCCTTCCCATAAAGCATATTACAGGTAGGTGTCCCTATCCCCACTTCAGTTTACCTCAGACAGCCCTTTCCTTGCCAGGCCTCAGGTAGGAGGCTGAGAAGGGTAGGGTAGGGCTGGGTGGGAGAGAGGAAAGAAGCTTGGGTGTCCCATTCCTTGGGATCCCCTGTTTCAGATCATCATGATTTAACAATTAAAATGCAGAAGAAAAGGTACTGGTGAGGGGCACATGCCTGTCAGCCCACCTGTGGCGCATCTGGGTTTGAGGCCAGCCTGGTCTACAAACAGAGCAGCAAAGGCTACAGCCTCTGGGTCCTGTCTTGAAAAATTAAAAAATAACATAAAATAGCATGAAATAAAACGAGAGAGAGAGAGAGAGAGAGAGAGAGAGAGAGAGAGAGAGAGAGAGAGAGAGAGAGAGAAGAAGGAAAAAAGGAAGAGAAAGCTAGCTAGCCATTCACTGGTTCGGAACTGTCACCGCCCTTGCTTCTCTCATTGTGCCCTCCATGGCTGCCGCCTCTTCCCAATGGGCAGGTTCCTAGAGGGAAGCCTGTGTCTCCTCTACCCAATGCCTCTTCCTCTCACACCCCAGCCAGCCAGTTCCACAAACGAAAGTATGAAGAATACAAAGACCCTGTCATTGCAGAGTGCATGTGACAGGTAGGCCTAAGGATCCTGGCACAGGAGTAACACAAGGGTTAGAAAGTAGACAAGAGGATCAGTAGTTTAAGGTTATCCTTAGCTACATCGCAAGTTCAAAGCCAGCCTGGACTACATGGGACTCTGTCAAGGAAGGGAGGGAGGGGGGGGGAAAACTAGAAAAGAGGCCGGTGTGATCGTATATGCCTTTAATTCCAGCATTCTGTAATCCCAGGCTAGCCAGGGCTACATAGGAAGATCCTGTCTCAAAAAATAAATTAAATAATAAATAAATAAATAAATGTTTACAAAATAAGACTGCAGTTTCTCTCTCTCTGTGTGTGCGTGTGCATGTGTGTGTGTGTGTGTGTGTGTGTGTGTGTGTTTGCGCACGCACATGCGTGCACGTGTGAAGGAACACAGGCCTTTTTATTTCTCCCTCTGGCTTCTCTCTTACCCCATCCCTTTTCCTGGCTAATGTTTTCTTCCATATCTCCCTAGGTACTGCTGGGGAAGGAGGGAGGGAGGCTGGATGGCCTGGCCTCCCAGAAATCCGATAAATTGACGACTTCATTTTCTTTGCTTGCTTCCTTCCCTAGGCTCTGGGTGGACCGCCCATCTCCTGCTCCCCCTGCACCCCATGGCTCCGGGACAAGCCCCTAGCATCAGGGGCTGCCCGAGGTGGCGGCTGGCTAAGGATGGGGGGCAGAGAACTTCTGCATCTCTCTATGGATTCTTCTGCTCCTCTGCCTCAGCCTCCTACCGCTGACTCCCAGCCTGAGGGAGGGGCTCAGGCCGGCAAAGAGAAGGCAATGGGCTTGCAGCCTTGTGTTTGGTAGTGACTGCTGGGTGAGCTGAACAAGATATATAGTCTCTGAGATCACATGAGGAAAATCACATGATTTTCCTCTTGGCTGGGGACTGGTGTTGTGGCTACCAGTTCCCCTCAAGGCTAGAGCTTTCTAAGGCAGAAGACCTCAGAGTCTCCCATTAGCCTGACATCTCTCTCCAGGAACAGGACTCTGCTTCCATGAATCAGACTGGATGCAGTCTACAGCTTTGGGCAACCTCAGTGTTAGCTGGCACTGAGTCACCGAGCCAGGTTTGGTGGACCCCATGGCGGGCTGCAGGCTTTCTGATTGTCACTTCCTTGTGGGTGCTAATCCTCAGCTTCTCTGACTCCCAGACAGACGGGAGAGATTAGGTCACCTACAGGGGACAATACCCCTCTGCAGATTCCACCTAGGACATGTTCCCATCTGGACTAGCTCCCTTTCAGAGCTCAGCTGAGACCTTAGGAAGACACTTCCGCTGCCCAGAAGGAGACTGGTCCCCATTGCCAAACCTATGACTAAAACACAAGGCAATTAGGTCAAATCTGTTACCTGGTCTCTTTCTTTGTCCTGCTTTTATGCTAGGGGGCTTCCCACCACATAGAAGTTGTCAGAGGTCAGACTGGAGTGGGCTCCTGTCTCAGTAGCCCCCTTCTCTATCTCTTCTCCCTTCCCCCACAATTCTGATGATTTCACTCCCTTTATAAGGAGGGGCTGAGCATGAACGGGTGGGCAGAGGAGAAAGCCCAGAAGGGCATTTAGGATCATCAACTCTCCCCTTCCCACTAGCGAGCCCTACACAGCCACTGGCCTATTCCTCTCTTGGACAGAGGAACAGCTCTTGGTCTCTGCAAGCTGGGGCCTGCCATAAACTACCCCTCCCAGCCCTAGAGCTGTCGGGAATTCTTTGCTCCAACAGATCCTCAGGGAAGCCAGACTGCACGAGGCAAGGCTTCTGACATGCCTCTGCCTTGCCTCCGTCACATTCCCTGAGCCCAGGGGGATCAGCTGGACCCACCAAGGCAGGGCCTTCTACCCCTGTGACCATAGGCCTTTGTCTCACCTCCTCAAGGCCTTGCGCCTCCCTCTCTAAACTTGGAATGCTGCCTTCAGACTCAGGTCTGGACCCTTCCGGCCTTTGGCAACTCCATCTGAAAAGTACGAAACACGAAACAACCCCCTTTGCACTGCTATGAAGACAGACATCATCGTTTGGTCCTCTGGAGTACAGAGTAGGCCTAGAGCCTGTGCAGTTTACTTTTCCCCTCTGGGTCTTTATTTCCTCACCTCTGCATCTGGGCTAAGGAGCAAGCTGATGCACTCAGGGGCCAGGGGTGCAGCTCAGTTGGGAGAGCATTGCTTAACTTGAAGGAATCCCTGGTTCCATCCTTAGCACTGCAGAAACCAATCGAACCCCTACAAGCATTCTGGAAACAGGTCAGTGGGTCAGAGGTTCAACATAATTCTTAGCTGTGTTCCGAGAATCAGAAGTCCAATGTCATCTTTAGCTAAATAGTGAGACTGAGGCCAATGGAAGACTATGGGAGAGCCTGTCTTAAAACAACACCGACAACAACAACAATTGTCTAAAGGCCTTTGGCAGAGGGAGAATGCACCCCGGGTAAGCTGTGAATTAGAGAAGCGATGGTGGAAGGTACAGTGGCTTCCCCATCGGCCTGGCACAGGACTTTGGCATCAGGATGTCTTTCCTTCTCTGCTGTTCCCTTCGGTTCACCACCGTGGGGTCCTGCAGAACTGTCATAGCTTGGTTTCTAGTTGTGATTAATCCAACTTGGGGAGGACAGGATTTATGAGTTTTTACAGGTTACAGTCCATCATCAAGAGAAGCCAAGGCAGGAACTCAAGGCAGAATTAGAGACAGGAATGGAGACAGAGACCACTGCTTAGGGGCTTCCTCTCCATGGCTTGCTCTCTTATATAACCATGAACCACCCGCCCAGGGGAGCAGGGCTCTCCCACATCAATCAGAAATCAAGAAAACGCCCCACAGACATGCCCACAAGCCAGTCTGATGGGGACAGTTTCTCACTTGAGGTGGTTCTCTCTTCCCAGGTGACTCTAGTTTGTGACAAAAACTAACTACACTTCTACCCTAGGGATCCCAAAACATAAACAGCTAGGTTCCCAGCCCGGCAGTGGTAGCGCACGCCTTTAATTACAGCACTTGGGAGGCAGAGGCAGGCAGAGCTCTGAGTTCAAGGACAGCCAGGGCTACACATAGAAACCCTGTGTCACAAACAACAACAACAACAACAAAACCCACGAAACTGGGATGATGGGGTAACTTGGTGTGTAAGGGTACCTGCCACTGCCCAGCCCGACAACCTGAGTTCCAGGAGAAGCAACGCCTAAAAGTTAACCTCTGACCTCACCATTGTTCTCTTATCCCTCCCCCCCAGCCCATTCATAAGAGCAAACATGAATAAATGAATAAATTTAATAAAGCTATTTTTGAAAAGAACTCCACAGAATGCTGTGCTGTAGTACTTCCTGGACAAGAGAACCTTGTTAGAATCTCACCCAAGGCCTCCTACGTCTCTGCTGTTCTCAACTCCAGAGCCTGCTCGGAGCGTGCATCTCTATGGGGCGTGGCCTGCGGTGGGCAGAGCCCTGGTGGGGGCAGTCTCCCTCAGACTTTCAGCAGCATAAGTGTAGGTGGGTGACTGTGGGCATGAACTGCTTTGTGATGAGGAGAGGCAGTTACACAGGAAGCAGCTAAAGGAAAGGTCCTACTGTGCTTCCCGGCCAGTCCACTGGACCTTAGGAGGCCCTAACTAAGACTAAGGCAGGCAAGGTCACTGACTTTATTTATTTATTTATTTTTAATTATTTTGTTTTGGGGCAGATTCTTCATGCATAGTCTAGGCTACCCTCCAACTTACAACCTTCCTGCTTCCTCCTCCTATGTGCTGAGAGTAGAGGCATGTGTCATGTCTGCCCAACTTCTTCATTCACAGAACACCTTCAAACCTCTAAGCCCAGAACCCTTCCACGGTGGCGGGGAATCATAGCTCTTTCTTTTGGTATTTGATTGGCACCAAACAATTGTGAGAATTTTACAGCATTGAACACAAACACATGCCCCTGCCCACACACTAGCACATGCACACACATTAGCACATGTGCACACACACACACACACTTTTCCCAGGAATAGAGAGACTTAGTGTAGTAACTCAACACAGGATATATATAAGACCTCAGTAAGGGTCTCTGGTATTTCCCTCTAAGAAGGGAAAGAAATGTAAAACTCCAGCTACTGCCAGGGTGCTGGCCTGGTTCTTATTGTCATTCTTTCTGCTGGTCCTAGGATCTAGCCCTGTTCTAAGTGGCTATCTCTTCACTATAGCTGAGGCACAGCTGACTTACATCACCAAGGCAGGGACGGAAACAGACTACTGCTCACAGCCTTCCTCTCCACGCCTTGCTCAGCCTGCTCTCTTATATAACCATGAACCACCTGTGCACGTACTGTGTGTGTGTGTGTGTTTGCAGGCATGAGTATGCTACAACTTTTAGTAGTTGGTTCTCTGTATCTCTCTTGTTTCTGCTGTAGGGCATGTTCCGGGCCTGGGACCTTCTGAAGTTCTGGGGCTTTCCTGCCTCTGCCTTCCGTTTCACTGTGGGGGTGTCTTTACACATCTGTACCACTGTGTCCGGTTTTTATTTTGATTTTGTTTTTCTCCAGATAGGGTTTCTCTGTGTAACCTTGGCTGTCCTGGATGGGTTTCAACCCTGGAGACCAGCTGGCCTTGAACTCACACCCATCCTCCTGCTGGGATCAAAGGCGCCACCACCGCCCAGCTTTTTTTTTTTTATTATTATTATTTTTAACCTTGGTTGGTTTCAGGAATCAAACTCAGTTCCTTGTGTGGCAGGCACTTGATCCACCAAGTCATTTCACCAGCCACATAAGGAGGGATTCAACAGGAGACCATCTCCCACAGAGGAGGAAGGCCCGCCCACAATTGAACATCCAACTGAGGGTCCTAAGAGCTCCCTGTGTCAGCGAGGGTGTCTGACTTGCCATAGTTGGCTAAAGGGAAATGTGGCAGCAGTCTGTTGAGCTCTTGTCGTGGTGCCAAGGCCTTGACATGAGCAAGTTATCCCATTTCATCTCTTCAGCAGCCTTATGAGAGACATGATTAGCTGCATTTTATAGCAGAGTGAAAGTCAGATCCAGAGACGACCGGCAGCTGACCTGAGATTACACAGCCTCAGCTATCTCACCTGTAAAATGGGATCATAATGGCACTGGCCTTGCCAGGTGGTTATCAGGATTCAATAAGACTCAGGAAAGCCCTTGACGCAGCCAGGAGCTGTGTGCCTGGCACAAAGTAGGTCCTCAGCAAGGATCTTCCCAGCCTAGAACTTTGGAGCAGTTTCTTCTGCTTCCTTCCTCTAAGCCAGCCTCCTCCCTCAGGCCTCCACACTCCTTCAGCTGCGCCCCCCCCCTCCCCGGACTGAGGACGCCCCACCCTTCCCTGTGTCTCCCATTGGTGATTCCTGAGCTCAGGGCACAACTGACTGGCCCCAGGGGTGGGTGTGGGACTGTGCCACACGCGTCGCATGACGTGGCTGGGTGCCCTCGGTGTGGTGCACAGGGAAGCGCGTGCTGTTGCTGTTTGCCAGGTGCGAGGTGAACAGCCTGGGGTGGGGGGACACCCCTCCCTCAGCAGCTGATCCTCCGGGGTGTGGAGCCTCCCACTTTACTCAGCAAACACTTCCAACCCTGAACTGATTTGTCCGGGGAGACAACCCAGGAGTTTGGGCCCAAAGGCCCCGCCTGTTGGTTCCCCTTCCCAGGCTGCCCCCTTCCTGGGTGCTCCCCAGCTCCCCCTCACCTTGAGCAGAGAGCAGCTTCTTCCTTAATGCCTCCGGAATCTCTGAGCATCCTAGACTCTCCAGGGACTCAGCGAATCAATGCCCTCCCTGATCCTGAGGCAGTTTCTAAAACTCTCCAGCCTGCTGGTTGATTGACAGTTCTGGCATAACTTCCTCCTCTCTAGGGGAGCTTAATTTGGCCAGGGCCTGAGCACCCATGAGGAGCACCTGGGACAGGCAGAGAGGCCCCAGCACTCAGCCTTCTCTGCCTCTCATTCTCTGTGTGACCTCCGGTAAGTGGCACAGTCTCTCTGTGCCAACTTCCTGATGGGCAAAGGACATCAGTCTGAAGAGGAGGCAGTCAGTCTTTCCCTCAGCTAACACTGAGAGCGGACTGTGTGCAGGGTCCGGCGAGCCCTCTGGCTCTTTATGTCCTTCATGTCCATGATGTTCACAGAGCATCCTGCTAGTCCAGCTGGGGTACGGCGAGGTACCTAAGACCCTGCGCAGGTGACCGCCCATTTGAGTTCATTCCCCTGCTCAGTCCCTACCCATGCACATAAGAGGCATCCCCTGTCTGTCCCTCCAGGGTGAGAAAAACCATAGCAAAGCTGAGGCGTATGCCCTGAACTGGGAGGGAGTTCTGGAGGCGCCATGCTGGCTCTGGAACTGAGCGAGAAGCGTTCTAGACAGAATGCTGACTTTGGTGTGAGAAGCATGTCTGGGAGACAAAAAAAGACTGGCGGGGTGGGGGGAAGGTTAAGTTCAGGGAGAACCTTCTGGAAGAGGGGGTGCTGGGCTCCTTGGAAAAGCGTGCCCTGGCTTCCTCAGCTTCTTGACCCACACAGTTCCCACAGCCTCCCACTTTCTCCTCCTGCTCCCCTCCCACCACAGCCTGGTGCTCCCCAACCTCCTGCCCTCCTCCTCTGCGGGGACTAGGAAACTCATCTCCAAGCACTTTTGGCTTTTGAGCCTACCAGTCCCAGGCTGTTGGGTGCTGTAAACAGCTTATTACAGTGATTAACGCTGCAATTAAAGCTGGAAAAACAGAGGCCATGGGCCGGCTGCAGGTCTCCCCCCTCCCCCGACACACCAGTGTCCTCTTCCCTTTCCCTCTGATCCACTCTGGATTGATCCATCCAGGGCCCCATGGAGTAGCGAGATAGCAGGAATCCTTGCTCGACTATGCGAGCCGCCCCATTTCATTCTGGGTGCCAGTCTATATGGGGGCTTTGCAGGAGCTGGGAGTCAGTTGTCTTGGTGGTAGGCTACCACAGAATGCCAGAGGTGTGGAGGCAGAATTGGAGGGCTCTCTAAAGTTTCCCAGGGCCTAGGCCCCCCTCAGGACAGGATTATAACAATCCTTCTCATCCATGTTCTTGAGAGTTGTATCCTCTACCCAAAACGACAGGGTTTTTTCTTCCCTAAACTCAAAGTGTCATGGCAACCATTGGCTAGAAACAGCCATCCCCTTTAATGAGCTCAACATCCAGGGAGGACCCAAGGATCTTCTGATCTGGTCCTTCCCTCCTCAGCATCAGCCTGACAGATGCCAGGATGCCGCCTTCTGCTCCTCTCATAAGCCTTGGTTCTTTCCATCCCACAGGGGTGGGGTGGGGGGGAAGTGGGGGGGATGGAGGCACTGCAGGTGTGCAGGGGGTCCTGGGGGAGTGTCGCTCAAGCCGGTGCCTCTGCTGGCCATGTGTCTATCATTCAAGACGTTGTTCAAATAACCCACCCTCTAATGCAGCCTTTCAAGACTTCCCCTCTTCTGCCCCAGCATCCCCGGCTCCATCTGCTGCTGGTCCTGGCGGTCTCCGCTCAGGGTCCACAGTCCTTCCACAGGCTGTGGCCATCTGTGCCTGCTGTTCAGCTCAGGAAACAGAGGCCGGCCTTTTTAAAGGCGCCCAGAGTTGGCGGATCAGCCAGTGTGCCGATGCTGAGATGACCAGTCAGCCAGTGCTAAGAGCACAGTTAGGTCCAGGGCTGAACCGGAGAGCATGGTGAGGAGGAGCTGGGTCCCCGGCAGCCACTGCCTGTCAGGAAGCAGGTCTAGCAAGTGTGGGTACCTTGTTAACCCTTTCATTCTGATCATCCCCCTGCATCGTCTCCCCCCCCCCAGCTCTGTTGGTTGGTAGGAATCAGCCCTACATTACAGGTGGGGAGACCTAAGTTCAGAAAGGTTAAGTGACTTGGTCAAGGTCACACAGCCAAGTCGGGAAGGCTGGATCCAAACGACTGGACTCCAGAGTGAGCGCACATTCCTGAGCAGTGTTAAGCTTTTTGTAGGACTTGCCCAGAGGAAGCTGGCCCTCTCTCTCTCCCTAGCCCTCTCCTGGGAAGAAGCCTGCTGCAGGGCCTGTCACATGAGATGGGCAGCTGGAGCTGCCGTGACTCCTTTTCTGACTGACTATGCCTGTGCCTCACCTTTGACCTGGAACAGAAAGCCCAGCAAGTGCATTCATTTTCTCAGAGACGGAGGTTCAAATCTGAGCTCTGTCTTGGATTTGCCGTGTGACCCCAACAATCCTTACTCCCTCAACTTTTCTTTTTTTTTCTTTTATTTATTATTATTATTATTATTATTATTATTTTGGTTTTTTGGATTTGGTTTTTTCGAGACAGGGTTTCTCTGTATAGCCCTGGCTGTCCTGGAACTCACTCTGTAGACCAGGCTGGCCTCAAACTCAGAAATCCGCCTGCCTCTGCCTCCCAGAGTGCTGGGATTACAGGCGTGCGCCACCACCACCCAGCTTCAACTTTTCTTTGTTTGTTTCTGTTTTTTGGAGACAGGGTTCCTCTGTGTAGCCCCAGCTGTCCTAGAACTTACTTTGTAAACCAGGCTGGCTTTGAACTCACAGAGATCCACCTGCCTCTGCCTCATGAGAGCTGGTATTAAAGGCACACACCAACCACCACCTGGCTCTTTTTCTCCCTCCTTTCCCTCTCCCCTTTTTGGTTTTGGTTTTTGTTTGCTTGTTTGTTTAGGGCAGGTTTTTCCTACATAACCTAGGGTAGCCCTGCATTTATTATGTAGCTCGGACTGGTCTTGAATTTAGACCCTAAATTCTCAAAAAAAAAAAAAAAAAAAAAGCCAACCTCCTGTTGTAGCTTTCAGATTGCTGGAAATTACTGGCATTAACACCACCATTTTCTTTCTACCCCTCCTCTTTCTTTCTTTCTTTCTTTCTTTCTTTCTTTCTTTCTTTCTTTTTTTGGGTTTTTTTGGGGGGGGTTAACATTTTATTTTATTTTATTTTATTTTATTTTATTTTATTTTATTTTTTGGTGTTTTGGATTTGTTTTTTTTCGAGACAGGGTTTCTCTGTATAGCCCTGGATGTCCTGGAACTCGCTCTGTAGACCAGGCTGGCTCGAACTCAGAAATCTGCCTGCCTCTGCCTCCCAAGTGCTGAGATTACAGGCGTGCCACCACCGCCCACCTCTTTCTTTTTTTTTTCCTTCCTTCTTTCTTTCCTTTCTTTCCTTTCTTTCTTTCCTTTCTTTCTTTCTTTCTTTCTTTCTTTCTTTCTTTCTTTCTTTCTTTCTTTCTTTCTTTCTTTCTTTCTTTCTTTCTTTCTTTCTGTGTGTGGTAGGTATGGAATCTAAGGCCTCATGTATGCTAAGCATAAACTCTACTGCAACTGGAGCCTCGGTTCTCTCATCTGAAAAATGGACCTAGCACACTCACCTGCCAAGCTGTCAATCACCAGTAATTTACCAAATGCCACCTGTTATATAATATTAAAACTTGGCAAGCTGTGACCTTCAGGCAGAGGGGGCTTCCCTAGCCTGCCCCTTCTTCCCTGAAGGTTGTTAGGAGACAATGTGTGTACTCAAGCGGCACCTGGAGGAAGGTGGGCTCGAGAGTCCCACCTTGGCAAGCTGCCAGGTCCCGCCCCCCACAAATGGGCCCCCACATCCGGGTGGGTGAAGGGCAGGCTGACCCCTGGCCTAGAGGTGGGCCCGGAGGTGAAGAGAGGAGGAAGGGGGAGGTCAGGGGTGGGGCTGACCCCGCAGGAGGTCACCTGGGCAGTTAATCCAGCCTGACAGAGCAGGGATGAGCTGGGAGGAATTAGGCCCTTACAACACCCTTTCATCCGTCACCGCCTGCCTGCGCGCTCGCTCGCTCGCCCGCCCGCCCGCCCAGCCTCCCTCCTTCCTTCCTCTCTCTGCCCTTTTCTCCTCTCTCCCTCCCTTTGCTGGCAGCCCAGCCCTAATAAAATGCAGTGTCTCCAGCGAGTCTGCCCGGCTGCCGCCTCACTGCTCCTGCCTGCACGCAGCCCTCAAACCAAAAGCTCAGGGCAACCCCGCCTGGCAGCTGCCAGCTTAACCCTTGCCAGCCCGAGCCAGGCGCACGGGCGTGGCCTGCTCCCCGGAGCCTCCATGGCTGGCTTGCAGGGTGGGTGAGGCCTTCGTGTGGAGAGATGCAGACCAGGGTGGGAGCTGAGGTCTTGCCCTGAGGACCTGGCTTCTGTGTGGCAAGCTCTGGAAGCCAGGTTCATCCTCTGTCTCCTCATCTTTACTGTGTCTCAGCCACACATACCGTCCGTCCATCCCCCAGGCTCCATCTCCATCAGACAAGACAACACTAAGACCTGACAGGAGTTCCAGGCTGAGCTGGGGTCACAGTGGCTGCTGGGTGTTGACAGTAATTTTGTAAACAAAGATGCTTCTGAGCACGTTTGTGTGTGTGTGTGTGTGTGTGTGTGTGTGTGTGTGTGTGTAAGGTGTATCATTCTCCTCAAAGGGTGACAATTTTCCTCAAGAGGGACTACATATATATGTGACAATATATGACAAGAGATAGGAAGGAGCATAATGTGGTTGTGTGTCTATGCCATCTCCTGGAAAACACACACACACACACACACACACACACACACACTCATCCTCCTCTCAGAAGCCTTGGAGTCAGGATCTGGATGAAAGAGGGGGTCAGCATTTCCAACACAGGCAGTCTGTGACAGCATCTAGAAGATTCTGAGTCAGGGCCACACCCTTCCCCAGAAGGCAAACACAGACCCCCTCCCCCTATCCCATTGCTTCCCAAGCCCAGTCTGAGGTCCCACCAGCTGCTATAGGAACAGTTCCTCCTCCTGTCTGCTGGTCCCATCCTCACCCAAGCTGACAGGGATAGATGGGTGGGTGTGTGAGGGGCTGGGTGTGCCTGGGTGTGGAGGCAGGGGGTTCTAACCTCTCATGTGCAAGCATGTCGATGTGTGTGTGTGTGTGTGTGTGTGTGTGTGTGTGTATGTGTGAGCTCAAGATCAAAGAGCAGCCCCGAGGTGACCTGGCAGCTGCAGTGGTGGTGGCAGAGGACAGCTGGCTGACAGAGAGCACCAAGCCACCAAGCTTGGAGTCATGGCGGCCCTGGTTGGGAGCCTCCCACCCAGGCCTGCTCACAGCGTGGGCAGCCACGGGGTCAGGAGCCCCTGCCCCCTCCCACCCAGCACCCCAACAGTGCTTTCTACCCTGACCTTGTCTTTCTCAGCAGCCCCTAGAAGCGCAGAGGTCTCTTCCACTACCGCCTCCCCCAACTCCAGGCCTCCCTTCCAGAGCTGTCAGTCTGCTGCTAGTTCAAAGAGTACCGTGGTTATTTTCTTCTTCTTTTGTTTTTTTTATTATTAACATTATATATAAAGACTGGTCCAGTAAGAAAGCAGAACCGAGAAGGCTGGGGAGGGGCGGGAGCTGGCTTCATTCCTGTCCCTTTGGGTTGGGACTCGGCTCCTTCTTCACTTCCCACGAACCCCAAATCTAGCAGGAGCCCATGTCCCTCTTTCAGTTTGCAACACACAGGGAGATGGGTCCAGGAGGACCAGGGTCGCATAAATAGGAAACCACAAGGGAGGAGACTGCTTCTCTTGATTGCTCTTTTAAAAACAAAAACAAAAAAACAACAAAAAGACCATACTATATATATATATATATATATATAAACTACAGTCTTTCACCTCTCCTTTCTTCGATGTTTTACCACATCAGGGGGCAGAAGAAAGTTAGCTTTGGGGGGACGCCTGGGCCAGGGAGAGGCACTGGTACCAGCCGTCCAAGCTGCCAGCCTTCCCTCTAAGGCACTGAGTTCGAGGCCTCCTCTTGTCTCCTGAATCCTCACTTCCATCCTGCAGCAGAGTGGAAGCAACCTGTTTCCAAAGCTGCCGTGAAGGGGGTGCTTGGGGGTTTGTCTTGCCTGGTATATCTCTGTAGAGAGTTGGGGTTTGACCCCCCCTCCCAAGACTGCAAACTTACTGGGAGAAAAATGAAGGGGTAAGCGGACAGGCAGAGCAGAGCTGCCCGGCCGGAGATGAGTGGATTTGGTCCTAACTGTTAACAATGCCCGTTGTTATCCTGGGTTTCAACAGCTTTTAAAACCAGAGTTGTGCAAAGTCCTATACAAGGAAGAAGAAATGGGTCCTTGGGAAGAGACACGGGCGGTCCTTTTCCCCAGGGAAGGGGCGGAAAGATGGCCCCTCTAATTCTTTCCTTGAAAGCCCTGGATATGAAAGGTTCCCTCAGTTGGGGGAGTTTTCTTTGGTTTGACCCTCAAATCCTAATGAGGGCCAGAGAACAGTGGGGGCTGGGTCAGGCCCCCATCTTGAGGATCAGCCATGATGTAATGTCCAATGTCTTTAAAGAGTGGCTCGAGAATGTGTCGTGTCATTGCCCCTGGAGCTTTAGGCCTGGCAGTGTTGGAATCCGGGCGCCTAGTGCCCCAGCACAGGTGGACCGCAAACACTCTGCCTCTGCCGTTCTGGAGGTCTCTACTGTGTTTGAAAAGCTGGAAGGCAGGCGATGAGCCATCTAGAGGAACAATCCGGGTTCCTGGAGCAGAGAGCATGTGCTGTCTCCACCGGGGTGGAACTCCTCCTCGCCGTCTGGAGGGCACCCCAGTCTAAGCAGGGGGAGGGAGATTGTTGGGGGGGGGCATCCTTGGTCCATGCTGTTTGTCATCTGGAGGTTCTTGGGCCCCTGGAAGAAGGGACAAGGGAGGGGGAAGGGAGTCTTTCCCCTGTGCCCCTCAATGATTCCTGAGTGTCGCTCGGACAGGGCACCTTCTGCCTGGTCCTGGGAGGGGGTCCTTCGTAGGGGGGGCGCAGGCCAGGTGGGTACTCAGTACACAGCCCCAGGGTTAGGCGGGGGCCCAGGGGAAGCATGGTGCAGGGTGGCCGGCTGAGGCGGCTGCTGCTGTAAATGGGGCCCACTGAGGTTCTGTGTGTGGTACCAGGAGTTGGTGGGGTCGTCCAGGTAGTTGGGGGAGGCACTGTATGGGAGCGGCGGGGGCAGCTGATTGCGGGTAGGGGCTGGAGTGGAATGGGAAGATGTGTCCCAGAGTGCCGGTGACGGTGGCGAGTTGCAGGCCATGGAGTCACTGTTGTTGGGACTGTGTTCCAGCGGCACCTCCCCGTTCTTGTAGAGCTTTTTGAACTTGGAGCGACGGTTCTGGAACCAGATTTTCACCTGGACAGAAGAAGAAAGGAGCAACTAGTCAGCCTCTCAGTATGCCTGAGGAACTGCCACACCACCCCACCCCCAAGCCCTGCCTGGAAAAGGCAAAGACTCTTGAAGAGAAAACAAGGCAAAACCCCAGGGCCCTCACACCCAAGCCGGCATCTTTCTTTCCAGTTGGGAAAGAACTCTGTGGCGTAGGATAGTCTACTGCTCCGGTTTGCCACTTCTGAAATGTGACCCTAGGCGGATCACTTAACCTCTCTGGCCTCACTTTCCTCTCATTGCAAAATGAAGCCCATGCCAACACCATCACCTATCTCAAAGGGTCAGTATAAGGCTCCAGAAGGTTAAGACATATAGACAACTTAAATGGTCTGCTAGACAACACGCGCTCAATAAAAGGCGCCGTAAGTGGGAAACGGGCAGTTTGTGGTCTTTTGCCCACATTAGAGGCCCTTAGCCAACGTTCACAGACACACTGGCATAAACACACACCCACACAGGTATCTCCACACTCCCAAATACCCACTCGGCCTCACACTGCCGCCAGACGCTAAAGCTATAAACGCATGCAGATAACACCCAGATTAGCACCCACAACATGAACACTCAGGGACAGAAGGGTCCTAGGCTCTGGCTGGGTATGAGGGGGTGACCCAGGGACTTGGGGGGGGCAGGTGGACCACAATTCCCTTAATTTCCCTTGGGGCATCTCCCCCACTCCCTGCTTCTCTCCACCCCATGACTGGTACAAACAATGAATCAGCTCCTCACCAGGTGACCCAGATTCCCGATGGACCAGGCCCCACACAGCCCAGCCACAACCAAAGCCAGCCTGTCAACACCTGTAGGGAGTTAGGCACCCGACATTCCTCCCCAGAGCAGCCAGGCTGCTTGGGGTTTAGGGACAGGTAAGAGGGTGGGGGTAGACTCCCACTTTTTGATTTCAATGTCCTTTGAGTGGAGAACATCTCTGCTTGGCTCTTGGCAAAGGCGTTTGAGTGGGAAGTAGGTTCATATTTTTATACAAGCATACTTTGTGTGTGTGTGTGTTCAACACACGCGTGTGCTAACTAGTGTCCCATCACAGATACTTGCCTTCTGTTTGCAAAATGACCCTTAAAGGACCTCATTCTTTATATGAATATTCCCTAAAATGTTGCATGTATACCCTACACTGCGCATACTTAGTCTGGGAGAGAGACAACTGGGACTCCTATGTCCTAAATGTTGCTAAGAGTCTTAATAACTGGGGAGTTCTGGGGTGCAGAGGAGGGCATCTCTCTGTGACAGACATACACAGTTGCATAATTTCACAAAGATGCACACTGTACCCTTCTATGCGCGATACTGTAACCCTTTCTCTGAAAGCTGAGACTAGGTCACTCGAAGCACAGGCAAAAGTTCCTGCAGTGGGCTTCCGGGCAGGGGCAGAGAGCTGGGGTGCTGAAGCAACCAGCCAGGCTCAGAGGTACCCAGGGAATCCCCAGATCCCTCATGCTCCCATCTGCCTCCTGAGACCCTGGAGCGTTCAGTACTAACCTGTGTTTGTGTGAGGCCCAGCTGTGCAGCTAGCTCGGCACGCTCGGGCAAGGCCAGATACTGGGCTTTCTGGAAACGGCGCTGCAGGGCAGCCAGCTGATAACTGGAGTAGATCGTCCGCGGCTTTCGGACCTTCTTGGGCTTGCCGTTCACCATGCGCACCTCGGCTTCCGGCTCCTCTTTCACCGACACTGTACGGGGAAGACACCAGTTTAGTCTCAGTCTGTAACCCCCGCGTTCTTCAAGATTTCCCACCGTCGGACGCCGCACCCTCCGGCCCACTGATCTCCCCGGGACTTCTTGGAGAAGCGTAGTGCCGCCCGCGCCCAGGGAGGGAACCGCAGCGACCCAGCCGGACCGGCGGCCGCCCACGACGCGGCGCTCCCAGCTCGGCACCCGGGGCCTCGGAGCGCCGGCCCCGGCGCCAGCAACCGACTGGGCGAGGACCGCGCGGCTCGGCTCGCTTGGGACGCCTTCCCGGCTCAGCCACACGTCTCTGGTGACCCACCTAGCCGCGGTGGCGTCTCCCACTTCTCGTGACCCCCTCCCCATCCCTTTTTAACAAGCTTCCTAGTTCAGGTTCATTTGTTTCAGAAAAAAAATTGCAAGGCTAGTACAAGCGTTTTCTCTGCCTCTTTTTCCTTTCTGTCTGTTTTCTTTTTCTTCCTTCCCTCCCCTTCCTTCCCTTTCCTCCTTTTTCTTTCTTTCCTTTCTCCCATCTCTTCCTTTCCTCTGTTGCTTTTTCTCACCGCCCTCCCAACATTTCTTTCTCGCTGCCTCCACTTCTTTCTCCGCATCTCTGCTTCTCATCATTTCTCGTCCTCCATTTCTGGGACTTCTTTGGGTTTTTCTCCATGTGCCTTTCACTACTCCGGGTTTTCCCTGCCGGCGTTCAGAAGAAGGCCCTGGAACCTTCAGTCCTCGCGGACTCTCCTCAAGCCCTCGGCGACCCGTCTTGCGCTACCGGCTCAAGTGCCAGCGGGGTGGCAGCGTTGTAGGGTCCCCTGATCACTCGGAGAGCGCTCCCGGTGGCCCCAGCTGCCCCCGAATCTCCAAGAGACCGCGGCGCACACTGCGCGCCTTTTTGGGGTGTCGTTCACCCCTCTGGAGGTCATCTAACCCGGGCACCTCTAATCTCATTCAACTCTTCCATTTCTTAACCTAAGTTTCCCTAGCTCCCATTCCCAGACTTCCTCTCGCTTGGGAACTTTATTGTCCCCCGCACCCTCTCCACAACCCGGGCATCCTCACCTGGGTCCTGGGCAGGCAAAGGCTGCTCCCGGTACGCTCCGTACTGCCTGTAGGATCCCCCGTAGGTATATTCCGACTTTGGCGAGTAAGCGCCGGTGCCTGCGAGCCCATTGAGATTGAACTGGTGGTGGTAGGTGTAGGGGTTCACCGTCTGGCCGTAGGGCTGGCCCGAGTAGTAGTCATGTTGGGGAGCGCTGTAATAGCCCAGGTCGGTGACCGAAGACTCGGGCAGGGTGGGCGAGTCCTTGGAGCCCGCATGGCAGCTAAGCGAGCTGGAGATGTCGGTGAGGATGCTGCTGAGCTTGCGATCGAAGGAGCCGCTCATGCTGGCGAGCGCCGCGACACCCCGGGCCTCCTCCGAGGAGCGCCGAACGGGCGGAGGAGCCCAGGTGGGGTGTGTGTCCAGAGGGCGAGGGCAGGACGCGCTTGCGTCTGGGGGAGGGGGTGGCCGAGGGGCGCTTAGACCATCTCCGGCCGGCCGTCGGTCAGTCGCGCTGCCTGCCTGTCTCCGCGTCCCAAGCCACAGTCAAATGCTGCCAGCTCCGCCCGGCCAGCCGGTTATAGACTCAATGTTGAGTCTCAGAGGGAGGCTCCTGCGCGCTGATTGGCTGTAAGTCTTGCCTTCGAGGCAAAACAGGCTCGCGCTTTCTCACTGGCTCCCCCAACCCTCTCAACCCTCTTTGTTGTTACCCCTAATGCACACACACACACACACACACACACACACACACACACACTACCTCGAGCACCACTATATTCCTCCTCTGCTCCAACCTCAGAAAAAATCCTCCGAATGTGTGGAGGAGTTGACTGTGCAGAGCCCCCAGGATTTACTGGTCTGTTTTAGTGGCCAGGGGTGGACTTAGGTGAGATGAGGAAGGAGGGGAATTTACCCATTGGGTGTTCGGGGAAGGAGGTGGTCCTTGATGATGTATGTGTGGTCTATGCAAATGACAGATGGATAAAGTAGCAGAGACCCAGGGTCCAGGAAAATATTCTGATCACTTCTAGAATCCGGAAAAAAAAATAAAAGAAAGAAAAAAGAATTTCCATGTTTAAAAACAATGTTGGACTATATTAATATATTATCTTTATGACATTGCAGGTGTGAAATATAAATTTTAAAATTATAAAGGAAAAGTCTCACCAAGCAAAAACACCTTGGGCCTGCTAGTCATACGTTGGACTTAGGTGCATCCTATTGGAGCAAGGCTGTATTAGGCGCTGCTATAGAAGACGGACGGACCCCCCCCCCCCCAGCTATATGTGTGCCGTTTCGGAGAGGGGCCAGGATGCATGGACAGAGCCCCGAGGCAGTCCCTACGAGGCTGGATTTCCGTGTACTTCAGGAAGTCTAGAGGCACGTTCTACTCAGTATGGGACAGCACTTAGGAGCACAGACTGTTGAGGGTTAAAGATCTATGTTACGTCTTCTGCAAAGTACAGAAGGTCCACAGTGTGTGCAAGAGTACCCGTGAGAACTGTGTGCAAGAGAGTGTGTGTCTGTGTGTGTAGTGTGAGGCGGTGGAAGTGTAGGACTGAGAACGACCGACCAGTGAGCTGGGTATGCCCAGATGTGCATAGACACGTGCTCAGATCCGTCCATCGCCAATAGATCAGAGCCATGTACTTCATTTCTTCTGTCCATGAAGACCCTGATGAAGAGGCTTCTCACGGGGCAGCAATCTCCTACCCTCCTTGTCCTGTCTGGCTTTCAAAGTCCAGTTCCCGGATAATAATATTTGCTGTTCCGGGCGCCCCATCCCATTTCTCTATTGCATCTCCACTTCTGCCCCCAAACCTATCCTCGGAGGAAGGAGGCTTCTCCCAATTCCAATTCCGATCTCTCTCCCACTGCTTCCATCACAAGGACTTCTTTACACACCTCAAACCTCGTGTCTCCCCCTTCCTTTGCCTAGCCGGTACACACAGTGCCAGCGCGCCACCTCGTGGTTACTCCTGGGTTCTGCAACTTGCTTTAAGACTGTCTTAAGGAGCCAGCAGGCAGACTTTCAGGACAGGGGTCTCATTAAGCTTAGAGTGTTTAGGGGGCGCGGTGAGACGTTGCAATGTTAGACCGAGACATAGGATGCTGAGCCTGCAAAAATCTTGAGCTTGGCGGGGCAGAGGGCCTAGGTCGGGGAGCAGGGACAGGAGTAGGTGACCGCCTGGCCTGGGCCGCCCCGGGAGGCCGCCGCGTGGGAAAGGTGGGGGCGGGGGCGGGAGAGGGGAACGCTATCTGTCTGTCTATCTGAGCGTCCCCCCAGCTCCTATCGCTCGCCGCTGCGAGCTCGTGGCAGGACGAGTTGCCACCCGCTCTGGTTGCCCTCTGTTCTTCTGCCAAGAGGGCGCCCAAGGAGCCCGGGGCATTGGGGGCAGGAAGGGCATTGGGCTGCCGGTTCCCCTCCCAGGATGCAAGCGGGGGCGGCGGGGAGGGCCTGTTTTGGAGCCCCCAGCTGCCCACAGGGAAGGGACAGCGTCGGGCAAACCCTGTCTTAGGAGTTCGTTCATTCATTCATCTGGAGTGACAGGTGATTCGGAGACGCCCCAGTCTCTCCTCACCCCACCCGGGCCTGGCAGTGAGTGAACACAGGAGCCTTGGGGTAGTAATGAGTTATTTTAGGGTAATTTCCAAGGTCTGTTGTGCTCTAGAAACGGACTGAAATCACAACAGCAGCGTAAAGAAATATTTAAGGTTGGGCGTGGCAGCGTATGCCTTTTACCCCAGCACGCGGGAGGCAAAGGGAAGTGGATCTCTGTGTGTTCGAGGCCAGCCTGGTCTACAGAGCTAGTTCTAGGATAGTCAGGGCTACACAGAGCAACCCTCTCTCGAAGGGGGGCGGGAGAGAATTATTTAAAAAAATGTTTGTGTGGCTAACACCTTGTCCCTGTTGCAGTGTGCTAGAGACTGTCTACCCCATTCACCCTAATCTTTCAGATACTTAAGATAGTCTTTGGGAAATGTTTGTTGACTGACTAAATAAGAGGAGCTGAATCCCCTAGGTACTGTTCTGACAGAGGCCAGGGTGAGGCTGAGGCATGGTTGACAGAAGACCGGAAGCAGGCACAGGACTTATTCTCAATGGAAATGAGTTTGGAGTTGTTCTGGGAGTGGGGGTCCCTGAGACCAGCAGGAAGGGATCCACAAACAGGTGGGTGATAGCTGGGTGGAGAGGCAGCCAGAAGATGCAGCCGGACTGGTGTCACCCACTGGAACTCATCTGGTCCAGCAAGGTGAACAAGTGTCACCTAACCAGAGTCGTGCTCCTGAAGGAGGGATGGATGAAGGGCGCTGGTTGGTGTCCAGATCAAGGTCTGTAGCACACCCTGTCTCTAACACGGAGAAGAGGAGCCTGCTGAGGGCCCGGTTTCTCGGAGACAAGGTATCAGGCCGATCGGGCACTACAGGCACAGTTCATAAAGAACCAGCAGAGGCGGGACACTCAGGAAAAGGATGGAGCTGGGTGTGCGGGCGGGCTTGCTGTCTTCCTTGCCTGGGGACCTTGCGCCATCTAGTGGTCATAAGAAGGTCATGTCTGACTCTCAGGAAGGCTGTAAATCAGCCTCCTGCTGCAACAGGACAATGGTTCCCATAACTTTGTCTTGCATCACTCTGGTTTCCAGCTCCTTCTCTGTTCTCCCATCTTTGTTTGGTCAGTGACTCCTCTCTTTGGGTTTCTTGCTTTCAAGTCAAAAAGCAATTTACACACATCTTTCCCGAGTCTGCTCCAGGCACAGTCTTTGTAAAGCCTCTATGCAAAGTCACACGCCTTGACCATCCATGTCTTGGGTGCTGATGAGCTGACCTTCAAGGCAAGCATGATGTCCTCTCTTCGCAGGGTCCAATTTCCGTCCTTGGAGGTGGGCACTCTGGGGACCGGTTTCATTATGGTGCAACGGGTGATGGGGTGAGAGTTGTGTGTGTTGCTGTGGTAGAGAGGCCAAACCCTCCATAGGCAGGAGGGCATCTGAAGCAAGACCTGGAGGAGGTGTGGTGGCGTTTGGTCTATAAAAACAGGGCTATGGGAAAGAGTGGTTTCTGGTTGCTGGAAAAGGCTATGCAAAGTCTTGTGGAGCTGCCCAGAGCTTAGTATGGGGGGTGTCAGTGGTGGGGAGGCCCTAAAAAGAAGGCAGGGGCTCAGAAATCAGGCCTGGAAGTGAACTATCAGGACCATGCACTGTATTCATAGGCTGCAGGGAACCATTACAAAGTTTTAACTGGGCTGGAGAGATGGCTCAGTGGTTAAGAGCACTGACTGCTCTTCCAGAGGTCCTGAGTTCAATCCCCAGAAATCACATGGTGGCTCACGACCATCTGAAAGGGAATCTGATGCCCTCTTCTGGTGTGTCTGAGGACAGTTGCAGTGTACTCATATACATAAAATGAAGAAATAGTTTCTTTTAAAGTTTTAACCATGAAAGAACAGGGTGGGGTTTTCATTCTAGAAGAATCTCTGGCTGTTCAAGCTGGAAGAAAGGTGTGGTCTGGGCTAAGGAAGAGGCAGTGGAGTAGCTGCAGGGTCACAGGGCTTGGAGACGGACAGTGTGAATGCTGGGGAGAGAGGAAGGGGAAATGGCCTCCAGTCTTCTGATGTGGACAGCTGAGTGGAAGGTGGACGACACATTCCATGAACAAGAAAACCCCAGAAAGAGGGACCTGGAAGAGAATGCAGCCGGTTTGCTGAAAGCGTGTGTATGCTGCAGACAAGTGCTATCCTGACCCGCAGATCTGCATGCACCAGAGCCGGACACTCAAGACCCAGACTGAGCACAGGCTGCAAAGCCACACACCCGGGCACCCAGAGGTCAGGCGGGCGGGCAAACACCGCCTTGATCAATGTCACCACGATCAATGTCAACTGAACACACAGATCAGATTGTGGTGTTTTGGGGGTTTTAAGACTCACTTACTTTATCTGCTGTATCTGGGCATTCTTGCCCGCATGTGTGCCCGGGACCCGAGGAGGTCAAAAGAGGTCATTGGATCTTCTGGATTGGAGTTATGGATGGTTGTGAGCCACCATGTGGGTGCCGGGAACTGAGTCCGGGTCCTCTGCAAGAGCAAGTGTTGTGTTAATTGCTGAACCAGCATCCCAGCTCCATTTTAACTCTTAGGTAAATGGAAGTATACAGTATACACTGTTTTGTCTCTGTCTCCTCCTCCTCCTTTCCCTCTTCTTTTTCCTTCTCCTCCTGCTTTTCCTCATTCTCTTCTTTTGCTGCACTGGGGATGGCCTCATGGATGCGAACCCATGGCTGTATCACTCAGCTTCTGGCTTTCCTAGCTCCGCCTGGTTTTTGTTGTTGTTGTTGTTGTTTGATTTTTGTTTTTTTTTTTAACTCAATGCTGTATCGTAAGATACATGCATGATGCAGAGTATATTGGCACACTCTGTTTGAGGCTCCTGTCATAGACTACATCACAGTGCATTTATCTGCTCTACAGTTGACAGGAATTTGGGCAGCTTCCAGTCTGAGGTGATCCTAAGTATCGCTGAGAGGACTATTCTTGCACCTGTCTTCTGGAGCGCGTGTGTTTCCTGCCTGCGGGCGGAATGTGGCATGTGTCTAGGTGGCTGCAGAGGAACCTGCCAGCAGTTCTCTCAAGTTGAGACACCTAGGAAGGTCTGTCCGGCAGCAGGTCACATAGATCTGAAAAATAATCAGTCAGCAGCCAGGCATGGGGGAGGGGGCATGCCTCTAGTCCCAGCACTTGGAAGTTATAGGCAGGCAGATGTCTGTGAGTTCAAGGCCAGCCTGCTCCATAATGGGTTCCAGTGCAACCAGTACTGCATAGAGAGGCTGTGTCTCAACCACAACCGAAAAGGAAGAAAAAGAAGAGGACGAGGAGGAGAAGAAAGGGAAGGAAAGGGGGAAGGAAGGAAGGAAGGAAGGAAGGAAGGAAGGAAGGAAGGAAGGAAGGAAGGGAGGAAGGGAGGGAGGGAGAGAAGGAGGGAGGGAGGGAAGAAGAGAGAGAGGGAGGGAGGAAAGAAGGGAGGGGGAGGGAGGAAAGGAAGAAAGGAAGGAGGGAAGGAAGGAAGGAAAGAAAGAAAGAAAGAAAGAAAGAAAGAAGGAAGGAAGGAAGGAAGGAAGGAAGGAAGGAAGGAAAGAAAGAAAGAAAGAAAGAAAGAAAGAAAGAAAGAAAGAAAGAAAGAAAGAAAGAAAGAAAGAAAGAAAACAGTCTAGGAATGAAAACTTTGAGTCTGGCACTTTGCTGCAGTGGCGTCTCTGACATAGATGAGCTGGTCTGGGAGGGAAGGAAAGTACACAGAGCCAAGAAAAATGGCGGTGGTGTGGTCAGAGGTGAGAGGCACTGCAAAGGCCCTGAGTGGTGGTGGTGGTGGTGGTGGTGGTGGTGGTGGTGGTGGTGGTGGCTCTGAAGGAGAGCTTCAAAGAGGAGGGTGTGGCCAGCGAGCTCAAAGGTAGCTATGTGGCCTGGTTGGGGCCCCATGAGGATGCCATCCCCAGGGGAGTCCGTTGGAGCTGGGAGGGGGGAGGGCGGGCGGGCGCCAGCACTGAGGGGAGAGTGGGAGGGAAGGGAGCTCAGGGCAAGTGCAGGCAGCTCAGAAGCTCCTGGAGGCTGGAGAGAGAGGGCCAGAGAGGGCTGAAGACACGGGCACCGGGCTTGCTGGGAGCAGGGGTGTGAGTGTTTGAAATGGGAGCAAGCCTGTTTTGAAGTTGGTTGGAACCGGTGCCCTCCCTGAGGAGGTAGGCGGGACGGAAGAATCTGGAACCCCACCAAAGAGGTGATTGCTCCTGTTGAGTCAGGAAGGAAGATTAAATGATAAGAGGCAGCTCTTATGCTAGGCCAGGCTCAGCTCAACAAACTAGAGTTCACTCACTAATCCCTAGGAGCCCTGATGTGGGTGCCTTTGTTTCTGCCTTTTGACGGAGGGGGAAACTGAGGCACAGAGAGGACACATAAATGGTGGATTCAAGATTTGAGCCCCTATGAGTCCTCCTCCTCCTCCTTTTCCTTTGAGACAGAGTCTTGCTGTGCAATTCAGGGTGGTGTAGAACTCGTTAACCCCACTTCCCACTCCTCTCCCCCCACCTGCCCATCCCCCCCTCCCTAATCTGGAACACTGGGATTGCTGGCTAGGGCAGGCGATCTTAACTTACTCTGAGGCCTAGGCAAGTGGGCCTTCTGGTTTGGTCAAAGGTTACATGGAAACTGACCATATGGGTGTTTGCTAAGCCAACCCTCGGGCATTTCTGTATGTGTGAAACATCTTAGGGTAACAGGGACTGTTCAAGCTATTTGGGCCTTTCCCATCAGCACATACGCGGTGTGAGGGTAAAGCTGAGGGTAAAGAGAGAACTGCGGAACCCGAGGCACAGGGAGAATGAACAGAAAGTCTGAAGGGAATCTGCTGCCAAGGGGACCAGAAAGGACTGACTGCACACACAAGAAATGTCTTGGTGTGCCACTGCACTCTTTGGGGTGCGGGGCGGTGGGAGGGGTGGGGGGAGCTAGGTTCCTGGTGGGTAGGGGCTTGACCTTGAAAGTCAGGGGAGGAGCAGTTGTTGTTTAAGAATCCATATTGAGGGCGGTGGCGCCGCACGCCTTTAATCCCAGCACTTGGGAGGCAGAGGCAGGCAGATTTCTGAGTTCGAGACCAGCCTGGTCTACAGAGGGAGTTCCAGGACAGCCAGGGCTATACAGAGAAACCCTGTCTCAAAAACAAAAAACAAAAAAACAAAACAAAACAAAACAAAACAAAAAAAATTGGTGCCTGACAGGTGATACTGAACACAGGAGCGTGTCCTCTGGCCTCATGCACTGTACACACATGGAAACACATATACACAAAAGCCAAACACAGAGAAAAGCCACACATAACCATCTCACCCTCCACCCAATAGCACTTCCAAGGTTCTTATCACATGAAATGATAACTTATTTGTTCATTTTTGTTTTTTTCAAGACAGGGTCTCTCTAGTCCTGGCACTTGCTCTGTAGACCAGGCTGGCTCTGAATTCACAGAGATCCACCTGCTTCTGCCTCCAGAGTGCTGGGGTTAAAGGTGCGGCGCATCGCCACCGCCCTGCCGAAATGGAAACACAGTCACACAGCAACTGGCACAGGAAAGTCACAGCAGCTTTTTACACGACATCCAAGGACTCGAAGCAACCAAAGTACCAAAGTAGGTGGAGGGACAAAGTATGGGGCAAGCAAACAGAACCACCAGGGCATGAGGTGCTCAGCCTTTCTGGAATTCGCAATCCTCCTGCCTCTGCTTCCGAAGTTCTAGGACTAAAGGGGCGTGGCCACGCCAGCTTTTGTTTACAGTTAGTCAGAATGTATTTTTTCCAAGTTGCAAAGAAAATAGATATCAAGTGCTCTTACTACTTTTCTCTCTTCATGTAAATACAGGGGTGTAAATTGGTATTCGTAGAGATTCTGGGCCAGGGAGGGATACGTACGTACGTAGGTGGGAGCTGGGGTTTTTAGGACAGTGAGCTATTCTGTATAGACTGTAATGTTAGATTCTTGGAGTTATTCATTTGCAAAAACCCAAAGAACGGTACAATCCAGTGAGTGAAGCTATGTAAATCATGGGTTTTAGTTCAACGTAAATGTTTCAGTAAATGTGCCCAGCAATGCCGATGACAGACAGCCATAGGAAAAACTGTAAGGGGGAGACGGAGAGATAGGTGTCTCAGTGGGTAAAGGTGCTCAACATGCAAGCCTGCCGACGTGAGTTCGAGCCCCCGATCAAACCTGAAGGTGGAAGGAGAGAACTGACTCCGAAGAGCTGGCCTCTGGTCTCCACAGATGTCATAACACTAACGGTCACACTGTGCCCATGCACACAGTAATAATAGTACATTTTAAAGGGTGTGTGTGTGAAAAACTCCTTGCAGGACCTGCTCAATGTATCTGCAAAAATAATCTATCTTCAGAAAAACAAGACAGAATTAAAAACAAAAACAAAAACAAAAAAACACCAGGGAGTTCATCCATTCACCACCTGTGACTTAACATCGAGAACCCCTGAGTCAGCATTTCGTCCCCAGTCTGCCTGTGGAACTGAGGACTAGCTCGGCCTTCCGGTAAGTCCCTTCTACCCTCTATTTTCATGTTTCGTTTTGCTTTGCTCTGTGTTTGAGACAGGGTTTCTCTGTGTAGCCCTGGCTGTCCTGGAACTCCCTCTGTAGACCAGGCTGGCTTTGAACTCAGAGATCTGTCTGCCTCTACCTCCCAAATGATGGGATTAAAACTGTACAATACACCTCACCACCTGGTTGGTCTAGTCCTTATTTTCAAAGGCGCTGTCCTAAAGCTAAATGTTTATGTACTGAGACTTTGTAATCCTCCTGTCTCATCCTTCAGAATGCTAGGATTACTGGTATGCCTCATTGTACTTGACTCTAAAAAACAAACAAACAAATCACTCTTTTGTTTGTCTGGCTTTGCTTGCCAAGCACTCTCCACTGAGTTCCGTCCTCCTCCAGCTTTTTGCTTACTTATTTATTTATTGCTAACTTTCACTTTTTAACCATGTATTCATTTCCTGGAGATGGGGGCATACAGATGTCCTGGTGCACATGTGGAGGCCAGAGAACAGCTTTCAGGAGGTGCTTCTGTCCTTCCTCTGTGTAGGTCCCAAGGATAAGATGCAAGTCGTCAGTTAAGCACTGAGCCATTTGATGGATGTTTTTTGGGGGGTCTGAGCGGGGAGCATCAGGGGAAGAATGTCCTGTGTAACCCTGGCTGTCCTGGCACTAGCTCTAGCCCAGGCTGGTTTCAAACTCAAAGGTCCGCTTGCCTCTCTGTCTCTTGAGTGCTGGGATTAAAGTGAGTGTGCCACCACGCCCAGCTTCGGTTTTGTCATTTTTGTTCGGTATGATTGTGTCACGCAAGGCTGGCTCTCGAATTTTGGTCATGGGTCTGGAGAGATGACTCAGCCGTTAAGAACACTGTCTGTTCTTGCAGAGGACCAGGGTTCTAATCTAGCAGTTACACAGCAGCTGGCAACCATGAGTTACAGGCGATCTGGTGCTTTCTCCCAGCCTCCCAGACACACATGACACACAGACTTCATGGAGGCAAAACACCAATACATATACAATAAAATAAATAATTAAAAAAAAAAAGTCGTCACCTGAGGTCGGCGTTACCTTCTGCAAGCCAGGGCCATGTGGACACCTTGAGGAGTTGGGCTTCTTCAGGTCTAAGCTGCTGTTTGCCGGGATCCCATCTCTCAGCATTCCTGGCGGAAGAGGCACTTCCCCTGCATGGACCAGGGATTGATTAAGTCTCATTAGACTCTGGTCATACACCTATGCCCCAAACCAGTTAGTGTCTCCTAAGGGAGGGAGTGGCCTGTCTGGGTCCCACACTCACTCCCCATGTGAGATAACAGCCCTCCCCACTCCAGGGGAGTGAGGGCCCTTCCCAGAAGAGGGTCTAGATGGTGCACAGGCAGAAGCATCCAGGCTGGCCATTACCCCCTTGGCGGAGAGCCAAAGTGCTTTCCGTTAAATCGTTTTGGGCTGGATCCCCAGAGCCAAACAAACACGCCTCCATTTGATCACTTCCCTTCCCGTATTAGTGAAATGACCTATCGATGTGTCTCTCGCTGGGCAGCAAGCTCTCAAGGACAGTCACCATTGCTTCCTACCCTGACCTCTACGTCTGTATATACCCAGCCAAGGCATGCACAACAGCTTCCGGCTGCACTGGGATCTTAGGCCAGCCTTGCTCTGGGCTGTCACTCCATAGAGTTCAGATCAGCCTGGGCTGTAGGGAAAAAAAACCCTGTCTCAAAAAAACACAATAGAAAATGCCCCTCCTTCTCTGCCTAGATTCCTTTAGCCAAGTCACCTGGGCATGATGGTGAGCCCTGTGGACAGTCTCTCTGCAGAGCTGAGCAGAGAGACTTTACTTCCTGGTTTGGAAGCACAGTGACTCATGGGAGTCCATGCTCCTTTCAGCCCATCAGACTAGCCATTCGCTGGGTTCCCTGGGCTTTCCCCCCTCTAGGTTCAACCTTGATGGTCCCCGGCTGATGCACAATGTCTATCAGCAACCTCTGTTCCGGAGAAGATAGGTACATAGGGGCTCTGTGGATGGCTAATTTTATGTGCAGCTGAGTCCTTGAGCAGATCCCGGGACATGTCAGCCTCTTCAGTCGTGTTAACCAATTCCTTATAATAAATCTCCCAGGGCTCATACAAACTCTGTTTCCCTGGAGATGAATTGGTGCCTCTTAGAGAACATCTGGGAGGAGCAACCCCAGGATTTTACTTTTTTTTTTTTTTTTTTTTTTTTTGGTTTTTTGGATTTTGATTTTTTGAGACAGGGTTTCTTTGTGTAGCCCTGGCTGTCCTGGCGCTCACTCTGTAGACCAGGCTGGCCTCGAACTCAGAAATCTGCCTGCCTCTGCCTCCCAGAGTGCTAGGATTACAGGCGTGCGCCACCACCGCCCAGCAGGATTTTACTTTAAAAAAAAAAAAAAGATTTATCTATATATTTTATGTATAGGAGTGCTCTACCTGCATGTACACCTGTGTGCCAGAAGAGGGCATCAGAACCTATTATAGATGATTTTAAACTACTGTGATTGGTGGCACACGCACGCCTTTAATCCCAGCACTTGGGAGGCAGAGGCAGACAGATTTCTAAATTCAAAGCTAGCCTGGTCTACAGAGTGAGTTCCAGGACAGCCAGGGCTACCCAGAGAAACCCTGTCATTGAACTCACGACCTCTGGAAGAGCAGCCAGAGCTCTTAACAACTGAGCTATCTTTCCAGTCCCAAATTTTATCTTAAGATAGAAAGAATAGAGCAAAAACAACAGCCCCAAGAGCCCTATCTAGCCCTGTGAGCTTGGTAGGAAAGCCAAGTGGGTAGACCAGTGAGACAGCCTGGCGGCCTGGGCCCTGCCTGAGATGAACGCTGAGTCTATGACACAAAGAAGCAGGTTTGGAGCTCTGAGAGAAAGCCCTCCAGAATGGAGACTGGTCTCTGCGGGACACCACGGAGGCCTCATGGGACAGGGACAAGGAGTCACATGGATCCCTCCACCCGCTGCTGTCACACAGGAGCACACTCCGTCCTTGGAGGGCCTATGAGACTTGATTTGTCCCAGTCAAATTGGAGTTCTATACCTAAGGGGATGCCAGAGTCGATATCAGTGATTTCATCACATCTGGGCGTGTCCTTCCAAGGACAGAAAACAATTAAACAGTTGAGCATCCATCTGTCCTGCAGCCGGTCCTGGCAGCTGAGAAGCAGGATAAAGGGGGGAAGAGAGGGTAGAGGGTGGGGAGAGAGATGCTGCAGATGTTACCCAGTACAGACGGAAGAAGCCACAGCGTCTCAGAGCCCCAATTTCACCAATGGAGAAAATGAAGCTCAGAGAGGGAGAGAGCCCTGCCCAGAGGCACACAGCGATGTCTTCTGTCTTTAGAGCAGAGGCATTACATCCTGCTGGAGCCCTGAGCTTGCGGCTGACTCTGATGGGTGTCACCTCCCTCCTAACAAATAGTGACATGTGGTGGGGGCTGGACCTGCCCTCCTAAGGGAGAGAAGCCAGGCAGTTTCTTCACTTGAGTAGAGAGACATCGACTGACATCATAGATTCAGATGTTGGAAAATTGGCAGAGGTCAACAGCCAGCGCTCATTACACCCCTTCTGTTTCTGTGTGGGGAGGACAGGAAGACCTGCCCACCCCCTCTCTATTTTGAAGGACAAGAGAGAGGGGGCCAAGCATTAGAAGTCTCTTTTTTATTTTATTTTATTTTTTAAAAAGAATTATTTATGTATAGGGGTACACTGTAGCTGTCCTCAGACACACCAGAAGAGGGCATCACATTACAGATGGTGTGGTTGCTGGGAATTGAATGCATGATCCCTGGAAGAGTAATCAGTGCTCTTAATCGCTGAGTCATCTCTCCAGCCCTAGAAATCTCTTTCTAGGAAGAAAAATAAGAGGCTCGCGGCACACACGCATAAGCCTACAATCTCAAGATAAGAGGATTGTGAATTCAATGCTAGCCTGAAGAAGAGCCAATTCCAGATCCTACCTACACTCTGGGGTGGCTGCAGTTACCTTGGTTACCACCAGGTGGCAGGCCCGCCCACTTCCAAAGGATTAGCGGCTGGGAATTAGGATAACTCGGTTGCTTATTAGGTAGGATGGGTTGCTTATTCGTCCTTCGTTCATTTATTCGATTATCATTCATTCATGGTTTCTTTTCCCCAAGCACATTCGATTCCTCACGTGTTCCAGGAGGCACTGCCTTAGGTGTGGCCAGGACAAGATGGATGTTCTAGGTACTTCACCCTCCCTCTCTGCTCAGCGGGCACAGGCTGTCCCTGGCCAGGCCTACAATGGCGGCAGGTGTCTGTGGGCCAGGTCTTAAGCCACAAGGCGGACTGCCTGGATTTCTTCCCGCTGCAGCCGCTTAGGAGAGTGCTCCCATCCTTTCGTTTTGTAGCAGAGCCAGCAGGCAGTGGGCGCAAAATTTGGATCGCTTCCCTCTATCAGGTCGCCCGCAGCGGGTCTCAGGTGTAGCCACACAGTGGTCCCTGGGGCTGAGGTTTTCTCCATCTCTCTTCTTCTTCTAAACAAGCTCAACCTCAAACCGCTAATCCCAGCCCCCTCTCCTGCTGCTTCCTTCTGATCTCTTCAGCAGTTTTTCTCCGAAGTATCCAGGGAGCTGAGCATGGGTATTAGAGAGGTGTTTGGGAATCCATCTATTTTCTTCAAATCTCCACCGCAGCCCCTCACCCCGCCCCGCCCCCACGCCCCGCGCCCCGCACCCCCGCCCCGCCCCGCCCCCCGCGCCCCTGGTTTCTGGTGTGTTGGAAGCATCCACTCTTTGACTGTTGACAGGGTCCCCTCCTAACGGCATCCTCTAAAGGCCAGAGAGCTTTGTTTCGTACACTGCCCAGGCCTTAGTCTCTCGCACAGAGCCCTGCATGTGTAGACCAGAAGAAGGTGGTCTGCTGCACACAGTTTTGTGTAGGAGGCCACAGCGACCCACCTGTGCCAGGCAGGGTGGTGTGAAAGAGGTGGCACTGAAGAACTCACCCAGTACCTGGCACCCTTTGCCCAAGGAGTTGCCTTGATCTAACGTGGAGGCGCCTGCTTCCTACCCTAATAAGAACCATGAGGCTTCAAGGGTTTACTCCCAAAAGACCCTGAGCCTAGAGGGACAGGGAGTTCTTTTTTTTTTTTTTAAGATTTATTTATTCTTATATGTTAAGTACACTGTAGCTGTCTTCAGACACACCAGAAGAGGGCGTCGGATCTCATTACAGATGGTTGTGAGCCACCATGTGGTTGCTGGGATTTGAACTCAGAACAGTCAGTGCTCTTAACCGCTGAGCCATCTCTCCAGCCCTTGGAAACCATTCTTTGAACAGGTCCCTGCTTCCAGAAGAGATCTGCCTCTTCTGCTCCATCTCACATCCAGATCCTCCTCCGTTATCCAGGGTCCCGGGTCTGGTGATTCACAGCACAGCTCAGCTGGGAGGCATCTGGCTGTGCCCACAGCTCTGGCATCTGGCCGCTGGCGCCACATCCGAGGCGCTCTACTGAGACCTTCCTAGCGGTCCTCCTCCCCATTAACGTTCTGTTCACCGATTCCCCGCAAGTACAGCTAAGAGGTGGGCAAGGCCTGGCTCCGGGCCTCCTGTGCCAGGTGGAGTGGGAGTCTCCCTCTTATCAGCTCATCACATTCCACAAATTCCCTGTGGGCCGGGTGGGGGAGGTCAGCCGGAAGGAATGCGGGGAAGCGGGGAAGGGGGGCGTGGCTAAAGTCCCTGGTCTGGGTCTGTGGGTCTGCTTTAGGGGGGCTTCTGTGGGGCTGCCCCTGCGCGCCCCTTCCCTGCACCTGTCAGAGACCTTCCTCCACACTGTGCGCTGCCCCAAGTCTTCTCCCGGTGGCTGTCTTTCTAGTCCTGCTGTTTTTTTGTTTTTGTTTTCTGTCCTTTACCCTCCCCAACCCCCTCCCTTCTCAGCTGCCTTCTCTCTGCCGTCCCTGAACGGTGACAGGATTTGAGACACAGGTGAGTTGCGTTCTTTAGGCGCAGGCTCCTTCTGCTCTGCCCATTTTCTATGTGTCTTGGATCTAGAACTTGCCCTCTCTGACCCTTCCGCCCTTAGGAACACAGTGTTCTGGGTCTCCAGCCCTGGTCTCTAGCCCCCCCCCCTTCCTCCTCCCCCTTCTTTTCCTCCTCTTCCTCTGGCTCTTTCTCCATCCTGGAGAGATTTCTTTTCAGAGCTTCCTTTCGGTCTTTACAAAGCTAATGGTGAAGGCCAGCCTCCCTGCCTCCCACCTGCACCCAGGTCACCTCCTCGCCATCTGAGAAGCCTGCCAGTCTTCCCAGAGCATCTAGGTATTGATTCAGTCAGTTCTCCAACAGAGTTGTCCTAATCCTAAAATTGGGTATGATAGTCAGGCCTTCAGCCCATAAGCCACATCCCCAGTCATCCTCAGCGTATCATATCAAAAATGTAGAGGTTTGTGCCTTCCACAATATCAGAATTTATTGCAAAGCTAATATATTCCCAAGCTGCCTCAGTTCAGTTGGCAGAGATTGGCCAGTTGTTCTGATTTTTCCTGTGGTTGCCAGCACAGTTTCTTTGATTCTAATCTCAACTACTAATACTGGCTGTCAGATCGCACACTAACACTTCTCACAATAACACACAGATGCACTGGTTACAGGCCGACTGTCCTGTGAGAGACAGTGCTGAAGTTCAAGGAAGTCTGTGGAGGACCAGATAAGGAGCGGTTCTACTACAGGAAGGAAGCTAGATAAGAAATTTATGAACCGAAGGCCCAGAGCTACGCAGCCACACAGCTGTCAAACTCAAGTCCAGGTGACAGGCCATTTGAGGATCAGTTTGAAGCGGGATGAATGTCATGAGCAGGGGAAACAGCGGAAGCGGAGAGAGACAGATGCAAGAGTCTCATAATAGGATAATCTTCCGGGACAGAGTGTGTGACAAGTGACCAGGTGACTGTCAGTGTACCTGACATGTTTTGGTCTTGGGTGCTCCTTCTTCCTAAGTGGAGGGTCCTGTCGGGAGCTGGTTGGTAAGCTTTGATGTTTGCGATGGTTTGTCGTATACTCAGATGCTACTATTTCTTGGCACAAGTAAGTTATTGTGTCTCCTAGTGTGTTGGTACCGGTTTATTTGTGAAAAGATAGTCATGGGACAGAGATGGTTCTGGAAAGCACTTAAACCTGATAGTGTGAGTTCCAGCCCTGGGTTTTACACAACAGAAGGAGAAAAGCAGCTCCCAAAAGTTGTTCTCTGACCTCTACACCTCTACATGTATGGCATGGTGTGTGTGCATGTACCTACACACACACACACACACACACACCATGCACACACACACTCCATATAAAAAATTAAAGTGTGGGCTGGAGAGATGGCTCAGCAGTTAAGAGCACTGACTGTTTTTCCAGAGGTTCTGAGTTCAATTCCCAGCAACCACATGGTGGCTCATAACCATCTGTAATAGGATCCGATGCCCTCTTCTGGTATGTCTAAGACAGCTACAGCACACTCATATACATTAAACAAGTCTTTAATAAATAAATAAATAAATAAATAAATAAATAAATAAAGTGTAATGAAAGGATGGTGTGATGTGGTGTGGGGTACATATTTGGTCTAGCAGTCAGGAGCCAGAGGCAGGCAGCTCTCTGTGAGTGGAGACAGCCTGATAAACACAGAGAGTTTCAGACCCATCCAAGGTGACACAGTGAGACCGTGTCAAAAGAAAAAAAGGGGGGGGCATGGAGTCATTGTTTCTTTGCATTTCTACTCAAAATGGAGTAGCTCAGGCCAAGGTTGTTGTTTTATAACGTGGAGTCATGCTAGGTTAGGCACAACCTGCAGGTTGATGTGCCCACAGCACAGAGTAATCTGCAGCGGTCCTTACTAGCCCTTAGTCCCTGGGCTTTTATTTTTGTGTTTTAAAGATTTATTTATGTATAGATAGTGTTCTATCTGCATGTATGCCTGCAGGCCAGAAGAGGGCACCAGATCTCATTACAGATGGTTGTGAGTCACCATATTGTTGCTGGGAACTGAACTCAGAACCTCTGGAAGAGCATCCAGTGTTCTTAACTGCTGAGCCATCTCTCTAGCCCCTTGGCCTTTGTTTTAGTTAAAGAAAGGGTCCCACTGTGTGGCCCAAGCCTTGAAGCTGCAATCCTTCTGCCTTAGCCTGCTACCTCCCAAGACCTTAGGTGTATAGTGTTCTACCTGGATTACAAATTTCTTAACTAGGACACCAGAGCTATTTAAGTGTAAAGATGAAATGTGAGAAATTATTATTCATTAAAATTAGGGTTAAGCAATCATTAGGGAGACAGAGGCAGGAGGATCACAAGTTTGAGACTGCCTGGTTAGTCTGTGCTTCAAAGGGATAGAAGAAGAGTCACTATTAAGCAAGTTTCCCCAGGGGCTGGGGATGCAGAAATTGCTGAGCAGGGGCTCACATGGCCAGGGCTCCTGGGTCCTTCTTCAGTACTTAAAAAGAGGAGATGGGGTGGAGGCCGGGGAGGTGAAAGGCAACAATAAGTAAAAATGAAAAGGCCCCACAGGGCTACAGACGGGGAACTGATCCGCACCCTTGTGCCTACTAGAGTATACACACCACTTGGCAACATCTGGTGCCCTGTGGCCCGGCAACTCCACTTCCGGGCATGCGTCCAACAGAAAAGCACCCACAGTGTTCTTGAAAACATGCAGTGATGTCCACCACAGCGCTGTTGTCAACAGTCCACACTGAAAAGAAACAAACAAATAAAACTCAGATGCCCATCAATGGCGAGTACGCGGGTGGTGTCATAGGTCTACAATGGCATACAACGCAACAGTGCACAGGAAGAGACAATTCCCACACGAAGCCAACTGCACCAATCCCATGGTGTAAGGTTAAAAAATATATCAAAGTAACCTATTGCCACTGCACCAATGACAATGATCATTGACACCAAAGTCAATGACACCAATGACTCGGGCCACAGAGATGATTCAGTGACGCTGCACAGTGCTGGTTGCTTCTGCAGAGGACTCCTGGTCTCCTGGTTGGTTCCTGGCACCCACGTGGTGGCTCCCAATCATATGAATCTCCAGTTCCAGATTTAACCTCCATGGGCAATGGGGGCACACACGTGGTACACAGATACACATTCAAGCAAAACATCCGTACACCTAAGGCAAAATCTGGACACTGATTTTGTTGATAGCTCAAAACAGGCATGACTAATCTATGGTGACAGAATGAAGGGGACAGTGACATGCAAGGAAGAGAGACAGGCGGGTAACATAGGAAGCTTGGGAAATGCTGGGGATATTCTATTTCAAGACCTGAGTTCTGGTTACTGGCCTGTGATCTTTTTTGTGAGAATCCACACAATGTCCTGTCTTGATTTACATCTCAATAAAGCATTTCCATTGAGGGGTGAGGAAATGGTCCCATGGGTAAAGCACTCACCCAGGAAGCATGAGGACTTGAGTTCGAATCCTCAGAACCCATGGAAAGCTAGGCAGAGCAGCACATCTATAAATCTGGTGCACCTACAGGGAGGTAGGAGGTGGAGACAGAAGGAATCCTGGCAGCTTTAGGGCCAGTCAGCCAGCCTGGTGTGTGTGTGAAGGGGGTGGCAGGAGGCGCCAGCTACTTAAAAGAAACTATGTCTCAAACAAAGTGGAATGTGAAGACTGACACCGGAAGTTGCCCTGTGACCTCCACAACACTGGTGGCATGCTCTTACCCACATTCATGCATGAATGGGAACACTCCACCTACCCACCCCACCCCCACTAAATAAAAAACATTTCCATTTAAACAGATGCCATCTGAAGAGATTTTTTTTTCATCTGTCCAGAGTCCCACAGCTCTGAAGTGGGATGTTCGGAGTGTCAGCTTCTCCTCGGATTTTCTCCTCACTGTGCGTGACTTTGCACGGGTTGCTTCCCCTTCTGCAGCTCACCCTCCCTTATCTTTATTGACCAGGAAGGAAGAAAACCACACAGGAACTGGCTATCCAAGAGGATTCCTCTGAGGAAGACATCCCTGTTGGGAAACATCTGGCTGGGCCTTCCAGATGTGAAGAATACAAGAGAAGCAGGTCTAGCCTTATGATGAGAGATATGGGGCTTCCGGAGAACACAGCCTTTCTGAGAAGAGACGAGGACAGAGACAGAGAGAACAAGGAGGAGGCCTTTAATCCCAGCACTTTGGAGACAGAGGCAAGGAGAGGAATCTCTGTGAGTCTGAGGCCAGCCTGGCCTACATAGTGAGTCCCAGGATAGCCAGAGCTGCACAGACAAACTCTGTCTTTAAAAAAAAAAAAAAGTCAATCCGAGAGCACACAGAAACATGACTGCCAGGGTCCATGCTGGCTAGAAGCTGGGGGAACATGGCTGTCAGGATCCTGATCCTTCCTGCCCCCCCCCACTACTACCCCTCTGGAATGTGGTAGCCCCCAGTGCCTTGGGAGAAATGACCCAGTGTTTTGGAGAAAATGGAAGGGCGGGGGTTCAGTTGCATTCCACAGCTGGCCTGCCAATCAGAGCCACTGGTCAGGCGAGAGCTAGAAGATGCTGAAAAGCTGGCCGGCCAGGACGGAGGACCCAAGACTTGTGGGCGAGCTCAGGCTCTGAGAGGATTTTCCAATCTGAGCGAGACAGGTGAGCCTAGAAATGTAAAGAATCGAAGGCCATAGTAATGGTCATTGTGTTATATGGAAAAAGAAACAGTAGGTAAGTTAGATGTGGTCGTAAGCCCACACAGGCCAGGGGTTTTCCCCATGATCCTGGCTGTACTGCTGAGGGCTATGAGTGGGTCAGCCCCTCTGACAGGAACACACACACATACACACAAGACCCACCCACCTGTCATGACATCCAGAAGCTCAAAGGTAGCCCCACCTCCAACCCCAACCAGACTGGACTGTCCTTAAAGCAAGGGATATCTATGTAGGTCCCAGACTTCCAGGAGAGTCAGCTGACCCCCAGCAGTAAGGAACAAGGTTCTAGTGGCTTGCAGCAACCCAAGAGTAGCAGATGCTGAAGCCAGGGCGGTAGGTGAAGGGGCTGCACCCACCATGTACGTCTGTCCCGAGACGGAGGCTTGCCCGGATTCTCACACCTTCGACTGTGACGCTTCCCCAAGGATCTCAGTTCTCACAGAACGATAACCACTGCGATCAGTGCGAAAAGTGCCAGGGAGCACGTTTTGCAGTCTCTATTGCATGGTACATTGTGGTGTAACCAGGGAGGAGCCAAAGTACAGGCTGGAGGACCACACTGTGGGTAAGAAGGCAGCCTTTGCACATGAGCCAGTAACAGTGCTGAGAGGAACTAACTCTGCTTGCTGTGGTCAAGGAGGCTGCAGTTGGTACAAACTGAGGAACTAAGGGGTAGGCATGTGTGGCAAGGGAAGGAGGCTCTGCGCCGATGGGGTGTTTTTGACACAGGCACAGCCATGTCAGGAATCCAGTGCCTCAGACCCATGGGAATGGTGAGGCCTCCCACCTCACCCCTGGGGTGAGGATCAGATGGCAAAGTTCTAGTCTAAGTGTGAACATTGACAACGAGTCCAAGTAACCTACCAGTGTGTACACAAACTAGTAACTGGAGCCTGAGAAGCTTCTCCCCTGTAGCTTGCTGTAACGAACGCCCTGAGGTACTGGGCTGTTGTGTAGTAGGTGTGTCCTTCACCTGATCCTGGCTTTTCTGTATGTGCTTCTGTGTGTCTTTGTTCCCTCCATGCCCCAGTCAGGGGTCACAGGGTGTGGCAGGTGTGGCTGCTAGAGAGATGGAAGTCGGGGGATCTGAGGGATGCTCCTCTTCAAGATTCATCTCCAATTGTCTTCATTGGAGGAGCTATCCAATGAAGCTTTACCTTACCTCTACCTTACCTAGGCTTTACCTTTACCTTATAGCCCTAACCATTCAGAACACCCACACCCTGATATGCCTCATTTGGGGTACCTCTTCACTGATGACTGTCATGAACTGGGGAAAGGGGCTTAGAGTCCTCTTCAAAGCATTAGTGGGTTCTGGGGTGGAGCAAACCCTGTATTCTAGTCAATCACATAATCCCGGAGGGTGGGGCTCCAGCCCCTCCAGGACTGCACCCTCTTTTCTTCCTTCCTGCCGTCTTCATTTCTTTCCTTTGCTTTCTTTCTCTAACAGCGTCTAGTATATCCCAGGCTGGCCTCAAATTGATTATATAGCTGAGCGTGTGACCGTGAACTTGATCCCCCTGCCTCCTCGTCTTGAGGACACATACCACCATGGATAGTTTATGCAATGCTGGACACTAGGGGTGGAATCCAGGGCTTCTTGTATGCTGGTCAAGGAAGCTACTTCTGATCTAAGGCACCAATCCTTCCAGGGTGTTCTAAGTTAACCAGAGAGGAACTGGCTCTGAAGGAGGTGGAGATTGGCAGAGAGTGGTAGTCATAAAACAGGAATGTTCCAAAACCTCAGAAGCAGAAGCAGCATTTGTGGCTAGAGCAGGGGGCTCAGATCTCCCGCAACAGTCCTATTTCCCAGTCTGATCTCAGGGCCTGTTCCCACTGTGCTGTCTCAGGACCACAAAAGCTGTAAAAAATGTAACCAGCTGTCCCCCAGCCCAGCACTGCTCCATCTCCAGATCCACCATTGCCTGTATCTGATCCCAGTCAGTTTTGGGGTAACAGAGACAGGAAAGGAACGCACAGGTCCTATTCTATAGGGGAGCCCTAGAGTCAAGGGACTTCATCCCCTGACAGATCTTCCCTGGATTGGGATGGAAGGGAGCACTGGAATCTTTACTGAGTTTATACTCTAAACCTGGCACTGGGCACTGAAAGGGATAATGAGGTATTGATCCGACGCTCACGGGGCTCTGAGTCCTGAAGGACTGAGAAGATTCAAGGAGGACGCCCTTCTGAAACCATGAAGTATGGCAAAAGGTGCCGGCACAGGCTCCCTCGAAGAACACAGCGGCTTGTAAAGACTTGCTCAGGCCAGCAGGATGGCTCAGTGGGTACTGGCAAGGCGTCCACTGACCGTCACAAGCACACTGTGGGGTTCTCCCCTCCCCATCTATCTCTCTATCTCCTCTGTGTGTGTGTGTGTGCGCGCGCGTGTGTGTAAAGAAATACAAATTTGAAAATGGAAAGGGATTCATTAGAGGGCAGATGGGGGAGGGTTGGCGCTAGTTTCCCATGGTTCTCAGGAGTCTATGGGGGAAAATGATCCCCCTTCTGCCTTGTCAGGAACGTCTTACTTGAAATCCCAGTCTAGCTCCATGAACCACACCAGAGAGGAAATGTGTTCTTGTCTAGTCAGACCCTGTCTCCAGCACTGCAGGGGACTGAGAGGAACGCACGGCGGAGGATATAAGCTTTGCACACTCAGGATCTATGGTCACTTCTGACCTTTTCTTCTCTTCTTATCAAGTCTCTTCTGGGTGGGTGACGCCTGGATTCCTGCCTCAGTCTGTCTACAGACATGGAAGAGACAGGGACTAAGGAAGAGGAAGACAGGAAAAGGGGGGGGGGGGCAGGTCATGGGGCAGAGAAGAGGCAGGAGGGAAGGACCCAGAAGGAAGCCTTGGGCAGGGCCCTGGGGGATTGGGCCAGATACTCAGATGAGCCTGGACCAGAGAGAGAGGAAGTTCTGAACACCCAGCAAAGAATCTTCATCTTTGTGGGGTTTACCGCAGACTGCCATCAGCAAGCAGTTCTGGTGTGTCACAGGCCTGCCTCGTGTGGTGAAATCAGTGCCCCGAGTGATGCCACCAGTGCCCCGAGGAGCAGTGCCTGTTGTTGTTAGGTTGCTACACCCACAACAACCCCTCCACTCCCATCAGGACTCTTGATTATTTGTTCCTGTTGCTCTGCCTCTAGGGACTGCCTCCTGCCCAGGATGTGAGGCAGGCAGAGGCTTGTCCGACCCCACCTGGCCCTGGGGTGTCCCTTCCTGGAGCTGGGGAAGGTTCAGAGTTAGCAAGACTGCTTGCTGCTCCCTCCACTGGCCCGGGAGGCCCCCTCCCTGCCCAGCTCCCCCACCTCTCCAGGGAGCTGGCTTGAGCCTTGGAATACTGCCAGATTCCTTCAAGGCGGGTGGGCCCCACGGAAGCTGCCATTCCATAAATCCCGCCCCCCAACCTCCACCCCAGGGCTCCTGCCTCCCTCTGCCCCTCCCCTGTGCCTAGGACTCCTTAAGCCAGACAAGAGTAATGGACAGAACACAGGGCCTGACCCCAGGTCCTTGGCTGCAGGCCCAGCCCTAGGAGCTCTGTCAGTAAATATTTGGGGAGTGAATAATGCCCACCCCTCCCCGCAAGCAGCCAAGTCTGTTCCTGCAACCAGAAACCCTTCTTGGGTCTTGGTGGCCATCCCTTGGCCTTTTCGCTGAAGGTGATGGGACCTTCAGTATGACCAGTTTGGCCATAGAGAGGAGCCCCAGGGCCAACTCCATCTCAATCATCTCCCTGCCTCTTGGCTGGTATAGGAAAGAGATTAAGGGGCTGGAGAGGTGACTCAGCCGTTAAGAACACTGCTCTTCCAGAGGTCCTGAGTTCAAATCCCAGCATCCACATGACAGCTCCCAACTGTTTCTAAGTTCCAGGGGACCTAACACCCTCACACAGACATACATGCATAAAAAACATCAATGCACACTTTAAAAAATTAAGTAAATAAAAACATACTTTAAAAGAGGGGGGTGGGGTGGGATGGGGACTAAGACAGCTGATCTGCGTTTGCTCCAGGCTGGAAACCCCAGACCACCTCAAGAAAGCATAGACTTTTGGGAGGGGATGGGTGTTCTTTCTGAACCCTTAGCTTTTGCCCTCCCAGAAGCTCTGAACTCCAGCTGCTCTTTGACACTCACCCCGCCTCATGCCCTCCCCCCACTCCCATACTGTGTGTTCACTGCCACCCAACTAAAAGGCCTTGGGGCTGAGTGGGCGCCCCTAAGTTCTGTGGGGTTTCCTGCCGGGTCTGTCAGGAGCAGGGAGGAGGACACAGCTCTCATCCCTCTCTGACCCTTCCCTCTTTTTTCTGGCCTGAGATCAAGGCAACAAGCATGTCTTCAAAGGAAGTGCCTGACATTTTGCACAGAGCGTTGTTAAGAATGCAAGGGAGCCTCCAGCTACCTGCTGCCCTGGGGGCGTCTAACTGTGTTCCCTGGAAGGACTATTGGGACGTTAAAGACGCTGCACTGGCTGAGACACTGGCTGGGGTGACTGAGGAGCAGGGAGCCCAGGATGACAACAGTGTAGGTTTCTCCAGGTTTGCCCCCTTATGTACAGAACCATCCCTAACCTAAATGGTAGGGCCCAGGGTTTCTCTGTATAGCCCTGGCTGTCCTGGAACTCACTCTGTAGACCAGGCTGGCCTGGAATTCAGAGATCCACCTGCCTCTGAAGTGCTGGGATCAAAGGCGTGTGCCGCCACCATCCAGCTAAAGATTTATTTTTGTATTTTGTGTTATCTGAGTGCTCTGTCTTTACACTCACCAGAAGAGGGAATCAGATCACACTATAGATGGCTGTGAGCCACGGTGTATTTGCTGGGTAATTGAACTCAGATCTCTGAAAGAGTAGCCGGAAACTTTCTTGTCATTGGGAAGATTTGAGCCAGGCCCAGTAGCGAATGCTGTAATCCCATCACTGGCAAGAGGATAGTACATTTGAGTCCAGCCTGGGGCTGCATGGTGAGACCCTATCTCATTATGTAGATGCGGTAAACTAAGGCTCAGTTTTCTGATCTGTAAAATGGAAATATTAGCCTCAGGTGTGCCTGAAACCCTAGCATTTGGAAGGCAGAGGCAGGAGAGTCACTTGAGCGCAAGAGTTTGAGACCAGTTTGGGCAATGTAGTGAGATCCCCATCTAAAAAATAATTAAATAAAACTCTATCTTTCAAAGTCACCACTTTGCTCCGTCACTTTTCCACCCTCAACCCTAGATAGCTACTAGTCTGCCTTGTGGTTTCTACTTGCCTTGTCCGCATGGTCCCTATAAATGGACCACCGCATAAGCAGCCCTTGGTGCCTGGTTTCTTTCATTCAGTGTATGGTGGTTTGAATGAGGATGGCCCCCATAGGCTCATACATTGGAATGCTGAGTCACCAGGGGGTGGAGCTGTTTGAAAGGATTAGAAGGATTAGGGGGTGTGGCCTTGTTGGAGGAAGTGTGTCACTGGGAGTGGCCTCTGAAGTTTTAAAAGCACATGCTAAGTAAGCTAAGTCTCTTTGCCTGCAGATCAGGATGTAGCTCTCAACTTCTTCTCCAGCACCATCCCTGTAAGCAAGTCCCACAATTAAATACTTTCTTTTTATAAGAGTTGCCTTGGTTGCTGGGTGGTGGTGGCAGTGGTGCACACCTTTAATCCCAGTGCTCAGAGGCAAAGATAGTTGGATCTCTGAGTTCTAGACCAGCCTGGTCTACAGAAATAGTTCCAGGACAGGCAGGGCTTCGTGGAGAAACAAAACAGAAACAGAAAAACAAAGAGTCGCCTTCTTCATGGTATCTCTATTCATGTGTTTTCAAGGTTTGCCCTTATACCCCATGCATCGAATTTTATGCCCTATTGCCAAAGTTTCGTGTGTGGGCGTACTACATTTTGTTTATCTATTCATCAATAGATACTTGGGTTGTTTCCATATTTCGACTATTATAGATATTGTTGGTATGAATATTCATGTCCAGGATTGTGTGTAGACTTGCTCTGTTTTCCTTGGGTATAAACTCATAGGTAGACAGTCTGAGTCAAATGGGATCTCTCTACCTAACCCTTTGAAGAAATGCCAGGCCATATTTCTATATTTTTTCATTCTTACTAGAATTAGAATCAGGTGAGGTCCTGACATCTTCCTGCCTCCCACCTCCCATCTATCAATTTTTTAATTTTAATTTTTTACTTTCATTTTTTAGATTTATTTATATTTATATAGTCATCTGCATATATATATGTATATATATATATATTTTTTTTTTAAAGACAAGGTCCCATGTATCCCAGGCCAGCCTCCAATTCACTATATGATTTGTATATGCTTAGCATATACAAATGCTAAATGGTTAAGAGCACTGACAGATTTCCAAAGGTCCTGAGTTCAATTCCCAGCAACCACATGGTGGCTCACAACCATCTGCAATGAGACCTGATGCCCTCTTCTGGTGTGTCAGAAGACAGCTACAGTGTACTCATATGAATACATTAAAAAAAAAAAGTATATATGTGCACCATGTGTGTACCTGGTACCCATGGAGGTCAGCAGAGAGCACCAGGTCTCCTGGAACTGGAGTAATAGATGGTCGTGAGCCACTGTGTCGGAGCTTGGAACAGAACAAGTATTGTTTTTATATATATTATGCATACACATAATAAATAAGATATAAAATAAGTGTGGCCAGAGAGCTAATGCTCTCGCACAGGACCTATATTCAGTTTCCAGCACTGTACAGTGGCTCGCAGCTGCCTGTAGCTCCAGTTCCAGGAAATCTGATGCTGTCTTCTGACCTCCTTGGACACAAGGCACACAGAAGGTCTACAGACATACATTCAGACCAAAACCTCATACACATAAAATCAACAGATCTTTATAAAAATAAATAAGTACATAAAATATTGGGAAGATTTTTTTTATTTGGTTTTTTCGAGACAGGGTTTCTCTGTGTAGCCTTGGCTGTCCTGGAACTCACTCTATAGACCAGGCTGGCCTCGTGAACTCAAAAATTCACCTGTCTTTGCCTCCCAGAGTGCTGAGATTACAGGTGTGCACCACCACCACTGCCTGGCAGGAAATTTTTTTTTTTAACCTTTTACTGATTCTTTGTGAGTCTCACATCACACACCCCAATCCCACTCATCTCCTGGTCCCCTCATACCCACCCTTTGCCCTTGCAACCACCCCCCCTCCACCCCAGAACACACTTGCAATCAAATAACAAAAACAGCATAGAAAACATCTCATCATGGAAGCTGTAGTGTGTCCCAGTGCGTCCCACAGCATATCCCTTTGTCCACACATCTTGCAAAAGTTCATTGCCATGAGTCATTGGTCTGGTTCGAGATATCTGGCTTCTGTGACATCAGTATTCAACTCCTCCAGGTCATCCTGTTGTTTCCCTGTGTCACGGAGATCCTGCAGCTTTGGAACGGCAGGACCGGTCCTATCGTGCTTCCCAACCATTAGCGGATGATATCGATTTGGGGGTGGATCAATTTAGAACCTGGATCTGGGCCTGGCTGGTCAGCTCTCCTTAGCCACACCACCAGGGAAAGCTCTCCAGCATTGCTCTGGCTAGACCACCCGACACCGCCATAGACAGGAGGCAGGGTCAGCTCTCCTGCTCCCACACCCTCAGGCAGGCTTCCCCGCATCCACTGTGCTGCCCAGTCAAGGTGTGGGGCTCACTCTCACACCTTGTGGCTGGCTCACCTACGCCTTCACCATCAGGGCCAGCTTCACTGTGCAGGTGTTGAAGGTTAGGGGGGAGAAGGCATCACCCCTGCACCCACGCCCCTCATGGCAGATGGAGGGCCAGATCTCCCACACTCTTGCCCTTGGGGCTGGTTCACTTGCACACACACCCTACCAGGGTTGACTTAGGTCTGCTGTCCAGGTGAGATTCAGGGCCAGCTTTCCCAAGCGCTAAAGCCAATGAGGGGCAGGGCTAGCTCTCCTGAGCTTATGACCCTTTGAATAGTTTTCTTAATGGCCAGAGATGTTGAGGAATGGTAGGGGCATCACCTGTGCAACCCAACTACCCCACAGTAGACAAGTGGTAGGGTCAGCTCTCCCACACTCATGCCCTTGGGGTGGCTCACCCTTAACCCTTTACCTCCCTCCCACTCCTTCCTCACACCCCCTCTACCCTCCTCTCCGCTATCAGGGCCAGCACCATTGTGCTGCCTGGATGAGACGCAGGGCTCATTCGCCCATGTGCTGCCAGCGGTGAGACATGGGGCCAACTCTCCAGAGTACTGCATCCAGTAAGGGGTGGGGTTAGTTCTGCACAGCCTGTGGACACCCGGGTGGTCCTCGGTGGCTGCCCTGACCAGGAACATTGCCATGTTCTCTAGTGGTAATATGAACCACAGACATTACCATCAATCCCTGTTACACAGACTCAGATATGGTCCCCGGCACCAGCTCTACCTCACCATGGCCCCCGGTAGCAGGGCTGCCCACTCATGACCAGCCTCGGGTCTTCAATTCCGTCTCTCTTCACAATGTTCAAACTGCCCCACTTCTCTTTCTCTCCCATCTGACTACCACATACTCACTCACTGGGGTGGTTCCAGCTGCAGGCTGGTCACACAGCTGTCGGGCTGGCCTCAAACTCAGAAATCTGCCTGCCTCTGCCTCCCAGAGTACTGGGATTACAGACGTGCGCCACCACTGCCCGGCTCACTCCCATGTTTTAAGAGTTTTATAGGTTTAGACCTCATATGTATGGCTTTGGTCCGTTTCTTCGTTTCTTTGCGATGACGTTTATGCAAGATTTGCAGTGGGGGTTGGGTGGCATTCTTTTCCCTGTGGTCATTCACCCTCCCCTTGCATGTTTACAAAGCTCAGGGGACGCTAATGCCCCAGGAAATGCCAGCTGGGAAATGCCAGCCTCCCAGACCTCAGACCATGTGACCCGAGAGGGTTGCTGCCCTGGACACAATGCAGTTCTCCCATCCACTTAGCTTATCACCATGACTCCGCTCACCTCATTTGTACCAAAATATATTTACTGAGCGCTGCCGTGTGTTTGGCTGAAATAACAAGTTAGGGAGTGAGTAAAATAATGCGGCCTCGTTGTCAGAACTGGAAGGGACCCAAGCGGCGGGGTGTGTTCCAGGACAGCAACTTGCTTTGAAGATTGGAAGCCTCTAAGACTCACCCGGAGGCATCAGGTGGCACAGGGCCACGTGGTCTAATCACTCTCTACCCAATGCTTTTGACCCCGTGCTGGCTGCACCCCTAGGCAGGCAATGCCTATTTATTCATTGAGTAGGTCCCCTGTGTCAGGCCCAGTGCGGGATCTTCTGAGGCCGAAGGGACAAGATCCCTGGACCCTTGCCCCAGGTTTCTCCTCTAGGGACCTAGGGTGGGGGCTAAGCCTGGCAGATCTATCTTGGGCTTCTAGAACCTCCCTTTCCCGAGCACCCCCTCCATGTAGGGCCATCCCTTGGCTCCAGCCCAACCTTCTCTGTTCCCTTAGCTGGAGCACTGAGAATGTGAGGCGGGCGGGCGGGCGGCAGGCAGCCAGGGGCACAGGGCGGGCCGAGAGGAAAGGCCCAGGTCCGGGTCATTTCCTGGCACCCTTGTTTGCCGCGTGCCCCCGACTTCTGGTAGCTGTTTCCGCCCCGCCCACAGCCTCCCTGTCTGAGTGGGCAGCTGGCCTGGAACTGGAATCCTTCCACCCTTGGGTCCTTACCTCAAAGCCCAGAAGTCCCTAGGCTCTGTTGAGAATGTACCTCCCGAACTTGGGCACTCACTGACCGGGTCAGGCAGCCTTTTTGGGAAAGGGTATCAACATGCTTTTTGTAGTCCATAAAAGATGCATAGACTCTCAAAGGGCTGACGCAAGGAGCCGTCCACTAAAACCCTCTTACTCAGTCAGCGTCTCTGCGTTTTCTTCTTTTACAAAGTCTTCCAGGATGCCTTTCAGGACTCTCTGTCACTCCTTGGGGTCTTAATCCTAGGGTAAGCTTTCTGGGCTCTTCTATGATGGGGGGGGGGCAGCACCTCTGACCATAGCCTATGTGCCCTTACCAATCGAGTATCAACTTCCTTAAACCTGTGGGGGGCTGGCAGGGAGTATCGTCTCAATGGAGCAGAGAAGACTCACACTGTTCTCTCCAATCCAGGCAGAGCTTTGTAGTCAGAGCTCCCAGCACCGTGCCTGACAGAGGCTCTGAGTTTCCTTTTCTGGAGACCCTGGCTCTTAGAAGCAAGTCCACCAGAGCCACCCACCCTCTTACAGTTACCATTATCATCTCCTATAAAAATACCATTTGTTGAGTGGCTACTTAGTGAGTGTAAGGCACCATTACAATTCCCAATACACCGCAGTGAATCTGTAACTAAGGCGCGATGGTTTATTTAGGAAAAGTGAGGCACAGGGAACACACACACACACACACACACACAAATGCCCAAAGCTAATAGGTGACCAAATATGGCAAATACTTCTCAGAGAAGAATCCATGGTAGGGCGGGCATGCAAGAACCCTGGGGGATGGTGGGTTTCTTCTAGGCAGGAGAGGACTGGGGCCTTGTAGGCAGAGAGTAACCAAGTTACAGGGCTGGAGAAAGCAAGGAGCGGGCGTGAGCACGAGGGGCCACCTGCTTGCTGCCCGGGCTGCGTGGCGAGGACAATAGGGTGACCCCGGGAGGAACCCACATTGTCTGGGAAGGGATTGTTCTGTGTGTCATGGGACCTGAGGTTTGAGGAAGAACAGACTGGTCTCCCAGAGCTCAGGTGAGACGGCTCCAACAGAAGAGAAGTGAAGGCCTCGGGCCAGATGCCAGGGGCTTCCCTAGTCCGACTGGAGCCACTCCTCTGGAGTCCATGGTTCTCATTCTTTGCAAAGGAAGGGACTGGAGCTCTGGATGGGTTAGAGTAAATTGTGCACTGGACTGAGTCATTCCCCTCTGAAATCCCCCATCCCAAATCTGTCCTCTCCCATCCCGTCGCAGCCCATCCCCCACCCCTGCTGGCATCGGGCCAGGCCCTTGGCTCTCTTTGCGCACTGGTGGGTAGAGTGGGTGCCATTTGTGGACAGGAAAACAAGATTATCATAAATGAATAAAGTGGAGGCAGCCTGGCTGCAGCCAGGCCACCTAGAGAGCAACAGAGGACGGAGGGACTGAGGGCAGCCTTTAAAGGCCTGCTGAAATCAGCAACCCCAGGGGGCCAGTGATGGCTGGGTTTCCTACAGCCTCCTCAGCGTCGCAAGGAAAGGGCTTTTTGTTGGTGTGTGGATCCAGGCTGCCACAGGGTCCCTCTGGGCTCTGGACTCCTTGTCTCCATCCCCATCCTGGACCTTGGATTTCTATCTAGGAGGCCCTCTTGGTCCCACAGCCACGACCCAGTCTCTTTTTGCTGCCTCAGCCTCTGTCTCCTCTGCATCCTTCTAGGTACCAGCTCCTAATCTAAAACATCTCTCAAATCCATCCACATCTCTCCGACCTCTCACCCTCTCTCGCCACCATCCACCCACACCTGGTCTCCCCGATGCCCTGGCTAATCCCCAGGTTGTCAGCTTCTTTCCTGGAGGAATCGGCTAAAGTTCTCTTTGGGTATCGGCTGATGAAGCCCTACTCTTGATCAAGCACCTAGGGCTTCCTGAACATGGCCGCCAAAGTATCTGTGCTTGTGATTTTCAGTGTTTGCCTTTGCTCCCACGGTCCCCTCATCTCTTCCACCACCGTTTCTGCCTCTCTAACCCCCTGGTCCTTTCCACTGTAATGGCGGTGAGGGGAACTCTGCCTCTGTGCTGTACCCCAAGAATGTAACCTAGAGCAGTCCTGCCATTGAGGGCAGGGCGGGCGTAGCCTTGATGCCTTCCAAGCCTCACCTGACGGGCGGAGTGGGTGGGGGTGGGGGATGGGCAAGAGAGAAAAGAGCCAGAAAGCAAGACCTTCATCTCAGTCCCCATGGACTGCCCCCACCGGCCACACTAAATCTTTCCTTGTCCCCACCCCCCTGGCTCCCAGGCTCTGGTCCTTCCTCTCTCCCCCTTCTCAGTGGTCTGAGTCATCTGTGCCTTGGGCCCTCATCTCTGGCAATGCTGTCATATCCTGCCTCCTCCCTGCCAGGGAGGAGGAGGGCTTACCCCTGCCAGGTGGGACTCCTGCATCTTAATAGGAGCCCTCAGAAGGCCAGGCCCTTCACCTATCCCAGGGGGTCCTGTTGATGAGCTTTTCTGTCATTCTAGCAGGAGAGAGCTTGTATGAGAGAGGTGAGCTGAGACTGGCTCCCAGCTCCAAACCCATGTGGGGCCAGTCAGACTTGACCGCCAGGGTCAAGGCTTCTGGGAACATAGTTTGTGTTTCCCATTCAGCCTGTCCTTGGACGGCTGCCTCCTCAGCCCTGCACCAGTTTGCAAGGAGTTTTCAGGTCAGTGGTACATATATGTCCACTGCCTTCTGCCGGGTGACCCCAGGATGGGAGGAGGGAGGGGAGGAGGAGGACGTGTCTACCTGTATTACTCTAGCCTTAGGTTATGCAGAGTTGGCCCGGAGGAGGAAGTGAGTCAGTGGGCACAGCAATCCACGCCTCAAAATTCTGACTTTCCTTTTCAACCCACTGAGCCAAAACGTTTGTCCCAACAGGATCTTGGAGTGGGGGAGGGGCTGGCAGTGGTGGATGTTAAAGAGACAGAGTCTCTTGCTCTGTTGATCCATTAGGTTTTATTATTTATTTATTTATTTATTTATTTATTTATTCATTCATTCATTTTGGAAGGTTAAAGGTGAAAGGTTATAAGAGCTTGTGGCTGACTGAGGGCAGCTAGACAGATAGGAAGTTGAAGACCTGCTGAATGTCAAGGGCTGTCACAGGGCTGGGAATTACAGGCAGGCGTCATCACAGGGAATATGACAGTTGCCCCAGGGTGTTAATGACTGGGCCCTAGGTTGCTGCTCTAACAGACCTGTGAGTTTGTTATCTTGTTCCCAATATACAGATAAGGAAATTGAGGCTAATGGGAGGAAAGAGACTTGTTTGTTTGTTGGTTGGTTTCTCGAGACAGGGTTTCTCTGTGTAGCCCTGGCTGTTCTGGAACTCACTTTGTAGACCAGGCTGGCCTCGAACTCAGAAATCCGTCTGCCTCTGCCTCCCAAGTGCTGGGGCTAAAGGCGTGCGCCACCACTGCCCGGCTAGAGACTTGTTTAAGATCACAATCCCATCCATCACTTAGTAACCATACTGCCATCTCAGGCAGGCCAAGTCAGTGCAAGGCCTGGAAGTTTCCAGTGAGTGTCTGTGCTGTTTTGTGTATATGGTAGCTGTGAGGGATAGAGTCACTGAGAGTGGAAACTCACAAAAGATTTCAAAGAACAAACAAGTGAACATTTTCCAAGTATTCCAGCAGGCAAAGGGTAACCATTTATGAAGGGTGTTGGCCTGGCCTGTCTTGTTCGAGGAATTCCCTTGGGAGTGGAATGAGATACATTGACATGCTGGGGCGGTGGGTGGGGGATGGGAGGAGCAGGCAGTGCAGGGAGAGGGACCTGTAGAGTCTGAGGCTGCAGCCTGGGGGAACTCTGCAGCAGGGGTCATCAGCAGGTAAAATAGTAGCCCATAGGGTCACGAGAAGGTGACCTCACTGAAAGAACGGTGGGAGGAGACAGTGAGGGAGAGCCCGGGAGGGGAGGGGTTTGAATGAAACCCAGAGGGCCAGCTCAACAGGTTATGGCTACCACCCTGAAGAGGTCAGACCCATGGACCAAAGCTGACAGGGACTCTGAGAAAGCTTCAGCTGGAGGGCGAGACAAGCCTTCCAAGAGAAGGAGGGACTGAAACCCTTGTCGAAGTGAAGGGAGGGAACCGTGATAACCCAAGGTCCCTGCTCCAGAAAAGGGCAGCCGGGTGACTCGAGGCTATGTGTTCTACGCTGAGACCCTTGAAAAGATACGACGAGGTAGCTGATACAAGGGACTGAGGGCAGGGAACCGGCAGCAAGCTGGAGGTAGAGGTTCCCTGGGGATCTGGGAGGGACTCCGGAGCGGGAGAGCAGAGCGGAAGTGAAAGTGTGAAGAACACACAAGGTGAGGTCAGCGGGGTGCAGTCATTGTCCCAGTGTGCGGCTGAGAGGAAGGAGCAGGCACCAGGCTTCCAGCTGGGAGGCCTGTGAAGCGAGAGATCTGGATGATCTTACTGCCTTCCCACTGGACTGAGATCTGGGGGAGCTCACTGCCTTCCCCCCAGGACTGAGATATGGGCGAGCTCACTGCCTTCCCCCCAGGACTGAGATCTGGGGGAGCTCACTGCCTTCTCCCCAGGACTGAGATCTGGACGATCTTACTGCCTTCCCCCCAGGACTGAGATCTGGACAAGCTCACTGCCTTCTCCCCAGGACTGAGATCTGGGCGAGCTCACTGCCTTCCCCCCAGGACTGAGATCTGGACAAGCTCACTGCCTTCTCCCCAGGACTGAGATCTGGGCGAGCTCACTGCCTCCCCCCCCAGGACTGAGATCTGGGGGAGCTCACTGCCTTCTCCCCAGGACTGAGATCTAGACGATCTTACTGCCTTCCCCCCAGGACTGAGATCTGGGGGAGCTCACTGCCTTCTCCCCAGGACTGAGATCTGGGAGAGCTCACTGCCTTCCCACCAGGACTTGGATTCAGCAGCTACAACTAGGTTGCCAGAGCTTGGGGCGGCAGTGCTGATTCAGGACATACAGCTATGGAGTCTCAGATAGTAAGAGTCAGGCATGGTAGCACATGACTGTAATTTCAGTACCTGGAGGGGCGGGGCTGAGGCAAAGAGGATTGTGGGTTCAAAGATATCTCGGGCAACACAGGGAGACTCTGCCTCAAAAGTGAGCCAGCAGAGGGGTCAGCAGGTGAGGGCACTTGCTTCAGAGCCTGGTGACCAGAGTCTGATCACAGGTACATGATGTCACATGCACACTACAAACATACATATACATGTATGCATGCATACATACATGCATGGAAAATGTGGAGCCATTTTACCTCATCGGGGTTTTTGTTTTGTTTTGTTTTGTTTTTGTTTTTTGGATTTGTTTTTTTCGAGACAGGGTTTCTCTATGTAGCCCTGGCTGTCCTGGAACTCTCTCTGTAGACCAGGCTGGCCTTGAACTTAGAAATCCTCCTGCCTCTGCCTCCCAAGTGCTGGGATTACAGGCGTATGCCTCCACTGCCCGGCCTTTTACCTTATTGTTGAGGAGACACAACAGTTGGGTGTAATGGTACACACCTTTAATCCCAGAACTTGGGAGTCCAAGACAGGTGGATGGACCTTGAGGCCAGCCTGGTCTACACAGTGAGACCCTGTCTCAAAACCAAAACAAAAGCCGAAAGGAGAAACCATGGAAATAGGTTTAGGTGGTGTTCGTTTGTGTCATGCTGGAGATGGAACTGGAGGCCCCAAGCCATGCATCACCCTGTGATCTACCTAGAGCCCCCTCCTCCCACTTTTTGTGTTGAGACAAGGTCTTGCCATACAGCACAGGCTGGTTTCGAACTCACAACCTTCCTGCCTCCACAAGTCCTGAGATCCAGGAGGGCCTGACCATGCCCAATGGATTTGTAATTTGTATCCTTACCTGAATGCATAATGTATTTCTTTATTGTGTGCAGTGGTCCTTTGTGTTTGCTCATTTGTTTCATTGTAGTTTTGTTTTGTTTTGTTACTGTGACAAATATCTGAAAGAAACAGTTTAAAAGAAGGGTTTATCCATTCAGTCTGGTCACTTGGGTTCCTTTGCTGCTGGGCTGTGGGTAGGAAGAACATCACAGTATTGTGTGTAGTCGGTGGCCAGGCGGTTTACCTCATCACAGACAGGAAGCAGAGAGGCAGGAAGGGGCTAGGGCTGGATACAGCCCCAAGATGACGAGATGACGCACCGCACCGGTGACCTACTTCCACCAGCTGGGGCCACCTCCTAAAGTTTGCATCATCTTCCACAATGACAGCTCAAGCTGGGGACCAGCTCTTACACTGGAGCCTGTGGGGACACTTCATATCGAAACTGTAACAGCAAAACACACAGAGTCTCACAAAGACCACTAAGTACCTCCTGAGCCACGAGGACCTCGGCTTCTCATAGGGTAAGACCAGGTGCACTAGTTACGTGGATTGCCCAGAACGGGAGGATGTATTTAAGCAAGCTGGACACGTGCCACCATTATCTTCACCAAGGCCACTTGCTAGGGTTAACTCTCTCCCCATTATACCAGTCAACCACTGGCAGAAGGTGAGTCAGGCATGTACACCACACATGCCCTCTTCCTGAGGAACTTACTGTGGAGGAAAGGACCTGCCTGCCGGTAGAGCAGATAGCCCTAGGGCTGGCTTAGCTCCAGTCACATCAGACTGTGTTCTCAACGGCTGCACCTTGGCAATCTTGGTGAGTTCGACTGAAAACAGGTTGACACCTCTGTCACAGGGGTCTTAGAAGAGACCACACAGAATATGTGCCCAATAAATATCAGTCTGTGGGACCATCAGTTTCTCCTCAACGGGGGCCATCTTGACTCTAGAGCAGAGTCTGTTAGAGTTAGGAGCCAGACAAGAAAGGAGAGGGGCCTAGGGTCAAGCCAGTGTGGACACAAGGCTATGCCTTAGGCAGTAGGAAGGGACCTTGATGGAAGAGGCTGGAGTCAGGGAAATTTCCTTTGTTTCTGGGTACCTCACTAGGCCCCCATGGGGGCCACTGCGCAGTAATGCTGAGGCCCCTTGCTTGGTAGCTCTCCTACACCAGCACCCCACCTCCTGTGCCTGGTGTCCATTTTTTCACATACTCCCCACCCTCCCTCTTTCTCTACCCCTGTTCCCGTTCAGTCAGTTTTACATCTTCCTCCATCATTTCTTCTTGAGACAGGGTTTCCCCTGTGTAGCCCAGGCTGGCCTGAAATTTACCAGTTAGACCAGGCTAGCCTCAAGCTCTTAATCTTCCTCCTAGTGCTGGGAGTACAGGTGTGTACTGTTAAATCTGTCTTCCATTGCCTCCACTGGTACCTACTGGTCCCTCTAGGTCTGTGCTGGCCACTCAATCCCATGCTGTAACAAGTGCACATACTCTCTCCCTCCGTCTCCCTCCCCCCTCTCATTTTTTCTTTATTCTTATCACATACAATAAGCTTGCTGTTTCTCATAGCCTCTCACACACACCAACCCTATAACACAAGACTGTCAGTTTAGCCTGTTTAATACTGAGTTCCCAGAATGCTTTGCAGAGGCTGGAAAGATGGCTCAGCTGTTAAAACACTAGGCTCAAACCCAAAAAAGACAGAGAAGGGGGCCAGAGGAAGCCCTTTCTTCCTAGCAGAAATCTTTACCTTTGTCAGTCCCAGTGGGGGACTTAGGTCTGAGCTGATTCAGAGAAGGATTTCGCCTTGGGGCTTGAGGTAGTCAAGGCCAAATCTGGGTTGGTGGAAAAGGAAATCTGACAAAAGGCTCAGCCACTCCTTCCTCCCTCCCACTTGCTCTGCTCTCCCTCCCAAGTAATTTGTGTCTTCAATCTGAGTGACCTGAGTTTAGGTTCAGTAGCAGGGCTGGTTCATTTAGTGCTACAGATCCGAGGAGCCCTGAGACACACTGGACGCGCTGATGAGGAATACTAAGAAGGCGTTTTGGCTAGCCTTTTTGCTTACTGCATGGGATTCCAAGACCTGGGGTAGGAAGGTGCCTTTGCTCAGGTTAAGAAAACAGATTAGTCAGTGCTCAGCCCTAGCAACAGGCCGCTGTGTGGCCTTGTAATCCCTGCAGCAGCTGACCAAGGCTGTGTAGTCCCACTGGTGCGAACACAGCAAGCACTCCAAGAAGAACGGAAGCCGCCTTCTGAGAATATTGACATTGTCACTGATCCAGCTGGGAAAACTTTACCCCAACACAGGCCAACTTCTGCATTTCTTCTTTTGAGGTCTCTCAGGCCCGTCTCTCCTTTCAGCTCCTTTTCCTTCTCCCGGAAGCCTTCCTGACTCCTCCACAGAACGCACAGCTTGCTTGTTGGTGCAGTCACCTGCAAAAGCTGAAACTATCTCACCAAAGGTTTCACTCAAACATCAGGATGGATGGCACCACTCATGACCCAAGAGAGCATGAAAGGTTTGCTTGTTTATCTAATGTCAGTCTCTGAGGTCAGCAGCTCCCAGATGGCTTGGGAGCCAGGATGGAGAATAATGTGGATTTCCACTGTGGTTGGGGGCTGTGGTGAAGGTTCACCCTGGGAGGGGCTCTAGGACTCTCCTTCCCTCAGACAATGAAGAAGAAGCCCGGTCCTTGCTTGTGGGCTTATTCAGGTGTGAGCCGTTAAGGATAAGAACGGGGAGGGGCTTAAAGGCTGCACGTTGTGAGGCCCGTCATTTTACACACATCCGGTGTGTTTCTAGGCCGATTCATTCTCCCTGAGGAAGAGATGACAATGTGGAGGTGACTGGAGGGGTGAGATGAGGCCCTTGAGATAAAATGCTCAGGAACAAAGAGTCTCAGCCCTACCCTACCGCATGGAACTGGGAGTTCTCTCTCCAGATCTCCAGCCTTGACTTAGGCCGCCCATGTCTCCCTCCACCCCATTCCACCCCCCCCCACAGGCCTGCCGGACTCTTCCCACATTCCTCAGCCGGGTCTGTCTTCTTTGGGTCTCCCAGCTCCTGCTCCCACATTCCCTGCGGACGCTGCTTTACACTGGAAATACCACCCCTCATCCCTTTCCTGCTCCAGGTCCCCAGATCGGACATGCTGGTCCTTCCTGTTTGGGATGGTTTACTAGATAAGGCCTGGCATGGGGCCCATCTGTCACCATCACATGACTCAAAGCTATTTTGGACAGGACCCTTGCCTATACCAAGATACCATGCTGGCCCTCCAGGCCCTGGCTATCTACACTCCTCCAGGAACAGGGCCAAGAGCCAAGGGAGCTCTCCAGAAGGGCAAATGCATCGGCTAGGCTTGCATCTAGCTTCCTGTTCCTTGACCCCGGTTGTCTTTGGTAGCTCTAGCCCACAAGCCAAACCATGAGAGAGACTGAGTGGCCCTGGAAGACACAGTTCAGCCTAATAACTGTTCCAAGGGCAGCCAGGGACAAGTGTCTGCTCCCAAATGCCACAGAGAAAACTGTTATCGCAGCTGTTCTTGTTTAGGTATGTCTGACTGTCTGAGCAACATCTGCCTGGAGTTTGTCTCTTAAAGACACAGCTGTGGTCAGCGGCTCCAGCCCCTGCTCCGCCGTGCTCCCTTCCCGTGAGCTGTATGACTTTGGATATCCAGGTATACTCCTGAAGTGTTGCTCCCTCTCGAGGCAAACAAGGGCCCTAGTCTTGACTTTCAGGGGGCACCTGGAAGGAAGAAGTGAGTCTGCACGTTAAATGATTTGTAAGATTTGAAGCCAGGCTTCAGAGGCCACTCCCCTGGCTCTGATGCTGAGGTCACCGTCCTAACTGTACCTGGTTAAGGATGCTCGCTGCTCAAAAGCCAATATTCTGAGGCTAGCCTGAGCTACAAGGCAGACGTCATACCAGGATGGCAAGATAAGGTAAGGTGCTTGCTGTGCAAGGCTGATGACCGGAGTTTGACCCCAGAACTCATGTAAAAGTGGAAGGAAGAACCGCCTATCTCATGAGGTTGTCCGGACTTCCATGTGTAGACTGAAACATGTTGTATATGAGTGAGTGAGTGGTCTTTGCTGTCTATGGCTTACATCTCAGGGATTTTGGGTGTGTTTGTTTTGTTTTTTCCCCCTCTTCCCAGAACACTACAAACCACTTTATCTCCCAGACTGGTTCCTGAATGTTTCCAAAACATACGTCCTCTTATCAGAAGTGAAACAGCTCAGTTGTGAATATGCCTTAGTTTGTATGCAAAGTCAAGGGAATAGGGTTACAAAGATCTTCAGATCTTCTGGTATCTGCAAAGCTAAAGGAAGATAGTTTAGCAGTTACCATTTTAACCATCTAGGCGTGGCATCTAGTTAGAATTCACCAAGCCAGAAGGGAAGTAGAGGTAATGGCCGAGGACACTCCCAAAGGAGAGGCTCTGTTACACTTGAGTCTCAACAAAATCTGATTTGTCCTAAGTGTTAATCATTAGCATAATGGTTAAGAAGGGTTCTGGGGTTAGATACCGTGCTGTTAGAATCCTAGCTGTGTGGCCTTAGCTAAACAGGGTAACTTCACTGTGCCCTGTTCTCATCTCAAAGCAGAGCTAACACCTTGATGACTGGTGTAAAGATTTAATAATTGCAGCACGTGCCTTCCAGCATCTCACCTCTGCTTCCCTGGCTTTCTTTTTAACTTCAGACTCATCTGGGCTGCTCCTGCACCAATGTGGCCACACGGAGCTGCAAAGATTTCAAACTGACTCGAAGCAGGAAGAGCTGCTCCCCCTGGTCCCTCCAGGGGAGGATGGAGGATCAGATGTCTGATGGAGGGGCAGCTCTGCCCCCATATGTAAATAGTGACAGGCACAGACCTGGATTTACATAGTGGTAGCAAAGACAAACTGTCAATAATTATCTTTAGCAAAAAGACAGCGTGGTCTCTAAGGGATCTTATCCCTTGGAGTGCAAGAGATAAGATCATCTGTGTGGAAATGATTGTATCTTCTAAGGTCACAATGTATAGATAAGGAATCAGACACAGACTCTGGCTTCTCAAACACCAGAGCAGAATCCCATTGGATGGGTCCATTTTCTGCTTTGCCTTTTCCTTAGAGAGACTTGTATATATGTATATTGCCTTGAAAAAAGTAGTATTTGTAAAGCAGTTAGCATAGTGCCTGCTGCCTGTACTGTTCTTATTTAATTATAAAGACATATAGAAAATGATGCTCAGGGAAAATGAGTCTTTGTTCTGCATTAGGGAAAATCTGAGTTAGACTAAAAAAAAATTCCATAATGATCTCTTGGAGTTCTCTCTCAGTTTGATTCTTTCCTGGATAGTGAGATCTTTGAACCTAGCTCACCTGTCTCCACCCGAAATCACAACTCTGGGTGTTGAGGTCCCATTCACTGCTCTTAGAGACAAAGGCTGCCCTTTGCTAATTACAATTTCTGATGGGTTGTAATAACCACCGCTAAATATCTGTCTAGCTTTGCGGAAAACCTGCTTCCAGCTGGGATCAGGATAAGCGGGGGACAGGTCGGGAGGAGAAATACTCTTTCATACATAACATTTGAGGGCACTTAGTACGAAGAAGTTAAGTTCGGAGACCCGCAGTCACTTCTTAGGAACTTGCAACGCGGCGGAGGTCCGCATTCCAGGCAGCCGGAACACAGACGACCGTTCCCCAAAAAGCCAACGCCTGGCTTGTCCAGTGAGGATCGCGGTGCCGGCCGTGCCTTGAACGGCCTTTCCAGTTGCAGCCGCCGCGAAGCGCCAGGCAGATCCCACCTCTGGCCCCGCCCGTCCAATCCGTCTCGTACCAAAGGCAACGCTCCTGGGAAGAAGCTCTCGGTTGGAAGGGGAAATCCAGGCTTTAAGGGTTCCCGACAGGTGTCTGAGAGAGAGGGCGGAGTCGCCATAGGAATGATGGAGAGGGAGGGGCGGCGCTGCCCCTTTAAGAGGCGGCGGCAGAGCGGGGACCTTTTCTCTTTCCCCGGAAGGAAAGCGGAGCCCGGACTGGGCGCGCAAGGTGGGGAGGTGCGGGGCTGGGCGGTGGGGAGGCGGGGCGCGCGCCGGGGAGGATCCCTCCCTCCTGCCCTCCTGGCGATCGAGGGCTTGCCTGTCTAGATCCTCCACCTAGCTGAGACCCAAAGAGCTAACACCTCCAAGGGGGCGCGGCCGGGACCATCTAGGGTGCGGGGTGTCCGGAGCCCGGAACGGTGACCGGTCCACCGGACCAACGTGAGAGTAGATCCACGGATCTGGAAAACGGATTGGAGAAGCACCCGGAGCAGACCTGAAAGTGACCCGGACTAGGGCAAAAAAATTGCCCGACTCCCGGTGCAGCGGCTCTGCAGGCTCGGGTGTCCTCTGGCGGCGCCTGGAGCAGGTGAACCGTTCATCACTCCCGGTGCTGAGCCTTCTAGCGATTTCTCCCGGCCCGGTTCGGCCCGGCCGGCAGCCATGGGCCCCGGCGGAGGCCGCGCGCCCCGCGCCCCTGGCTGGATGCTCCGCGCCCTGGCCTTGATGGTGGCAGCTAGCAGCCGGGTCTCCTTCGCCTTCAACCTGGACACCCGATTCCTGGTGGTGAAGGAGGCGGTGAACCCCGGTAGCCTCTTCGGCTACTCGGTCGCCCTCCATCGGCAGACTGAGCGACAGCAGCGCTACCTGTAAGTCAGCCTGGCGGCGGTGAGGTGGGGTGCAGAGAGAGGGGTATGTGCGCGGATACCTGACCTAAGCTAAACTGGAGCCCTGGGCCCGCTGACTACCAGGCCTGCTGCTGCTGGCCTTTCCTTGTGAGGCAGGATTAAGAGGGCGGGTACGACGGCAGCCCTCCGGTTGTGGGGCTTGGCGGCAAGTGGAGGATAGGGGGTGGGGGTGGGGGTAGTAATCATGGCAAGTGCTGACCTGGCTAGAACCTGTCTAGACGCGGCCGCTTCACGCTTCAGACATCTTCGGAAGTAGGGTCTTTGTTGCCCAGCGCCCTGAGAATCCAGTACCTAACATTAGCTTCTTTCCCGGGCTAGGAGAACTCTGTGCGTTACATCGCCTTTCCCCTCCTCCTGCAGAGAACTTGAAAATATACGCGGCGTTCAAGCTCCTATTAGCCCTCTCATTTAGCCTGCAGCCAGAGCAGCCACGCCCTCTGCAGAACCAGGCTGGACCACACTTCTCAAGGGCTTGGTATTGCAGAGAGAGGTGAAGAAGCCAGGCATTAGGAGCTGTCCAAAGGCTCCCTCTGACCCCTAGAGGAACGGACAGTAGAAGACAGAGGAGGCGCTGTCTTAAGCCTCCTAGGCCAGAGCCCACCCGGAAGCAGTGGGGGTACTCCCACCAGACATCTCCCTGCATTCCACAGATTCATGTTGAATCAGCAGCCCTGAGTGTGTTTGTTTTGGTTTGAAGAGGGAAATGGGGTTTTCTCTTTTCTTCTGCTCCTCTTTGCAACAGCTGCAAGAAGTGGGAAGAGCCCAGCAGAGTGGAGGCGGGGAGGAGATCGCATCCAGTCACCTGCCCCTCCCTAGGAAAACTCATGCCCAACGGGTCGTGTCTAGGTGTCTGAGGTTTCTTCTGTGTGCTGAAGCTGGCTAGCTGAGGGAAGAGGGTGGCCTTAGGGGGCAAAACTGCCCAGGGAGGGACAGTGATGATCAATCATATAAGCCCCTCCTACCTTTCTGAGCTGGGTGGCCCACCAGGCATTTACTCCGACCTGGCCTCTCTGATTGTTACTAAATCGGAAGACACAGTCAAGGTAAAAGTGTTGAAACCTCTCCCTGCTCTGACTGGGGCCTGTAGGAACTTGAGGAAGTTTGGAATGGTCAAAGTCCAACGCAACTTCAGGCTTTGCCTCTGCCCTGCTGGCCCAGCCCCTGTCCGTACTGCCCACCTGGACTTCGTCTTTACCCTACCTGGCCCCTGTAGAAAAAGGTGGATCCACCACACCCTTCCTTCCCTGGCCAGGCAGATCTAACCTTCTACCTTTCCAAGGCCCTCTGATAATAGATAGTTGCTACAGCAGCGCCGTTGCCTCCCCCCCAGGCCAGTCCAGAGGTTTTGGAAATTCTGATGTTGTATGAACATGGCTGGAACTAACACAATAGAAGAGATTCAGCAACACCTTCTGCTTCGTTCTGTGACCTTGAGGGTGATAGTACCCTCTCAGGGGCCAGTTTCCCCCTGGATGAGGTTGCACCTGGATCTGGGTGTTCCCTCTTATTTCTGCTGGCCTGTGAGAGGCGCCTTGGCATTGTGGAGAGAAAAGATGAGTGTTCGATGCCGCGGCCGCGTCTTAGCTCTGCTCTAACACCTGAGCCTTAGTTTCCCCAGCTCTGGAGAACACATCTTCTCAGAGTTGGTAATACTTTAGTGTGATAGTGTGTCTAGAATGGTTCTGGCGTGTCCAATCCTCCAGTGGATACCAGAAGGCTCTGGGGCTGAGGCTAGATGAAGGAGTACTTCTTTCACCTATGATTTCTACCCAAGCCGGCCATGTAAAAGACCTTTGCTTTCCTCCCCAGGGAGCTGCATAGAATGCCGAAACTTGCTGACCTCTGAGGGCAGGTGCTTCTGGCCAGATGGGTCTTCTCTGTCTTGCCCAGAGCTGCTTCTGTGTCTTGGCTCTGTCTTCATCTTACAGAGTTCAGTCCTCCGTCCTTTAGGGAGAAGCAGCTGGGATTCACTAGAGCCAGCTGTGTAGCCAGCTGCAGACAGCTGCCCAAGTGGTCTAGGGAACTAATACGTCAAACTGCAGCCTCAGATTCTGTCAGTCTCAAAGTGTCCTTGGGAGAGTGGGGTGGCTCACGGCCCTTCCTTTGGGGTCTGCTAGCTGTTCAGAGAGCCCTGAGAGAGTATGACAATCATGGGGCTCTACATAGTTCCTGGGAGATCAGGGAGGGGAAAGCATAGCTTTGATGTTCCAAAGCTTTAGGCCCAGAAGTGGTTAAAAATCCAAGATAGACTATCTCTCTATCCTGGGGTAGCCCACCCAGAACCTAGATTCACAGAACTCAATATCTTATCAGATATTGGGGCAGCTAGGTGGTGGTAGGGTATGACGTTAATTCCAGCATTGCGGAGGCAGAGGCAGGTGGATCTTCGTGACTTTGAGGTCAGCCTGGTCTACAGAGTGAGCTCCAGAACAAGCAGAGAGAAACCCTGTATTGAACAAACAAACAGACAAGCCAAAGCCACACCCAAAACAAAAAAGGCAAACCCCCCCCCCCAATGGATAGACCCACTCACTTCTGGCCAGCCTGTCTGTCTGTCTATCTCTTTACCTCTATCTATCTATCTGTCTGTCTGTCTGTCTGTCTGTCTGTCTATCTGAGACATGGTCTCTTATATAGCTCTGGCTGTCCTAGAACTCGATTTGTAGACCAGGCTGACCTTGAACTCAAAAAGATCTATCTGCCTTCCTCTGGCTCCCAAGCTACGGTTAAAAGCCTGTGCCCTCCTGTCTGGTTCACTATCGTTACATAAGCCCCCTTAGAGGGAGAAGAGCTGCTCATTTGGGAGGTGGTAGCTGACCCTCTCTGCACCTGCTCCATTATTCCCTCTCGATCTGGCCTGACCCCATTGGCGGATGTGGAGATTCCTCTGGGCTCCCCTCCCTTTCACCATTGGAAGTGAGGGTGTCTGGGAAACCGTGGCTCCTGGAAATGAGGTCATGCCTGAGGTAGGCAGGAGCCTGGCTCACCTGCTGTGCTCTCTTGAAACACCTCCCCGGGCAGGGCAGGGCAGGGCGGGTTCCTGGCAGCCTTCATGGCTCGTGCCAGTAGAAATGGCACAGCAGCTGTGGCTGTGGGCACAAGGCCTGAATGTGGTTTATCCTTATCTGCTGGCTTTCTTCAGTGACCATTCCAAGCCAAAGGACATTAAGATGGAAAAGAGGTAGAGGAGGACTGATCTTGTCCAAAAAGAAGCAGCAAAGAGGGATTGGCATCCAGGGGGATAAGCTACAACTCAAGAGAGGAAGGCAGGAGGGTTGGCAGCTTGCTGAAAGTCCAGGCTGCATAGTAAGACCCTGTCCATTGCGATAAAGGGACTGAGGTTAGACAATTCAAAGGGTCAAGTATGGAATACCTACTAAAAAGCCAGGGAAAGGGGAGACATGAGAAAATCGCTTTATCCCTTTCCACCTAAGGTCCTGCCAAAACACTGCTCTTTCCATCTTTCTCTTTCTCTCCTTGCTCTGGTTCTAGGGCTGAGTCACCAGGGGAGAGGGGACTGGGTGGGCAGTGTGAGGAGGGAGGGGGAGGGCAGCGAGGGCAGCAGTTTCAGCCGCCATAGGAGAGCCTCTGGGGAGGTGGCTAAATCAGGCAGCCTGGCAGAGAGCTGGCATCCACAGACTTCCCTCCTACTCAGGCTGAAGCAGCCTTTGCCTTGCCTCACGTCCTGCTCCCACGCCTGCATCAGAGGTGAACAGTAACCCAAGACCCCAAAGAAGTCTCTGGAGGCTTCCCCAGATCTCCCCATGGGCGCCACCCCACTCCTCCCTGAGAGGAAGTTGAATCAGTAGACTTTCTTTGAGCGCCACCACACTCCCAGAATCCCGAGGGCCTCTTCCTCTTGGGGTGAGCCAGCCTGGTGCCCCTGAGTTCTCTTGGGTCCCATTCTCTGGCCTTCTCAGATTGTGGCATTTTCTGTGCAGTTATTCTATTCGTTTTGAACTGCTTGGGAGGAACGGCGGTGTAGAGGGCTGGGCTGCGTGAAGAGCCCCACTCCTTACGCTTGGAACTCAGGGGCTCCCCAGAGGCCAGGAGGGGCTTTCTAGTCAGAGTCAAATGAAAGGGTGAGCAGGAGGCTGTTGAGAGCTCTTGGTCTTCCATTTCACCCATCCACTTCTTCCTGGGGTGCTCGCTGGCCCCGTCCCCTGCCCTGACTCCAGGAGAGGGCGGTTCTATCTCCCAGGAGCTCTGTCTAAGCATCTCCATTTTGCCCACTCTGACTGTGGCTAGGAGGTAGGTTTAGTGATGGTCTGGAGGAGGTCTGTTTTTTAGATTATCTTTTTGTTGTTTTGATCTGGACCCAATATCAGTACGTAGTACTTTACATTTTAATTTACATACCGTGAAGGTTTGCTCCAGTCTAGGGATTCCCTGACCCTGATCTTCCTGGCTTTGGCAGGAGGAATGTGGACCCTACCCTCTGAAGCCCCTTCCTCCATGCGAGTGCAGGCCTCTGGCTGTAGACCACTGCATCCCGGCTGGGCTGGGAGCCAGAGGGCCTTAAAGGGCCTCTGAGTGGGCCAAGTCGGAGCTAAAAATACTCCAGAGGGTGTGGGGGAGCTCCCGTTGGAATCTCTCCGGGAGGGAGGAGCCCAGGGATTAGGGAATCGGCCCCTCCCCCATCCCCACCAGTGGGTACAAGACTGGCACAGCACAAGAACAGGAATTCGAAGACTGCATGGAGTCTTATTCTAATCCAGGCATGGTTTGTGCTTTGCTCTGCCTGTTCCATACCTCAGGTGGCTAAGAGGAAGGGTCGCTTTCAGTTCCCTCCTGGCGGAAACAGATTTAGGAGGCATGGAGACCCTGTTCCTCAGACACCTGCTAGACAAATCAGGTAGGACGGTTGGCAGCCATGATGGTGGTGCACCCATTACATTGTATGCCCCCACCCCCAGGCCTTTCATCCACTGAAGCCTACAGGTTCACCGTTGGAGATCCTTCCCTCCAGCCAACTCTATGCTTCTTCCAGCACCGGCCTATCCCTCCCCTCCCCCAGTGACTGCCTGCTATCCTCAGGATGTGGAAGCGCTGCTTCTGTTCAGCCCTCCTTCCTTCCAAACAATGAAGTAGTCTGTCCTTTTCTTGGTGTGTCAGGTTCCCTAACCTGCAGTATTGGAATTCCTGGGTCCCTGGAGAGTGTGGAGTTGAGCTCAGGGCAGTGCTGGTTCACAGAAATCCAGAGCAACAGTGTCCGTGTGCCCACCGCTGCCTCAGAGAGTCCTTATGCAGGAACGCAGTTGTTTCCCCCCAAATCCTGGAACAGAGAGTTCATCTGGCATTCCCGTTTTATGGATAAGACACTCAAGACTCACAGGGAAAGGAGATCACTCTAGAAGCAGGGCCCTAGCTTTCTTTCCCACAGGCCCTTTCTTCTCTCCTTTGTCAAGCATGCCAGGAGGTGGGTGTGTACCTGTGGTGAGCCAGGGTAGTCAGTCAGGTACCCCCCCGCCCCCCCCCTTCGGCCCCTAGCCTGAACAGAAGTTGGTTGCTAAGCCAGGCAGTGGCGGCACACTCCTTTAATCCCAGCACTTGGGAGGCAGAGGCAGGAGGATTTCTGAGTTCGAGGGCAGCCTGGTCTACAGAGTGAGTTCCAGGACAGCCAGGGCTACACAGAGAAACCCTGTGTCCAAAAAAAAAAAAAAAAAAAAAAAGAAGAAGAAGAAGAAGAAGTTGGCTAATGGTCTGGCTGTTATATGTCTTCCCTTACCCCTCCTTAGGGTGCTCTGTTTGGGGAAGCTTTGTCCCTGCCCTTGAGCTGGAGCCTCTGAGGTGATGACTGAGCTGCCTCTGTGGGATACAGGTCCACCCACTTCCTAGTACCTCCAGGCAGTGCATTCCTGACTCCTCGTAGGTGGAGGCACCCCAAGCCCCAGCATGCCTGGGCCCTGCCCTGCCTACTCCCTGCAGGTCTGACTCCCAGGTCCAAAGCAGGGCAGTAGGTACAGCCCTTCCTCAGCGATTCCAGACTGGCCAGGGGCCTGGAGTCCTGGGAGCCTCGGGGCCACAGTGTTGCTGGGCTAAACAGAGGGACACCTGGGAAGTGCTGCTACCCAGAAAGCTGAGTCGGCAGGAAGGTGGCCGAGGCCATGGTCTACGAAGAATATTGATAGGGAGAAGATACAAGAAAAAATTTGGTTCTGAAGCTGGACTGCCCCAGATACCATTCACATAGCCTGTGGTAGTTGGAGATTTTCTTTTATAAATACCCAGGGATTGTCTGAGATAGGATTTCAGGACTGATCCCGGCTACCCTGCCTAAGTCACCCTTTAGGTGTGGGATGGGGCTCCAGGGTCCTAGCCCCCTTGTGGGAATTTCTTGGTGTCCCTAAAAGTGGATTCTGAGGACAAGAGGACAGATAGTTCTTGTCCACTCCCATCGCTGGAACTCAGTTCTTGAGCCACACTGGTATCCAGCCCCGCCCCATACCGCTGTGCCTGTCTCGGGGTAGGGGTGGGGCAAGTGGGGGCGTCACTCAGCTCACCTGGAAATCTGTGCCTCCCAGAGCTGTGTGCTTGACAGTTTCAAGAGGAGAGATCCAGGCTTCCAACAACCCACACATCCTTACACAGATGCTCTCTTCTGCCTTCTCTGATGCCTGCAGCCCTTGAACCCATAACTGCCATCCCTTCACAGCTACCTTTACTTCTGAGGCCAAAGGATTCCTTCAGAAACCCAGACCCGGGGCTGGGAATGGACCTCATCTGGCGGAATTGCTTATCTAGTGCTTATTCTGCAAGCTCCAGATAGAGTTCCTAGCACTACATAAAACTGGGCACGGCAGTACATACCTGAAAATCCAGCACGTGAGAGGTGGAGACAGGAGGGTCAGAAGTCCGAGGTTGCCATCTTTGGTTGAATAGGGGGTAACCCAGCCTGGGCTACACAAGACCCTGCTCAAAAAGAAAATGAAATAAAGAAAAACAAACAAACAACAGATCTGATCTTGTCACTGCCTTGCCTGGGGTCCCTCTGTGGTTCCTTTAAGGCCTTTGTCCTGGCTTATATGCCTCCCCCAATGTTCTTCCTGGGTTCCGGTTGTCCAGAGGGCTGGTGCCTGAATCACTGGCTTGCTCATACTTCCTGGCCCTTGTACATATCGTACCCTTGTCCCTGGTGCCCTTCCCCCTCTTTTTCATTGGGTGACCCCTGGCCATTGTCCTTACACTGAGGCCAGGGCACCTTGTGTACCAGACCTCCATGCTTTCCCCGTGAGATCCTTACCGAGCGTGTGTTTCCTGGCCCGCCTTCCTCTGTGGTAGGCTCTCCTGCAAGACAGAGACAAGGCTTATCGATGTCCTATCCCCAGAACGTGGTATGGAGTCTATGCCCAGAGATTGCTGATTTGCAAGCTGACCGGAGGGAGGCTGATCCACCTGCCTTCCTTTTCCAGCCTTCTGGCCGGTGCTCCCCGAGACCTCGCTGTGGATGATGGCTATACCAACCGGACTGGTGCTGTGTACCTGTGTCCCCTCACTGCCCTCAAGAACGACTGTGAACGGATGGACATTTCAGAGAAAAGTGAGAAGAACCTGGGGACAGAGCTAAGCCAGGAGCCTGACAGAGGGAGCCCAAAGAGGAGTTACGAGGCTAGCTTGTTAGCGAGGCAACATTTGAAGCTAAGGCCAAAAGACGGCGAGATCAAGGCTAGCCTGGGCTACATAGTGAGTGTTCCAGAATAGCTTGTGGTGTAAAACGGAGACCCTGGTTCAAAAACAAAACAAAAAGCAAAGCTGATTTGTCCCCTGCCCATCTGGGAAGAGGAGCAGGAGAAAAGGGAAAGTCATACAGTGTGAGCTCAGCACAATGACAGACAGGACAGAGGAGTAGAGCTGCTACGCACAGGAGGCTTTGGATGATGGGGTATGGAGGGAGGGACCCGAGCTCGTGACCCCTCCCATTCTTGCAGGTGACCCTGACCATCACATTATCGAGGACATGTGGCTTGGAGTGACTGTGGCCAGCCAGGGCCCTGCAGGTAGAGTCCTGGTAAGTGAAGACATGACATCATCTTCCCTGAGCCAGGGAGGATGGTGAAAGGTGGTCAGGGATCCTCCGTGATGGCCGGGGCCTTTGCAAATGTCCGATTCTGTGGCCTCGTGTCTTTACAGGCCTGTGTGTTCCCTGATCCCTGCACTCTGGGGAGAGGGTTGTCTGCCACTCTCCTGAGGCTGGGCATGGCATGGGTCCTATGTGACCTGCATGGATGCTCACCACCCGTGGGAAAGGGCAGAGAGTGCCCCGGGCAGCTGGGCGCTGGCAGGCACTCCTTCCTGGGAGGCTGGCTGCCGGAAGAGGCACAGCCCTGACGGCCCTGGAGCACCCTGGCACTGGTTTGAGTGCCACTCCCTGCTGCCAATTGTCACCTTCTGCTACTGACAGTTCTTCAGTGTCAGCCCTTGGGATCTCAATTTCTGTGCCCTGGACAGACATTGCTTAGGTTTATATACAATTTACATACGGTGAAAAGGGCGGATCTTAACTTCTATGAGGTCTGACCATTGATAAAAGCCTGTGTCAATAACACCAGTGAAACAGAGCATTCTTATATCACTCCAGAAAGTTCTCTGCACCACCTCTGAGTGACTGTCACTTCTATAATCATCACTGCTGTGATTTTTGTCCCGAGAACACTATTGTAAGCTGTAGGTGTCGATCAGTTCATGAGACCACCCCTTTGTACCCCCTGTTGTTTGTGGGTGTGTGTCTAGAAGTTTGTTTAAGTGATTGTAGACTCTAGGATTAGCTCCTTGCCCACCCTTACTCAGTCAATAAATATTTAGCTAGCACCTACTATGTTCCAAGCAGCAGAAATTTAGCAGTGCCTAAGGATAAGTTCATGTGAATTGCTGGCAACACTAACAAGCTGGGATATAACAGAAAAAGGGAATAAACAAGAGCACCCCGTTAGCTGAGCCGGGTAGTGGCACAGAGGCAGGGGGATCTCTGAGTTCAAGGCCAGCCTGGTCTAGAGTGAGTTCCAGGTCTGTCAGGATTATACAGAGAAACCCTGTCTCAAAACAAACAAACAAACAAACAAACAAGTAAGTGTTCACTGCTCTTATTAATGCCATTATTATTACTATTATTAATATTATTACTAATTGTAAATGACCCTTTCATTAAGTAGCAGGATTATCTGGGGACAAGAGAAAGGAGTTCCCTAATCTCTCTGTAAATAGCTTCTTTTAGACCCAGTAGCCTGAGTCCCACATTCCCTCATCCTCTTAATCCTTTCCCCAAGATCTCTAAGCTGCTCTCAAATGCATCTTCTGGCTTCCCCAGATCTGTTCCTGACCCTTGATTCCAGTATAATGGCTAGGGAGGTACAGGTCTCAGCGTACCCGCGGAAAGAAAAGGAAGCTAGACTTTGACCCTTGACTCACAAAGCCGGCAGTGCCCAGGGTGAGAGCTATAGCTTGCCAGGGTTCCCTGATCTTGGCTAATGCCATGTGTGTGTATGTGGGTCCCTAGGTCTGTGCCCATCGGTACACCAAGGTGCTGTGGTCTGGGCTAGAAGACCAGCGGCGCATGGTGGGCAAGTGCTATGTGCGTGGCAATGACCTCCAGCTCGACCCTGGCGACGACTGGCAGACATACCACAATGAGATGTGTAACAGCAACACTGACTACCTGCAGACCGGCATGTGCCAGCTGGGCACCAGTGGTGGCTTCACCCAGAACACTGTATACTTTGGTGCCCCCGGTGCCTACAACTGGAAAGGTAGGGACCTGGGAGAAGCGGGTGCAATAGAGACCACTGTCAGTAAGCCACGGCCAGTCCAGACCGGCCAGGGTCAGGGTCACAAGAGACAGGGCCCTAGGCCAACGGCAGTGTTAAAGCACTCACTGTGCGCCAGCAGAGCACCCACTGTGCGCAAGTGGCTTTACATGTGCCGTCTTTTAACTCTTCTGTGTACGTACACATGTGCGCATGTATCCGTAGAGGCCAGAGATTGGCATCAGTTCCTCAGTTGCTCTCCATCTTATTTTGTGAAGCAGGGTCTCTGGGTAAACTTGGAGGTCACTGATGTATCAGGAGTGGCTGGCCAGTGACCTCCATGGGTTCACCTGTTCTTACCATGGCAGAGCTAGGGTTGTAGACACGTGATGCTGCTCCTGGCCTTTTGTGTGGATGCTGGGAATGTGTAGCTCCTACACCTATTATCTGAAAAACACTCGTGTGTGTGTGTGTGTGTGTGTGTGTGTGTGTGTGTGTGTGAGAGAGAGAGAGAGAGAGAGAGAGAGAGAGAGAGAGGTGGTAGATCATACTGTGAACTTTTTTTTTTCTTTTTTTTGAGACAGGGTTTCTCTGTGTAGCCCTGGCTGTCCTGGAACTCACTCTGTAAACCAGGCTGGCCACGAACTCAGAAATCTACCTGCCTCTGCCTCCCAAGTGCTGGGATTTTGTGCACTACCACCGCCCAGTTACTGTGAACTTTCTATGTAGCCCAGGCTATTTTCAAACTCAAGGCAATCCTCCTGTCTCTGTTTCCCAAGTGCTGAAATTATATATAAAATATATAATATATAAAAATACATATAATATAAAATCATTACACATAATACATATAATACATATAATACATATAATATGTTATATATTATATAACACACATATATAAATATATATATTTAGCATTCCTAAAGTCCTCAGGTGGCACAAGCATTTTATGCCTATTTTACTTAATTAAAAACTTTGTCTTAGAGAAAGCCAACAATAAATTAGGAAACCTAGATTGGATTGCGACCCGTCTGATGTCAGCTCAACCTCTGGCAACTTTCACAGACGTGCTTCTGGTGCAGCACTAAAATCTTAGGATTTGTCAGAAGCAAAAGCAAAAATGGCCAGTCCCCGTGGCACTGTCCTGTGATCCCAGCTATTCGGAGCCTGAGGCAGGAGGATTCCATAATCCTGCCTGGGGTATATAGTAATCCTTTTCCAAGGTTCACAGTGTCTTAGGGCTTTTTCCACACTTATTTGTGCATTGATGTTTTGCTGGGATGTGTGTCTGTGTAAAGGTGTCAGATCACCTAGAACTGGATTACAGACAGTAGTGAGCTGCTATTGGGAACAGAACCTGGGTCCTCTGGAAGAGTAGCCAGTGTTCTTAACTACTGAGTCATCTCTCCAGCCCCTTATTTTAGTATTTACAGGTATCTTCATAAAAGCAAACCAGATCAGAAATGAAATGTTCTGGCCTTCCACATTCCCTTTTCATATATTATAAGCTAAAAGTAGTGTCTTGGTTAATACTTACAGGGCTGTTCTTTGGAGGTTACAGAATATTTCATTGTCTCAAGATCCTTGCTTAGAGGAGATGGAGAGATAGATGGTTCAGCACCCGCAAGGTGGCTCCCAACTGTCTGTACTCTAATTCCACGGAACCCAACACCCTCTTCTGGCCTCTGCAGGCACTGCGTGTAGGTGGTGCACAGACATAAGTGCAGGCAAAACACCCATACCTATAATCACATAAACCATTACACGCCAACATCTGGGAACCTGAGGCCTGAGGATCACGAGCTCAGGGCCTGTCTGATCCCCTGGAACTGGAGTTACAGACCACTGTGCGCTACAGTTGGTACTGGGAATCAAACCTGGGTCTCCTAGAAGAGCAGCAGCCAGTGAGCCATCTCTCCAGCCCCGTCCCACCCACTCACCCCCTACATCAAAAGCATTCTTTTTTTTTTTCATCAAAAGCATTCTTAAAGAGGAAGTGATTTATCAGCCAGGCTATGGTGACACACACCTTCAGTCTTATGCTTCAGGTAGCAGAGGCTAGCAGATCTCTGAGAACTCAAGGCTAACCTGGTCTAGAGTTCCAAGACAGCCTGGGGTACAAAGGGAAACCTTGTCTTGGAGAATAAGATAAGACAAAACAAAGCAAAACAAACAAACAAACAAACAAAAAACCTGGAAGTGATTTATCAGAGCAGTGCTCACACACGCTATTGTTGTTCTGGGGAGGTGGGTTTTGTAGAAGAAAAGACTGCGACTGATTCTTCCCCAATCCTTTCTGCAGGAAACAGCTACATGATTCAGCGGAAGGACTGGGATTTATCTGAATATAGCTACAGGGGCTCAGAGGACCAGGGAAACCTCTATATTGGTAAGCCCAGTGCTGGTGGCCTATTGCAGGATGGGAGAAAGAAACCACCTTGATCCCCCTAACACACTGGCCCTTTTACCCCTGCTGTGTGCTGGGGGGTGAGACCACAGTGCAGATCTGACGTGAGGCGTTTAGTTCAATCAGCACACATTTATTGAGCACTGCCTGCATGCGAGACTCTGCCCTTGGTTTAAGCTTTCAGATGCAAAGTCGGTTCCATCCCGAAGTTCAAAACCCAGAGTGCAAAGAAGACTCTGACTGGATCTGTGGCCCACTGAATTACTCAACTTGGCCTAGAGGCACAGATAATAGTAGAGGGTGGACAAGGACAGGCTCAGTATAGAAGGGAGCATATTTACTAGGGCTTTGATTGAACACTCCTCCCCCCCATCCCAGGGTACACGGTGCAGGTAGGCAGTGCCATCCTGCATCCCACGGACATCACTGTTGTGACGGGTGCCCCACGGCACCAACATATGGGCGCTGTCTTCTTGCTGAAACAAGAGTCAGGTGGAGACCTGCGGAGGAGGCAGGTGCTGAAGGGCACGCAGGTGGGCGCTTATTTTGGCAGTGCCATTGCCCTCGCAGACCTGAACAATGATGGGTGAGAATCCAGGGACACGTGGCATCCTCTGGGGCCAGGGGCGAAGGTGGGAGGAGGGGTTGGCAGGCTTGCTCAAGCTAGATCAGGGAAGTAGAAGCTTTGCGTTCGGTTCAGATATTTGCGTTCACTGTTTCTAAGGTCTCAAATCACACCTTATGGGAAGCTGGGCATTTGCATGTCATTTGCATGTCATTTGCATGACACTTGTGCTTCTTGTCTATCCCTCTCATTCATAAGGTGCCAATGGGGTAGGGGCTTTCTTTGTGGGCTATGATCTTTGCCTGCATGGTATCTCTGTGACATGGGTTTTCTGTTTGGTGGATCTCGCTGGCCTCCTTATGAACCGTGGTCAGACATTCGCTCAGTTGCATGGCCTTTGGCAAAATCATGCTCATTGGATGACATCTGCCATTGCCTCTCAGGGGCCACCTTCACACGTCCATTCTCACTTGTCCCCTGTGCAGGTGGCAGGATCTCCTGGTGGGTGCTCCCTACTACTTCGAACGGAAAGAAGAGGTGGGGGGCGCCGTCTACGTCTTCATGAACCAGGCGGGCACGTCCTTCCCTGATCAACCTTCCCTCCTGCTTCATGGCCCCAGTCGCTCTGCCTTTGGCGTCTCTATAGCCAGCATTGGTGACATCAACCAGGATGGATTCCAGGGTAGGAGCCAATATCCCTCCTTCAGAACGCATATTGGCTGAGCACCAGCTGCATAGCTTGACGGGACTTGTCAAAGACGTAATAGCGAGGATGTATAGAGGGCGATAAGTGGGCTGTGTTGAGAGTGCACGGAAGAGAGGCCGGCATAGCATACAGCGTGAGCGTGGGAGCGATGTCATGTACATTACCCAAGTGGACACTGGGGACTAGCTGGTGAGTGCTCCGAAAGCCAGGCAGAGGAAACGGGGCTTCCTGTTCAGGTCACAGTGAGAGTAAGGAGAGGGGTATAGCTTGGTATTTGGAGGATGATTTGGGGACGGTGTGGGGAGGAGAGGATATGGAGATATAGAGAACCTGGGGAGATAGGGTCAAAAATGTACCATATCATGTGATTGCCAAGGGCTGGCACAACGGGGGAGCCCTAGGCAGAGTGCCATTCCCTCGCCAGTGTTCTGTGGGACCCGGGGACAATACAGTCAGACCCAGGGGGAAGTCGCAGGAAGGACGCGTTATGATGCGTCCAATTACTGCGTAAGCACTTAGCTTATCAGAAGTCAGTTCTATGACAATCTCAGTTTCCCACAACACAGCTGGGAGCCAAAGGAAGGAAGGCAGAGCTTCTCAGGAGGCAGACATGGATGCCAGAGGGGTCAGCCAACAGGCCCCAGTGCTTCCCACAGAGGGGTCGGTTTCTTCAGCCTAGGGTCTGCTCACTGTCCTCAGCATCCTTTTCAGTCACCCCAGCCTCAGATCAATTGTAGCCGATGAGTCCAGCAAAGACCGAGACCATCAAACGTGTTGTGTTCATTTGAGAGTCATCACTTAGCATCTTAAAAGCCTTGACAAGTGAAGTTCCATTTATACTGAAGCAAAATCCACTGTAGTGTGTTGTACATGTAATCTAGTCTCCTGGCTGTGTGATCTTGGGATTTGAGCCTGCTCATCTATAAAGGGAGTAAATAATAGTACACGATAGCAATACCCACCCCCAATACACCACACACACACACACACACACACACACACACACACGCACGCACGCACAGCATTCTCATAAGGGTTAAATGAAATGGATACTGTGATTGCCATGCTGGTGGTTGTCATCGGGGAATGGCTTCTTTTCTGGTCTTGACAGTAAATGTCATCTAGAAGAACCAAGGTGTCCAGAAAGGTGGTTGTTGGGGGTGCTGATGGGTTATGCTGTGGAGTGTGGTGCAGGGCTCTGTCTGTGGCGCTGCTCACTTGCTGTGTGGTGTTGAGGAAATTTCTTCCCTTTTCCTGAACCTCCATTGCCACCAGAGCTCTGGAGCTCTGAGGTTCCTTCTCGGCTGCTCTGAACACTTCTGCCAGGGTGAGGTCACCGCCACAGTGAAGTCACTGCCACACTGGGCTCAGTGACCTGGAGCAGAGAGTGAAAGAACTGTGGGGCCTGGTATGCCTGGTGACTCTGCCCTGTCTCTCCTTCCCAGACATCGCTGTGGGAGCTCCATTTGAGGGCTTGGGCAAAGTATACATCTACCACAGCAGCTCCGGGGGGCTCCTCAGGCAGCCCCAGCAGGTATGAATGGGTGGGGACAAGTCTATCCTCCCCCATTCCCCTGGGCCCCTCCTCCAGGCACGTCTCCGAGCCCGTCCCTACCACTTCCTCTTGGCTTCAGATAATCCATGGAGAGAAACTCGGACTGCCTGGCTTGGCCACCTTCGGCTACTCTCTGAGTGGGAAGATGGATGTGGATGAAAACTTCTACCCAGACCTGCTAGTAGGGAGCCTGTCGGACCACATTGTGCTGCTGCGGTGAGCCAGGACGCGGGGCAGCGCCATGTCCTCCTCCGCCCTCATCTTCCTGGAGCCTCAGCTCTGCCCACCTTCTGCAGTGATCCTCAGAAACCTGAACCCCAGCCCTGGCCTGGGGTAGGCAGGAAATACTGATGTCTGCCTGCTTTCTTGTTCCCATAGGGCCCGGCCTGTCATCAACATCCTCCATAGGACCTTGGTGGCCAGGCCAGCCGTGCTGGACCCCTCGCTTTGTACAGCTACTTCCTGGTGAGACTGTCAGCCCAGCTCTTCCTACCCTCTCCTTAGGCCTCAGGCCCTAAGCCCGTCCCTGGACACGCCTGGTGTCCCACCATCAGCCACTGGATTCCAGGGTCACCAACATCTTCCCTATCCAATCTCATTTAAAGTCAAAGTTCCTTGCAGGACCTAATGTGTGAGCACGAGGTTAGGAACGAGAGCTCTGGGCCATCGGACTCAAAGCCCAGACACTCACCACCGGGGGAGAGCAGGGGGAACTCTGAAGAGTGAGGGATGGAAGGAAGGGGAAAGGAATGCTCTTAGGTGGATGGGCGTGGGGATGGAGATTCACCCTGGGCAAATTATTAGTCTGAGTCTCAGACATCGTATAAAAATGTAATGATCAATTAACAGGGTTCTTGAGATGGCTAGATGAGATGCTATACAAAAAGTTCTAAGCACAGTAGTCTATACCTTAGGTGTAAAATAAAACAAAACAAAGAACAAGCAAACAAACAAAAACACCACCACCACCACCACCACCACCAGAAAACCCAGTTGCTAACAGAGCGTTACATCAGTAGTGACCCTAAGGGCTTTTTCGTGGATATCAGTCTGGTAGCAAAAGGGATGGGGTGGGGATGGGGGCCAGGCAGAGCTGAAAATCATGGGACTGGAAACAAGTAAAATCTGGAGATCCCAAGATCTGGACTGGACCACCAGCCACCTGATAACATCAGACAAACTACTGCTCCTGGGATCTCAGTTTCCCCACTGTGGACCTCTAGTATCTGTGAGAAGTCACTGCAGCTCTGTAGACTCCCCAGTTCCCCCCACGAGGGTCCTGAGTTCTTTGCCTAGCACAGGAGTGGAAGAGCAGGATAGGACTGTCCTTCCCGCAGTGACCAGACCCTGCTATGCTTCTCCCCCACCCCCAACAGTGTCAAGGTGGAGCTGTGTTTTGCCTACAACCAGAGCGCTGGGAACCCCAACTACAGGCGGAACATCAGTGAGTGCTGGGCACAGGGTACTCGGGCAGGAGAGAGATGGGGGTGTGCTCACCTGGCCACCTGCTCACTGCCCTGTCTGTCCACAGCCCTGGCTTACACACTGGAAGCTGACAGGGACCGGCGCCCACCCAGGCTCCGGTTCGCCCGCAGCCAGTCCTCTGTCTTCCATGGCTTCTTCTCCATGCCAGAGACACAATGCCAGACATTAGACTTACTGATGATGGTGAGAGAGGGGCTGTGGGGGAGGATGGGGGCCCCTGAGGTCCCGGGGAGAGGTGGCCAGTGTCCCTAAGTCAAACCTCACAGACAGGGGTATCCGCCAGAGTTTGGGGAAGTCGGTCTGGGAAATATGGATTGGCAAGATGGTGGCTGCGTACAGCAGGCCGCCCATATTAGGAGAAAGATAAGCCCCGAGGAGAGATGGGACCAAGGCGCTTATCACCTTGGAAAAGAGGTGTTGGCTCTGGCCCAGTCTAGAAAGAATGGGTTCCCGATTCAGGACAAGCCCAGTTCCACTTTGGGGCGCTATGGCGTTATGGGGAAGAGATCCGTAAAGGGAGCCCCCGTCCCGGCGAGGCTGGGCAGTGCAAGATAGTAGGACTCGATTTGGTGAGTGGATTAGTGGGGGTTCAGCTTAACTTAGGGGTGCAGGGTAGAGAGAAGCCCAGCCCCTCCCTGGGTCTTAGTCTGGCTAGATTTTAATGAGATGGGAGGATTCAGCTTGGGGGCCGTGTTCACAGCACCCTCTTCTTCCCCAGGACAATGTTCGCGATAAACTCCGTCCTATCGTCATCGCCATGAACTACTCCTTACCTCTGCGCCTGCCCGATCGCCCCAAGCTGGGCTTGCGGTCTCTGGATGCCTACCCAGTCCTCAACCAGGCACAGGCTATGGAGAATCACACTGAGGTGAGCAGGCCCTCCCCGGGCCCAGAGGGCTGTAGGTTCTGACAATGCTGTGTGGGTTGCAGCCCCTCAAGCCTTCTACTGTCCCTAGGTCCACTTCCAGAAAGAGTGCGGGCCAGACAACAAGTGTGACAGCAACCTGCAGATGCGAGCAGCCTTCGTGTCTGAGCAGCTGCAGCCTCTAAGCAGGTGGTATTTGGGTGACCCTGATTGGTCATGGGCTGCGGGGGTGGGGGGGGGCTAGGGGAGGCTCACTGGCTGACAGAACTGGGACAAGGCCTCACTGGGCAGGGAGGGGTAGGGTGGATGTGAGCAGGAATCCTTTAACTAGCCAGGGTTAAGACTTCCTGGTGTGACTTGGTTGCCCCCCCCCCCCCAATGGCTTTCCTAGCCCCGGAAGTCCGAAGGGTGGAGCCTAGTGGAGGTGGGGCTTTTGGCTTAGTCCCAGACTCCTCTCTTCAGGCTCCAGTACAGCAGAGACACCAAGAAACTGTTCTTGAGCATCAATGTGACCAACTCACCGAGCGGCCAGCGGGCCGGGGAAGATGCGCACGAGGCATTGCTCACCCTCAAGGTGCCACCCGCTCTGTTGCTGTCGTCGGTGCGCCCGGTGAGTGCCCGCTGCTCAGGCTATTTGTCCCACACTGTATACGACATTTATTTGCATGACTGCTTTTTTTCGGAACTGGGGTACCTCTGACCTTTTCTGGAACTGGGGTACCTCTGCTACTCGGTAGACAAGCCTTCAGGGCTTCTGATTGTGCTCCCGAGTAGACGGAAGACAAGTACAGCCCTCACCTTATTTGCTTTCTTTCCTCAGGCTGGGACCTGCCAAGCTAATAATGAGACCATCTTGTGTGAGCTAGGAAACCCCTTCAAACGGAACCAGAGGGTGAGACCGGCCACCTCCTTCTCTCCTGAAGGTTCTCTGGCGAGCTTCTAGCCGTCTTACCTGCCCAATTCATGGGATTTCTTGAAGCAAAGAACCAGAGTGGAGGAGGGAAAGCACTACAGGGGGTGAGAAGAGGCCCAGAGACTAAAATATGGGGCCACTAGGAACCTATGCATGATTCTAGGGAAGGCACAGCAGGGAGACCGCTTGGGAGAGCCCTGAGGCCGTGCTCACCCTACAGCTGGCGCCCCGTCTTTTATCTGATGCACCAACTCAACGTTCCCTAATCCAATAGCTATTTCACAGACTAGGAAATGCAGGCTTAGAAAGTTTCAGTCACTTGCTTAAGAGTTTCCGCAAAAGTGGCAGAGATCCCCAGAGCAGCAAATGAGGTCCAACAATCTCATCCCTGAGCTAGGAGGCAGAGGTGAAGAGGGAGGAGGGATGGGGAGCCCCTCGCCCGCATCTTTCCCGTGCTATAGCCCCAAGGCTCCTTTCTGTTTCCCTGACCCCTGTGCTAGATGGAGCTGCTCATTGCCTTTGAGGTCATCGGGGTGACTTTGCACACGAGGGACCTTCCCGTACTTCTGCAGCTGTCCACGTGAGTGACCCAGTGGAGGTCGTCTGGTCAGGAGGGCTGAGCTCATATCCTGAGTCTCCTTCTCACCACCTGCGTCTTCTCTTCAGGTCAAGTCACCAGGACGACTTGCAGCCCGTGCTCCTGACTTTACAGGTGGACTACACCCTCCAGGCCTCGCTCAGCTTGTGGGTACCGCTCTGTTCCCAGTCCTTTGTGCCCCAAGCCAGGGCTTCCCTACCCTCAAGAAGCCGTCTAAGCTCCCCTGACACCTCTCTTGGTCTGGGGTCCTCCTGGGATAGCCATGGTTGCTATGATAGTTGCATTATTATTCCCTGTATGTAACACAGGTAGGAGGGGCAGCATTAGCACATCTTTCTTTTTTTTCTTTTTTTTGGGGGGGGGGATTTTTGGATTTGGTGTTTTTGAGACAGGGTTTCTCTGTGTAGCCCTGGCTGTCCTGGAACTCACTCTGTAGACCAGGCTGGCCTCGAACTCAGAAATCAGCCTGCCTCTGCCTCCCAGAGTGCTGGGATTACAGGCGTGTGCCACCACTGCTGGGCAGCACATCTTTCTTAAACCACTTTATTTTCTTGACATTTACCTTTGTGTATGTGTATGTATGATGTGTTAGCACATGCATGTGTGAGAATGCAGATGTGTGCATGTCATGGGACACATGTGGAGGTCAGAGGACAATATGAGGTATTGCGTCTCACCTACACCTTGTGTGGGGCAGGGGGTTTCTCTGCTGTTGTCCATTGTATACACGAGAATGCGTATGCAGGCTAGCCGGCCTGTGGGCTTCCTTAGGGATCCTCCTGTCTTAGGAATCCCCCACCCATCTCACAAAAGGAGCACCTGGATTACAGATGTGTGCTACCACAGTCAGCTTTTAAGTGGGTTCTGGGGGAGGGGTATTTAAACTCAGAACCTCACTCTCATATAGCGAATGCTTTACTCCCTGAGCCACCTCCCCAGGCACCTCCAACTTAAAATTTTCTTTTCTTAGATTTATTTCCTTTCACGTATACGGAGTGTTTTGACTGCATGTATGTCTCTGCGCCATATGCATGCCTGATGCCCAGGAAGGTCAGAAGAGGGTGTCAGGTCCCCTGAAACTAGAGCTATAGATGGTGCTGAAAGCTGAACCCCAGTTCGGTTTTCTCTGGAAGAGCAACATGTGCCCTTAACCCCTGGGCCATCTCTTTGGCCCCTCCCCCACCTTCTTGTAAGCCCATTGTGCAAAGATGTCAAAGACTCTTAGTGATTTTTTGCATCACTGCCCGGCATTGCAGCAGCTGTTACTAACCCTACCTCATAGGCAAGGAACCTGAGGCTCAGGAAGGATTGGTAGTCTGTGTGAGCCTGCACAGCTGGGTATAGAAGAACTATATGGGCACTGTAGGCACACACACACACCCGGCACTGCAGTCCCCTCTGGCAGGGCTCTGGCGTCCTGTCCGCTCTTAACTCTGGATGTCTTCTTGCCCAGGATGAGTCATAGGCTGCAGAGCTTCTTTGGCGGGACTGTGATGGGCGAAGCCGCCATGAAAACCGTGGAGGATGTGGGAAGTCCCCTGAAATATGAATTCCAGGTGAGGGCACCTCTGGGGGTCCGGGCTGGCGGCTCTTCCGAGAGACAGTGGGGAGGCTGTTCTGAGTCTGGGGTTCAAAAGTGAAAGGTTTAGGGCTGTGGAGCTGTGGGTGGCCCTCCAAAGGATGGTAACCATGACACGCGGGTCCCGTGTGCCCACAGGTGAGCCCAGTGGGAGATGGGCTGGCAGCCTTGGGCACACTGGTTCTAGGTCTAGAGTGGCCGTATGAAGTTACCAACGGCAAGTGGCTGCTCTACCCCACGGAGATCACCATCCACAGCAATGGGTCTTGGCCCTGCCAGCCGGCTGGACATCTTGTCAACCCTCTCAACCTTAGTCTCGCTGTAAGTCCATTGTCCAGAAGGGTCCACGTGTGTCTCGCTTGCATGCCGGAGGGCGGAAAGGCCAGAGTCTTCCCCTGCCCCTTTCCTGTCTCCTATCTGCTATTCTGTCTCTCTCACTGCCTGCCCAACATATCTCTCTCCTCATTAGGACCCTGGAGTCAAGCCACTGTCTCCACAACGCCGCCGGCGGAGGCAGCTGGATCCAGGGGGAGACCAGGGGTCCCCACCCGTCACGCTAGCTGCTGCCAAAAAAGCCAAGTCTGAGACTGTGTTGGTGAGTGGTCAGTGCAGAGGTGGGGAGGACTGCACAGCCTGTCACAAGGTGCCTGGGCGTCAGGGGCCTATAAGCAAGGGTGACGGAGACCACTCACACAGAGACACCAGTTAGAGAGGTGCTGTAGACCTGGGCCTCAAAAGCCTCCTGACAGAAAAACAGACTTACCTCCTACCCTAGGGCACATCCAACGCTGTGGTCTCCAAGAGGAAGTGCTGGCAGATTCCAAGGTCTCACATCCTGTTGGGCATGGCTTGGGCATTTGGTATGGGAAGGATGTGTAGAGCAGAGTGGTCTATGAGGAAGAAGATGAGAAGAAAATACGGGGTGGTGGCGCAGGCCTGTAATCCCAGCACTTGGGAGGCAGAGGCAGGCAGATTTCTGAGTTCAAGGCCAGCCTGGTCTACAGAGTGAGTTCCAGGACAGCCAGGGCTACACAGAGAATCCTTGTCTTGAAAAACAAAAACACAAAACAAAACAAAACAAAAAAATCTGGGAACCTAGGGGAAGCCTAACTGGCTAGAGGGGTGACAGGGGTAGCCCCGGGCGACAGACCACACCCAAACGTGCTTGGCATCAGAGAGGTTTCGGAGGCTACGCCTTGCCAGCCTGAGCAGTGACTAAGTTTGTGTTCCCTGAGTCAGCCGAGCTTGGCCCCGAGAATGCATCTTGAATGTATGTTTGTGAAGTAGAGGAATTGTACAAGCAAAACAATGAACAGAGACCCCTTGTCACTCCAGGGTGGGACAAAGGCTAGGAGGGTAGGAGATAAGGAGCTAGCATCAGCTCTGGAGACTCAGGCTGTCCCCTGTCTGTCCCCTTGTCCACCTCAGACCTGTTCCAATGGCCGCGCCCGCTGCGTGTGGCTGGAGTGCCCCCTTCCAGATGCCTCCAACATTACCAATGTGACCGTGGAGGCGCGGGTGTGGAACAGCACCTTCATTGAGGTCAGTGCTGGGTTTGGAGGCCTTTATTGTAATCCACTTGGGTGAGGAGAGTGACAGGCAGGGATTGAAGCCAGGGGTGTGTGTGTGTGTGTGTGTGTGTGTGTGTGTGTGTAAAGCAGTATCACGCTCTGCACAGTTGTGTGTCTGTTACTGTGGTCACATGGGTGTTATGGTTTTGTGTGTGTGTGTGTGTGTGTGAATATGTGATACTTCCAAAATGACCTTTTATGTGTCTTTTACATTCTGTCTCTGTGCCTTTGCCCCTGGTGCCCCGCCCACTGCAATGCCAGCTTTTTTTTTTCTGTCTCTGTGCATGAATTCCCTATTCAGCCACCAACTCTCCAGCAACCCTTGCTTCTCGTCTCTGAGATCCTAGCTAACGTCCCCAGCTGGAATCCTCTCTTCTGAATATCACATGTCTCTCCTGGAAGTTAGCTGGGTCACCTGACCTGCTTGGATAGGATATGGTTACCTTTATATCAGCCCTCTCTTGCTACCTAGCCTAACCTTTTCTTAAGACTAGACTGTCAATCTTTCTGGCCTATGTGATTGGTTTCTGCCATTTCTACTTAGTTTCCAACACTGGACCACAAAAGTCACCTTAGGTAAATGAAGGGGCGTGGCTATCTACCAGAAACAGGTGCTGGGTAGATTTAGTCCAGGAGCCTGACCTAGACCCCGTGACCTTCCCTGTCTTTGCTGCCCTGGCATCAGCACAGGACCCAGTGCACGGAGTGAACAGCAGGCAGTTGTGGGTGCAGGAGAGACTGGGTGACAGATCCTTTGAGAGTGCTGTCTGGTGGGGTAGAGAGTGTAGAGCCAAGAGGGAGGCCAGGAGAGACTTCAGCTGCTGGTCCTGACCCCTCTGTCTTCCTGGTAGGACTACAAAGACTTTGACAGAGTCAGGGTAGATGGCTGGGCTACCCTGTTCCTGAGAACCGACATCCCTACCATCAACATGGAGAACAAGACCACCTGGGTGAGTAGGTGTGCTAACAAGAGCATCTCTAAGGGGACAGTGATGCTGGTCCTGATGCTGGGGGCCTGCCGCCACCTTAGTTTCCTGGGAGACAGAATAAGAGACTCATTAAGTCCCAGGTCTGCCTAGGCTATTGTGAATTCAAGGCCAACCTGGGCAACTTACTGATATTCTGACTCAAAACTGAAAGTGAGGGCCTGGGAAGATGGCTCAGCAGGCAAAGGCCTTGTTCAACAAGTGCGAAAACCTGAATTTGTATCCTCAGCACCCAAGCACCCAAGCACCCAAGCACCCGGTTAAAATCTGGGCATGTGGACCATGCCTATAACTTCAGCTATAGACCAGTGAAGGCAGGGAGACGCTGGGGACTTGCTGGCCAGCCAACTTAGACAAAATAGCTATGGGTTCATTGAGAGATATTGAGTCTTTTAAAAAAGGTAGACAATGAATGATAGAGAAAGACATCCAACATTGATCTTTGGTCTCTAAAAAGGCACACAGGAAACCCACACACAGATGTACACACACACACACAATTTTAAAGGTAGGAGAGGGGACATGGTAGCACACAGCTTTAATCCCAGCACTTGGGAAACGGAGGCAGGTGGACCTCTGTGAATTAAAGGCTGGCCTGGTCTACAAAGTGAGTCCCAGGACAGCCAGGACTATATAGAAAGTTCCTGTCTCAAAAAAAAAAAATAATAATAAAATAAAATAAAATAAAATAAGTAAATAAATAAATAAAAATTAAGAAGGACTGGCCATGTTGGAGTGCTCTAGAGGCTGGTGCAGAAGCACTGATTCAAGTGGAGACTAGCCTGGGCACTTAGTGAGCTCAAGGACAGCCTGGACTACACAGCAAGACTTTGTCTTACAAAACCAAACCAATCAAACAAATCATGAATAATAACAACACACATCTATATGGCCAAGAGTGTAGAAAACATGGGAGTAATAAACATAACCACAAACACGTGACAAAAAATTAAAGTGGTATATAGGAAAAAGAAAAGCTGATATTCTCTCATTGTCAGATCTTTTCAAATTATCCCAGTCCAAGTGAGATTCAGGAAATTTCAGTGTGTGTGTGTGTGGGGGGGGGGATGTTCTAAGTTAGAAGAAGAAATATGACAGATTGCTAATGATTTGTTGTGAAAAGGATGTTAGTGGAAATACAAGGAGATACACAAAGTGGGTATGGAAGGCGGGTGAAGGATTCTGGGATGCATTTCCTAAAGTCAGTGGGATGAAGAAGGGTGGGGAAAGGGCAGACTGGAAATGTAGCCACGTTACAGGCCTCCCGCTCCCCCCACCCCGTCCCACTCCTCATTCCCATCCTCCTCCATGACAGGGCCTCCCAGAATATCCCTGGCTGGCTTAGAACTTAATTTGTAGACCAGGCTGGCCTCAAACTCACAGAAATCCGCCTGCCTCTGCCTCCCAAGAGGCACAGGTCAAAAGAGAACTCACAGGAACCGTTACCCCAATGTGTGTGCACACATCAAAAGAGAACTCGCAGGAATTGCTTCCCTCCTGGCACCACGTGTGTCTGAATACTCACACTCAGGTTGTCAGGTTGTCCTTGCCCTCTGAGCCATCTCACCAGCTCTATTTGTTTAGGTGACAAAAGATGTCACTATGTAGCCCAGGCTAGTCATAAACGTTTAGAACAATCCTTCTGTCTCAGCCTCCTAAGTGCTGACATTAAAGGTGTGAGCCACCAGGTGTGGCTTTTACTTTATCATAAGTCCAAAGTCACAAAGGATGAACTGCAAACTTAGACTATATGAAACCATAAATCCATATACAACAGAAGATGACAAGTTAAAAGGACACGTTCTAAAAGAATATGACAAAGTGTGGATATATTTTAAGAATTCAATATGAAAGGTAATATTAAAAAGGCAATGTTTATGAGATGAAATCTAAGTATTTAACTTACACATAAAGCTGGAGAGGTGGCTCTGTAGTTAAGAGCTCTGGCAGGGGGGCTGGAGAGATGGCTCAACGGGTAAGAGCACTGACTGTTCTTCCAAAGGTTATGAGTTCAAATCCCAGCATCCACATGGTGGCTCACAACCATCCATAAAGAGATCTGATGCCCTCTTGTGGTGTCTGAAGACAGCTACAGTGTACTTTAAAAAAAAAAAGAGCTCTGGCAGGAATCTTGAGTTCAGTTCCCAGCACACACACATCAGGCCTCTCACAACTGCCTATAACTACCTCAGGGGATCAGACAATCTCTCCTGGCCTACAGGGGAGTCTGCACTAATGTACACATATCTCCACACGACACACACACATGCATATACACAATGTGATATTAAATCTTAATATTTAAAATGTAAAACATGCTGAATATGGTGGCACATGCCTTTAGCCCCAGTGCTCTGGGGGCTGAGGCCGGTGACTCTCTGTGACTTTGAGGTCAACCTGGTCTACAAAGCAAAGTCCAGGACAGCCAGGGTGGTTACACAAAGACCCTGTGGTTTGTTGGTTTGTTTGTTTGTTTTGATTTGTTTTTTTTTTTTGAGACAGTGTTTCTCTGTATAGCCCTGGCTGTCCTAGAACTTACTCTGTAAACCAGGCTGACCTCATAAATCCACCTGCCTCTGCCTCCCAGAGTGCTGGGATTACAGGTGTACACCACCACTGCCCAGCTAAAGAAACCCTGTCTTAAAAAACCAAAGTCAAAACCCTTTAACTGGGCATGCTGGTGCACACCTTTAATCTTAGCATTCTAGAGACTGAGGCAGGAGGATCATTGTGAGTTCCAGGCCAACCAAGTCTACACAATAGTGAGACCCTGTCTCAAAAAACAAACAAAAAAAAATCAAATTAAACAAAAAACCCTTAAAAGTAAAAGAAATAAAAACAACAAAGAAGAGCTGTCTGCCCATCAGACTGGAAAATACTAAAAAGAGACACGCCATCGGCGATGCTCGGTGGTGGGAAACGCTGCTGACGGGGTATAAATTGGTGGCTCCTTTGTGGAGATGAATTTGTCAATAGCCATTAAAATTTAAAGCACCCTTTCCCTTTGATCTAGCACATGGTCATATATTTCAAGGAGCTAACAGGACAAGTATGCAAAGATAAATAAAAATGTGGGGGTATTTTAGAGCGTCGTTAATAAGAGCAGAGAATTGGAAAGGATCTAAATGTCTGTCAGTAGGAGGTTGGCTCGATAAAATGTGGTCTGTTTCTACAATGGCTGTGCCTGTGCGGTCCTCAGAAGACATCATGTTGGCCTTTATCAACTGAGACAGAAAGATGATGCTATTCATAAAATAAAAAAAAAATCTTGGGGAAGTTGAAGCTTACAGAAGTGTGCATGTAGTGTGATTCCATTATTGTGGGCCAGGTGTATTAACAATACAGAGATAGCTCGGGAGGGCTCACGGGTGCAGGCCTATAATTTCAGCATGTGGGAGAATGAGACAGGATTAAAAATTGAGGCCAGCCTTGGCTAACATAGCAAGACCCTCTCCCCAAAATAGAAAAGTTCAGTACAAAAATTTACTGTGTACTTCTGTTAGTCGTTCATTCATTCATTCACTATTTATTCTTTCTTTCATTCATTACTTTGTGAGACAGGTTCACTGTGTAGCTCAGGCTATCCTGGAACTCACTAAGTAGACCAGGCTGGCCTCTAACTCATGGAGATCCACCTGCCCCTGCCTCCCAATGCTAGGATCAAAGGCCACGCGGGCTTGTTTGTTTGTTTGCTCTTTGGAGGTAGGGCCTCCTGTAGTGCAGGCTGATCTTGAACTCCTGACCCTCTTGCCTGCTGCTGGGATCACCAGCATACACTAACCACTGTTCACTGTGGAAACAGTCTTCCAGAGCAGGGAATTACTGAAAACCTTTAATTTTTCTCCATTTCCTGTTTTTTTTCCCTTAAATCAAAATTATAAAAACGAAGTAAAAACCAAGCAAAGTCATCTAGAGAAGGTCTTTCACAAACTGGAATTGCAAACGCTCCAAAATGGAAACTTCTTGAGCCACAAATAAAACAAAATCTCAAAATTGAAACACTTCTGGTCCCAAGCATCTCTGCTGTGGGCTCTTTAACCTATACATACATATGCACACGGGAATGTAATGAACACATCCGCGCCATTGTAGAGGGGGGAAAACCATGCTGATTGCTATGCACTGTCTGTGTTTTTAATAACTATGAAGAGCACATGAAAGATCTAGAGAGAAATGAAATTACTATACTAGCCCAAGGTCACACAACTTATAGCTGGTATGCAAGTCCAGATGTATGTGTCACAGACTCAGACACCAGGCTGCCTGCCAGATCCGAGCCTTTCCTATGGTCAAATCTGCACCCAAGACACAGACACCTACAGATGGCGATGAGTTCTGCAGGGGTTTTTAACTCTTTGACTGCCCCCTAGTGGCCGTAGGTCAAATAACAGGGACATGGGCCGGGCTGAGACAGAAGGTGACCAAATACCGGGTCTCAGCAGGCTAACCCAGGCTGAGTCTTCTCTCTCCTCTCTCTCCTCTGCAGTTCTCAGTGGACATTGACTCAGAGCTGGTGGAGGAGCTGCCGGCTGAGATCGAGCTGTGGTTGGTGCTCGTGGCCGTGGGGGCTGGGTTGCTGCTGCTGGGGCTCATTATCATCCTGCTGTGGAAGGTAGAGACTCCCAGCCTACCGGGGCTTCCCACTTCAGACCACAGCCAGTGCCAGCGTGGCTCCGCCCTCCCTCCATCCCATTCCTCATCTCCATCCCAGCTGCCCTTTCGCAGACACTCCCCGCCCCTCCCCCCAGCTTCCAGTCCCACCCATGCCCGGGGAGCTGCAGGCTGCAAAGGGGGCACAGGAGCTCTGGTATCTGGCTACCCACCAAGCTTGGCTCAGGACTTAGCTTTCCAGGTTCCTCAGTTCTAAGCCCCAGCTCCCCAAGTGCTGATGGCTAGGTCTACCAGCACCCCTGATGGCCCTCCCCACCTCCTCCCTCCAGTGCGGCTTCTTCAAGCGAGCCCGCACTCGTGCCCTGTATGAAGCTAAGAGGCAGAAGGCAGAGATGAAGAGCCAGCCGTCAGAGACAGAAAGGCTGACCGACGACTACTGAGGGGGGCACCCCCCCTGCCCCTGGCCCACCCGGGTAAAACGGCCTGTGAACCTCCTCTCCAAATCCCCAGCTGGCTGGGGCCTCTGACTCTGTCCTGTCTGCTCCTCTTGCCTTGGGGTCTGCTTGGATTTCACTTGTCAACCACCTCACAGTACAGGCCATTCTGGTTGTCTCTGGTACCCCCACCTCCACCTGGCTCTCAAGAGCGTAAAATCCCAAGAGCATGCTGGGAAATCCTTCCAATGAGTGTGCTGCTTTCTGGAGGACCGGAAAAGAGAAATAGCCAGGGCTAGGCCCTGTGTCTGTCTGATCACCAGGCATGTCCACAGTAACTCTAAGTCCTCTCCTCCCACAAGGAAAGAGAGGACCAAGAAGGGCCAATCTTTTCTGTCTTGAGTCCCACCATCTCCCTAGGATAACCGACTTACCCACCTCTAGGCCTGGCCATTGAGACTACCCCATCCTCCTGGCCCACAATCTCTGCAGCCTCTTGGTCTCCACCTGCCTCTGCTCTCCTCTGTGTCTTCCTCAGTCCCTCCTTCCTCTGGGCCTGGGGTGGGGATGTTCATCTGCCCATTTCATACTGAAGTTGGGGTGTCTGAGTTACGGCCTGCTCTAAGGACCATGGGCGTGGGGGGTGGGGGTGGGAGTGGTGCAGATCTCCTCCTGTTTGAATTCTGGATACTGACACAATTTCTCTTCTACCTAAACTCCAGTGTGACTTCTTTAAGCCAACTCGCTACTACCGGATTATGCCCAAGTACCACGCAGTGCGTATCCGGGAGGAGGACCGCTACCCACCTCCAGGGAGCACGCTACCCACCAAGAAGCACTGGGTCACCAGCTGGCAGATTCGGGACCGATACTACTGATTGCCCTCCCCGACAAACCTCCCAGCGCTTCCTTCCTTCCTATTTATCATAAATTATGACTCCGGCAGTCCAAAAAAAGGGCCACGCACTTGGCTGGCACCAGCAGGCTCAGGCATTCACCCCTCTTCAGTGCAGGCATGTTTTTGGGGGACCCTGGAATCTCCTTCAAGACCTTGCAGTGCTGAGCACAGCACAGCCGTGCCCACTGGACACACACACAGGGCCTGCCACTAATGGCCTGTTCTGATATATCATGGACGGTGCCATGTCCAAGTCTCTGTCTGTGCCAAAACCAAGCCGAAACGCCTCTACTGGGAGACAGGAGGAAAAGGTCCCTGATGCGGTGACACCTCTCCTCCTCACTGGATTCCCCCTTGAGCCATTGTCACTGGACAGAGTTTACTGTCCAGAATAAAACTACTGACGAGGAGGAGACAGTCAGGCCCAGCTGCAATTCCTGGCATGCACTGGAGCGTAAGGCCACACTTAAGGCTACCCAGGGGATGTTCTTATGACCTGTGTGCTCAGACCCAAGAGCAATGAACTAGAAAGCAGGTCCCGGAATGGATCTCAAAAGTCGTGGCTACAGATAGAGCTGGCAAGAAACGTAGCCCAAAGGAACAAAGAGAAACCGTGGGCAGCCTGGACACACCGTGCTGGGACTGACCTGAAGCATGGTGGCATCCTTCAGAGGGCAGGGTCCGGGCACAGCAGACATTGGTAGGGTGAAGAGGAGAGACTTCTGACCCATCCTGACCACCTCAGCCTGGGCAAGGCCTGGAGATCCCCACAAGACCGTGTGGGGTGTGATACTTGAATGCAGGGCAGGGGAGGGTCCAGCCCCTGCCACAGTTGGCCCGACGCAACTCTGCTCCCTTGACCACAGAGATGATATTCTGAGCTGCCTGCGGCTTTCTGAGAAACCTAGCCCTTCCCCTCCCTGCCCTAGGAGCCGCATCCCCATTCTAGCAGTGGAGGCTGATTTCCCAGGTCCTCTCCCCGTCCCTGCCACGGGCAGGTCCACTTCCCAGCTCTGTCCCCTCCACCCCACGGTACTATAACAACGTCCCCCATCCTGTGCCTTCTTTGTATATGGGCTTCTCACTAAAATAAATAAACTGTTCCCGGTTTGTATGTCCGTGTCTAGCCGCCCCCGCCCTACTCCCACCCCAGAGTCCTGACCAATCTCAGTACAACCTGGAGTGGCGATGACCTTCTCTAGCTGGTCCCTTGGGGATGGACCGAGCACCCTACAGCAAACCACGCATGAGAGATTTTGATTCAAGCACAGAGTTCGTGGAGATCCAGTTTTAGGGAGAGCACTGTGGAGGAGTGCTTTCTTTACCTGTCAGAGTTGTGGCCTGTTGCTGCCGTGTTCAACTTGACATGAGACACTTCCATGTATTGCTAGCGCTCCTGGCTTGGATTTGGCGAGGGAGGGAAGTAGAGAAAGGACCTCCCGCGTTCTCAGTTGATTTCAAACTCTGTCGATCAGGATGGTCTTGAACTCGTCCTCTCCCTTGCTAGGGTATCAGGTTTGAGCCAAGCTGGCTTTGGGAAGGGAGAGAGGGGGCAGGGGGAGAAAGAGAGGTCCCATCCAATTTGCCTGGCCCTTGAAAGTACACCACCTGTGCCGTCTGCCACCTCTAATTGTGAGGCTGTTAGATGTCTAGGGATCCTCCCTCATAGCCCTGAAGCCTCTCTGCCAACCGCACTTCCTTTCTTCAGTGTGCTTCCTCCACGACATGCCAGGCTCTGTGCCCAGCACCTCAGAGAAAGCAATGACCAGGTCAGACACAACCTGTGTCCTCCTTAAGCTAAAGTCCAGTGGGGAAGACCCAGGAAGCAGCGGTCAGGCCACTTGGTGAGAAGCTCTCAAGGTGTCCTAAGATCAGGAGAGGCATGCAGGGAGCCCAGTGTAGCCCAGGAGCTCGGCAAAGGTTTCCTGGAGAAGGAGGAGATGACCTAAGTAGCCAAGGCCTGAAGAATAGTACAGGAGATTGGGAGAGGCGGGGTCAAGGCAGCAGGTGGACGGTGCTGGGAGCTGAGCCTGGAAATGTGAAAAGAAGGAGCTAAGGAGTGGAGCCAAAGTGGATATTGGGACAACTGAAAAGGCTCCAGTAAGAGGCAGAACAGGAGAAATGGCTCAGCAGTTAAGAGTACTCACTGTGCTCTTGCACAGGACCTGGGCTGCATTCCCAGCATCTACACCAGGCAGCTCATAGCCACCTCTGACTCCCAAGTCCAGGCAGTCAGATGCCCTCGGGCCCCCATAGGCAACCTGAGTGCTTGTGGTGTGCAAAAACTCACTTGGGCACGCATACATTCAGATTATATATAGATCCTTTAAAAAATTTATTTGGTGTTTTTTTTTAAAGATTTACTTATTTATTTATTTACATGTAAGTACACTGTAGCTATCCTCAGACACACCAGAAGAGGGCATCAGAACTCATTACAGATGGTTGTGAGCCACCATGTGGTTGCTGGGATTTGAACTCAGGACCTTTGGAAGAGCAGTCAGTGCTCTTAACCACTGAGCCATCTCTCCAGCTCCTATTTTTAAAGACAGGGTTTCTCTGTGTAGCCCTGGCTGTTCTGGAACTCACTCTGTAGACTAGACTGGCCTTGAACTCTGAGATCCTCCTGCCTCTGCCTGGGATTAAAGGTATCCGCTGATACTTTTTTTTTTTTTAAGTGAAAAGGTTCTGAGCAGGGAACTAACAAGGCCAGATTTGTAGTTGAGAATGCTTGCCAATTCTGTTTTCCTGTCTATAAAGTGGAGGAAATGATGTAATAATCCAGGCAAACGTGGTCTGACACACAGCATTACGCTTTCCATGGTGAATTCTTGTTTTGTGTTGGCTACAGTTAGTTACATTCTGTTATAACTTGCAGTGTATGTGTGTGTGTGTGTGTGTGTGTGTGTGTGTGTGTGTGTGTAGCAAACCCATACATAGTCTTGCACATTCTAGGAAAACACTCTACCACTGAGTTACTACCAGCTCAACCCGCCTTCTCTCCCCTTTTGAGAAAAGAGCTTATTAAATTACCCAAGCTGTACGTGTACCTCAGGTGGGACTTGAACAGAACTCCTGCCTCAGCCTTCAAGAGTAGCACCAGGCCCTACTATAGGTCAAGCCTTGATGCTGCCTGTGCTTCATGGGGCTGTGGTAAAGGCGGCTAAACCACCGAATGGTAAATAACTAAGAAACCTATGAAGGTCCAGCGAGTGGGGAACATACCAAGTTTCACCAAAAGAGGGCGCATGACATTTCGCTGGAAAGAGGCAGAAAACTGCTAGGAAGATTGGGCTGGGCTCCGAAGCTGCTAAAATGCCTTCGCTCCCAGGGACTTGCAATAAGGAAGCCACAGCACAGACAGTTGCCGTCCCAGATTAAGTGCACAGGTTGCTTTCTCGGGTGGTTGTGCAAGACGCGCAAGGTTTTATGCTCAGTCAAATGTGCTAGGAAATAATAAAATGGAACTTACTAAAATTAGCACTGACGGTAGCTCCTGCTCCCGCCTTGAGGGGTTTGGCTCCGGCTGTTTTTGTTGTTGTTTTACAAGTGCCAGAGATCAATACAAGGCTTCATGCATGCTAAACAAGTGCCATGCCTTCTGAGCTACAGAAGAATTCTCCCACCCTAATTTTGGATGTTTTTCACGAGAGGAAAAAAAAGAAAAAAAGAAAACGCCACCTTTTCCTGGGCCTCTTGGATATATATGGAAGTCAGCGGGTTGCACGCACATAGGTAGCTTGCGTCCTGGTTCCGGATTTTGCAAGTGTTCATTCAGGGTCCATCATAGGAGTGAACAACCACTTTAAGCCCCTATGGCAGAACAGATAAGCAGGCTGTCAGGCCAAACAGGTGCCTTTAGGAAAGGGACGGGGCAGGGAAGGGAGGGTTAAAGAAGGAGACAGGGGAATGAACCAGGGAAAGTAGAACGTCAAACGAAGGGTTAGCGAGACTCTGGGAAAGAAGGGGTTAACTCGGAGCTCGCTCCTAAGAAGTCTATGGTAGTTGGCGACGGGAGGCGGGACTTGAGCACAGCCCAGGAAAACAACAGGCCGTCTCCAGCACCTTCACGGTTAAGGGGGTGGGCCCCGAGGAGAGCCACGTGTCGAAGCGCAAGGCTATTGGCTCTCCTAGAGTTGTTTGTGCGGGACCATTGGCGACGTTGGGGCGCCGGGACAAGCCGATTGGCTAGGCGTTGAAGGCACCGCCAGGGCAAGGGTAGGGAGGAGGCGGCCGAAGCTCGTCTCCCGGCTGTGCTGGGCCGAGCGGAGGGCCGGTGCCAGCGCCTCCAGCCCCGGGACAACTGCGGGAGCCAAGCCCGAGCTGCAGGCGCCGTCGCCATGCGCTGGGTCCGGGCGCTGTTGAAGAATGCGTCCCTGGCAGGGGCGCCCAAGTACATCGAGCACTTCAGCAAGTTCTCCCCGTCCCCGCTGTCCATGAAGCAGTTTCTAGACTTCGGTACGGAGTCGGCGTAGGCGGGCACCGGGGGGCGGTGGGCGCGGGGAAGGAGACCCTGCCAATGATAGGTTAACGTCCGAAGAAGAGGTCCTGGGTGACAGGAGGGTTGGTTTGGAGTATGGACAGGAATGGGTAAACAGCGAGGCCAGCCTGGCTGCCCACAAAGAGTTAAGAGTGCCCCCTTCACAGTTAACTAAGAAGGGAGGGGGGCGGTCGGCAGGGAAAGCGTTTGCGAGGGATCGTGGAGAGTAAGAGGCAGTGAGGGTATAGGATCTCAGCGAAACATGATAGAGTTAGTGGGTGATCCCGGCCACTGAGAGTGGGCGGCCAGGAGTAAACAGGGGAGTGCAAAGGCGAGTCAGCCATCTGGAAGACCTGTGCTGTGCACGAAGGGCAGGGTACTTCTGAAGGGAACAAGAGTGAAACCCAGGGGCAGGTGGGAAGGGGGCCCCTTGAGTAGGAGGTGCTAACCGGAGGAGCTCCCCTGACTGGTGAGCCTCCACCCACAGCAGCTGCCCACTGGGCAAGGACACTTGAAGATCAAATCTGTTCTGGGCTGGCAGCCGTTCCTAACTGGGTAGAACCCAACTTACCATGAGGTAGTCAGGTGGTGTTCACCCTCCCATGGCTATCCCTGGGTTTCTGAAGATCACCCTGTCAGTGTTCTGAGGGTGGCGGTGGCTTTGGGGCAGGAGAACGCTGTGCCAAGTGGTGGATGGAGACATTGTGTAGCCCTGTCTGTCTACATGGCATTCCCATGGTACCAGCTGGTGATTGGTGACGGGCAGTGGGCCCAGGTCTTTCAAGAGTTGGCTGTGTCACAGGCAGGAGGACAGGAAGATGGCTGTCAAGACTTGGGCACCTGGTTTCCAGTAGGTGCCTTTGTTACTTTCTGTTCAGTTGGAGTTTTGAGCTTTGTGTGGGAATTCCTCCAGGGCCCACTCCCAGGTCCCAGCAAGGTGTCACAGCTAGAAGGGACTTGCCATAGTCCGGTCTACCTCTGTGGGGAAAACTGGTGGTGATATACAGTAAGTTACAGAAGCAAGGCCTGGTTGATCCTAGGTCTCCTGTCTCTAGGCTGACACGACTCATTCCTCTACTGCCTATTAATCTTGACCCTGGACCAAGGTCCCCGTGTGCCTCACAGATGGTCATTAACACGGCCAATTCTACACTGGCATTCCTCTGTTTCCTCAGCCTGAATGAGACGACCTACCTCAGGGATAAAACTGAGTTCCTACAGTTCTGGGAACGCAGTCCTAGCACCCCAAGGAGGGAAGGATTTCTTAGGTACCTCTGCATCTTGGGCCAGTCCCCTGGGATGAGTGCCTACCTAAAGGAATAGAAAGTAAGGTGAATTAGGCCAGAACAGTTTAGAGTGAGCCCCCAACCCCCCCACCCCCGGGGGAGGGGCACCTTGTGTCCCTGGTTAAAAACAAACAGGGTTTTCACTGAGGGTCAGTGCACATTCTGTTCCTGAAGTGTCATCCGGGTGGTAGGATGTCTGGGAAAGGCTCAAGTATCGCAGTGCACAGAGGGCTACCTTGCTGTGTGCCACAGATAGGTCACCTGGTCATTTCAGCCTGCCCAGTCTCCACATGTGCGACTGTTCCCATGGTCATGGTCAGCGGCTATTGATTGGCCCCTCTGTCATCCTCAGGATCCAGCAACGCCTGCGAGAAAACCTCATTCACTTTCCTCAGGCAGGAGCTGCCCGTGCGCCTGGCCAACATCATGAAAGAGATCAACCTGCTTCCTGATCGAGTGCTGGGCACCCCCTCAGTGCAGCTGGTGCAGAGCTGGTGAGGCCCCACCCACTCCACCAACCCTCCATCCTCACCATGTCCCTCCTGTGTCAGGAGCTAGGACAGAGGCAAGGCACAGGGCCCCCAAGAGGCTGGAGGGTTAGCCAGGATCACGTGGAAATCCTCAGCTCGAGCAGAGGCAAAGGTCAAGTTCAGTCTTTGTCACCATCCTACTTTCTCTGGGAACTTAGGGTCCATCCAAGAAAACGCTGCTTTCATAGTCAAGAGCAAAAGTCATGCTAACATCAGCAGTAAACTGTGGCCTGCTCCTGGAGCCCAAGCTCTTGTTTGCCAAAGTAACTTGGGAAAACAAGAAAAAAAAGGTCAAGATTCAGTTATCCAGGTGGAACATCTAACTGTCTTGAGTGTTGAAGAAACACTCAGTTAAACACAGACAATACAGCCCCTTCCCAAAGAGTTCAGAGGGCAGGGATCAAAAGTTCATCACAAGTAGCCGTAGGCACAGAGCTGGGTAACCACTGGCCACTAGCCGATAGCCTCACACAAACGTAAACAAAGGTGTGTCTGTCACTGGGCACGTCCCTGGCTGATCATCAATAGACTTTTGTGAGAACAGGACAGCAATCTAGTCATCAGGATTTGCAACGTGGAATGACTGAGGATTCCCTGGGGCTTGGGAGCTTGTGTCATACCTGTGGGCCCAACACTGTCCTGTGTCTAAGCAGGTGGCCGCAGCTGACAGGGCAGCTCAAGGATAAAAGCTGTCTTTGCCCTGGGCTGTTCCTCAGCAGTGGGAACAAAAGGTTAAGCAGTACTGGTGATACAGGCTTCGTAATCGCAGCTCAGAGGCTGAGGTTGGACAATCACGATTGTAAGGCCAGGCTGAGGAACTTAGTGAGACCCTGTCTCAATAGAAACAAAGGGTGGACTGTGGTTCAGTGGTAAAGCAGTTGCCTGGTATAGATGAGGCCACGTGTTCAAGTCTCAGTATCACACACACACACACACACACACAGACAAACACAAGGACAACAGCAGTTTCCCACAAGGAGCCCAAGGCATTCCTGGGAAACTGCCAGGACAGGCAAAACAAAATGCAAACAAACATGTGGAGGATCATGATCAGGGAAGGTTCGATTATTTTTTTTAATGAAATGACATTGATTGTAACATCTCACTTACAGAAATGTAATGTTCTTTAAAAAAAAAAGATTATTTTTTATTATTATATGTAAGTACACTGTAGCTGTTTTTAGACACACCAGAAGAGGGTGTCAGATCTCATTCAGGTAGTTGTGAGCCACCATGTGGTTGCTGGGTTTTGAACTCAGGACCTTCGGAAGAGCAGTCAGTGCTCTTAACTGCTGAGCCATCTCTCCAGCCCGTAACATGTTCTTTTGACACCTGGAAGACACAAACGTGTAGATAGAACATATCCACCCTTATTTTCCTGCGCACCGGCCCCTGCTAGCGTGGCCTGTGATTTTCTGATGCCCTTCCAGCATTGTGTCTGTGTGTGAACACATCTCTCCCTGGTTTACTCTAGAGAGACGGGCTCCAGTAAGGGATAGGGATGTATGTACACGCCAGGCCGGGTACATTGTACGTGTGCAGTGTATGCTAACTGACGTCATGAAGAAAACTGAGCAGGGTGAGGGCAGTTCCAGTCTTCCTAGTAGTTAGCAGGTTGAAGCAGAAGGATAATGAATTCAGGGGTTCAAGACCAGCCTAGGCAACGTAGTGAAGATAAAACACATGGGAACATTGAAAAGACCACCCGGAAGGATTTGGATACTCAGAGCTAGAAAGGAGAGGCTTTGGATAGAGCTGAGAAGGTGAAGGGTGGGTGGAGGGCGAGGTTTGAATTTCAGGTGGCCCAACTGAGTTACCTGTCACTGAGCCCTCACTGGGGCGTCCAAGACCTCTGAGCCAGTCTGCGTGTCTTCCCACAAGGTGGCAAGGCTGTGGGGAGGAAACAGAAGGGACCATCTGTTCTCCCAGCCCTCCTCCAGTCTGTCCTGCTGACTGGCTTGGCTGACTCACCAGCTGGTCCCTGACTCCATGACAAGATTTCTCAGACCCCTCCCAAGAAACTGTTCTGAGGCAGCTGGGAAGGTTGAGGGCCAGAGGAGGCCAGGGCTTGCTGGACTCCCCTTCTGTGACAGGGAGGCGTGGCTTGATTTATTTTCCCTTCAGAGCTTGGAAGGAATGCCAGGGCCCAGCAGGGAGGGGTAGAGTCAGAGAAAACACTTCTCCAGGGCATGATTCAGTATGCCAGAGAGCATGCCAAGGGGTGGTCGGGCATCCTGATGCGCTAAAGAGAGCTGCTGAGGGGGGTCGCAGAGCCAGTGGGCCTCAGCCACAGCAAGAGAAGCGAAAATGGCAGGACAGAAAGGGCCTGCTCTTGGACCGGGTACTTTTCTCTGAGAGAGTAGTTTTCTTCTAGGATAAACTCAAGGGAGCTGGGATGGTGGAATGGAGGCGGTGGGCAGGGCCTTCATGAGAGGAACGCTTGACTTCACAGGGAGCCTGGGGAGAGGGCCTCTAGCCTGAGTCTGATGAGTAGGGAGTAGAACCTGCCCTTGGGGATGTGCGTGAGGGGTGTGCAGAGAGAGGGACCGTCAGCAACACTGTAGTTAATACATGGTCATAGTTAACGGAGTGCTGAAGGCCTGGGCTGACGCTCCAAATGACGACTTCCCAGTTCAAAATAAACGGCATCAGCTCTTAGCTGCTGAGACTTGGAGTAATGGGGCCACATTCTGGGGGTTACCGGAAGGTGGGGCTTCCCCCCTAGGCTTAGCAACAGCACGTGTGACGTATGTGACATAGAGTCTTGATGGGTACCCCTACACTACAAGACAGTAGACCTTTCCTGGGCTCGGCTTCCTGGCCTGTATAGTGGGGTCTCAGGCTGTTTCTCAGGGTCCTATATTACCGAGAGTGTGGAAGACATTGTCTTTGTTAGGGTTACCACTGCTGTGATCATGACCAACAGCGCGAAGAAAAAAGGGTTTATTCAGAGTCTACGTCCACACCATAGCCTATCACTGACTGAAGTCAGAACTCGATTGCTCCATGCTCAGCTTGCTTTCTTACAGGACCCAGGGCCACTGGCCCAGGGCTGCCATCACCCAAATGGGCTAGGCCGCGCACGCACGCATCAACCACGAATTAAGAAAATGCTCTACAGACTTCCCTATAGCCCAGTGTCCTGGAGGCATGTCCTCACTTGAGGCTCCCTCCCCATGTCAGGGACAGTACCAGCCACAGTACCGTGCTTCTGGGCAGCTGTACCTGCAGGTCAAAGGTGACCTCGAAATGACGAGAGAAATGACGACAATTATGTCAGAGGTCTCAGAAGCAATGCAACAATGAGAACACCCCAAAGACTTAACACAGCTGAGGACTCACGGAGTATCAGGGGCCACTCTGTTTGCTAACTCAGATGGTTCTGGAATCTGTCTGACTTCCCCTGGCGAGTCTCCTCACCATCTCCAGATGAGAGATGGAGGCTCAGGAAGTGAGGCATCTTGGTGAAGGCTGGTTAGGGAGTCTTGGTGGATCCGGAATTCAGGTCCAGGCCATGGGTTCTGGAGGCTGCATTTGAGGGACAGGAAGGTTTTGTATGGGGTCATGCCACAGGGCAATGGTTTCCACGTTCCCATGTAAGCCTGTGGGTAAGTAGGGCTCACCTACAGAATGGAATATCTCCTCGTGCTGCCAGGGTGCACAGGGGTATCCAGTGGACCCTCTCAGGAGAAAGACCATCTGAAGAGGCGTGGACAGACCCCAAGCCCTGCCTGTGAAGAGTCCCAACCCACAAAGGCCAGCCAGCCCTTGTCTTGGGCAGAATGAGAGGCAGCAGGTCTGTAGTAGACAAGAGGCAGAGCCTGCATTAAACTATAGCCGCCTGGGCCAGCAGTCTCACAGGGAGTGACCCCCAAAGCGATTGTAAAGCACAGCTCTACCTGAACCTGAGCTCCTGGCTGTGAAGCTCATTTTGCAGTCGGGCTGGGGCATCCCAGTGGCCTTCAATGGACAGTCAGTGTCCATAGCCAAACCCTCTGCCCATTCACAGAGCGACTCCAGATGTGGGATGTCTGCCCTCTCCCTTTGCGCGAGTAGCCACCCTCCTCCCGTGACTGCAGTCTCATTCACACCGTGGTCCACGGCAGCTGCGGATGTTGGTACACACCCACAGCGCACAGTCTTACTTGTACACTTATTCCCGCAGCGGCGCCGTTCAGCCCGCTCCCTGCTCCCACACAGCGCTTGCAGGAGGCCGCAGGCCCTCCCCCCTCCCTGAGTTCTCCCGTGCACCTCTCCCCTCAGGCCTGCATTCCACTCCCTGGAGGGCACTGGCTCCGGAGTGGGTGTGTGTCTCTGTGTTATCTTGGGGCATTGGAAACACTAGATTTTACCAAGGAGGCGGGAAGTAGGCTAGACCTAGGCCTCCCCCTCTCAAGCTGGACTCCATACTGTGCCCTTAGCCTGATCCTTTCCCAGTCTCTGGAGAGGGGTCACCTAATACCCAACATAGCGCCACCCCAGTGTCTTTCTCTGGAGGATCCAGCTGTATCTCAGGGTGACATGGAAGGCCAGGCCCACAGGCACCTCAGGGCTAGATACCAAGGGCCCTGAGCAGAAATCTCCCGCGTTCTTCCCTGGAGAATGAGGAACACACCCAACATCATTTCCCTATGGAAAATGGCCCCTTGAGGGGCAGGCAGGGGTGTGAGTCTCCAGTGTCCCCACAGCAACCCTTACACAGTTACTACTTTTGTCAACGGATCCAGGTGCCCCTTGTTCCGTGTCAGTGGTCACGTAACCAGTTCTATGTATTCTCTTGAAAGTTCACTTGTACAGCCCTGCCTTGGAAGCTGGGACCCTACCCATTTCTACCTCTAGGCATGCACAGAGCCTCCTACTTCTGAGAACCTCTCCTAGTTGGAGAGGACACCTGCCCCTCCCACCAGGCCTAGAGGTGAAACAGACAGCAGGGCCCACCCATGCTGGGCAAGCCCAGAGCCTCCTGCTTCCGACCCTTCGGTTCACACCCCCCCATCCCTCCCCATGGATCTTGAGAAGGGGGCCATGTGGCCCACCCTCCAACTGCCCCCTCCTCCAACTGCCCCCTCCTCTTCTCTTACCTCCCCCCTCCCACATTCACACTTTCTCCCAAGTCCCCTCTCCCTCAAAGCCCCCTTGCCTAGTAGTGACTAGAAGCCCTTTGTGGGCCTCTGAGCCCAGGTAGGCAGCAGTGATCAGGCCTTAGAACAGCTCAGTGAGTGTCAGATGTCATGCCTCTCCAAGGAGATTAAGGTACTCCTGGTGCAGATAGCTGGGCAGGGGTGAAGGGAGACTGTCAGGAAGCTGGCCTCTTCATTCATCCTGTCCACAGCTAGTCAGCAAGAAGGGCAGCTCCCGTAGTTATTGTGTTCTGACTGGGAAGAACAGGAAGGAGCCCCCAGACCAATCCTGTGCCTCTCCCAGTGTGGAACAGTCTAAAGCAAGGCAGTAGTGGAAGTGACCATGTCATTCAGAGTGTTCACTGCGCAGTGAGAGGTGAGGAGAACGCCCACCTGTTTCCTAGTGAGGAAACAAGCCCAGAGAAGTTCCTTAGCTAACCCAGGGCCACACTGGAACCTAGCAAAACCAGCAAAGAGCAGTTGTGTGGTGCAAAGGTGCTACACAAAAGGGGAGGCTGGGGTGAGATCCGGAGCAGTGGCAGCCCTGTCTGTGTCAGGAGTTCTGGGAGATCCACAAGGCTTGGCTGTACCCCCACCCAGCGGCGGCGGGGGGGGGGGGGCACTGCTGTGGGGCTCATTTCTTATTCTCTTTTCAGAGCTCTGGGGCCTAAGCTAGTATCTCTGCTAGAGACACCGCTGGGCCTCAGGAGCTCTCCAAGGCAGGACTCCAGGTAGCCCTTCCAGTCCTCAGGCCAGAAGTGTTTCTGCCCTAGGGAACAGAGGGAGGCTGGTACCTTCACAGTTCCAGAACAAGATGCGGACTGGACATGTCTGTAGGGGAAGCTAAGGTCGTGGCTCAGTCAGGCCAGGGGACAGTGACACCAGATTGGCACCATGTACTGTCTCAGGCAGACCCACCTCACGCGCTCAAAGCACAGGCCCCATGTTCTTTTTCCATTAACCTTTCCTAGTTGGAAAGGAGACCTGCCCCTCCCACCGGGCCTAGAGGTGGGACAGACAGCAGGGCTCACCCACACCCTCCCTGCTCATTGGCTTTGCTGGGCAGAATGAGCCTCCCTGGTCCTAACGGAGGACAGCCAGCCACACCTACTCACCTTTTTAAACTGAGGTTCCCTAGACAGGCTGGGAGAGGTCCTGGGCCAGCAGCTAGCCCGCCAGCTGTCTGCATTGTCCACTAGAAGCCTTAGCCCCCTGTGGGAGAAACCAGGAACTTGGTCAGTAAAGGGCCCCAGCGAGGCAGGTCGATGTCTGAGCCCTCCCTCTGTCACTGTGGCCTTCAGGACAGTTGGGCCTCAGACCCCTGTTCTCTCCAGCCTCTAGGAAGGGGTGAGAGTTCTGGTCCCTCCCAAGGTTGCTGTTAATAGGGTTCTGAAGCAAAGACATGCACTGTTCAGGGAACTAGCAAATTGAAGATTTCCTTGTACAACTTACTAGGTTGTCAGGGAGACCCAGAGCAGATGAAATGGGGTGTTGATTGTCAGCTCTGTGTGCTGCCTACTATAGCATCTGAGGACGTGAGAGGGAGCATTGTGTAGTCTCAGCTGAGCTCACGAACCTCTCTGCCCTCACACAGGTATGTCCAGAGTCTGCTGGACATCATGGAATTCCTGGACAAGGACCCTGAGGACCACCGGACCCTTAGCCAGTGAGTGAGCGCTTTCTTTAGGGACAAGAAGGCGGGTGCAGGCAAGGACATCTTGGCCAGGGCCACAAGGATGGACGGCCAGCTGGGTACAGGGAAAGGCCCTGCCTTTGGGGGATATGCCAGGAAAGGGGGAAGACAGGCTACTTCTGGGAAATCCAGGTCTGCCGGGAGAGGAAGATGCTAATTATCAGTGCTCCAAGAGGATGTGGGGGAACCCTGCCCTCAGGACCAAACCTTCAGAGAAACAGAGAGCTTTAGCTGTAAACAGGAAGATGGATGGACAGTGGGAAAGTCGGGGCGGGCTTCAGGTGGGTGAGCACCGTGTGTCTGTGGAGCTGGGGAGGAGAAAGTGAAGGAACTGGTAGATCATTGGGAATAAAGGAGAGGCAGGGTGTCCCCAGGCCGGAGACTGGCAAATGTCTGTCTTCTCTGAAGGTTCACGGACGCCCTGGTCACCATCCGGAACCGGCACAATGACGTAGTGCCCACCATGGCCCAGGGCGTGCTGGAGTACAAGGACACCTATGGCGATGACCCCGTCTCCAACCAGAACATCCAGTACTTCCTGGACCGCTTCTACCTCAGCCGCATCTCCATCCGCATGCTCATCAATCAGCACAGTGAGTTCTGGCCGCTTCGCTTCGGAGCGGGCCGGGGGCCAGGCGAGCGGCTGGGGCCAGGCGGGGCCTGCCAGGAAGAAAGCAGGGGTCCCCACCTCAGCCACTGTGCCCAGAGGCCTGATTGGCATTCAGGAGCTGAAGAGTGTGGCTTAAGTCAGGTGTGATAGCATGTGTCTATAATCCTAGCACTTGGGAAGCTGAGGCAGGAGGATCATATGTTTGAGGCCAACCTCAAAAAAAATAATAATAAAAATTTTAAAAAGTAATCGGTTCCCAAAGTAAGGTAAAAGTGCAGCACTGAATTGAAATCTATTGTTGTAAATATGTGTAAGTGTAAAACATGCTACGTGTTCTGAAAACAGTTATTGTATTTATTTACTTATGCACATGTGTGGGCAGAGACCATCCTGCAGTCCATGCTCTCCTTCCTTCATCTGGGCCTCGGGGATTGAACTCAAGTTGTCAGGCTTGGCTACAAGCACCTTGATCCACTGAGCCTTCTTGTCAGCCATTTACACATGCTACCCACCACCCACCCGCACCCACACCCACACCCAATACCTTAAAAACTCCATTGTATTCAAAAGCAGTTTGTCTTACCCATTCCTGTTCAGATTTTTCTATGCTGGTTGACAAAGCATAAGTTAAGTGAGTTCTTTATGCTCGAAGAAAAGCAAGCTGGTGGAAGCTGTCTTATAGTGTTGTGTGAAGATATGAAAGCAAACCGTACATCTAAAGCTAGGCTTGGTGGTCCACGCCTTAAATCCTAGTACTTGGGAGGCAGAAGAAATTGGATCTCTGTAAGTTCAAGGCCAGCCTGGTCTACAAAGTGAGTTCCAGCACAGCCAGGACTGATATACAGAGAAATCCTGTCATGAAAAAACATACACACACACATACATATACACACATATATACATATACATACATACACACATGCATATATACATACACACATATACATACACATACATATATACATACACACATATGCATACATACACATACATATATACATACATATACGCATATATGCACACACATGTATACATGCATGCACACATACATACACATATACATATATACACACACTTAGTAGGATATGAAGTGGGAGAGGCCTATGGAAGGACCGCTGTAGGGTGCAGAGGCTCTGGAAGGCCTAAGCTAGGGGAAAACGAGACTTGCAGGGCACGGTTAGCATGGAACATGCAGAGGCCTATAGATGAGAGGAAGGGTGGGATGTTTAGGAAGAGGGAGGACTGTGAAGTAGCCTACAGCGCCCCTCCCTCTGCCCACAGCACTCATCTTTGACGGCAGCACCAACCCAGCCCACCCCAAACACATTGGCAGCATCGATCCCAACTGCAGCGTGTCTGATGTGGTGAAAGGTGAGCCCCCGCCCCCACCGTAGGCCTGGCCCATAAAGGAGCTCCAGGGACTCCTCCCAGATAGCCAGGTCAGAGGGTGATCCATTCCCAGCGGGTGGGGGACCATGTCCCCATGGGTTTTCACGTCAGTGCCAAAGGGACTGCTGCTGGGTCAGCCACCACAGCCTGAGCTGTCCTGTCTCCTCCCAGATGCCTATGACATGGCTAAGCTCCTCTGTGACAAGTATTACATGGCTTCCCCTGACCTGGAGATCCAGGAAGTCAACGGTAAGCAAATGAGTATGTGTCTGAGTGTGTGCACATGTGTGTACATGTGTGTGCATGTGCGTGTACATAGGTGTGCATATGTGTACATGTATGTATGTGTGTACCCATGCAGGTCAGAATAGGGGATCCGGGAGGTCAGACTCCCCTAGAGAGGAGCTGCTCTGTATTATTAATTTATTGGATAATTGCTCACTATTTGGTATACGCATCACGTGAAGAGTCTGTGAGGACAGGCAAGACCCCTGTCCTCACGGAGCATGCATTCTTGGTGCTAGGGAGGTTGGGACCTGGGATAGGTAACCACTGAACATGCAAATACACCGGCTAATTTGAAAACCTCACAAATGATAGGAGGGAGAGGATGTGGGGTATCAGGGCCCGGACTGTGGAGGGATGTGTGATGGGATAGCTCCCCGACCCAAGAGCCAGCAACTTCACCGAGAGTGCTTCCGGGTGGTCAGAGCAAGTTCCTGCTCCTGGGCCTCCCACACAGCTGGAAGGAAGAAGCAGGGTTGAACTTGGGCCTTCCAAGGGTAACTAGCTCTGGCATCTTGGAAGGGGCACAGCCACTCAGCCACCTGGGCTAGGTACAGCTGTGGAGAGAGGGACGAGGTCTGCTCTTAAGGGATAAGAGCCACAGGGTCACACTGGAGGTTTGATTGTGGAGGTGACCTTGCTGTATGACTCCTGCCCCTGGTCTTGATCCCCACAGCCACCAACGCCACCCAGCCCATTCACATGGTCTACGTCCCCTCTCACCTCTACCACATGCTCTTTGAACTCTTCAAGGTAAGAAGGCCGCCCTTCTCAGGGGAGGCCGGGCAGGGTCAGCCCTCAGCTTCAACAGAACTGCCTCAACCTTCCTTCCCTTCCCAGAATGCCATGCGGGCCACAGTCGAAAGCCACGAGTCCAGCCTCACTCTCCCCCCCATCAAGATTATGGTGGCCCTGGGTGAGGAAGATCTGTCCATCAAAGTATGTGACCTTTGACTTGGCCGTGGGAGCTTACGGGGTGTGTGTGGGAGGGGGGCAGGGGTGTAGAGTGAGGAGTGGGGCAGATAACTTGGGAGGGCATCTCACCTGCCCCTCGTCTCCCAGATGAGTGACCGAGGCGGGGGTGTCCCCTTGAGGAAGATCGAGAGGCTCTTCAGCTACATGTACTCCACAGCCCCCACACCCCAGCCGGGCACTGGGGGTACCCCGCTGGTGAGACGCCTTCCTCCAGTCCCCTGGCTCCTGCTTTTTAAATCCCCAAGCATACTCCACACACCCCCAACCCCCATGGCTGTGTGACAACCGTCTTCTGTTGTGACTCCAGGGGCCTGCCATCTCTGGCTTGCTAATAGCCCCCTGCCTGCCTGTCATCCGCCCCTCTGCTTAGCTGTCACTTCTCTCCACTGCATTGCTAATTGCTGTCACCTCTGTCCCTGCTCCTGTGGAACAGGCAGTCCTGGGCTTAGGGAACAGATTCCAAGGCGCTTTTAGCCACCCAGGCCTCTGGGTAGAACTTTCCCATCCAGAGTCTCTCCTTGCTGCCTGCAGTCCCCCTGCCTGCCACCTACTCCCATCTGCTTCAGAAATGTCCCTTCTCCAGAGTCCCTGGCTCACTTTATGACCTGTGTGGCTCCTCTGTAGGCTGGCTTTGGGTATGGACTTCCCATTTCCCGCCTCTACGCCAAGTACTTCCAGGGGGACCTGCAGCTCTTCTCTATGGAGGGCTTTGGGACAGATGCTGTCATCTACCTGAAGGTGAGACCCGCCAGGGGCAAGCCAGCTGCCACCAGGCTTCTACCATCACTCATCCTTCCTGGCTCCTTAAGTGCTGTAACTTTAAACTAGTGTGGTAGGCAACTTTAGGGCGTCCAAGGTCTGTGAGTAAGGTCCCTCTTCTGAGGAACCTTAGGCTGGAAGGAAGGGGACCTTGCAGGTCTTTTAACTTCAGTTGATCAGAATGTCCCCTGGTGATTAACAGGGATTGAACAACCAAGCCCCCTCCCTCCTGATCCTTTTTGCCTCCCTGGCCTTTGAGGGAACAGCTTCATGGAATGGGCCAGGGCAAGAGACAGAAGGCTCAGACTCTTTCAGGGGCTTTTCCGAGTCTGGGGTAGTGTCTCAGCTAATGTCTGGAGACCATCAGGGCCCGGGTGGGAGAGGGCAGTAAGGTGGGGTGTGGGCAAGCAGGAGACTGGGCTGACGGCACTGTTCCTTAGGCCCTGTCCACGGACTCCGTGGAGCGCCTGCCTGTCTACAACAAGTCCGCCTGGCGCCACTACCAGACCATCCAGGAGGCCGGTGACTGGTGTGTGCCTAGCACAGAGCCCAAGAACACATCGACGTATCGGGTCAGCTAGGGGCCTTCTCTCTCTGGCACCTGGGAGGACGCTGCCACCTCTGAATCCAGCCACCCACAGGGACCTTTTCCTGTCTATCCCCTAGGGTACAGGGGGTGAAACTGGGTCTCCCTGATGGCCAGATCTGTCTTTGTAGAAATCTCAGTGGCCCAACTGTGGTGGTCCCTAAGTGCCAATATGTCTCAATGGAGAAACCTAGGGGGTTTCCCTGGAGCCTGGTCTCCATGGTGATGCTTGAGGGTTGGGGATAGCTCTACCTGATGGGGTGCCCCAGAGACACTTCCCCCAAGACCAGAGCTGTCTGTTTTCTACCAGAAACCCTGGGTCCCCCCTCACTGCCTGCATAGTCCTGGCCTTCCAAGTGGCTGCCCCGCTTGCCTTACACCCCACACCCTGCACAGGCACACGGGGCTGGGTTCTTTGTCAATATTAAGAAGGATGGAGCGCCCTCATGTCCGAGAGAGACAGGGGAAGACAGGGTCCAACCTTGACTCTGATCCCACAGCCTCTTTCTCTCTCTGCTCCGGACAGTAAAGTTGCAACTGGGAACTTGAGAGTGGGTAGCGGTTCTCACCTGGGGCCCACAGAGAGGGCCTAGGAGTGACCTGTCCCAAGGTGATCTTAGCAGTGTTTATGTTTGCCGCCTCCTAAAGCCCCGCCTTGCCCGGGCATGTCCTCGCACGCATCCCTCCCCCACCCAGTCTCCGCCCATCCACCCTCTGCTGCCTGAGACTCAGACCCCACCCCACCCCCATGCCCACTATGTGTGCACAGGTGACTCACCCCCTAGGACACCCCATGTACATAGCCAGTTTTGTAATCTCAGAAGCCCCACCCTTCCCCTCCGCACACAGGGGTTAAAGCTGTGTGCCCCTCCCAGTGGCTGGGACGGTGACAGTGATATCCACAGTAAATAGACTCGTAAATGTGACTCGTGCCTGGCTTCCTTGCTCGGGGAGGAGGAGCCCCCAGATGCAGCACCTGTGAAGACTGGACCTCCAGGCCTAACTGTACTCAGGCCCTGGCCTAGCTGGCCTGCTGAGCGCGCCACCAAGCAGGGCCATCTGTGTACTCACAACACCTGGCAGTCCATCGCCTGATGGTCCCGGACACATAGCTTAGTCCCTTGTCCCAGACAGAAAGATGGCTGGTGTGTGGTAAATATTTATTGAAAGAAGTTGATAACCATCTTCCCCTTCACATGCAGGTGGGCACACTTGGCTCCTCACGGTTTGAGGGACAGTAGGGCCTCCACCCTCCCCACCCAGTCTAGGAGGTGCCAGTGCCCCTATACCTTAATTTCCCTCTGAGGCCCCACTCCCAGTGAAAATGACCAAGCCTAAACACAGGGCCCTGGCCCTCAGCCACTTTCCCAGGCAGGAGAGGGAATGAGCATGCAGGTCCTACTCACCCCTCCAGGAAACCGGGAGGGGTGGGGGTTTCTCATCAGAAACCTGGGCCCAGTAGTAACTGACCAGCACCCTAGAAGCTCGGTCAGCATGGCACCTGGATCCCCTATCTCTGAATACATCCTACAAAGGACATGTGCCGGTCCCACCCGGGCCTGGCCCAATCCCCCTCTGCAGCCTAGCAAGCCTAAGCCAACAGGGCTAGTCCACTCTAGGCCCACGGAGGCCTTGACACACCCGGGGCACCTGGGAAGCTGACGGACCCTGTCAGTCCCGCAGCATGCAGGCCACCCTTAGATCGCCTCATCACCATGTAGGCATGCGTGGGGGGATGTCCTGTGTCCCCAACGGCTCTCAATTTTTTCCTGCCCTCAAAGAAGGCTCAAGTACTCTCTGAAGAAGTGGATACTAGTTCTGAGAAAGGGTCAAAGACCCACTCCTGACCCAAAGGGAGAGGAGTTGACCTGTGCGCTGGAACCTGCAGGGTAGGGAAGGGGAAAGAGAGAGAGAGAGAAAGAGAAAGCTCCCTTCTCCCCCTCTGTGGTCTTTACAGAGGCCAGCTTTCCCTGCCCCGCTCACCCTTCTCTCCTCTGAGGAGGCGTCTGGGAATCCATCCTGAGTGCTACTGGCAGTGCCCACTGGCCTCTCTGGGGAGAACTGTTCTCCTACCACACAGCCACCTTCAAGAGCTGAGGAGACACAGCTGTCCCCTGTCTCCAGTCAGGTTGCCCAGGCTGCTCTCAAAGCCTGGGAATCCTGGCCATGGGAGGGCCTCCTGATGATCCATCATTTCCTGCTCAGTACCACTCTAGTCAGAGGGCGGAGGTTCGGCCTGAACCAGGCTCCTCTGGGCTCCACGTTTGCTGCATTCCTAGCCTCTGGCCTCTTCATCTGCCACCTGCTTCCCCCTGGAAGTCTGCGTCAAACAAGTCCTGGAAATTGGGTTTATTCCTGGGCCCTCCCCCTGGGGTCTCCCACCAGAGGACTCAGTCCAGACAGGGTGAGAGGGGGCCGTGTGCTCCGAGAGCCTAGGCCCATGTAGGTGGCTGCCAGCGCGCCGGGGTGCCAGCCCCGCCAGCCGTCCCTAGCTCTTCTTGGCCTCGTGCTCGCGGCGCCGCAGCTTCTCCCGCTGCCGCGCGGTCTTCTCCTGCGCCTTCCGTTCCTTCTCAGCAGCCGCTGCCAGCTCCTTCAACTTCCGCTTCACCAGGGCCCGGTCATGCGAATTGCTAAGCCCCAGGCTCTGGGAAGAAATCCAGAATGAAGGAAAGAGGCCCAGCACACTGGCCTGGAGACCCACTGGAGTCTGCTCTGAAGTATGGCCTTTGCCTAGCGATTGGGCCCCAAGCTAAGGGGTCAGAGAAGACAACTCCTGGCACTAGGCCATGTGTGACCCAGTCCTTGGCTCCAGATCCTCAACTGAGGATTTCATCTTTAGCATGACCCTGCTCAACCTCTGAAGTCCTCAGAGTGGAGAGTGACTTGTTCAAGGTCTCATGGCTAATGTCTAAGGCCCCTCCCTACTTCAAGAGTTCCTGTGGGGCTCTCTTTCAGTCCCAGGAACCTGCAGATGTTGGGGGCCACCTCTCTACACTGTCCACTTAGCACACCAGAGCCTGGTGGTAACCAAGATCTGAGAATGAATATGGGTCGAAGCTGGCCAAGAAAGAAGGCCTGGCTGCCCAACACTGGATGGTAGTTCAAAGGTCAAGGTCAGCCTGAAGACCCGGGCTGCAGCTAGAAGGTCAGATGGAAGTAAAGGGCTCGAGTTTCAAGTCAGACTGAGGTGTTGTACTACACTGCAAAAGTAGTGCCTTGCACGGAGGTCAGACACAGGATCAGAGGCTAGACAAGGGAGAGGCAATCCCGGGTCAGTCCAGGAGATAAGACGGGGCCAAAAGTTAGGGCAAAGGGCGGTCCCTATCCTCGAAGGCTATCTCAGCCTGGCTGATGATCACCTCTGCCCTCTGACCCACCTTCAGCTTGCTTCCGTCCAGCTGCAGGAGCTGGGGCCCGGCCACCTGCCGGGCAGCAAACTCGGCGGCATAGTGTTCCAGGTTGAGGCTGTGTAGCCACTGGCCCACCTGCTGGCTGGTCCAGTGTTGTACTGCAGGGAGGGACTCATCCGGGAACTGTGGTAGAGATGTGGAGAGTAAAGGGAGCCCAGCCTGTGACTGGGACCCCACCGCCACCCCTCTACCAGCAGGCACAGAGGCCAGCCTCACTCACCTCGTCTGAAGACTGGGACAGCGTGTGGTAGGGATAGGAGCACTTGGTGTCCTGTCGAGGACCACCGGGGATCTTGGGGCTGCTGCTGGGGGGTGTGGAGTCATCGCTCAGGGTAGATTCCTACACAGAAAGGGATGTGTGCTGAGGAACAAGTCCGCCTCCCACCGCCACGCCCAGCGTCTGACCAGATGGGGCTGAAATACCACACTAGGCACCAGCGGCCCTTCAATGCTCCAGGACCATGAACTCAGAACTAGACAGCTCAGAACCTGAGCCCTCTAGGAGGGAGCTGGCTACCCAGAGGACACGGTCCTAGCATTAAGTTGGGCAGATGAATGAGCAGGAAGGGAAGGGGCCGGGTGCTGCTTCCTGTAGGCAGCCTACCAGGATCCGTCCCCCCAGGCTGGCTCATGTGTCCCTGTTACATAAAAATCCTTCTCCTGGGCTGGAGAGATGGCCCACAGGTTAAGAGCACTGGCTGCTCTTCCAGAGGTCCTAAATTCAATTCCCAGCGGCCACATGGTCGCTCACAACCATCTGTAATGAGATCTGGTGCCCTCTTCTGGCCTGCAGGCATACACACAGGCAGAACGCTTTACTTAACAAAATCTTTAGAAAAAGACTCCTTCTCCTAGGCTGTTTGCATGCTGGCTGCTGGGTTCCCCCAATGGCCTTGGATCTCTGTGTGGACATGGTTTATGTCTCGCTCAGCATGGTATCCCCTGGGACCAGCACAAAGGGAGGGACCGAGGTTAAAAGACTAAAGCTGTACATCAGAAGGGGGTTCTCCCCTGAACCCCACAATTTCTGATTCTCCTAAGCCCTAGCACCATACACAGCTGTGCACATCTGTAGGCAAGTCCCTTGTCCCCAAACTTCATTTGCTCATCTGTACAATGCAGATAACGACTGTCTTGCCTACATTAACGCCACACACAGTAATGGGCTTTGTAAAGCACAGGGGTCTTTGTGAACATAAGGGGAACTTTAGTATTGGTTGTGTTGATGCTCCTTATTTCCTAGGGCCTGAAGCTTTCAGAGGACTAAGTAGGGGTCCTGCTCCTCTCCGTATCTTAGAGAGCTCTTGGCCTCCAAGATACGGAGGCCAGCTCTTGACGGCACAGTCCAGACCTGACTCAGGCAGAACAGCGAGAAGCAATGGTTCCTCAGACTGAGTGAGCAGCGGGGGGCTGTGTTCCCACAGGAGTGCCGAGCACAGGGAGCAGGATAAGCGCATGGAATACGGACAGCCATGAATGCCCGAGCCATGGATGAATGAAGCCAGAGGGTAACGTCATGAGTCACTACGGCTCTGTGGGGGGACGCTATGGGTCCCAGTCCAAGCCACGATGAAGTTTGTCTTTGTCATGAGCCTAGACGCCAGTGTGGGACAAGAACGTCCCGGGGTTATACTGGGAAGGATGGCATATTCTTGTAATCCCAGCACTAAGAAGGCTAAGGAAAAAGGATGTGTAGTTCCAGGCTAGCCTGGGCTACAGAGCAAGACTGCCTCAGCAGGGAAAAAGAAAGAAGGGAGGGAAGGATGGATGAGAAGACAGAAGGAATAAAGACGTGGGCTCACCTGGGAAGCTGACTTCTTGGGGCTGAAGCCCTCGTGTTTGGGGGAACAGGTTGGGGAGGTGGTGCTCCCAGAGGATGCAGAACCCTTGCCGCTGTCTGTGAACCAGGAAAAGGGCAGGAACGGAGAGCTTCCTGTCCTTCCAGAGCCTTCCACAGACTCCCTGTGGAGAGAGCATCCAGCATGGTGTAGGCGTCCAGGAGAGGATGGGAGCTGGGGATGGGTATCATGGCTGCCTCTCACCTGCTGCCCATAGACAGGCGGTTGCTACTCTTCTCCTTCCGGCTCTTACTGGTGGACGCTCGGCGGAGAGTGACCCTGTAAGGAGGCAGGGGTCAGTAGGGCATACCTGCCCACTGTGAAGCTCTGACCCCAACAGCTTCAAGGACACTTGCAATATGTACCCCCACTCACCCCAGGTCCAGGAATTTCCTACGAGTCTTCTTATCCAAGCCAATGGTGGGGCTGGCAGGCTCAGGGGGGCTGGCATCTCGGCTGTCATCTTAGAAAGAGAAGGAGAGGAAAACAGCTAGCACAGTGGTCTGCTGGCCTCCTGCTGCCGCCCCGGGCAGGGTGGTAGACATTTCTTCGCTTAGAATTAGGCTATTTGGCTCTAGGGTTCTTCATTAGCTGTGTGACCCAGGAAAAGACACTGTCTATGTGTCTTATTTCAAGCAGAGAAGCGCCAATTTTACAGTATCGAAGGGGAGCATAGGGTTTTTTGCCTTTTACAAACTGTAAAAGCACTTTACATCTGAGAAGGTAGGACTTTTTATTTGTTTTTGTTGTTGTTACTTGAGAGACAGGGTCTCTCTGTGTAGCCCTGGCTGTCCTAGAACTCACTCTGTAGACCAGGCTGGCCTCAAACTCAGAGATCCACCTGCCTCTTGCCTTCTAAGTACTGGGATTAAAGATGTGCGCCACTACCACCCAGCCAAAGGTAGAACTATGAATATTAATTAGTTCATCTTTGAGATGGGTGTTAGTGAAACCCAAGGTGTCCTGGAGCTCCCTATGTAGCTTTGGGCTTCTGACTGCCCTGTCTTCACTTCCTGAGTACCAGAAAACCAGGGTCCATGACCGTATTTGGTATTCTGTCATGCTTCCTGCATGCTAGGCACACTACTGACTTGGCTGTTTTCTAAGCAGCCTTTTTGTTTTGTTTTGTCTTGTTTTTTGTTGTTTTGTTTTTTTGTTTTGTTTTTGGTTTTTCGAGACAGGGTTTCTCTGTGTAGCCCTGGCTGTCCTGGAACTCAGTCTGTAGACTAGGCTGGCCACGAACTCAGAAATTCACCTGTCTCTGCTTCCCAAAAGCTGGGATTAAAGGTGTGCGCCACCACTGGCCGGCCTAAGCAGCCTTTCAATCTTGGCTCAGATCTTACTTCTGAGGGAAGCGTCTCCAGTCAGGTGAGGACTCTTAGCAACTGAGTGTATTTCCTGTGTAGCTTTTTTTTTTTTTTTTTTTTTTTTACAGCTTGAACCTACACGTTAATTATGGAGTGATTTGGTTGTTCCTTTCCTAAGCTACATGTCCCCAGAGGCCAAGGGCTGTCTCTATGCTCTGTTTGGGTCCAGCGATGTCTGGCAGATAGTAAGCTTCTGTAAATGAAGAAGGGAACCTGATGACCAGCCTTCCATCTCCCTCGTAGCCACCCAACCGCCTGGCCTAGCTGCGGTTCCGATGCTCGTCGGCAGGGGGCGCCGCGCCTACCGGGCTCACCTTCGCTGTGCGGCTCTGCTCGAGGGTAGCGACGCACAAAGCTGGGGGAGCTGTCGGAGGAGGGTGCAGAGCGTGGTGGCGAACCGGAGGTGGCGGCCAGGCCCTCATGCGAGGCGGCGTTGTGCAGGGGCCGGTACCGAGCAAGTGGCGAGGGCGGCGGCTCGTCCTCATCCAGACTGCGCCTCAAGCCCGGGGGCTCCAGGCAGAAAGAGCCACTGGCTGGGGAGCCCGGACCCGAGTGCAGAGGCGAGCGCAGCCGGTGCAGCGGGCTACCGCAGCCGTCGGTCACCTGGAAGAGGGGCAGCGGTTCAGCATTCCCCCCCCCCCTTACTTCCCAGAGGATGGAGGCCCGTTTCCCTGTCGGCTGTTCGGGAGCACCAAGGAAGCTCTGTTTCTTGGGGTCTGAAGAGCGGGTTTTCTCGGACCCGGGACTGGAAAAATGGATGATCACATGAAGTGAAGACATCCCGCTTTATTTGCACATCCCACAGTTAATGGGTCTTCCCGAATCCTTCTGGTCTCAACTTCATCTGTAAAATGGGCTAACACCTTTTCCTGTACAGACAGGTACAGCAGCCAGAAGTGAACCTCTAACAGACCTTTGGGAGCGTGACTGTCAGATCTCCAGGGGCACACTTCCCTGGAAGCGTGAGGGAGGGGGTATGACCCAGGAGTAGGATGTGGGGGTGTGTATGTTACCCCAACCTTGCCTCCGGGCCCATCAGAGCCTTCACCGTCCTCAGCAGAGCTGGCACTGTCACGTAGCCTGGAACGGGAAGGCCGGTGTCTCCGGCCCTTGGCCAGCAGCTGAGCCCTGGCTTTGTGTAGGCTGCTGTCCAGTCTGGTGGTCTCTGGTACAGCCAAGTCCAGATCTGCAAACGGAGACCAGAGTCACCTCAGATGGGCCACCCTGACTCAACATCCCAGACATTTAGCTAGTGCTTGGGAGTACCTCCCACTATGCCTATAGGTTGAAAATCGGGTTTCCCTCTGTTGGGCTGGGCTCCTAACCCCACCTGCTAGCACAAGCACACAGCACAGCGTGCCTGGTCCTCCTATGGGCATGGCTGGCCTCTGTGCAGACACTCACAGAAGCAGGGGTGAGAGGATGCACACCCACCTGGATCCTAAAGTTTGAGTAAGAGTTGGCAAGGGCTGGAATGGGTGGGAAGAAGGAAGTAGAAATGGGAACTTCTGGGTGGCAGGAAATGGCTCTGCAGGAATAAGTACTGGAGGAAAGGCAGTGGAGACCAGGGGGATGGAAAGGCATCTGCTATGTACCTGATGCTAAACACCTCATTATCTTCCTCAGAGCTACCTAGGTTGGGAGTGAGGGTCACAGCATCTGGAGGGGGGCGGTCACAGCACCTGAGCCACATTTATAGTCGAGCCAATTAGGATCAAAGGAGGCAAGTCACGACTGGAGCCTTTGACTAGTAATGGTCTGGCGTCTGGAGTGTGGTTCTAGGGACAGTCCCTCCTGGTGACACTGTCTTGCTGTGCCACACTCAAGGCTGTATTTAAGGATGGCAGTGTTATTCATGACCACACACCAGTGTTAGACTCAGGCACAGAGTTCCCACAGGCCCCCGCAGCTTGTTTCTTGGGTCCTGGGCTCTGCAGCCCAGTGCCAGGTCTTGCTAGGACTGCGAGGAAGAGTGGGGTAACCTGCTGGAGTGAGGAAAGCTCACAGGGTTTGTTCGCCTGTCTAGGAAGGCAGCACCGTTCTTGTCTGCCTGACATCAGCGCTGGGATCTCCCCAGGCTTTGAGATGGGTCAAGACATTCTTTGTTCCTCTCTTAATGTTTCTGGCACCCCACTCTATCCTTCGCACCCCCGTCTTGCCTGCTCCTCTCTCGTCCGTAGACATCCCAAAGGCTCCCCTTCTCAATGGCCACTTGTCTATTCCCAGCCCAAACTCTTCCACTAAAGGTCAAAGGTTAGAATAGAAGCACCCGCCAGGAAACCCACAGACCAGAGCCCCCTAGTGCCTCAGCCAAACACCACCCACCAGAGCCCTACATGGTGGTGCAGGCCTTTAACTCCAGCATGGCATAAGCAGGTAGAGCTCTGAGTTCAAATTCAGCCTGCCTTACAGAGCAAGTTCCAGGACAGTCAGGGCTACAGAGACATACATACCCCCACCCCCACCCCACCCCACCCCACCCCACTCTGTCTCTCTCTCTCTCTCCCTCTCTCCTTCCCTCCCTTGCTCCCTTCTTCCTTCACTGGCTTGCTTTAATCAGGCATCTTGCCCCCCTAGACCAATGGTCTATCTGCCCAAGTCACCCAGGTTGGACCGCTCTAAGCTGCCCTTCTCCCCTCAGCCCTCCTAAATCCTGTTTCCTGAGCCATTGTGCTTTTTTCTCTGCCCCTGAGGATGTCTGAGGGTACTATTACTGTTATCATCATCATTATTATTTAGCTAGTGTACATATGGGGGGGGCATGTATACATTAGAATGCAGACAGCCTCACGGTTCAGAAGAGGGTGTCGGATCCCCTGGAGGGGAAGTTACAGGCTGATGTGAGTTGCCCGATGGTGGGTACTAGGAACTGAATTTGGGTCCTATACAAGAGCATTACCTGCTCTATACACATGAATACATGTGCACATAGAGAGGATGGGGGGAGGAAGGAGGGAGGGAGGGAAGGAGGGAGAGAGGGAGGGAAGGAAGAGGTCTATGTCTCTGCCATCTCCTGCCTCCTCTTCCCTTTCCCACTTAGCGGATTTTCAACCCAGCAGCCAGAGTGATCCTGACTCGATGTGTCAGTGCTGTCAGTCCCCTGCTCAGAACCATCTCATGCAGAATCAGAGCCAGGGTTGCCCCAGTGGCCTGCTAGGTTCAGTCTGTGCTCCACTTACAACTCTGAGCACCTGCCTCTGTCCCCTCCACCCAGCCTTCCTCATAGGGACCCAGCCTGCACCTCAAAGCCTCTGCACATGACACCCTCCAAATAGGCCAAAGGACCACCCTGTTGTTTCCTGTATCATGTGCGCTCTCCAGCATCCTGAATGTCTTTGCTATTTAAGTTTTTTTCCTCTTTCCATCTATTAAACTGTCAGCTCCAGAAGGGTAGAGTTTTCTGTCTGTGACTAGTGCATAACAGGTGCCTAGTGAATACTCTTAAAGGAAGAAAAAGGGCCTGGTGGTGGTGGTGGCGGTGGCAGCGGCAGTGGCGCATGCCTTTAATTCCAGCACTCAGGAGGCAGAGGCAAGTGGATCCCTAAGTTCAAGGCTAGAGTGAGTTCCAGGACAGCCAGGGCTACACAGAGAAACCCTGTCTCGAAAAACACAAACAAAACCCAACAATGAAAACAATGAGACCAAACAAACAGAAAGAAAGAGAAAAAAAAGAAAAGGGCACATAAGGAACTATCCTGAAGGGACAAGGGAACAATATGGACCAGGGCCACTGCCTCAGCCAGGCTGAGGCCTGGAATGCCCAAGATACAGAGCCGAGCCAGGGCTGTAAACAGAGCCAGAAGGAGAAGGTATGGTACAGCTCTGGGTGTTGGGTGTTAGGGAACAGCCCGACTGAAGATGGAAGTAAACTCAGAGGGCCATGGCAACTGTCCGAGGGTGTGGTGAGGGCCTGGGAGGGGACAGCTACTGTCAAGATGGCTCTTCTGGATCCAGATGTAACCACCCCCTGGAATCAGTTCTGACGAAGAACTTCTGAGTGCCCCTGGAAGCAGCCAGGAGCCAGTGATAGTTCACACTGCTCTAAGTGCCTCACAATTACCGGTCATCGAAACCTCCTACAATCTTGGAAGATGGGACTTGGGATCCCCAGGGCAGCCTTAATTTGCCCAAGAGCACAGAGCTGGCAAGAGCTAGCTAGCCAGGGTCAAGACAGGCAGTCTGACTTGTTTGGAGGCAGCAGACAGACCAGCTGTGACCTTTCTGAAGAGAGAAGGAGGCAACATCAAGTCTAAGCCGTCATTTACTGGGTGGAGAAACTGAACTCAGACAAGAGAGGTTTTGGTCAGCTGTGTGGAGGGAGTCCACGCGGTATCCAGGTCTCCTGGCCCCTGAGCCAGGGCTCTGATCTCCTCTCCGCTCCTGGCGGAGTATCCCACCATGTGCACTAGGGTCATGGGTCCCTGCTTCCCATGGCAAAATGGGTATCATCCACAGTGAGGAGAGCAGAGGGTCTCCTGAGGGCTGGGGATACAAGGCAAGGTGGGGCCAGTCTCATCAGAGCCCCTTAAATCCTTTTTCCATCTCTTCCCTTCCCTGCATCCCCCTCTGGGTGCTGAGCAGTGGGAGAGATGAATATTTAATTGTCTTCTATGAGGAAGCACTCCAGGGCAGCGCCCAGTTACCTCAGCAGACTGGAGGAAAACAAGCAAGGATTGGGGAGGAGCCTGGGGAGGAGGTGGGGACAGAGGAGGTAGAAAAGCCCTCCCCTCACCAAGGGAAGCTCAACTCTATGGACATGCCAAGATTAGGCTGGACCCGGGTAGAGTCAGCCTCAGAGATAAGGAAGTGTTGGGGGTTGGGGTGGCGTGGCAAGTAGAGGCTGTGGTGGGCAGCAGTGTTCCCAAAGGGACTGAGGTAACAATACTGGCAGGGACCAGGGCCAGTGGTGAGGACAGACTGAAGAGAAGACAGAAAGGCAGAGATGGGAGAAGGCAGAAGCCGAGCCCTGTGGCACCCCATGGGTAGGAGCCCCTTGGAGTCACACCCGGGAATCATCCATTAAAATCAAGCCAGGGTGTGTGTGTGTGTGTGTGTGACAACGTTTTCACAATACAGCCACACAGCCTGCAGACAGCTCTGCCCTGGCAGGGTAAACTCTCAAAATGACAGGAGTGTGTACACAGACACCAGTGGATGCTGAAGGCATGGAGGTGGTGTGTGTGTGTGTGTGTGTGTGTGTGTGTAGGATGAGATCTCAGGCACTTTATATATGTGACTTGGAGAAAATGTATGGCGTCTGAGCTGGAGCATACAGAGGTTTAGTGCAGTGACAAGGGCTGGGTACCAGGCTCTCTAGGGTCCCAATTCTGCCACTTATTTTCCATGGGCTTTATTTATTCATTCATATGTATCCATGCATATAGATGCATGAGTGTCTATGCATGTGTGTGCATAGAGGTCAGAGGTTGGTGGCCTCAATTCCTCTCCACCTGAGTTTTTGAGGTGGGGTCTTTCACCGAACCCAGTGCTAACTGGCTGGCTAAACTGGGCTGTAAAGCCCCAGGAATCCTTTCTTCCTCTCTGCAGCACTAGGATTACAGGTGTGGACTGCTCAGCCATCTTTTTTTTTTTTGACAGGATTTTCCTATGTAGCCCTGGCTGTCCTGGAACTCTCTATCTATGTAGATCATCGGGCTGGTCTCAGACTTACAGAGATGAGCCTGCCTCTGCTTCTCAACTACAGGAATTAAAGGCACGCACCACACACACCTTATGCCCAGTTTTTAATGTGGGTGTTTGGGATTGAACTCAAGTCTTCATGCTTTCATGCTACTTTTTAAAAATTATTATTATAATTAGTGTGTATGTGCACGCGTTGAGTGTGAGCATTAAGTGTGAACAGGGGTGTGCACGTCAGAGGGTAACTTTGTGGAGCTGAGTCTCTTCTTCCACCTTTATGTGAGTGGGAATCAAACTCAGGCTGCACAGCTAATGCCTTTACCGGCTGTGCCACCTCACTAGCCTCCCTGTGATCTTCAAAGCAGGTCACATCAGCATCTGCACCTTACACCCCTTGTCTGTGCTCTAACATGACTTTGAGAATTAGATGAAACACTGCATGTGAGATCCCTCGTACGTACACCAGTACACCACGTACAGAAGAACCCTACGGGCCCTGTCTGCCCTCCCCCCACACAATGCCCACTAGAAGGAAGTGGCTAAGTCTACTGCTAGACACAGAGTCACACAGAACTTACCGAAAACTTCATCCACAGGTTCTCGGAGCTTTGAGGAAGCCATGACTCAAGAGAGCTGGGAAGGACAAAAAGGAGAGGGGGGGAGGGAGAGAGAGAGACAGAGAGACAGAGGGAGAGGGAGAGGGAGAGACAGAGGGAGAGGGAGAGAGAGGGGGGAGAGAGAGAGAGAGAGAGAGAGAGAGAGAGAGAGAGAGAGAGAGAGAGAGAGAGAGAGAGAGATTATCCTGGATAAATGGCTCCAGTTGGCGGGGCAGCCGAGAGTCACTAGCTTTTAGCTTCCTGCCCACCCACTGTTTTCCTTCCCTCAGTGCTCTTCCTCTGGCCCCTGGAAGAGAAGCCTGTGGGGGCAGAGGCGGGAGACAGAATCAGGAAACCCATAGCAAAGCCAACCTGGGCATAGCCAGCTTCTGGGAGCTGGCACCAGCCACACCAGTCCCTGCTGCGTAAGGCCCTCCAGTCACTAGCATCCCTAAAAGCCTTCATCATTAAGTGTTCAACATCAGTCTAGAAGTCATGGAAATGATTAAATCCAGATCTCTCGTTTTACACAGAAACAGAAGAGGGAGTGGCTGGCCCAAGATCCCGAGGCAATTAATGGCAAATCCAGGCTCTTGCATCCATTTACCTACTGACCTTTTTATCTATCTGCTTGCCCTCCCTGCTCCCTCCCTCCCTCCCTCCCTCCCTTCCACTGCATACCCTATCCATCCAACATCTATTATGCCCAAGGCTCTTCCCATCTTCGCATCTACCAGTTCTTCCTCTGTTACCAGGACCCTCACCACCTGCTGTTTTGAACTATTCAGGAAGCCAGCGCCACCAGCAGGGCCACACTCACTGTTCTGTGTTCAGACAGAAGCACAGAACCCACAGTTCTTGACTTGCAGATGGATGGAGACATTAAGTTTTCACAGTAGAACATCTCTAAAGCATTCAGAACGTTCTGGGAAGGAGTGTGGATGGACAGAGTTGTACTGTTTAGGTTTTAGCATTTGGTTTGGTTTGTGGTTGGAAGCAAGAAGAGCAGGCAGGTAAGGAAGGGAGCAGGAGAAATGCATCAGAATACCACCCCGTGGGAAGACTTCCTAACAGGTATAGAAGACAGGGGTAAGAATAGAGGGATGGCTCAGGGTAGGGAGACACTCTACTACGGCTGAGACAGAATCTTCAGTTACTTCTAGTACTCTGGTCCCTGGGAGAAGGGCGGGGCACTGGACCAGACCACAGGCCCTTTAGCTCTCCTGTCATCGCACAGACATTTCTCTGTGAGCTGCTAGGCTTGGCAGCTTGGTATCCCCGCTTTACAGGTGTGAACGTTAATACACAAGAGCTCAGAGGGAGATGTTGACCCCTGTCTCCTCTTTCTCAGCTCTCTCCAGAAGGTTCTGGCGCTGCTCATGAGGAAAGGGTACTCTCAGGGGAGGGCTGGGGTAGACTAGGGAGGGGGATCTGGTTTGCACTGGCTAGGATTAAGGCAAGCATTAAAACCACCTCCAACAGTCTAGAGGGAGGCCTGGAGCTGAGCCAAGCCGTGCCATATGGGAGAGGTCAGCGGTGGCTCGGCAAGGGACCCCTTGGCTGTTCTGGAACTCTGGGGACTAACAGCCCCCCACCCCCGAATATCTAGAATATTCTTTCTAGGCCTGAGAGGCCAGATGAAGGTAGTTTGGTCCTCAACATAAACAGTATCTCGACATTGGATTGCAAAGCTTTCTCTGATTAGGATCCTGCATTGCCACCCCTGTTTGTCTAAAGCTACTTCTCCAATTCCTGAGAAATGGAGACCTTTTCGTACTTTACTGGTTTCCTATGTGGGTCTTATCTCTCCTTGACAGATGAGCCATGTGCTCTCCCTTCAGACTGGAGACTCAGGATAGTAGCTGCTTCTCCTATCAGAATGGCTGCTCTCTGCAGACAGTGATGACACCTCCTCTCTTAAAGAGAGCAGCAGGCCAGCCCACGTTCTTTCCTGGTGGTTCCAATGCAGGGCTGAGGGCCTGTTGTGCACTGAGGTCTATTTTAGCCCCCTCGAGTAGCCTGGGGCCTGCAGCTCAGACTCTCAGCCCATCCTGATTCATCACAAACTGCTTTCTTCATCTCTGTCGTTAACAGCGCCAGCTCCCATAATTGTGGGGGAGCCTCCCTGCACTATCCCGTGTAAAACTCCACAGATGCATAATATTCAGGTCACCTGCCCCTGTCACCCAACTCTCTCCTCCCTAAAACACAGCCTAGGAAAATTAGACACCCACCCTCCCCGCCTCCCACTTATGCTCACATTACTTTTACTAATGGTTGTTCAGCTATACAAGGGCGCAAATGATGTCCTGCTCCCCTGGACAACCTTTGGGCTCCCTTGTCACCAGACTACTCCCTTCCCCAACAGCTACCAATTCCTGGAGTGACCTCTGACCTTTCTCCAGGAAAAGGGAAGGCAGGTGAGTTCCAAGCTACCCGGAGCCCAAGGGCAGGAGAAAGTAAAACACAAGGTATACAACCTGGGGATGGAGCAGAAGGAGGAGCTAGCAGATTCAGAGGTAGAGATTGGCAGGATCCACAGAGAGCTGGGAAGAAAGATCAAGAAAAGAACAGACCCAGGAGGCTCGGGAAAGCAGCTGGGTAGCCCTGACGCCACACCATGGGGTGAGAGAACAGAACAGAACTCCCCACAAGCAAGAGGGGGGAAGGGGGGGTCCAAGTAGGAGAGAGAGACAGAGACACAGAGACAGACAGAGAGAGGGGGAGACAGACAGACAGACAGACAGACAGACACACACACACACACACACAGCTGATAAGTCCCAGAAGTGATTGATGGCAACGGGGGGGGGGGGGGGCAGTAGTAGAGCTAAGGAGCCCAGCCCCTCCCATGCCCTCAGTTGTCAGCCAGCCTCCCGCTAGGAGCGGTCCGCAGGAGTTTGACAGCTCTTCCAAGCATCCTAGAAGATGGGGTTAATGGATGGACAGGGCACCTATCACAGAGTCCCCTCTCCTCAATCTCTGAGGGTAGAACAGTTTCTTCAACCCACAGGTCTACTGCCGGATAGGAAGGAGTTAAGGCCTCTCCCCCTGCCCCCACACCAGTTTTTCTTATTTCTTTTTCTCTTCATTCTTCTCTCTCTCTCTCTCTCTCTCTCTCTCTCTCTCTCTCTCTCTCTCTCTCTCCCTCTCCCTCTCCCTCTCCCTCTCCCTCTCCCTCTCCCTCTCCCTCTCCCTCTCCCTCTCCCTCTCCCTCTCTCTCTCTCTCTCCCTTTTCTTAGGCGGGAGAAAAGGGATTAGGGACACAAACCCTATTTCTGTTCTCTCCTGACAGCCCAGTTCCCCAGTCCAGTGAGGTCTCCCTAGGGATGGAGGGAGAAAGGCCCCTGTGGCTTAGATCCCTCTAGCCCTGCTGAGGGTCCCACCTTGAGTCCAGTAGTCTCTGGCCACGTTTCCCCTTCCACCCTAGGGGGCCCGGCCCCTCACCTCCAGCATCCGTCATTTTCAGCATCCGGCGCCCCAGGAACCCCTCAGGCCCATGGTGTTCGGGGCGAGTGCCGGGCAGGAGAGGGGCGAAGGACTTTCACCCCGGTCGCGGGGGGCTCCGGGCTGGCTGGAATCGCTCCATCCCAGGGTGTTGTGGGGGATCGGCGGGGATTGTCCCGGAGCCGAAAAGAATGGAGAGGCGAGGTGTGTAGGGATGCAGGGAGAAGGTCTGCGGGAAGCAGGAGGCGCGGGCGGGGCTGGACCGGGAAACCTGACGGGAGGATGCTCCGTGTGTGCGTGCGTGTACGTGTGTGTGTGTGTGTGTGTGTGTGTGTGTGAGAGAGAGAGAGAGAGAGAGAGAGAGAGAGAGAGAGAGAGAGAGCCTGAGAGCCGCCTCCCGCCCCGCCCCCGCCAAGCCCCGGGGGTCGCGGACCCTCGCGCCACCGGCCGATTTGTGCAGCGTCGCAGTGGCTAGGTCCGTGGGGGGTCGCCCTGGATAAGGCGACGGGGGTGGGGGGGGAGACGCTTGTGGGGAGGCCGAGCGCCCCGGAGACAAAGAGCGGTAGGGGAAGGAGGGAAGAGGAGGGCAGGCGGGGTGGAGGCAGCAAGGACCGAGGGGAGGAGGCGGCGGGTGCCCGCGGCCGGGCCGGGGATCCCGATTGCCGCTACTTCTCGGACCGCGGGAGTCTCAGCGCTAGGGAGTCTGCGCACGAGTGGCGGGGAAGCGACCAGGGAGGCGGTGCCGCCTCGGGACGCACGGGGCTTTCCGTCTCCTCTGCAGGGTCTGCGAGGGCTTCTGATTCTCTTTTATTCAACAAGCATCTGCTTGAGCGGCCAGCCTGGGGCGCTGAAGCAGAAGGGGACCGCCGCCTATGAACAGAACAGACGTGGCCCAGTGCAGCCAGGATTCAGCCAAGTGGGATTTCCCAAGCCTGAGAGCTGTGGGTCCAGGAGCGGGAAAGACACTTTAAGTTCTGGAGGGGGCGTGCACTCGAGGCACTGGAGTAGGGCACAGGAGGATTCCTAGAGAAATGTGGCTACTCCTGCTGGCCAAGCTATGGGAGACTTATCCTGGGCATTGCAGGGTGGATAGACCAGCAGGGAAAATTGAGGTTGGAAGGTTGACACTTTATTCTACTACTTTCTGCTCTCCTCCCCCCCCCCCCCAAAAGCTTAACCGAGGAGAGAGGTGTTCCATTATAGATTTTAGAAAGACTCGTTGGGCACCCCAGTGGAGAACGGACTGCAGAGGGCAGCCGGAAGTCTGGGCGCTGGCCTCAAGGGATTGTTGAACCATGACAGCAGTGGGCATGAAGATTAAAAATCAGGCTGAGAGCTATTCTGGCGATTGAATTGAAGACACAGACAGGATTTGGAGCAGGCTGGACAAAGAACTGAGAGAGAAGGAGGGTTCTAGGTTGGCTGTGGGTCTTGGCTGGAGGCCTGGCAGTTCTGATACTAGCTAGCTAGGGGTGGGACTTAGAGTGGATGAGCTCAGACTTGGACCTGGTGAGCCAGAGATGGTAGCAGGTCAGTGGTGGTGGGTGTAATCATGAGCTAGCTACCATGCAGCAAGGCCCAGGGTGTCAGGTACTTTTTAAATCCTTTAACATCACCCTCCCAATAAACCTCTAAGTTAGGGATTTCTCTTGTCCTTTAAGGTAACACAGGCCACACACTCACAAAAGGAAAATGACTTGTTTAGGAGTAAATGGTGACCTTGGAGAGAGTCCAGGACTTGGTGTAGTGGAGTCTGGAGAGAGAGAGAGTACTCCTGATGGTTTGTGGGAATAGGCCACTGCCAAGAACTGTGAGTGGGGATAGCATCAACAGGGTTCAGAGCTTCCCAGAGCTGGAGGACCTCTGGTTAGATATAGAACCTGCTGAAAGCCTGGTTAGACTATAGATTCACATGGAGGAGATGATGTCTCTGGTGACCACCTGTGCAGACAGACACTCTAGGGCAGTGGTCCTCAATCTTCCTGATGTTGCAATTTTTTAAGACAGTTCCTCATGGTGTGGTGACCCCCCCCCCCCCCCCGCCATAAAATTATTTTTGTTGCCACTTCATAACTATAATTTTGGTAATTATGAATCATAATGTATGTTCTTCAGATGGTCTTAGGTGATCCCTGGGAAGGGGGTTGAGGCCCACAGGTTGAGAACTGTGGCTCTAGGGTCATTATAGGGTGTGTGTCTTACAATGCTAGAATGGAACCCCCCCCCCCCCTTTTTTTTGTTTTGTTTTTTGGATTTGTTTTTTTTTTGTTTTTTGTTTTTTGTTTTTTTTTTTTTTTCCAAGACAGGGTTTCTCTGTGTAGCCCTGGCTGTCCTGGAACTCACTCTGTAGACCATACTAGCCTCAAACTCAGAAATCCGCCTGCCTCTGCCTCCCAGAGTGCTGGGATTACAGGCATATACCACCGCCGCCTGGCTGGAACCCTTTTCCTAATCAGGCCTAAGATGCTGAGATATAGGCGAAACCTACCTGACCTCTGCAACACATGCTTGGGTTTTGGCAGGTCTAACCTTAGTAGATGATGGTAAAGGATTATTTACTTTGGTTGATGGAATTAATAGGACCACAATCTCCCCAAATCACTTGACAGACCCCCAAATAGACATATTTCATGGGTAAATCATAACTCAGGCCTGAGAAACTCCCAAAAAAGCCATACATGAGGTACCCAGCCGTACAACATACTCAATACTTAAACACAAAGTACCTTTCAACCATTCCTTGGAACGTCTGGGACGGGTCCCCTAGGTGAGGCAGGTACTGGTACTAGAAACCTCACCCACATTTGTCTGCCCACCACCCAGGAAGCTCTGGCTGCTTTGTTTTTTTGGCAAGGATTTCCCAAGCAGAGACTTCTCACCTAGGCATGATGACCTGAGTCTTCTTGTTTTGGGAAGCTGTTATGGGATTCAGCCACACCCGGATCTCCCTGTATTTCCCAGACTCCCAATGTTCCAAGGATGATCTGCTGTGAGGAAATGCGCTGAGAGGCCACCACCACCGCTAGTGTTCTAATGACCCTCGTGTAGCTTTCAGAGCTGGACAGGCACTACATGGCCCTGAGGTGCAGAACCGGTTTTGAGGGTAGATAATAGGAAGCTATTATTTGGCCTGAGAGGAACAAGTTTTGCAATGCAACTAACTACTAGGGAGCAGCTCCCCAGGGGCTGTTAGTGGCCTTCTTATAGAGCCCACTCAGCTCGGATGTTGTCAGGGGCTAACCGAAGTGACCAAAGAGCCTGGAGTCTGGGACTTTTTTTTTCCTTATCGAGAAGGATCATCCCCCCATCCCTACCCCAAGCTACTGAACATATTTGCCTTCCAGGACCTGTACAAGAAAAGGCTGTCATGTACAAAGAAATCTCATTACAGTTCACTTCTGGGTGTCACAAAAACTTGTCCCTGGAACTGAGAGCTAGCTAAGGGGGCAGATAGGACTATACTGGGGCCTCTCAAGCCAGCTGAGGAGGGCCAAAGAACATTCTTTGACCATGAGGACCATGCTCTGACAAGTTATCTCCTAGAAAATGTTTGGTCCTTCTGGTACTTCATAGGAGACCTCTGGGGTCTTGCAGATTGCTCGGGTTTTCGGGGAAGGGAGTTGCTTTCACTGTATTCATCCATCCCCTGGTTTACTCTAAAGATCTCTTAAAAAACAGACCTAAAGGTACCATCTAGAAGCCAGGCGGCGCACGCCTTTAATCCCAGCACTCTGAGAGGCAGAGGCAGGCAGATTTCTGAGTTCAAGGCCAGCCTGGTCTACAGAGTGAGTTCCAGGACAGCCAGGGCTACACAGAGAAACCCTGTCTCAAAAAAACAAACAAGAATCAAAACAAAAAGACACCATCTAGAGAGCTCAAGAAAACTGAGGAATGGTAGCAAGCGAGTTGGCTGGGGTCGGAGAACTGAACTAGCATTAAGATCGTCCCTAGATCCTGTGCAAAATTAGGAAAAGACCTCTGGCATCCCCTCCCCCACTCCAGCGCATCAACAAACCAGGCGGCGAGGCTCCGGGGGCTGCTTTTATGGGGACGACCTGACAGAGGGCATGGTCCGTACAAAACCAGGAACAATACATACATATATATATTATATACAGAGACGGGGGTCCTCCAAGGGCGGGGCAGGAGCGCTGCCGGTCAGAACCGGAAGTACATCGAGGGCCCGCCCACCCAGCTCCGCCCCCTCCATCTGCCTGGGTGAAGTGCAGGGGCCGGGCACTGTGACAGCCAGCTCTTCCCGGGGAGTCGGGTCACGTCTAGGGGCGGAAGAAAGGGGCAAGAAATACTGATTGATGGCATGGTCTATTTACAGGGGACTAGGAGAAACCGAAAAGGATAAAACTGGGTTGTTTTAAAAAGAAGAGGGAAAGAAAAGGAACAGAAACTTAGGCTCAGGGCAGGGTTGGTATGTGGAAATAGCAAGAGATGGATTCTGAAAGGGGAGGGTACCTGAGGGGGTCTCACCTCCCTTGGTCCAAGCCCCAATTTGGGGTTAAAGTGGGGAAACTGAGTCAATTTCACTTAGAAAGCAGGCTGACAGCAAGCAGCCCTGGTCTCCAAAAAGATGAGTAGTAGTAAAATTTTGCCCTCCAGTGAAAACATTGGAAAACAGTGGGGGAAGAGAGGAGGGGAGGTGGAGTCTCTGATGTTAAGACAAGGCTTTCAGGGGTGGCCCAGAGAAGGGCAGTGCTCCCCAGCAGGCACACCACCTAAGCGGACCTCCCTCCCTCCTGGAATTCCTAGGCTAGACCAAGGAAACCCGAACCCCAGAGTGGCCTCAGGGCAGTTCCAGGAGGAGGCCTAGGGCTGTTTGGCACCTGGGAGAGAGGAGGCTCAAGGAGAAGTTGGGGGCTGTTGCCTTTCCTAAGGCGTCCACGTGTTCCGGACTTCCCCTCTACCCTTCTCCCACTCACCTCCCCCTGAAGGATACAAGAGAAATCAGTGCAGGGCCAGGCCCAGCCTCCGCTCAAGGGTGGGCTCTGTCCCTCCCGGGATGGGGCGCAGGGCAGGGCTGGGAGATGTCAGCCCCTCCAAGCAGGAGGCCGAATGCAACAGACAGCACAAGGATGGGGCAGAGGAAAGGGCCGAACGGAGAATCTCAAGTCAAGAGGCCCAGGGCCGTCCGGACCGTGGGCAAGTGGGGAGAGGCTGGGAGAGCCCCACTCCGGTCCAGAGACACAGGCTGGAGGTTAGAAAGTCTGGCAGTTTGGTCTGCAGGTCCGTGTGTCCATCCACCACCCAGGCCAGCTGTTAGCTTCTCTTGGCCTCTGCGCCTCGGCCCCACAGGGCAAGGAGGCCGCTCTTCCAGCCAGCACCATCTGCCCTGGCCACCCGAAAGGGGCCTGTAATACGGGCCCTCTGGTCCCTGAAGCTGGGGGGAGGTGGGGTGGAAGGGTAGGGGGAGTCGGGGCACCTGTCCCCAGGCTGGTAGGGGTGGGGTGGGGATTGAGGACAGGGGGTGAGGATAATGGGAGGGGATTATTATTGTCCAGTAAAGGAGTTATTCCTGTTAAGTAGAATTGGAATTCCTCAGTGTTTGCAGGTTTCCTTCCAGTTCTGAGATCTAGAGAACAAACAGAGGAGGGCTCAGGCCTGGCGGCTCAGCCCGGATCCTGTAGCTTCGCCCCCACCCTAGGCTACGCCCGAGCTCCCAGCCAGCACCTCAACCCTCCCAAACATCATCAGCTGAGTGAGTGCTGGTTCCGGCTTCCATGCCGCTTGCTCTGTAGCCTGCCTAGGGTGCTACCTTGTCCAGAAGTTTGTCCATTTCCTCCTTCCTGGCTAGCTCCGACTCTTCCAGTACCCGACGCTGGGCGGTCTCTTTTTTCAGGAACTCGATCTCCCTGGAGATAGGCAAGGGACAGATGGTGGGTTAGGGTGTATCGTGTGGCTTTGGTCCAGGGAGACGCAGGCTTTCCCAAGGCCTCTAGGGCCTGTGTGTGGTACCCCATTAAAGTGCCCCCTGTGTTCCTTGTCTCCCTCCTCAGCTGGAGGGCGGCTGGGGTGGGGACTACCACTAAAGGCCTCTCCACCCGGCCTAGGCCCAGCCCCAAGGCTCTTGACACATACTTTTGCTGGTAGTCCTTGATGAGACGCTTGGCCTTGCTGTACTTGCGCTCCAGGGCCTGGTACTGGGCCTGAGTCTCCCGCAGGTGCTCATCCACAGCCTGGCACAGGCTCTGGGCCTCACCCCAGTAGCCCTCTAGCTTCTCCATCCGCTCCTTATTCTCCTCCACGCTCTGCTCCAGCTGGGCCTTCTCCACCCGCCAGCGCCCTTTCTCCTGCTCCAGACTCTGCAACTGTGAGGAAAGAGCAACCCTGGGTTGGAGGGGACCAGAGTGAGCCCCCTGGAGCCAACAGCCCCTAAGGATCCCTACACCGGTGGGCCAACTGGCCCCCAACTACTAATTCTCTGAGGCTGACCTTAGAGTTCTGCTGGGGCGGTAGCAGGCGCCCATGAGTCACCACCAATTAGCAACTTCTGCCTTACCCTGAAGATGGGAGTGACATGCCTCAGGGCTGGTGAGAGGGTAGCTATGAAAGACAGCCACCACCAGCTCTGCGCATGCCCGCCCTCTGCAGTCCTGGTTTGCTGACCAGTCCCTATCCCTGGAGATTCTTGGACAATCCAGCCCTTTCCAGCTCCCAGGGGACTGTATTCCTGCTGGCTGCACGCTTCTCGGTATCCTCAAGACGCAGCACCGCCTCCCGCAGCACTGCCTCCCGCAGCACCCTATGCACAGAGCCCGAAACCCTGAACTCCTGCAGGATCCTGAACCTAACCTAGCCCCACCTCGCAGCTTTTCAGAGGCACTGTGCCCCAGTGGCACTCTTCCCCCTCAGAGCCGACTCTCTTCACTTGCTTCCCTGGCGGGAGGTGCTGCTGTCCCACCACAGTCCCAACACTCAGGCTCCAGGTCCTGGTTGTCCTCCTGTCTTACTTGCTGCCAACATCTCGTGCTTTCTAAGCCTAGATACCTCATGACCCTCACGCTTGCCACAGGGCCTTTGCAGGTGCTGTTCCTTCTGCTAGGAAGGCCCCATCTACCCTCTCCTGCAAACCTGTGTGTATCCCAGAGAAGCCTGCTGGGACTTGAACGGGGCAGCATCCCCTGCCCTGCAGTGGGATGGGGTTCTTCCTGATCTAGAGCCTCCGTAACTCTTCAGGTAGGAACCACGGCTCTGCAGACTACTGTGCAGACTCGTACGACACACAAGGACAAAGGCAAACTGCCTGAAGTGGCGTAAGCTATCGGAAGTTACCTTAGATGTCTGTCCGTTGACTGCCTCTTTGCTTTCTGAGCCTAAAACCACCTGTGACCTGCCGTCAACTTCGTGCCCTGAGAACACCCCCCCAAAATATAGTCTGGCCCTTCCTTTCCATCCCTGTACTCTGTACATCCTTGTACTCTGACTCACCCTGACAGCTTCTACTAGGGCATCTAACCGATTTGTCCATATCCATGTCTTTCTTACCACCAAACCTGTTTCCCACACCCGCCCCCCATTTCCTAGGTGGTGAACTTCCAAAAAATGTCTCGGGTCCACAGCTCCATGCCTGTAGGACTGAGGCGGCAGTTCTGAAGGGTGAGGTCTACACAATGTCATTTTCTAGCTTTCCCACCAGCCAGCTGCCTCGTCACCTCTGCCAGCAGGAACAGCTTCCATCCCCTGCCGACCTCCTTCCAAAGCCAGCCTGCAAGCCCCCACGCAGACTCTCCTGCCCTGCCCCGGAGCCCAGCCCCTGCCCTGCCCTCCTCCATCTCTGTGGGAGAAGACACACGTATCTCTGCTGCCCTGTATCTCCGTGGTCCCTGGAGATCGGTTTCTCCCACTACCCCGGAAACCCCGTGGGAGTTGGGACTCCTTCAATATATAGAAATCTGTGTCTACAATGCCCGGGAGTGTGTGGGTACCCAGTGTGCGTGTAAGCATCTGGTGTGCATGATACAGTAGCCATGTGTGTTACCAGCTGGTGCTTAGTACCAGCATGTGTGCTGCTGGCCTAGGTAGAAAATGTACATGTCCTCTGACACTCTTCCTAGGCCAGGTGGCCTGAATGGTGGTCACGTTTGAGTGCTTCTGCGACCTCCAGGGCAGAGTGGGGCTACCTACTCAGGCCAATGCCTTTGGCAGAACCAGTCGTGGGCATCTGGGCTGACTGAGTGTGTAGGTGTCTGAGTGAATGGGTGTGTGGCTTCAGGCTAGCATGTGTCACTACGTGCACCGCTGTGTACTCGTGGGAGTCAAAAAGCCTCTGTCTTATCTCAGGGCTTTTGGATGCCTGCTGAGCAGAAAACACAAGACACCGAGAGTAAGACTTGGTTCATCAACAGGGAATTGTTGATACTGACTTTCGACTGAGCACCGACCCTGAAGCAGGCTGCCAAGTTCCTGTATCTGCTGCAGATTTCCAATGTATCGTCTCACTGGCTTCTAATCTACACAGCCCTATGCCGTTACACCACACCTCACACATGAGGGGAAAGAGACTCAGTGAATGGATAGGGGAACAGATGGGCCAGAGCTCTCGGGCTCTTAATCCTGATATCCCAGGTCTCATAGTAGCTCATGGTGAACTGTGGTGCGTTGGGGGCGGGAGGGTGCCAGAGCTCCTTCCTCCAGCCCTCAGCCCTGCTCCTCTTCATGCGCTCACGTGCACGCCATGCGCTCACGTGCACGCGAGCACGCACACCCTCACCTTCCGTTTCAGCTGCTGGATTTCCGCTTCAGTGACAGCGTGCTTGATCTGGAGCTGCAGGCAGAGGGTGGCACTCAGCTCCTGGGGGGCGGGGGGCTCCCCACCTGCCTTCCCCCGCTGCCCCAGGGCCCCTCTTCCAACCTCCTTGAACTTGTGCACCAGTTTCTCGGGCTCCATCTCCACGGGGGACAGCGCGTCCTCATTCTCTGCCAGTTCAAACACCTCGATAGCCATCTCTCCCCCCGGGAACGTCGGGCTCAGCTCTTCGTCTTCGTCGGTGGCATACTCTCCGGTCTGTGGAGGGATGCAGGCTATGTGGGTCCATGCTCCACTTCCCTCAGCAATTCCCACTGCTGCCAGGCTGGAGGCCGCAGCAGTGTCCTCATGCTGGACTGAGAACAAACCAGGGAGTCTCCATGGCTAGACACTGCCAGCCTGCAGAACCTTCCTGTACTGTTTCCTCCATAACTCAGCTTCCTTGAGGACCCACCCCTCACCTAATGAGGTTCCAAAAAGTAGGGGCCCCCAGAGTAAGGACTCAGCGAGGACTGTTTTCCTTCTAGTTACAAGGAGACAGAAGAGTGGGACTCTTCCCTTTGACCACGGTCCTCTGAGGGGGAGGGTCTGCTTCTCTCTCTGACCGTAAGCTCCCCTGGGGCTTGGGGGTGGGAGGGGTTGCTGTTGTTTTGTTTTTGCTTTTTGTTTTACTAAGCCTGGAAAAAGTCATTGAGGCAAATGACTGCGCTGCTTCATCTGACCACCAGAGGGCAATCACGGCCCTACCTCCTCATCATCCTCTCCATACTGGGCGTATCTCTGCTCCATCATCTCCCGCTGCCATCTCTCCTGCTCCAAGGTCTGCTGGATTAGCTGGGCCACTTCACTCTGCTCTCCAGGCCGCTCCCGGCCAATCATGAACCTGCAGGGGCACCATTGTCATCTGTCATTCTGGCGTCCTCTCAGCCCATCTGCAGCTGGGAATGCCACTGCCCTCCCCCCAAACCTAGGTCCTCCCAAGGGAGGTGAACTGAGAGGCCGAGTCCAGAAGCTGTAGAATTAATAATGAATAGGGGAGCTGGGGCTCTCGCATGGCTGCCTACCAGGAGAAGCAGGAAGACCTGCTGGCCTTCCTGACCAGCTGTGGGAAGGGGAGACCAACCACACTCTGCGCCGGGCTAACGGGGACAAGAGCTCAGGGGCTCTCGGCATAGCAACTGCTTTCACCAAAGAGAAACCAACAACCACGAAACCAAGCCAACCAAACCAATAGTGAAAGAGTGGGCAAAATGACCTATCCTAGAGGATGGCGAATAGACAGACGTAGAGGTGTGTCTTGGATGTGCTCCAAGGCCCTGGTCAGGAAGGGGCAGGGTGATGGCAACTGCAGATTAGCACAGGAGGAAACAGTGGGGCTTCCAGGCACCAGTTCCTCCCCCCCCCCCCCCCCCCCCCCCGCCACCCACATCCTGTTTCCCCCCAACACCCTTTCCCACTCTACAAGTGGGGCAGGCAGTGGTCCCCAGGTGTCCTGCCAGAGGTACACACAGACTTCTGCTTCATTTCGTGGGACAGCCTTACTAACAGGACCTAGGGCGGGCCTGAGTTGAAGCTCTGGGGGGCAGAGCCTGGCTTGGTTTTCAATAGGTGAGTTAGAGGCCAAGGAATAAAACTGAGGTGAGCACAGAGGGACAAGGAGTCTGGAAGCCCGAGTCGCAGCCATGAACAGCGGCCTGGGATCCAGGGATGGGAAGGCAGGCCTGGCAGGGGCTGCGGGCACAGTTCCCCGGGAGGGACCTGGTGCAGAGAGGCAGCTCTCTGACTGTTCCCTGACCCTCACCGCACTCGGCCTTTGGTGTTCCTGAGCACAGAGGCTGCGAAGCTCTGGGTCACCCCCACCAGGCTGGTTCCATCCACCTCCACCAGCAGGTCGTTCACTTGGATCCTAGGGAAAGTGGCATTTGTTACGGAGCCATTGGAGGAACAGAAGCTGGGTTAAAGATGGACGCTTCCCACCGGAAACTCAAGGCTGAGTCCCAACAAGGTTCCGGGAAAAAAGGTAGAGAAGAGAGAGAGAGAGAGAGAGAGAGAGAGAGAGAGAGAGAGAGAGAGAGAGAGAGAGCGCCAGGCAACACGGATGTAGTTATCCAGGACCAGGAAAGGCGGCCGGTATCCTTCCTGTAACAACCACTCTTGTCTCCAGTCATACTCAACAGGGTGATGTGACCTGCTCAGAGCTCATTTTTACATGACATATGCCACCACCCCAATGTCCACCCAAATGCCTTAGACCCAAGCATGCTCCTCTCCTGCTCACACACCAATCCACACCCGCAAAGTTGCATACCCCAACGCAATCTAGCTGCGGGGGGTGTCCTGGCCCTCACACAGGAGCGGGAGACGGGCTGGTAATCTCGCCTGTGAGGGCTGCAGAAGATGGGGGGAAGATCTGGATACCTTCCTCGATTTCCACCTCTTGGGAGGCTTCAAGCCTCTTGGGGCTTCAGGTGGAAATGGAGAGAACGCCTGAGGCGAGCAGTTTCCCCTTACAGACCATGTTCTCACGTGGACGCTCGCCCGCTCGTGATGCTCACAAACCTGCTCTGCTAGCAAAGAGGCGGCAGTGGCCAAGCTCCGGAAAGGGGGCAAGTGCCAGGAAGGACGCCATCCTTCCCATCCCTGCCACCTATGCTACAGCAGGCAAAAGCCCTCTGAATTGGGCATCCGCGCCTCTAACATGACCCTACAGTAACCCAATCCTCACTGCTAATCCCAGGCATGCTGAGTGGGTGAGGGTGTCAACGCTTCACGGCTTTCCTGAGGGAAAGCCTTATAGCCGTTCCCACTTCCTCCCCCTGTAACACACACAACAGAAAATCTGGCAGAGAGGAGCCCGGATACCAGAGCTCTAGCAGCCTTGAGAACCTTCTGACTTACAGAACTCCAGGCCTCTGGCCATAGATGTTCCACACACCTATGCACAAATGACGAGCAACTTCAGCTCCAGAACACTAGCCACAACTAGCCCGATCCTACCCATTCCGGCAGCCCTGCAGCCCTGCCCCATTGGCTGCCACTTGGAAGCCCTTCCACTAGGGCTGGGGACACAGCTCAGCTGGCATGGTGCTAGCGTGCACGCAGGAGGCCCTGTGCTCACAAGGGACCTTTTATCTCTATTTATTTTTGTTTTGTTTTTCAAGACAGGATCTCACTCTGGCAATCTGGGAACTCACTCTGTAGACCAGGCTGGCCTCAAGCACTTAGATCCGCCTGCCTCGGCTTCCTGAGTGCTGGGATTAAAGGCTTAAGCCACTATACTGGGCTGCAAGGAACCTCTTATATATACTCACTGGGCCTTGCTAGTCCCTGCCTGGCCTTTAGCTCTTTCACTAACACTTCCTCTGAGAAGCCCACCCCAACAGAGTGGCCGGGTCCTCCTACTTTATTGTTTGTTTGTTTTGAGACAGGGTTTCTCTGTGTATAGCCAAGACTGTCCTGGAACTCTCTTTGTAGACTAGGCTGGCCTTGAACTCATAGAAATCCGCCCGTCTCTGCTTCCCAAGTGCTGGTATTAAAGGCGTGCACCACTACTCCTGGCTAGGCCCTCCTACTTTGGGCCTTCATCTATTCTTCCCCATTCATCCAGTTTGTTTGTTCTGTCTGGTATCTGTCTACTTTCCTACACTGCTTGTTTTCCAAGGGTAAGGCCCTCTACACTGATGGCCAGGGCCTGGCACCAACCCAGTGCGAGTCAGGCCCTCAGTATTTGTTAAGGGAAAGAACTGCGAAGCCTTATTCCAGACACGCAGCCCGTGTTCTTCCTACTAGGGCCAACACACCCCCTAAGCCAGTACACACCGTGCTAGGTACAGCCAGGCTTCACACCCCTCCCCCACAGAATGTGTGGGGCCCCAGGGAGGGCTCCCATCTGTTCGCGGCTGTCACCCCAAAGCCTGGCACAGCACCTGCACAGCGGTGCTCTGTAAGCATCCAAAGACTCACACACCACACATATAGGCCTCCCAGAGGCGGCAGCTCCCGACCCCAGATAAAAGAGACTTGGGGAAGGGAGTGGAAGGAGGGAGAAGAGAGTGGAAGAGGGGGAAGGGAGTGGAGGGGGGTGGTACCTGCCATCCCGATGGGCTGCACCACCCTCCGTCACAGTCTTGACAAAGATGCCCAGCTTCTCCAGGCCCATGTCAGCTCCGGCGCCCATGCCAATGATGCTGATGCCCAAGCCCTCAGAGTCTGTGAGGCAGAAGGGGAGAAGTCATGGCAGGGATCCTCTACCCTACACCACGCCTTCCCATAAGCAGTCCCCAGCTTAGGAGTCACCCCATGATGGGAGAGAACTATGGTTCTACCCACCTCCCTTTTGCCAGGCTAACCCACATGCCTCACTTCCTGCCCTTTGCCCTATTCCAGGAGCTGCCAGGCAGCAGGGTGTGTGAGGGGTGGCTGGGGTGTGGCAGACTATTGTGCATACAGATAAGGGTGTGTAGCTGGGATGGGGACTGAGGCGGGATTTAGCCCTCAGCCTCTGGTCTCCTGGCCAAGCTTTAAGGCCAGAGCTTCACTGACCAAACACGGATGCCTATTGCCTAGCTACACATGCACCGTGTGACCCATGGGCCTCTAGCATCCAAACATACGACCTTCCCCATGGACACTCCCTGAACACGGGCACCTCTATCCACTGGATGCCAGTCCTGGGAAACATCCCGATTCCTCTCTCCCAGTTCCGAGCTCTGCTAGGTCAAGTGGTCACCAGGCACTATTGATAGTGCAGCCGCTTCCTCTACGCGACTGCTGACGCCACTATGGGAGACCATCGTCCACTATGATTCCTCCCTGTACCCATGCCGCAGTGATCTTTTTTTTCTCCTCTTTCCTTCTTTTCTTTTTCTTTCTCTCCCCACCCCCAACCCCTAAGACCGGGTTTCTCTGTGTAGTCCTGGTTGTCCTGGAACTCACTCTGTAGACCAGTCTGACCTAGAACTCAAGAGGATCTGCCTGCCTCTGCCTCCCAAAGGCATGGGCCACCACTGCCTGGACACTGAACTTTCTGGAATAGCTTTCCCCGTCCCTACAGTAGCTCCCAATCCCTCTCAGACACGACCATGCCCTCGCCGTGGTCCACACCACCCTGGTCACACATTCATCCTATGCTGAGTGTACCTCTCTGTTCAACCCCACTTTCCAAATGGCGCCTCTTTAAAGTTCAGCTCAGAAGAGTTCACTTTAGAGTGTACTCCCTCGGTGAGGCTCTATTAAACAAAGCCTCTCTTTCCTCTCAGCACGTATGCCGTAAGGCTGAACTTAGAGGAGCCATCTCCCTGGGAGCCTGCTTTTACCTGTCTCTGTGCCTCCAACAGAGCTCAGGGTCACCTACACGGTACTTAGGAGATGTGTCCGCCAAGCATCACCCCTTGGCAATATACCGGAAACCCCAATGGCTGTCGGTGCCGCCAAGGGATGCCGAGAAAGGCAAGTCGGTGCTGGAGTCAAGAAGTCTAGCATGTGTGGGTGCTCACAGGGGTGGCAGTCTTGCACCGTAGAAGACCCCAGTGTGTGGCCTGGTCTCTCACCCTTCTCCAGCTCCACAGGAAACAGCTCCAGCCTCTCCACTCGCTTCTCTAGCTCATATTCCGCAGAGGCCGCCATGGGATCCACGTCTTCATTGCGTCGGTCGTAGTCCTCGTTGGAGTACGTGCTGAATACCTAGGAAGGAGCAACCCTCTGAGGTCCACAGGAACGCAGGAGCACGTTGGCAGGAGAAGGCCCGTGGGCCGGCTGAATTGCCTGAAGCCCCGTGTCCATCTGTCCAGAGGCCCTTCCCTTACACTGATCTCACAAGGAATCCAGTTCCCAGCAAGAGGGCTTCCTAGTTCTAGAAACCCAGGAGCAAGGGAGCAAAATATCCATTCCACATGGTGTGGTCTGGGGAGGACCAGATGGACAGTCCCTGGAGACTGCAAAGTCTGGGTCTCCAATAGTAGGGCAGGGGGAAAGGAAGAGAGGAGACCTATGAGCCAGACAGCTGAGGGTGGACACAGACACAGAGGAGGAACAGGCTGAACCGAAGACAGGAAGAGGAGGAGGGGAGGAGGGACGGAGGAGGGACGGAGGAGAAGACACTGGAGGATGCCAGATGGGGGGAGAGAGGAGGAGAAGGGGAGGAGGAGGGAAGGGGAGGAGGAGGAGGGAAGAAGGAAGGGAGGAGGAGGGAAGAAGGAGGGGAGGAGAAAGACACCGGGACCCTTCCCTGCCCAGATGCTGAAGTAGATGGCTGTAGAGGGGTGGGGAGGAAGCAGAGGCTCCTTCTACTTCCATGAAGAAGGAAAGGCCATTAAATCCCAGGTAGGCCTCAGAGAGCACGAGCGGGGGAGAAAGCAGAGTCCCTCCCTATGGCTCTCCCACACACCAGAACTGTGTCCCCGAAGAACAATACCCCTGTCCACAGGTACCAGAAGAGTCAGACATAGACCCCAAGACTGGGGCCCTAAAGGGACCAAGGATCATGCGCAGTGGCAGTCTGTCTGCCCTTACACAGCGGTCCCTGGGCCCCTCTGCTCTCTCTTTCCAGAGGTACTCTGACCTCTTCATAGGATCAGCGAGAGGGAGACGGGGCTTTGTGGATACCTGATGCTCATTTGGAGGCCCTGTGGTGGTTTTTGGTTTTTGGTTTTTGATTTACTGCTAGCCATGACAGGTTGGCATTGCTTGAAGTCAAGTGGGGGCAGGAGAGGCAGAGGCAGCTCTTCTCAGCTCGAAGGGCCAGAAGGATTAGAGGAAGACACTGTCTCCAGCCAGACGGGTGCTCTAGGAGCATGCGCACGGGCACCCGGTAGGCAGGGTTACTCCTTTGTTGGGGCTTACTGAATGTCATCCAAACCTCCAGTCTCATCACAGAGGTGGGAGGCGGAGGGGATCTTTCCAGGCCCAGCCAGCAGCACAGCTGGGGTTTATGTGCTCACCTAGCTAACGCCCTTCCTCGACTCTACTGTATTGGACACGCTCATGCTCATCCAGCTACTGTGCAGTGGCCAATGGACTGTTCCCCAACATCTGGCCAGCGGTCCCGGTCCTGAAGCAACAGACTCTCTATTCCTCATATAATCTACTACCCAAGGTCACAGGGGTTGCTTATCCAGTAGCTGGGCAGCACTAGATTCTAGATGGGCTGTGGTAGGCGGGTCACTAGTGGCTTAGTTACCTACTGCAAAGATGTTTTAAGCTTTAAGACAAAGAATGGCATGAGCCTGGCCCAGCAAACTGGCCTTGTCCCATCTCTTCACCTGAGGCCTCTGTCTGGCCTTTACCCTGTGCCCTTAGAGACAGTGCTCCCCAGCCCTCTCCTACTCTACAAACCCATCCATCCCCACTTGCCAATACATGCTCCACTCTGACTCCCAAAACACTCTGGGGCCTGATCTGGGCCTTGTCTTCTGATCACAACTTGTCACCTCTTGTATCCTGCCCCCTGTGGAAATCCCAGGTAGGCCTCGGGCTCAGAGGCCTGGGGCCACCAGTCATCCTCCTATCAGAAGGCCCTAGATTCAGCTATCTCCTCAGCAGACAGTTTGGAATCATAGCCCCTGTGCTGAGCAGATACCACGACCTCCATAACGGTGACAGCTGGGTCAGGGAGGGGCAGAGAACCCTGGCTTCCCCTTCAGTGTGGAGATGGCAGAGGAGAAAAGCCTGGGGCCCTGGCCAGGCTGAGGAGGACGAAATCCCCAGCAAGGCCAAAAGTCAGGCACGGGAGCCTCTGCGCTGCCCTGGGTCTCATGCTAGTGGCCGGCTTGCTTCAGAGTCCCCAGGGAGTCCGGAGCACTGCTCCAAATCGTGTGCTATTTTTTACCAAAAAATCAGGGTAAGGCGTCAGATATAGACAGAGGCCCAGACCACATTCCCTCTCTATGAGGGCATGGGGCTGCTCAAAAAACCCCAACGGGAAGGGTCAACTGCCTCTGACACCCTCCCAACAGCATCCACTCCTTCCTGGATCCCACTGCCTTCACAGGGAACGGGGCATGGAAGAGTCTTCCAAACCCCGGGGCAGGGATGGGTGAGAGGCTGGCCACCCTTAACCTTTTGCACCTCTGCTGGCCTGGGGGAGAGGAGGAGGCTGAGAGTCAGAGAAACTCAGCTTAGGTGTCCAGGAGTAGCTATGGAAACTGCAAGCAAACACATGGGGTTTGGCTTCAGAGGGTGAGGAGGAGTCGGGCCTAGGCCAAGGAAAGTCCTTGGTGCTGGCTACTCCCACGGGGGCAGGCCAGGTGCTGGGCTCTGTAGAGCTTGGATAGGGAAGACCAGACCATCAAAGCTGGATGTACCAGCTGGGCACAGGACAAGGGGAAATGGGTGTGCTCCCCAGTTCTTAATCCTCCCCGGGGGGACACCTTTTCTTTACCACCATGGACTCAGAGGATCTCAAAGCACGGGCTGGCACAGTTCACAAGCCAATCACCAAAAGTGAAAAGCCCCCAGCCTCTGTTAAAGTACATAGAGAATACGAAAGAGGGAGGATTCCCAGACTAAAGGTATGAAAGTCTGTCAGGCACCTTAGGGGAACTTCCAGACTCACCGCCCTCTTCCTGTAGGGCCTGCTCCTTCAAGGACCATATAAGATGCCCCTTTCCTGTGCAACCCTGGAGAGGGGAAGCTGGCCCAGCATAGACCCTAAGATGTTCTTTCCCCAGCCCGTCACATGGCCGTGGGCCTGCTCATCCTCACAGACCTCTGCTTCCTCCTTTCACTTCTGTAAAGCTGGAGTGGGGCTACTGGCAGGGAAGGAGAGCAGCCTCCCTCTGTGTCTTGGGGGAAGTTCCCAGCTCCCCTCTCTCTCACCCCAGACAGAGCCAGCCTCACACATCCAGAAGCAGGAAGTGTCCCCAAGCTCCCCACCTTTCTCTTCCCGACAGCAGGACCTGTGTAGGAACAGTGTCCCCAGGACAAGTCCCACACCCTTTCAGGCCAGCCAAGTCCCAGCCTCTGGCAGCTTCTGGAAGAAAGAATGTCTGGGGGAGGAAGAGAGTGCAGGTGTCCCAGAGTAGGCGTGGAGCAGGGAGGGATGCTGGGACCTGAGGGCAGGTCGCAGCAGGCCACCTTCACAATCAGAGACCTGAAAACCTTCCCACTCTGACACACAGCTGGACGTTCCCCCACGCCTCCCTCACTGTGGGAACTTCTGGGAACCCGGCTGGGTGGCAGGGGCTGACTCAGCCTGCCACACACGGATGTCTGGGCGGGAGCGTCCACAGCACGTGGCAAGGGCAGCTGGGGGGGGGGGGGGGTCCAAGGGGGAATCACTCACTTGGATCGGTGCGGTGCTGAAATGGATCTTCCGGCTCGGGGCCGGGTCCTCTTCCTCTGAAAGCCCGGGTATCTCCACACACCCTGACTCCGGCTCGTAAGGGGGCTCCCCGTCCTCCTCATCTTCTTCATCGTCCTCCTCTAGGGCACTGCCCCCAGAGTCCTCCCCGAGTCCACTGTAGGCGCTCACGTCCACCAAGTCCGCTTCCGAGAAGTCCTCCTTCTTGGATTCATCCACCTCCTCAGGTGCCATGTCCGGGGCCCGGCCATTGTCCACCCCCCTCTCTAGCGTCGCCACTGACGCTGCCACCGCCTCCTCCTCCTCCTCAGGGACCGCTTCGGCCTTGGGTTCCTCGGGTGCAGGGCTGGCAGTGGTAGCCGAGGTGCTGCCATTCTCCAAGGCTGCATGGACTGTCACCTCGGCCTGGATCACTTCCCCGGGAGCAGACTCAACCTCAGACTCCCCACTTTCCTCAACCTCCACAGGCTTGATCTTGCGCACCTCCCGCGGCTTAGGCGGAGGTCGGGCAGGGGCCACCCGATGCTGTGGGGGCTGCTGCCCTCCGGGGCCACGCTCCTTCTCGGTCGCAGCATCCCCCGATGGGGCGGGAGGTGGTGGAGGTGGCTGGAACACCCGGGACCGCTTAGTGACCAGCTTCGAGTTGACCTGGGGCGCCCCCGCGGCCCGTGGGGGACCGGGTGCACGGTGAAGGCCGGTCCTCGAGTCGGCTTTCTCGAAGACCGCACTGAGCTGGCTGACCGTCGGCGACACGGCGTCAGCATCCAGCTTGTCCAGCGCCTCGGTGCTGCCGTTAAAGCGCACCACGACGTCCAGCTTCCGGTCCTGCAGGCCGGCGCGCTCCTGCCTCAGCAGCCGCCGCGCCACGGCCTCCTTGTCGCCACCCGAGGCCGCGGGGACGCTCCGTTCGAACAGCTTCCGCGTCTCCTGCAGCCGGGACGGCGGGTGCGGCGGCGGAGCGGGCTGCGCCGAGGGCGCGGGCTTGGAATCGAAGCGGCTCACGCGCTCCGACACACTGGTGCCCAGCTTGAGCAGGGCACTGTGGTCCACGTTCTCGTTCAGGCTGCTGGCCCGCGGCAGGGACAGGCGCACGCCGCGATCGGACGCCCGTGGGGCCTCGGCCATGCCTGCGCCGCCGCCTGCCTCACCCGGCGGCCCCGCGGTGGTGCCCATCTGCAGGAACATACTTTTGATGCGGTGGACGTTGGAGCCATATTTCTTATGGTGGGCCGCCTTGGGTGCATCGTCGGGCCCGGGCGCATCGGGAGGCTTTAGTGCCTGGATGCCCGCTTCGTAGGCGCTGCGGTGCGGGGAGGCGCTCCGGAGGGGACCCCCGGGCCCCCGAGGCTCCGTCTTCATCATGGTTGGGGGAGCCGGGTTCGCATCCCCCCGCTCCCCGCTGCCCCCCTCCAGCAGGCGGCTGGCCAAGTCGGGACCACCGCCCCCTCCCCCCAAAGAAAGAAATCCCGAAAGGCCTTCTACAGAGTCCCCCAGAAACCAAGCTGCCAAAAAACAGTTAACCCTGCTTTAAAAAAAAAAAAAGAAAAAAGAAAAAAGAAAAAAAAAATCTCCGGGCGCCCTGTGTGGGTCGCCTCCCCCAACCAAGCTGCCAAAGACAGCCAGCCCCCTTCGAAAGCTCTAGCGGCCTGGCGCGGTCGCCCCCACCCAAATTGAAGAAGCAGAGGCTGGCTGGAGCCGCTGGGACCGCGCGCCCAGCCCGCGAAGCAGCGGCCGCGGCACCGGCTCACATCCTCCGAGGCGGTGTCAGCGGCGCTGGCGGCGCAGGCGCCCCCTACTCCGGCCGGCGGCCTTGGCTCTCGGGGTGCCCGGCATCCCCGCGCCCGTGGCTGCTCCGCTGACCCGGGCCGCTCCGCCGCGCCTCCCTCCCTCCCTCCCTCCCCCCCGTGCCCCGAGCCTCGGTCTTTCTCTCGCTCTGCCCGAACCACGGCTGCCGGAGACCGAGCGGCTGCCCTTCTCGCCGCCGCCGCTGGGGGACTGGTACCACTGGGTCCTAAAGGGATCGGATTTCCGGGACCGGAGCCTGAGAGCCCTCCCCTTCCCTCCCACCCTGTCGCCTGGTCTCTCCTACTCATAGTTGGCGGACAGCCTTCTGCAGCTCCTAGGACCTTGGCTATTCTTCTTCAACCCTCCCATCCCAAACTCGGCGGCTTTTCATAACCCACATAGGCGTCCCCTCATTTAACCCTGGGGGCGGGGAGCCTTCTAGCTACAGGAGTCTGGCCTTCTCCCACAAAGTGAAGAAGTTCTGTGGGGAGGGCCCTTAATCATTTCCTTAAAGGTCTTTAGGGTGTTCAGGGCTACCAGCATCAAAATTGTTGGGTGCTAGATCAAAGCACATATTTCTAGCTTCTTCCCAAAGTTGGTGAAGGGGTTATCTCAGGGGCGGGACCTGGGATTCTGCATTTCCCCTTAGGGATTTTTTTTTCCATTTTTTCAGGGTGTAAAACTTTGGCCCAGCAATCTTTGTAGTGCTCTGTGGGGAGGCGAAATGAAGAAAGGGATGGGGTTGGGGGGGGATACGTCACCCATATGGCAGGAGATTGCCAAAGGTGCTTTTTGCCTTTGCAAGTCTTAAGATGACATTCTTCACTTACCCGCTTGGGGAGAGGGGTACAATCCTGGCCTTCATAACCTGTCAGCAAACTCTCTCTGCAACAGGAAGGTTTGGAAGGTGTTGGTTGGGGGTGGTTGGAAGGAATGATTCTAGAGGCCTAGGGCCAAAGTTTCCCTATTATTGAGAATTCTACTTTGGGACTTAGAGGATTCGGGTCACTTGTGTGCAAGTGTGTTTGCATGTGTGTGTGTTCCCTACAAAGCCCATCTTGAAAACTCAGCTTCTTTAGAGCCCCTTCATTCCTCACATACACAACAAAGGGCCTTGTATGCCCGTTATCCTTCCCCAATCTGGCAGCGAGGATCCATCCAAAATTCAAGTCTTCGATGTGTAGCTCCAGTCGTCGGTAAATTCCCAGGAACTGAACTGGGTGGACACTAGGACCCAGAAAACAACTCAGGCACAAAGCCTCCCCCCTCTCCCCAGCTGCTTCCTGCAACTCAGGCCTTCCTGCGGCCTTTGCCTCCTCCCCCGCCCTCTTCCCCTCCATCCTCTTCCTCCTCTTCCCGTTTTCTCACTCTCTCCGGCTGGCCTGGCCGAGCTCATGGAGGGAACCCTTTACCATTCCGTTGTCAGTGTGTGGGTTTTGTGGGACACTAACCCATGGCACGTGCGAAAGAGCTCCGCGCATGGGGGATGGGATGTGGGGAAACCGCCTGGGAACCCTGAAGATTGGGATGGGGAGGAGCCAAGAACCTCTGGACTAGCTCCCTAGAGTAGTGTGCCAGGAGAGGGAAGATTTTTGGCTCTCATCTGGAGCCGGAGATGAACCCAGATCTCAGGCTTTCTCGGATGCCCCCTCCATTTCCGCACAGTGGCGGGAGACTTACCCCTCCCCAGTTCTGCATTTGGGGATCTGTGCAGGGTAAAGACACCATCCAGGTCCCTTTTCACCCCCTGACCCATCTTAGAAGCCCTCTTTCCTGAACCAGCTTTAAGACTTACTCTCCAATTCAAGGCCGGGGTTTGAGCCCTCCACCCTAACCCGACTCTGGCCGTCGGTTGCTTGTTTTTTGAGAAAGGATCTGCAGTATCCTGTGCTGGCTTCGAACTAAATATTTAGCCAAGGATGACCTTGAACTTTTTTGATCCAACTGCCGCCGCCAACTCCCGAGTGCTGGAATTACAGGCTTGAGCAGTCGCGCTCTAACCCAGGGCTTTCTACTTGCTGGGAAAGCATTTTAGCAACATCCCCAGCTCCCACTGTGGTGGTTGGGCGATGCCCTTCTGCTCAGCCCATCGCCAGTTGGGAATCTGATCAGTGTTCCTTAGAGTTCCATCGTGCACTGGGGGAGGGCCCAGGGCCCTGGGTGTTCTGCCCAGAATCTCCCACACCCTTTGTGGTGAGTCATTTTTAACTGGCCCCAGCCCAAGGGGTCTGTACCCACACTCCTGGCCAGGTGGGAGGAGGGGTTGAGAACCAGCTGTTAGCCCTTTTCCCAACAGCCTTGGCAGAAATTTAGAACGAACTGGATTTATGGGTACCCTCAGGTCTCCCTTGTCCAGTGATTTCGCAGAGTGAAAACTCCTTTGAGGGCTTTGGGATGTGAGAAGGTGCGGTAAACGCGACGAGGAGCTTGGGTGACGGCCGCTAATGAGTAGAGATAATTATTTCATGGGGGCTCCTAGATGGCTGAGCGGCATCCAAGCTGGAACTTCTGAAGAAGCGTGGTAACTGCTTTACCGTCACGTGTTCCTTGGAATCAGGCAGGACACAATCTGCCTAAGAGACGGGTGGGGCACAGAGTGTCACCATCCTGTCCCTGCCTGTCAGAGGTAAACTTTCATTCCTCAGGGCTGTAATGTTCACAGATTCTCCCTTTTAGCATCCCAGGATAATTTGAAACTTTTGGTCTCCCCGGGGCCCCGCGTAGAGGAAGCCGTTGATGCCATGGTCAATGTACCTGGTGATCTTGGGATGGAAGGTTTTTTTTTTCATTCCTTTGTCCTGTAGAGAGAGGGAAATGGAGTGCTTCCCAAAGTCGAGCCAGCATCCAGGCTTTAAGGTCTTGGCTATACCACTTATTATTTTTTTTTAAAGATTTATTTTATTTATATAAGTACATTGTAGCTGTCTTCAGACACACCAGAAGAGGGCATCGAATCCTATTATAGACAGTTGTGAGCCACCATGTGGTTGCTGGGAATTGAACTCACGACCTTTGGAAGAAAAGTCACTGCTCTTAACTGCTGAGCCACCTCTCCTGCCCGGCTATACCACTTATTATCTGTGTGACCTTGAGGAAGTCGAGGATCTCTTCCGTGCTCCCAGGGAATAAATTGAGGCCTGCGAGAGGTGCCCAGAAATGTGTGACCCTATGTAGGGGAAGGAGAAGCCTCCCCAGTAATGGCCAAATGATAGAAACTGCAACAGGCTGTGATACTCCTCCCTCTCTCCCGGCCTGGACGCTCATTTCTCAGGAGGGCCCTCACGGAAGGCGCTGCTCTTTGATGATATGACTGGAGGCTTGCCGCCTTTAAATGGCAGGTGCAGAGATGGTGAAGAAGATGGGTGGAGAGAGTCTGATGTGCGATAAAGTCCCAGCCTTCAGCACCCTGGGCTCAGGCGTGGGCTGGGGGCCAAGGCTGGCTGCTCTTCCCAGCCCTGGACTGTTAAGACAACATCTGAAAGCCGTTTTTGTTTGGTGTTTGTGTGTTTGTGTGTTTGTTTGTTTGTTTCCTGGCCACTGTCATCCATGAATCCTTGAAGAAGCTGATAGACGCCCCCACCGCCCAAGCCCCCCCCCTCCCGCCACCCTTTGGCGGTTCTGTGGTTCCTCAACAACATTCACCCCAGTTCCTCTCCTTTGTTTGTCCAGGGCCTTGAGCTAGTTCTGGGATCCACAGAGGATATGCTTGTGAACCCACATTTCCAAATAGGAGAGTTCACCCAGCGTGGCCATGCTGGGGTGTGGTGGTGTGGTGGTGAGGAGTTAAGAGTCCTTGAGAACAGGAAGGAGGGAGCAACACAGTTAAGAGACCCAGCCAGGGTTCTGCAGGTCTGAATTGAGTCCTAGCTCCTCCCATTTTCTCCGTGACCTTGGGCTAGTTATTTTGGATTCCTCAGTTCCTAACGTGCTCAACCTGAATGTCTGAAATCTTCTGACCATGAATGACCCTGGGTGTCTCCTACTTCCTGCGGGGCACAAGCTGGAACAGGGCTTTGAAATCAGGCCATTTTTGTGAGAATGTGCCCACCCCCACCCCAACAAGCTGCCTTTTCCAAGATCAAGGACTTTGCCAGATCTCTTCATTTGTAAGCCGAAGACGATAGGCCAACTTCAAGGAGTTGCCCAGGGCACTAAAGAGATCCTGAAAATGCAGAAAGCACAGAGGCTGGAGCTCAGAGTGTGGGCTGCCACCGCCACTGAAGGCACGTGTCTCGGAGCATGTACCAGGGGGCGCGCCCGCACAGTGTGGGCAGGTACGCAGCTGGGAATGAGCTCCCAGTGTATACAGCTCTTGAGTCTATTTTCATGACACACTGGGCCTCTGCTTCTTTTCAGGGTCCATTATGTGAAATTCTGCTATATAAGCATTCCTGCCCGTGGCTCCTCCAAACCCTTCTGAATCGTTTCTGTTTGCCCTGGAAGAGACTGAACCCAGAGCCTTAAGCACGCAAGGAAAATGTTACATCTCTTAACTGCACCCCTGTCCTGAGATAATTTTTGAAGGTGACCTTTCTTCTAAACTTACCAAAGGGTCTTTTATTTCTAAAGTCTATCACTGTACCTGCTGAGAGAGGAACGGTGGCTCCCTTTTGCCCACAGCTGGGAGATAGCTACTGCCTGTTCTTTTTTTTTGTCTTTTTTCTTTTCTGGCTACTGGCTTTCGTCCCATCAGTCTCACACTGTACTCTAGCACCCTGTGTAGCCTTGTAAAGATCACATGATTCTTGGAGACTAGGGAGGCATCAGTGTGTGGGGTGTGTGGGGTGTGGGGTTGGGCGATAGGGTGGGACCCAGCAAAGATATCTCCAAATCCTCGGGTGCTTTAAAGGGAAGCCTATATTTAGCTGGCTTAGCCTGTAAATATGTATTTTGCCACGCCGTAGTTGGAGCCATGGGGGCTCTACAGACACGCAGAGAAGTCAAAGGGGAAAAAAAGAAGGAACAGGAAAGATTAGGCAATGCATTTTGTCGTCAGCACATCCAAGGAGCTCCAACAGCGAAGAACTTGTATTTCTGTGGGGTTTTTTGATGGCTAACTGTTTTTTTCATCTGCTTTCTGGACCGTGTGCAAGGAAGAGGCCACTTTCAGAATCACTCTTTCCCATAGGCCTTTGCCTGCCATCTCCAGCCTGACTGGCTCCAGCAGGCTCTGCTGGGTCCCCTGGGACCTGGCACGGGCTCGGTCTCCAGAAGGCTGCTTTTGCTCTTCTATCTTAGCCCCTTGCTCTTCAAGTAGCCTCGGGAAGGGGCGGGGCAGAGAGTGGAACACTCGCAGTCTTGTTATTTTGGGGCAATTCTGCTTCCCCAAACTCTTACTTTTTAATCTTTTTTTTCTTTTCTTTTACTTTTAGTTTGAAATTTTTCAGAGAAAATAAGGAAAGTTCAGAGAATTGCATCACAGCAGAATTTACAAATGTCAGTACTGGGCCGTTTTGTTTGCTTCAGGTTTGCCCATGGAAATGATATTAATCTGGGAGGCTGGAGAAATGGTTTGCTCAGTAAAGTACTTGCTGTACAAGTGTGAGAACCTGAGCTCCATCCCCAGAATCTAAGAGAAAATCATGCCAAGAGAGGTGGCTCAGGCTTGTGATCCCAGGGCTGGAGAGGCAGAGATAGAGGCTTGGGGCTTAGAGGCCAGCTGACCTAGCCTACTTGTCTAACTCAGGGCCAGTGAGAGACCCGGTCTGAGAGAGAGGGAGAGGGAGAAGGGGAAAGAGAGAGAGAGAGAGAGAGAGAGAGAGAGAGAGCCAGCCCAAAGCAAACTGCAAAGGTGTTTCCCATCTTCCCCGGTGGAAACTATCTCCCAGCACCATACCTCCCTGGCCCCTCCCACTGCTGCCCCTGGCAACCACTTGTATCTGTGTGAACTTGACTCCTCTAGGTATCTTATGTAAGCATCATACAGAATCTGTCCTTTTGTGGCTTGCTTGTGTTTACATAAACTGTAGCAAATATCAACCCATAATTTTACCTCTTTCCCATGCATTTACACGTCCATAAAACAGTAGTGCCTTCTGAGTCTTCACAGCCTATATACATATGTATGTATATAGCCTATGTAACAATAGCAATTCTATATATGCCATTTGTACCTTCCCCACTCAAGATTTTGACAGTGGGTCCCTGTCTTAGTCAAGGTTTTACTGCTGTGAACAGACATCGTGACCAAGGCACTATTACAAGGACAAAATTTAATAGGGGCTGGCTTACAGGTTCGGAGGTTCAGTCCATTATCATCAAGGCGGGAGCATGGCAGCATCCGGGCAGGCATGGTGCAGGAGGAGCTGAGAGGTCTACATCTTCATCTGAAGGCTGCTAGTAGAAGAATGGCTTCCAGGCAGCTAGAATAAGAGTCTTATAATTTACACCCACAGAGACACACCTAGTCCAGCAGGGCCACACCTTCTAATACTGTCAGTCTCTGGACCAAGCATATACAAACCATCACAGTCTCTATGTGGTTTGCTCATTTTAATTTCTATTTATCATCTGAATAAACTACCATGTAGTTGTTGCCAGTTCACCCTATTGACAGTGTTTGGGTGGCATCTGGGGTTTTTTTGTTTTTGTTTTTGCTGTTCTATGCAGATAAAATTCCTGGGATTTTTATCTGACCCATTCAGGAGGTCTGCCTAGAAGCAGAAATTCAGGTACTGGGTGACTGAACTTTGAACTTGGCTGTAACTGCCAAGATGTTCTCTAAAGTGGCTGAGTCTCTATCCTTCCTCCTACCAGAAACAACTGTACAAGACCACATCTGACCAGCATTCGCTATCACACTCCCCCCACCCCTTTTTTGGCAAGGTCTCATGGTGTGGCCCTGGCTCACTTGGAACTCACTGGTCTAGACTAGGTTGGCCAAAACCTCAGAGCTCTGCCTGTACTTCCTCCCAGACTAGGATTCAAAGGTGGGTTACTATGCCTAGCTTCTATCCTCTCTTTTCTTTGGGTGTTTGTACGTGTACATGATGAGTGTGTGTACTCAGAACCTAGAGGACCACTCAGTGTCATCCCCACCAAGGCCATGCACTTCTTTGCGATAGGATAGGACGTCTCATTGGCCTGAAGCTCATCAGCTGGGCTAGACTAACTGCTCAGTGAACCCTCAGGAAGTCTCCATTTCCCCAGTTTGAATTACAAGCATGGGCCACCCTCCTCCTTTAAGTGTGAGTTCTGGGGACTGAACTGAGGCCCTCACACTTGCCTGGGAAACTCTTTGTTCACTGAACCAGTCTCTCCTGTTGGGCTTTTCTCTTGTCTTTTGCAATGATGATCATCAAACCCAGGGTGTTATGAATGCTGGGTAGGTGCCTTACTGCAGAACGGTATTCCTACTTATTTCTTATTTTTGCCAGTCTGTTGGATGTGAAGAAGCGGTACGCCCTTTAATGTGATGCCCTGACCGAGGTAAAGCGTGTGTCCTGGGCTCATTATCCACTTGGGTTTCCTCTGGATAAATCACTCCGATTGGCATCCTCAGTTATCCTGTAGTTGCTTTTGATGAATACTATAAAAAGCCCATGTAAGGGCACCGGTGTCAAATGCTGGAATGGCGGCACATGCCTTTAACCCTAGTTCTGCAGAGGTAGAGACAGGCAGACCCCCCCCCCCCCAGGGGCTCACCAGCCAGCCTGGCCTAATCAATAAATCCCAAGTAGCAGTGAGAGAGACACAGTCTCGAAGAAAGGAGATGGCTTAGTGGTTAACAGCACTTGTTGCTTTTCTAGAGGACCTGGGTTCAATTCCCAGCAACCACATGGTGGCTCACGAGCATCCATAACCCCGGTTTCAAAGCCCTCTTCTGACCCCTGAGGGCGTGAGGCACACACATGGTGTGTATGCATACGAGGAAAACATTTATCCACATGAAATTAAGTAAATAATTCTAAGAAAGAGAGACAGAGAAATGACTCTTGAGAAACAAAATTCAAAGTTAACCTCTGATCAATAGTACGCGCGCTCGGACACACACACACACACACACACACACTCACACACATGAGGAAGGAGGGACAGAAGGAGGGAAGGACTGAAAGTGGTTTGAACAAAAAAGGTTATCTTTCATATCAAGAAATCCTGGGTCTGGTGAGATGGCTCAGTGGTTAAGAGCACTGACTGCTCTTCCAAAGTTCCTGAGTTCAATTCCCAGCAACCACATGGTGGCTCACAACCATCTACAATGTGATCTGACTCCCTCTTCTGGTGTGTGTCTGAAGACAACTACAGTGTACTCATGTACATAAAATAAATTAAAAAAAAAAAAAAAGAAATTCTGGAATTGAAACCTGGCAGTGGTGGCCATGCCTTTAATCCTAGCACTCAGGAGGCACAGGTGGGCGGGTCTCTATGAGTTTGAGGCCAGCCTGGTGTACATGTAGAGCTACATAGTGAGACTCTGTCTCATAAAAAAAGAAAGAAAGAAAAAAAAGAAAGAAAGAAAGAAAGAAAGAAAGAAAGAAAGAAAGAAAGAAAGAAAGAAAGAAAGAGAAAATGGCAGGAAGGAAGACACCCTGGAACTGGTTAATCCAGACTCAGTTGAGGCACTGGGATGCAGGTTCTGCCATCTTTCTTTTCCATGCCCCTTTCTGGAGGGTAAAAGAAGATATGCAGAGAAGAAACAAAAGAAGCTAGTAGATACTTTTCAACCTTGAGTCCCCCCCAGAGCCACTGCCTCCCACCTCCCCTCTCCCTCCCCCAATCAGATAATCTTCCTTTCTTGCTTGGTGACAAAATTCTATATATATCCATGCCTAAACCAATTATTGGATAGAGGAACAAAATCATTAGTATGTTTCGACCAATCACAGCTCATGGAGGGAGCTAGGGAAGGGTCATCTTTGCCCAAAGCCTTAAAGCCTGACACAGTCCAGTGTGTAATGATGAAGACAGAGAAATGATGTCATTTAGAATATACTCAAGATATCTGCCCTTTTTTAAAAAAGTCTTTTTATTTTTTCTTAAGATTTACTGTTATATCTAAGTACACTATAGCTGTCTCCAGACACACCAGAAGAGGGTGTCAGACTTCGTTACGGATGGTTGTGAGCCACAATGTGGTTGCTGGGATTTGAACTCAGAACCTTTGGAAGAGCAGTTAGTGCTCTTAACCGCTGAGCCATCTCTCTAACCCCTAGATATCTGCCCCTTTTAAAAAAAGATTTATTTATATAAACAGACCACATTCTTTTCTTTTTAAATATTTATTTGTTTATTTATTTTATGTATATGAGTACACTGTAGCTGTACTGATGGTTGTGAGCCATCATGTGGTTGCTGGGGATTTGAATTCAGAACCTCTGCTCTCTCTGGTCGGCCCTGCTCCTCCAGTCGACCCCGCTAGTTTCGGCCTAAAGATTTATTATTACATATAAGTACACTGAAGTTGTCTTCAGACACACCAGAAGAGGGTGTCAGATCTCTTTACAGATGGTTGTGAGCCACCATGTGGTTGCTGGGATTTGAACTCAGTACTTTTGGAAGAGCAGTCAGTGCTCTTAACTGCTGAGCCATTTCTCCAGCCCCCCACCCCCTTTTTAAGGCAGGGTTTTACTGTGTGTGTATTTCTAGCTGGCCTCAAACTCAGATCAGCTATCGCTGCCTTCTGAGCTCTGAGATTAAAGGTGTGTGTACTACTATGCCTAGCCCTGGTCTGTTCTTTTTTAAAAATTACTTTTAGTCCTGGGGATTGACTTGGCATATGCCAGGCAACTGTTTTACCTGAGCTACATCCTTTTTGAGATGGGGCATCACTGTGTAGCCATGGCTGGCTTAGAGTCCTGATCCTTCTGCTTCAACATTCAGAGGGCTGATTTCCGGAAGGTCCTTCCATATTGTGAATAATGACCTTTATCTGTTTTATGTGTCCCTAACAGTGTCATCCAGGCTGTCACTTGCCTCTTCACCTGGTTCAGAATGCCATTATACACACACACACACACACACACACACACACACACACACACACGGACACACACGGACACACGGACACATACACATACATACACACATATATACACATTACACATATATATATATCTTAGAGGGCTTTGGGGGGCTCAGCACTATAATAAAAATCAATCTTTTCTGAATTGTGTTCCTTACATCAGAACCGTTTGCCTACTCTCAGCTTGCCTGCATTTTCTCCTCATTATTGTAAAGTTCTGTTTCTCACTTTTAGCTCTCTAATCCATCTGGAATTAATATTTATGGATGGCGTATAGAGGTTGCACGTGAAAAGCCATTGTCCCAACACTTTTTATTGAATAGCCTGTTCTCTCTTGCTGAGTGCTGTGGCACCCCTCCCCCATCATAAATCAAATTCCCACATACACTTGGCTCCGTTTCTGGCCACTCTGTTCTATTGATCTCTTTGTCCAGCCCGGCACCAAGACCACATTGTTTTAATTACTATCACTTTCAAAGAAAAGTCTTGGTATCTCTTTGGGGCGGGTCACTTTCTTCTTCAGCAGGGTCCATTGCTCCCTTGGCCCTATGCTGCTCTGTATGAGGGTTAGAGTTAGTCTCACTCCGAAGTTTCCACTGAGATCTTTACTGGGTATGTGTGGAATCAATTGATAAAAAACGTGTGTGTGTGTGTGTGTGTGTGTGTGTGTATGTGGCGGGGGGAGGGGGGGAATTGTCATCGAGAATGATGGGGAGAATTCTCAAGCGTAACTGATCTATTTAGTTCTCTTCAAATATAGTATAGTGCTTCATTCAGAAATGTCTTGTGGCCGGGCGGTGGTGGCACACACCTGTAATCCCAGCACTCTGGGAGGCAGAGGCAGGCAGATTTCTGAGTTCGAGGCCAGCCTGGTCTACAGAGTGAGTTCCAGGTCAGCCAGGGTTATACAGAGAAACCCTGTCTCGAAAAAAACAAACAACAACAACAACAAAAAATCTTGTAAGCTGGGCATAGTGGACCATGCCTTTAGTCCTAGCACTTAGAAGGGAGAGAGTTAAGCAGATCTCTGTGAGTTTGAGGCTAGCCTGGTTTAGGTAGAGAGTGCTGGGATGTCCAGGGCTATGCAGAGAGATCTTGTCTCAAAACAACAGCAGCAGCAGTCAACATCAGCAACAAAAATGTAACATTGTTTTTAATGTAACATTAAAAGTCTAACATTTAGCAGGGCAGTGGTGGTGCACGCCTTTAATCCCAGCATTTGGGAGGCAGAGGCAGGCAGATTTCTGAGTTTGACGCTAGTATGGTCTACAGAGTGAGTTCCAGGACAGCCAGGGCTACACAGAGAAACACTGTCTCGGAAAAAAATTGTAACATTTAAATATCTTGATGTTTTAAAAAAGAATATTTTTGTGTATGGATGTTTTGTCTGTGGAGGCCCTCGGAGGCCAGAAGAAGACATGAGATCCCTTGGGACTAGAGCTGCAGATGATTGTGAGCTGCAAGGAGGCTGGCAACCAAACCCAGCTCCTTCTGTGACAGCAGTCAGTGCTCTTAGCCGCTGGGCCATCCCTCAGCCAGTTGGTTTGTCTGTCTGTCTCTCCCTTTTCCTCTCCCATACCTCTGTGTATGTGCTTCTTAATTTTTTTTGTTTTTTGTTTGTTTTTTGTTTTTTGTTTTTTTTGTTTTTTTTTTTTTTGGTTTTACGAGACAGGGTTTCTCTGTGTAGCCCTGGCTGTCCTGGTCACTCTGTAGACCAGGCTGGCCTCAAATTCAGAAATCTGCCTGCCCCTGCCTCCCAAATGCTGGGATTAAAGGCCTGCACTACCACTGCTAGTCTTTAAATTTTCGTTTTAAGACAGGGTCTTGATATGTAGAACAGGCTGGCCTTCACCTCTCAATGTAGCTCAGGCTACCCTTGTATTTGTTATTCTTTTGCTTCAGCTTCCTGAGTGCTGGGGTTATGCTCAGGTGTGTGAATAACTTTTATTTTTATGTTTTTGGAGACAGAGTTTCTCTGTGTAGCCCTTGCTGTCCTGGAACTTGCTTTGAAGACTAGGCTGGCCTTGAACTTACAGAGATTCACCTGCGTCTGCGTCCTGAGTGACACAACCAGGCTAAAACAGCAAAACTTTCTTTCATTCTGTTTTTTTTTTTTTGGTTTTTTGGATTTGGTTTTTTCAAGACAGGGTTTCTCTGTGTAGCCCTGGCTGTCCTGGAACTCACTCTATAGACCAGTCTGGCCTTGAACTCAGAAATCTGCCTGCCTCTGCCTCCCAGAGTATTGGGATTATAGGCGTGGACCACCACCGCCCAGCCAGCAAAACTTTCTAATGAGTGATTGTTAACTGGTAGAAACATTGATATTTTCTATTTCATTTGTATTTGGATGCTGATCTTTATCCAGTTACCTAGCCAACGTCCCTTATAATAATTCCAGTAACATGGAGGCTGGACGGGTGGCTCAGTGGGTAACATACGTGTGGTTAGGACTTGTCTGCGCCTGGATCCCCAGTGCTAGTGTGCAGCTGGGTGTAGCTGCATGCTCCGAGGGAGTGGCAGGCAGCACTCAGAGGCCTCGCTGGCTGGCCATAGCCATTTAATCACAGCAGCAAAGCTCTCTGTTTAGCAAGTGGTCCTGTTCCAAAACCCAAAGAAGGTGGTAAACAGTGGAAGATACCTGAAGCACAACTCTGACCTCAACAGGAGTACGCAGAAGCAAGCACACTTGCACGCGCGCCCCCCCCCCCCCACACACACACAGAACTGTTGGACAAATCTAGGCTCTCTTAGATTTTTCTTTATTAATAATTCATCTATGAAGATGCCAGTGATTCTGTCTCTTTTATATTCCTTAACCTTTTAAAACTATCTTATTGTTAAAAAAAATAAAACTTATATGCCTGTATGTGTGTGCCGGGGTGTGGGGATGTGTTGTGAAAGGCTCACACTATGCATTCCTGGCTGGCTGGCAACTTGCTATGTAGCCCAGGCTGGCCTCAAAAAACTAAGAGGTAACCTCTTGCCTCTGTCTCATCCGTGCTAGGATTAAAGACTGAAGGCATGTGCCACCATAACTAGCTACAATAATATTTTGATTTATTTATTGTGTGTACATGAGTGTGTGTGTGTGTGTGCCTGCACACGCCTGGAGGTCAAAGGACATCTTGCTGGAGTTGGTGTTCTTGTCCTAGCCCTTCCCCCATTTATCATCCAGTTAAGTAGTTTTTAAAGCCGACCTTCCTGTAGGTCTCAGATCCTGCTGGTGGGCTGCTCTGACCCTGCCCATTGCTGTGCACTGTCGGTTATAAACAAATAAAAGACGCCATGCATTCTCCTGAATTTTACAGCTCACAAGGTGCTCGAGAGTCCTCCATTATTAGCTCTCTGGTCTTTCTTGCCTCCACTTTAGAAAGGGGAGATCTCAGCGGCCATGCCTGTGGCACCCAGAACAGCCCCTCCCCGTCCCCCCATTCTCTGCTTCCTCGGGAATAGAAGAATGGCCAAGAACAGTCTGGCACTCTGGTTTTGATGCTCTCGGGGGGGGGGGGGGGTCACAACCCTTAGGTTACCTGAAGTTCAACCTATGTAGCTCAGCCGGTGGAGGGTTTGCCTAGCGTGCCCATAGCCTGGGTGTGAGGCGCAGGCCTGCAATCTCAGCACTCTGCTCGCCACAACAGGCCAGAGGAGCAGGACTTCAAGGTCATCCTCAGCTATATAGCCAGCCTGGGTTCTGTGACACCCCTTTTCAAAAATAAGACAGAATAAAAATTAAACAAAGGGTTCGGGAAGACGTTCTAGGTCTTCAGGCTGGTGTCCTCAAAATATCTGTGAGGTTGATAGGGGAACAGGAGATGCCCTTGGATACCGGAGTGCTGACAGATGACAGGTGGGTGAGGAAAGTAATTATTATTTCCAACCACCTCCTCCCTATGAGGAGTCCTCCTCCCTCTCCCTGTTTTTTTTTTTTTTTTTAAATACATTTTCTGGATAAGGAAATGGACGACATGCGCGATAGGCTTGTGGCCCTTGAGTGTCCTCCTGTGTCGCTCGGCTAACAGCGGGGTCTAGCACGCAGGCCCCTTGGTCGTACTTTCCCAGCCTGGAAGTGGGCGCTGCGCAGGCCTCGCTCCTCCCAGCTCTTCACTCGCCATCAGCCCCAACGTTGCGCAAGCGCAGGGGGCGGCTGGAGCCTGTGAAGGCGCCCTCTCGTGGAGGACTGACCCCGTTGCAGTCTTTGTTGTTGTTCTGGGGGCGGGGAAGAGGAGGGAGAAAGCTGTGGGTGGAGTTTGGGAGGCAGAAGCCAGAATCAGATCGCACTGATGAGAATGCCGTTCCTTTGTCCCTCACAAAGCCGTATAATGTGCGTTTCGGATGTAGATGAAGAAATATGCTCCTTAGAGATCAAAAGGCAGACAAGAATGGATGAGATTGTAGAGAGACGACGTTTTCATTCATGCATGATGCATTCGTTCATTCAACATTCTCTGGGGTGGACAGATGGGATAGGAAGCTGGTCGCCGATGAGGAGGGCTATGAGGAAAAAGTCCCTGCTAGCAAAGAGCGGCGCGGGGAGGGGATGGGAGGGGAGGGGAGCGGAGGGAAGCTCCTACTGGGCTTACTAGGACGAAGCTGAGAGAAACGGAGACCTGACCCATCCCCGACTACATGCTCTGACTGATGAGGACTAAATAAATAAAGAATTAAAAATGGGACACCCTGAACACCAGGAGGGATGCTATTTGTGATGGATCGAAGCAATCAAATATGTTTAAACCGTAATGATCATATTATTACTAACAAAAACAAAGATGCTAATTGGTCACAGTCTGGAGGATGCTGGAAAATCAACCCATTATTTTGAAACCAGTATATTTAGATGTGGAAAGAATCGAGCGTTTACCCCCTTTCCTGAATGAACTGTGCCCCCTGAGAAGCAAATCCTGAGGGCAATTTTTCTGTCTGGCTATATTCCAGCTGCTAAAGGAGAGTGGCAGGATTTAAGTATCACCATTTTGCAAGGCAGAACAGCAAAGGCTGTAAAGACTGACCGTGCGTGCCTCCAGATAAAGAACCTGTCCCCATCTGTGAAGTGGGCTTGCAGAGGAAGGAACCGAAATTCGACCCAGGCTCTAGATCCAACCATTCTCAGCAGGAGGTAGCAGTGTCCAGAGAATTCCATTCACGGAGGGTGGGAAGGGCACAAGGACGTGGTAGAACACTGGGGAGATGCTGTCAGCAAATCCAGGGTGTGGATGATTGCGGAGCTGATCTGGTTCCTTCACAGGAGACAGGGAAAGAGAAAGAAAGAGAGGGAGCGAGGAGAGAATGGAGAGATGCAAGGAAGGAAAAGAGGCAGAGACCATGGGAAGCCTATAAAAATGGAGATATTTACATCTGCCAACCAGTTACCGTGTCTCCACTATTTGGATCCTGATTCAAACAAATACATTGCTAAAAAAAAAAACCAAGAACAAAACAAAAACAAACAAAACAAGAACAAAAACAAACAAGTGCGCAGGCTTGGGCACACACACACACACACACACACACTCTAAAACAAGTCTGTGAAATACATGTGGGGCTGTGGCACACCATTTGTAGTAATCCCATTACTAAAAGAGACTGAGGCAGAAGCATCCTGAGTATCAGAGCAGCCAGAGCTACAACATAGTTAGACCCTCAAAGAGAAAGGTCTCAAAAAGAAAAAAAGAAAGCAAAACAAAGCAAAACATTGAAAAAATAGGCAAGTACCAAGGCGTGAGCTCACAGTCCCAGGCATTTGGGAAACTGAGGCAGAAGAATCCCTTAAACACTAGAGTTTGAGGTTAATGTGGGCAGCATAAGGCCCAGAGTCTCACAGAATGAATAAAGACAAAATTTACAAGAGACTGGAAATCAAGCACAGGAAGCTGGATAACTGATAATCCCTTGCGATGATGTTTAAAGAGAAAGAGTCATTCTCTTTAAAAGATATGCACTGAGATACTGACAGATGAAATTAAATGGGAGGCGGAACCTGGAAAAGATAGAGAGGAAGAGATTGGCCAGGAGTTGATAATTGTTGAAGCTGGGTAATAGATATATAAGGGCCCATTATTCTGTGCATGTTAAAACTTTTTTTTTCATTTAGTGTATATATAGGTGTGAGTGTATGCCACATTTAGCAGGATTCCCCAGAGCTGGAGTTACAGGTGATTGTGACCTGCCTCTGTGCATGCTGGGAACTGACCTCCTCAGGTCCTCTGGAAAGGCAGCAAGTGCTCCCAACTTCTGAGGCATCTCTCCACCCTCCCTTTCGAAGCAGGGTCAATGTGTTGCTCTGGCTTGAACTTGCGGGAGATCAGCCTGCCTTTGCCTCCTTTGTGCTGGGACTAAAGGAGTGTACCTCCACACCTAGATCTACTTTCCCCAAAACAAAACAAACAGAATAAAACAAAAATTTCCTGAACAAAAAGCTTAAGTCGGACTCTGCAACACTTTCCTGTTCCTAAGCCCCAAAGCCCTGAAGTTTTCCAGTGACCTGGGAGCTCTGGGGCCCTCCAGTGGATTCCTGCGACAATTTCAGGCTCTCCTGAATCTCAGTGCTCTTAGGGAAAATCAGAAGAGAAATAGCTGTAGCTTTTCCATTGAGGGAGTCCGGCCTTTGTGGACCTTGCGTTTTTTGTGAGTTGGTAACATTGGGGCACACTCTGCCTTAACACAGCCAAGGGTGTGATCTAAGGGCGCCAAAAATAGCCGTAGGACATCGGAGGAGGTGTCACACGGGAGACTCGGGGCAGGGCAGGGACATCTGCTAATTCTGCACCCTGCAAGTTCTCAGTGTCTTCTACTCTCGCTTTGCCTCTAAACCCCTTGCCTCGCTCCTCTGTCTCTGAGAAGGCAGGAGATGCCAAGGTGACCCGGGGCACAAATGTCTGTCCATAAGCCTGAGTGGATGCCGACTCTGGAGATTTTGTGACTCTCCAGGGACACGCAGGGTGGTCAGGTGGGAAGAATGAAGGGAAAGGGACAAGGGCAAACCAACTTGCCCACGAGTCACCTGAAGGCAAGCCTGAACTGAGACATCTTTGCTTGGACATTCAGGGTGTGGGGAGGCAAGGAGCCCTAGTGGTGAGGCCATGCCCACAAAAACTGTGGAATGCTGACAATGGTGGGCACTAGTTCTTCCTCAGGGCTCAAGGGGAGAGTGTTCTGCTGCCTGTTCTCAGGAGAAGACCCTGCAAGAGAAGTGTAGATGCAGAAATGGAGGGCCAGAGGTGTCCACCATCGAGTGCATCATGGAGGAGCTGGACACAGGGCCATGCACTTTCTGAGTATTCAGTCAGCTGCAGCATGGTTCTGGAGGGAGTTAGGAACTGCCATACTTCAGCGCCATCAGCTGTAAAACATGGGCTATGGTAATGTCTGTCTCATGGTATTGCTGTGGGTATGTAATGGGTCAGTGCACAGAAATGCACATGAGCCTTTTTGGCACAGAGGTGGACAGGTCATCGGGTCTTTCTCACCATCACCCAAGCCCCAGTCAGGCAGGGTTTTCTCATTTCTGTATGATATAGGTGACTGAACACGTGCTGCTATGGGTATTTTTGTGGGTTCTCTACAGAGGCCAGCAGCCATCATGAAGCTTACGGAGAGGGCTAGTAACTTAAGACTATGTCTGCAGGAACTGTCGAGCTGGGACTCCAAACTTATGGAATTAACTCCAGCTACATTGAGCTGGAGAGAGCCTCTCTGCTTACCTGTCCCCACTTGGCTGGTACCGTCTGGGTTCTCTCCAACCAGGCCTTCACATGGAAGATGCTGGCCTGGGGCTCAGGCTGGGCAACAGATACTTCGGCATGCTGTTAAGGAAGTTGCCAACCAGCCCCTACACTTACTAGTCGCTAGACCCCAGGTCATGTGAGTGGCCCAGGACACCTGTTCTACACCATGATGTTCTGAGGATGGGTTGGCCCAGGGATGGGGAAGGGGTGAGTGAGCAGCCAGCCTAGGAAGAAGAGGTACAAGGGAAAGGCTTCAGAGAGGAGGGGGACACATGTGACCTGCTCAGAGTCTGCCCAAGGGACAAGGCAGGAAGGGAACACCAGGCAGAGAGAACAGCCTGGATGGAGGCCAGGAAATTAAGAGGACACATTAAGCTAGGTCAGAGTCTAGGGATGTTGGTGTGTGTGTGTGTGTGTGTGTGTGTGTGTGATGGGGAGGTGACGTTCTAATCAAAATGGTCACAAAAATAGAGGAAGGGCCAGAAACCCATCTGCTGGGGATGAGTTGGGAGCCCTTGAGTTGTTGAAATTTTAAAGGGGATGGTGTCTTAGTCAGGGTTTCTATTCCTGAAAAAACACTATGACCAAGAAGCAAGTTGGGGAGGAAAGGGTTTCTTCAGTTTACACTTTCACATTGCTGTTCATCACCAAAGTAAGTCAGGTCTGGAACTCAAGCAGGTCAGGAAGCAGGAGCTGATGCAGAAGCCATGGAGGGATGTTTTTTACTGGCTTGCTTCCCTTGGCTTGCTCAGCCTGCTCTCTTATAGAACCCGGGACTACCAGCCCAAGCCCTCACCCCTTGATCACTAACTGAGAAAATGCCTTACTGCTGGATCTCAGGGAGGCATTTCCTCATCTGAAGCTCTGTGATAACTCCAGCCTGTGTCAAGTTGGCACACAGAACCAGCCAGTACAGACGGGGTGGGGGAGGGGTGCTGAAGACATGGCTTAGAGGCTAAGAGCACTTGCTGCTCTTGCAAAGGGTCCCAGTTCAGCCCCCAGCATTCACACGGTGGCTCACAGCCACCTGCTACTCCAATTCCAGCAGACCCCCGCTTCTGATCTTCGTTGGCTCCAGATATGCATGTCATACATAAACACACATGCAGGCCGCCACTTGTACACAGAAAATAAAAGTAAACCTTGAAGTCTTAAGAGAGGGCCCAAGGAGCCAGAGTGGTGGTTTAGAAAACATGCACTGAAGGTCTGGAAAAATGATTCAGTGGTTAAGAGTACCTGCTGCTTTTCCTGAAGTCCTGGGTTCTGTCCCCAGCACCACATGAAGGCTAAAACAATCTTCAACTGTAGACTCACGTGATCTAATACCTTCCTCTTGCTCGCAGACAAAAATGCATACAAAACATCCAAATGCACAAACACATACATTTTGAGTAATGTGGTGGCACACGCTTTTCATGCCAGTGCTAGAGAGGCAGAGGCAGGCAGATCTCTGAGTTCAAGGCCAGCCTGGTCTCCAGAGAGAGTTCCAGGACAGCCAGGGCTACACAGAGAAACTGTCTCGAAAAGCCAAAGAGAAAAAGGGAAAAGAAAATATAAAGACTGGAGTGGAGGCTGGCGGTCCTGGGAGCTCTGAGGGTAGGGGTGCCCAAGGGTCCCTGGTGGGCAAGAGAGAACAAGCCAGGATGGTCGTGGGCCCTTTAATGGGCTGACTGGGGTAATTCTCCTGTATCCAGGCCACATCAGATACCTAATGCGACCCTGTTTCAAAGCAAAACAAAAACAAATCAAAGTAAAACAAAAACCAAACCCAAACAACCACCAAAAACCAAAAACCCAAGGCCGTTTATGGAGCCCAGTTGATGGAGCACCCCACTAACATAGAGACCTGGGTTCGGTCCCCAGCGTTGCATAAAACAGAGCATGGGGGTACACCCCTGTAATCTCAGACTCAGGAGATGAGGCAGGAGGATAAGGAACCCAAGGTCATCTTCACAGCACAGCATGTTTGAGGCTAGCCTGGCCTACATGAGACAGACTCTTAAAACACAAAGGGCGTGGAACAATGACTCAGTGGTTAAGGGCCCTGCTGTGCTGCTCCTCCAGAGGCCCAGAGTTCAATATCCGGTTCCCAGCATGGCAGCTCACAACCACCAGGTCTGTAATTCCAGTTCCAGGGGATCAGATTCCCTCTTCTAGCTTTCTGGGGGCACTGCCTTCAGGGGGCGCACAGGCATCCATACAGGCAAAACAGACAAAATAATAAAACCAACGGAACAAGTGAAATGCAGAATAGTATATCAAATATATAGTATTTAAAAAACATAGACGCCAGATAAAACCCACTGTGGTCACCAGGGACAACTAGGGGACACCACGGGTGAGGTCAGTGTCTGCCCCAGAGTCAGTGCTCACTCTGGGAATGGGAAGAGGCGGCACTCTGGGCAAGGCTGGCCCCAGCTGCTCTGCCACACCTCCTCCCCTCCCTCCCCCTCTCTCTGCTCCTCCAGCCCTTGTCCCTGTCCCTGTCACTCACTGGCTGGGCAACAATGGCTGCAGCAGTGACTTGGATTCCTCTCCTTGCGGGCAAGTTGGGGATCTTCTTCCAGGAAGGGACAGAATTAGAGGTGGAATTTAGGAGTTATGAGGTAGAAGAGTAGGGGGTCCTCAGAAGGGTTTGGGGTGGGGAAGTAAGACCTAGAGGATTCTGGGGAGCTAATGAGCACTCAGGGACCCAGGGCTGGGAGCTGGATTCTGGAGGAAGGAACAAGAGGGCAGAGGGAGCCTTGAGGGCAGAGGGGTCCTCGGGCCCTGGGTGGGCATGATGGGACAGGCCAAGAGGGTTGTGGGCCCTTTAATGAGCTGGCTGTGACTCTTAATTCTGCCAGAGCGGACTAAATTTGGCATTAAGAGGGAAGGCAGAGGGAGTGGCAGATAAGTCCACTTTGCTGGGCTCCTATTGGCCTAAAGCTCAGACTCTGTTCTTCTCTGAGAATTGGGGAGGCCTTGGAATGGCTACCCCCTTTCTGGGGGGGGCTCTTTTCCAAGTCACCCGAGCATACACAGCCTTTCTCAACCGAGTGCCAGTCCCCTCCCACGTGAGCCTAAAATATGGAGTGAAAAGCTGGCTGGGGTGGATCCCTTCCATGAATTCAAAGACAACAAAAGTCTGGCTCTTGTCACCATCTAAACTCTGCAGCAGAGTAGGATCTGTACCCCACCCACCCCAGCAGCAGGCCAGGAGCCCTTGGCTCTCAGAGAACCAGGAACACTGTGGGGAAGGGAGCTCACCTCTGCCCGTGACTGAAGCTGTCTGTGCGTTTGGGACTTATGGGGGCGGGGGTCCCCATAGGTCTCCTGGCAGGACTGAGGGACACCAAGGCCCAGCAGACAACTTTACATCCACGTGTGGGTCGCGTGTTTGTGCATCCTTTGGAACATGCCACCTTCCTGCGCCTTCCAGAGCACGTTGGTAAGAGAGGGACCAGACACCGGGAGTGGCCCAAGGCACTCTCTGTGCGGTCTCCACTTTCCCATTCCTCTCTTGTTTCTCTCATCAGCGGTGCCACCCACTGTCCGACTCACCTACCACGCTCACCTCCAGGGACATCCAGACCTGCCCAGGTGGCTGCACTACACACAGCGCAGTCCCTATAACCCTGGCTTCCTCTATGGCACTCCCACTCCAGAAGACCGTGGGCATCAAGTCATCGAGGTGCCAGCACAGAGGCATCCAGACCCTGGGGGTGGCCACTGGGGCCTAAGGGTGACCCTGCCAGCCGGACTGGTGCTAATGTTTGCCTATTTGCATGTAGTTTGCATACACCCCTTGTGTGGCTAGCCAGCATCCTCCTAGAGCCTCTCCTCAGACTTTTCCTTCCCCCAGGTTACCGCCTACAATCGGGACAGCTTTGACACCACTAGACAGAGGCTGCTGCTGCTGATTGGCGACCCCGAAGGTATCTCCTATTCCATTCCCCGACTGGTGACAATCTTTTTGTGTTGTTTTTGTTTTCTGAGACAGGGTTTCTCCGTAGAAACGGAGACAGGCCCAAGGAACGGAACTTGGAGCCTGTGTTGTATCGAGGCTGTTGGGATAGAGGCCGTGTGGGCACTATGGGGGTGCTTGGAGTTGTTTAGAAAGCACCCGGAGTGCCTAGCACAGAGTGGGGTGCAGCTGAGCGCCCGCTCGGCCTCCCCAGGTCCCCGCTTGCCGTACCAAGCTGAGTTCCTGGTGCGCAGCCATGACGTGGAGGAGGTGCTGCCCTCCACACCTGCCAATCGCTTCCTCACCGCCTTGGGGGGACTCTGGGAGCCAGGGGATCTCCAGTTGCTGAACATCACTTCTGCCTTGGACCGTGGAGGCCGAGTCCCTCTTCCTATTGAGGGCCGGAAGGAAGGGTAAGGGGGCAACTCGGGAAGGGTTTCCTGGTTGAATGACTAGCTGTCTCCCTGATTTCCTGAGTGCTGTAGTGACGTACCTTCACCGTGTTCATCTCTTCTGATGAGCTCAGTCTTCACCTGACTGCACATTCCCTTCCATCTCTTTGTCCTCCCTGAGCCCAAACCCTTGTCTGGCCTCTGGACTCTGACCTCTGATGCCTCATGAAAACTTGTTAAAAGATTTCTAGGGTGTATAAACAATGCGATGCTCTGCCTTGGTCTCAGGTTTTGGGGACTGTGACTTCTCCCATCAGGCCCTGATGTCTTCCATGGGCCACTTACCCTGTCTCCCCCCACCCCAGCTCAACAGATTTGTGACCTACCCGTTCCTTTCTGCTCCAGGGTATACATTAAGGTGGGCTCTGCCACACCCTTCTCCACCTGCCTGAAGATGGTGGCATCACCTGACAGCTATGCCCGTTGTGCCCAGGGACAGCCTCCACTACTGTCCTGCTATGACACCTTGGCACCCCACTTCCGCGTTGACTGGTGCAATGTGTCTCTGGTGAGGAGGGGGTACAGTCTTCAAGTCTGCTCCAGCTATGATTTCTCTAGCCCAGCCTTTTTTCTCTGGTAGTGTCAGTTTGATTCTCAGCAGGTCTGATGTCTCTGTCATGGACACACACACACACACACACACACACACACACACACACACGTGCACATGCATGCACACACTTCTATCTTTTACCACAAGAGGGCGACAAAGCCTACATCTGGACTTTCCAGCTTGGAGTCCCAGAACTGCTCAGCTAAAACTACCAGGAATTCCTAAGCAAGAGTCATGCATCTGTGTGACACCTCTGTCTGCTTCCTGTGGAAGTGTCACCAAGCCAGCCAACCTGCAGTAAGAAGCAACTTGTGGCTCTTGGTGATGTTTCAAAGGACCCTAGAGAGTCTACGCCCAGGCTGGAGCCCTGCTCCTGGGAGCCAGCAAAAGGAAACTCCATCAGGGTCACTGATGACCTACTGAAAGCCGTGTGCTGGGCACCGTACCTCCAGCATATTTCATCACTGAGATTCACTGGCAGAATTGGCGCGCTCTTATCACTCTAAATTCACAGCTGAGGAATTCATGTTGAGGCAAGTCACCCCAGTGAATCACTAGCCTAAGTCAGAGTTCAGACTCGGGCAGCCCAGGCCTAGCACCAGCACTAATCATTGTACATGCCTGCCTCTCCTGGAACTGGCTTCTCCTGGCCTCTCATCCAATGTTTGTTCTGTAGTCACATGGGCTAGAGGAGACAGGTAGGAAAAAGGCCTGTGGTTATATGGGGTTTATAGGTTGGTGGTTGCAGATCCTCTGGCCTGGCCCCCGGGGGCAGGGGGTGGCGTGGTGTCTCTGTGTCCATTGAGTCATGCCTGGGTCAGCCCCCGACTCTCTGCAGGTAGACAAGTCAGTGCCAGAGCCCCTAGATGAGGTGCCTACTCCAGGTGACGGGATCTTGGGGAACGATCCATTCTTCTGCCCGCCCACGGAAGCCACAGGCCGAGACTTCCTAACAGATGCCCTGGTGACCCTCTTGGTGCCCCTGCTGGTGGCTCTGCTGCTCACCCTGCTGCTGGCTTACATCATGTGCTGTCGGCGTGAAGGACGGTGGGTGTGCTGGACAGGGCAGGTTGACACATCGAAAGGGTCACTCTGGGACTCGGGGAGCCATGCTTCTCAGGGAATGGGCTTCTCAACTGTTAAGGGGATTGCGGGGGCGCGCGGGGGGGGGGGCTTTCTAGGTAGCCGAGGAGGATCCACTCTTGTCTGACTGTAAGCACGTGGAATTCCCACCTGGGAGCTCTCGGGATGTCATGGAGCAAAGCCAGATTGGTGCTGACCCCTCTCCCCAACTTCTGCTTTTCCCCACAGGCTGAAGAGAGACATGGCTACCTCTGAGTGAGTAAAGCAAAGTTGGGGGGGGGGAGAGGGCCGGAGAGGGGAGCCCCCTGCATTATTATTGAGTTGAACCCTTTAGTCTCTATGAGCAGCAGGTTATCTGGGGTCTAAGCCCACGGGCTGACTGACCTTGTCCTCTTGTGTTCTGGTCATAGAAGAGGCTATTGTGGCATAGGGAAAGGGGACCTGCCTCTGTCCAGAGAAAGAGCCTGAGGCAGCAAAGGGCTCCCAGTGTGACTTTTCCTTTTTATTCCCTTCTCTTTCTCATTCCTTTCCTTCTTCCTACCCCCTTCTCTCTCCCTCCCTCCTTTCTCTCCCTCCCTCTTTTCTCTCCCTCCTTCTCTCCTTTCTCTCCCTCCCTCCCCCTCCCTCGCTCCCTCCCTCGCTCCCTTGATCCCTCCCTCCCTCGATCCCTCCCTCCCTTGATCCCTCCCTCGCTCCCTTCCTCCTTCCCTTGATCCTTCCCCTCCTCCCTTGCTCCCTCCTTCCCTCGCTCCCCTCCCTCCCTCCCTCCCTTCCTCCTTCCCTTGATCCTTCCCTCCTTCCCTTGATCCCTCCCTCCCTCTCTCGATCCCTCCCTCCCTCCCTTCCTTCCTCCCTCCCTCCCCATTGTCAGCCAGTCACCTGGTTTACCTCCGGGCTGTCCATGAGGAGAGGATGTGGCAACAGATGCTTTAAATCCAACCACATTTTTTCCCAAGCCCGTTTTACTCTGCCTTAGATTCCCCCTACCCTTGACTTCTGCCCCAGCCCCCGCCCCTCATCCCCGTGCCCCTCAGGTCGGCCTAATTTTCCAACCCCCCAGGACCCCAAAGATTCCCGAAGGCAATTGTGAAATACGTTGGGTTTTATTCCCACTTCATGGCAAGCCTTGCACCCTGCCCGACCTGCCTTCTTAATGGCGGCGGCCTTTAGCCACCCTACGAACTCCTTTGAAAAGCTGGTTATTGCTCCTTTTGGAGCTTAGTAGTGATCGGCGCGATCCAGACCGGCGCTGCGCAGGCTGCTCCCTCTTCTGCCTCCGCTGGCGTCTCTTGGCCTGGCGCTTGGATTTGAAGGCCTGCTTCTTGCCCAGGCGGAAAGAGCCGGAGGCGCCCTTGCCGGTCACCTGCCTGAGCATGCCTTTCTTGACCAGGTTCTGGAGCACACGCTTGAAGCGCCAGGTGTTTTGGGCCATATTGTACCCCGTGATAGACACGGCTTTCTTCAGGGCAGCGAGGGACACACGGCTGTGTACCCCCTTGTCAGCCACAGCCCTCAGAATCACCTTCGACATGGTGGGCTTCCGCAGGGTTTGGGTCCCGACGTTGGGTCCAGTTTTATTCTCACTCTGGCTTGGGACCTGTGATGTGCTGGCATCTTGGTCTCCGGCCACCACGGCGTTTGAGGCTGGAGATGGTGACACCAGCGGCATATCTCTCTGATTCTCTTGCGGAGATGTCTGTGGAGCACCAGGTGCTAGGATCTCCAGGGTGGTGGCTGGAAACGGCCACCCTGTTCCTCTCAGTAGTGGGTGGGCTGTATTCTGGCTTCTGCTTCCCTCAGAGGCACCTCTGTAGGGGGGGTCTGGGCCACACCTCGGCCAGAGAGAGGACCGAGGATGATCACCCACGATTGGCCTCAGCAGACTTGTGCTGTGGGCTCAGGGGCTGGTGAAGTTATCTCTGCAATGACCTCAAGGGGTCATTGTGAGGTAGGCAGAATCCTGTGGGGGTCACAGTAACTCCATTGTTCCTTCTGAGGAAGGTCTGAAGCAGCAGATAGTGGGGACATCTGATGTGTCAGACGCCCTTCAGGGGAAGGCGGTAGCTGGTTGACCTCGCACAGGGAATGGCCATGCATATATGGAATATATGTGCATTTCTGAACCAATTCTAGGACATTTGGAGTCCTCAGGTTTACTTAGTTAGTGGTGGGGCTACGTATAGAATCCAGGGTTTCACACACACTAGGCAAGTGTCTCACCACTGAACTATATCCCTAACCCAAGCCCTCAGTTTTTTGTTTTTTTTTAAAAACCAGTGTTAACTTTTAAAAATTAGACTTATTTATTTATTTCATGTATATAAGTACACTGTCGCTGTCCTCAGACACACCAGAAGAGGGCATCAGATCCCATTTCAGATGGTTGTGAGCCACCATGTAGTTGCTGGGAACTGAACTCAGGATGGAAGAGCAGTCAGTGCTCTTAACTGCTGAGCCATCTCTCTAGCCCCCCAAGCCCTTAGTTTTAAAACCACTATTTGATTGCCAACAGTCTCTATGCATTGCAGTTTTGTTTTTCTGAGTGGAAAAATGCTAACTTTTGGTGTTTATTATTTTGAGATGAGATCAACTTTTTTTTTTTTTTTTTTTTTTTTTTTTTTTGGAAATGAGTTGAGATGGTGTTTCTCCGTAAAGCCTTGGCTATCCTGGAACTATCTCTAGACGAGGCTGGTTTCAAACTCAGTGATCCACCTTCCTCTACTGAATGCTGGGGTTAAAGGAGTGTGCCACCACTGCCTAGCAGAGACAGGGTCAAACTATATAGCTCTGGCTGGCCAGCGATTCACATATATAAATGCTGGCCTCAAACAGATTTCCAAGTGCTTGGATTAAAGGCACGTGCCACCATCATGTCTGGCTACAGTTACTCCACCCCCCCCCCCCCCACAGGATTTCTCTGTGTAGCCCTGGCTGTCCTGGAACTCACTCTGTAGACCAGGCTGGCCTTGAACTCAGAAATCCTGCCTCTGCCTCCCAGAGTGCTGGGATTACAGGCCTGTGCTACCACTGCCTGGCTACTTATTTTTTTTTTTTTTTTTTGAGTAGGGTGATGGCCTTAATATACAGCTGAAAATATCTTCTGGTTCTACTATCATCTCCTCCGAGTGCTAGAAATTACAGGTGTGCCTCCACACCCAGCTTCCATGGTGCTGGGGGTTGAACCCAGGACTTTCTGCCTGCTAGGCATGCACCTTAACAGCTGAATTCTTCCAATACATTTTAAACACAAGAAATATAATTTTTAACAGAAAATATACTTTCCTTAGTAAAATGCAATTCCTTGCTTTGTGTAAATTGATCAGTCTTCCACATAAAACTGTTAAAAATGCTATATTAAGCTGGGTTGGGGGGGGCTAGAGAGATGGCTCAGTGGTTAAGAGCACTGACTGCTCTTCTGAAACTTCTGATTTCAAATCCTAGCAACCACATGGTGACTCACAACCATTTGTGATGAGATCTGATGCCCTCTTCTGGTATGTCTGAAGACAGCTACAGTGTACTTACATATAGCAATAAATAAATATTTTAAACAAACTAACAAGTAAACAAACCAGCTGTGGCGGTCCATGCCTGTAACCCCAGCTCTGTGGAGCTGGAGGCAGGAGGATCTCCACCTAGCCTCCAATGGATGTCATGATGGCTTCCATGAGAGCCTGTCTCAAAACTAAAGGAGAAACATAAAGGGTTTGGCTTTATTTAATTTTTTATGTTTTGAGATTGGGCTTTTCCATGTTGCTCTTGCTGTCCTGGAACTTGCTCTGTAGACCAGGCTGGCCTCTAATCCGTAGAGATCTGCCTGCCTCTGCCTCCCGAGTGCTGGGATTAAAGGCTTGTGCTATCACCACCCGGCTGGGTTTTATTGTCATATATATATATATATATATATATATATATATATATATATATATATATACACATATTTTTGTTTGTGCCATGTTTGATGAGTTGTATCACTGGTATTGTGATGTTTTCCTTGGGACTGGTGTATTTTACCACTTCTAGTTTTCCTGCTTCATGTGCAGTTCTGATGTCAGGAAGATCTGCTTCCTTCTTCTGCTTGGAACAGAATACCTTTGCCTTGTATTCTATCAGCCTTAGCTGGCCTGAGTTTTGTGTTGATTTAATTCTACCAGATGTGGTTATTTTAATGTAGGTCAATGTCTGTCACTATTTTTTTTTTATTAAAGATTTTTTATTATATGTAAGTACACTGTAGCGGTCTTCAGACACACCAGAAAAGGTTGTCAGGTCTCATTGCAGATGGTTGTGAGCCACCATGTGGTTGCTGGGATTTGAACTCAGGACCTTCAGAAGGGCAGTCAGTGCCCTTAACCACTGAGCCATCTCTCTGTCCCTGTCACTTTTCAAATTGGCCACAGAAGTGATTTTGTTGCCTGGCTGTCACCTGTATCAGATCAGACTTGTCACGAAGTTCTCCAGGCCCTGGTGGCATTGCCTTGTGGGTCTGTGTGCTGGGGACAGATTGTCTGATGGTGGTGTAGAGGTGGGAGAAGCCAATGACCATGAGTGTGTGCACATGTGTCCATGTGTGTTTGTATGTGTTTGTATGCAGCAGTAGCTGCCTGTCCTTCTGTTTACCTCAGTACTTACATGAATACCCCAGGAAAGCGCCACAGGGTTTGATGTGTACTGCCCTGCTCTTGGGAGGTTTTTTCCCACCTGTGCATTCCCAGAGTGATGAGACTTATGTGGGGCTAGGGATGGGAGGGGCTTGTCGATGAAGGCTTTCCCTGGGATGCGGATGGATGCGGGATGCGGGATGCAGGATGCGGGACGCACCTGCCTCACTGGCTCCTCTCAGCATCTGTGCATTTCTGGCTCTCATCCCTACAGGCTCCCCTTATCTAGGATGGAAAACCATGTTTTGGTCAGTTCAGTTTGTCGAATTCCACACTCAGGCGCTCATTTAGCCCTCCCCTGGCCTCACACAGTGACCTCATTTCTTTTCCTGGCCAGCAGGCACTCAGTCCCGCTTCCGAGGGGAGTGCAGCTGGTTCTCCACGAGGCCTGCCTGTCTTTCAGTGGTCTAACGTCTCGGGCTCTTAGCTGCAGCTGGTGTCTGCTGACTGGGACGTGTACGTCTGGTAGAGATCCTTCTCTGACCTTAGCGGAGTGACAAAGGGGGAGGCATTCTTCAGCCTGCCTGGAGCTTCGGTTTTAAGAAAACTCAAGTTTTAAGAAAACTCAAGTCTATATTTTTTTAAAACTGTTTTTAAGATGGATTCATCGTACAGCCCAAGCTGGTCTCAAACCATGCCTAGCAGAAAAAAAAAAATTTTAAGATTTTTTTTCTTTTTCTTTCTTTTTTTTTTTTTTCTTGATGTATTCTTTATTTACATTTCAAATGATTTCCCATTTTCTGGGTCCCCACTCCCCGCAAGTCCCATAAGCCCTCTTCCCTCCCCCTGTTCCTCCATCAACTCCTTCCCACTTCCCTGTTCTGGTATTCCCCTATACTGTTGCATTGGGTCTTTCCAGAAGATTTATTTATTTATTATATGTAAGTACACTGTAGCTGTCTCCAGACACTCCAGAAGAGGGCGTCAGATCTCATTGCAGATTATTGTGAGCCACCATGTGGTTGCTGGGATTTGAATTCAGGACCTTCTGAAGAGTAGTCAGTGCTCTTACTTGCTGAGCCATCTCTCCGGCACCAAAAACTATTATTTATAAAGAGAAGTCTCCGTTCTGACCTGGAGATCAGGAGTTTGGGAAAATGTTACCAGAGGAAACCTGGGTTCGTGTGAATGAGAAAGATGAAAAAAACTTCTCCTGGAGGTCAAATTCATTGCTGAGCTTGCTAGAGTAAATTATAGCTTCCTATAATAATAGCTCAGAGAGGTTAAACAGCTTACCAAATGTCACAGAGCAGTAAGAGCAGAAACCCAGTGATTAAAAAAACAAGGCAAGCCCGCTCCTGGGTTCACTTGGCTTTATGGTACAGCCCAAGCTGGCTTCAAACTCAAACTCAGACATGTGGCAGCTTGCTCTGGGTCAACAGAAGGCAAGGACCTAGGACTGTCACATAGGATTAAAGCTGGACCTGAAGCTGGAGTTCAGGAAGGGCCTTCCGGTGGGGTGTGGCCGCTCTCTGCAGCAGGGGTTTCCAAGTTGCTGAGATTGGAGCTGAAGACAGCCCAAAAAACTCTGGTCTGAAACAGAGACTGGGAAGCAAGAGTAGGGTGGGGAAGCTGTGTCAGGTCCCAAGGAACAGAGATGAGGTTAAAGAAGCCTGGGTAATGGGATCCAGAGCTTGGTGGGTCACGGGGAAGACAGCCCCAGGAAGGTCAAAAGCTAGGTCAAAAGAGAGAAAGGAATGGGTAAGATGGCCGGCCGGCTGAACATAAGGACGGGAGGAAAGGAGAGAGTCTTGATGCTTGGAGCTGGTACTGAGGAAGGTTGCGAAGAGTTAGAAGGAGCTGAGAAGACCATGGGAATATAAAAACGTTACATGGCTGGGGATGCAGCCAGTTGGGAAGGCTCTCGTATGTGTGAAATGTCATGTAAACTCATGAGCACATGGCGCGCCTCTGTAATGATAGCAGTTGGGAGATGGAAGCAGGAGGGTCAGGAGTTCAAGGTCACCCTCAGTCTATATGGAGTTTGAGGCCTGGGCCCTCTAAGTTTTAAACAAACCAAACCACAACACTAGACTATAAAACCCAGCTTCTGCAAATATGGTATCTGCTCTTGCCTTGGCATTGAGTGAGTCCTCTATGCTGGCACTATTTCAAACAGCCAGCTATATTTTCTTTACTCTGCATTACAATGGGTATTATGTTAGGATATGGGCATTATTATTACCACTTCACAGTTGGGAGAAATGGAGGCAGAGGTTAATCCAAGAACATACAGTTTTAAATCAAGGCTGTCCGCACTCAGAGCCTTGTCTCAATTACTGGGCACAGGCACATACCTGTGTTTGAGTGTCCCAGCAACCTGACCCCGTAGGAAGAGAGCAGGGTGGCTCTGAGGCAGTGCCAGGCTAGCTCTTAGAGGCTAATTCCAAGAGCTGAGGGTCTTCTGCTTGTGTCTCCACGTCTCCAGCATCCAGATGTTTCACCACTGTTCCATCCACGGGAATACAGAGGAGCTTCGGCAGATGGCGTCCAGCCGCGAGGTGCCCCGGCCTCTATCCACCTTGCCCATGTTCAACGTTCGTACAGGAGAGCGGTTACCTCCCCGAGTAGACAGCGCACAGATGCCCCTCATCCTGGACCAGCACTGAGAGCCCTGTCAGGTGGGTCTGGCTGGGCAGTGCCACCTTCCAACCAAGAAACAAGGGAGCCTTTATCTCAAGGCTGGGGGAAGTTGGTAGGATATGAGAGATCACACCCACCTGCCTGCCCCCAGGTGCGGATGCTCAACACTGCTGGATTGTCCCCACCACTGCCAAACAGTCAGGGCCGGAGGGTCAGGATAAGGGAGACAGGAGTCTGGAACCCTTGACCCCCTCTATCCTCTGTGTCCCCCTTTAGCTCCAGCTCTAGCTGCACCACTCACAGCTGCTGACCTGTGACTATGTCTACAACTGATTCCCGCTCCTAGCCTACTTGGACTTCCGACTCCAAACAGGCAGATGGTGTAGGGAGGGGTGAGGGCTCTTGGGAGTCAGCACCCAAAAATAAAAATAAAAAAAAAATACCTGCAGCTCTTCTTATTGCTTCTAGTGCTTCTGTCTCTGCCTCAGTTTCCCTTCTGAGAATCCCCAGAGATGCCAATTTGCCCTTTGGACTCTTCCGATTTTGCTGTTCTCAGATTCACCACATCTGGTCATGATGTTTGACTGGTTCATTAGCCACACTTTCTAGACCAAGAAACTAAAGTCTGTGGAGAGAGAAAGTGACTTGCTCAGTGTCACAGAGCAAGCCCCGTCTGCCCGTACACTGCCTTCTGTGGAGCTGTGGACTTTGAGAAGTAGAGGACCCAGGTCCTTACCTTAGAGATCTGGTTGACACCTGCCACAGTACCCTGCAGGATGGGTTGCATGCTGGGTTTGGGGAGAGGCTGATCTTAGTAAGGGGCTGTTGGGAGGGGGCACTGGCCAGCTATCCTGGGTGCCAGAAGTCTGCCATTCTAGAATGTTCCCTGAGCTAAGTGTTGGCAGTGTGGCTTCTTCCCCACAAGCTCTGGGATGTTGGGCTGGCTATGCAGGGGCCTGGGATTGTTTGTCCAGGTTTGTTGCTACATCTGGAGTAGGCCAGCTCTGTTTCGCCATCTGCTGGGCGCTCTGTGACAGGTCTCACGGGACGCCACTTACTTGGGAGGACAGGCCTGAAAGGGAACTATCTTAGTCACGGTTTGTATTCCTGCACAAAACATCATGACCAAGATGCAAGTTGGGGAGGAAAGGGTTTATTCAGGTTACACTTCCACATTGCTGTTTATCACCAAAGGAAGTCAGGATTGGAACTCAAGCAGGTCTGGAAGCAGGAGCTGATGCAGAGGCCATGGAGGGATGCTGCTTACTGGCTTGCTTCCCCTGGCTTGCTCAGCTTGCTTCCTTATAGAACCCAAGACCACCAGTCCAGGGATGGCACCGCCCACAAGGGGCCCTCCCACCCTTGATCACTAATTGAGAAAATGCCTTACAGCTGGATCTCATGAAGGCATTTCCTCAAGGGAGGCTCCTTTCTCTGTGATAACTCCAGTTTGTGTCAAGTGGACACACAAAACCAGCTAGTACAACTGACCCCTTGTCAACTTGACACACAAATGCATCACTATTAAGCCTCAACCCTTACTTTCTTATTCATCTCCAAGATCTAAATAACTTTAAAAGTCCCACATTCTTTACAAATTCTTACATATTAAAATTTCAATCCCTTTGGGTTGGAGAGATGGCTTAGTGATTCAGAGCACTGACTGCTTTTCCAGAGGTCCTGAGTTCAATTCCCAACAACCACATGGTGGCTCACAACCATCTGTAATGGGATCCAATGCCCTTTTCTGGTGTGTCTGAAAACAGCTACAGTGTACTCATATACATAAAAATAAATACATCTTATAAAAAATTTCAATCCCTTTAAAATATGCAATCTCTTGAAATTCAAAGTCTTTTTACAATTCAAAGTCTCTTAACTGTGGGCTCCACTAAAATACTTTGTTACTTCGAGAGGAAAAATATCAGGGCACAGTCACAATCACAATCAAAATCAAAATCAAAAAACTCTAACCATCCAATGTCTGGGATCCACTCACAATCTTCTGGGCTACTCCAAGGGCTTGGGTCACTTCTCCAGCTCTGCCCTTTGTAGCATACACCTTGTCTTCTAGCTGCCTGTACTCCACTGCTGCTGCTGTTCTTAGTGGTCATCTCATGGTCATCTCCAAAACACTGCTGTCTTCTGCTGCAACTGGACTCCATTTCCACAAATAGCCTCTCAAAGGTACTTTTCATGGTACTAAGCCTCAACTTTTCTGCATGACCCCTTCAGTCCCGGGCCTTCACCTGCCACTGAGGCTGCATCTTCACCAATGGCCTCTCCTGGCCTCTCACAGTGCCAAGCATCAGCTGCTACACCTTCATGTTTCCAAACCAGTACCACCTGGGTACTCATATATTACCACGTCTGACTACCAACATGAGGTACAACCATGGTTGTCTCTGGAACACAGCTTCTCTGTGCTCTCAGAAAACACTTCCCAGAAGATTTCACATTAGTGATGCTGGTCTCTTCTTAATCACTTTCTTAGCTCCAGCTAACCAGCATCAATTATTTCAGTAACACAAAAGATTTGCTTTAGAAGTTCTGGTAACTTTCTAATCACAGCTGATTCTTTAGCCCCAGCTAACCAAAAGCACAGAATCTTCGTAATCAAAATAGCAATGGCTCTGATAAGAGTCTTTAATCTTCCCTCTGAAATTTCACAAGCCTGGCCTCCATCTTCTGCACTGTTCTCAACATTATCTTCCGAGCTCCTATAGAACATCCCACAGAGCTCTTAATACCCAATAAATAGCTCTTCTAGCCCAAAGTTCCAGAGTCCTTCCATGGTCCTCCCCAAAACATGGTCAGGCTGTCACAGGAACACCCACTCCCAGCACCAATTTGTCTTAGTCAGGGTTTGTATTCCCGCACAAAACATCATGACCAAGAAGCACGTTGGGGAGGAAAGGGTTTATTCAGCTTACACTTCCACATTGGGTGGAAGTCCATATTGGGTGATGCTGTTCATCACCAAAGGAAGCCAGGACTAGAACTCACACAGGGCAGGAACCTGGAGGCAGGAGCTGATGCAGAGGCCATGGAGGGATGCTGCTTACTAGATTGTTTACCCTGGCTTGCTCAGCTTGCTTTCTTATAGAACCCAGGGATGGCCCCACCCACAATGGGCCCTCCCACCCTCCCACCCTTGATTTTTTTTTTTTTTTTTTTTTTGTATTTTTCGAGACAGGGTTTCTCTATGTAGCCCTGGCTGTCCTGGAACTCACTCTGTAGACCAGGCTGGCCTCGAACTCAGAAATCCGCCTGCCTCTGCTTCCCAGAGTGCTGGGATTACAGGCGTGCGCCACCACCGCCCGGCTCCACCCTTGATTATTAAGTGAGAAAATGCCTTACAGCTGGATCTCATGGAGGCATTTCCTCAAGGTAGGCTCCTTTCTCTGTGATAACATCAGTTTGTGCCAAGTTGACACACGAAACCAGCCCATACAGCGATCCTGATAGCGAGTAACAACGAAGGAGCAAGGACACATGGCCCAGCCCATGTTCTCTAGGAGAACACACAGGAGTGTGTCACCTCACAGCATGGCGCCTCTTCACCTGGCTCCTTAGCTCCCAGTTTTTCTTTTCTTTGACAGGGTCTCCATACATAGCCTTAGCTGTATGGAGGCTAGCTCACATGTAGATCAGGCTGGCCTCAAACTCCCCTAGATTTTCACAACTTCCTTCACTTGTGGTGTCTGCTCTAAAACACATCCCCAGATTGACCCTCCCTGTCCCTTCTGCTCCTGTGCCCTCAAGAGTCCCTTTAAAGTCCTCTTGGCACTCTGATAGGAGATGCTATCTGGACTCAGGGGTTATAGGTCCTCTGGGCTGTTGAGATGACTCAGTCTTTAAAGGCTAGGCTCACAACCCAAACATCAAGTCTTCTGCTGCTGGCACTAGCTTCAGGATTCTGCCCACCCCCTCTCTAATAGCTCACCCCGCCCCATCCCTTAAAGTGCAGCGTGGCTCCTGCACACAAGATGGCAGGCAAGGCTGTTTGGAGGGAACGCCTGAGGGATGGCTGTGTGTCTGCTCAGAGTTCTCTTTTTTGTTTTAATTTATTTGGTGCTTTGTCTGCATGTATGTCTGTGTGAGGATGTCAGGACCCCTGGAGCTGGAGTTACAAGCAGTTGTGATCTGCCATGTGCGTGCTGGGACTCGAACTCGGATCCTCTGGAAGAGCAGTGCTCTTAACTGCTAAACCTCTGTAATTGAGTTTTGGTTTTTTTGTTTGTTTTTAGTTTTTATGTGTATGGGTGTTTTGTCTGCATGTATGTCTTATAGAGGCCAAAAGAAGTGTTAGATACCCCAGGATTGGGGTTATAGACAGCTATGAGCTGCCATGAGGGTGTCTGGAATCGAACCCTGGTCCTCTAGAAGAGCAGCCAGTGCTCTTAACTGCTGAGTCGTCTTAATGGCTAGTTAAGTGCAGTAATGAGAAGGGGGTGGGGAGTGGAGTGTAGAACAGGAATGCAATCTGAAATCGGCTTTGAACAGTCAGTTGAGATAACTCACTACCTTCAGACCAACTTGCTCAGACCTCTGCAGGAGGGTGCACTTCCTCTGTGGGCAAAGGTAAGTAAGTCTCAACCACTATCATCTGTACCCCATTCTCCTGTTCTGGGCACCCCAAGCCCATTAGCTGCGTAATTGGAACTGGGCTGGTAGGCACCGACAGAGGCTGGCAGGGTGGGGAGAGAGGTGGAGTGCTGGCACTGTATTTGTACTCAGTAACTGTGGCTGCGGGGCTGGTCTCTGATCAAATGACACTGTTGCAGAACAAAGATGCCTCTGACTTCTCATTGGCTATTTCCTCTCCAACCACCCCATGGGCAGGCATAGCTCCAGCTCAGTGCCACAGTCCTGGGGCTTAGGGTGCCTTCAACTGGGTCCCTGAACCCTTAAGGTGGGGGCTGCTGGCTCCCCTCTCTCCTCTGTCTGGTCTCCTGCGCGCGTCCTTCCTGGGCTGGTCAAGGGCGGGAGAAGTGGTCAGCTCCTCCCTCTGCTTCCTGGCCTTGTCTCGGCCTCTTGGCAGCCTCTTCCTCCCCAGCTCAGTTCCAAAGAGTACACAGGAGCCTGCCTGGCTGCCTTCCTGAAAGGAAGTGGCCCAGACAAGTAGCCGGGAGGATGGCGTGACTACACAAGACACTGAGCCCTGCCTGGGCATCCGCGTGTGAACGCCCAGATGACCAGCAGCACAGAGGGAGGCCACAGACACACTCACTGGGCAGAAGCTTCTCCTGGGAGAGTAATCAGGACGACTTCCTACAATCCCTGACAGAGTAGCAGCTGTCTCCAGCCCCACACTTTCTGTGGCTTCACCCCGCACTCACTCCACCCTACTTCTAGTCCCATTGATGACCCTGTTTATGTGGCCTGAGGAGTGGCCTCCACCTTCACTCTAAATACAGACTACGCATGCGCAGCCTCCACCGTCTCTCTAAATATAGACTACGCATGCGCAACCTCCACCTATTGTTCAGATTCTGGACCACAGGAGCCGCCTACAGCAGGCCTCAACCGCTAAGGCCACACGGCTTTAAACATGGCTCTGGCACACCTGTATCGACCTCAATAGTTAGTTTGCTCCTAAACAGAGTCATTCCTGCTTCAGGGCTGAAGTGAGAACCCATGAGGGTAGGCAGGCCCGGTACTTCCTAGAAACAACATTTTCCTGGGTACCACACAGCCTGCCCATGGTGAGAAATGTGTGGGTGTCTCCCTAACCTGTCAGATCCAGACCGATGGGCTCTGCTTCCCCTAATGCCTCAAGACGTTTTTGTTTTTCCTTCTGAATGGAGTTGATTGATAAAGTTCACACTCCTTAAAGGCAAGGAAGGGTGCTGCTGGTCACGTGTGAACACCAGAAATACGGCTAGTTCGAGATGTGTATGGTTTTAATGGTTGAGATTGTATTAGGTTAAGTAAGATACAAAACTAGTTTCTCCTGACCTTTTTTGTTTTTGTTTGTTTTTTTGACATAGGGTCGCATGTAACCGAGGCTTTGGACTAGATATGATACTAAGACCTTGAGTGTTTGATCCTGTCTCTTACGTGATAGAGAGATTGAACGCTAAGCATCGTGCATGCTAGGAATCACTGTAATAACTGAGCTACACCCCACTCATCTTTTTTTTTTGTTCCTTTTTAAACTCGGATGCTAGAAAATGAAAAACATGGGGCTGGAGAGACGGCTCAGTGGTTAAGAGAACTGACTGCTCTTCCAGAAGACCAGGCAGGGTTCAATCCCCAGCACCCATATGGCAGCTCACAACTGTAAGTCACAACTGTCTGTAACTTAGGTTTCAGGGGACCCTGCACCTTCACAAAGACAGACACGCGGGCAAAACACCAATGCACATAAAATAAAGAAAAGAAAATGAAAAATATATGAGTTTCCCATAATCCACTTTTTAACCTCTCTCTCTCTCTCTCTCTCTCTCTCTCTCTCTCTCTCTCTCTCTCTCTCTCTTTCTCTCTCCCCTTTTTTTCTTTTTTGGTTTTTCGAGAGACAGGATTTCTCTGTATATAGCCCTGGCTGTTCTGGAACTCGGTTTGTAAACCAGGTTGCCCTGGAACTCACGGAAATCCTCCTGCCTCTGTTTCCCAAGTACTGGGATAAAAGTTGTGCCACCATGTCCCTGTTCCTCCCATCATTTTAGTCAGGGAGAATCACGAGTGGGTACCTAGCACGTTTGGGTACCGATTCTCCCCCATCCCCACCTCCCCGCCCCCGGCCTGGCTTTGCAGATGCTCTGCGAAGAGTTGAAATCTCCATGTGCAAAAGGACATGGACATCAATCAGCCTTCCAGAAAGATCATCATCTTCCCAGGCCTGCCTCCAGCTCAGATTGTGAAGAAGCTCTTCCCCTCTGGTCACATCCCAAAGCTCCAGCTCAGATTGTAGCACACATTCAGGAGGGACACACTAACAGCCTCTCGCTAGCTCTGAGAATTCCCACCGGTGTGGGGACTTTGGGATGGTTGTCTCCATCCACACCAGCCCTTCCTGATTTTCCCAAATGTCTCTCTGCTCAGACTCTCAGCCAGCAGCTTGCACAGATAAACTTGTAAGACTTGTATGTCCAGAGGTTGTGACCTCCCACCAACACCACAGCAAACAGGAAGGGACCTGTACCACTCAGGCACCCTCTGAGATACCCACGCGGGGCCAGTCACAGCTCCCATCCCCTCCCTCCCACAGTCACTCAGGCCTTCCTGTGGCTTTAGGAGTGCCTCCCCTCATGGGTGGGTATTCATACCGTGCACCTCCCTCGCCTTCCTCATGCTGACGCTGAGGTCCCCAAGCACCTTCCCCTCTGGTCACATGCAGCTCTGTGGAAGTCTTGGAGACAGCTAGAAACAGGATTGAAAAGATGAACCAAGGAGAAAACCCTCCATCTTTAGGTGACAGTAAATCCATCCAGGAGATGACTGGGCTCCGGGTCCCTCCCTAACAGGACTCAGATTCCAAAAGGATAGCAAGAGTTAAAAAAAAAATCAAAATGAAGTCTTCTTTTCCTGTAGATTTTCCACTTGGATTTGACTGAAGTAGTTGAAGTATCTGCTCCAGAAGACTCGTCTTCCTCACAAAACTGAAGGTGAATGTCCATCGTGCAGCAGAGCTAGGAGTAGGTGCTGTGCTAGCACACAGGGGACAGTGAGGGTCTTGGGAACAGGACCTGGCATCTGTATTTAAGGCAGCAATGATGTCAGCGGAAAGGAGGGCTTGGGTTCAGAGTGTGATACAATGATCTCTTTGTTGTCCCCCTCCCCTCCTGTTCTGTACACACACAGAGCACATACCAGCCCACGCCATGTGACAGCCGCTGTGGGGCGCTGCACACAAGGCCTACCACAAGGTGCCCGTGCCTGTGTGTATCTCCACATGTGTGCATGTATGTACGTGCGGATTTGTGTATGCACAGTGAGAGGCTAAGTTATTCTCTCCTTTGTCTGGAGTTCTGCTTCCTTCGACCCGTTCTTGGTTATTAAAAGTGATTGCAGTAGTAAAAGTTAGGATCGCTGTCCTTTAACACGGAGACACGTTTTAAGTGCTCGACTACCTCACGCCAGGACTACCTCACGCCAGGAAGCCGCCATTTGCTCTCCTTCCTGGCTAGTTTGTTCTTCCCCTCACCTTCATCCACACCTTTCCACTGCTCTGTACTTAACAGCCTCCGGAAGATCTCGGTCACCATCTTGTCTCTCCCTGGTACCTATGGAGACTGTGCCCAACCCTGCACAGAACTGCCAGGCCTGGAAGAAACATAGTGGATCATAACCACGGGTGCCTGGTAATAACAGACGGGTGAAGGGCTGACGGTGTGTTGCGACCTCAGTGCGCTGAGGCCAGCCTGGGCTTAGTAGGGAAGAAGGGAGGGAAAGTATTTGAACTTGGCCTTGGGAGATAAGGAGCTAAGTCAGTAGAGAGAGGGACATGACACCAGGAGGGAAATACAATGAGAGGGGGGGGTTACATGTGTAGAAACTGCAGTCACACCTTTTGACTGCTATGGCAGACAGGAGCCATGGAGGAGACAGACTCAGACACGTGAGTAGTGGCCGGGTACAGCTGGGATGCTGAGTTTAGAAGGATGGACTCTGTGAGGATGGGAGGAGATAGGGTCTAGCCAGGAGGAGTCCCAAGACTGTTGATACCTGGGAAGAACGGTATCGCCCAACCGATGCATTCATCAATGGGTCTGTGAGTACCACACAATTGTGGATAATCTGTGTAGGAATACATCTTTATTTATATTCCTTAACTTCTTTCCCCCTCTAGATAGATTTTCTTTTAACATTGTCCTCATGTAAAGTGCTAATAATAAATTATTAAAGGTCATAATTAATAGTCTCGGATACTCAGTGACAATGTGAGCGTGTCCAGTGAATGCCTCAGTAGACTTGTCTGTCTCTTTGGTAGCACAAGAGAGGGAAGCTACAAATGGGCTTCTCCTTCCTTTCAGATTTAGGAGCTGACTCCCTGAGTGAACAGGGTCATCGGTGTCTTTATGTCTAGTGTCTGGTTCACCCCAGACATCTGCCTGCTGGATTCTCTGGCCTTCCACTATGTCACTGTCCTCATTCTCTGAGAAGTGGAGGACAGCTAGTTACCATCCCCTAAGGCTTCAGGTTCTCAGATGGGCAGAGGGAGGGAGGGAAAAGGAGGAAGAAGCGAAAAGGTGTGGAGATAAAGGAAGGAGGCAGGAAGAAGCATGGAAGGGTTCCACAGACTGAAGGCCAGGAGGGCCCGTGTACCTCCGTGGTGTGGGGTCCTGCCCTTTCTGGTGACACACTGGAACCTCCTTCACACAGCCTTCTTAGACCCCCGCCCCCCCGCCCCTCCCTCAGATTCCCGTGAGGGCTGGGCACCTCCCTCTGGTGAGAGCAAGAGTGACCCTAGACCATTCTTACCCTCCTGGTGGCACCCAGTCTTAGAAGGCTCCTTCTATACCAAATTACTTCTTTCTTTGGGCAAGAGGTAGGGAGAGGCCAGCTACCCCTTCATGTTTGACCAGGAAGAAACCTGGTCCTCTATCACTCAACTCCTGCTCTCTCTGCTTGGATCCCGTTGGGAGCCCATAAGCCTCCCAGGACCCATGGGCAACCCCTCCCCAGGCGGGCCTGAGGTGTGTGTGATCTGGGATTTGAAGGGCGTGTGAGTGCACCTGTGATGCTGTGTGCCTGTCATTGAACTGTGGTGAAGATGAGGACTTGGGGATGTGTAAAGAGGACTGGACAGAGAAAAGGGTAAAAGGGGCAAGGAAAGGTCTAAGATATAAGAAAAGCAAGAGGAAGGCGGCGGCATCTGGATGAGACATGATGGAGAGAAAGGGCGGGGATAGAAGGCAAGCCCAGCCCCACCCCATCCCTCTCCCTGCACCCCACCTCCCCAAGTCCCAGGAAGAGAATTCAGAGGCCACTGCACATGCGTTGGGTCATTTCCACATGCTTTATTCCAGCAATCAAAATAATTAAAAACATCTCAAATTATTATACACATACAAAATAGGTACAGAATCTCGTTTCCTCCCACCCCAGGGGTAAAAAAACAAAAAAACTGCTTTGTGCTTTGGAAAGTCGTGCTCTGAAACCCTGATGCAGGATAGACGGAGGGAGAGACAGAGGGGGGGAAGAGCAGCAAGAGCGGAGGGTTTCAGGAGAGAGAGAGAGAGAGAGAGAGAGAGAGAGAGAGAGAGAGAGAGAGAGAGAGAGAGAGATCAGATAGGCCCAGGAACTAGAAGAGTGGAGAGGGGGTAGAGAGAGAGCAGTCTGGAGTCCGTACTCTCTCCTCCCTTGTTAAATAGCACCGTCAGGAAAAAAAAAATTCACACACGTTCCTATCCATTAAAAAAAAAAAAAGAATAAAAAAATACTTTGAACAAAAGGAACATTTGCTGGCCTAGGGAACATGTCGGCTTTTATAGCACCAGAAATTCCTCCCCACCCCACCCCTTCACAGAGATGTAGCACCTTTGATGCCAAACTGGGCGCGCTGCCACCCTGCCCCCAGCCCCGCCCCCACACAGTTGCCCCGGTGACACACAAAGACAAGAACGAGGTAGTCTTTCAGCAACACAATTACACAAGGAACAGAACAGTCTCTCCCACCCAGTCTGCACAAGCATGTCCGATGTTTCCAGTCTGCTGTGACCCTGCCTGGCTCCAAACCCCTGTGAGGGGCAGGTGGCTCCCCCCAGCACGGGCCCTCAGAATCAAAGTGAGGGGTTGGTCGCAGAGGCCATGGAGATGCCAGATAGTTAGGTTCCTTCAATGGTCCAAGAACCCCATGTCCCGGCAGGATTTGAGGGTGCTGGGTAGGGAAGAAGGCTGGGGGTTGGGGAGCTGGTGGGACATGACAGTATTGCCTTTGCTTGCTGGGCAGACAATGCATTATTTCCTGTGTCTTTGGGGAGACTTAAATTTGGGGAGCAATGGAGGAGAGGCCCCAAGAGGGGGTGGAGAAAGGAACAGGAAAGGCAGCATCTGGGGTATCATTAGCCCAGTGGGCAGAAAGGGACTTATACCCACATAGGTCTTCAAGCAAGAGGACCAAGCTTCCTTTTTTTAAAAAGTTATTTATTTATTCTTTTTTTTTTTTTTCTTTTTGGTAAGGTTGAATGCACTTTTGGTTTTTGGTCACGTTCAGTTGGTCAAAGATAAAAACTAAGTTTGAGAGATGAATGCAAAGGAAAAAAAAATGTTTTCCAAAGTCCATGTGAAACTGTCTCCCATTTTTTGGCTTTTGGGGGGGAAATTGAGTTTGGGTTGTTCATCTGTTTCCAGGGTTGGGGGAAAGTGGGCTGGGTGGGAGGGAACCGGATTGGAGTGGAGGGAGTTTACACGAAGCAGGCAGGGCCAATGTCTATTCCGAATTCCTGGTCTGGGGCACCAATGTCCAAAGGAGCCACATCGATGATGGGCAGGCGGGAGGTCTTGGTGGTTTTGTATTCGATGACTGTCTTGCCCCAAGCTCCGGTGTGACTCTGGTGTGAATGGAGACAGCGGGAGAGGGTCATTACCGAGGGCGGGGGATGGAGTGAGGCTTACTCTGCCCTGCCAGACAGCTAAAGCAGACGCCCAAAGGGGCAGGTAGGAAGGACCCCGTCTGGGGGACTCACCGTGCAGCCATCCACCAGGGTGCTGTAGGTGAAGCGGCTGTTGCCCTCGCCCCTGAGCTCGATCTCGTTGGAGCCCTGGAGGAGCAGGGACTTCTTGAGGTTGCCAGTCTGTTGGTCCATGTAGGCTACGCTGTTCTTGCAGTGGTAGGTGATGTTCTGGGAGGCCTCGGTGGACATCAGGCGCAGGAAGGTCAGCTGGATAGCGACATCGGCGGGGTCGGAGCCCTCGCTTCCATACTCGAACTGCATGGGCCAGAGAGAGGGGAGACTTGATTGATCACGTGGACCTTCTAATCCCTGGCTTTCCTACCCAGGAAGCCTGTATCCTAGATCTGAATCTGTCCTTCCACTAAGCAGATATTAAATCCACTCCACTTCCTATGCTTTCTGGACACCGTAACCCACCTCCTCTACGGTGGCTCTGGGGTTCAGCTCACGTCATACCTGGAATCCATCGGTCATGCTCTCTCCAAACCAGACATGCTTCTTTTCCTTGGGGTTCGGGCTGATGTACCAGTTCTTCTGAGGCACAGAGGGCTGAGTGGGGAACACACAGGTCTGACCTGTCTCCATGTTGCAGTAGACCTTGATGGCGTCCAGGTTGCAGCCTTGGTTAGGGTCGATCCAGTACTCTCCTGAAGTGGGCAGAGCAATTTGGAGTCAGGAGATGTAGGCAGCCAGCGCCATATGGAAGTGGGATGCATAAAAACATGGGGGAAGCAGCAATGGTGGGCGGAAGAGGGTGGGGGAGGGGAGGCGGCTGGGGTTGGTTCTTACCGCTCTTCCAGTCAGAGTGGCACATCTTGAGGTCTCGGCATGTGCGGGCGGGGTTCTTGCGGCTGCCTTCGGGGCTGCGGATGTTCTCAATCTGCTGGCTCAGGCTCTTGAGGGTGGTGTCCACCTCAAGGTCACGGTCACGGACGACATTGGCATCATCGGCCCGGTAGTAGCGGCCACCATCATGAGCCTTCTCCTGAGGTGGCTGAGGCAGGAAGCTGAAATCATAACCACCGCTGGGAGGACCAGGAGGGCCAGGGGGTCCAGGAGGGCCGGGGGGACCCTGCGGAGAGAAAGGAAATGAAGGTTTATTGGTATTCAAGTCTTCTTCGGGGAGGGTCATGAGGCAGAGGAGGTGGGGCTACGTACAGCAGGACCGCTGTCACCAGTGCGACCTCGAGGACCAGGGGGCCCAATGGGCCCAGGGAGACCGTTGAGTCCATCTTTGCCAGGAGAGCCAGCAGAGCCAGGGGGACCCTGGGGTTAGAGAGATGGTTAGAAAAAGCGGCCAGAAACTCAAGGCATCCCCAACTCTGGCTCAGAAACATTCTCCCCCTCCCCCACTGCTGGCTCCGCCCCATCTCTGCTTCCATCTCAAAGGGTTCCCTCAACTAGTTCCTAGGCTAGGCTGGTAAGGAGCAGGGATGGGAAGTCAAAGGCTCTGTAGGATCAAGATTCTTTCTCTCCCCACCCCCTGTCTGGTCTCTGAACTCTTCTCTGGAGAACAGAGAGATACCTGAAAGTAACCAAGACAGGGAGGGACCCAGGAAGAAGTAATAGAAGGTGTAACTTACCCGGGGACCTGCAGGACCAGAGGCTCCAGAGGGACCTTGTTCACCAGGAGAACCCTGAAGAACAGAGAAAAGCAGTTCAGGGGTAGTGGAGGTTACATGTCTCCTCATTCTAGAATTCCAGACCACTCCCGAAATCCTTCTTTGAGCACTGCCCCTCACCCTCACGAGGAAGGAATCAGAATGTCTCTCTAGAGTAGACACTGGGGCCAAATGTTCCCCTCCTGCTATGTAGTTTGTACCAGGAGATGGTGGGAAAGGCCCGATGGTGGCCAGGGCCTGGGAAGCTGAGTATACTCACAGGAGAGCCAGGAGGACCCTGGAGACCAGAGAAGCCACGATGACCCTTTATGCCTCTGTCACCTTGTTCGCCTGTCTCACCCTTGTCACCACGGGGGCCTTGGGGTCCCTAAAAGAGAGGAGGATATAGGCTGTCAGGTGCAAGTTCACACTGAGTGTTGAGTAGAACTCTGTTTATCTGGGCCAGTGTTCAGAGGGCATGAGGTGGGCACAGGACACTTACAGCAGGGCCACGGGCACCGGCAGGGCCAATGGGACCAGCAGGACCAGCAGGACCCTGGAGAGAAAATAGTGTGTTAGATCGTGACTTGGGGAACCCAAGGCTGAGGGCTGCAGGGTGAGCCTTCCCCTTGGCTAGACTCCTCCTAACCCACATCTCTTCTGCTGTGGCCGTCTCTCCTGAGTCTCAATTAAACCTCCCCAGGGCCAAGCTTTATGTGATAAGCTGGATAAGTCCTGCCTAGATGAAGGCCAAGTTAGGCCTGTTTTTCCAGGGAGGCTAAGGGCCCAGACACATCCCAAGACCCTCTTCTTCCCCAGCCTGAGCGAGGCAATTCATCCTTTTCCAGGCCTTTCTACACCTGAAGAAGTGTCCTGATCTGAACTCAGCAACTTACAGTTTCACCACGATCGCCACTCTTGCCAGCAGGGCCAACGGGGCCGGGAGCACCAGGAGCACCAGGGGCACCAGGGGGGCCAGCGGGGCCAGTCTCACCACGGTCACCCTGGGAACAGAGGGTAGTGGTCATAAGGTCAGCCTCAGATGAAGTGTCCAGTCTGGGGAGAAGCCTGGGGCAAAGCAGAGTCCAGCCCAATGTGTGGCATGATTTCGTACCTTGGCACCGGGAGCGCCATCTCTTCCAGGGGAGCCTTCAGCACCAGGGGATCCCTGTAGAGGGAGGGCGAAGAATGAGAGTCCACTCCAGAGGAGAGGTCAGGTGTAGGACAAGTGGTGTCCTAGGAGGTGGAGGCTGCTTACCTCACGTCCAGATTCACCAGGGGGACCAGCCAATCCAGGGGGGCCCATGGGGCCAGGGGGACCGCGCTCACCACTTGATCCAGAAGGACCTTGTTTGCCGGGTTCACCCTAAAGAACAGTAAGGTTGGAGGTCAGATGTGGTGGCTCAAGCCATGGGGCCTTTTTGGTTTTCAATACAGGGTTTCTCTGTGTAGCCTTGGTTGTCCTGGCACTCGCTCTGTAGACCAGGCTGGTCTTGAACTCAGGGATTCTCCTGCCTCTGCCTCCTCGGTGTTAGGATTCAAGGTGTTTGTCACTACCACCACTTCTGGTCTTCCATGAGAGCATTCCTATCACATTTTCTCTCTTTGTCGCCACCATTGCTACCCTGTCCCTTCTAGTAACCAAGTCCTAGGACGATTCTTCTTAGAGACCCCAAGATGAAGGAACACTCACAGAGGGGCCAGGAAGACCAGGGAAGCCTCTTTCTCCTCTCTGACCAGGAAGACCAACCACACCACGTTGTCCAGCAATACCCTGAGGTCCAGGGGTACCAGGAGAGCCCTGTGGGAGGCAGACAGGGGTGAGAAAGACTCATGGTAACATAGGAAACATACACAACTCTGGAGCTTTCCAGAAATACAGATATCTGAGGTAGCACTTACAGCAGGTCCATCAGCACCAGGAGATCCTTTCTCACCAGCAGGGCCAGGGGGACCCGGGGGACCAACTTCACCAGGACGTCCAGCGGGACCAGTCTCACCACGGGGACCTTTGCCCCCTTCTTTGCCAACGGGACCAGGAGGGCCAGGTGGTCCAGCATTTCCCTAGATGGGCACAAGAGGGACTGTCAGAGTCCAGGCTTCCAAAGCATCACAGTGGCATGCCCCAGGCAGGCCTGCTGTTCTGACAGTGCGTGTCTCACCCCATCCCTATTCCAGAACCACAGATACTCACAGAGGGACCAGGGGGACCAACACGACCAGCAGCACCAGGGAAACCAGTAGCACCCTGGTAGGAGAGAACATTGGGTGGTCAGAAGTGAGGTCACTTGTTACCTGGCTTCATCTCCTCCAGCCCCTGCCTTTGGGGATTCGTGACAGAGATGCGGTTAGTACTCACAGGGGGACCAGCAGCACCACGAGAACCTTTGGGTCCAGGAGCACCAACGTTACCCTGTAAGAGAGTGTGGAGGTATGAGACCCAGGCTAGCCCCAAGTCCAAGGCTACCAAAGCTTACAGTGCAGAAGATGCAATACTTACAATGGGGCCGGGGGGTCCAGCAGGACCAGCGGGGCCAGGAGGACCAGCGTCACCTTTTACACCAGTATCACCAGGTTCACCTTTTGCACCAGGTTGGCCATCAGCACCCTAGGCAGGGGGGGAGAATGGAGAGTAGAGGAAGTGGATGAGGCAGCCTGGGAGCAGGGGGGCCTCTGGGATAGAGGAGGGGCCACAGGTAGGGACTTGGAGATGCAGAGACACTCAGAGGCAACCAGTACCTCCCCACCCTTCTCCTCTGACTCAGGGTAACACTTCTGTCCTCATTCAGTCACCCAAAATCTCATGTCTCATGTCTCAGCTGGGGACAGAAAATGAAGAGGGTCTTGATACTCACAGGGGGGCCGGCGAAGCCAGCAGGGCCAGGGGGGCCAGCCTCACCACGGTCTCCCTAGAAGAAGAAGAACACTTTGGAGAGATGTCTCAACATTAGTGAAGGAGAGGAACAGATGGAGTGAAGGGAAGGGGCTGGGGTAGGGTAAGAAAGCAGGGAGGAGGGAGGGGCCAAGCAGAGATCTTATCAGGGTCTTCTGTACTTACGGGAGCACCACGGGCTCCGGTGGGGCCGGGAGGACCACTGGGGCCAGTTTCACCCTGTGAGGGAGAGACAGGAACTCTAAACTCTCCTGGGAGATGAACCAGTGACACATTGCCTCCCTCCTGGTCCCTTCAATTTGCTGGGTCACCAGCTTCATATGGCTGGACCTGTCTTCCCTGCAGCCGAGGCTACGTGTTAAGAAATAAGGTAGAGAGGCAGTCACTAACCTTGTCACCAGGAGCACCAGCAGGGCCGGGAGGACCAATGGGACCAGTCAAACCACGGACGCCATCTTTGCCAGGAGTACCATCAGCACCTTTGGGACCAGCATCACCCTAAAAACAGGGGGAAAAAAATCTGAGACTTCCAGATTGGGGCCAGGAGTTGAGCTACAGTATTTTGCAGATGTATCTAAGAGGCCCAGCCAAGGACACAACAGTTTTTTCAGGGGTTAAAGGTGCCTACTTGGGGATACAAGTGGAACCTGGGTTAAGAGGTCCCTGAATGAGTGATAAATAAAGGAACCTCCATCAGGGAGATGCCCCAACTTTTATGCCCATGGTAACACATCAGAAGGGCCTGAATCACAGGTATTAAATTAAACAGCAAAGCAAGGAGATGAGGACCACCAAGGGACCATGGGAAGGGAAGGGTGACTTACTCTGTCACCCTTAGGACCTGGAAGACCAGCTGCACCACGTTCACCAGGCATTCCCTGAAGACCGGGGGCACCCTGGCTACCGGGAGCTCCGGGGGCACCAGTATCACCCTGTTTAATAAACAAGATTAGTGAGTCCCAGAAAATTCTCAGAGCCATGAGCTCACTTAGGATGCCTTCTGTGTGGATCCCAGATGACAGGTCCTAACCAGAAGGACAAACTCACAGACCTAACCTTGGGACCCCCACCCCCACTCTGGTCTTGTCCCCAAGCCCTATGGTCTGGGTCACAGCCATCACTGCCTTTCCACAATGCCCTTACCTTGGCACCGTCGTTGCCAGGGGCACCATTGTTTCCTCGGGGACCAGCAGGACCTGGGGGACCTTGTACACCACGCTCACCAGGGAAACCTCTCTCGCCCTAGGAAGGAAGGAGAGGACACATGATGCTCTGACAGGACCAAGCTCGGGACATCATAAGGGAAGTGGCACGTAAGGGAAGTGGCACGTAAGGGAAGTGGCACGAGAGGGCTCACTTACTCTTGCACCAGAGGGTCCAGGGGCACCAAGATCTCCAGGAACACCCTGAGGGTAGAAAGAGGAACAACAGTGAACCTAACCTCCCTCTGAGAAAGAGCCTCTGCCCCTCTTCCTAGGAACTGGTCCTCGGAGCCTAGAGTCATATATTCTCTGTTTAGAACTGAAATTCCTCATTACAATGAGGGTGGTGGGGGAAGGCTTGAGGTAATGCCAGAGTTATTCCAGGAGTGTTTATAAAGAAGTCACCTTGCCTAGAAGCCACACACACACACACACACACACACACACACACACACACACAGTCAGATCATATGTAGTGAGTGTCCTCACACTTTTGGTACATCCAAAGTCTCCCCCGCCCCCTGCCATATTTAATCCCTATCCCTCTAGCTGGTGGTTTCCTGATCAGTTACTGAGGGTGGGTGGACTTTTTCTTTGTATTTCTTGCATGTGCCACCTTCTGGTCAGCTGCTAGCTCTTACCTGTTCACCAGGCTTGCCCGCTTCACCAGGAGGACCAGCAGGACCAGGAAGACCCTGTAAGGTGGAGGGGAGAAGAGGAAGGATTTAGAATCTTTAACAGTTAACAAAGGAGCATTCTGCACTCTTCCCTACAAACCTAAGTCATGAAGCCTTACCTGGAATCCAGGGGAGCCAGCGGGGCCTTGTTCGCCTCTCTCACCAGCAGGACCCTGTCGTGGAGAAGACGCTGTGGTCATGAACAGTCGAGGGAGGAGGGAGGCGAGGTCCCACCTTCCCTGCTCCCCCACGCTTGCAGACAGGGATACTTACAGCAGGGCCAGGGGCTCCCTGAGCTCCAGCTTCTCCATCTTTGCCAGGAGGACCCTGTGGGGAGAAGGTGACACATTCAGTGTGGCAGATGGCAGCAGCAGGTAGGGCCTGGACCTCTGAGACCCAGCAGAGCACAGTAGTGACTGCCAATGTTCTCACAGTGGGTGCAGACTCCCACCGTGTGAGGAAGGTGCGTGTCACAGGCAGGGGCAGAAAGGTGACAGAGACTCAAAAGACAGAGATACTTACGACAGCACCAGGGGGTCCAGGGATACCTCGCTCTCCAGCCTTTCCAGGTTCTCCCTGTGTAGAAAGAGAGGCAAGACTGAGGGTCACAAGTTGAGACTCATTACAGTCAACGACCTCTCATAGTGAGCGTTCCCAGGGGGCTTTCTGTTCAAGAAGACCGTGCGAGGCTGACAAGTGTCAGGGTCTAGGGAAGGTCTTGCTGGTTTCTAGTGCGTGGCTTCTCTTCCGGCACCCAAAGCAGACACCCGAGGCTCCTTTCTGGTCACTCTTTCCCTTTCCTTCTCCTTGACACACCTTTAGTGACTGGAACTGCTAATGGCTGGGTGCAACTATCACATAAAGGGACCATCTTAGCTGTGTGTTCAGGGAAGTCTGCCTAGCAACAATTCTTATTTATCAAGGACAAAACGATGATCACGGAGCCAACGGCCTCTTATTTTCACTAATGGGTCCAGAGAGGGTCAGTAAAGGGCCTGGGGTCACACAGCACATCAGATGAGTTAGCAGGCCTATTCCTGGTTCCACAGTGTTCCTCATTGAATACTCACAGCGGTACCCTTAGGTCCAGGGAATCCCATCACACCAGCCTGGCCACGGGCTCCGGGAGGACCTGCGGGTCCAGGGCGACCATCCTGACCAGCGGGACCCTGAGCATGGGAGGCACAAGAGTTGTGGTAAGGATTAGGGTAGGCACACAGGAGGGTAGGGGTGAGGTGTGAGAGAACCTGCATACTCACAGGGGGGCCGGTTTTGCCATCAGGACCAGGGCTGCCAGGACTGCCAGTGAGACCCTAGGGAGAGGCAGAGGAACATGGATGAGGGCAAGAGGAGGGGGATGACGAGAGGAGGGGGATGGGAAGGGGAGTCTGGAGCACCAGCTGCAGGCTGCTCTAAGTTCCACACAGGACAGAGGGTCTTCTCACCTTGGCACCAGGGAGACCGGCTTCACCGGGGCGACCGGCTTCACCGGGAGAACCTTTGGGACCAGCAGGGCCAGGAGCACCACGTTCGCCAGCAGGACCCTAAGTGGAGAGAAGTCACAGACACATCAGGGTCACAGCCTTGGCCTCATTAGCATGGGCTAGCCTCTTCTTCACGCTGGAAGAGGGTCTGGGACTTTGAGGGGGATTCGTGGGGATGCTAAAGAGAGGTCAAACAAGAGGAGGAGGGAGACACAGTCATGGGTGCAGGCGGGAGGGAGCATGGTTTCAGACATGAGTGCAGGTCGAGGGAAGCAGTACTGTCAGGGAGGTGATGTCAGACAGCTGGGGACTCAGCATCTCTGCCAGGAAGAGAGATTACCTTGGGGCCAGCAACACCATCAGCACCAGGGAAACCACGGCTACCAGGTCCACCCTGCAGGGAGAAGAAGAAAAAAGGCCAGTGAGCTCCATCACCACCACAGCACCGGGCAAGCACTAGGAGCAGAGAAGCAGAGACACGGGGGACACTTACACGTTCACCAGGAGGTCCGGGCAGGCCGCTAGGTCCAGGCTCACCACGGGCTCCTCGTTTTCCTTCTTCTCCAGCAGGGCCGGGGGGACCTTGAACTCCAGCAGGGCCCTGGAGTGGGCAGAGAGGGAGTGGCCTTGGTGAGGGGCACAAGTCCAGGAGCCTATGATGCTGGCCTCTAGCAACAGGGCTCCTGGGTATGAGATGGGGGGTGGGGGGGGTGGGGGAGTGGAGGGGGGTTCCCTTCCGCCCAGGAGTTCCCCTCTGAGGCTTCCAGGTTCTGGGGACTGAGGAGGAAAAGGGGTGATGTGCGACTTACGGGTTCGCCTTTGGCACCAGTGTCTCCTTTGTTGCCAGGAGCACCAGGTTCACCCTGTGTAGGGAGAGAAAGGGTAAGAATTGGAGTTGCGCTGTTGGCGCGCAAGTGTATGTTTCTCCAGAAGGGGGCGCACTGGAGTTAGTGCATGAGCCGGGCAAAAGGGAGAGAGAGTCTTATACTTACGCTATTACCCTTGGGACCTGGAGCGCCGCTGGGGCCCTGGGGTCCAGAGGGGCCTCGGGCACCAGGGAAGCCAGGAGCACCAGCAATACCAGGAGCACCCTGCAGGAGTCAGGACAGACATTTTAGCCGTGGGGCAAGCGGTGCGGCAGGGGGGCATGGGGAAGAGGAGGGCTGCTAGAGACTTACATTGGCACCTTTAGCACCAGGTTGTCCATCAGCACCGGGGTTTCCCTGTCACAAAGAGAAAGGAGGGTGAGTGACAGGCTAGACCTGTGATGCTGGCAAGTAGCACAGGGGTCAGCAGCAGGGTGGACACTTACAGCAGGACCAGCAGCACCAGCAGGGCCAGGGGGTCCGGGCTCACCACGCACACCCTGGGGACCTTCAGAGCCTCGGGCTCCTTGGGGACCAGCTTCACCCTAGATTGGACGAAAGGACAAATCAGAATGGGGCACCCAGCATTACTTCCGGATGTAAGGTGTTGGAGGGCAGGAGGAGTAAGGACGAAGACTTTGAGAGCTAGGGAGGGGACCCCAGGATAAGGGTCTTGTGGGACGTGCTCTTGTCACTCTAGGCTTCCCTCATCTGGGGTGGCACCTAGCCCATGGCCTATGACAATCATGTTCAAAGAAAGAATGAGTCTCACCTTAGCACCGACTGCACCAGGGAAGCCAGGAGGGCCAGCGGGGCCGGTGGGACCCTGTGAGTAAAACGCAAATTTAGTTACAAGGTGGAGACTAAGATTTTAAGTTTCAGTGGTTGATGTCAGCCCCAAAGCTGACCCTGGGGCCTTACCCCACTCCCAAACTCAAAGTCAAGGCCATACTTACAGGGGGCCCGGCAGCACCAACAGCACCATCGTTACCACGAGCACCCTGCAAGAGAGAGAGGAAGCCCAATTACGTCACCAGAGCACTGGCCAGTTCCCTTAGTCCACGGGGAACCCCAACCAGAGCCCAGGGGGCATCCAAGGGGCCAGGAGTACTTACAGCAGTGCCAGGGGGTCCAGGGCGACCTCTCTCACCAGGCAGACCTCGGGGACCCTAATAACGGAACCAAGGGAGGTCAAGTGAGATGGAGACACCCTCTTTCGCAGCCTCCATGCACTCTTCACTCTACTCCTCCTTCCTGGAGCGCCCCCTATCGATCAAGCTGGTATACTCACCATCTGGCCAGGGGCTCCGTTTTCACCAGGACTGCCGGGCTCTCCCTAGGGACAGAGAACAGAGTGAAGTATTTATGGTAGGACTGTTGGGTAGCGGGTGGTTCGGGACCTCCTGACAGTATCTTACCTTAGGACCAGCAGGACCAGCATCTCCTTTGGCACCATCCAAACCACTGAAACCCTTAATGAGGAAAAAGAGATGAAGTAAGACCCTGTGGGGGTTGGGGTGGAGTTTACCACTTTGACACCCATACAGACTTGACAATCACCGTTGGAAGATCTCCAGCCACTTCTCTGTCTCTGAGCTAAAGTAGATCCCAATTCACCTATCATCCAAGCCAGTCTCTTTATTGGGACTTCTTCCCCCACCAAAGGAAGTTCTTTCAGATGTCTAACCTATGACCTTTGAGACATCTGCAGCTACCATCTAACATGATTGATGGAAGCTCTGATGGAAGAGGATGGAATGGTGACTTGGGACTTTGGGAGCGTCAGTGACTCCAAAGAGACTTACTCTGTGTCCCTTCATTCCAGGGAGACCAGCTGTTCCAGGCAATCCGCGAGCACCCTGGAGAAGAAGACATAGGAGGACTTGGAAAGGTGTCAGAAGGAAGGGCTCTGTGAACGCTGCTCCTAAACGCATCTCCAGTGCCATAAGCCCTGGGCTCCCCCTCACACCCTGCTCACCTGAGGCCCAGGAGGTCCACGCTCACCAGGACGGCCAGGTTTGCCAGCTTCCCCCTGCAGAGAGAGAAGTCATCATTGTGGCAACACCTCCTCTACCTCCCCACACTGGGAAACAGTGGAAGGGCTCAGGGTTATTGGGGGTTACTGAAGGGTGGATTCGGTTTAGGGGACTAAATCTAACCTCTAACCTAAAACTCAGTTTAGATCTACAGTGGTGTATTCATTTCCACATCTGCTCACCCAGAGTTCTTAAACCTGGGTTACTCCAAGGGATGGAGGGGGGGGAGGGTGCAGGTAGGGGTGGGGGTTCTGCCTCACTAAAACATTCTATTCAGTGGAAAGATCACCGCCAAGGGCCATCTTGAGTTCTCTTCCCCCTGGCTGTGAGACCCTGCTGGGAGGATTTCAGGATCCACATAGAGAAAGCCACAGGATTCGGATAGTGTCCTCCCCAGGGGGTACTTACGTCATCTCCGTTCTTGCCAGGAGGGCCAGGGGGACCTCGGGGACCCATTGGACCCTAGAGGGGACAGGAGAGGCAGTTAGAACTCCAGGATGAGAGACAACAAGGAGGAAGACTGGAATGAGGAGGTGACAAGCCACCCCTCACTCAGTGTGGGTGACTCTCCACAGGAGAATTTGTAGAGAGAGAGAGAGGTGTGTTGGCATGGAGGACTAACTTACTGAAGCGCCAGGCTCGCCGGGTTCACCAGGGGGGCCTTGGAAACCTTGAGGACCCTGAAGAACACAAGAGAAGGGTAGGCTCAGAAAGACAGGTTCCTTCCAGGCTGTCTCCCTCTTACAAGAGATGTCTCCCAGCCTTCTCCCTCTTCCCCATCTTTCCCCCCATCAGCCCTTGCCCCAAATGATACATGAAGACCCTTCGATACGTACAGGGGCACCAGGGGGGCCAGGGAGACCACGAGGACCAGAAGGACCCTACAGAAGGAAAAAGAGGGGCTTGTGATATCTGTGAGGAAAAGCAGTGCGTCAGAGATCTGTTTCTACTTCTTCCTGTGGGGATCGCAGTTGTCTGTCCCGTGTCTTCTCTAGATCTGAAGTCCCAAAGGTGGCCTTTATGGCCCGAGCTCTCTGTCCGACCCCATCATTGGCCTTTTCTCTTCCAGCTTCCGAGCCTCTATGCCCCACTGCTCCCCCTGGTGGCTCACCATGGGGCCAGGCACGGAAACGCCAGCTGATTTCTCATCATAGCCATAGGACATCTGGGAAGCAAAGTTCTAGAAAAACAAGAGAGAGTGTGTGAGAAATTGGACTCGGGGTGGTAAATTGAAAGCCAGGTGGCATTGGCGGTAATGGGACAAACCGACATAGGCTTCTGGAAGTAATTAACTAAAAGAGACAGCAATACAGCCTGTAAGATATTCCTGTACCAGACCCCTTGACTGAATGTAATCTAACCAGACAAATCCAAACTGCAGAAGAACCTATAAAATAACGCCCTCTGCCCAACAACCAGACTCATTAAAACCTTGCTGAGTCAAGGATAACAAAGACTCTCAGAAGCAGTCTACATTCGTGGGAACCAAAGAAATAAGATGATGGAATGCAATTGGTGGTCTTGGATAGAAAGAAGGGCTATAAAGGACATTTTGGAAGGCATTGGGGAAATCTAAAAGTGGGATTGCATATCACACAATAGTGCTAGATGAACATTAAATTTGGTGCTATGGTCTCGTAGGAAACGTACTTGCTCTTAGGAAATGTGCTTAAGAGCATAAAGTATGGGCATGTTCGTGGCAACTTCTGTCTCAAATGGTCCAAGACACACAGCGACAGAGAGAACTGGGTGCCCAGAAACTGGCAAAGCAGTTGTGTTGAAGAGTGAATAGAAGTTCTGTGTTATCATTGCAACTTTTCTGTAAGTTTACGGTTATTTTAAAAAAATCTTAAGTTATGTCTGACAAAACTGAAGCAAAGAAAAACAAACAAACAAACAAACAAAATTGGGAAGTCACACCGGTCTGGGGGCTACAAGATCTACTTACTCCTCCAAGGCCAGGGGGGCCGGGGGGGCCAGGGTTACCAGGAGGCCCAGGAGGCCCAGGTTCTCCAGGGATGCCATCTCGTCCAGGGGGGCCCATGGGTCCCTGCACCAAGAGACGGAGGGGGCTGCCGTGAGCACAAATCAGAGCCACGCCCCCTCCAGTTTCCCAGCTCACTTAGAATACGATGCTTACCCTTGGGCCTTGGGGGCCAGGGTCTCCCTTGGGTCCCTGTGGGGGTTGAGGATGAAGAAATGTGAGGCCGGTTAGAGAGCCAAAGAAAATTGGAGTTTATTGGAGGACAGTGGGGGTCGTGGACGGGTGGGCGGAAAGTAGGAAGCAGACTATTACCTCAACTCCTACGGTTTCTGAGTTTGGTGATGCTGGAGAGAAAAATGTGCAGTTAGAAGTAAATTTGCCAAGGTACCTGGGGTGTTATAGGCTTTCAAGACACAGGCAAAGGAGGGACTCCGACCTCCCTTAACCCTAGGACCAGAACCGTACCATAGTCTTCTGGGCAGAAAGAACAGCACTCGCCCTCCCGTTTTTGGGGGTTGGGACAGTCCATGTCTTCGTTGCAAAGCACGTCATCACACACTGCTGTGCCATTGTGGCAGATACAGATCAAGCACACATCGGGTTTCCACGTCTCACCATTAGGGACCCTTAGGCCATTGTGTATGCAGCTGATTTCAGGGACTGCGCAAATGAGAGTCGCAAGTGAGAGGCTCTGAGACGGCTCAGGGATCCCAGCCTTACTCCCCCCCTCCCCCTGCCCACCCCCCTGTCTAAGAGGCGCACGGAGATTTTCCACATCCTGCATCTCTCCCCCCATCCCTTATTTTCATTTCTCAAATCCTTAAATGCAGATCTGCTCCGTATCGGCGGCGTTCAGTGTTAGCACCAGGGCTCCTGGCCAGGACTATAACTTCCCAGTTCTCGGGAACTGAAACAAAGCTCTAGACTGGGGTTTCTTCCAAACAACTTCAGCCTACGCGCGCGCGCGGGAACCAAATGAAATAAAAAGTCTCCTGAAGGGAAAGTAGGAGGGCTCCTACACAGTAGGTGGGGGCTTGTGGGACGTGGGACAGGAGGCGGGGGTGGGAGGAGAGAAGGGGAATTCCAGCCCTGGTCCCACCTCCTTTCCCTGGCAGGTGGGACGGAATGGGCGGGGCTAAAATGAGGAGGGGCTGATTTCAGTGGAGCCCTGTTCAGAGTAGTAAAACGTATCCCTCAAGGAGATACACCCTAATTCCCAGCTCCCAGGAATCTTAAAAGCTTGCTATCTAGACAAACCGGGTCCTTCAAAGCCAGTAGTGCTTTGAGATCTCTCCTTAGCCAAAGAACTCAAGTCTACAAATAGTAATGATTAGTTAACCACGCCCACCGCTCTAGTACCGGATCAAGGCAACCACTAGGTGGCGGGCACCACTAAGCAATGCACCGGGCGGAACCAATTTTACTCGGCCTGGGTCACTTCTTTCAAAGACCAGAACTACCCCATCTATTCCTGCTTTTATTTTCCTAGTCTGGAGATGAAGGTCCACGCCCGTCAATAACCCAGGTTTTTCCTCTTCAGCCCTCGCGCTGTAAACTGCAGTACCACGACTCGCAGTGCTCAAGCTTGACCAGCAGGAGGCACAGGGACCGCGCCCAGTCAAGTCCTAGCCAAACTTTTTCATCCAGCAACCCGCCCTCTTCGTGCGTTCCCTCCCCCCCACCCCAGCCCAGCACCCCGGAGGCCCCAGCAACACTGTCTAGCCTGCAGAGAGGGCAAACAATCTTTCCTTATGAATCATCCCGCAGCCTTTCTGATAGCTTTTACATCTTGAGCTCCGAATCTCTATTCCAGAGGCCTTATTTCATCTTCGACGTATTCTGCCCCAACCCGTGTCCAGACTCCCAATTTTCCTGTTGTGCTACAGATGGGTGCTTGAAATTTCCTCCTGTGCCATATCATCCAGGACTCCACTTCTGAGAACTGCTCGCCCTCATCTGCTGACCAGGGTGACCTCTCTCTTCCCGGTTCCTCTCCATCACCTTCCCATCCCTGACTCTGGAGCACCCCTGCACCTCCGTTTAAGTCTTAACTGCTAGGACCCCCACGCAAAACGCGATTCTAAGAAGCCGTAAATTCCCCAGAGTTTGGAACTTACTGTCTTCTTGGCCATGCGTCAGGAGGGCAGTGGCCCCTAAGAGGAGCAGGAGCCGGAGGTCCACAAAGCTGAACATGTCTAGATCCTAGACATGTAGACTCTTTGCGGCTGGGGTGGGGGGTTAGCTTCGGCTCATGCGTGGCCTCACTCCGTGTGCCTCCTGCTCCGTCCGGAGGAGAAACTCCCGTCTGCTCCGACGACTGGCCTGGGCCCCTTTTATACCATCTTGATGGAGAGCTGGGAGGAACCCTGCCTCTCGGAGAGGGGGAGCCAGCAGCCCGGCCCCCAGCCAATCAGAACTGCCTGGCCCGGCCCCCAATTTGGAACGAAGATGGGGGAGGAGGGAAAGGAAGGGAAAGGAGTCCACCCAGCTGCCCCCCCCCAACTCTGCCGCCCTTGCCCCCCAGATCTACGCGGGCCAGAGTTGCTGTCACTGGAGTGTGGCTGGGCCCTCAGTACAATGATGGTGGGTAGGAGATGCCCCTTGCACTTTCTTTCTGGGACCTCAAATCAGAAGGATGTAGAACTAGGGATCTAAATTGGGGAACATTACAAAGGGGTCAGTGTCAGGAATAATTGGGAAAAGGTCTTCCTGGCCATGCCTCGTAATCTTTCTGGCATCCTTGGGAAGAACCAAGGAATAAGTTAGACAGGCATCTCTCCAAATCCGAAGATCCAAGCAGCTAAGCAGATGTACCTGTTGGAGGAAGGGGATCACCTCACGGTGCAGGCCCAGGTGTGGAGGGTAGGAATATTTGTGAACAAGTTAGACATCTCTTCACAGATACTGAGAGTCAGATATAAGGTTCTTTGAAAGAAGAGGGGGTGGCTATCTGTTCTGCCATGCCTGGGGCTCCAAGACAGACCCACCTTTCTCCAGCCCCAGGTAAAACTGAGGGAGACAGCTCTGAGGCTGAGGCTTGGGGAGAAGTTAACATCATAGTTCTTCCAGAAGAAAGCTTATGCATTAAGTGACAGGCAGCAGTGTGGGCAGGGGGCTTTCTGGGTCTGAGGCTTGTTGTATAAATTCTTCCCCCGACCTCCTCCATCCCAGGGCTGGGATGTGAGTTTGTTGCAGGAGGCCTGTGACCAGGGATGTCTTAGAAAAAGGTCTTGTGTCAGCTGTGGCTACAACCAGGGATTGGTTAGAGGCCCTCTTATGTAGCAATATCAATCCAGAATGAACTGGTAGAAGGTGCTTGGCCATAGAGGGGGTTTCTCAGAACTACAGAGAGCCCTCTTATCTAACTGTACTTGGATGTGGTCTGGGGATACCTAGGTGAACTCGGTGTGTGGCAGAGACTTGTGTTTGGTAGCCGAGGGACTTTATTTGGCAGTTACCCCCCATGTGCTCTCTTCTTTGCTGAAAATTTTGGCCATTACTTTCCAGCTCCGCAATCAGGAAAGGGTCATCTGTAGTCCCCCAAGAAGGGCATCTTATATTTAAAGATGTCTCTAAAAGACAGTGTCCTTTCTTCCCCGTGCTCCCCCCACCCTGCAAAGGTGCTCTGCCTGACCCCCATTAGGAACTTCATCTTATCAAACTGTGTGGGTGTCGAGGGAAGGCATTAGGGTCTCCATGCAGGGCCCATAGACAAACTGTATCACTTCCCCCACCGGCTTCTTTAGAGCTGTAAACGTGGAAGCAGGGAGTCCCGCCTCCTCCAAACCATCCAAGATTCCATTACTCCCCCCCCTTCACGCCCTCCCTAAGCTAGTTTTGTGCAACGAAGGCAAAGGAAAAAAAAAAAAAACCAAGGGAACAGAAGGGGAGGGAGCCACGTCGCTGGCCGTGGGCAGCTCGGCCGAGCAGTGCGGGTGGGGCGGTGGAGGGAGACTGCGGGGGCTATAATTAAAGGGAAAATATAGAGTTTCCAGAGAAGCAGAGCTGGAGACAGCAATGGAAGGACAGGACTTCATCAATTATCCCAACCATGTGGCAGTAACTTGTGGCCCAGGATCTGCCCCCGCCTAGTGCCAGTGCCTGCAGGGCAAGGCTGGGGCTGAGATGCTGAGATGGTAGTTCCGGAACTCACCAAAGTCCTGTCTTCCACTGCGGTCAGTTCCAAAGGATGCCCCAGTCTCCAACAGTGGACAAGGATGGTGTACCTCAGAGGGAACAGATGTTTGAAGTTGTCTAGGGTAGGATGCCACGAAGCACAATATACTCGGTGTGATCTGCCCACCCTTTGTTGGGTTTTGTATCAGAAAAGCACTTATTCAAAGTTCCTTTGCCCTTCTTCTGATCTAGCATCCCCAAGGCTCACCTGGAAGAAGAAACAGGAGCCTAACAGGTGTGGACTGGTGACTGCCACATCAAGGGCCTGGGGTTCTGATAGAGACTTGGAGACCAGTAGAATTGGGGGGCCAGGCTTGGTGCGTATGTGCTTTGTGACAGCCATCACCCCACGTCTGAGTCCAGGCATTTGCCCCATGGGTTGTAGGCAATGGGTTCCAAGCTTCCTTTACACGTGGCATGGAGTTGAAGCTCAGGACCTCCTCCGCCACTGCTCAACTTGAAACGATTGGCGGGTGCCCAGCTCAGAGATGTGTCTTTAATTTCTGCAGCATGACAGCTAGAGGAAGAATGTGCTTGGGGTCTCCTCCCAGCCTGGCGGGGCCTCCCTGGCCGGGCTGAGGGCTGGAGACTGGGGGGAGGGGGAGTTGAAGCCGGGAAGGGAGGAGACGCCACGCCACCTCATCTTTAGGAAACTCTGAAGCTCTGGCTTCTTTAGGAATGTAGGGCTTTGTCCGGGTGCTTGGAGCGTAGGGAGAGCAAAAGCCAGAATCTCCACCCTCCCACCCCCAAGAATGGTAAAGTCATCAGCAGTTGGGGGAAAAAAATTCCTCAAGAAGAAAAACAGAAGGAGGAAAGTGCTGAGCTCTGAGTTCTGTCTCTCTCCCAATTTTCCCAAATGTTCCCCCCCCCCATGAGGGAGGGAGAGGAATGGTCTGGACTCTGTGGTGTGGAACAGGGGCAGAGGCAGCCTAGGTATAAATGTACCAGGTGGGGCACACCCCCCAGTCTCCTCTGCACTGGCTTCCCAGTGGTTCCAGTCCCTTCTCCAGGCGCTCTTGTTTTCCTCACTCAAATCCTCCAGAAAGTTCTTTAGTCCCCAGCCTTGGATGCAGACCAGTGATGGAGAGCTGGCCTCTTGGGAGAAGGGCAGAGAGAGAGAGAGAGAGAGAGAGCAGATGTATGTGGGGTGGGCATTTGGGTCTGGAGTAAAGGCCATGGGTATGAAGCATACCCCATCCGGTCTGCCATCACAAAGCCCTACAGTCTTCAGATAGAGGTACCCAGAGCAAAGTCTGTGGGCGAAGTCTAGGTGTGTGGGTGCCTTCCCTCTTCCTTTTCTTCTGCATGGCCCGATCTGGGTTCTTCCAACTCATCTCCAAACCTACTCTTTTCTTTCTGAGCATTTCCTTTCTCTCTTCATCCCTCCGTTCCTGGCCGGTTTAAGGGGAAAGCCAACCGGTTCAGGTCTGCTTATGTTGGGTTTGATGCCTCTTAGTTCTCCAGTCAGAAGTGTGTAAGAAATCCTTGGCCAGGTAGTGGTGGTTCACGCCTTTAATCCTAAGCACTCAAGAGACGGAGGCAGGCAGATCTCTAAGTTCGAGGCTAGCCTGGTCTACAGAGTGAGTGTGTAGCCAGGGCTACACAGAGAAACTCCATCTCAGGAAAAAGAAAAAAGAGAAAAAGAAGAGAAAGGGAAATCCTTGAAATCCTTGGCTTCTACATTCTAGATTTCAGAGAAGAAGTAATAGGAGGGGACCCTAGGAACATGAAGTTGTGTGCGGATGGAGTTGTCCCCAGAAAAAGCATGGGGGGGGGGCGGGGAAGCTGAGGGCTAGAGCCCCAGCCTCGAGCACTGTCGGGGTGAAGGATTTTGGTAGACCAAAGGACCACACGCAGGAGATGGGCCAAAAATGGTTGAGAGAGAAGGGAAGAAGAGAGGGATGAAGAGAGTGTTAGGAAATAGGAAGAGGTGGATGCTTCAAAGAGAACCATGTGGCCCAGTAAAACATGGTGGGCAAGGAAAGCCTTCAGCCATGAAGTGAGTGGGGATACAGGTATGTCAAAAGAACGGAGGAGAGGTTCCAAAGAAAGCCCCTGCTCATCTTTACTCCTCTTTAGGAGCTGGAGACCCCCCCCCCCCCCCCGCTTCTTGCCTTCTGAGGTCTCTGGGGGCATCTGAAGGCAGAGGAGGGTCTCTTCACAACCTGGAGCATCAAGTGCCTGTCTCTTCGTTTGCTCCCTGAGGGACTCCTTCCACTCTAAATTCATCTTTCTTCTCCCCCTTCTCTTCTCCTCCCCTGACCTTCCACTCCTGTCCCTCAAACTCTCCTTTTCATGCATTTTTCTCGGTGTCCTCTCTTCCCCTCTGCCCGTGGCCCCACCCCTCCACCCTTGCAGTTGTTTTTTTTTGTTTGTTTTTTTTTTCTCCTTTGTCTTCTCTTCTAACATCCCTGCTTGCCATCTCTAGTTCTCCAGTATCCCTTTCTTGCCAGGATGAGGACGCCCAGTGAGTTGCCTTCGGGAGGGGAAGCGGTCAAAGGGTCTTGTATCAGCACCAGATTCCAGTTCGAGCTACAAGGGTATAAATGCAGAAAATCCAATGAAACTCCATTTTCAAGTTTTAGAGTGTGTCTCTGTAGAGCTGGGTAAAGAGACAGTGCTGGAGTCAGGGGCTCCTATATTGTCCCCACTCTCCAGGTAAGCCTCAGCCACAGATGCCTTCCATCTGACCCTTCTGTACCAACTTTTAATGATCCCTCCTTAGGGGTCTGGAGTTTTTTAGGTGAGGGGGCCATTTTAGGGGTCAGAGAAGAACTTGGTCTATTCTCTTGTGTCATCTCTGGGCAGAGGGCCTGGCTGGACAGAATATGACTTACAGCAGAAAGAATCCAGTGTAGGAGGATGTGATGGTCCCATGTTCTTCCCCACAGCCCCGTTTGCCCCCTACACCCACCAGACTTCCTCTACTGAAGATTCAGGGTTCACTTTCTGATGGAGTCACCCCACAGTGCTTAAACATCAAGGGTTCATCATCTTGGAATTCAGTGAACTGCAGAGACCCTGTGACTGCTGCCCTCACGCATCTGGTAATGAGACAGACATAAATCTCATAACCAAAGGCTGCAATAGGTTGTGAATGAGGGTCTGCCCTAATGGTGGGACCCTGGGCAGGTGATGGCTGAGTGGAGATGGCTTAGGTAAGGAGCAGATTCAAGTGGGGGAGTTGAGGTCATAGGTGTGGCGATATACGAAAGGTTCTGGAGCAGGCAGGTTCCAGCTGCTCAGGGGTTCTCAGGAAGGCTAGTTGCGGTGGTATTTTCCGCCTTTAATCTCAGCACTTGGGAGGCAGAGGCAGAGGCAGAGGCAGAGGCAGAGGCAGAGGCAGAGGCAGAGGCAGAGGCAGAGGCAGAGGCAGAGGCAGAGGCAGAGGCGGGTGGATCTCTGAGTTTGAGACCAGCCTGCTTGCTCTGCAGAGTGAGTTCTGGGACAGCCAGGAGTATACATTGAAAACCTTTGGGGGTGGGGGTGGGGGGGGGGAAGGTAGGCTAGTAGGCTAGCACTGAGCATGGCTCATAGATCAGGCAGGCGAGCGCATGCATTCAGTCCCCTGAGGAGGGTCTTGAAGCTGGAGGGATCACAGTTAAGTCTGTATCTGTGAAAGGTCACCGTGGTCCATGGATGGAGTGGGTTTCAAGGGGGCACAGAAGAGTAATGGCTGAGAGGTGCCAGCGTGGCCCGTGTGAGGAGGCATGTGCCAAGTTGGCGAGAGCAGCAAACGAGCCAGGGGAAGATGGCTTCCTGAGCCTTGTGGAGGAGAACAGATGGGCGAGCTGGGAGGGCGGGCATTAGGTTCTGAGGAAGCGAGCAGATGTGGGGTCGAGCAAGCGATGAAGGCTGGGGATGGCTGGGTCCTGGGCCTGAGGCTGGGCAAGGAGATCCTGCGTTGAGTGTCTGTGGCAGTCACTCTGGTTGATTCTATTCAATGACAGTTCTGCAGGCCTCTGGGGCTCAGGCCTGTGCTGGGAGAGCTTTGGGATCAACGGCTTGTACCCTTAGGGAAGGGGAGGCAGGGAAGTCCGGGAGATGCAAACCAAATTGCATCCTGCCAAGGCCCCACTGGCTGTGGATTATCAATTGCTTCATGCCTGGAACTTTATCTCCCTGATCTGTAAAATGGGGTAAGCAATAATGCCACCTTACTGCACAGTAAAGGTAAGCCCCCAGAGAGACTCAGGGATTAAGGATAAGACACCGGGGGGGGGGTGGGGGGTGGGGTGGGGGAGGGTGGGGGGTGGGGGTGAGGGTAGGGGTGGGGGTGGGATGGAGGGGGGCAGGCTTCATGGAGGAGGGGCTTTAGAGCTAGCCTGGGAGTGCCGCCAATGGCAGGGCTCAATTTGGAGAGAGAGGTACAGCCAATTCAGAAAGGGAGGGGTGCGGTATGAATGATGACAAGCAGACAACGGGCTGGAGGAGGAACCAAGACAAGGCTAGACGCGACAGCTGGAGTCGACGACCAGAGAGACCTGGAACTCTGGATACTTCGTCCTAGCATCTCAGGGAGCTGGCGACCGCTTCTGAGCAGGGCCTGGCTGTGACTTTTGACAGAGACTTGTCCAAAGCACTTTGACCCCCGTGGCATCAAAAAGACTCAAATGCAAAGCTGGCGCCCTTGAACCGGGGAGGGGAGGTCTGGGAGAATGAGTGGGAATGTGGGTCTGGGACCAACAGGAAGACAAGGAAGAAGAGTAGACTGAAGTAACGGAGCTGCCACTCCCCCACCCCTCCCCCGCAAAGTTACTGTCCAGCCTCTGTTAAGCTCCAGGGTTGTTTTTAGGGTCTGGAGGTTTCTGTATCAAAATAAGAGACATGCTGTTGGAAGAAACTATGTGTTCATGCCCCCCCTCCCCCCAACCCCCTGAGTGGCACAGAGGGTCCAGAGTAGGCAAGTGACTCTCTGTGGCCACACAGCTGGGACCCAGGGCTCTCTCTGTGAGATACAGCCTTTGTGTCTTTTCAGACCTTCCAGCGTTCACTCTGTCCATCTACAGAAGCAGCAGGGGTGGGAGAGGCGGGCGTGGGAGACAAGACCACCGTATCATTCCAGCCCGAGTCTGGGAGCCCCGGATAGTCCCAGACAACAGCTCCAAGCCCTCAGCAGGGCTGTGTGGCCAGAGGGGGAAGGGAGCGTGGTGGGCAGGGAGGAACTGCCACCTGGAAGGCCTTGATGGGAACCAGCTGGCAGGGGTGGGGCCTTGGGAGTGTGGGTTGCAGGGAGGGCGGGGCAAGACGGGCAGGAGGCCACAGTGGGCGGGCAACTGACGGCTCTGGGCTGGGAGTGGCTGCTGGAGGCCCCCACTTTCCCGAAGGCTGGAGTCCAGATGCCTCCACAGCCGGCCAGGCTCTTCCAACCCGCTGACCTCATTCCCAGCTCCCTCCCGTGCAGCACCCCTCAATTGCCTGCCACGTAGACTAGAGCCTCAGCAGCACTCTCCGTAGGGGTGGACCCAAGCACCCTTGGCCCAGAAACCTGCTCAGACAGACAGAGCTAGGGAAGGTAGTTGTGATCACTCGGTGCCTCAGTTTCCCCTCCCAAAATATGAGTCCCAGGGAAAGGAGAGGAGCAAGGTGTGAAGCAGGTTAGGGCTGCCAAACAAGAGTCAAGGTGTGGGGGGCCCTAGAGGTCACCCCAGTCATCCCTCAGTTTCTTAAGTCTGGAGAGTATGACTCTCAGGAGGAGGCAGAGGAGAGCGAGCGAGTGAGCAGGGGAGGGGCGTCCTTCCTTTGTCTAACTGTTCAAATGAAAGGATGTTCCCAGAAGGTTTGAAATCCTTTGTGAGATCTAGGCCCCTCCTGCTGCTTTAGGTTGCAATCTGCCAATTTGCAGCAGAGTCGTAGTGAGATGCATGTAGTGTCCACTCCCTAGGCATCTTAGAGACCTCACCCTGAGTCCCTGGACAGAGCTCTCATCTCTGTTTCTCCCTTGCCTCCCTGCCCCAGAGTGGGTGTCCAGTTGACCCTGACTGACCAGGAAACCGTCCCCATCCGCGCTGGCCCACGGGGTTCCAGGCTTGTGAGTCATCAGGAAAGTCTGTTCTGCCTGCAGCTCCCAGTCCCTAAGCCGGTGATTCTCTTTGCCCTTTTGTTTGACAGGAGTCCTGAGATGATGCCTTGCTTAAAGCTAATCACAAATGAGCTAGAGGGCTTGGCCTCTCCGGGAGAAGAGTCCTTGCCTAATGGCGGCCTTGGCCTTCGGGACTCCTGCATCTCAGGTATGGAGGAGCAGGTATGGAGGGGCAGGAACTTGGGTGGACTCAGGCCACCTTAAGGCTGTCCTTTATCTAATTTTGCCCAAGCTTCTTTCAGAAGAGCACTCTGCATTCGAGGCTGAGACTGGCAGGAGGGCAGCTGAGGATGACTGTCTGTCCTGGCTGGGGTGGGGGAGCCGTGAGCCTGGACCCTTCTAACAGAAGCCCTGAGTCCTGTGAGGTCACCACCCATCTCTCCACCGGGTGGTCTCCCCAGCAGTGAGTCCTGCCCTCTTCATGCATCCTGGAAGGCATCTAGTTGGTGCAGCTTTAGGGGAGTTCAGGGTCTTCACCCCTTTCCTCCCCTCTCCTTCCCAATCACAGCCTCGGATGCGTTGACTCTCTCTCTAGCTGTCAGCCTAGTGCTAGTCTGATCTGATAACTCTAGAGGGGTTCATTTCTCTGTGCCCCAGTTTCCTTAGCTGAGGAATAGGAATACAGAAGCTGAACAGAAAAGCTCCTCCCCTCAAGTCGGACTGTGATTGGAGGATCAGACAACAGGCAGGCATAGTGGCACGTGCCTTTAATCCAAGCACTTGAGAAGCAGAGGTAGATGGACCTCTGTGAGTTCGAGGCCAGCCTGGTGCACATAGTGAGTTCCACAGCCGGCTGGCTCTATGGTGAGGCCCCATTTCAAACCACAAAATAAGCAAACAGACAAAAAACAAAAGGGAATCAGACATACATTGAGTCTCTCTCTTTCTCTCTCGCTCCCTCCCTCTTTCCCCGCCTTCCTCCACTCTGCCCCGCCCCCATCCACAGTCCTTATCAGGCAGGTTTTTACAATTTCTGTTTCTACCTCCGGACAGTACTTCTTCCTTTCCAGCTTTTCAATCACCTTCTCCCCTCTTTATCATCCACCTCCTCCTTTGAACTCCAGTGTCAGCTCTGGCCAGGACCACTCCCAGGCTTTAAGAGCCTTCAGGCTCCTCTGAGGTTTGTGAGAACTACACACACACACAGAGGGTGCTTTTTCCTACGCACTGGGGGCCTTCAAATCACCAGCCTTTACCTTTCTTCCCTGCATACTCTTAGCAATAAAACCTGTCCCCTCTGCATCCCGGGGACTTCATCTTAAGTGTGACCATTGGAGCAGTTTGCAGTTGGCTGCTGCCTGAAGCTGCACCCTTCTAGGAACTTCTGTGTCTGGGAGCCAGTCAGCTCTCAGAAGGGAGGTTCCAGGGGATGAGCTATCTGCTGGCTCAGAAAGGCGTGGGAATTGGGCGGCCAGCACGACTAAAAACAAACATCTGTACCAGGCCGCGCTGCAAGTGCTTCACACGTTTATATTCCTTCCCTTTGTACTCACACAAAATCCCTAGAGAGGGCGTGCTTACTGTCTGCAATTTCAGAGAAAAGAAATGCACAGAGAGGCTAAGCCAGCCCCATTGTCACAAAGCCAAGAGTCAGAATTCAAACTCCGACAGTGTGGCTCCCGAACCCTCATGCCTAACTGCTCCTCTTGGCAGGGTCTCGCAGACCCAGGATAGGCAGTGAAGGACACCACTGTACCTGGTTGGAAGAGGCTGCTATGCCTGCAGACAGGCTCACTCCATGTGTGCTCACCCAGGGAGAGTGCAACCTAAGGGTGGTTAGAAAGTTAGAAAGGACAGACCATAGCTGCAGCGGCTAGAGCACACCAGTCTGCCTCCCTCTCATCAGGAGGAAGGTTGTAAAAACCGACACATTCTCATGGCGTCTCGGTGAATCCTCGTGGCCCTCATAGACCTTAATTTAGCCTTAATACCTCTGTTTGACACAGAGAGGCTAAGGGAGGCCTAGAGGGACCTTTACCCACTGCCCCTTTCCTAGAGCCAAGGGCTGAGTGAAGTGGGGACACGGTCATGGTCATTATGGCCACGGCCTCACGTGTTCCTTGCTCGCACATCCACACAGTTCCTGCATCGGATCGTGTGCATCTGAGGAGACTGACAGCTCGCAGCTGGGGCGCAAGCAACCTTTTCTTCCTTCTCACTGGAGGCTCCCCAGGAAGGTCTTAGGCCTGCCTTAGACATGACGGCAAGCCCCTTGCAGGGGTCAACCCAGACAGGTAGCGACACTTTTTCCTCTTTGCTATCAGTCCAGACACTCTGGCTGTGTACCCCATTTGGGCACCCAAGTAAGGGCTCTTGAGTGCTTTCTGTGTCCAGGCATCATTGTTAGGTCGGCGAAGGGTCATAGCAGTGCTATGGTGTGGGTTCTATTCGTATTTTTATAGTAGAGACTGTCTCAGAGGAAGAATGCGTTCAAGGTCACACAACTAGGAAACTGTGCAGCTGAGACCAGAGCATAACACTATTATATAAGTGTCATTATATACATATATGTGTGTGTGTGTATACACACACACCACACACACACACACACACACACACATATGTATATGTTTTTTGAGACAGGGTTTCTCTGTATAGCCCTGGCTATCCTGGAATTCACTCTGTAGACTAGGCTAGCCTCGAACTTAGAACTCCTCCTGCCTCTGCCTCCCAAGTGCTGGGATTAAAGGTGTGCGCCACCACTGCCCGGCACAAATATATATTATAATTAAATAATATAATATAAATAGAATCTATAATATATATATAGTGTACTATTATATCTCACACTCTGATGCTGGTGGGATACTTATGTTGCAGAGTCCTCAATTGCCGACTGCTTTTTTGTGTCCTGAGTTAGGCACACACAGGTGAGGGAGACAAAGGGCGCTCTTCTCTTTCTCTGTCTTCTCCTGCCTAGCAGGCTTCATAGCGGATGCACTAGGCTTGCTCTTACCCTCCTCGCCCAGCAAGTCTCCCTCGTAGGAGCGCTAGGATGGACACGTGCGTCTCTTCTTCCAAACATTTGACACCCAGTGAGGGGCCACGCTGGAGTGGGGCCTGGGTGGGAAGTATGGTGACCAGGTGATGCAACATGGTGAGTTTCTAGAGATGAGGGCTGGGGTGGGGGAGCAGGGGGGCATCTGTGCTTCTGGCTCCGTGAGGCTCGTATGCTGTCATCTGTTCTGTATCCTCCTGGGATGATGTCCACGGAAGCCAGACGAAGGTATCTGCTTCTCCGGAGCCTGGAAGTGCAGGTGGCTGTGAGCTGCCTTGTGTGGGGGTCTGGAAACAAAGCTCATGTCTTCTGCGAGAACAGCAACTCTTCGTAACTGCTCCTGATAGCGTCTCTGCAGCTCATCTTAATTGTCCATTTGACGGATCTGGAGATTCCAGAGATGCTTATTTCTGGGCATGTCTGTGAGGGTATTTCCAGAGAGAATTATCCCAGAGATGAGGAGACTTCTCTTGAAAGTAGATGTTGCCATCCCGGGAACATGGCTGAAAGAAAAGGAGTCGATCAGGAGGAAGTCCAATACTCAGGTCAGGCATTCCCCCTCTGCCGCCTGGCTGCTCTGTCCCCTCACACCCGCCTCCTGCCATTACAGAGATTCCTGTCACTCCAGACCTGCCGTGATGGAGCAGTTGATCATGGAAGGACACCATGAGCCCAAACAAATCTTCCTTCCTTCAAACCGTCTCAGGTATTAGTAGTCTGGTGGACACATTTCCATCTTAACCTGTCTCTTCAAATTCGCCCTTCTGTTTGTGTCCATCTGTCTTGTGTCCCTCCTGCCTTCCTGGGTACCCTCATCACTTACCAGTTTCTCTGTGCCCTGGGGGAATAGCAGAAATTGGGAGTTCAGCCACCCACCATCAGAATGGACACCCATGCCTGAGTGTGGCCCATTCTTTGTGAGGTAGGGCAGAGGGCGTAGGTCAGGCCCAGGAAAGAGCAGGGGCCCTGTCTGTGAGTTCTGCTGTCTGATGATTAATGTGTATATATCATACTTTGTTCTTATTTGTTCCCCTCCTGCACGGCCCCTCCCTCCTCTGACCGATCCCCTTCCTTCTGGGGGCAAGCTCCCTCCTCTCTCCCATGAGCCACCTCCCCAGAGACCCTGTTCAGTCATGCCCCCTCCGCCATTTTTCCACATAGGGTTCTACTTCCCCGGGACAGATGGGGATACAGATAGTCAGTACAGGGTACTGATATCCCAACAGTGTCCCAACATCCTGGTCCAACCAGAGACCAAGATTTGCCTCCTTCTGGAAGCTTCTTAGGGTGCTTGAAGTCCACCGTCTCCTCGGCTCTGGATACTTAGAGCTGATCTATCCAATACTTTCCTAACGTTAATTTTCAAAATAACCTTTGGGGGGGTGGTATTTTAGATTTATAGATAATTTGCAAGGGGAGGACAGAATATTCTTATATACCCCTCACAGTTGAGGTTAGCGTACACCTTCAGTATGGCTTTTGCACAAACATGAGCCAGCCCTGGGAGGTTCCTGTGAGCTAACCTCCAGGCCTTGCTCCAGGATCCACCTCAGATCTTCTCTCAGACTCAGACTCTATGGGCTCCTCTAGCTCACAACTGTGCCTTAGTCTTGGATTTTAATTTGTGACTTTGACAGTTTTGAGGAGAATAGGTCATGTGTTCTTTAGAATGTCCCATGGTAACTTTGCCACAGCTGAACTTTCCTCAATCAAGATTTTTTAGACAGACAGATAAAAACAGCATTGCCTTGGGTATAGACATAATGGGAAAGGGCGTGACGCCATCAGGTCCTCTGAAGACAACCCCCATGGATGCCTAGAACTCTAGAAACCCATATGGGGCCATGTAACCCAGTTTGAAAATCACCAATTTGGGACAAACTCTTCTCAGATGCTGGCTTTGTACTGTGAAAGGGCATCAGGACGAAGGCTCAGACACTCCTGTCATGGGGCCTTTCGAGGAGGGAAACCCAGGTGCTGGAAAGAGCTGTGGAATCTCCTCAGGCTCTGTGTTCTAGCCAGGTCCTCCTCTAGTGCTAAGACACCCAAGTCAACTAGATCTCCATCCTTCCATGAGTGTCACTCTCAGCCAAAGGAGGTCACATTACCTAGAACGTCATAACCTCATACTCCATCTTCAGAAGCACATCCCTGGATTGACAGTTGTGAAGCAGCAATAAACCCGACCCATTGTCTCAAGGTTCTCTCTCTCTCTCTCTCTCTCTCTCTCTCTCTCTCTCTCTCTCTGTGTGTGTGTGTGTGTGTGTGTGCAATGTACCTTAGTGTATATATAAGTTATATAAATGTATAGGGGAGTGGGAGGTGTCACCTGCCCATATATATGTATGTGAAGACCAGGGGTCAATGTTAGGTGTCTTTCTCAATTGCTTCTTTGGGGTCAGGGCCTCTCACTGAACCTGGAACTCACTGACCGGGGAGACTGGCTATCTAATAATAAACACCCAGAAGCACTGAGACATAGCCACCATGCCCAGCTTTTCCCATGGATGCTGGGAATCCCAGCTCAGTTCTTTGTGCTTCACTCTACCTACTGAGCCACGCCCCCATCAATCATCTGCTCTTTGTTTTTTTGGAGGTAGTCTCTCTCTCTCTCTCTCTCTCTCTCTCTCTCTCTCTCCACCCCCTCTGTATTCCTTGCTGGATTGGAACTCATCATATAGATCAGGCTCCTGCCTCTGCCTCGAGTGTACCTACCATGATCCCTGGATCAATCTGTATGTCAGTTGGTGCCAGGGCAAGAGGTGCCAGGAGCATTGATGTGTGCAGCCTGGAAGGTGTGGAGAAAACACTACAAATATTTAGAAGCTCAGAAGGTTTGTGAGCTCTTTAGTAGTCTGAGGCAAGCCCCAACAGTCCCCTTTAATGAAATGAAGAAATTTATTTCATGTGCTTCCCTCCACAAATGAGAAAGTACATCTAACTAGCCTTCTCTAGCTCTGAGGCAAGTGTGTTCTACACTGGAAAATATATTTACAGGTGACACAAGTGTGACACCACCTACTTGAGTGGTAGCCAGAGCAGGAAGGTTCTCGGCAGACTTTCAGGCAAGGAAGAATGGCCCTGTCACTTGGGCTGTGTACTGCAGGCCTTGCAGTGATATTTGTGTTGTCAAAATTAATTAATTAATTAATTATTTAAAGTCTTAGGTAGGGTTTTACTGCTGTGAGCAGACACCATGACCAAAGCAACTCTTTTTTAAAAAAAAAAAGATTTATTTATGTATTTATTTTATGTATATGGGTACATTGTTGTTATCTTCAGACACACCAGAAGAGGGCATCTGATTCCATTCCAGATGGTTGTGAGCCATCATGTGGTTGCTGGGAATTGAATTCAGGACCTCTCAAAGAGCAGTCAGTGCTCTTAACCACTGAGCCACCTCTCCAGCCCCCAAGGCAACTCTTATAAGGACAACATTTAATTGGGGCTGGCTTACAGGTTCGGAGGTTCAGTCTATTATCATCAAGGCAGGAACATGGCAGCATCCAAGGAGGCATAGTGCAGGAGGAGCTGAGGGTTCTACATCTGAAGGGTTGCTAGCAGAATACTGGCTTCCAGGTGACTAGAATGAGGGTCTTAAAGTCACACCCATAGTGATGCACCTATCCCAACAAGCCCACACTTTTAATAGTGCCACTCCTTGAGCTGAGCATATACAAACCATCACAATTAATTAGCTAATTATAAAAAACATTCGAAGCCCACTATGAATAAAAACATTCGTAGTCCCCAAGTGCTTTGGAGGAAGGTCATTTCCTTTAGGAGATTATACAAAACAGCTTCTTGTTGGCAACAAGGTCCTGGCAGAGTCAAAACACCTGGGGACATCAGGTGGTGGCCCTGTTACCAGAGCTGCCCTCCGTGAACCGGGATCTGACAGACCCTGCACAGCCGATCACTGTTATGGTCCTCGATCTCTCACGGATACCCTGATGGTGTCTGTTGTGTTCCTCCCAGTGAGTGTGCCTCTCAGTCAACACAAACTTCTAGCTGTACGTGGCCAGAAACCAGGGTAACAGGAAAACTCCTTAATTGACGACCCCACTTCATGATGTAAACAGCAAACTTAACGCATATATACTTTTTCTAATATGGAGGTGCAGGGTTGGGGGTGTTCTCAAGTGGCCTACAGGTATTGGATTTCTCCAAGGAAGAAATGAATGACTAACATACCCACTCATAAACCTGAAAGGCTATATTCATGAAGGTGTTACAGCCATTCCATTATGTTTTAAATAACTGTCATATCCTTTGGCGGTGCGCAGGCGCTGATATGGATTCAATTGCTCTGTCTTGGCAGTTTGTCTCAGACAATCTATTTTCACGTAACTTCGAGGGTTTGAGTGATGCCTTTTGTGCAGCGGAATATCCTCTATCTAAATAACGAGACAGTGACTGAGAAGTGGTTCATGAAGGCTTGGGACGGGACAGTTACTCAAGATCTGGGATTGAAAGAGAGTACTAGTAAACTCTGACCAAGAATCCATTTTCCAGCCGGGCATGGTGGTGCACACCTGTGGTCCCAGCACTTGGGAGGCAGAGGTAGGCAGATTTCTGAGTTCGAGGCCAGCCTGGTCTACAGAGAGCTTGGTCTACAGAGTGAGTTCCAGGACAGCTGGGGCTAGCTTCCAGGTGGGAGGAGGTGGCGGGTGTCTTTGCTCCTAGCACTCAGGAAGTAGAGGCAGGAGGATCTCTGTGAGTCTAGGACAGCCAGGCTACACAGAGAAACCCTGTCTCAAAAAGCAAACAAACAAAAGCAAAGCAAAACAAAAAAATCCAGTTCCCCACTAAGCCAATTGCTAAGAACTGGGACAAGCAGGATGATTTCACACAGGCAGCAGTGGCAGAGAAGGGGTGACTAGGATGCTCAACAGCTGAGAGCAGGGCTCGGAAGGGTGAGCCCCGCCATCTGAGTCCCCAGGGTGCTGTTTGTTAGGAAACTTTGTCGAGTAGCTGCAGAGAGCCCCCGAGTTTCTCAGATTCTCACATGGTTTTCAAACACAACATGATGATCTTGGTGAGTCACTGGCATTGGCATGCTCTCTCTCTCTCTCTCTCTCTCTCTCTCTCAGAACAAAAGCAAAATAAACTTTCCAGGACAAAATTAATGGATTTTTTTCACCACCCCCACCCCTAGAGGCAGAAAGAAAAACAAATCCCTGGAGGCTGGACTGAAAAATCTCACCCTTTCAGTCAAACGGATACTAAGTAACTCGCTCCACAAAACTTGAGAGCATCTGTTCTCTCTCTCTTTCTCTCTCTCTCTCTCTCTCTCTCTCACACACACACACACACACACACACACACACACTAGAGCACTAGAGATCCGGAAGTCAGCTTTTGACAGTCCTTTATCAGGTGGATGTAAATGGAATAAGTTAATGTGAATAACTTATTTTGTTCTCGCTATTGTTTGTTTTATTTTATTTAGTTTTATTTATTTATTTATTTATTTTGTCCAAGACAAGGTTTCTCTGTGTAACCCTGGCCATCCTTGAACTCACTCTGTAGACCAGGCTAAACTGGAACTCACAGAGATCCTCCTGCCTCTGCCTCAGCCTCCTGAGTGCTGGGATTAAATCCTCAATGCCTGTTCCAAGGTGGCAATGTCTTTAAATTTGTGAAAAATATCAAATAGGAATTTTTTTATATCAAATACTATCAAACTTGTGATTAGGAAGACTTTATCTCTACCACCTTGCAGGACTTTTATGCAAATGTTTTTTTCCTAAAGATTTATTTATTTATTATATGTAAGTACACTGTAGCTGTCCTCAGATGCTCCAGAAGAGGGTGTCAGATCTCATTACAGATGGTTGTGAGCCACCATGTGGTGCTGGGATTTGAACTCGGGACCTTCAGAAGAGCAGTCAGTGCTCTTAACCTTTGAGCCATCTCTCCAGCCCTATGCAAATGTTTTAATTCTCTCCTCCCTGTAAAACCTTTGTTTGTACAAAGGCTCACTGCTTTAATCTAGGAATGTGATGGCCTGGAGCAGTGGCCTGCACTTTAGTTCTTTTCAGACTAACTAACTGAATAACACAGTGAAGTTGGACCCCAGAACGAGGAAAAGATGCAGTTACTGCCTGAGTTAGTGTAAAAGTCAAATGCACTTTCTATTTCCCAGCATGCCCTCTTGATCAAAAGTAAAGTATGCCTTACCCAGACACTTCACTTGGAATGGTGGTCTCTTTCTCTGTGACCCTGAACTTATTTTTAACAAAGACAGCACTTGGGAGACAGAGGTCTAGCCTGGTCTACATAGTGAGCCCCAGGCCATACAGGGCTGCAAAAAAAAAAAAAAAAAAAAAAAAAAAAAAGACCCTGTTTCAAATAAAAACCAACCAACCAACCAAACAGAAACAAACCAAAACACGCACACTACCGCCCCCCAAACACAAAGACAGATCTCATTATGTAGCCCAGGTTGGCTCACAATCTTGCCTTTGCCTAAATGCTGGGATGACAGGCATGTGTCATCATGCTGAATGAACATATAGCTGCATCTCATCTTCCTTTTAAACATCTCCTGTGGGATCATGCTTAAAGTTGGTTAAACATCAGTGGTGGGCAGAGTCCAGGCACGCTTGGCATATGTGTAGTTCAAATGAGAGGACGGTGTTTCAAAATGTTTGTTCATCACCGTGCTTCGGGGACAAAAGGACTCTTTGTTCGGTGATTATTTTTTAATCATGATAGGAGCTGATAAACCACTTTGGATGTCACAGCCAAGGGAGGACCGGTGACTTTTGCCATCAGGTCACTCCTCCGGGGATGAAGGAGACCACACGTAAAAGCCACTGTGTATCTGTTTCCCAACTGCCCTTCGGTGTCTGTTAGTGTAAGCTGTGGCTAGGGTCTCCCCAGATCCTCTTCACTTCTTCTCTTCATAAAATTAGTATTCTCCACCTAGAATTATAGAAACTACGTTTCCCTTCCGCACTTTCAGCTGGATGTGGTCACTGTGACTAGGTGGCCAGTGAATGGGATGTCATCTATAAAGTGCAGCTTTCGGGGTCCTATAGGAAGGGGGCCTGGCGTTCCTCTCCGGCTCCCTCCCTCTACTGCTGAGCACCATTTAGTGGTCAGCCATCCTGGAGCCTACAGATGAAAACAGAAGCTGTGGGAAGCCAGAACACAAGATCAAAGGAGCCTGGGTCTCTCAGCAAGTCAGTCAAGGAAAAGGAGTATTTCTCCAGGCTCGGGCTACCACTGCCAGATTATCAGATAAGAGAGAAACTGCTTGTCTTTTTTATTATCGTTTTATTGTTTGTTGAAATGTAGTTTCAGGCTCCCTTGACCCTCACTGTGTAGCTCAGGCTAGCCTGGAATCTGTCTGTGGTCCTTCCGCTTTATCCTTCCAAGTGCCCGGCTTACATGCATGCGTCTCCATATCTAACCTTTACTATTGCTGTTTTTAATTTTTTCTATTTGTTTTAATTTTTTTTTTACATTTCTATATTTTGTGTTTCTGAGTTTGTGTGTGTTTGTCTATCCATGTGGGGGCACGAGTGTGGATGTCAGTCTATAATCCCGAGGGTTGCTGTTAGTGAACGTGGGTGGTCTGGGTTGGCAGCATGTACCTGAGCCCTTTTGATGGCCTGATACTATTAGGTTTTGACCTCAGTAATGAAAGATGCAATCTAAATCCTCCCCAATAGGAGTTAAAGCAAACAGTGGGAATTGTAGCTGTGAGCCAATCCCATCCCTGGAAGAGTGAGGAAATAAACCCAGGACGTCATGTTTTCATAAGGTTACTCAAGATCACCACGTCCACAGTCTTGAGTGGCCTAAGCACACAGCAGCAACATAGTCACCAGCCGAACTGCCCAGACATCACCAATCTATTACAGATTTACTGTTGAGTTTACAGTTAGCAGACTGATTTTCTTTATGGTTTGCATCGTTGAACCCAGGGCCTCATGCGTGCTCTGCTAAGCATAGCTCTAATTGAACTACAACCCTAGGCACAGCAGAACGTCCTAAACCCAAACTGTAACGTACTGTTCCATTATGGGGGCTCAAATCTTCCTCACCATTTGCAGAGTTCTGTTTCGGACCGGGAGACTGGAATCAATGACATATTATTAAGAGTATTTAAAAACCACATCCAAACATTACATCAGAACTTAAAGAATTCTTTCCAGAGTCAAATTCAAGCAAAGAACAGATTGCGGCTCTGCATACCGCTCTCTCTAAGCTACGGTAGACGGCAGGCGGCATAGGCCTAGGTCTCTCCGAGATGGATGTGGTCCAAATCCAAAGCCAGCTGACAGAGCCACTAATATTTGCTGCCATTTCTAACGACCTATAATTGTGGTTTGGGGTTTTCTAATTCAGTACAAATAGGAGTAAGAAAACGACAGACAGGGTTTGAAAACCCTTCTGCCTCCTTGTAACTGCTGTGTCCTCTCGTTAATTTGGGGGTAATTATCCTTCATACTGCTTTTATAACGTTGCATTATTATTATTATTATTATTTTGGAAATAAATGCTTCTAAAGTTGTTTAAAACTTGGTGGTTGGTGTGTGAGTTGAATGCTGGCTAGGGAATGGGAAAAACGGAGTGGTAGCCCACCCCTTTAAACCCAAGCACCCAGGAGGCAGAGACAGGTCAGTCGGAGCTCTAGAGGGGAATGGGTGTGGGGTGGGGGTAGGGTGGGGATGCGGGGGTGGGGGGGAAAGCAAGAAGAGAAGGAGAGCTGGGAAAGCAAGCTGGGCGTGGCAGTGCACACTTGGAATCCTGGCGCTTGGGAAGGGGGAGGAGGAAGGATCAGGAGATCAAGGCCAGCCTCAGCCACCTCTGGGAGTTCAAGGCTGTCCCAGCTACAAGCTCTTCTAAAAGAAGGTGTGAGAAAAAGCTTCCCAGCTTACTTCCTGGGCTGCATTCCACAGTGATAAGGAAATCCTAAGGAATCCTAGTGGCCCCCCAGCCCGCCTGGCTCACTGTATGCCGCATACTGTGGCAGCTGGGCCCACGCTCACCCTGGCTTCCGCTGATCTCCAGCAGCTAGTGGGAGGGGCTTACTCAAGATGCGGAGGAGGTAGGCGGCTCAGGCCTGTGTGACTTGAGGACCCCAGTCCAGTGTTTCTCCCTAAAGCCGTCCACCTTCTGTCTAAGGTGTTTCTAGGCTCCCTCCTCCAGGCTCCAGGCTCTGTCCTTCACGTAACAGCCTCCACAAGTTAACAATTGCTCCGTGGAAGCATTCTCACGATCTTCACAGCCAAACCCTGCTGGCTACTGGGATCCTTAGCTCCACTCCAGAGCTAAGGACACGGAGGTCCAGAGAGTTTAAGCAACCTGCCCTTTGCCCAGCCGCTGAAGGGCCAACACAGGCTCCGTCCTGAAGTCTTTGACTCCCACCACAGCTGGGCATGAAAGGCGCTTTCTAGTTCTATGATCACAAAAACGTCATCACAGGCCCTCGTCCAAGCTATGGCCCCTTATTAAGCTCCTCAGTCCCTGCGAAGGAATGCCAGCCGTTTTTATCTCACTGTCCACGCTTCTCCCAGCATCCCCTCTCCGCGCCCCCCAACACCCCCGCGCTCTCCCCCTCCGCAGTCTGGTGGTCTTCCTGAGGTGCCTGGTCTCTCTGCTCTTTGAGCTTTTGGCCCCTTGTGTAGTGGTCCCGTCTCCCAAAGGGACCCAACCCCCAGCTGTCCCTCAGGTCCTGCTGCTGGAGGCAGCGCGGGTGCCACGTCCTGCAGAGCCCTGGTGGCCTGCCAATGCAGCTGGCCCTCCCTCCCTGGTGGCGCAAGGCCTGGGTGTGTCCTGCCCAGCGGACCCTGCTCCAGAGCGGCATTGCAGAGGCAGTCCCTTCCCCCATCTCCTCCTGCCGCTTCTAATGCCACCTCAATGCTCCGCCTCCCCCAATTTTCAGGATGTTTCAGAGACTCTTCTGAGATCCCACTTCTGCCCACCTCCAACCAGGTTCTCCCGAAGGCCGGCCTCATGCGCTGCTGGCTGGCTGATACTGGGGAACAGGGGTGGGAGTGGGGTGGGTTTTTTTTTTTTTAAAGTAGGAGTAAAAGAGGGGACATGAGGCAAATACATTTTAATTAAATATAATTAAATATTTGTTTATAAATATTTTTAAATTTAAATATTAAATTTAAATCTAAAATACCTACTAACAAATATATAATTAATGGAAACTAATAACCATGGGCAGATGATGTTAGAAGCCCTGGAGAGGCTCCTGCGTCCTGTCTCTATGTCTTCTAGCATCTTGCCTAGTGGGTTTTGAATGCTCAGAGAATACTGGAGGACTGCCTAGCTTCTGGCCTCAGATCTCCATTTCAAATCCCAGCCTCCGCTTTTCTCTGGCAAGAGATCCTGGGCAAGTTTCTTCCCTTCTCTGTACTGCCCATGATTCTTTGGTTTATGAAAATGTGAAGTCCAATGGCAGAGAGTAGCTTCCCTGTCCTGCTGGGAATGGACCCTTCTCCCCTGGCTGCCCCAGTCAGCATCCTGAGCCCAAATCCCCCTCACCCCCTTCCTTCTCCCAGGGTCTTAAGTGCTCCTATGCTTCTGATTCAGACAAAGGAGTCTCTCAGATCTAAAGAGAGACTTGCTAGGTAGAGGCAGGAGGATCAGGAATTGAAAGTCATCTTTGGCTACACAGTTAGTTTGATGGCCTAGATGGGTCTCATGAGAGGCATGAGACTTTGTCAAAAACAAAAAACAAAAAACAAAACAAAACAAAACAAAACAAAACCCATCACCAACAAAACCAACCAAAATCAATCAATCAAACAAACAAATAAACAAACAAACTAGCAAATAAGGAGACCAGGAGATGGCTCTGTGCCTTTTCCAGGGGCATAAAAGGCCTTGGGCAGAGAAGAGAGCAGAAAAGGGTAGAATGCCCAGCCAGAGTTGCTGGCCAGGTTGTCTGGCCAATCAGTGAGACACAGTTTCAGTAAGAAATTCTGTTTTAAAAAAAAAAAGATAGAGGGTGATAGAGATTATCCAATGTAACTTCTGTGCATGCTCGTGCGCACGAGTGTGCATAGACACACACACACACACACACACACATCCACCTATGTTCCCACATGTACACACGCCACACCTACACGCACATGCGGACACACACAAAGCACAAACTCGCAGTCCAAGGGAAGGACTCTGTCTTTCACTACATCTCCCACACTAGCCAAAGATGCACTGGCTACAACCCATCCCAGAAATATCCCAGTCGAAAAGCCCTATCATGAGTTCTGGGCTTGCAGGGAGGAACGCTGTTTTCTAGTGTCACCAAATATCCTGGAGACCCCCGATCTCCTAGAGCCTTACTTTCCACTTCTGTACAGTGGGGATGGTCCCATCCAGCCTCCCTCCTACAGTTGTCCTTCAGTTCAGCTGCGTGGACTGGTGGCCCCAGGCTTTGTAATCCTAGACAGGATGGAGAAGTTCAAGGCCTGGCCATCACAGGGATGGGAGGGAAGAGTGGACCAGGTCTAGGTGTCTTTGCTCGGGCTATGCCAGGGTATAGTCATTGGGCTGTGGACCGGACAACGAGCTGTTCCAGGGTGGAATTGACTAGGTACAATCTTACAAGTAAACTTTGAGCAGGCCCTCGGGGGTTCTGCTTGCTGTGACCTGCCACCTGCTCTCTCCCTGTCTCCCACAGCACCTCAGGGCAGGAGGAGCAGGAACCCACACTGGCTCCTGATGCCCAGAGGCCCTGCCAAGTCTGGCTGTGGTTATAGTTCCCCTCCCTCTCACCCTCTGAACTCCAGCCCAGTGGAATTAGGCATTTCCTAATATTAGTCATGATTCCTTCAGCCGCCAGGGCCAACAGCCCGGCTCAAAGTGTCTTAAGCAGAAAATTAAGGATATTTGGGCTTATTTTGCCAGAAAGGCCAGTGCGCCAGGCTCCGAGGACTGGGAGGTTATCGTGAGGCGGTTTCTCCCTCTGTTGGATTTGCTTTTCTCCACAGCGATAGCTTTTGTCCACCCCGTTTGGCTTCAAGAGGGAGGTCCTTAGACAGCCTCCTTAGCCTATTTTCTGACAGCCTAACAATCCCCGGAGAAAAACAAAACCTCTTTCACAATCGTTTCAGAAGGGGGGGAACCCCAAAGATTGACCCACATTGATCTGACTTAAGTCCTGTGTCCCTCTCTTGACCAGGGACCTCAGCCAAGTAGATGAAGAACACTGGCTGATCTGGTCAGATGCCCACGTTTGCAGCGTGTGGACAGAGAATGGGGGAGGGCTGGTTCCCCCAATACAATCTGGATAGCTTTTGTGGAATCAAAAGGAATAAATGCTAAGTCGTCTAACACACTCCACCCTTTGGCTGCCAGAATATATACACGGACTTTCCCCATACACATCCCTTTACAAGCCCTCTCGTTGACATACTTTGACATTTGAAAAAAAAAAAAAAGTTCCCCTAATAGGGCCAAAGACTTTTCTCTTTTGCAGCAATTGCAATCGCTTGCAAGTGAACAGCTGCCCTGGTGTCTCAGTCCCCACACATACCTTAGTGTGCAGAGTTTAGACAACATGCTCCCAAGTCACCACAAAGCAGCTGGGGAAATCTAGCTACAGTGTTATAATTTATGTGCATTTTTCCATTTGTCATAATAATGTCCTTTGTAGCAGAGAGACCCAGTTGGTGGCCTCCCTCTTGTCCCTCCGTTTTTCCTTGGCATATGTGAACGTCCTCATTAAGGCTGTATTGTTGCCGGGCAGTGGTGGCACACGCCTTTAATCCCAGCACTTGGGAGGCAGAGGCGGGCATATTTCTGAGTTCGAGGCCAGTCTGTCTAGAGAGTGAGTTCCAGGATAGCCAAGGCTATACAGAGAAACCCTGTCTTGAAAAAAAAAAAAAAAAGGTATTGTTGTGATAAACATCGCGATCAAAACAAGTGTGGCAGGAAAGGCTTTATTTTGGGGTAACTGTCTGTGGTTGAGAGGAGTCAAGGCAGGAGCTCCAGCAGGAGCAGAGTCAGGAACCAGGCCCACTAGGCTAGCAGTGGTACCTCCCACTGTGCCCTGGCCCCTCCCACATCAGCCTGTAATCAAGAAAATGCTCCCACAGACAGGCTCAGGGGCTGGAGTGATGGAGGCAGTTCCCCATTTGAGGTTCCTTTTTTCCAGGTGCGTCAGTTTGCAAGCTGTCAGGCCGTGATTCTGCACAGTGTCTTTTAAGGTGAGTTTGTCTAACGTGTCCCAGCCAGAACCTCACAGAGCTGACACCGTGTTCTTCTCACTGACTTCTGACCTGTTACAGTCTCTGTTGACTGAGTTTGACTGAGGGAATGTGTCGGGTCTCTCCTTTCTCTACTGTAATTAAATGCATTTTGTGGGCAGGAATTTTGACACACTTGTCTCCATCTTTTCCTTCCTGCTTTAGCACCCATTAGCTTAGCACTTGTTGGCTGCTTTGACTGAAATGCTCTTTTCTTTATCAGATGATTGAACTGCCTTAACTATTCACTATAAAGCCTGGTGGTGGTGGTGGTGGTGGTGGTGGCAGCGGCGGCGGCATATGTCAGCGGGCAGTGGCATATGCTAATCCCAGCACTCGGGAGGCAGAGGCAAGCAGATCTTTGTGAGTTTGAGGCCAGCCTGGGGTCTTCAGGGCGAGTTCCAGGACAGCCAAGGCAACACAGAGAAATCGCGTCTCAAAAAAACCAAGCAAACAAAACCAGTGCATTAAAGAGTCGGGAAGGGCTTGTCGGCAACAGAAATTTCCATCTCACAGTTATATGGAGACTAAAAGTGCAGCATTACAGCCAGGCTCAAGCTCCGGCTCCGGCTCTGGCTCCGGCTCCGGCTCCGGCTCAGGCAGGCCTTCTGCCCTTGCCCAGCTCCAGCTTTTCATCGTGTCCTTGGAAGATCTAGAAGGAAGCACCCTGACAGGATGGCGTGGTAAAACTACTGATTTCATGGAGGCCAGGAAGCAGTTGGTGAAGCAGGAAAAGGCCACGATGGAGAGTCTTCCCTTCAAAGACAACAGAGCGCGGCGGCCGAGAGCACTGGCTGCTCTGCAGTACCCACGTGTATCTGTGTGAGTGCTTGAGTGTGAGCCTGCACACACTGCCTGCTGCCTGCGCAGAGGATGCTGGAGGATGTGGGACTCCGTGGAGACGGAGACGCAGGCTGTGGTGAGCCATGTGGGTTCTGGGACTTGAACCCAGGTCTTCTGCAGGAGCAGAAAGTGCGTCCCCCCTTCCATTTTTCCCTTTTGCTCTGCCCCCCTGCCCCTATCCCACCCCAGCTCACTCCAGCCCCCCTCCCCCACCTCGCCCCGGGCCCCGCAGCAAGTGCTTTTAACCCCGGAGCCATCCCTCCAGCCCCACTAAGTTCATTACTTATTCTGATGCTCAAGAGACCCGGGTGCTGCTGCCGAGAACCTTTTCAAGTTGGCTTCTGTGTCATATTTATGTGTTTCTGCTGACTGAAATAGACATGTTGAAGTCCTAACTGTACTCAATAAACTATTCTTCAAATAAACACAAGAAGCGTTGTCTTAGTGTTTTATTGCTGTGAAGAGACACCATGACCAAGGTAACTCTCGTAAAGGAAAACATTTAATTGGGGCTGGCTTCCAGTTTCAGACGTTCAGTCCACTATCATCATGGCGGAAAGCATGGCAGCATCTAGACAGACATAGTCCTGGAAGAGCGAGAGTTCCACATCTTGATCTCAAAGCAGCCAAGAGGAGACTCTCCTCACTGAGTGGAGCTTGAGCATAGGACCTCAAAGCCATCTCCCACAGTGATGCACTTTCTCCAACAAGGCCACACCCACTCCAGCAAGGCCACACCCACTCAAGCAAGGCCACACCCACTCAAGCAAGGCCACACCTCCTAATAGTGCCACTGCCCATGGGCACTGTTCCAACCACCACAGAGGTTATGGTTAAATGAAGCCATAAGGGTGGAGCTCTAATCCAATAGGACTGAAGACTTTATAAGAGGAAGAGACACCAGGGCAGGGCACACTCAGAGGATGGATAATGGGCAGACACAGGAGAAGACATTGGGGAGAGGGAGCAGAGAGACCAACTTTGTCAGCACCTTGACCCTGGCCTCTAGTACAGTGTGGGGAAAAATGTCTACCATTTCAGCTGCTCGGAGTGTGATGCTTCATTGCAGGAGCGCGGGCTGCCTGAGGTAGACTCATTATTCTTTGAGGAGTTCACTACTCTCTGGAACAAAATATTACTAGTTTATGAGGTACATTCTTTGCTTCCTGTCCCAAAGCCAATCAGTTACCCAGAGTTCTGGTTCTTTTTTGTTGGAAAAGGATGCCTGGAAGCTAAGAGAAGAATAAGGTCTCGTGGCTGTTGGATCACCCGTGTTGGGCTGGGGATCTCAGTGGTAGACTGCTTGCCTAGAATGAACCAGGTCCTGGGTTGGATCTCAGGCTCTTCTCCCAGGACAAAACAACAACAACAACAACAACAACAACAACAAAAGAAATGGTACTTCTCTTAACAGTCTTGGTGGGCAGAACTAGGTGATACCCACACCTATCCACAGACATTAGTATATGCTTTTCTTTGCATGCATCGAGAGCTGGGGCTTCACACAGTTCCAACACCAGTTTATTCTATGTCTCCCCTGTTTCCAACAGTGAGAGAGCTTAACATATCTGCTTATACAGTCACCTCCTCCACTTGCCACCTCCCTTTACTTCTGCAGCCACCACGTCCCCTATAGATGTCTACTTTTCTCTTCCAGGGCTCTCACGCCCCACACCCTGTCACCCTGACACATAAAATCCCCCCTAAGTCCACCTGTGGATGTGATCTTCCATGACACGCTGTCTCTGCAGGGACACCCTTTCCCGTGCCACTGATAAACTGCCTAGGTCATTGCTGCACACAGTACTTGCTCTCCCAGCAGCTGACACTTCCCCTTAGCCACTCTGTGGTGTTTGGGGCATCTTGTTCTGGATACTGTGGCCCACCATGAGTGCTACCGCAGTACCTATTCTGTTATAAAGGAAGGGAGAGGAAGAAAAGAGAAGACAAGGGCTCTTATTTCTGTTTTTAGTTATTATTTACCTGGGGGCAGCAAGGTTAGTTCGTGCCTTAGCATAAGAACAGGGGTCAGATAATCTTGCATGAGCTGGTTCTTTTCTTCTAGATCCCAGATAAGGGATTCAAGTTGTCAGGCTTGGCCAACTGTGATTTTGCCCTATGCTATCTTGCTGGATTTCCCATCCACCCCTCGTTCTTTCCCCATGATCTTGCTAAGTCGAACAGGCTGGCCTGGAACTCTAAAAGATCCTCCTGCCTCTTCCTCCCAAGTGCTGGAACAAGAGGTTGGTGCAACCATGCTGGAGGCAATATCTTTTGACTTCTAGGTTCCAGAGGCCTTCCGTACACTAAGCAAGCACTCTAATGTACATACTGAACTTTTCCTAAGCTGCTTCCAGGCCTTCACAACGCCCAGGATGGCTACGTGATAATTTGCACGAGGCCAATGTTCCTTGCTCTGAGTGTCTGATTGATCCATTGTCTGAGCTGTGTAGCATTTTATGGTCTCCCTTTCTCTTTCTTCTGGAGTAATAGGTACCTGGCCTTGTGGTGGACCATTTAGCTTCCTGTAATCACTGCTCTGTCAGTGCCTGTGGTTCAAAGACTGTCTCTGGATGATCAGACACACCAGAGACTCTTGTCAGGTTCTCCTTCAGAAACATCTTCTGAAGACGTGGAACCCACTAGCCCTGAGTTGAGGCTGCCCCTGCTCTCAAATGGAAACATCTCCTCTTCTCTTTCCATTGCCTACCTACCCTTCTCCCACCCCTCGAGTCCATGACAGCTCCTCTGGGCGTGGGTTCCTTGTTACCTGAAGCCTATATCTTTATTTGCTTTCTTGACCCAAGGAACTGAAATTGATATAATTTCTGAAAAAAATGTAAATATCTGAATGTCCCTGACCTTCCCTTACATTTTGTTGGTCATTTTACTGAGCATAGAATTCTAGGTAATAAAATTTTCTTCAGAATATATATACATATGTATATATATGCATATGGTTGTATATATATATATTTATATATATACACATACATACATACATAATATATTATATAGGGTGGTCTCATCTATGTAGTGCTGGCTGTCCTGGATCACTATGTGGACCAGGCTAGCCTCAGTAGTCCATCTGTCTCTGCCCCCAAGTGCTGCAATGAAAGGTGTGGCACCGTGCCCAGCATCCTTCAGAAGTCCTACTTCAGGTCCCAGTGTGCTTCTCTGTTGCTGTGATTAGTCCTGTGAATGAGAGTGACTCAGGGAGGAAAGGGCTCAATTCAGTTTACAGCTCCCAGGTCACAGTCCAGCACTGAGCGACATCAGGGCAGAAACTCATGTCAGGAGCCTGGAGGCGGGAACTGAAGCAGAGACCAGAGGGCAGTGCTCTTACTGGCTGCTCGCCGTGGTTTGCTCAGCTAGCTAGCGTCCTCCTCTTCCTCCTCCCCTTCCTCCTCTTCCTCCTCCTCTTCCTCCTCCTCCCTCCTCCTCTTCCTCCTCCTCTTCTTCCTCCTCTCCTTCCTGTTCTTCCCTTTTCCTCCTCTTCCTCCTCCTTACTCTTCATCTTCTTCCCTTTCTCCTCCTTCCTCTTCTCTTCTTCCTCCTCTTCTTCCCCTCCCCCTCCTCCTCTTCCTCTTGCTCACCCCTCCTCCTCTTCCTCTTCTTCCTCTCTCCTCTTCCTCTTCTTCCATTTCTCATCCTTCTTTCCCCTTTCTCTTCTTCCCTTCCTTCTTCCTCCTCCTTCTCTTCCTCCTCTTCTTTCTCTTCTTCCTCTTCCTCCTTCTCCTCCTCTTCCCACTTGTTTTAGTTTTTTGAGACAGGGTTTCTTCTGTGTAGTCCTGGCAGTGTTGGAACTCACTCTGTAGACCAGGCTGGCCTTGAACCCACAGACATCCACCTGCCTCTGCCTCTGGAGTGCTGGGATTAAAGGCACAGGTCAGCACCACCTGTCTCAGCTAGCTTCCTTATACAACCCAGGACCAACTCCCCTCCTAGACCATCCGTGGGACGGTGGTCCTGAGTTGTATAGGATGTCTAGCTAAGTAGGCCACCTGAGTGTGGTGGCACACGCCTTCAAGCCCAGCACTCAGGAGGCAGAGGTTGGTGGATCTCCGGCCAGTTGAGGTTATGTAGTGAGATCCAATCTGAAAATAAACCAAGCCAACCCCTTTCTCGAAGTGCTGGGGATCACAGTCAGGGTGCTGGACACACTAGGCAAAAGGTCAGCTGCCCACTTACATCCCAGCCCTGTTTCTGTTTCTTCTTAAAGATAGGTCTCACCATGCAGCTCAGGCTGTCTTAGAGCTTAGAGTCTTCCTGAGTGCCGGGGCTGCACCCGCATGCCGCCACACCTGGCCTCTTTTTGGCCTTTTACATTTCCTTAGACGTTTTATGGTCTGTTTGTCAGGTCCCACCAAAAGGGAAAAAAATCACCTTGGAGGTTTGTTTGTGTTTTTAAAAGATTACTGAATTCACCCACTTTAATAAGTGTGTAATCCAGTGGGTTTTGTTACATTCACAGAGCTGAACAACCGACACCACAGTAGATTTAGAACATTTAACACGATCCAGAGGAACCCCCAGGTCCATTAGCCATCCGTGCCCTTTCTGCCCCATTCAGTCTAAAACTAATTCTATTCAATCTTCACAGATAAGCTTATTTTGAACACTTCCATTTAAATGGGATTGTCAGTTAGATCCAGCAGGTAAAGATACTCCCACTATGCATGATATCTGAGTTCAAATCCTGGGACCTACTTGGTAATAGTAGGAGAAACAACTTCAAGTTGTTTGTTTTCAAGTTGTATGTCTTTGGACCTCCACATAGGCACACACACAACCCTCCCCCAATAGATAAGAAATCGTAACCTTCTTTCTCCCTCCCTCCCTTCCTTTCTTCCTTCCTTTCTTCCTTTTCTTTCTCTCTTCCCTTCTTCCTTCCTAGTCCTTCCTTCCTCTCTCTCTCTCTCTCTCTCTCTCTCTCTCTCTTTCTTTCTTTCTTTCTTTCTTTCTTTCTTTCTTTCTTTCTTTCTTTCTTTCTTAACAGGGTTTCTCTGTGTAGCCCTGACTGTCCTGGAACTTGCTCTGTGGACCAGGCTGGCCTCCAACTCAAGAGATCCTCCTGCCTCTGCCTCCTGAGTGCTGGAATGAAAGGAGAGCACCATTTTGCCTGGCATTGCTGGCTTATTTAGAGCTATCCTTGGCTACATGTACCCTGGCTTTCATATTGGACATAACATTGTAGCATGTTTGAGGAGTTCATTTGCGCGTACTTAGGTTTCATAAAATCTAACAGTATTTAAACATTTATGATGAATGATATTTTTGACTGGACTACACTTCTCTATTCATTAGATGTTTCTCCATTTTGACTTTTATGAATAATGATGCTGTGAACATTTGTGTACAATTTTGTTTGGTTTTTTTTTTTTTGTTTGTTTTTTTTTATTTTATTTCTTGGTTTTCTGGCAAGGTTCCTTGTGGTCCAGGCTGGCCTTGAACTTCTGATCCTCCTGTCTTCACCTCCTGAGGGCTGTTTTTACAGGCACATGGATATATTTTAGTGCAGACATAAGATTAGTATTGTTGGGCTACTTTGTGACCTGATGTTTTGGGTTTTGTTTTGTTTTCTAAAAAGATTTTACATCATAGATTCCACCAGCAGTGAGGGTTTTTTGTTTTGTTTTGTTTTTGTTTTTTGTTTTTTTCTTGAATCAACAAATCAGTTGGGAGAAAGAACTGACTGCTTTGCAGTGTGGCTATTACTGATTAACAAACATAGTTCATCTGTGTAACTTATTTTGTTTTAGACAGGTCTCATGGGGAGCTCTGGCTGGATTTGAACTTGCTGTGTGAAGCAGTCTGGTATCTTCATCTGACTCTGCCTCTGAATGCTGAGATGAAGGCCATGAACAGGGGCTGGAGTGATGGCTCAGTGATTAAGAGCACTGTTGCCCTTACAGAGTGTGATGGCTTGTATATGTTTGGCCTGGGGAGTGGCACTATTAGAAGGTGTGGCCCTGTTTGAGTAGGTGTGGTCTTGTTGGAGTGGGCATGGCACTGTGGGCGTGAGCTTTAAGACCCTCATCCTAGCTGCCTGGAAGCGAGTATTCTGCTAGCAGTCTTCAGAGGAAGGTATAGAACTCTCAGCTCCTCCTGCACCATGCCTGCCTGGATGCTGCCATGGTCCTTGATGATAACGGACCGAACCTCTGAATGTATAAGCCAGCCCCAATTAAATGTTGTCCTTTATAAGACTTGCCTTGGTCATGGAGTCTGTTCACAGCAGTACAGCTCTAACTAAGACATAGAGGATTCAGGTTCAATTCCCAGCATTTAAATGGTAGCTCACAATCATTTCTCACTCCATTTCCAGGGAATTCAATGTTGACTTCTGAGAACACCAGGCACACTACTGGTGTGCAAGCATACATACAGGCAAAATATTCACATAAAAAGAAGCCAAGTGACTCATGCCTTTCTTTAATCCCAGCCCATCAGAGGCAGAGGCAGACAGATCTCTGTGAGTTAGAGACCAGCCTAGTCTACAGAGTCAGTTCCAGGACAGCCAGGGCTACAAAGAGAAGTCCTGTTGTTCCAGGGTTGTGGGTGGGGATAGAAGAAGACAAAAAGGATAGGGTTGGTGGTTTAATTCCAGCACTTGAATCCTAGCATACCTTTAATACCAACAGGTAGAAGCTGGGCGGTGGTGGCGTACACTTCTGGGAGGCAGTGGCGTACACTTCTGGGAGGCAGAGGCAGGTGAATTTCTGAGTTCGAGGCCAGCCTGGTCTACAGAGTGAGTTCCAGGACAGCCAGGGCTACACAAAGAAACCCTGTCTCAGAAAACACCAAATCCAAAAAACAAAAACAAAAAAAAACCCAAACCAAACAAACAAAAAACTCAGCAAATACCAGCAGGTAGAGGTAGGCAGATCTCTGAGTTCAAGGCTAGCCTGATCTACAAATAAAGTTCAAGGATCTTCAGGGGCTCCACAGAGAAACTGTCTCAAAAATAAAGGAAAAACAAACCAACAAATAAACAAAAGGAAAGGAATATTTAAGGGAAAAACAAAACAAAGCAAAATCAAACAAAACCAGAGAGAGAGAGAGAGAGAGAGAGAGAGAGAGAGAGAGAGAGAGAGAGAGAGAGCGGTAAGTCACCATGTCCTGCTTGACTTCAAAACAAGACTTCCGGCAGGCAGTGGTGGCTTCTGCCTTTCATCCCAGCACTTAGAAGGCAGAGGCAGGCCCATCCGTAGGAGCTTGAGGCTACCCTGGCCTACAGACTGAGAAATCCAGTCAAACAAAACAAAACAAAACAAAACAAAACAAAACAAAACAAAACAAAACAAAACAAAACAGTAATGCAAAGGGCTCACTGCAAAATGCTACAAACTACAATTCCATTAATTTTTTATTTTAATTGCTGATTGGCAGTGTCCTCTGCCTTTAATCCCAGTGCTTGGGAGTCTCACATAGATCCTCCTGCCTCTGCCTCTGGAGTGCTGGAATTAAAAGCATGTTCCACCATGCCCACTGAGGAACCTGTCTTAAAAAGAAAGAGAGAAAGAAAGGAAGGAAGGAAGGAAGGGAGGGAGGGGGGAGGGAGGGAGGGAGGGAGGGAGAGAGAGAGAGACAGAGAAAGAGAGAGAGAGAGAGAAGAGGAAAATGGCTATTTTTCTTAAATTTGTTTGCTTGCTTTATTGCTTTCAAGACAGGGTTTCTCTGTGTAGCCCTTCCTGTCCTGGAACTCACTCTGTAGACCAGGCTGGCCTTGACTCACAGATATCCACCTGCCTCTGTCTTCCAAGTGCTGGGATTAAAGGAATGGACTACCTCCTTCTGGCTTAAAATTTTTTTTTAGATTTTTTTTTTTAATGTATATGTGTTTTGTCTGAAAGTGTGTATGCACATCATATGCATGCCTAGTGTTCTTGGAGTTCAGAAGAGGCCATCAGATCCCTTGAAACTGGAGTTACAGATGGTTGTAAGGCACTATGCAGGTGCTAGGAGTTGAACTTGGGTTCTCTGCTAAAGTAAGAGCTGCTCTAAACCACTGAGCCCCTTCTCCAGTTCCGAACATCCATCTTCTGACCGCAGCTGCCAGTTTATACAAACATGGCTAGGTTTTGTACATTGACCTTGTTTCTAGTAACACTGCTAAATATATCAATCCAAGGGATACATCTGTACTTAAGGAAAATACAGTCCTGCCTGTAGCATCATGACATCAGCAGGCTTATGCCACCCCTCCCCCACTCCTTTCCATCCCAGGGGGACCTTCTGAATATCTGTGAGCAGAGGTGATGATGGTGGCGGTCCTCAAGGTGCTCCAGTCGCAGGGGATGCCTAAAATACTGTGTACCACTAAGCGTAAAGTTTGCTGTGGCTTTTATTCATTACCGACCTGGGGACTTCCTCCGATGCCTGCTAACAACTTCAGTCACAGAGAGATGTTGAACTTTTATCAAGTGTCTTTTTAGATATCCAAGTAGGACTTTATACTTTTATGCCTTTCATGTGGTCTGTTACATAACTGGCTTTCAAAGTTGAAGCTAACCTGGCATTCCTGAAGTGGGTTCAGATTGGTCCTGATACATAATCATTTTTCTATTATAGTCCTGCATTTATTTTGCTGTTATTTTGTTTGGGAGTTTTATGTTGCCACTGTCCTTTCTCACAGTGTCCTGTTTTAGTTCTAATATCAGGGTTAGGCTGCCCTCATCCAAGAAGCTGGGAAATGTCCTCGCCCCGCCTATTCTGTTCTATTTGGGTAAACTCACACTAGTTAATGTTTGGAAGAATTCAGCAGTCACGCCATCTGGACTTGAAATTTTTCTTGTGGGAAGGTTTTCAAATTAAGGACATACTTTCTCTAATAAAGTACTATGTATTGGTTTCTGTATTATTTAATAGGCTATGTTTGTTTGTTTATTTGTTTATTAAGTTTAGCATTTCATCAAACATTTCTAACTTATTGCCTGGGTGGGCTAACTCATACCTTTAATCCCAGCACTTGGGAGGCAGGAGCGGGTATTCCAGCTCCAGGTCAGCCTGATCTACACAGCAGTTCCAGATAAGCCAGGGCTACATAGAGAGATACTGCCAAAACAAACAACAAACAGAAACTTTCTAATTTATTGACATAAAACCATTACTATGCTATTTTATTTCATTTTATTTTATTTCTTAAAGACTTATTTATTTATTATATGTAAGTACACTGTAGCTGTCTTCAGTGGATGGTTGTGAGCCACTATGTGGGTGCTGGGATTTGAACTCATGACCATTGGAAGAGCAGTCGGTGCTCTTACTGGCTAAGACATCTCTCCAGCCCCCATTACTCTGCTTTAAATGTCTGTAGTGATGAGTTTCTTTACATTTCTGGTGTTTGTAGCTGATGTCCTCTTTCTTGCTGATTTATTTCATTCTTGTTCATTAAACTTATTTCCATCACTATTTATTGAATGTTTTTAGTCTTTATTCATTTCTAATATATGCAATTTCAGCCCAAACTTCTCACCAAGGACCATTTTAGTTACGCTTCACAATTTTTGACATATTTCAGTGTGAGTTGTTGAAAATGTTCCTTATTTCTTTCTGAGGGGTGAGAGGGGTGATTTAGAAATGTTTTGCTTGGCTATACATGGTAGCACATGCTCTTAATCCCAGTACTGGGAGGCAGAGAATGGATGGATGGGCTTCTGTTGGTTTGGGGACAACTTGGTCCACATAGTAAGTTCTGAGCTAGCCAGGGATCTATAATGAAAGAAAGAAAAAAGAAAGATAAAAACGAAGGACAAGAAATGTTTTGCTTAATTAATGTTGGAAATAGAGATTTTTAAAATAGAGATTTTCAAGTCATTTTGATGTTACAACTCCTGACCTCCTTTTATGACCCTTGGAGAATCATGCTCTATAATTTCTCTCCCTTGATACTTCCTGAGGCTCGCTTTCTGGTTCACAAAAGAATTTCATGCACATACATGTGTGCACATGCACACATACACACAGGTAGAAAATATCAGATTGGCTCACAGCCCGTATGTGCTCACTAAGTTTTGCCTTCTCATTCTGCCAGCAACTTGTGGTAATACAGTTCAATGAGTGCTTGCTTCGGCAGCACATAAACTAAAATTGGAACGAAACAGAGACAATTAGCACAGCCCCTGTGCAAGGATGACATGCAAATTTGTGAAGTGTTTTTTTGAACTGTGCACGGGGTCCCCAATGGAGGAGCTAGAGAAAGGACCCAAGGGGCTGAAGGGGTTTGCAGTGCCATAGGAGGAACAATATGAGTCACCCAGCACTCCCAGAGCTCCCAGGGACAAAACCATTAACCAGAGAGTACACATGGAGTTAACCATGGCTCCAGACCCATAGGCAGCAGAGGATGGCCTTGTTGGACATCAAAGGGAAGAGAGGCCCTGGTCCTGGAAAGGCTCGATGCAGCAGTGTAGAGGAATACCAGGACAGGAAAGCGGGAGAGGGTTGATTGGGGAACAGGGGAGGGGAGATGGCTTATGGTATTTTTTTTCGTGTGTGTGGGGGAACCAGGAAAGGTAAAATCATTTGAAATGTAAATAAAGAATATATCTAATAAAAAATAAAGTTCTTGCCATATAAAAAAAATTAAAAAAAAAAGACAGTTCAATGAAATGTCCCTTCCATTCTAAGAGACTGGAACCTCACAGTCCAATGGATAATACAATTTAAGATCACTTAAAACCACCTGATATCATGCTGTGTGCCCGGCCTGTTTGTTTAATCTGCCCTTAAGAGAACAAACAATCTATGCACCAATCAATCACCCGTTGCTTGCCTTGTGTTTCCCATGAAATCAGCTTTTGCAACCTAAGTTAATACATCATCTTAATCTTGAATTATGCACTCTTCCATGTTCCTAACCTAGAGAGCAACACATCATGGTAATTGTTGAAAAAACAGCAAACAGATTTGAAAGCAATCTTACACAACAAGCATCCTCCATAAATATTGGAAACAACGGGCAAATACTGCTAGATAACAGTATGTTTGCAGCCCTTAGTGCTGTGGATCAGTTTGGATCGGCTAGAATAAAGAATTTAATCCTTTGTAAGACTCTGTTAAAGGTATCTGTAAAGAATCCCTCATCCCTTCCCCACAGGATGTTTTCTGTGCTGTTCAACAAATACAGGGCAAAGCCCTTTGTCAGGGATGGGTATTTGCAAGCAGGCAGAGAGACATACACAAACAAGTAGTAGGAATAAATCCTGCACAACAGACAGACTATAGACCAGCTAGAATCCAAAAACTCCAGAGACAGAAGACACAAGGAGACAAGCAGAGAACTCAAACTTGGGCTCACCCTTGGTCAAGTGAATCAGAGGGAAGCTCTGGGTTTTTCTTCCTTCGTGGGACACCAACACATTTTGGTACCGCTGAGGTCATTATGGCATTTAACTGATGTAGTTACCAAGAGGCTACATTCAAATACCCCCCCCTCCCCAGACAGGGTTTCTCTGTGTAATCCTGGCTGTCCTTGAACTCACTCTGTAGACCAGGCTGGCCTTGAACTCAGAAATCTGCCTGCCTCTGCCTCCCAGAGTGCTGGGATTACAGGCATGCGCCACCACCACCCGGCTACATTCAAACTTCTAATCCGCAATGGGGGTTTGTGCAAGCCTACAGGGATTTCTATCTTATTCAAGTATTCATTTTATGTATTTTAAGGCATTGTCTTATTCTTTCAGATATAAAAACTAAAGAGGATTGTATAATTGCATTTGCTTCTTCTAAATCAGAAAGCTCAAGGTTTATTACTAACCCGACTTCTTGACTTACAGCCTATTACAGAATATGGGCAAAGTGGCAAAAAATTTTTACATAATATCTGCTGGATGTAGTGGTTTCCACCTGTAATCCTGGCTAGAATAAATCAAAACCAAACCAAACAACATTCTCCATGGTCATATGTCTTTATATCTTTCATGGTCTTACATCTTTCAATTAGTATTTACATAGCATAGCTACACCTGCCTTCATTTTCAATCTTCTTTGTACTTATATTTATGATGTTTTCCTCATGGCTGTAAAGCACCCTGCCCTACAATATCCTGGAAATCTTTGTTTCAAACTCATGTAAGTTGAAATCTGTTACTTTATTACTTGTTTTTAACTGTATCATTTGTTTAAGTTTTTTTTTTTTTTTGTTGTTGTTGTTTTTCTGAATCTTTCTCTCACCTTCTTTTTGGATACAGGATCTCACACTGGCCCCAAAGTCCTGGCACTCCCCCATACCTTAGCCTCCTGAATGCTGGGATTGCAGGCTTGCGCTGTGGTTGCTTCAGTGCATTCTGTCCCACTGAGTTTTACTCTTCCTGTGTTATTTCCTTCTTTCTGCTTGCCTTGTAGTCAAATTCCTTTTTCTTTTTTTCTTTTTGGTTGTTGGAGACAGGGTTTCTCGGTGTAGCCCTGGTTGTCCTGGAACTCACTCTGTTTACCAGCCTGGTCTCAAACTCAGAGATTCGCTTGCCTCTGCCTTCTGAGTGACTGGATGAAAGATGTGTGCCATCACCTGACAAGACTCTGATTTTGTGTGTGTGACACAGGGTTTCTCTGTATAGTGTTGATTGTACTGGAACTCGCTCTGTAAACCAGGCTGGCCTTGAACTCAGATATCTGCCTGCCTCTGCCTCCCAAATGCTGAAAATAAAGACATTCACCATTACCTCTGGCCTTTTAATCTTTTTTAATGTAGAAACTCAGATTGTTTATTTTAAACCTTTAAAAAAATAACATGAGTTCTCTAAACATTGCAGATAAGTCAACCTCTGTGTCTACTCACCTGGATGCTGGCAAGGCCAGATATAGCTAGGGAGGAAGAGGGGAGGGAGGGAGGCAGGGAGAGGGAGAGAGGGAGAGAGGGAGAGAAAGAGTGGGAGAAAGAAAGTGAGGGAGAGAGAGAGGGAGAAAGAGGGAGGGGGAAAAGGGAGAGGAAGAGAGGGGAAGAAAAAGGGAGGGGAGAAAGAGAGAGGGAGAGAGAAAGGGAGGGAGAGAGAGGGAGGGAGAGAAAGGGAAAGGGAGAGAGGAGGAGGGAAAGAGAAAGGGAGAGGGAGAAAGGGAGAGGGAGAAAGGGAGATGGAGAAAGGGAGCGAAAGAGGGAGACTGAGGGAGAGAAAGAGAGGGAGGGAGGGAGAGAGAAGAGAGGGAGGGAGAGAGAGGAGGAGAGCAGGAAGTCTGACTTTTCCCAAAGTGGGGGTGGGAACTACATTTGAAGCTTAGAAGTGATCATGTCTGCCTTATTTTACTGTTATTCAGACCGTTATAACTTGGCTATGAGGTATTCTTTTTTTTTTTTTTTTTTTTGAGACAGGGTTTCTCTGTGTAGCCCTGGCTGTCCTGGAACTCACTCTGTAGACCAGACTGGCCTAGAATTCAGAAATCTGCCTCAACTCAGGAACCTGAGGCAGGAACTGAAGAAGAGACAATGGAGAATGTGTCCCACTGGCTTGCTCCAACAGCTTTTGTTTTGTTTTAAATACAACCTAGGACCACCCACTTAGGAGTGGCACTGCCCACAATGGAGGGCCCTCCCACATTCATTTTTAATCAAGAAAAGACCTCCACAAACTTTCTTACAGGCCAATCCGACGGAGATATTTTACGGTTAAGATTCCTTCTTCCCAGATGATCCTAATTTGTATCAAGTTGACAGAAACCTGACCAGCACAGACATATCCCCACCCTGTAAAAGTATTTTTAAAGTAGATACTTTTTCTCCATCCCCAGCTAGCTTCCAAATAAATGAGATTGAGATTATAAGATTTATTTAATTAGCTTACAACACAATAATTGAACTGCCCTGATCTATTCTAATCCTCTAAGCTAATCTGGCTAAAATCCCCCAATATACTTGCATCAGGTATGATTTTCCACGATGCCTCTCTGGACCCCTTCCTCATGGTGAGATCCTCTCTTCTTCCTTTTCTCTCTTTCTCCACCCCCTCTCCCCTGGCTGGCAGAAGTTTCACCCTATTTCCTTTTCTGCCCAGCCATTGGCTGGTCAGTTTTTATTGACAAGTCAGAGAATAAATGTTTATGCAAACTTGGAACAGGAGATACTTGGAATAAGCATTGCAGTGTCATGTCTGATTGCAAGGAGAAATGGGGCAGAGAAAACAGCACTTGAATAACACAAGAATAATCTTTATACTGCACAAAAACGTCACACCTATAGCACCCCACAAAAGCTCCTGTGCTGAAGACTTGGTCTGATGGCACAATTGAGTGGTGTCTAGATCCTGAAGTTGCTAACTTTGTCAATGAGTCAATACATCGATGATTTCATATTGAATGGGTCCTGGCTAAAGAGTGTGTCTTAGTTAGGGTTTCTATTCCTGCACAAACATCATGACCAAGAAGCAAGTTGGGGAGGAAAGGGTTTATTCTGCTTACACTTCCACACAGCTGCTCATCACAAAAAGAAGTCAGGACTGGAACTCAAGCAGGTCAGGAAGCAGGAGCTGATGCAGAGGCCATGGAGGGATGTTTCTTAGCACCACAAAGAAAGGAACTTCATGGCATCATGCCCTGTAAGCCATGATGCTGTCTCTTTACAATTCCTAGACAGAGGCTAAAGCACAAGCTTTGGTTCCCTCAGATGATGAGATGAGAGCCATACCTAAAACAGCTTGGGCTGAGTCCAGGGTGTTTCTATCTCACTGTCCCTAGGCCTAGGTCTGGAAGCTTCTGGGCCCTGTACAGTCTAATCTTCTCCGAGCCCAGACCTTGATGGCTTCAGCTTCCAGCTTCTGTTTGCCTGGAATGTTTCAGTCTCCTTTCTAGCTCTTTCTGAACTTAGGCTGGCTAGCTCAACTCAGCTGTTCTGGTTCAAACTCTTCTCCAAGACGACAGATTCAAATTGGCTTCACTTGACTTTGCGTTGAATTGCTTCCTTGGAAAGACTAAACTCCATGAACTGGACTGCTCCGAACTGCTCTGAACTGGAACTGAGCAGAACTGAATTCAACCTCACTGAACTGAACTTCTCTGAACTGATCTCAACTAACTCCACTCCATTGCCTGAATTCAACTCCACCGCCCTCTGCTCCTGACTTACTCTGCACTGCTCTTAAGTAGCCTCTTTTCCTGTCTGTTCTCATGAGAGTTGGGCATATCCTATCTCCATCCGATTCATCCTGTCAGATCTTTCTCTGATTCGTCATTTTGTCTGCCCCTCAGTTAGCATCACTTTCAGATATGGTTGCTTCCTTCTACAAATTAAATTTACCTTTATCGTTTGAGATCAAAGGTGTGGACTAAGGGTGTCTATATTCCAACCAGAGGGATTAAAGGCGTGTGGCCCATTTGCATTGCCGCCCGGATCATGCAAACCTAGAAGGTCTTTGGATGGGATCCCTTGCCAGAGCGGCCATTTTGTTGGATTCCTCCACAGAAAGCCTTACTTTCTTTCTTTTGTATCAGCAGAGTTCTGTCTGGGATCACTTCATTCACATTTATTTGAAAACATATTAAAATAATAATAATAAAAATGACCAGGCAGTGGTGGCACACACCTTTGATCCCAGCACTTGGGAGGCAGAGGAAGGTGGATTTCTGAGTTCGAGGTCAGCCTGGTCTACAGAGTGAGTTCCAGGACAGCCAGGGCTATACAGAGAAACCCTGTCTTGAAAAACAAAAACAAAAAAACCAAAAAAAAAAAAAAAAAAAAAAAAAAAGAAAAAAAAGAAAGAAAGAAAGAAAGAAAAAGAAAGAAAAAAGAAGGAAAAAGAAAAGGAAATACTAGCTGTGGTGGTGCACAGTTTTAATCCCAGCACTCAGGAGGCAAAAGCAGGCAGATTTCTGAGTTTGAGGCCAGCCTAGTCTAATCTGCAGAGCAAGTTCCAGGACAGCCAGCACTATACAAAGAAGCTCTGTTTCGAAAAATCAAAACCAAAACAAACAAACAAAACAGCCAAAAAACAAACCAAGTCTTTCTGTGCAAGCCAGGCTGTCCTGGAACTCACTCTGTAGACCGACCAGGATGGCCTCAAACTCACAGAGCTCTGCCTGGCTTTGTCTCCTGAGCATTGGTATTAAAGGCATATGCCACCCCACCCCTACCTTCACCCCCATCCCCCACCTCCTGCTAGGATATAATTTTGATGTTCCTCTGCTGGTGATGAATAAAGTCCCAGTTTTGATTGGTCTTTAAATATCCCGGTTACCTTCATTTTGTTGATTTATTAGCTTTATTTAATTTTATGCATGTGTTTTGCCTGCATCTATGTATATATGTGCACTACATGCATGCTGGTGCTTCAGAAGGCCAGAAGAAGGCATTAGATGCCCTGGACCTGGAATCCTGGATGCTGTGAGCCACTGTGTGGGTGCTGGGATCTGAACTCCATTCTCTGCAAGAGCAGCAGGTCCTCTTAGCCTCTGAGCCAACTCTCCAACCTGGTTTTATTTTATTTTTACATTTTAACTTGTGTGTGTGTGTATGTGTGTGTGTGTGTGAACATATTCTAGGGTGTTCATATGCAATAGTGTGTGAACCCAGCTGGACACCCATGTGAGGGTCAAGGACATCTTTGGGGAGTCAGCTCTCTCTTTGCACCATGGGCTCCCGAGACCAAGCTTAGTTCATCAGGCTTATGAGGCAAGTGCTTTTATGTGTCGAGTCTACAGAGACCGTCTATCACAGACTAACGTCTTCTTACGAAGAGGAGAACTGCACTGCACAGACATCTTGCCCAATATCTTAGGGTTTTACTGCTGTGAACAGACACCATGATGGAGGCAACACTTATAAGGACAAAATTTAACTGGGGCTGGCTTACAGGTCCATTATCACCATAGCAGGAACATGGCAGCATCCGGGCAGGCATGGAGGAACTGAGAGTTCTACATCTTCATCTGAATGCTGCTAGCAGAATATTGGCTTCCAGGCTGCTAGGGGGAGGGTCTTAAAGCCCATGCCCTCAGTGACACACCTACTCCAATAAGGCCACACCTTCTAATAGTGCCACTCCTTGGGCCAAGAATATACAAACCATCACATCTGCCCCTTTTATTTTATTATTTTAAAGTTAAACATATATATATATATTTAAGTTATGAAATATCTATTACAGCTAGATGTAGTGGTGCTTGATTCGAATCTTTGCACTTAGAAAAAGCAGGCTAGAAGACTAGGAATTCAAGGTGACCCTCAGTTACACATTGACTAGGAGGTGAGCCTGGGCTACAGAGACTCTCTATTACAGACTAACAGCTTCTTACACAAAAAACTGTACTGTACAGAGGCCATACGTCCACCCTTGGGCTCCAGAATCACTTAATTTCCAGTTTTCAAGTGTATCATAACATTAGTTATTTTCTTACTATAAAAATTCCCAAACACACAGACACACACAGACACACACACAGAGCTGAAAAATGCAAAGAATACTTGAATACTCACACTTAGAATCAGGAACTGTCCAGGTATTTTGCCATTTTTGTTTCACGTGTGTGTGTGTGTGTTTGTGTTTATATAGATGTGTGTGTGTATGTGCACATGCATGTGTGCATACTTGTGTGTGTGTGTTCTCAAGCCATTTTTGAGCAACATTACAGATGCCATGGTGTTTCTTGCTAAATACTTCAACATAGCAACATCTTCCCACTTCATCCCCATTCCACAATCATACTCAACAATACTAACAATCATCCCCTAATTATCACTAGCTACCCAATCTACTGTCTGATTTACACATTTGTCTCAAAAGTGTTTTACCCCAAAGATGCTGCCAAGAATCGCTCACCATATTTGATCATAATGTCTCTTACTTCATCTTTCTAGGTTTGTTTGAACTGAGTTCATATTTTAGAGCAGTTTTAAGTTCATGGTGAATCTGAGCAGAAGGCCCAGAGACCTCCTTCCTACCTCCTGCCTCTGTAGCACACAGTCTACTCCATGCTCCAAACCCATGCCAGGTGCTCTGTGTGGTGAGCCCACACCAGCTCAGCATCTGAACCTATAGCGCATGCCTGTCTTCTAGGGCTTTACCCTTGGAACTGTGCACTTCCCAGGCCCTCACAAAGATGGATGACATCCACCCGCCATTGCAGCGCCATACAGAATAGCTTTGGCTTTCCCTAATTCTCTGTCAGGCTGGTAAAGTGTTTGCAAACCAGAGTTACATTTCCAAAACCCATGAAAAAGAAAAAAATGGCTGTGACGGTGAGCTTGTAATCCTAGCAAGGGAAGCAGAGACAGCAGTATCCTTGAGTCTCAGTGGCCCAAGCCAGTAAGAGACTCCATCTCAAAAAGTGGACAGGGACTGGAGAGCTGGCTCAGTGGTTAAGAGCACTTGCTGCTCTCAAAGAGGACTCAGCACCCACGCAAAGGCTCACAACCATCTGTAACTCTGGTTTAGGGAATCAAACACCCACTTTGTGTCTCCAACGGCATCAGGCACACACATGGTACACACGTGTACATAGAAGGCACATACACACTGCACATACATACATGCAGTTATTTTTTAAAAAGGTGCTTGTTGCCTGAGAAATGACACCGGGGCTGTTCTCTGCCTACCTGTACACACACACAAAAAGGAAAAAGAAAAGAAAAAGAAAAATGTCTTTTTCTGCTGTGCACGTCTCCCTCCCCCTGCCTCTGGCAACAACCGATGCTTTTAGTTTTTATAGTTTTGCCTTCTCCAGACTGTCATATAATTGGAAACACGCAGTCCACGGCCTCTTCAGACTGGCTTCCTTCACTCAGGCTTCCGCACTGAAGTTTGCTGCGTGGCTTTTCCTAGCCTGCTAATTCATTTCTCCTTAGCCCCGAGTATCATTTCCGTTGCCTTGGTCTTCCAGAACATATTTACCCATTCACAGAAGGACATCTTGGTTGCATCTGACTTTTGGCAAGAACAGAGCTGTTGTAAACATTCATGTGCAGATTCTCATGTAGAATGGACTTTTTGACTCGTTTGGGTAAACACCACCCAGCGCGGGTTGCTGATCGTATGGTAAGACTATGTTTAGTTTTACAAGCAACCACCAGCTGTAGCATCTTGCATCTCACCAACAGGGAACGAGAAGCCTCGTCCCATACCCTTGCCAACATTTGCTGCTGGAAGTGTTTTGGATTTTAGCCATTCTATTAAGTGTGTAGTGGTATCTCATCGCTGTTTGAATTTGTAATTATCTATGGATACACGACACTGAACATCTTTTTGTATGCTGATTTGGCAGATGCATATCTTCATTGGTGAGGTATCTAGAACTTTTGCCCATTTTCATTGTTGTCTTATTGTTGAGTTCTAAGAGTTATTTATATCTTTTGGATAAAACAAACCCCTTAACCAGAAAGAGTTTTCCCCAATAGCCTGTCTTCCTATTTTTTCTTTTTTGGGGGTTTGAGTGAGGATTATGTATATGTATGTATGTATGTATGTATGTATGATGTATGCATGTATGTATGTATTTACATCGATGTGCAGGTTCAAATGTTATATAGGTGCATGTGTGTGCTAGTGCACAGATGTGCACTAGTAGGTAGAGGCCAGAGGTTGGCATTGCATGTCTTCCTTGATCCTTTCCCCACTTTATTTATTGAAGCAAGATCTCTCCGTGAGTCCAGAGCTCAATGATTTTAGTCTAGCCAACTGTTTGCCCCTGGGAACTCCACTTCCACTTCCTGTATGCTAGCACTATAGGCAGGCTATCATGCCCATCCAGATTTTTCATCTGGATAACAACTATATTGATGTTGGCTGTTCTGAACCTTTGAGCTCTCCACATATGCTTTAGAGTCAGTTGATCAGTATCTGTGATATAATGTGCTGAAATTGTCACTGCTTTAAATCTACAGATAAAGAACTGACGTCACGGAGCTGGGGATGGAGCTTAGATGGTAGAGCACTTGCCTGGCATGCATGGAGCCCTGGGTTCGAGTCCCAGAACTGAAAAAGTCCAGAATGATGTTGAGCATCTGTAACTGTAGCACTTGGGAGACAGAGGCAGGAGGATGAAGAGTTCAAGATCGCTGGCCAGTGGTGGCGCATGCCTTTAATCAGAACATTCAGGAGGCAGAGACAAGCGGATCTCTGAGAGTTTGAGGCTAGCCTGGTTTACCTAGATGGGGAGTTCCAGGGCAACAAGGGCTACATAGAGAGACCTGTTTAAAAGAAACAAACAATTTTAAAAAAGGAAGAAAAAAGAGATTATCCATGAGGGTTTTATGATGTTCCATGATCAAGTTGAAAATGTGACTCATTTCTTGTGAATGCCTTTCTGGATTTATTTATTTATTTATTTATTTATTTATTTATTTATTTATTTTTGAGATATGATCCCTCTATGTAGTCCTGGCTGTCCTGGAGCTTACTATGTAGACCAGGCTGGCCTCAAATTCACAGAGATCCTCCTGCCTCTCCTGATTGCTGGGATTAAAGGTACACACCACTGCCGTATCCGGCCTCGGTATCCACCGAGATGGTCGTGAGATTTCTTTCTCCTTGGGTCTGTTGATGTAATTAATCAGAGTAACTGATTCTCAAGTGTTGAGACCGCCTTGCGTGCTCAGGTGACTCATGCCTGGCAGCGGTCCCAGTTATTTTACACGCTGTCAGATCTGATTTGCCCTCGTGAAAGAGATTCGCTGAACATCAGGCCACGACAATGCACTCGACAGACGTCCCTTGAAAGTTCAGGATGCTTGCAGAATGTCTGCCTCATACCCCAACAAGTATTTCCTTCACCAGACATCAGATGAAGGTACTCTCTAAAGACAAAGTCCTTGGAGGTCCAGGAACTACTTAAACACCCTTTACAAACCAGAGTTTGCTCTTTGCTCCAGGATGCCCGGCAGGCAGCACACAGCTTGCCTTAAGGTCTTAGAATTGTTGCTGAACTCTGTGAAAACAGAGTATGTCTTTAAAAGTATGTACCCAGGAGATTTTGAAATTGGTTACAGAGTAACAGTTCTATTCTTTCTTTCCATTTTGATTATTATTCTAACACAAACCTTTGCCTTTGTTGGGCAAATCAGTAATTCAGACTTAGCTCCAGGCTCAATTCACCTCTGCAGTCGCATCCTGTGATCTGCTAAATATCATTTCAGGTGTCCGTTGTATTTGCAGCCCCAGTCTCTCACATCTGACATTGAGCATGTTTAAAACATATGTGCACAAGAGATATTAATTTATAGTTTTCTTCCTTTATGACATTATTGGCTGGTTTGATTTGGTTTCTGAGAAAGTGTTTTTTGCTACATAGCCCTGGGCAAATCTTGAATTTTCGGTCTAGCCCAGGCTACCTTGGGACTCACCATTGTCCTATTAATTACTTCCCCATATTGCTGGAATGAAACACCTGTCCAAAGCAACTTGAGAAGAAAGGGTTGATTTTTGTTTCACAGCTCAAGAGAGCAGTCTATCACAGCAGCAAGGCAGGAGCTGCCTGGTCGCGCTGTTGCCGGCGCTTGGGAACCAGAGAGGAATGGATACATGTGCTCAGCTTGCTTTCCTCTATAAACAAAATAAAATAAAACAAAGTAAAAAAAAAAAAAACCTTTTTTGGGGGGGGAGGGGTTGGCCTCAAATTTGCAACAACTCAGGATAACCTTGAACTTCTGACCCTCCTGCCTTCACCTCCTGTGTTGCCAGGGTGGTGGGCACGAATCGTCAATATGGCCTTACTCGGGAATGGGGTTGAACTCAGGGCTTCTTGCTTGCCAGGCAAGCACACTACCTCCTCTCCCAGCCCCAGGCGGTGGGTACACATTAGGTGTATAGTAGGGATCTTAATGTCTTCCTGGACCCTTTTGTGAACACGGATCTTTTGTCATGGTGTGTTGGTTTTGCTATCCTTGACAACTTTCCTTTGTTAATTATGGTTCAGCTTTCTCTATTTATTATTAATGTATATGTAGCTATATATACATATATATATGTGTGTGTGTGTGTATAGCCTATATTTATGGGGTTTTTGTTTGTTTGTTTGTTTGTTTTTTTGTATTTTTTTGTTTTTGGAGACAGGGTTTCTCTGTGTAGCACTGACTGTCCTGAAACTCACTCTGTAGACCAGGTGGCCTTGAACTCAGAAATCCACCTGCCTCTGCCTCCCAAGTGCTGGGATTAAAGGCGTGTGCCATCACTACCTCATTATATAGGTTTATATTTAAAGCAAGTTTTTTTTTCTGAACAAAGAAGAGCTGTGTTTTTTTTAAGACTTACTCTATTTTTAAGTTATATATATATTTCATAGTTCTTAATTCACTCTAGCTTTTTTGCTTGTTTTTGTTGTTGTTTTTTTGTTTGTTTGTTTTTTGTGTCAAGGTTTCTCTATGTTGTCTTGGCTGTCCTGGAACTTGCTCTGTAGACCAGATTGACATCAAACTCACAGAGATCCTCCTGCCTCTGCCTCCTGAGTGCTGGGACGAAAGGTGGGCCCCACCATGTTTAGCTTACTTTTTTTTTTTTAAGATTTTTTTTTTGAGTGTGTGTGTGAGAAAGGCTGCTTATGATTATGTGTACCAAATGTGTGTAGGACCCCACAGGAGCTGGAAGAGGGCCTCAGATACCCTTACATGGAGTTACAGGAAGTTGCAAGCCTCCAGATGGGTGCTGGCCTCCAAACCCAAGCCGTCTGCAGGAGTAGCAAGTGCTGTTGTCCCGAGTCACCTCTGCGGCCCTGTGGGTACTGGCAGTCTTATTCTGATCAAACCATCCTCTGTTCAGTCCGTTAGGAAAGGGGAAAAGCACACGTTTTAGTTCACCTTTACCTTTCCTTCTGGTTCTGTGTGTCTGGGCGTGTGAATGTATGTGCTCATGTGGGTGCGCACACACATGCATGTGCAGTGAAAACCCGAGTTGAAGATGGTGGCGCCTTCCTCCATCCCTACTCACCTTCCTGTTTGAAATAGGGTCTCTCACTGAATCTGGCACTCACAGATTTGGCTAAGGGGACTCACCAGTAAGCTCCCAGGATCCTCTTGCCCACGAGCCGCCCCAGCCCCCAGCCCAGTCTGTCTCTCCTTCACCCGGCATACCTGGTTGATTACGTCACGGGTGCTGGGAATCAGTTCAGGCCCCTGAGTTCGCAGTGCAGCGCTTGGCCAGGGAGCCAGAGCCTGCTCTCACTCCTTTAATGCTCTTCCTTCCTTCTCTCTTTTCTCTTTTCTTTTCTTTTCTTTCTATAGGTCAGTTTCTGACCTAGCTCATTTTCCTTCTCACTAAAGAACTCTCTCTCTCTCTCTCTCTCTCTCTCTCTGCTTTATTTTTAATGTTTTTACTTTTTTTTTTCAGACAGGATTTCTCTGTCCTGGAACTCAATATGTAGACCAGGCTGACCTCAAACTTAGAGATCCACCTGCTCTGCCTAAGTGCTGGGATTATGGGCGTGCACCACTACTGCAGGGCTAACACATTATTATATCTTTAGGTACTGCATTTTGCTCTCTTCTTGGTCCAATGCCGTGTGACCGTGTGTGTGTGTGTGTGTGTGTGTGTGTGTGTGTGTGTGTAGCTCTGCCTGGAGAATGCTGGGATTAAATGCGTGTGCTCGCACTCCCAGCTAGTTCTGTGCTTTGCAGGATTGTCTGATCTAACCGCTGTCTTCACTTTTGCATAGATAGGTGCTCCACACCTAATTTTCTCTCAACAGCTTCTCTATTGGATTCTCAGCAGCGCAAGTAGCCTCTGCCTCCTTGTAGACTTGGGTCGTCTCATCGACTCCGGTCTCTGCTTTTTCCATTTTCCAGCTAGTGTTCTCTGGGCTCCTTGGATCTGTATTCCAGCGTCTGGCACTAATTTGGGGAAATTCTCTGTCATGATTGCTTCAGGTTCCCCTGTTCCTTTCTTCTCCTTCTGGTGCTCTCATTATGTGTAAGGCACTGCAGCCTGGTTCTTGGATATCTGATTTCTCTGTTGTTTTTCTGTCTTCCTTCCCTTGGATTTTCTGGTTTTTAGATTTCTTTCCATATATACTCAAACTGCGAGATTTTTCTCCTTAGAGGTGTCCTGCCTGCTCTGAGCCCAGCAAATGCATTGGTCGTTTTTTTTTGTTACACCGTTTTGCTTCCTTTGAGATGGTTTCTCTGTATAGCCCTGGCTATCCTGGGCTATTCCTCTCTTTGTAGACCAAATTGGCCTCAAACTCACAGAGACCTGCCTGTGATCTGCCTCTTGAGCCTGGCAAGTTTTGTTTGTTTGTTTATTTGTTGGTTGGTTTTTATCTCCAGCACCACTTTGTTTTGTTTTGTGTTGGTAGTTCTAAAAATACTTACTACATTTCTATTTTGTTTTTTGTGTGTTTGTGCTTGTGTGTGCGTGTGCGCTTGCCACAGTGTGTGTCAGAGGACAAATTATAGGGGTTGGTTCTCGTCTTCCACCATGTGAGTTTTGCGTATCAAAGTTTTGCCATCAGGGTTGCCAGCCCCTTGATCTGCTGAGCCATCTCACTGACTTGGTGTCCAATTCCCCCACCCCCAACCCCAAAGGGTATCACACTATAACCCAGTCCAGTCTAGAATTCATTAACACAGGCTGTCCTTAAACTCACATTATTTCTTCTTCCTCAACTTCACAAGTGCTGGAATCACAGGCAGGAGCCACCACTTCTGGCTCTGCTTGTTTATTAGACAGTTCATCTTTCCACCATCTTTCTGCCTATACTGTCCATCCATCCACCCACCCACCCACCCACCCATCCACCCACCCACCCACCCACCCACCCATCCACCCATCCATCCATCCACCCACCCACCCACCCATCCATCCATCCATCCATCCATCTATCTATCTATCTATCTATCTATCTATCTATCTATCTATCTATATCGATCTGGTGTTTCAAGATGCGGTTTCTCTGTGCAGTCCTGGCTGCTGTCCTGGAATTCTTCTGTAGACCCAGACTGGCCTTGAACTCAGAGACCCACCTACTTCTGCCTCCTCTGCTGGGACCAAAGGTGTGTCCCACCACCATTCAGCTGTCCACCTCTTCTTTATCTGCATTCCTGTTTTCCTTCTTTCTTGTCTTTCTTTCCTTCTTTCCTTCCCTCCTTCCTGCATTCTGCATTCCTGTTTTCTTTCTCTTTCTTTCCTTCCTTCCTTCTCTCTTTTCTTTCTTTCTTTCTTTCTTTCTTTCTTTCTTTCTTTCTTTCTTTCTTTCTTTCTTTCTTCCTTTCTTTCTTTCTTTCTGACAGAGAGGATGTCAGTATAACTCATGCTGGTCTCAGACTGGATCCTTCTGCCTCTGTGTCTCAAGTGTTGGGATTAACCTGTGTGATGGTTTGAATAACAATGGCCCCCAATTGGCTCATGTGTTTGAATACTTGCCCCCAGTGGGTGGAACTGTTAGGGAAGGATTAGAGAGGTGTGGCCTGTGGGAGGAGGTATTTCACTGGATGGGCTTTGAGGTTTCAAGGCTTACCTTATTCCCAATACCCCCCACTGTGGACCAAGCTGTGAGCTCTCTGAGCATCTCCTGCCACTATGCTTCTGCTCTGTTGTCATGACCTCTGACCTGCTGAACTGTAGCCCAGTTAAACACTTTCTTTTACAAGTTGCCTTGGCCCTAGTGTTTTATCACAGCAATAGAAAAGTAACTAAAAGAGTCAGATTTAGAAGCATATGCCTATAATCCTAATACTTAGGAGGTAAAGGCAGGAGAATCAGGAGTTCAAGCCTACACTGGGCTACACGAGACCCTGTCTTAAAATACAACAAAGGCAGGTGAGACGGCTCATTGAATAAAAATGCTTGCAAAACAAGTCTAGAACCTGAGCCTGGAACCTATGCTAGAAGAATAGAAGCAATTCACAGAAGTTCTCCTCTGATCTCTTTATGAACACCAGCATTCATTCACACACACAATTAAAAAAAATGAAACAAAACAAAACAAGCCAGGCGCAGGATCACAGTGTGTGTGCCACCACGGCCAACTCCATCCCTCTTCTTCCCGTTTATAGAAGTGGGACTATTTTTTGCATTATTGGGGCTAGAACCCAGGACCTCTTGTATTTTAGGCAAGTGCTCTGCCAATGAGCTATATCCCAGCCATCCTTTTCTTCTTGCATGCCTCTGCTTTAGCCTTCAGAGGTTTTAGTTGGTTAATTGTGACATCGTGATTCTTTTAAATTCATCGGTTTTCCTTGTTTGTTTTTCTTGTTGGGTATTTTTTTTCCATCCTGGTCTGATTATCCTACTGCTATTCTATTATTGTACAACTCAGCTGTAGCTGCTTAGTTCTGCTACTTGCTTTGACTTTTGTGTGTCTTAGTTTTCAGTCTGCCTTGTCATTGTTTAAAAAATTAAATGTCATGCATGCAGGATACACTGGGTAAAAGAACTCAGAGTAAATGGTCCTTTGGTAATAAAAAAAAGTGGTATAGAGTGACATTCAATAGTTTTTTTAATTAGGTCTCAATAATTTAAAAAATATTGATGTATTGTATCTTTATTTAAAAATTTATTATTATTATTGTTATTATTATTATTATTTAATCTTTTTTTACCATCCAGTCATTATGCCCCTCCTGGTCTGTCCTAAGACTGTTCTTTATCCCGTTCCTCCTCCCCCTGTCTCCAAGAGGATCGCCCCCACCTCCACCCTCTACCTCATCAGACCTCCCCACTCCCTGGGGCCTCAAGTCTCTCAAGGGTTAGGTGCATCTTCTCTCACTGAGGCCAGTCCAGGTGTGTATGTGTTGGGAGCCTCACACCAGCTAGTGTATGCTGTCTGGTTGGTGTCTCAGTGTCTGAGAGATCTCCAGGGTCCAAGTTAGTTGAGACTGCTGGTCTTCCTATGGGGTCACCCTCCTCCTCCTCAGCTTCTTCCAGCTTTTCCCTAATTCAACCACAGGAGTCCCTGGCTTCTGTCAATTGGTTGGGTCTAAGTATCTGCATCTGACTCTTTCAGCTGCTTGTTGGGCCTCTCAGAGGGCAGCCATGCTAGGCTCCTATCTGTAAGCACACCATAGCATCAGTAATAGTGTCAGGCCTTGGAGCCTCCCCTTGAGCTGGATCTCAATTTTGGCCAGTCACTAAACTTCCTTTCCCTCAGTCTCTTCTCCATTTTTGTCCCTGCAGTTCTTTTAGACAGGAACAATTATAGGTCAGAATTTTTGACTATGGGATGGTGTCTTAGTCAGGGTTTCTATTCCTGCACAAACATCATGACCAAGAAGCAAATTGGGGAGGAAAGGGTTTATTCAGCTTATACTTCCACATTGCTGTTTATCACCAAAGGAAGTCAGGACTGGAACTCAAGCAGGTCAGGAAGAGGAAGCAGGAGCTGATGCACAAGCCATGGGGGGGGGGAGGGGATGGTACTTACTGGCTTGCTTCCCCTGGCTTGCTTTATTATTATTATTATTATTATTATTATTATTATATAATAGCCCGCTCTCTTATAGAACCCAAGACTACCAGCCCAGGGATGGTACCACCCACAAGGGGCCCTCTCCGCTTGATCACTAATTGAGAAAATGCCTTACAGCTGGATCTCATGGAGGCATTTTCTCACCTGAAGCTTTCTCTATGATAACTCCAGCCTGTGTCAAGTTGACACACAAAACCAGTACAGATGGCAGCCCTATCCCTCCACTTGAAGCCCTGCCTTTCTACTGGAGATGGACTCCACAAGTTCCCTCTCCCCACTGTTGGGCATTTCATCTAAGGTCCCTCCCTTTGAGTCCTGAGCATCTATCACCTCCCAGGTCTCTGGTACTTTCTAGAGGGTCCGTCCCCCTACCTCCTACCTCCTGAGGTTGGCTGTTTCCATTTATTTCTGCTCTCCATTTATTATTTCTTTGTTACGCATGCTCTGGTGCATACCTGTGGATGGGTGTGCACAGGGAGGACATGAGAGCTCTGGCTGTCTCCCTCCTCCATCACTCTCCACCTATCCTTTGAGGCAGGGTCTCTCCCTGCACCTAGGGCCAGAGTTCACGATTTCTTGACTGGACAGGCAGACAGAAACTCCAGTAAAGCTCCCTCGGATCTGGGGTTGTGTGTGTGCTTGTGATGCCCAGCATATTACAGGGGTGCTGGGATTGAAAGACATTCCTCACGACTGTACAGCAGCTACGTCCAGCCTCTGCCACCTTGCATTCCGCTGGCTAACTGACCCTCAGGGCTGATTCTCCTGTGTGTCTTTGCCCCTCCCCCATCTCACCAGTAGGAATGCTGGGATTACAGATGCATGCCATCTTGTCTGGCTTTTTTACATGGTTTCTGAGGTAGAGGCACTTGGTTATCTGGCTTACATGGTAAGTACTTTGACTTGCTGAGCCACCTCGCCAGCCCTGCCTTGCCATATCTTTAAAACGCACCAAGGACTTTCAGTGGGGCACGGATGTGATGGCTCCTGTCTTCAATCCCACCACTTGGGAGGAGTTTCTGCAATCTCAGAGGAGTTTGAGACAAGGGGACTGTCATGAATATGAGGGCAGCCTGGGCTACATGGGAAGTTCCAGTACAGCCTAGGCTACAAGTCTGATCCTTTGTTCCAAAAATAATTAACTAATTAAAGACAGTTTTATTAAGGTATAATTTGCGTGACATACAAAGTATACAGCTCCATAGTTCTATGGTTCTACACATCTTCATAGCTGTGCGCCACTATCACTGCCATTTCCTTCTTCCGTCTCCATTTGTGGCCCTGGCAGCCACCAGTCTAGAGAATTCCTTATTCTAGATGTGCCATAGATATGGAATCATACAGCAGGGCCATGGTGGTGCACACCTTTAATCCCAGCACTCAGGAGTCAGAAGCAGATGGAGCTCTGAGTTTGAGGCCAATTTGGTCTACCTAAGTGAGTTCCATGACAGTCAGGACTACACAGAGAAACCCTCCCTGTCTCGAAAGACAAAGGAGGAAGAGGAGAAAGAGGAGGAAGAAGAGGAAGAGGAGGACGAAAATAAAGGAAGGAAAATAGAAATCACACGATATGTGTGTATGATTATTATTGTGATCATCTTCTTTCATTTAGACAATGCTTTTGAGATTTGACCAGACTGCATAATTACTTCACTGTTATTGAATATTACCGTATTACTTAATGTATAAGGGCATCATTTCATTATTCTTTTTTAAGGCTGAACTATATTTCAATATTTGGATATAGTACATTTTTACTTTTGAGATTTGACCAAATTACATATAATTACTTCAGTTATTGAGCATTACTTTATTATTGAATGTGTAAGGGCATCATTCCACCATTCTTTATTATAATTTTTATTTTCTATATTCTTTGTTTACATTCCAAATGATTTTCCCTTTCCCTGTTTCCCCCTCCCCATAAGTTCCCTAAGCCCTCTTCCTTCTGCCCATTCTCCTATCAACCCCCTCCTACATCTCTGTCCTGGTGCTCCCCTACAATGCTGGAACAAGCATTTTCAGAATCCGGGACCTCTCCTTCCTTCCTTCTTGGGAGTCATTTGATATGTGAATTGTGTCTTGGGTATTCAGAGTTTCTGAGGTAATAGCCACTTATCAGTGACTGCATTCCATGTGTGTTCTTTACACCATTCTTTTTTGTGGATGGATAATATTCCAATATTTGGACATAGCACATTTTGTTGATCTGCTCAGCCGACGGACACATCTGCTGCTCCTCCCTGTTGGCTGTTATGAGCAACGTGGTTGCTCATGGGCGAGCCTTTGTGTGGACATGTTCTGGTTTCCCTTGAGAACACTTAGGGATGGGATCATCCATCACACATAGATTCTGCTTTGTCTTCTCTGAGCACTTTTCTTCCTGGCACAAGATGACTCAGACTGATCTTGCACTTCCCAAGCCCACCTTGACCCTGTGATCAGACATTTCCTCAAGAAGCCTTGGTTGTTCCAGTAGACAATGGCATCAGAAACACAGGTGGTTGGTGATGATGGCTCGCTACTATTTTTTTTCTAAATCCTTCTCCCGCTCCGACCCTGCCTGCTCCACCCTTCTTCCCCCTCCCTTTCCGCCACCCCCCCTCCCTGCCCCCATCCCTAGACCTCAGTGGATGAAGATGGGAAAACACAGATGTGTACTCATAATCTAATGGACATGGACACACACAGACCACAAAGACACACCTATACATTTGTGGCAATCTGTTTCCAGAGCTGATTTTTTTTTTTTTTTTTTGGCATTTTTATTCATTAAACACCAGAGCTGATTTTTAATTGGGGCACACGTGTGTGTGTGTTGGGGGGGGAGGGTGTGTGTGCATGTGGGGATGTGGAGGCACCTACCAGAGGGGACCCGAAGAGGGCATCAGATCCCTAATGCTGGAGTTACAGACAGGCGCTAGAATCTGAGCTCAGGTCCTCGGCAATAAGGGCAAACGCCCTCCCGCTGAGCCATCTCTCCAACCCCCTCCCACCTTCTTTCTAAAGCTGTTCTAAAACCATAGATTCTCACCAGCACCTGTGCTACCAGTCCACGTGTGCAGGACTTCGTGTGGCAACACCTTGCCCAGGCGTGGGAGTGACACTCAGCATCAGCCAACACTCACTCTCCTGAGTGCTTTGCCAGGGTCTCCTTGGCTTCCTGAAACAGTCCCACTTCATTCAACCCCAGATCCCAACACCACAACTCACTCTTCCCCTTACCCGGCCCAGATCTGCCCCCAGTCTCAGGCTGCGACCCTGTGACTGGACCAGCCACCACATGGATATATATACCTTATCTGTTTGGGATCCAGGATGCATGGCTCAGCCCCAACACAGCCCTTGGAACCAACATTCCGTCCAAAGTGCATTCCCCACCCAGAAAAGCCCTCACCTTCCCAGGCTCTTCCTCCCACACCACGCTCCCCGGGCACCTTATAGACTCCTCCCCTGGACTCCACCTTGGCTTGTCCACTGGCCCAGCCAGGGGCCCTCTTTACCTCTCAGAGGCTCACTCGCCTTGTTGGGCCCAAGCGTCCTTACCTTGTTTGAATTCTGATGACCCACACCAGGCCATCCTCCTTCCTGGGTGCTCTTTTATGTGCCCATCTTCAGCCCATTGGAGATATCCTTCTTACTTCATTTGTCCCCTGCCCTAATAATCTGTGGCACTGCTGTCTCTATCCTAATATCTGGGCGGCAATTACTTCGCTTGGCTTCTGGAAGGAATTGGTTTTGGAAGGAAGAAGGAAAGGGAGGTAAGGACTGGAAAGAGAAGGGAAGGGGACAGGGCGAGAAAGGAGATAAGAAAGGAGGAAGAGAAGAAGGTGGGGGATAAAGGGAGGAGGGGAGCATAAGGAGCTGTCCGTACATGTCCTGTGGAGTACTGATCATTGTGTATGTGGGCCGTGCGGGAGCAGGTAGGGGCTGCTGGTGTCTTCTTTCAGAAAGAATTTAATTGCCTCTGGAAGTCAGCAAGAAAGCCACCTCGGTGCATACAACTAACTTGTCCTGCTCTGGTTGGGATCATGGCTCAGAAACCCAGTGGTAAACCGGATTAAGTCAGGTAGAGCCTTGAGCAGAAGTGGAGGGCTCCGAATAAGGGGAGTGGCTATGAAGTTGGTTAGTGGTAGCGCACACCTGTAATCCCAGCACTTGGGAGACAGAGGCAGCAGGATCTCCGAATTCAAGGCCAGCCTGGTCTCTACAGAGCAAGTTCCAGGGCAGCCAGGGCTACACAGAAAAACCCTGTCTGGGGTGGGGGAGGGGAGAGAATAGGGGAATCAGGAGGGAGGATGAGAGACAGGGACACCGGTGATGTTGGTGTTGCGGGAATCAAGTATGAAGGAGTGAGGAGCGCTCTTGCTGGGGTTTATGAGGTGGGACCGACTAGGAAGAGACTTCAGTAAGTGGTAGGATGATGGGTCATCAAAACGGGAGATGTGAGGCTTAGGGAGACCAGGGTGTATATAGACCAGGGTGTGGCAAGTGTTAGGAGCAGGAGTTGGAGTCCTGAGTCTGGCTGAGAGAGGGTTTTGAGCCAAGAACACTAACTAGCCACTGGTGAAGGAAAATGCTCAGGTGGATCAAGTGACAAAATTCCGGATGGGAGGCTGTGGCTCGCCACCCCCACACCCCAAGCATTTGTTTTCGAGAAACAAGGCCTCTGCCTGGGGGCCCAACAGAGCCAAGAAAGTATGCATGCACCGTGGGGAAAGCGGGGCTGGTCAAGGGAAAGGACTTTCTGTGGAAAAGGACTCTGTACAAAGGAGGTACCGGAAGGGACGGGGCCAGTTAGTGGAAGAGGCCTCAGAGAACTCATCCTCTCAGCCAGGGACTCAGACAACAGTTACAAGCATGGGATCCAAGCTTCTTCCTTGCAGACAGTGAGGCCCCAGCCTGGAGAGATAGAATGGGGTGGTGGGGAGGGGCTTCTCCTTCCCCAGGACCGGGGTGGGGGTGGGGAGTCAGTCAGCCGCCCCCAATTTTTATCCCGCGGTGAGGGTGAGGCAGCCGAGATCTCTCTTATCTGAGCCTTCCGCGCCTGGGGTCCTGGCATCAAGCGGGGTGGGGACAGGGCCCTCTCCCTCCCTCCATTCACCGCAGGGGTAGGTAGGGGGCCGGCAGCTTCAGACTGGATTTGGTTCTTATTTTACTTTGGCTCTACTGGTGGAAAAATCGAGGCGCTCCCCTCTGTGCATCTGAGGCAGAGGAGAGAGCATAGCGTGGCTTGGAGGCGGTACTGGCTGGGAGGCCGGGAGCGGGCGGGCGGGCGGGGCCTGGCTGGGGAGAGACTGTCCCCCCTCCCCGTGAAGCCCCGTCCTGCACCCCCTGCTTCTTCAACGTGGCTCTTTGGCCCCGGTTTGAGCCTAGCCAGGAGCCCCGAGGGGGAGGGCCAGCCAGGGCGGCATCAGGGCGAGCCTTTGCCAGAGCACCCTCCCTTTCTATACTCAGTCGGGAGGGAGGATGATCTCAAAGGAGACTTGAAGTCTCCCAGGAGTCCTCAGAAAAACTGTACCAGGGGGAAATCGGGGGTAGACGATGAAAAGATTTTCTCCTTATTGTAGGAATCCTGCCTAACAGTGAGGCCGCTGTGTGCCACAGTCACAACCATCCGAAGATGAGCATTAAGTAACCCATTTTATGCATGGGGTAAGCAAGATTCGTGAAGTCAGCTATGCCCGATCACCCGTGGTAAAGCCTCCCTCAGGCGGAGCAAGAATTTGAACCCAGATACCCGGACTGTTTCCCCAAAAAACGGATGCTCGGGACCCTTCCCCCTACCCACAAGGCTCTGACTGAGCAGCCAGGGAGGGCACCTCCAACGAGTTCGCAGACACTCTTCCTTCACAGCGCGGCCACGCCTTTCTGTGTCTGTGCTGTCCTCAGCCCCTTATTTGGTAGTGAGGTGTCTCAGAGGTCTCCTCCATATGCCCTCCTGAGGGGGGCAGCACCCCTCCCACACGCTCCATTTTCCCAGTGGCCTGTCCCAGCCCCCTCCCCAGCCTCCCAGCCTGCTCTGCTGAGAGGAGCCCAACCGCTTTCCCTGGAATCTGCTGCCTCGGCTTTCTGAGGAGGCACCATCTGGACTGCATTATGGGTTGAGGAGAAAACTGAGAGCAAAGAACACTGAGCTGGCCCCCAGCGCCTGTCTGCAGGAAGGGCTCTGCGCTCTTCGAGGGCCGCCCAGCCCTACCCCTTACCTTCCTATCTCCCTAGAGAGTAGACCCAAAATGTGTCCAGAAGAAGGTGGCCCGGAAGGCAGGATAGACCTCTGCAGGGTTCGTTTGAAACTGTTCATCTTACCAGCTAACTCTTCCTACTGCAGGCAAGACTAAGGTTCAGAGAGGGGTAGTAACTTTCCCGGGTCACACAGGGAGCCACAAGGACCAAGACCAGGCCTAGGGGCCTTTCGTGCACACACATCACCAATGCAAGCGTGTCCAGGGAAGGAGCTGAATGCATCCCCTGCAGGAGGATCCGGAGTTCATCACCCCCACCCCCAAGGGCTGAAGTGACCCAGGAAAGGTTCAAGAGAGCTGGCAGGGACCAGCCTTCATTCTCCTAGGTCTGGATAGCCCTGCTTTCTAAGCCCCACTTTCTGCCCAGGTGCCACACGCCCCTGGCACCCCATCCCTGAGGTTGTCTAAGTCTCCGGGTGGGGACCTGCTGGTCCTTCCCCGAAGCTGCTCCCCCTGCCTAGCCCCAGCTCCAGACGTGGCAGGGTGAGAGCACTGAGTGGTTTCTCTGCTCCCTCCCAAGTGCTGTGCTGGCGGCTCCCGAAATAAAAATCGAATGCGAGCTTGGCAGGGGGAGAGGGTGGGGACAAGCTGCCGCAGCGGCACGCCGGCCCTTCATTCTTTCCGTTGTAACTTCACCTCCTAACCTCTGGCATTTTAATTATGTCTCCTAACCGCTGGCTGTGCCTGGGCCAGCTCGTGAGCTCACCTTTCCTCTAGCAGGGGAGGGAGGGGGCGGCTGCTGGGGTCTCGGACCCCCAGCTTCCAGCCTGATCCCTGGAAGCTGACTGGCCTGTTCCCCACTGCTTTTGTGTCCCCAGGAAGGGTCTTGGGAGGGGTTCTAGCAGCCAGGCTGAGTGCCTGGCATCTCTCTGTATGACTCATTCTGTCTTCACACCATTTAATGGAGGCCACGGTCTAAGGGGAGGTGTGACAGGTTTATCACCCTCTTCCATGGTCGGCTCAGCCTCAGTTGGTCTATACAGAGCAGAGCTGAGCCTAGGGAGAGGGGCTGGGATAGCCCAGGCTTGACATTTCCTCACATCTACACAGGAGGGCTGAGCATGTAACTCAGTGTGTAGAGCGGTATAGCCTAGCATTCATCAAGTTTGGGCTTCATCCTCAGCATTGCATGATGAGTAGGATCAGAAGCACAAGGTCATCCTCTGCTACATGGGAATAGCCTGGGCTACGTGAGACCTAGTCTTAAAAGAGAAAAAAAAAATCAGGCTAGGCAGTGGTGGCTCACGCCTTTGGGAGGCAGAGGCAGGCAGATTTCTGGGTTTGAGGTTAACCTGGTCTACACAGTGAGTTCTATAAAAAATAAATATTTAAAAAAATATTTAAAAAATTTATGTTTTAAAAAAGAAAAAAGAAAAGAAAAAAGAAAAAAAATCATCAATTTGCGGTCAATCAGGATTTGCTGAAGGAGGCAGTGGCTGGAGGATCACGAGTTCAGGGCCAGCCTGGGCCATATATTTAACCTGGGATGATGATGCATACCTTTAACTGCAGCACTTGAGAGGCAGAGGCAGGAGGATCCCTGTGAGTTTGAGGCTGGCCTTGTCTACACAGTGAGTTCCATGACAACCAGGACTTCATAGTGAGATCCTGTTTCAAACAACAACAACCAAATAAACCCAATTAGTTAGGGCCGGGGAGATGGGTCAGAGGGTAAGAGCACTTGTCATCAAGCCTCACTACCTGGAGACCTACATGTTGGAAGGAGGAAATTGATCACACACACACACACACACACACAGCCACACAAAATGTAATTAAAACATTAAAAACCACTTGACTTAACTGTGGGACTCTTAGGGTGATACAAGCCAGAAAACAGCCTCTTGGGGAAGGTAGGGTGGGGAGAAAGCCTGGAGAAGCAGGCGTGGTTAGACTCCTGCCAGGCGGTGGTGGCGCACGCCTGTAATCACAGCACTTGGGAGGCAGAGGCAGGCAGATCTCTGAGTTCAAGGCCAGCCTGGTCTACAGATTGAGTTCCAAGACAGCCAGGGCTACACAGAGAAACCCTGTCTTGAAAAACGAAAAACATGCCGGGCAGTAGAGGTACACGCCTTTAATCCCAGCATTTGGGAGGCAGAGGCAGGCAGATTTCTGAGTTCGAGGCCAGCCTGGTCTACAGAGTGAGTTCCAGGACAGTCAGAGCTATATTGAGAAACCCTGTCTCAAAAAACCAAAATAAATATATAAATAAATAAAAACCAAACAAGGGGGTGGAGAGATGACTCAGTGGTTAAGAGCTCGTCCAGAGGATCTGGGTTCAGTTCCCAGCACCCACACGGCAGCACACAATTGCCTGTAACTCCAGTTCCAGGTGATCTGACACCATCTTCTGCCTTCATGAGCATGATACACTTACACACATGCAGGCGAAGCACTCGCACACATAACATATAATAAAATAAGATAAATCCTTTAAAAAGCCAAACAAAGACATGGAGGTTAGGAAGTAAAACACCTGAGAGGATTTTGTTTTAAATGAGAAAATTAAATTTAAAACCAGTAATGTGTATGAGTGGTCTTTTTTTTGTTTTGTTTTTATGAGTTTTTGGGGGGTTTTGATTTTGTTTTTTTGGTTTGGTTGGGTTTTGGCTGTTTGGTTGTTGGTGTTTGTTGTTTGTCTGTTTGTTTTGTCTGCATCTATTGTGTGTAGCACATGTGTGCCTGGTTCTCACATGCTTCAGAAGAGGACACAGGATCTGGGACTGGAGTTATGGATGATTGTGAGCCACCATGTGGGTGCCGGGAATTGAACCCTGGTTCTTTGCAAGGGCAATGAGCACTCTTAATTATTGAGTCATTTCTCCAGACCCCTAGGAGGTTTGTTTGGTTTTGGTTTTCTGAGACAGGGTTTCTCTGTGTAGCCCTGGCTGTCCTGGAACTCACTCTGTAGACCAGGCTGGCCTCGAACTCAGAAATTCGCCTGCCTCTGCCTCCCAAGTGCTGGGATTAAAGGTGTGTGCCACCACTGCCTGGCCCCCTAGGAGTTTTTAAGGTAAAATAATCCTCAAAGGTCTCTACTGCGGTTATGTCCAACTCTGGAAGTAACATCCTCCTCCCTGTCATGGTCCAGAACAGGAATAAGATGCTATTATACCTTTCCTGGTTTGTCCAATTCCAGTGACAACTGATAAGGAATCCTGACCCTTCCTGCAGACAGAGGCTCTAGGCTCTGGATGTGTTGGTGGGGGTGGGGGTGGAGATGGAGAGGTTTTCTGGTTCCCTGGAGGTCAGTTTCTCTAGGGCTAGCATGGGACAGCCTCAACTCTGACACAAGGTCCCTGCCCCTATCAAAACTTCCTTGCTCTAATTCCCCAGACCCCAGACCTATCTGTGAGGGTAACCATCTGTTGCCTTCTTGGAGGAAGGTCTCATCAATAAATGGCATCTGACCTGCTATGTCCCAGGACTTACTAGGGCCCACTATGGCCCCGGTGGAGCTCCCGGGATATGTGACAACCAGACCCAACAGGACACAGAATCCGCACAGCTTGTGTAAGGCATAAGGAATATTGGAAGGTAGTCACCGTGGAATGAAGCAGACTCCTAGGAGGCTGCCACTGAGCTCCAGGTGACAGGCCATGGTGGCCAGGTCCAGCCTGTGGTAACAAGATGGAAAAAGATAACCCACTGAAAAGATGTGTAAGAGGCAGAAACCTATCAGCTTGGAAAGATGACAACGGAAAGTTGGGGCCCGAGGTTGGTTTCCAGGTTTCTAGTTTGAGTGTCAGGTCAGGCAGCATTTGTGGAAAAGGTGAGCTTGGGTAGCCAAGAAGAGAGACCACCAAGGAGATTAGATATCCTGGGCATCATGGAGAAAATACAGAGAGGGGGCTGGCCCAGACCCCAGGAAAGACGGAGTGGGAGTAGCCAACCAAGAATGTGGAGAAGAACAGTCAGTGCCTCAGAGGCCCCCATACAGGGGTCTGAGCTTGTGTAGTCTAGTGACCCAAATGTCCATGCCTCCCTCTGTCTCCAGTCCTTGTCCCCGCGCCCTCACCCTGTCTCCATTGCCTCCCTTTAGTGTCCCCTCTCTCCCTCCCAGGCCTCTTGCATGTCACCTTTCTCTCCTTTCTCTAGTAGAAGGCTCAAAGCCTTTCTACAGGCACTCACACCCCCCTCCCCCGCAGCCACCTACACCTCCCACTGAAGCTCATCGGAGCACACCAGCCCCTGGCTCCCTGGGGCCTCATCCCAGTTGAGCCTGAGGAAGAAGCAGGAACTGCAAGCCCTGCGCAGAGGGAGAAGGGAGACCCGCCAAGGAACTGGGTGGTCGTCAGGAGACAGCAGGGGCTGGGGAGTTTGAAAGGACCAGCAGGATTTTACAGAAGAGGAGAGGAGAATGGGAAGGAGGCCATCGACAGGAAACCAGATACTGAAACTCACAGCTCAGAGTGGCTGGAGATCCCTGGAGTGTGGTCAGAAAGGCATTGAGCTGCAAAATGAAAGGAGCACAGCACTTCTGCCTGGAGGCTACATGCGGCCTGGAGGTTACATGCCGTCTCAGTGCCCACTGCTGAGTCTTGCCCCAGGGCTCTTTGGATCTGGTGCTGCCTCCAAGTTCATTCAGGCAATCAGAAAAATCTCTGTTCTGTGCCTAGGCAAGTACCGAAAACTATAGAGGGCAGACTAAAGTCCCAGAATACAAAGTTTAAGTTACAGTTGGGGGTGAGGAGGGGACAAATCCTAAAGTTAAAATGCAAATAAAAACCCGAAATGATAGAAGAGGTTGGTTACTCTTAGAAGGCTGGGTCTGGGGAATGAAATTTCCTAAAAGCAGAACCTGAGTCTTCTCCATCAGGTTAATGCAGGGCCTGTGATATCTGCTCCAGCAGGCCAATGCATCAGACTTGCGTTATCTGTGCTGTGCCTCTTCCCTCAGACTTCCCTTACACTTTCATCATCAGACTGTAGCAGAGCCTATGCCCTCTCCACTAGGCTGGAAGTACCCTGTGACTCAGGGAGGGCAGAGCAGAACATCTTGACCAGTAGCTGAGACAACTCAGAAACTTCCAGAGGATCCAGTGCTTCTCTCAGGCCCCAGCTGCTCCTGTCCCTGTTGTTGTTGTTGGTGGTGTTGGTGGGGCTAAGGCCTGAGACCCTACTCCTCGAACTTTGGGAAGAACTGCAGAGAGCTGCCCACTGCTAAGGAGAGGTGCTGGAGGAGGGGCAAGGATGAAGAGAGGAGACTCCGAAGGTTGCAGAGATCTTGGGAGGGGACCTCCACTGCCAACCAGTCAGAAGGGAGGGTTTCCCTCTCTTCCTTCCTCAATCCATTAAACCCTTAAATTAACCTTCGCTCCACCCAGAGCTAGGGGAGAGTGCCCAAAATACACCCTAAATTATATGATGCTTGGGGGCAACCACAATCCTTCCTCCCTGGCCAGCAGGCAGCCCAGCTCTACCCAGTGCTGGAGCCCCCCCACCCCCCACCATGGGCTTGTTTACATAGCTCCAGCTTCTCCCTGGCCCTATTATGCTTGGGTGAGGCCCAAGCAGGCTCCAGAGCTCCTCCCAGAGACCAGGGGAATGGGGGGTTATGACCTACCTGTCTGCTGGGCTGAGGATAATTTATGGCCTAAGCAGGCTACTTTTGGGCACTGTTAATGATAACATCAGGCCTTGGGACAGATCTGGCTAGTCCCAGACAAGCACCCTGAACATATGGTGGTCTTCCAGAGATGGGTCCCAGGCTCCAGGTTTCCTGAGTGCTGCAACTTGAAAGGCACATGTGCGAGTGTGCGATCTCACTTTAGTCACTGGTCACCTTTGTAGCAGATCTGCCTGTATCCCTTCCCATACCATCTGGCAAGGTCAGTGTTCTGACTCCAAGGACCTTAGACACAGAGGAGCTCCAGAGAGCTCCGAGAAGGACCGGACGGGGCAAGCTGGCATAGCTATTTTGAGATCGTGAATTTGGCCGAGGCCTCTCTGGACAAAGCTGCCTTCCATCCTGGGAACACAGCTCCAGTAGCTCTAACTTCTGGGGCTACTGCTCTAACCAGTTGAGGGAGAAGGTGAGAGGGGAAGAGGGAAATGAGGGAGCAGGAGATATCACCTTTGTCACCTGGAACAGGATAACGACAAACCGAGAACGGACCCTCATGACTTCTATGTGCCTGGAGACCTGCCCACGACTACTGATCACTCTCTCCCGCTCTCAGCCTCTCTCAGCTTAAAGGAGTAGAAGGCCTTAGAGGATGCTTCTCCCCTTATTCCCTCACTGACTCTCCTCCAGCCTTGGGCAAACTGGCTCAGTACCTGCTCCCATCCTTGGAGGCTGAGGAGTGGTCGAGTTCCTTTTATTCTTCCTAACCTTGCTAGATCTTCAATTCCTTTGTCGTAGGCAGCTTGTACCCTGATCATGCCACTCCTTTCTGCCCCTCCAAAGGCCTGACTCCTCCAGATACAGCCTTAACTCTCCGTGTTCTCCCTTGGAAGTTGCCCAGTGTTATGGGAGTTGGCACACACTCTGTAGGGTAAAGAGGGGCATGAGGCTCCAAAGGCAAGGCAAGCTCAAGGAGCCTCTTCTAGCCCATGTACGAGGAGAAGGGACAGAGACTGGGGACCAATGGGACTTGCGTGGTGGCATCGCAGGATCTAGAGAAGCATGCCTACATCTAAGTTCATATCTCATGTGGGTAACCTAGGAGATGCGGCTGAACCTCTCTGGCTTCATCCCCTCACTGTAAAAAGTGGGACCACGACAGAACATAGCAGCTGGCAGGATCTCTGCTGCTGAGTATGCTCAGAGCAGAAGTGTGCAATACTTTGAGAGGAGCTGTGGGCTGAGTGTGTGTGGTAGTGAGCACAAGTACATGTGAGTGTGTTATGAGTGGGCATTTACTGGGAGACTAGAGGACTCAGCCATGTCTGCTCTAAGAAGCCAGAACCCCTACATCAAGGGAGACAGTCGCCGGAGTCCCCCCTCCCCCTGGAGGTGATATGTTTTCTCCTTATTCAACTTGATTATCCGTCTGCCTAACAGCCCCCGTGCCTCTCCATTTAACCAGAAAACACAATTTATGGGCCTGGGGCATCAGACCTGTCATTTGGTGAGAGGATGCAGCCCAGCCAGGCTGGAGCAGAGCTATGTGTAAAGACTCAGTGCCCAGCCTGCCAGGCACCCGCCCAGACACTTAGTGCCCTGTTTACCCTGGCCCCGGGTGGCTGGCACAGGTGGACCTCTCCAGGGAGTAGTCTGGCAACTCTGTCAGCAGACCCACCTGGAAGTCAAGGAGGAGACCAGGACAGCAGCTCTGCAGAGGCAGGAGGGCAGACAGAGCTGAACCCAACCACAGTGCATCAGCTTTGCAGCGTATAGTGTGCCAGCCTCAAGCCTGCGGCCTCCAGATACCTGACTGGACCATTCGGCCTGCTAGGCACTATGAAAGATGCCGCAGCTCCAGGAGGCTAGATGCTGATGGGAACTTAGGTCTTTGGAGCCCTGGTCTATAGCACCTGGCTATCTCTGCCTGCCTCTCACTCCCTAGGGGAGGAGTCCACCCTCAATGTGTCACAACCCTCTGCCCACTAAAGCCAGTGACTACTGTCTTCCTATTTCTCCTTCACCAAATGGACCAAGATTCTGCTCCTTCGTACTGCCATGCACAATCTATGCCGCATCCCTCAGCAGTACAAAGGCTCACAAACCCCAGCAGACATAAGGTACTCATTCAATGTAGCCCCTCCCCTGCATCCACGAAGCCCTTCACACCCACATACTCAGACCGGAACATCTACTCTTTTGTCCCCCTCCCCGCCCCCCAACACGCACACATATAGTCCTACAGTTCTGAGCAGGCCCAAGGGAGGCCAAAAGTTTTGACCCTGGGCTTCTCCCAGATCCCCTCCTTCTCACTCCTCCCTCCCACCTCCCCTATCGCCACACCCCTTCCTCTCCGACCCTAGGCGGTGATGTGTTCAGAGACCTTTTCTCTTTTTCATCTCTGACCATGCAGTGAGGTGTGCTAGGCTACACATTGGGGGTACTCCCACTTGACTGGCGGTGGGGCAGGGGGGATTGTTCTAGAGGACAGGGAACAGCAGCTGGAAGCGACTTTGGGCCTCCCCCCCCCCCATATTGACTGCCTACCCCCTCCAGCGTGAGTCATCCCACATCTGGAGTTGACCCATCTGGAGGCACGGCACTCTCCTCAGGCAGCACTGAGCCACCCCTCCTCCCCACAGGGGAGTCCTGTTCTCTACTGGGGTCTTGCCTTTACAGCCCCCCCCAATCCCACCCCCTGCCAAGAGTGGGCTGCTCTTCCAGCATACAGGCGCCCAGTGCCAGAGTCGGGGAACGGTAAGCCATCCAGCCCATAGGGCCTCTCCCCAGTAGCAGTAAGAGCTGCTGCTCAGGCGTCCATGGCTTGGACAGGCTGTGCAAGGAGTCTTGGAGGAGCCCAGACCCAGGGCTGGGAGAGGCCGGAGACTGGCGGTAAGGAGGCAGCGGTTTGGCTCAGAAGGCAGGGGCAGGCAGAGGGAGTTTATCCTGGCCCAAGGCCCCAAGCCAAACATCCTCCACTAACCTAGCAGACACATCAAAGCCTAAAGGAAAGGGGCCCTTCGGTAGAGGAAACCTGAAGTCCTGGACTCCTGACAACCTGGCTCCGGGCACAGGACCACCCTGTCCCACTCCGTATCAGCCGGCTGGATCAGCCTGGAAGCACTGGTCTGGAAGGGTCATTTCTGTCTACACCCCACCCCCACCGCCACCCCCACCCCCATACCCTCGCGCGCCTGCCTTTGGGACTATGACAGGGACAAAGCCAGCATCAGGTCCTCTAGCTTTGATCCCTAGAAAAGTTTCTTCTTAAACTGTATGTGCCTCCCTGCGTCCTCTCCTATTTTCCAGGCAGGAAAGGTTGATAGGAGTCACTTTGCACCCTATATTGCACAGCTTGGAAGAAAAGGATCATTAACTGTGACGGGACTAATTTCACTCCCCAGGCGACCTTGCTCTGTAAAGACCCTTTCGACCTGGTCAAGGCAAGGATTGAGAGGGCAGGGGACTTAGAGACTGGAAGGAGAACCTAGCATGGAAAAATAAAAACTGAAGTAGAATCAGAAGGCAAAAACTGGGCTGCGAGCCACAGGGTCTCTCTGGGGGCCCGCAGGGGCAGAGGGAGGGAGCCCAGCGGCGAGGCGCTAACACTGGAGCGGGAGGCGTTAACAGGGCCACTGCGGAGAGGTGGGGGATCCTGGAGCCAACTTGGAGATAAGGAGGCTGGGCTGGGGTAAGGGGCGCGGCCACGTCAGCACAGACGCTGGCTGGGTGCACACAGCACGTGCACACGTATGTACTTGGACGCATGCGCCGTCACATGTGTGCGTGCATACAACTGAAGCCAAGTCTGTCCTCAATTGGGAGCCAGATGATGTGGCTGCTTTGCAAAGCCAGGCTCGCAGGAAGAATGCGTTCTCCACCCACCTCCTTCCTCCGCCCCTTCTCGCCCTCATTTTTATTTTATTTATTTATTTATTTTGCCTTCCTGGTTTCTTTCCTGGATGTTCCCAGGCTGTCCTCTGGTCCAAACTTAATCCGCAGCCCCAGACCATTAAGAGACTCTTTCTCTTCAATGTGCCCAGCCCTCAAAGGACCTGCTTTTTTAGCTTCCAGCTTCTTTGGGACTTGGAGATTCTTGTAAATGTAACTGAAGCCCCAGTCACATCATGGATTGTTGTAAGACAGCGTTCAGACAGGGTCCAGTAGACACCTCTTTCAAGGCGTAAGAATAGATCCGAAAAGCGAAGAATCTAATGATCTCAAATTCCTCGTTTCTTTGTGGCTCCAGGCGCCTATCTCAAGGAATGAGGGGAGGCAGGAGCGGAGAGAAACCGTGGTTGTAGAAGTGTATGGAGCCCCAGATGGAGGGGACCGGGGGCCTTCTGTCCCTCAACCTAGTTTTAGCTCAGCCTCTGAAGCCCACATCTTTGGTGGTTCTGTTTCATCTGCCACGCCAGACAGCCAGAGTCCATTAGCTTCAATAGTCTCCTCTGGTCACTGCTCTCCACTTTCTGAACACCCCCCTCAGGTCTGGGCCCTAGAAACCTGCACGTTGGAAGTATAATAGTTCCCCAAATGTCTCTCCCATCTCTGCTAAGCCTTGGGGAAGGTGAGCATTAGTAGAGACCCTCCAGCCCAGTCATTAGGGTAATAAGCTCCCTGCACCATCGGTTTTGGGCGGTTGGCCCTCACTCGCTATCTTGGCCCACAGATGGGCAGTTCTGACTTGGGATCAAAATCCCCAAATCTCCAAAAGTTACTTAATTCACCCCGTTGTCTATCATTCAGGAAAGGGGCTAGTGGGCTTCCATAGTCAAAGAAATGTTGGACAGGAGACTGAGACCCTGATCGCACTGGCAGGACCAGGCTGGCTCTCTACCCATCCTAGAAGGTGAGTCAGTTTTGCTCCCCAAACACCCTTAGAGTATCTCAATTTCTGGAGTGTTATTTGCTAGGAGAAGAGTTCATTAGCTTCAACACGCTGTGGGGGTGGGGCATGTCAGGAAGCAGAAGTAGATATTCCCAAACACTGACTATTCCCGGGGTCAGTCTGGAGCCCTGTCACTAACCCCAGAGTCCTTCAGCAAAGACTTTGGAAACAAATTTCTCCTCAGAGAAACCCATTCCTGACCCTGGAGGCTCCAACCAGCTTCTCTGACAACACAGCCTCTGTTTACTTGGAACAAAGCACCATGGGAAATGAAGAGTGAATCAGAGCTGGGAGCAAAGAGGGCCAGGCCCACACATCTTCAGAAGAGAAGGGAGACTCATTGGAGCTGCCCTTAGCGACAGTGGGGAGGGCACTGGAGGGTTAAAGACCCAAGTTTAAGAAGGCTTTCTGGAGGTGGTGGTGAGAAGGAATTTATTGTGCTTGAGAGAGGTATATGGACAAGATTTATTCCAGATGGGGCGTGATCCAGGCTGAGACCAGGGGAGAATTGGAGAGAGGGGGTGAAGGTCTCTAGAATACAATGGCGGGGCAGGGAGAGCATGTTGAACTGTTTGGGGGGGGGTGGCTGAAAGTCCTACTGGTGGGGACTTATGGAAGTGGCAGAGGGAGACTCTTGAAGGCTGGAGAGCAAAAGAGAAACATGCTTCAACAGGGTCAACAGGGCACCAGGCTAAAGATTTATGGAAGATGGCTGTGACATCCCCAATGAGCAAGGCTGCGTGGCACAGGGGAGGTGACAGGTGTGACCGTCTCCAGTCTCGAAGAGCTCTCTAGAGACTCCTGTAGGACAACAGGAATGGAGTAAACTAGAAAGAGCAGAAATCTCTCAGGGGAGATTCGGTGGAACATGGCTTTAATCTCAGCGCTCCAAAGCCAGAGTTAATCAGAGCGCCATGACTTCAAGGCTAACCTTGTCTACATAGTGAGTTCTAGGACAGCCAGGATTCTGTAGAGAGACCCTGTCACAAGAGAGAGAGAGAGAGAGAGAGAGAGAGAGAGAGAGAGAGAGAGAGAGAGAGAGAGAGAGAGAGAGAGAGAGAGAGAGAGATATCTCAGGGCTCTGTCCCAGTCTCACCTCCTGCCTTTTGAGGGAGGGGTCAGTACCAGTCATCCTTCCAAACAGGTCACTGTCCTACTCCTTCTAATTTGACCTTAGCTGGGATGCAGAGCATGAACTGGACAGCAGAGGGGGCTGCTGAGCCATTCAGGGGCGACAGTGCCTGTCTCCTGCAGCCTGTATGAAGGGACAGAGTGATAGCTGCTTTGGAAAATGGCAAGACTCTTCATTCCTGGCTACTTCATTCTGCCACAAACAAAACCAGCTCATGATTATTTGCTATTGTTGTATGCCGGACCCTGGACAACTGGACTTGGGGAGAGAGAGTCCTTGCCTGTGCCTGCCCAGCTGACCCTGGATGAGAAGTGAACAGTATTCAGTTTTCTATGAGATCCCTCAGTACTACAAAGCAATCCACGTCATCCCTTCACAGTCTGTGTGTGTCATTTCATTTGTCCCCGACTCATCCGTCCTCCTTTTACAAATGAATTCAGAGACAGTTAGAGGCTGCATGGCTTATGGTCACACAGCCAGAAGTGGCCTATCTGCTAAAATGACTCAATACTGCCCCTGTAGGCGGAACCCCGCTACAGCAAGTGTTACTCTCCTTGGAAGAGGCCACAGCCCTGTGCTGTTGGTGCCATAGACACAGAGTTTTATTAGAGTGTGGAGAAGCAAGGGATGGAGGATAAAATGCCAAGGGAGGAAACAGAACACAGCCAGCTCTTCCTCCCCAGGGTCTGCTAGGCAGGTCTAGGCAAGGTCTCCCTCCTCCCAAGCCCAGCTGAGTGATCCTCCAAGAGGGCTGCAGCCCCCCTGGCTGAGATGCAGTCACTTGAGCTGCGTGTGGGGTCTCAGAACCTGCATGGTCATAACTGTGACTCAGCCCTCATGTCCTCTGTGAGTTGGCCTTCCTGACCTCTGCACTCCAGCTGCTTTCTCTGAGAAGGCGTGGGTGGCCAGCTGACCTCCAGGCCCTTACAGCCAGACCCTATGAGGAACCACAGACAATCAACTCCTTCTTCAGCAAAGGAGTCTGGATATGAAGAATGGGTGGGGACTTTGTCAGTGTTGGAAACTGAGGCTGGAATTTGGTGTGGAATCTAGAGTGCCACAAAGACTTCAGAAGTTCTCTGGGTCTTCCTGCCTCTGCTTCCCAGCATGCAAGAGGATATCCATGCATGCACGCACATGCCACCCTCTCAGGGCTAGCTCACTGGGTAGGGTGGGGCTGCAGTCCTACAGTGGGCCCCTTGTCTCTGTGAACAACAGCAGGCAGTGGTGGCACACACCTTTGATCCCAACACTCAGGAGGCAAAGGCAGGTGGATCTCTGATTGCAAGGCCAACCTGGCCTCAGAGCCAGTTCTAGGACAGCCCAGGCTAGAAGGGGGAAAGAACAGCCCTCCCAGGGAGCTCCACACCTGACTCCCCTGCAGCTCTGCTGAGCCTCTGTCTTGCTGGATGCTGGCAAGGGCCTTGGGCTCTTGTTCTGTGCAGGAATCTTCAGCTTACAGTCTTATCCCCACCCTGTGTGCAGATAGGGACACAGAGGGACAATTTGGTATCATGGAAAAAAACCAGGGAGCTCAGAGGCAACTTCTAGGGATCCTTTGGACTCTGCCTGATGAGTTGAGTGTAGATACCACACTTCTTTCTTTCAAAGTTGTAGGGCAAAGGGGGCAGGAGCAGATGTCTCAAAAACAACAACAACAACAACAAACTGGTAATTTTGAATTTCACATAACAAGTAGTTAGGGTTTTACTTCTGTGAACAAATACCATGACCAAGACAACTCTTATTAGGACATTCAATTGGGGCTGGCTTATAGGTTCAGAGATTCAGTCCAGTAACATCAAGGCAGGAACATGGGAGCATCTAGGCAGGCATGATGCAGGAGAAGATGAGAGTTATACATCCTCATCTGAAAGCCACTAGGATGGCTTCCAGGCAGCTACAATGAGGGTCTCAAAGCCCACATCCACAGAGACACATCTACTCCAACAAGGCCACACCTTACAATAGTGCCACTCCCTAATACAAGCCCATACAAACCATCACATTCCACTCCCAGGCCCCAATAGCCTTATTCAAACATGTGAGCCTATGGGGGCCATATCTAGCCATGACAATGGAAAAAAGTGCATTTAGTCCAACTTCTAAAGTCTACATAGTGTAGAGCAATCTCAACAAGGTTAAAATTCCAAAGTTCAAAGTCTCTTCTGAGATCCATCCAATCACTTAACTGTAATCCCAGAATCAAGACAGGAAACCAGCTGGGCCAACTCCAAACTCTGCCTCTCCATGTCTTATGTCAAAGCACTTTTCAAATCTGCCAACTCCTTTGTCATCTTTGTTGACTGCGACAAGCTTCTTTTCCTGGTCTGGGTCTGTTGCCTGTTAGCAGCATTCCTCAGGAAATATCCTATGGCTCTGGCATCTTGAAAATCTTGGGGTCTGGTCTCCAAGGCAGCTTCAATGTTACAACTTCTCAGTTCAATGTCTGGAATCTACACACGATCTTCTGGGCTCCTCCAAATGGCTGGCATCACATCTCCGGCCCTGTCCTCTGTAGCACTCTAAGCTCAGGTTGATCGACTCCACGGCTACTGTTGTTCTTGGTCATCATCCTATGGTGCTGGCATCTCCAATGTGCTGAGGTCTTCCTCTGCAACTGGGCTTCACCAGCCTCTCGTAGGTTCTCTTCATGGCGTCAAGCCTCAACTCCTTTGCATGAAACCTTCAGTCCTGGGCAGTCAAGTACAACTGAGGCAGCACCTTCGCCAATGTCCATCCATAGGGTCTCACAATGGCAAGCCTCAGCTGCTCTTCATGACCCCTTCATGGTTTCAAAACCAGTACCACCTGGGTGACTCTTACACATTACCAAGTGCAGCTGCAGCATGAGGTACCAAACCTTGGCTATCTCTGGAACACAGCTACTTTGTACTCTCTGGAAACACTTCCCCTCACCTCAGTGGTACTGGTCTCCCTCTCTTTTATTGTTTTTATTTATTTATTTTTTTGTCCCCCCCTCCCCCCAGTCAGGGTTTCTCTGTGTAGCCCTGGCTGTCCTGGAACTCACTCTGTAGACCAGGCTGTCCTTAAACTCAGAAATCTGCCTGCCTCTGCCTCCCAAGTGCTGGGATTAAAGGCATGCGCATGCGCGGTGGCGCTGCCGCCGCTGCCGCCCCCGCCACCACCACCCAGCTGGTACTGGTCTCTTCTTAGTCACAGCTAATTTCTTATCTCCAGCTAACCTAAACCAGTTGTCCCAGTAGCCCCCTTCTATTCCTCACTTTAAAGCCAGAGCCACACAGCTGAAGCTTCTGAGTTTGCTGCTTGCAGGAATTGGAACATGGTCTCCCTTAATCTATTACCAGCTTTCTGTTTCCCAACTCCCTCTCTGCCTTACGATGGCTTTCCTGGAACTTGCCCTATAGATTGACCTTGAACTACAAGACCTACATGCCTCTGTCTGCTGTAATGCTGGGATTTAAGGCATGTACCAGCATGCCTGGACTTAAGCTTTTCTTCACCTAGAACCTGATTCGTCCCAGGCAGGCCTTGAAATCAGAGATCTTCTGGGCCTTTTCTCCTGTGATCAAAAGCATGTGCCACCATGCCTGGATCTAAAAAAGCTGGGTAGGATCTTCCCCCAAGATCACCACTCCCTTAATTCAATTTAATAATGTTGAACACAGGATTCGGCTCCATTTCACTTCCTTGTGCCCCATTAATACTTGAATCATGTATTTTATATTTTTTCCTAAGTTTTCTATGCTTTTTCAAAATGTTCTTCATGAGACTTAACCAGAAAACAAAGTCTCTACTGGGCTTTTTTGAAACTTCTTTGTCAATGCAATTAATCTAAGTCTTGTCATCTTAGCTTTAGGCAGACTCTTCAGACCAGAGCAAAGACTAGCCACATTCTTCACCAAAATACTGCAAAAACAGTCTCTAAGCCACATAGTGAAAAATTTCACTGAAACTTCTTGGGCCGGGTCCACACAATTGAAATCATTCTCACTAACAAATTCTTCCACATTCCTACTAGGAAGGCCCATTAAGCCCCATTTAAAGCATTCTTCTGCTTTCCAAATCCAAAGTCCCAAAATCCACATTCTTCCAAACAAAGGCACAGTCAGGCCTGTCACAGCAATACCCAACTCCCGGTACCAACTTCTGACTTAGACCTTTACTGCTGTGAACAGATACCATGACCAAGGCAGCTCTCATAAGGACATGTAAGTGCAGTTTGCTTACAGGTTCATAGGTTCAGTCCAGTATCATCAAGTCAGGAATATGGTGAAATGCAGGCAGGCATGGTGCATTAGAGGCTGAGAGTTCTACATTTTCATCTGAAGGCAGCTAACAGAATACTGGCTTCTAGGCAGCTAGGATGAGGGTCTCAAAGCCTGCACCCCTAATGGCACACCACATCCAACATGGCCACACCTTCTAATAGTGCCACTCCTGGGCCAAGCATACACAAACCATCTCAAGCAAACTTTAGTGTTATCTAAATACAACTCTAATTGCCGTCTCTTCTCCTGGCAACAATACATCTGGGTTAGATGGATTCCAGAATCTCAAAGGAATTAACACCAGCCCCATTCTGCCCAACAGGGCCATGGGTATTAGCTACTTCCCTCCATTTCCCCAGCCCATCCATCCCCACCCTTCTCTCACTTCCAAGTGTGCCTGGCCTTCTCCTCTTTCCTGAGACATCATTGCAGAAGGGTCTCCAAGCCTGGACAGCATGGCAGGCGGCAGGGAATGAAGGGCCATGAAAGGATAGAAAATAATACAGCCTAATTCTAATGACCCCAAAAAATCAGGAGTTTAAAATGCTATCTCGCTTTGTTAGAAACTAGGTAAAAGGTCACATTCCAGAGCCTGCCCTTTGTTTAGACCTAGCAGAAAGGCCTTGAATAGGTGATCCTGGCCCCATAGGGTAACTGGAAATGGGCTAAGCTTATCTTCTGTAAACTTACGCCATTACTCCTAAGCAGGAGTTCACGCAGCTGTAGACATTATAGGAAACTAATTGGTCCACTGAGCACGGGCTCCAATAATTTAAACTGATTGGCCTAAAAACTATGGAGTGGTACAAATCAATTGGCTCCCATTTCGAGGGCTCTCCATGCTAAGAAATGATTGGTTTGTGATTCGAGTAAACTTATAAAAGCTGTCTCAATTCGGCACTCGGGGTCCATAGTCCTCTGACCCTGCGTGGTGCACGGCTATGGAACCCAGAATTCTGGAATAAAGAAATCCTCATGCTATTGCATCGAGACTGTTTCTCGCAAGTGATTTGGGTGTCGCCTTCCGGGGTGTGGGGTGCTGGGGCACCCTCGGCTTTGGGGGTCTTACAGGCCACAGAGGCATTTCTCAGGATGCAGACAGACAGTGGGACTCTGGTAGAGGCAGGAGGGCTGGAAATCCAAGTTAGCAACAATTCACTCAAGCAGGCAGAAATGTGAGTGTTGCTGGGAAGTTTCAGCACTGTCCCAAGGAGGTTCCACCTCAGCTAGGGGCTGGGGCCTCAGTCAGGCTCCAGTAGAAACTACAGAGGTTGGTGAGAAGCATACTCTGCACCCCCTACTGCCTTTTCTCTGCCTGGACTCAGTCACCAGAGATTGAAAGTAGAGAGGGGATTCTCTGGGATCACATCCGGACTGCACTTTGCTTGGCTCTGGAAGGTTCTGTTTTTAAGCCATAGAAGGGGCCAAGGGATAATGAGAAACAGGGGCAGAGAGTGGGAGAGAGACTGGAGGCCAACTCCTTGGAGGAGAATGAGAGCGGGAGGCTCCCTGAGCCACAGGAGAGAGGGGACCAGAGCAGTCAAGGAAATGTGGGCAAAACCAAAACCTAAACAGTGTCACTCTACTGACCTACAGTGGGTGACAGAGAGAAACAGGAGGAAAAACAGAGGGGTCCAAATGGGTGCCTGTAGAGGGGACAAACACTGAAATTGGAAAACAGACAGAGAGAAAAGGCGAGGCTTGGAGAGTCTCTCAGTATGAAAGAGAAAAGGGGGACCAGAGGTCAGGGGAGGTCTCCAAGAAGCTGCCTGTTTCCTAGTTGCCAAGTTAGAATGGACAGGTAACAGATGTGAGATGCATCTCGAACTAACACCAGGGCCTCCAAGCGTGACCTTGCTGTGTTCCCAGACCAGACAGCGATCCAGCCACTACCTCATTGAGCCCCTTCCCTGAGCTCTGCAATCACCTCTGTCTCTTCCACCCTTGACAGTCATCAAGCCTCTCAGGTCAAGTCCTGGGTCCCTGAGCTCATCTCGGCACTGTCTGATGCTGCCCCCTGGTGGCCGTACTCTGACCGTCTGCGTCCTTCCAGGAATCCCAACTGGTCTGCTCCTCCCCTTGAGAGCTACTAAATTTTTGGTCACAATGGACAAAGTCCTTAGCCTCAGTTTTCCTTTAGTCAGAAGGTTACTGTACCAGCATCTCCACACAGAGTTGTAAAATGGAACGGACACTAATATCCCAGAATTTCGGGAAATAACATGCCAAAGTTTCTTTCCCCCCAACTCAGGGTCCCTTCCTTCCATTTTGGACAAAGCACAAAGTAATGACACCTTTTATGTGACACCACCCCCCACTATCCTTCTTGTCCTTGTCCTGCTTCTCCCACAGTCTCAGCCTTTGACCTTTGCACGTTTCTCTGTGTCTGGGCGGGTACAGCACCCTCCCGTGTTGAACTGATCTCTCCCAAACTTCATTTATTTATTTATTTTGATTTTTTTGAAACAGGGTTTGTCTGAGTAGCCTTGCTTGCCCTGGAACTCACTCTGTAGATCAGGCTGGCCTTGAACTCAATGATCTTCCTGCTTCTGCCTCCCAAGATCTGGGATTAGAGCAGTGTGTCCCCACCTCTTGACTTGAATTTTAAATTTTTATTTTAAAGGGTATTTTGTATCAGATGATGGAGGCACACACTTTTAATACAAGTTCTTTGGATGCAGGGAGAAGTAGATCTCTTGAGTTGAAGGCCAGCCTGGTCTACAGAGTGAGTTCCACGACAGCCAGGGCTACACAGAGAAACCCTGTCTTGAAAAAATAAAATGATACATACATTTGTTCTTTTACTCTCACTCTCCAGGTGTGTGTGTGTGTGTGTGTGTGTGTCCGGCCAGGCAAGTGCATGGAGTTGTCTTTCTCCTTCCACTACATGGGTCCCAGAGATCAAATTAAGGTTTTCAAAGCTGAATGTGGTGACACATGCCTTCAATCACTACATTCAGGAGACAGAAGCAGGGGTTGAAGAGATGGCTCAGCTGGTTAAGAGCACTGACTAGTCTTCCAGAGGTCCTGAGTTCAAATCCCAGCAACCACCTGGTGGCTCACAACCATCCATAACAAGATCTGATGACCTCTTCTGGAGTGTCCGAAGACAGCTATAGTGTACTTACATATAATAAATAAATCTTTAAAAAAATAGAGGCAGAGGCAGGGGTATCTCTGTGAGTTGAAGGATAGCTTTGCCTATGTAGAGTTCAAGGACAGCCAGGGCTATGTGTACAGCGACACTGTCTCAAAAAACAAAACCACCAAAGAAAATAAAACAAAATTCAGGTTTTCAGCTTGGTGGTAAGCATATTCACACAGCCAATCACCTGGCTGGCCTTACCGGTTGGTTTTGTTTGAAATTTATTTGTTTCATTTTTATGTGTCTGAGTATTTATGGCATAGATGTAAGTGCATCGTATGCATGCCTGGTGCCCTCAGAGTTCAGAAGCCGGCAGCATCTAGAACTGGAGTTTCAGGTGCCTTTGAGCCACCTTGTATACAGATGCTGGAAACAGAATCCAGGTCCATCCAAGGACATCTGCTCTCCAACTGTGAGTCATCTTTCCAGACTGTTCCCCCTCCCAACTCACACAGGGATTCTCTGTGTAGTTTTGGCTGACCTGGAACTTTCTCTAGACCAGGCTCAGTAATCCACCTGCTTGTCTCCTGAGTGCTGGGTAAAACGCTTGTCCTAACATCATCTGCCTTTTTTTTTTTTTTAATTCAATCCTGGCTGGCCGGGATCTCACTAATTGTATCATACCAGCTTTGAACTCACAGAGATTGCATTCTCCATGATGGGATTAAAGGTTGTGCCACCACGCCCTGCTCTAACCTCTATTTCAGCCCAGCACAGCAGAGGGACATCCAGAGAGCTCTCTTCATCCAACTTACAAGCTGGTCAATCAATCTCTTCTAACTTCTCAATTCCCAATTCCTCAAACTCCAGCACGGCCAGCTCCTCCCCACTTTCTTCCCTGAGCCTTGGGTCAACTCAAAGCCCTGGTCCTCCTGTGTGTTAACTCAGCCCCCATCCTGAGGCTGAGCCCCCTAGGTGGAGAGAAGTTGGAAAGGTCTTGCCCTGTCACTCTGTTTTTACACACAGAAGCTCAGTGGCCCCCTTGCAGAGATGAAAGACGCTTGGGTCCCGGGTGCACTCACTTTGATCTTTGTCCTGATTTCCAGTCTCCAAGGAGTAAGCGCCAATGAGGTAAGCAAGACTTGTGTGAGTTTGGGAGGACCCTATGAGGCAGAGGCTTGCCTAGGGGCCCAGTCCCCACCTTAACTTGTCAGGAATTCCCTTCACCACTGGCAATTGGAAACTTCCTTTCTGTTGTGTTTGGGGAAAGTGGAGGTAGGGACCTCAGAGGGAGGCCCTGGGGAAACCTGGGCATCCTAGTCTTGGCATGATTGTGTTGCTAACTGGGAGCTGGTTACCACCACAGCCCTGAATAGGATCTTTGAGCCCCGTTTTAGTGTTGGCCTGTCTTCTTAAGCTCTGAGTCAGGCTGAGGAACATGAAGTCTTGCTTGTCTGGGTTAGGAGTCTCTCCTTCCCTGTTCCTACATGGCTGGCGACCTTGAGGTGTAGTTTGTTGACCCTCTCTGGACTTATCTGTTTGTGTACCAGAGAAGTGGAGGTTCTCTCACTTCTCTGATTGGTTTAAATTAGATCTCGGAGTAGACCTGGCTGCCTGGGCTGGGTGGCCTCATGCCTTGATCCCAGGGAGGCAGGATTTGAGCTCTTGTTCATAACCAAACTCTAAGTTTCTTGAGTTGGCAGGTTTTCCTGAGGTGGTCAGAACAATCTATTGTTTAAGACAATCATCTCGTTTGTTTTGTTTTTTGAGACAGGGTTTCTCTAGCCCGGGCTATCTCTAGTCCAGGCTGGCCTCACCTCAGAGATTAAATTTACAATCTTAGATGAGAATCTGCTGGGATGGTGGTGGTGGTGGTGGTAAGTGAAGTTGCATATCTGCTCCCCAGAACAGCGTCCACAGGCTGTCTGGAACCTGTAGTTGTCCTTCCAAGGCCATGCATGAGTGAACCCAGGTGCAAGACACTTCCAGTCTGGGACCTCTGCGTCTCTTGTTGACCCCTTTCCACAGCCCCAAGCATAGGAACTGTCAATCCACTGCATCAGTTCTAGTAAATCCACGGTTACTAAAACTCAGGCTCCCAACCATCCTGATCAGACCACCCGGTCAAGATGGGAGAGGGCAAAAGGGAAAATCCTGGTCCAGTTTATCAAACCTTTCAACTTTTTTTGAACACAGGGTCTCACTATATAGATTATGCTGATCTTGAATCAACAGACATCTGCTTTGGTACCCCAGCATTGGAATTAAAGGCGGGTATCCACCATGCCTGGCCTAACCTCTGCCTAAATGCAGTTAGTATCGGAGTCCAGTGGTGGTAGCAGCTCACACCTTTAATCCCAGGAATCAGGAGGGAGGCAGAGGCAGGTGGATCTGAGTTCTAGGCCAGCCTGTCTATAGAACCAGTTCCAGGAGAGCCAGGGATACACAGAGAAACCCCTTCTTGAATAACAGATATGGTTCAAGACAAGAGTCTGATATTTGAGAGAGAAGAGGGTGGGAGAGAGAGAGAGAGAGAGAGAGAGAGAGAGAGAGAGAGAAGAGAGAGAGAGGGGAGAGGGGAGAGGGGAGAGAGGGGAGAGGGGAGAGGGGAGAGAAGAGAGAAGAGAGAAGAGAGAAGAGAGAAGAGAGAAGAGAGAGGGAGACAGACTGAATTCTGGGTTCTTGGGCCCCTTGTTTTTATCTTACTGTGCCCATCCTCACCAAAGAACAGAGCTACTGTGAGCATGGAGAGGGAATGATCCCAGCTGTGACTGTCACCTGTCTCTTAGTCTTTTCTTTAGCAAAAAAAATGCTATTGTAAGGATCTTTAGCACAGCCAAAGGCTGGCTTCCTAGTCTTTATTTGTTTTTGTTTTTGTTCTTTTGTTTATGTATAGAATAGAGTTTATTCAGTGCACAGGGAGGGGAGTTAAGAGGGTATTAGAGACAGAGAAAGGCAGAGAGAGAGAGAGAGAGAGAGAGAGAGAGAGAGAGAGGCACAGAAGAGGAGTACAGCAGGCTGCCCCTGAGCATGGAGAGAGGTGGGAAGGGGCAAGGGGACAGAGCAGGGCAAGAAGGCGAGAGATCAAGAGAACAAGAGGGTGAGAGCCCCGTTCTTTATTTGTTGAGAGAGGCCCTAGTTCTGGCTGCACTAGAAACTGTGGAGTCCTGAGGTTAAAGGATTGCACCACCACACCTAGCAATGGTTTTAAATGAAGTAGCCAGAGAGGGTAAGGCCTTGATTCCTGGGGGAAGAGAGGCCTAAGAGCTTCGACAGTACTGCTGTCAACAATGGAATTCTGTATGGAGACCTTGGGTGCCTCAAAATGCTGAAGGATTCAGGGCAGGGGGTTCCCAGCAGGGACCTGAGGATGAATAGGACCTGAGTATGTTTAGTGAACTCCCAGTGTTGTCTCTACCAATGACACTGGATATGGGTGTAGGAGCAGTGGAAGCATTAGGGTGCTTTCTGGGGGGCTCTGAAGCTAAGGATCCACTAAAAGTGGCCTCCTAGGCCAGTCTCTAAGTGTGTGTGTGTGTGTGTGTGCCAGGTTCAGTTGTTCATATTTTTAAACCAGCGGTCTGGAGGAACAGACAGGAAGATCTCCCAATTCCAGGCTAGCAGGGCAACACAGTGAGACCCTGGCCTGTCTCAATGAAAAGGGTGAAGGAGCTTGCTTGGTAATTCATGCCTTTAAACCCAGCACTTGGGGAGGCAGAGGAAGGCTCCAGTTGTTGACCCTGGACATGGCAGTTGGAGGTAGAGAGAGGCTGAGACCCACTGTGTGGAACAATTTCTGAGCAGAGACTAGCCTACAGTTCAAGACACAGTTTCTTGTTCCCAATCTGGTCTCAAAAGCCTAGAATAGCTCTGTGTTCTCTTGAGTTCTGTCATGATAGACAAGCACCACTGGTTTACACACACATACCTGATTTACCGCCATGTTGGAGAAGCATTCTCATACCTGAGACCCAACACCCAGGCTTTGAGCCCTGACCCATGTCTTTTTTCTTCCACAGGGTGTAAACACATGTGACAGCTCGTAAGTATGGGACTTTGACAATAATTGTCAGTAAGGCAGGGGGATGGGTATGAGCTCAGATTCTGCCCTGGATAAGGGGACAGACACCTAATTCCTATCACTTTTGCTGAAACCATAGCCCCTCTCACCTTACCCAACCTCAGGAACTGCTGCTAATCCCCAACCTTTCACAGCTGGGGGAGGGGGAGTCACATGGGCAATGTCCCACTGCTGCCTCCCATGGGAGATCAGCACCATGACCATTCTGCCTGAGGAACCATGGCATCCTGCCCTGATGAACTCTGACTCAGGCCTCAAGTCTGTGCCCCAATTCTTACCAGTGAGCCCCAGATGGAACTGTACCTGACACCCACCCACTAAGACAACCTGAGGGTCTAAGAGTCTAAGGAAACAAGGACCCTTTGGTTGGACACTCTGATGCCATCAGTATCTCCCCATGTCTGTTTGTCCTGACTAGAAGCTACCCCAAAGGATTTACATGCTGTGGCAATGAATGCTGCCCAGAAAGAAAGCCCTGGGAACCTAAAACCTGGGATCCTACAAATGAACCCTTTAGGTAAGCCCTGGGTCAGCACTTGTGGTCATTACCCACGGAGGGCTGGGTCCACTGGGAACAGGGTGGGAGATGATGGAGGGGGTATGGCAAGGGAGCATGAACTAGGCACTTATGGAAATATGATCCCCCATCCCCATAGGATCTTGTTCATCATCTTATTGGTCATGGTCGCCCTCCTTTGCATCTGTGAGCTAATGAGGTGCTTCTGTCCCAAGTGCTTAGAACTACAGCTTGATGTCAGAACAGGGGATCATCAGATTCCCCCAGGACCGACCTCCATTTCTGCCCTAGAGAGCATTTGGGTTATCCCCTTGGATCTTCCACCATCCTACAGTCAGGTGCATCTTTCTGTCCCAATTCCTAATGTGTTTCATAGCTGGCTCTCCATCGTGTTGATATAATGGATTGGGAAGGGTTCTGCCAACCCTATTTGTCATTCTTTGCTCCCCAGACTCTAAATAAAACAAGTATCCCTTTTCTCCTGCAGGTTGCTCTGAATCCAACTCCCACAGAACCACCTCCTCCCTACAGCCTCAGGTCTGAGGGCCCTGCTGGTCAGATGAGAGGGAATGCCTATGCAACCCTGTGAGCTCCCTCACACACTGACCTCTTGGATCAAGCCCAGGACCCTGGAATGACTGCTGATCCCATCATGTCTCTTGTCGTCTAAATTAATTTATTGTTTTTATACACTGCTGCCCCCTCCCCTTTTGTCTTGAGAGCTAAGCTTGGTCCAAAATCTCTGTCGCACACTCAAGGCTGTTGACAGCTTTAAGAATTGGCAGTGGCTGTAGTGGATGCAGAGAGATCATTGCTAGTGGACTGCCAACCTTGACTGGACAGCTTGCTCTGCCATCCTACAGAAGCACTTCTGTGCCTGGAAGAGATTGAAGACTGAACAGCACAGACTCTGAGCCATCTTCCAACCATACCTGGGCAGAGGGCCTCGCTGTCCCTCTATAGCAATGTGAGAACCCAGGGACTGAGTGTCAGCGGCTGGGGGCAACCTAGGAATGGAGACAAGGTCAGAGGCAGAGGAAACACTTCCAGCTTCTTCCATTGGTGACTGACTGCACTGACACCTGCTGGGAGGACTGAGCATCCAAGGTGTGATGAAGGCTTAGACCTTCAGCTTCCTGGGATTTGGGAGCAATAAAGAAATGAACTGGAAAACTCCCAAGATATCCTAATCCAGTCCTGTAACGTGCTTTCCTGGGAGACCAGAACTCAACTAAGTATGGAACTCTCAGGGAGATACAAGTGAGAAACAGGCTTCTGGGAGAAGGTAGGGTGGGGAGAAAGCCTGGAGAAGCAGGCATGGTTAGACTCCTGTGCAGTGAGGCCAAGGAACACTTCCTTCCACATTCCTCTCCTGGAATCCCCTGGAGGGAGAGGGGAGGCAGACCTCACCTTGCTCCTCCTCCTGCTGAGCCTGGGTTCCAGGTACTATAGCTCAACCTTGCCCAAAGTAGACTCTTAATTTTCTTTCTTTCTTTCTTTCTTTCTTTCTTTCTTTCTTTCTTTCTTTCTTTCTTTCTTTCTTTCTTTCTTTCTTTCTTTCTTTCTTTCTTTCTTTCTTTCTTTCTTTCCTTCCTTCCTTCCTTCCTTCCTTCCTTCCTTCCTTCCTTCCTTCCTTCCTCTCTCTCTCTCTCTCTCTCTCTCTCTCTCTCTCTCTCTCTCTCTCTCTTTCTTTCTTTCTTTTTTTGGTTTTTTTCGAGACAGGGCTTCTCTGTGTAGCCCTGGCTGTCCTGGAACTCACTCTGTAGACCAGGCTGGCCTCAAACTCAGAGATCCGCCTGCCTCTGCCTCCCAGAGTGCTGTGATTACAGGCGTGAGCCACCACCGCCTGGTTAAAGTTGACTCTTGAAAAGAAGAAGGTTTTGTCCTGGGACTGAGGGACTGAGGACAGACTGGAGCTTGGACTGTCTTGAGGGGTCGATGAGTAAAGACAGTTCTGGTGCCCGTTCTTTGACACCTTACCCCTGTCTTTACTGTGTGTGCTGCAGAGGGCTGAGGCCCACGTTTCTTTTCAGACAAACCACACTACCAAAGCTCTGGGCTTAGGTGTGCAGGCAGGGCAGGTGTGGCTGTCTTGGACTCTCTCAGTAGACCAGGCTGGCTTCAAATTCAGGATCCCCAATAATACTCATCCCTGGGTTACCACAGAAGATGGCAGGATGGGGTTTCCAGCTAGATTCGGGCTCTGAGAACTGGGCTTTTCCCTGTAGGAAGAGGTCACCTCAGCCTGCTTGTTACCTACGAGATATTGAAGATGGTATATGGGATATTGAAGATGGTATACGGCTTTTAATTCAGTGGTATGGCCTGGAGAGAGTTGCTTTCTGCAGTTCAGTGGCTGTAAAGTTTTATTATCTTTAAATTGTGTGTCAGTGTTTTGTTAGGGTGTCAGATCCCCTGGAACGGGTGTTCTAGATGATTATGACCTGGCATGTGGGTATTTGGTATTGAACCCCAGTTCTGCAGAGCTGCCTGTATTCTAACCATTGAGACATCTCTCCAGGCCCCTGAATGTATCTATTCCCACTCATTATAGTCCCTACTGTGGGTGAGAGTGAAGAGATGTTAGGTTTTCAGAGGTGACCTAGCACTGTCCATTCCACCAATATTTGTAAAGCCACTACTCTACTGTTCCTGTCCTGGATGTCCAGGATGAGACCAGGTGCGATGCCACTTCAAAGGATAAATCTGCAGAGAGGCCTACACCAAAGCTCACAAAGATGCAGATGCACACCTTCTGGTGCTCTGGACCGGGTGGGGTGTGAAACATTGGTGACATCCATGGACCTGTGGGAGCTAGTTCTGTTAGACATGCATCCATGCTGAACCCCCATGCCCTCAGGATGAAGGATCTGTCATGCCAACCTGTACTGTGTCTGTCTTATTGGGAGAAAAGATAAGTTCATAGAAGCTCTGTAAAATAAACTTAAATATTTCATTTTTATAAATGTGTGTTTGTGTGTTTCTCTCCATGTGTATTAAGATCTAGAAGAGCCAGGTGCTGTGGTGAAGTTCCAGGTTAGTCAGGAATTTGAGGCAGGGCGATTACAGATCTGAGTCTAGCCTGAGTTACAATGAGTTGAAATCATGGTTGTGAGGGTGGCTGAGAATTTAGCTCAGTGGGAGAGAATTTGCCTAGCATGTGCAAGACCTGGAGTTAATTCCCCAGCTGCTGCTCCCACAACTCTAGTACTGTATGAGATCCTCTGGGAGCAGTAAGGAGGGGATGAACTGAGAGGATTTTAAAAAACATAACTCTCCTCAAGACAGGGCTTCTCTGTGTAGCCCTGGCTGTCCCTGACTCTGTAGTCCAGGCTGGTTTCAAACACAGTGATCCACCTGCCTGTGACTCCCAATTGCTGAGATTAACAGTGTGTACTACCACTGCCCAGTTTAAGATTTTATTTTTACTCTATATTAGTGTTTTGCCTGCATGTGTATCTGAGTACCAATGTGCATGCAGGACCCTAGGAGGCTGAAGTGGGCTTTGGATCCCCGGGAACATGGACTCCAGACAGTTAAGAGTCACATTGTGGGTGCTGAGAGTTGATCCTGGGTCCTGTGAAAGAGTGGCCAATGTTCCAGATGCTAAACCATCTCTCCAACCCTAACTATATATTATGTATGCTTTAGAATTGCTTGATATTTTTTTCTTTTTCCAATGAATAAGGCTTGCTGTTGTGGACTTGGTGGAGGTGTTTACAGAATTCGTTCATAGGCAGATGTGGTTTATGAAGGGCTGGGGATGAAGCTCAGTGCTAGGGTGTCTGACATGTTCAAGGCTCCGGCTTCAAACATTAGCACAGGAAAAAACTTACTGAGTGAAATTTGGTCAATGAGGACTGGTACACTTTTCAGTCCTGTTATGAGGATAGACAAGTGAGACTGACGGGTGGCACATGTGGCATGGGTACCATCCTGAGAAAAGCAGTGTTGACAGAAAGGCCCGGGTATCTATGGACACAGGAGCAAGACTTTTGCCCTCTGAGACTCCTGATGAGTGTGTGTGTAGAGCTGATGAGAAGTGGAGCTGCAGCCTGCTAAGCTGGGCTGGATGTGCTGTTGGCCTCTGACTGAGAAGTCATCCTTTGTGGAGAGTGAGCGACTCACACTCAGGAGTGAAAGATGAAAGACAGTGGGGGAAGGAAGGAAGGAAGGAGGAAGTGTGTGAGGGGAGGGGAGTGGTGCTGGATGAGATCTGACTCCAAGGGTTTGGCAGACACTCGCAGCTTGGTCGGCACCTAGGAGCAGCTCTTTGAGCGGGGACCTGGATCTCCTTAATAAGAGTTCCCCAAGGATGTTGGGGAGACATGGAAGGAGAGATAAGGGAGCACACTCCAGGGACAGAGGAGGAGGAGCAGCAGAAGCTGGATGAGGGGAGAGAGGACGGCAGCAGGAAGGCCTGAGATCCAGGGCTCAGGCTGTGTCCTTCCTGCATCGAACACCACCAGGTCTGTTTTCCCAACTCTGCAAGAAAAAGATTGTCCCCTTCCAGAGTCAAGATGGTGAAATGATGATCCTAAGATACACTTCCTTCCCTCCTTTCCTCCCTCTGTTCTTTCTCTGTGATTTCTCTCTCTCTCTCTCTCTCTCTCTCTCTCTCTGTGTGTGTGTGTGTGTCTGTCTGTCTGTCTGTCTTTCCCTTTCTTTTTTGTTTTCAAGAAAAGATTGTCTGTATAGCTCTAGCTGTCCTGGAACTCATTCTGTAGACTAGGCTAGCCTTGAACTCAGAGATCACTTGTCTCTGCTTCCTGAGTGCTGGGATTAAAGGTGTGTACCACCAGGCCCACCTAGAATATACTGCCACCCCAACTCCAGTAGATTCTATGTGACAAGTTCCACAGGCTGAGTTGTTAGACTCCAAAGGGAGGAGGTCTCCTAGGAACGGTTGTGGAACTTTCTAGCTAGAGGATAATTCTGAGCCATAGTTCTTAAGACAATTTGTTTGTTCTCAATTTCCTCTTTTTCCTTTTTTTACAAGAGGATCCTAGGACAAGTAATCCGTTCTTAAGTAGAGTCACTGGCTGCAAACTCTTTTCTAAGAACTGCAATGCTTTGCTTCATAGTCATTTACATAATTACAACCTCCCAACAACATATACATTTATATGGCTATGCATATGTAGATGAGGGTGGCTCTAACCCTGTGGTATGAAAAGCATTGATCAAGTACAGTTTTAAATTAAATTTCAAATAGTTTTTACAAGATGAAAGCTAGATGTTAGATAGGGATTATTCACAAAAACTCAATAAAACCTAGGGGTATGACCAAATGTTTTTAAGAAACTTTAAACTCTCTTTAAAGGTTTGCTGTTAACTACAAATGACTCTATATTCTAATCAAAAATTGATGTTATTTATAATTGATCCTCTAAATCTGTTACATGAAAAACATTATACCTGATTGATTTTGCATTTCCTTGTACCAAATGGTTATAATTGTGCCTGCTTCACTGGATACATCTTTTGAAATGGTAATACCGACTCTTCATGTATAAGAACCCTTACTTGAGAGCTCCTAAATACATTCAAACTCAAACCGCCTCTGTTTGTCACTCACCAAACCTTTGCCTTTCCTGAGTATCTAAGAACACATCAAAACAATCATTCACCATGATCAAGTAGGCTTCATCCCAGAGATGCAGGGATGGTTCAATATACGGAAATCCATCAATGTAATCCAATACATAAACAAATTCAAAGAAAAAAAACCACATGGTCATTGGTATCATGGAAAAAAAAAACCTGGGAGTTCAGAGGCAACCTCTAGGGACCCTTTGAACTCTGAGGAGTCAAGTGTAGGTACCACATTTCCTTCTTTCAGAAGTTATAGGGCAAAGAATGGAGCAGCTGTTGTCCAGTGTCATTCCTGTGACGTTTTAAATGTGAGCAGAGCCAAATGCACCAAGTAAATCCTGAGACACTTTGAATTTCACTTAACGTATTTTAGTGTTTATTTGTGATGTTGGTTTTAATAGCAAGGTAGTGGCCTTTAATTCTAGTATTCAGGAGGCAGAGGCAGGCAGATCTCTGAGATTAAGGCCAGCCAGGTCTACTGAGTGAATTCCCAGATGCCAGGAGTACACAGAGAAACCCTGTCTCAAAAGTAAGGTGATTTTTAATTTCACAGAAAAAGTTGTCTTAGGGGCTGGTGAGATGGCTCAGTAGTTAAGAGCACTGACTACTCTTCTGATGATCCTGAGTTCAAATCCCAGCAACTACTTGGTGGCTCACAACCAACTGTACCGAGATCTGATACTTTCTCCTAGAGTGTCTGAACACAGCAACAGTAGATTCACATATAATAAATAAATAAATCTTTTTTAAAAAAAGTTATCTTAGTTAGGGTTTTACTGCTATGAATAGACACTATTACCAAGGCAGCCCTTAATAAGACATTTAATTGGGGCTGGCTTCTAGGTTCAGAGTTTCAGTCCAGTATCATCAAGGCAGGAACATGGGAGCATCTAGGCAGGCATGATGCAGGAGAAGCTGAGAGTTCTAACACTCGTCTGATGAACACTAGGAGAATACTGACTTCCAGGCACCTACAATGAGGGTCTCAAAGCCCACATCCACAGTGACACTCCTACTCCAACAAGGCCACACCTTACAATAGTGCCACTCCCTGATCCAAGCACAGACAAATCATCACATTCCACTCCCTGGCCCCCATTGGTTTACTCAAACATGGGACTCTATGGGTCCATATATAGCCATAACATAATAAAACGTATATTCAGTATAATTTCCAAAGACTCCATACTTTATAGCAGTATCAATAATGTTAAAAGTCCTAAGTACAAAGTCTCTTCTGTGATCCATCCAATCACTTACCTGTAATTCTGGAATCAAGAAAGGAAACCAGCTGGGCAAACTTGAAACTCTGAAACTCCATGTGTGTCTGATTTAGAAGTGGTCTTCAGATCTCCAACTCCTTTCTCATCTTTGCTGACTGTAACAAGCTTCTTTTCCTAGGTTGGTTCCATTCCCTGTTAGCAGCTTTTTCTCCATGGATATCCCATGGTTCTGATATCTCGAAAATCTTGGGGTCTCCAAGGCAGCTTCAATGTTACAGCTTCTCCTTTTAATGTCTGGAATCCACACATGATCTTCTGGGCTCCACCAAAGGACTGTCATCACTTCTCCAGCTCTGCCCTCTGTAGCATTCTAAGCTTAGGTTGATCCACTCCACTGATGTTGCTGTTGGTGGTCATTATTCCATGGTACTGGCATCTCTAATATGCTGGATCTTCTGCTGCAACTAGGTTTCCCCAACAGACTCTCATAGGCTCTCTTCAAGGTGCCAAGGTTCAATTCTATGTATGACCCCTGGGTCACCAAGTACAACTGAGGCTTCACAGTCACCAATGGCCTCCCATGGCCTCTCACAGTGGCAAGTGTCTACTGCTCTTCATGACCCCTTCGAGACATCAAAACAAGTACTACTTGGGTGACTCTTGCACATTATCAAGTACACCTGCAGCATGAGGTACAACCTTGGCTATCTGTGGAACACATGTTCTCTATGCTCTCAGGAAACACTTTCCCTCTCCTTAGTGAGGCAGCTCTCTTCTCTCTTTTTTTTCCAGGAGGTTTGTAGTTGTTGTTGTTGTTGCTTTTTATTGTTTTGTTTTGTTTTGTTTTGTTTTTGTGACAGGGTTTCTCTCTGTAGCCCTGGCTGTCTTCATTCTGTAGACCAGGCTGGCCTCAAACTCAGAAATTTGCCTGCCTCTGCCTCCCAAATGCTGGGATTAAGGGCGTGTGCTACCACTGTCACGCTTTCTCTTTTTTATTTTCAATTTTTTTCAAAATAAAATTTTCAGTATCTATTTATTTCACTCTCTCTGTCTTCAGACTCATCAGATGGTCTGATTATAGATGGTGGTGAGCCACCATGTGGTTGCTGGGAATTGAACTCAGGACCTCTGGAAGAGCAGTCAGTGCTCTTCACAGCTGAGCCATCTCTCCAGCCCAAAGATTTATTTTTATTTTATGTCTGTGAGTACACTGTCCATGTCTTCATACACACCAGGACCACATGGGATCATTTTACAGAAAGTTGTGAGCCACCATGTGGGTCCTGGGAATTGCACTCAGTAGCTGCCGAGTTCTACTGCTTCTGGAGATGGGACATGGACTTCCTTATTCTATTATCAGCTCTTTGTTTGCCAACTTTCTGCCTAAACTTGGCCCTCCTGGAACTTGCTCTGCAGATTGACCTTGAACACAGAGACCTGCATGTCTCTGTCTTCTGGAATGCTGGGATTAAAGGCATGTACCAGCATGCCTGAATTTAAGCTTTTCTTCACCTAGAACCTGCTTTGTCCCAGGCAGGCCTTGAACTCTTAGATCTGTTTGGCTTTGTCTCCTGGGATTAAAGGTGTGTACTCTATACCCGGACCTAAATGAAGCTGGGCAGGATCTCCCTCCCAAATCCCTTAATCTGCTCTCTCCAAGAGCATAGGATTCAGCTCCATTTCACTTCCTGGTGCCCCATTAATACTTGAACCATATATTTTATATTTTTCCTTTCTTAGCATGAGTACTTAACCAGAGAACAAAGTTTCTGCTGGGTTTTTTTTTTTTTTTTTTTGAGACTTCCTTTGTCAATGCAATTAATTTAAATTTCTTCACCTTCGCCTTAGGCAGACTCTTCAGACAAGAGCAAAAACTAGCTACATTCTGCCGCAAAATAATACAAAAGTAGTTTCTAAACTACATACTGAAATTTTTCACTGAAATGTCTTGGTCAAGGTCCTCACAATTGAAATCATTCTCACTAACAGAGTCTTCCACATTCCTATTAGGCTGGTTCATTTAGCCCTACTTAAAGCATTCTTCTGCTTTCCAAATCCAAAGTCCCCAAAACTACTTTCTTACAAACAAAAGCATGGTCAGGCCTATCACAGCAATACCCTACTTCTGGTACAAAATTCTGTCTTAGTTAGGGTTTTACTGCTGTGAAAAGACACCATGGCCAAGGCAACATTATTGCTTGTCTTGAATTTAAAATTTTTATTTTAAAGGTTTTGTTTTTTGTTTTGTTTTGTTTTGTTTTTTATAATATCTGATGGTGCAGGCACACACTTTTAATCCCAGACTGGATACAGATGGAGGTGGAATCACTTGAGTTGAAGGCCAGTCTGGTCTACAGAGTGAGTTTCAGGACAACCAGAGTTACACAGAGAAGCCCTCTCTTGAAAATATAAAACAGGGCTGACCAGAATGAGCAGAGATCCTGAATTCAAATTCCCAGCAACTACATGATGGCTCACAACCATCTGTACAGCTACAGTGTATTCATATACATAAAATAAATAAAAAATTGAAATACTAAAATGATACTGAAAGATATTTTAATTGCATCCATTCATTTGCTCTCTATCTCTATCTCTCCCCCCTTGTTTTTATGTGTGTTTGTGTGTGTGTGTGTGTGTGTGTGTGTTTGCAGTCAAGTACACTTAGTTGACTTTCTCCTTCTACTATATGGGTCCCAGAGATCAAATTAAGGTTTTCAAAGCTGGATGTGATAGTACAGGCCTTTAGTCACTGAATTCAGTAGGCGGAGGCACGGGGATCTCTGTGAGACAGAGGATAGCCTGGTCTACGGAATGGGTGCCAAGACAGCCAGGCTCTGTACAGAGACCCTGTATCAGAAAACAATTCCAATAAAGAAAACAAAGCAAAGTCTGGCAGTGGTGGTACATGCCTTTAATCCCAGAACTTGGGAGGCAGAGGCAGGCAGATTTCTGAGTTCGAGGCCAGCCTAGTCTACAGAGTGAGTTCCAGGACAGCCAGGGCTACACAGAGAAACCCTGTCTCGGGGGAAAAAAAACCCCAAAACAAACAAACAAAAAAAAGCAAAGAAACCAAAATTCAGTTTTCGGGCTTGTTGGTAAGCACATTCACCCAGCAAATCACCTAGCTGGCCTTACAGGTTTGTTTTGTTTTAAATTTTTTTGTTTCCTTTTTATGGGTCTGAGTATTTATTGCATAGATGTTTATGCCCCATATGCATGCCTGGTGCCCTCAGAGTTCAGAAGCCGGCATCATCTAGAACTGGAGTTTCAGGTGCTTATGAGCCGTCTTGATTACAGATTCTGGAAACAGAATCCAGGTCCAAGGACATCTGCTCTCCAACTCTGAGTCATCTTTCCAGACTGTTCTCCCTCCCAACCCACAAAGGGTTACTCTGTGTAGTCTTGGCTGACCTGGAACTTGCTCTGTAGACCAGGCTAGTTTCAGTAACCCACCTGTCTCTTGTCTCTGGAATGCTGGGATTTAAAGGCTTGTGCTACCAACACCTGGCTTTTTTTTTTTTTTTATATTCAATCCTAGCTGCTCCAGATCTCACTATTTAAATCATATTCGCTTTGAACTCACAAGAGATTTGCCTTCTTATCCTTGGTGGGATTAAAGGTTGGGCAACCACGCCCTGCTCTAACCAGTATTTAAGCACAGCACAGCAGAGGGTCATCCACAGTGCTCTGCTCCATCCAACTTACAAAGTTGGCAAATCAATCTCTTCTAAACTCCCAATTCCTAATTACTCAAACTCAAGCAAGGCCAGGTCTTCTCTACTTTCCTTTTCTGAGCTCTAGGTCAGCTCAAGGCCCTGGTTGTGCCCAACTCTGGTGTGTCAACTGAGCCCCTATCCTGAGGCTGGGCCCCATAGGTAGAGGGAAGTTGGGAAGGTCTTGCCCTGTCACTCTGTCCTTACACACAGAAGCTCAGTGGCCCCTTGCAGGGATGAAGGACTCCTGTGCTGTGGGCACACTCACCTTGATCTTTGGCCTGCTTTCCAGACTCCAAGGAGTAAGCACCAATGAGGTAAGCCAGTCTTCTGTGACTTTGGGAGGACCCTTTGGGGCAGAGCCTTATCTCTGTACATGGTTGTTGGAGGGAAGGAGAGTCTGAGACCCACTGTCTGGAATAATTTATGAGCAGAGAATAGCCTACAGTTCTTTGTGAGACAAAGAGTCCTGTTCCCAATCGGGCCTCAAACTGTCTCTGTAGCCTTGAATAGCTCTTTTTTCTCTTGAGTTCTGTCATGATGGATAAGCACCACTGGTTTACACATACCTACCTGATTTATCTCCATGTTGGAGAAGCATTCCCATACCTGAGACCCAACTCCCAGGCTTTGAGCATTGACCTCTGTCTTTTTTCTTCCACAGGGGGCAAACACATGTGACAGCTTGTAAGTATGGGACTTTGTCTAGAATTATCAGTAAAAGGAAGGCAGGGTGGGGGTGGCAGAACCTGCCTGTGCTCAGATTCTGCCCTACATAAGGGGACAGACACCTAATTTTTATCATTTTTGCTGAAACCATAACCCCTCTCACCTTACTCAACCTCAGGATCTGCAGTCTGGAACTGCTGCTAATCCCCAACCTTTCACAGCTCAGGGAGGGGGAGTCGCATGGGCAATGTCCCACTGCTGCCTCCCATGGGAGATCAGCACCATGACCATTCTGCCTGAGGAACAATGGCATCCTGCCCTGATGAAATCTGAACTCAGGCCTCAAGTCCAGACCCTGATTCCTCCCAGTGAACCCAGGATGGAACTGTACCCCAAAACCACTAAGAGTGGCTTGCAACCTGAGGTTCTAAGAGTCTAGGGAATCAGGGACCTTTTAATTGACACTCTGATGCCATCAGTATCTCCCCATGTCTGTTTGTCCTGACTAGAAGCTGCCCCAAAGGATTCACATGCTGTGAAAATGAATGCTGCCCAGAAAGAAAGGCCTGGGATCCTGCAAATGACCCCTTCCTGTAAGCCGGGGTCACCACTTCTGGTCATCATTCACTGAGGGCTGGGTCCACCAGAGACAAGGTGGGGGTGGGTGATGGAGGGGGTTTGGCAAGGGACCTTGTCCTAGGCACTCATGACAACACCATCCCCACCCTAGGTTCTTGTTTATCATCTTGTTGGTCATGGTCATCATCATTTGCATGTGTGGGCTAGTGGACTACTTCTGTCCCAACTGTGGAAGAGAGGAGCAAGATGACAGAACAGGGGATCATCAGAATTCCCGAAAACCGACCTCCATTGCTCGCCTAGAGAGCATTTGGATCACCTCCTTGGATTCCCCACCTCACTACAGTCAGGTGCCTCTTTTTGTCCAAATACCTAATGTTTTATAGCCAGCTGTTGAACATGTTGCCAGAATGGATTGGGGAGAGGGATAATGGATAGGCAGTGGCTCTGCCAACCCTAATTTTCATTCTTTGTCCCCAGACTATAAATAAAACAAGTATCTCTTTTCTCCTGCAGGTTGTTCTGAATCCAACTCCCACAGAACCACCTCCTCCCTACAGCCTCAGGCCTGAGGGCCCTGCTGGTCAGATGAGACCGAATGCCTAGGCAACCCTGTGAGCTCCCTTACACTCAGACCTCTTGGATCAAGCCTAGGACCCTGGAATGAATGCTGAACCCATCATGTCTCTTGTCCTTTGATTTAATTTATTGTTTTTATACAATGCTTAACCCTCCCCTTCTGGCTTGAGAGCTAAGTCCAGAATCTCTGTCCCACACTCAAGGGTGTTGAGAGTTTCAAGAATTAGCAGTGGCTGTAGTGGTTGCAGAGAGTTCATTGCTAGTAGACTGCCAACCTTGACTGGACAGCTCACTCAACCATCCTACAGAAGCACTTCTGTGCCTGGAAGAGATTGAAGACTGAACAGCACAGACTCTGAGCCATCTTCCTACTATACCTGGTCAGAGAGGGCCTCGCTGTCCCTCTATAGCAATGTGAGAACCCAGGGACTGAGTGCCAATGGCTGAATGCAGTGTAGGGATGGAGACAAGGTCAGAGGCTGAGGAAACACTTCCAGCTTCTTCCATTGGTGACTGACTGCACTGACACCTGCTGGGAGGACTGAGCATCCAAGGTGTGATGAAGGCTTAGACCTTCAGCTTCCTGGGACTTGGGGGCACTAAAGAAATGAACAGGAAACCTCCCACAATTCTATTCCACTCCTGTGACCTGCTTTCCATGGAGACCAGAACTTGACTAATCATGGGACTCATAGGGATATACAAGCCAGAAAACAGCCTCTTACGAGAAGGTAGGGTGGGAGAAAGCCTGGAGAAGCAGGCATGGTTAGACTCCTGTGGAGTGAGGCACACAACCATGCAGAGGAGCATCTTCTGGTGCACTGGACCAGAAAGGCTGTGAAATCCTGGTCCACATCCATTGACCTGTGGGAACTTGTTCTGTAAGACAGGCACACATCCACTAATGATGAAGGATCTGTCATGCCAACCTACATTGTGTCTGTCTCATTGGGAGAAAAGAAAATTACATAGGAGGGTTGTAAAATACATGTAATTGTTACATTTTTATAAATGTGTGTTTGTATGTTTCTTTGTGTGTCTATTAAGATGTGGAAGACACAGGTGCTGTGGTGTGGTTCCAAGTTGGTCAGAAATCTGAGGCAGGAGGATTACCCCTCTGAATCTAGCCAGAGTTACAATGAGTTAAGCCATGGTGGGGAGGATTACTGACAACATGGCTCAGTAGTAGAGAATTTGCCTAGCATGCGCAAGATATGGAGGTAAGTCCCCAGCTGCTGCTCCAACAATCTCATACTGTATTACAGCTACAGGGAGCAGTGAGCAGGTGGCTAGCTTGGGAGAACTCTAAAGAAAAAAACTTTCCTGCTGGGCAGTGGTGGTGCATGGCTTTGATCCCAGCACTAGGGAGGCAGAGGCAGGTAGATTTCTGAGTTCCTCAGCGTGAGTTCCAGGACAGCCATGGCTACATAGAGAAACAGTTTTGAAAATCATAAACGTACACATAAACAAAGAAACAAAAACTCTTCTCGAGACTGACCTTGTCTGTGTAGCCCTGGCTGTCCCTGACTCATTCTGTAGTGCAGGCTGCCTTCAAACACAGTGATCTACCTGCCTCTCTCTCCCAATTGCTGAGATTAAAGGTGTGCACCACCGCTGCCCAATTTAAGATTTTTTTTGTCTATATTAGTGTTTTGCCTGCATGTGTATTTGTGTACCAATATGCATTCAAGACCCTAGGAGGCTGGAGTGGGCTTCAGATCCCCTGGAACTTGGACTCCACACAGCTAAGAGCCAAATTGTGGGTGCTGGGAGTTGATCAAGGTATAAGAAAGGACATTAGCTGGCTGGAAAAATGACCCAGTGGTAAAGAGCATCTGTGGAACAGCCAAGGCTACACAGGGAAAGAACAGCCCTCCCAGGGAGCTCCACACCTGACTGCCCTGCAGCACTGCTGAGCCTCTGTCTTGCCGGATGCTGGCAAGGGCCTTGGGCTCTTGTTCTGTGCAGGAATCTTCAGCTTCCAGTCTTATCCCCACCCTGTGTGCAGATAGGGACACAGAGGGACAATTTGGTATCATGGAAAAAAACCAGGGAGCTCAGAGGCAACCTTTAGGGACCCTTTGGACTCTGAGGAGTTGAGTGTAGGTACAACACTTCCTTCTCTCAGAAGTTATAGAGCAAAGGATGTCGTTCCTGTGTAGCCCTGGCTGTCCCTGACTCATTCTGTAATGCAGGCTGCCTTCAAACACAGTGATCTACCTGCCTCTCTCTCCCAATTGCTGAGATTAAAGGTGTGCACCACCGCTGCCCAATTTAAGATTTTTTTTGTCTATATTAGTGTTTTGCCTGCATGTGTATTTGTGTACCAATATGCATTCAGTGTCGTTCCTGTGATGTTTTAAATGTGAGCAGAGCCAAGCACACCAAGTAAATCCTGAGACACTTTGAATTTCACTTAACCTATCGGTAACACTTATTTGTTATGTTGGTTATATTTAGTGGCAAGGTAGTGGCCTTTGATCCTAGTATTCAGGAGGCAGAGACAGGCAGATCTCTGTGTTCAAGGCCAGCCTGCTCTACTGAGTGAGTTCCAGGATGCCAGGAGTACACAGAGAAACCCTGTCTCAAAAGTAAGGTGATTTTGAATTTCACAGAAAAAGTTGTCTTAGGAGCTAGAGAGATGATGGCTCAGTGGTTAAGAGCACTGTCTGCTCTTCTGATGATCCTGAGTTCAAATCGCAGCAACCACATGGTGGCTTACTACCAACTGTTAGGTGATCTGACAACTTCTTCTGGAGTGTCTGAACACAGTAGACTCACATATAATAAATAAATAAATAAGTTGTTTTTTAAAAAGTTGTCTTAGTTAAGGTTTTACTGCTGTGAAAAGATACTAGTAGCAAGGCAGCTATTATAAAGACATTTAATTGAGGCTGGCTTCTAGGTTCAGAGGTTCAGTCCAGTATCAAGGCAGGAACATGGTAGCATCTGGGCAGGCATGGTGCAGGAGAAGCTGAGAGCTCTAATCCTCATCTGGAGACCACTAGGAGAATACTGGCTTCCAGGCATCTATAATGAGGGTCTCAAAGCCCACATACACAGTGACACTCCTACTCCAACAAGGCCACACCTTACAATAGTGCCACTCCCTGATCCAAGCACAGACAAATCCTCACATTCCACTCCCTGGCCCCCATTGGCTTACTCAAACATGTGACTCTATGGGTCCATATTTAGCCGTAACATAAGTTAAAAGTGTATTCAGTATAACTTCCAAAGACTCCATACTTGATAGCAGTATCAACAATGTTAAAAGTCCTAAGTTCAAAGTCTCTTCTGAGATCCATCCAATGACTTATCTGTAATTCTGGAATCAAGACAGGACACCAGCTGATCAAACTTGAAACTCTGCAACTCCATGTGTGTCTGATGTAGAAGCGGTCTTCAGATCTCCAACTCCTTTTTCATCTTTGTTGACTGCAACAAGTTTCTTTTCCTGGGCTGGTTCCACTTCCTATTAGCAGCTTATTCTCAGCAGATATCCCATGGTTCTGGCATCTCCCAAATCTCGTCTCCAAGGCAGATTCAATGTTGCAGCTTCTCATTACAATGTCTGGGATCCACACATGATCTTGTGGGCTCCACCAAAGGTCTTCCATCACTTCTCCAAGCCTCAATTCCTTGTATGATCCCTGGGTCATCAAGTACAACTGAGGCTGCACTGTCAACAATGGCCTTCCATGGCCTCTCACAGTGCCAAGCCTCAGCTGCTATTCATGACCCCTTCATGCCTTCAAAACCAGCACCACCTGGGTGAAACTTGCACATTATCAAGTACAGTTGCAACAGGAGGTCCAACCTCGGCTATCTCTGGAACACAGCTTCTTTGTGCTCTCAGATAACACTTTGCCTCATGTTAAATGAGATAGGTCTTTTTTTTTTTTTTTAGGAGTTTTTATTATTGTTTTGTTTGTTTTGTTTTGTTTGAGACAGGGTTTCTCTGTGTAGCCCTGTTTGTCTTCACTCTGTAGACAAAACTGGACTCAAACTCAGAAATGTGCCGTCCACTGCCTCCCAATGTTGAGATTAAGGGCATGTACAACTACTGCCCGGCTTTTTCTTTTTTCTTTTCAATTTAAAAAAAAAATCTTTTAAATATTTCTTTATTTCATTGTTACTGTATTCAGATACACCAGAAGAGGGCATAAGATCCCCATTAGAGATGGTTGTGAGGTACCATGTGGGTGCTGGGAATTGAACTCAGGACCTCTGGAAGAGCAGTCAGTGCTCTTAACAGCTGGGCCATCTCTCCAGCCCAAAGATATATTTTTATTTTATGTCTGTGAGTACACTGTCAGTGTCTTCATACACACCAGAAGAGGGTATGGGATCTCTGTACAGAAAGTTGTGAGCCAACATGTGGTGCTGGGAATTGAACTCAGGACCTCAGTAGCTGCCGAGTTCTACTGCTTCTGGAGATGGAACATGGCCCTCCTTATTCTATTACCAGTTCTTTGTTCCCCAACTTTCTGCCTAAACTTGGCTGTCCTGGAACTTGCTCTGCAGATTGACCTTGAACTCAGAGACCTGCAAGCCTCTGTGTCCTGTATTGCTGGGATTAAAGGCGTGTACCAGCATACCTGAATTTAAGCTTTTCTTCACCTAGAACCTGCTTTGTCCCAGGCAGGCCTTGAACTCATAGATCTGTTTGGCTTTGTCTCCTGGGATTAAAGGTGTGTACTCTATACCTGGACGTAAATGAAGCTGGGCAGGATCTCGCTCCCAAATCCCTTAATCTGCTCTCTCCAAGAGCATAGGATTCAGCTCCATTTCACTTCCTGGTGCCCCATTAATACTTGAACCATATATTTTATATTTTTCCTTTCTTAGCATGAATACTTAACCAGAGAACAAAGTTTCTGCTGGGCTTTTTGAGACTTCCTTTGTTAATGCAACTAATTTAAATTTCTTCACCTTCGCCTTAGGCAGACTCTTCAGACAAAGGCAAAAATCACCACATTCTTCACCACAATAATACAAAAATAGTTTCTAAACCACATGCTGAAATTTTTCACTGAAATGTCTTGGTCAAGGTCCTCACAATTCAAATCATTCTAACTATCACCATCTTCCACATTCCTACTAGCCTGGCCCATTAAGCCCTACATAAAGCATTCTCTTGCTTTCCAAAGTCAAAGTCCCAAAATCCCCTTTCTTTCAAACAAAACCATGGTCAAGCCTATCACAGCAATACCCCAATTCTGGTACAATTTTCTGTCTTATTTAGGGTTTTACTGCTATGAAAAGACACCATGACCAAGGCAACATCATTACTTGTCTTGAATCGATTGTCACCATATTTTAATTTTTTATTTTAAAGGTTTTTTTTTTTTTTGTTTTTTGCTTTTTGTTTTTTGTTTTTTTTTTTTTTTATATTGGATGGTGCAGGTATACACCTTTAATCCAAGACTCTGGATGCAGATGGAGGTGGTTCTCTTGTGTTGAAGTCCAGCCTGGTCTACAGAGTGAGTTTCAGGACAACCAGTGTTATACTGTGAAACCCTGTCTTGAAAATATAAAAGAGGGCTGACCAGAGTGAGCAGAGTTCCTGAATTCAAATTCCCAGAAACCACATGATGGCTCACAACCACCAGTACAGCTATAGTGTATTCGTATACATAAAATAAATAAAAAAAGAAAATCTAAAATAACAAAAGATATTTTAAATACATTTATTCATTTACTCTCTGTCTCTCTCTTCCCCTCCATGCCCCAACCCCGTTTGTGTGTGTTTGTTTGTGTCTGTGTATATTTGCAGTAAAGTGCATGGAGTTGACTTTCTCCTTCTACTACATGGGTCCCAGAGATCAAATTAAGGTTTTCAAAGCTGGATGTGGTGGCACAGGCCTTTAATCACTGAATTCAGGAGGCAGAGGCAGAGGCAGGGGGATCTCTGTGAGCTGGAGGATAGCCACATCTACAGAGTGAGTGCAAGGACAGCCTGGCTCTGTACAGAGATGCTTTCAAAAAACAATTCCAACCAAGTAAACAAAGCAGATTCAGGTTTTCAGGATTGTTGGTAAGCACATTCACACAGCCAATCACCTGGCCGGTCTTACTGGTTTGTTTTGTTTGAAATTTATTTGTTTCATTTTTATGTGTCTGAGTATTTATTGCATAGATTTATGAGCACCGTACGCATGCCTGGTGCTCTCAGAGTTCAGAAGCCAGCATCTTCTAGAACTGGAGTTTCTAGGTGCTTATGTAGCTGACTTGTATACAGATGCTGGAAACAGAATCCAGGTCCAAGGACATCTGCTCTCCAACTCTCAGCCATCTGCCCAGACTGTTCCTACTCCCATCTCACACAGGGTTTCTCTGTGTAGTCTTGGCTGACCTGGAACTTGCTCTGTAGACCAGGCTAACCTCAGTAACCCACCTGTCTCTTGTCTCTGGAATGCTGCGATTTAAAGGCTTGTGCTACCAACATCTGGCTTTTTTTAAAAAATTCAATCCTGGCTGGCTAGGCTCTCCCTAATTATATCCTACTAACTTTGAACTCCCAGAGAATTGCCTTCTTATCCTTGGTGGGATTAAAGGTTGGGCAACCACACCCTGTTCTAACCACTATTTAAGCACAGCACAGCAGAGGGACATCCAGAGCGCTCTGCTCCATCCAACTTACAAAGTTGGAAATCAATCTCTTCTAAACTCCCAATTCCCAATTCCTCAAACTCAAGTAAGGCCAGGACTTCTCTAATTTGCTTTTCTAAGCTCTAGGTCATCTCAAAGCCCTGGTTGTGCCCAACTGTGGTGTTTTAACTGAGCCCATACCCTGCGGCTGGGCCCCATAGTTGGAGGGAAGTTGGGAAGATCTTACCCAGTCACTCTGTCCTTACACACAGAAGCTCAGTGGCCCCTTGCAGAGATGAAGGACTCCTGTGCTGTGGGCACACTCACCTTGATCTTTGGCCTGCTTTCTACTCTCCAAGGAGTAAGCACCAATGAGGTAAGCCAGTCTTCTGTGACTTTGGGAGGACCCTATGGGCAGAGGCTTATCCCTGGACATGGTTGTTGAGGGAGGGACAGTCTGAGACCCACTGTGTGGAACAATTTCTGAGCAGAGACTAGCCTACAGTTCTTTGTGAGACAGAGTTTCTTGTTCTCAAACTGGATCTGTAGCCTTGAATAGTTCTGTATTCTCCTGAGTTCTGTCATGCTGGACAAGCACCACTGGTTTACACACACCTACCTGATTTATCTCCATGTTGGAGAAGCTTTCTTACACCTGAGACCCAACTCCCAGGCTTTGAGCACTGACCTTGTCTTTTTTTCTTCCACAGGATGTAAACACATGTGACAGCTTGTAAGTATGGGACTTTTCGTGGTGGGGGTGGGGGAACCTGCCTGTGCTCAGATTCTGCCCTGGATAAGGGCACAGACACCTAATTCCTATCAGTTTTGCTGAAACCATAGCCCCTCTCACCTTACCCAACCTCAGGATCTGCAGTCTGGAACTGCTGCTAATCCCCAACCTTTCACAGCTGGGGGAGGGGGGGTCACATGGGCAATGTCCCACTGCTGCCTCCCATGGAAGATCAGCACCATGACCATTCTGCCTGAGGAACAATGGCATCCTGCCCTGATGAACTCTGAACTCAGGCCTCGAGGCCAGACCCTGATTCCTCCCAGTGAAACCAGGATGGAACTGTACCCCAAAACCACTAAGAGTGGCTTGCAATCTTAGGGTCTAAGAGTCTAAGGAAACAAGGATCCTTTGGTTGGACCCTCTGATGCCAACAGTATCTCCCCATGTCTGTTTGTCCTGACTAGAAGCTGCCCCAAAGGATTCACATGCTGTGACAATGCATGCTGCCCAGAAAGAAAGGTCGGGGATCCTGCAAACAACCACTTCAGGTAAGCTGGGGCTCCCCACCTCTGGGCATCATTTTCTGAGGGCTGGGTCCACCAGAGACAAGGTGGGGGTGGTTCATGGAGGGGGTTTGGCAAGGGAGCATAGTCTAGGTACTCATGACATCACCATCCCCCTCCCTAGGGTCCTGTTCATCATCTTATTGGTCATCATCGAGCTCTTGTACATCTGTGTGCTAGTGGAGTGCTTCTGTCTCCACTATAGAAGAGAGCAGCATGATGTCAGAACAGGGGATCCACAGACTACCCGAGAACCGCCCTCCATTGCTCCCCTAGAGAGCGTTTGTGTCAGCTCCTGGGATCCCCCACTACGCTACAGTCAGGTGTGTTTTTCTGTCCCAATACCTAATGTGTTTCATAGTCATTCTTTGCCCAGACTCTAAATAAAACAAGTACCCCTTTCTCCAGCAGGTTGTTCTAAATCCAACTCCCACAGAACCACATCCTCCCTACAGCCTCAGGCCTGAGGGCCATGCTGGTCAGATGAGAGGGAATGCCTATGCAACCCTGTGAGCTCCCTCACACACAGACCTCTTGGATCAAGCCCAGGACCCTGGAATGACTGCTGATCCCATCGTGTCTCTTGTACTTTGATTTAATTTATAGTTTTTATACAATGCTGCCCCCTCCCCTTCTGTCATGAGAGCTAAGCTGGGTGCAGAATCTCTGTCCCACACTCAAGGCTGTTGACAGATTTAAGAATTGGTAGTGGCTGTAGTGGATGTAGAGAGATCATTGCTAGTGGACTGCCAACCTTGACTGGATAGCTCACTCTGCCATCCTACAGAAGCACTTCTGTGCCTGGAAGAGATTGAAGCCTGAACAGCACAGACTCTGAGCCATCTTCCAACCATACCTGGGCAGAGAGGGCCTCGCTGTCCCTCTATAGCAATGTGAGAACCCAGGGACTGAGTGTCAGCAGCTGACTGCAGTGTAGGGATGGAGACAAGGTCAGAGGAGGAGGAAACACTTCTGACATCTTCTATTGGTAACTGACTGCACTGACACCTGCTGGGAGGACTGAGCATCCAAGGTGTGATGAAGGCTTAGACTTTTAGTTTCCTGGGGTCTTGTGGGCACTAAAAAAATGAAGAGGAAAGTTCCCACAATTCTATTCCAGTCCTGTGACCTGCTTTCCTGGGAGACCAGGCACACATCCCGGAATGATGAAGGATCTGTCATGCCAACCTATATGGTGTCTGTCTTATTGGGAAAAAAGAAAATTACATAGCAGGTTTGTAAAATACATGTAATTGCTACATTTTTATTAATGTGTGTTTGTCTGTTTCTTTGCATGTTTATTAAGATCTGGAAGAGCCAGGTGCTATGGTATAGTTCCAAGTTAGTCAGAAATCTGAGGCAGGAGGATTACAGCTCTGAGTCTAGCCAGAGTTACAATGAGTTAAGGCCTGGTAGGAGGTTGTCTGAGAACATAGCTCAGTGAAAGAGAATTTTCCTAGCATGTGCAAGATCTGGAGGTAAGTCCCCAGCTGCTTGTCCAATAACTCTAGTATTGTATGACAGCTACTTGGAGCAGTGAGCAGGTGGCTAGCTTGGAAGGACACTTAAAAAAATTAAATAAAAAATAAAATTACTCTCCTGCTGGGCAGTGGTTGACCACCCCTTTAATCCCAGCACTTGGGAGTCAGAGGAAGGTGGATTTCTGAGTTCCAGGACATCCAGGTCTACACAGAAATCCTGTCTTGAAAAACCAAAAAAAGATTAGCCATTTACAGTCACTAATGGATAGATTTTACCTCCCTCCCCTCCTCGGCTTGTGGTATCTCTGTGATTCTCTCTTTTACTTTTTTCTTTCTTTTTCTTTCTTTCCTATTTGTTTTTTTTCTTTTGTTCTCCCAAAGATTTATTTATTTATACTGTAGTTGTCTTCAGACACTTCAGAAGAGTGCAAGAGATCTCATTACAGATGGTTGTGAGCCACAATGTGGTTGCTGGGATTTGAACTCAGGACCTTCAGAAGAGCAGTCAGTGCTCTTAACCACTGAGCCATCTCTTAAGTGTTTCTTTTTGTTTTTCAAGACAAGGTTCTCTGTATAGCCCTAACTATCCTGGCACTCTCTCTGTAGACCAGGATAGCCTAGAATTCAAAACTCAGAGATCACTTGCTTCTCCTTCTTAAGCACAGGGATTAAAGGTGTGTCCCACCAGGCCCAGCTTGGACATACTTTGCTGATTCCATTTTGAGAAGAGCTGGGAGGGAGGATGTAGCAATCTGCTTAAGCCCTGCAGCCTTTCATGTACAAAACTTGACACAATCTAGAATCATTGGAAAGAATCTCAGTTGAGAAAATGCCTCTGTAACATCTGGCTGTAGGCAAGCCTACAAGACATTAAAAATAAAAAAGAGGGCCTGGCCATTGTGAGGCCATCCCTGGGCTGGTGGTCCTGGGTTTGATAAGAAAACAATTTGAGCCTAGCATGCTAGCACATGCCTTTAATATCAGGTTGGGAAAGCTGGGTGTCGTATCACATGCCTGTAATCCCAGCACTTGGGAAGCAGAGGCAGATGGATTTCTGAGTTCTAGGCCAGCCTGGTTTACAGAGTGAGTCCTAGGACAGCCAGGTCTACACAGAGAAACCCTGTCTCAAAAAACCAATATATATGTATCAGGTTGGGGAACAACCTGTATATATATATATATCAGGTTGGGGAACAGAGGGAACCTGCGAATCTGTGAGTTCAAGGCCAGCCTCAAACAAATCAAGTGCTCTAGGAAAGCCAGAGGAAACCCAGTTTGGAAAGGAAGGGGGTTGAGAAAGTGTTAAGTTTCACACCTGGGACGGAGGGCTGAGGGGCCTATTTTATATTAAAGTGGAGCTGACCTGCAAGCTCTCCCAGCATCCCTCAGTCCCTGTCTGTCACAGGGCATATCTGGTACCCAGCCCTCTGCCCTGAATTCTGCACCACAGAACTGGGCCTCCCTTCCTCCAGATGCTCTTCTCTATATGATCCTACTAGATTCTTTTGTACCTTTTATCCTCTTGGTCACTGAACTGCATCATCCTCTTGACCGGTCCTGGTGCTCTGCCCCCCTGTCTGTCACCAACCCCAATGGCTTAGGGTCACGTAGACTCTGGACTTTCACAGATATTCCATTCTCTGCCTTTTATCTACAATGAACTTCCTTCTCCATCATACCTAACAGAGATCATGTATTTTCCTTTTTATTTGTTTAATGCAGAGAGACAGACAGAGAGAGAGAGAGAGAGAGAGAGAGATGGAGAGAGAAACAGTCCCTTAAATCCTCTGCATCAGCTCCTGCCTCCACGTTCACTCCCTGTCTGATTTCCTTTCCTGATATCTTCTGTTTTAGATTATAACTTGGAGGAGATGTAAATAAAAAAAAAATCTTTTTTCCTCAACTTGCCTTCGTCATGGTGTTTTGTCATAGCAATAGTAACCCTATCTAGAACATCCTCCTTGTCTCCCATTCCCATTGTCAGCACCATCTGCTGCTCTGGTCCAGATGTGTCAACTTCCAATCTGGTTGTTCTCCCAACCTTCCCAACGCCCACATTCATGCCTTCAGACCCAAATTCCTGACTTCAGTGTAACTGCAACTTTCTCACATCAAATGTCTCCCTGATTCTCCCTCCATCCTGCTCATCAAGGAAGAATCCAGACTCAGGGGGAATTGGGTTTTTTTTCCTAAGAACCAGCACTGCGTGAGTGGTCTCACTTTCAGACACACCAGAAGAGGGCATCAGATCCCATGACAGATGGTTGTGAGCCACCGTGTGGTTTTTAGGAATTGAACTCAGGACCTCTGGAAGAGCAGTCAGTGCTCTTATGGGCTGAATCATCTCTATAGCCTGGCATTTCTAATTAATGTTCAGGTAAATAAAGCTTGTGAAATTTTGAGCATCTTAAAACACTAGAAAAGGGGAAATCATTTCAAATGTAAATAAAAAATTTATCGAATTAAAAAAAAACACTAGGCAAGTGTATACCTTCCTACAATTTCATTTATTTATTTATTTATTTATTTATTTATTTATTTATTTATTTATTTATTTCTACACCAAACAAAGTTTGGGTCTTAAGGAAGTAAGCAAGCACAAGCTACAGGACAGATGGATTTGTAAGGCTTACCCTACAGAGTTTACCTGAGGCTTAAAGGACTGAGTGCCCTGCATGGTCTTGAGAATATATCGGTGGTTTCCCTTCTTCTTAACCTTGATAGTACAACTGTGACAGAATTGCACAAACCCTAGCTAGTTGGGAGTGATTGGATATCCAGACTCCAACTCCTCCAAAACACTCCAGAGTCTCTCAAGGCAACTCATGCAGACCTGCCTTCTCAGACCTCTCAAATCCCATCCTCAACTTCCTTTGTGGAAAAAGACAGAAGTCATCATGGCATGATTGCACATTGAAGTCATGATGGCCCACTCCTTTAGTCCTAGCATTTAGGAGGCAGGGGTAAGGTGTTCTGAGTTTGAAGCCAGCCTGTTCTAAGTATTGAGTGCAAGGCCAGACAGGGCTTTATAGAGAGGAAAACCCACCCTGTCTCAAACCAAACCAAACCAAAGGTAACTATCTCAGGAAGTCCAACTAATTTCTGCCCCATCTGCACAGATATCATGCACAGAATTACCATCCCAGAACTCCCCTGGTCCCTGTGTGGCCCCTCCCATTCCCAACTCCCTCCCAGGAGTCACTCCAGTGATTTCATTGCCATTTTGGAGGTTTGGTCTTTTTATAACCTGCCCTGCCACCAACCTCTCTGAAAAACTCAGTTCCCTGTCCTGCTGACCAACTGCCCTTCTCCATCTTTTCAACCCTCTATTCCCACTCTTCTAGGACATCAATACCATTTGGGTCATTTGACCTCAGTTCTGCTGCAGCCAATGTCTGTTTCCTGATCTCACCTCTCATTAGCATCTGACCCACATGGCCAGTGTTCTAGCTCCAAGGACTTCCCCATACCTTCTCATCTGCTTCCTCTCTGCCTAGGTTTCCTCTCCAGCACTGGCTGCATCTTCCACCTCCTCTGTCACCTCTGGGACCTGAGGCTCTATCTTTGTCCTAATCTGTGCTCACTCCCACAGTGCCTGTCATACCTCCTGTGACTTTGTTACAGGACCAATACACCTTCCCAGTGAGAAATCACTCAGAGTGCTTAGAGATAATGAGAGATGATAAAGGAAAACTGTTGTACCAGGTGACTACTTCTGCTAATACTCAAAGGGAAGCCAGCTCTGAACAGAAATTGTTGGATAATAGGCTCTGGTCATGAGGAATTGAGTCAGACTATACCAGGTAATAGACCCTAGCTATACAAAATTCTTGGGCCACAGCCTGGGGTATGAAAATATCCCACCCTATTCCCAGTCAAACCATAAAATGATAGCTGTGTCTTCCTAGTAGCTGCCTATGTATATATACATGTCCTCTCCCACAGCTCCTGTAGATAGGGTTTGGCTCTTTGTGTAGCCCTGACTGTCCTGGAAGGCCAGGCTGCACTCAAACTCAAGAGATCCACCTACCTGTGCTTCCTGAGTGCTGGGATTAAGGGTGTGAACCACAACTACCTGGCTCTCCCTCCTTCCCCAGCACCTCTTAAGTACTCATCCTTCATGCCAAGGAAAGGTTGGAGCCCTGCCTGTTGAGATGCAGTCTATCAGCTTCTCTGCCTCCCTTTTCTCTCTGAAATGGCCATTGGCTTATAGTTTCACTCAGAGACTGAACTTCCTATGTTAGACACACACATTCCTTGTCCCTGTGCTTTCTAAGGACCTGGTAATTATACAACCCATCTGTGTGCTCCTGAGTCAAATTCTACTTCTATTTCCTCGAAAGTTGAGTAGATCTAACATCACCTTATACCTCTCAGTTCCTCCTCCATCAGCTCCACAGACTGTGTTTCATTTGTTGAATCAACCAAAATCTGGGATCTTTATCTGTGGCCAAGTCCTCCCTGTTGAACACGAGACATTCTTCAACACACTGCTCTGTCCCTTGGAGCCTGTGGAGTACCTCAAGGCCAACAGCGAGCTCTGGCTTCTTCTTCTTGCCCTTCCTCAGCGGGTCCTTCCTGGTGTCCTCTCACAGGCAGGTGACCATCAAAAACAAAGCTATTATGGTTAAAAACAAACAAAACCAGAGCTGTTTTCTGGTTTCTCTTTCCATGCTCTCCTTCCCTGCTTTGTGGCACCCAAAGCAGACCCACATCTCCCTCTCCCTATTTCGGGGTCACAGTCCAGAGCAGGCCACTCCAGGCTGTGCAGAGGACTGTCCCTAGGCTGTGCTTAGGACTCTGCAGACTTCTCCCTCTGCTGTAATCTCCATCCTGCCCCCTGCAGGTCATGCTGTGCAGTACACTGATGGTGGTCTTCCCTTTCTAAAAAACTGAGACAGGATCTCAACACTGTTAGCACACACACACTGGCCTAGACCTCACTGAATAGACCAGGATAGCACTGAACTCATAGAGACTCTCCTGCCTCAGCTTACTGAGTTTTGCAATTACAAGTATGACCCAACAGGCCTGGTTAGCACTCCCCATCTGACCACCCCCCTACACACACACACACACACACACACACTCCTGGGGCCTCTGACCTCCCATGTGCTAGGCAAGCACAACTGAGCTGATTGCTTGCCCATCCTGGCTATAGCAATCCTTCTGTAGCACAGATACAGTGCTTACTCCATTGTAGCGCCCCACTCCCAACATGGGGACACAGGACCCACGTCTGCCACTGGCCAGCAGGACTTAAGATGAGATCTCTCCCTTCCAGCCTCAGTCTTGCATCTTTCTCAACCTTAAGTGTCCTTGGTCAGAGCCTGCGTCAGGATATTCCATCTTTCCAGGAAACTTGAACTCACTCCCTATCACCACTGGGCCTACCCAGAGGGCTTTTCTCCACCATCCAGGTTCCAGTTTCTCCCTGTCTGAGAGACCTCTCTGATAGTGCAGAGAGAGGAGCCCCATCCTGTCCTAAAAGTCCCTTGCTTTGTGTTGTCATGTGTGTTCATGGACTGTGTCGGCCCTGCATCTAAGTTCCCTCAAGGATGGACAGGCCACTGTCACAAAACAGTCCAGAGTTGTTACTAGGTAGGCCCAGTCCACAGTGGGTATCACATCCTGGTGATTGACTTCCTGTGGACCACAACAGTCATGGGCAGCTCAAAAGAAAATCAAGAACTGTCCTGTGAGGGTAGTGGCTCTGGGGACACCTGGTACCCCCTCTAACTCCCAGGGGAGAGGAGGGGATTGATGGAAGCAGCATGGTAATAAAAGAAAGGGGGTGGACCCCGTCCTTTATTAGGAGCATATGGTCATTGATCAGAACATGAAGGGCAGCAGCTTCCCTCCAGGAGGGGAGACTCAGTGCAGAGGCACAAGGGGCTTGAAGGTTTCACAGGGCAGAAAAGGAAGGGAATTTTGGGATGGAAAAAAAGCATCTGCAGATTGGTTTCCTGCAGTTTCTGGGTCCTAAAATGCCAGAGAAGGTCTGTATCAAGTGTGGACTTTCTTCTCAGGTCTCCCCCAATCCGAAGTGCCTCAGGTCTTATCTCTTTGTTGATGTTCTTGACAGACTGGTGTTCAGATCCTTCATGCTGAATCAGGATTTTCTAGCTAGCCTGGGTCTCTCTTAGGCCATTCCCCTTTCACTGCAGGTGCCTGAGCGCTTTCTCCTCCTCCTCCTCCTCCTCCTCCTCCTCCTCTTCCTCCTCCTCCCTCTCTTCCTCCTCCTCATTTTTTCCCTCCTTTCCTTTCTTCAGTCAATTCTCAGTGAGTCTCTCTGAAAATACCAGACACTGTAGGAGAGCTGTGGTGGTTGGAGGGTAGGAGATACCTCAAGCTGACACCATTCCTGTCCCAGTGAAAGACACACACAACCCAACAAGGGAGTCTGCTTCTAGTGCATGCTGAGTGCTGGGACAAAAACCCCAAACAGGTGACTCTAGAGAGTTCTGTCCCAGGAGGCAGTGGGACTGAGTCTGCTTAGATGAGGAGGCCAGGCCTGTTCTCTTTGAGGTAGTCACACTGGGCTAATTGTGGAAGAGAAGTAGAATGTGGCAGGCAAAGGGTCAAGATTTTGGTAAAGGGTCAGGGTTTGCAAGGTCCTGGAGGAGACCAGCCTCAGAACCCCAGAATCCTTATCAAAGGGCATGCTTTCTCAGTTCTGAGCACCAGAGGTGTGACATGAAGGTATTGTCCAGGTTGCTCCTTTCAGAGTCTCTGGGAGGGGTAGCCAACCATCCTTAGCATCCCTGAGGAAAGTCCCTGGGAACTTTCCTCAAATCATTACCTTTGACTTTGTAAAATCTGTCTGATAAGGACATTCCTCAAGAATAAAGAAGACTCAACTCCAACCAGATCCTTATGTTAATTAGTACAAGGACAGTGATAAGTGGCAATTTCCTTTAAGGTAAACCTTTGTTTTGGAAGCTCCTTAAGATGGAGACATTTCTATTCAGGGAAGTAAACAACTCAAAGGCTTCAGGAAGTACCTGAAACTGAGAAGATTCACTGGTATCTTCCTGCTTAAGCATACATAAGAAGTTGCTTTCTGACCAGCAAAGCTACCTCAAGAGGCTTAGTCCAGCAACTGAGCTCCCTGACAGAGACACTCTCTAACCTGCACACATGCTGTGCAAATGGTTACAGGTTTCCAACCCTTGTGAGCTGTTACAAGATAGGGGTGGACTTCTGGTAATACAGCAATCTTTGATCTATTTCTGCTCCTATAAATCACCCCTCATCCATTCTTCTGTAAGTAACCACATTAAAACTTACTGCCTCACCAGTTTGGTCTTTGCAGTTTTCCTTTGATTCTCCATCTCAGAAAAGTAGATCTCTGTTCATGGCTCCCCAAGAGCAGTGTTGCACAACATAACTTATCACAAGTGAGGTCTCGTCCTAAGCTTCCAGGGATGCTGGGGATTTAGGGAGCTGAAGAAGTAAGAAAATGTTGCTGGAGAGATGACAAAGTGGTTAAGAGCACTGACCTTCTAGAGGTCCTGAGTTCAATTACCACCAACCACATGGTAATTTACAACCATCTGTAATTGGGATCCAATGATCGATTCTGCTGTGTCTGAAGACAGTGGCAATGTACTTCTATACATAAAATGAATAATTGTAGGAGAAGAAGGAGGAGGAGGAAGAGGAGGAGGAGGGAGAGGAAGAGGGAGAGGGAGAAGGAGAAGAGGAAGGAGGAGAGGGAGAGGGAGAGGGAGAGGAATGGGGAGGGGGAGGGAGAGAGAGAGGGAGAGCAGGAGAGAACAAACCTGTGGAATAATCGTGACAAGAAAGGAATGAAAGCAATTTAGCTCCCTTGAGGGATGCTGCAGTGGTTAAGAGCGCTTGCTGCTCTTCTCCGGGTCTTCAGTTTGATTCTCTGCACCAGGCCCAAGGCATGTGATGCACATACACATGTGTGCAAAACATAGATTCAACATAAAGTAAACATTATAAGGACTAAAGCCAACACCCAGAACAGCTTATCTCAAAATACATTCCCACCCCACCCCACCCCACCCCACAATCTGATGCTTATTCTTGGTTGTCAACCCAACTACATCTGGCATTGATTAAAATCCAATGACTGGGTTCACCTATGAGGGATTTTTTTTCTTAAACAATTGATGCAGTAAGACACACCCTTAACAGAGATCTTTTGAGGCAGGAAGATACACCTTGAATCTGAGAAAATCTTCCTTATTGTCATTAGATTTTAGATTTTACTTCTTCAGGGTTTTGGTGCACACTGAAGCCCAGTGGGGACATCCAGCCTTGTGATCTGACTGACTACTCGATTCTTGGACTCCCCATTGGTAGACAGCCATTGTTAGCTTAGCTGAACTCCAGCCTGGAAGCCATTCCAATAAATCCCTTTTCTATATAAAGTCATTGTATCATTTCTGTTCCTCTAGAGAACTCTGACTCCTATAAAGGGCTGGTGGGAACATTCCCCACTCAAGTAAATCTGGAAAAGGCCAATGCGATCCGCTCACACTGAAAATCCCTGACTCACCTGAGGTGAGGAGCTGAGGAGTCGGCCCTGAAGGAAACTGCTTCACCCTTCTGTAATACAGTGCTTCCCTGTGTTAGTGACCACAAAATCCTGTCCTCCTGTCCCTCATCCCTAGGGAGTGCTGACTTCTCCCCATTCCACAGAATGGTGGCTGGAAAGTGGCCTTGCCTCATTATCAACAAGCACCTGAGGAAAGGGCACAGAGCCTGGGGAGCTGGGCTTCACACTCCTCCTAAGACAGAGATGGAGACAAGACTAAGAGGTGGAGGCCTGCTTGCTACTGGGTAGGGTGTGTACCAGAGAGAGATTCAAGGAAGTGTGACAGCTTTGTATTGGGTGCAGTGTGTGTGTGTGTGTGTGTGTGTGTGTGTGTGTGTGTATGTGTGTGTGTGTGTGATGTGTAGCACTGGCCATCCTGTAACTTTCTCTGTACTCTGAACCTTTCTGTCATCCTGTATTTTAACTGCTGCAGTGCTTACATATGTTTCCAGATGTCACCCTGGCATGGTGGTGGTGCATGCATTGATTCCAGCACTTATGAAGGGGAGGCAGGTGGATCTCTGTGAGTTTCAGGCCAACATGGTTGGCATGGTCTCCATGTTAGGTTCCAGGACAGCCAGGGTTACACAGTGAGACCTTTCCTCAATCAAAGGAACAAACAAACACAATTCACACAAATACAAAAAGAGAAAGGATATGTGTAGGCTGAAATATATGACATAAAATATGGTAGAATTATAGTTTGTACCCAAGTCATTTCCTGATGTTGGTATTTAACACAACATGTAACCATCAGCCACCACAAGAGAATGTAACCTGTGGGAGAAATTGGGTAAATGGAGCTTGGGACTATGTGTGTATATGTGAATATATGTTTGTATGTATGTATGTATGTGTTGCATGTGTGTTATATATAAGCGTTGTATATGTGGGTGTATGTTATACGTGTGTGTTGTGTATATAATTTTTTTGTTAGTTTGGTCAACTTTATCCAGCCTAGAATCACAGGAAGAGCCTCGATGAGGACCGTTTCCATCAGACTAGCCTGTGGGCAGGACCATGGCAGTTCTCTTGTATTGATTGTAGGGGGAAGGCCCACCCTAAATGTGAGTGGCACCTCTGATAGCAGCTCAGATAAAGGGAGCTGAGAGAAGCAAGCTTTGCCTTCTACCTCCTTGCCCTTCACTCTCGCTGGTCAGTTCATCTACCCTGGTGCTGCCTCTGCTGCTTCCTCCAGTGACAGCAGAACCGGCTTCTTCTGGCTTCACGGGTTGACTGAAGGCCAGCAGCTGTCCAGGATTGCTCCAGGACCAGGATGGAGATGCTCAGGCACCCAGCCCCACAGGCTGAGCTAGCAAGCCTGTGAAAGTTCTGTTCCCTACCTAACCTGCAGTCCTTTCTCTGTGCTCTTGGCTGGGATGGGAGCGGTTGCTTCAAAGCTCCAGCTACTGTAACCTCCCTGCAGGGTGAGCTGTCAGCTGGGGCTGTGAGCAGGATCAACTCCTGTGTCCCCCGAGGTGCTTTTAGTCAGCATGATTGTCACAGCGGTGAAGCTGGGACCGTGGGCACGTGTGTTCTGCATGTGCGCACCCCCTCATGGTTACATGTGGAGGTTGGAGGGCTGCTGAGTTACCTGCTTCTCTTCCATCTACTACATGTATGTATGTATGTATGTATGTATGTATGTATTTATTTATTTTGATACAGGGCCTCTGTCTCTTATTGAACCCAGAGTTCAACATTTCAGGGATGCTGGCTGGACAGGGAGTCTCTGGGATCCACCCACCAGCACTGTGTTAATAATTAATTTATGTGACCATGATCAGCTTGTTACCTGTGTGCTGGGAATCCAAACTCAGGTCCTCACAGTTGTACAGGAATCACTTTCCCTCAGGAATCTCTGCTGGGCTCTGATTACTCAAGGCCCAGGCCCTTGACTGTGAATTGTGTGTGTGTGTGTGTTTCCAAGACAAGGTTTCTCTGTATAGCCCTGGCTCCCCCGGAACTGACTCTGTAGACCAGGCTGGCCTAGAACTCAGAAATCTGCCTGCCTCTGCCTCCCAAGTGCTGGGATTAAAGGCATGAGCCACCAAGGCCTGACTTTGACTGTGACTTCTCAATGCTGCCCTGTCAGACCGCATAGTGGAATTACAGGCATGTGAACAGTGTGTCCTGTTACCTGCTGGCTTGTTGTACAGTTTATGACTTATTGCACTATACTGAATGAAACATTAATTGATATTAAAAATGCTCTGTTACCATTATAATATTTATTATTTCTGTGTATGGGTGTTTTGACTGCTCAGATGTTTACGCACCAAGTGCCTGGTGTCCGGGGAGGCCAGAAGACATGGAACCCCTGGAACTGGAGTTATAGAAGGTTGGGAATTGTCAAGTTACTGCCGGGAATTGAACCCTGGTCCTCTGCAGGAGCATCCACTGCTCTTAACTCCTGAGCAATCTCTCCAACCCCTAAAATTTTGTGTTTAATAACTCAGTTTTCAGCCGCTGGGCTCTAGAGCTTTTCATGCTAGCAAAAGCCATTTGAGTGGATGCAGATCTTGTTCCTCCTGGCCAGGAAGGAGCTTTATTTAAACTGTAGGAATTTCAGTGTCACAGCAAGAATTAGCTGATCTTTCACTGCAGAGATGAATGAAAGATAATGGAGTTATACTCACCCTCAGGGATGGGCACGTGGCTCCTTCTCACACCATAGATGATTGTAGGAAGGAACCCTTCAACTTCTGAGATGGTGGCACTGCACCAGTGTGGAGCTGGAATACACACACACACAAACACTCTGAGAAGAGAGAGAGAGAGAGAGAGAGAGAGAGAGAGAGAGAGAGAGAGAGAGAGAGAGAGAGAGAGAGATGGATCTCAGATCTCAGGGCTCTTTCCCAGTCTCACCTCCTACCATGTGTGGAGGGGTCATTTCCAGTCATCCTCCCAAACAGATCACTGTCCTCCCTCTTCTAATTTGACCTTAACTGGGCTGAGGAACACATATTGGACAGCAGAGGGGGCTGCGGAGCCATTCAGGGGCAATAGTATTTGTCTGCTGAATTTATTCATTTTTTTTAAGGTTTTTGTTTTTGAGATGTGGTTTCTCTGTGTAGCCCTAGCTGTCCTGGTACACATTCTGTAGACAAGGCTGGCCTCGAACTGAGAAATCTGTCTGTCTCTGCCTCCCAAGTTCGGGATCAAAGGCGTGTGCCTCAAATTCCCCAAAAGTTTTTATTTTTTTATTTTATTTTATTTTTTAAGGATTCATTTATTTAATGTACCCAGTAGCTATCAAGGGCTGAAAACATCCAATGGAAAAAAGATAGCCTTTTCAACAAATGTTGCTGGTTCAACTGGAAGTAGCATGCAGAAGAATGTGAATTGATCCATCCTTGTCTCCTTGTACTAAGCTCAAATCCAAATGGATCAAGGACCTCCACATAAAGCCAGAAACTCTGAAGCTAATAGAAAAGAAACTGGGGGAAGACCCTTGAGGACATCAGTACAGGGAGAAAGTTTCTGAACAGAACACCAATAGCGTATGCTCTAAGATCAAAAATTGATAAAAAAAAACTACAACGTTTCTGTACGGCAAAGGACACCATCAAAAGGACAAATCGGCAACCAACAAATTGGGAAAAGATCTTCACCAATCCTACATCAGATAGAGGACTAATATCCAATATATATAAAGAACTCAAGAAGTTAGACTCCAGAAAACCAAACAACCCTATTAAAAAATGGGGTACAGAGTTAAACAAAGAATTCTCACCTGAAGAACTTCGGATGACGGAGAAGTATCTTAAAAAATGCTCAACTTCATTAGTCATTAGGGAAATGCAAATCAAAACAACCCTGAGATTTCACCTTACATCAGTCAGAATGGCTAAGATTAAAAATTCAGGAGACAGCAGGTGTTGGAGAGGATGTGGAGAAAGAGGAACACTCCTTCACTGCTGGTGGGGTTGCAAATTGGTACAACCACTCTGGAAATCAGTCTGGCGGTTCCTCCGAAAACTGGGCACCTCACTTCCAGAAGATCCTGCTATACCACTCTTGGTCATATACCCAGAGGATTCCCCACCATGTAATAAGGATACATGCTCTACTATGTTCATAGCAGCCCTGTTTATAATTGCCAGATGCTGGAAAGAATCCAGGTATCCCTCAACAGAAGAATGGATGCAAAAAATGTGGTATATCTACACAATGGAGTACTATTCAGCCATTAGAAACAATGAATTCATGAAATTCTTAGGCAAATGGATGGAGTTAGAGAACATCACACTAAGTGAGGTAACCCAGACTCAAAAGGTGAATCATGGTAGGCATTCACTAATAAGTGGATATTAACCTAGAAAACTGGAATGCCCAAAACATAATCCACACATCAAATGAGGTACAAGAAGAATGGAGGAGTGGCCCCTTGTTCTGGAAAGACTCGGTGAAGCAGTATAGAACAAAATCAGAACAGGGAAGTGGGAAGTGTTGGGTGGGAAAACAGGGGGAGGGAAGGGGACTGATGGGACTTTCGGGGAGTGGGGGGTCCAGAAAAGGGGAAATCATTTGAAATGTAAATAAATATATCAATAAATTAAAACAAAAGAGGGAATCAGATCTCATTATGGATGGTTGTGAGCCACCATGTGGTTGCTGGGATTTGAACTCAAGACCTTTGGTAGAGCAGTCAGTGCTCTTAACCACAAAACCATCTCTCTAGCCCTTATTTCTTTCTCTCTTTAATTTTTCTGAGATAGGGTTTCTCTGTGTAGGCCTGGCTATCGTGGAACTCACTCTGTAGAACAGACTAGCCTCGAACTGAGAAATCCACCTGCCTCTGCTTCCCAAGTTCTGAGATTAAAGGTGCATTCCCCCACTGCCCAAAAGTTTAAAAAAAATTCATTTATTTAATGTACACTGTAGCTGTCTTCAGACACACCAGAAGGGCATCATATCTTATTACAGATGGTTGTGAGAAAACATGTGGTTGCTGAGAATTGAACTCAGGACCTTTGGAAGAACAGTCAGTCCTCTTAATTGCTGAGCCATCTCTCCAGCCCCTCCTGTGAAATATTAAATGTGAGCAGAGCCAAACACACCAAGGGAATCCTGAGACACTTTGAATTTCTCTTAACATGTTTTAGCATTTGTTATGTTGGTTTTATTTAGTGGCAAGGTAGTGGTCTTTAATCCTAGTATTCAGGAGACAGAAGCAGGCAGATCTCTGAGTTCAAGGCCAGCCTGGTATACTGAGTGAGTTCCAGGATGCCAGAGCTATACAGAGAAAACCTGTCTCAAAATAAAAAAAAAAAAAAGGTGATACTGAATTTCACATAGAAAGTTGTCTTAGGAGCTGGAGAGATTGTTTAGCAGTTAGGAGCACTGACTGCTCTTCTGAAAATCCTAAGTTCAAATCCCAGCAACCACTTGGTGGCTCACCACCATCTGTAACAAGATTTGATACCTTTTTCTGGACTTTCTGAAGACAGCTACAGTGTACTCACATATATTAAATGAATGAATGAATGAATGAATGAATGAATAAATAAATAAAACTTTTTTTAAAAAAAGTTATCTTGGTTAGGATTTTACTGCTATGAAGAGACACTGTTACCAAGGCAACACCCCTCCTTTTTTTGGGGGGATTTGTTTTTTTCAAGACAGGGTTTCTCTGTATAGTCCTGGCTGTCCTGGGGCTCACTCTGTAGACCAGGCTGGCCTCGAAATCAGAAATCCACCTGCCTCTGCCTACCAGAGTGCTGGGATTATAGGCATGCGCCACAACCACCCGGCTCAAGGCAGCTCTTATAAAGACATTTAATTGGGATTGGCTTCAAGGTTCAGAGGTCCTTGAACCTTGAAGGCAGAAACATGGGAGCATCTAGGCAGGCATGGTGAAAGAGAAGTTGAGAGTTCTAATCCTCATCTGGAGTCCAGTAGGCGAATACTGGCTTCCAGGCAGCTACAATGAGGGTCTCAAAGCCCATATCCACAGTGACACTCCTACTCCAACAAGGCCACACCATACAATAGTGCCACTCCCTGAACCAAGTACAGACAAATCATCAAATTCCACTCCCTGGCCCCCATTGGCTTACTCAAACATTGACTCTATGGGTCCATATATAGCCATAACATAATAAAAACGTATATTCAGTATAACTTCCAAAGACTCCATACTTTATAGGAGTATTAACAATGTTATAAGTCCTCAGTTCAAAGTCTCTTCTGAGATCCATCCAATCACTTACCCGTAATTCTGGAATCAAGACAGGAAACCAGCTGGGTAAAATTCAAACCCTACAAATCCAAGTCTGTCTGATGTTTAAGTGGTCTTCAGATCTCCAACTCCTTTTTCATCTTTGTTGACTGTAACACGTTTCTTTTCCTGGGCTGGTTCTACTTCCTATTTGCAGCTTTTTCTCAGCAGATATCCCATGGTTCTGGCATCTCCCAAATCTCGGTCTCCAAGGCAGATTCAATGTTGCAGCTTCTATTCCAATGTCTGGGATCCACACATGATCTTGTGGGCTCCACCAAAGGTCTTCACCACCAAAGCCTCCATTCCTTGTATGATCCCTGGGTCATCAAGTACAACTGAGGCTGCACCTTCACCAGTGGCCTTCCATGGCCTCTCACAGTGCCAAGCCTCAGCTGCACTTCAAGCCTCCTTCATGCCTTCAAAACCAGTACCACCTGAGTGACTCTTGCACATTATCAAGTACAGCTGCAGCATGAGGTACAACCTTGGCTACCTGTGGAACACAGCTTCTTTGTGCTCTCAGATAACACTTTGCCTCACCTTAGTGAGGCAGGTCTGTTTATTTTTTAAGGACTTTTTATTTTGTTTTTATTGTATAATTTTGTTTTGGTTTTTTTCAAGACAGGGTTCCTCAGTGTAGCCCTGTTTGTCTTCATTCTGTATACCAGGCTGACCTCGAACTCAGAAATCTGCCTGCCTCAGCCTCCCAAGTGTTGGGATTAAGGGCATGTGCCACCAACTGGCTGGCTTTTTCTTTTTTCTTTTCAATTTTTTTTTTAAAAAAAATATTTCTTTATTTCATTGCTGCTGTCTTCAGATATACCAGAGGAGGGCATAACATCCCCATTAGGGATGGTTGTGAACCACCATGTGGTTGCTGGGAATTGAACTCAGGACATCTGGAAGAGCAGTCAGCGCTTTTAACAGCTGAGCTATCTCTCCAGCCCAAAGATATATTTTTATTTTATGTGTGTGAGTACACTGTCAGTGTCTTCATACAGACCAGAAGAGGGCATGGGATCACTGTACAGAAAGTTGTGAGCCACCATGTAGGTGCTGGGCATTGAACTCAGGACCTCAGTAGCTGCTGAGTTCTACTGCTTCTGGAGATGGAACATGGTACTCCTTATTCTATTTCCAACTCTCTGTTTCCCAATTTTCTGCCTCAAATTAGCTTTCCTGGAACTTGCTCAGCAGATTGACCTTGAACTCAGAGACTTGCCTCCTGGAATGCTGGGATTAAAGGTGTGTACCAGCATGCCTGAATTTAAGCTTTTCTTCACCTAGAACCCCCTTTGTCCCAGGCAGGCCTTGAACTCATAGATCTGTTTGGCTTTGTCTCCTGGGATTAAAGGTGTGTACTCTATACCTGGATCTAAATGAAGCTGGGCGGGATCTTGCTCCCAAATCCCTTAATCTGCTCTCTCCAAGAGCATAGGATTCAGCTCCATTTTACTTCCTGGTGCCCCGCTAATACTGGAACCATATATTTCATATTTTTTCTTTCTTAGCATGGAGACTTAACCAGAGAACAAAGTTTCTGCTGGGCTTTTTGAGACTTCCTTTGTCAATGCAATTGATCTAAATCTCATCACCTTCGCCTTAGGCAGACTCTTCAGACCAGTCCAAAAAGTCACCACATTCTTCACCACAATAATACAAAAGCAGTTTCTAAACCACATACTGAAAAATTTCACTGAAATATCTTGGTCCAGGTCCTCATAATTCAAATCATTCTCACTATCAACTTCTTCTACACTCCTACTAGGCTGGCCCATTAAGCCCTACATAAAGCATTCTTTTGCTTTCCAAATCCAAAGTCCCAAAATCTACTTTCTTTCAACGAAAACCATGATCAGGACTACCACAGCAATACCCCAATTCTAGTACAAATTTTTGTCTTAGTTAGGGATTTAAAGGCTTGTGCTAACACTACCTGGCTTTTTTTTTTTTAATTCAATCCTGGCTGGCCAGGATCTCACTAATTATAATCCACTAGCTTTGAACTCACAGAGATTTGCCTTCTTACCTTGGTGGGATTAAAGGTTGGGCAACCCCGCCCTGCTCTAACCACTATTTAAGCACAGCACAGCAGAGGGACATCCACAGCGCTCTGCTCCATCCAACTTTCAAAGTTGGCAAATCAATCTCTTCTAAACTCCCAATTCCTAATTCCTCAAACTCAAGCAAGGCCAGGTCTTCTCTACTTCCCTTTTCTGGGCTCTAGGTCAGCTTAAAGCCCTGGTCCTGCCCAGGTCTGATGTGGTAACTGAGCCCCTATTTTGAGGCTGGGAGTCATAGGTGGAGGGAAGTTGGGAAGGTCTTGCCCTGTCCTTACATACAGAAGCTCAGCGGACCCCTTGCAGGGATGAAGGACTCCTGTGTTGTGGGCACACTCACCTTGATCTTTGGCCTGCTTTCTACTCTCCAAGGAGTAAGCACCAATGAGGTAAGCCAGTCTTCTGTGACTTTGGGAGGACCCTATGTGGCAGACGCTTATCCCTGGACATGGCGATTGGAGGGAGGAAGAGTCTGAGACCCACTGTGTGGAACAATTTCTGAGCAGAGACTAGCCTACAGTTCTTTGTGAGACAGAGATTCCTGTTCCCAATCTGGCCTCAAACTGTCTCTGTAGTCTTGAATAGCTCTATGTTCTCTTGAGTTCTGTCATGCTGGACAAGCACCACTGGTTTACACACACCTACCTGATTTATCTCCATGTTGGAGAAGCATTCTTACACCTTAGACCCAACTCCCAGGCTTTGAAAACTGACCTTGTCTTTTTTTCTTCCACAGGGTGTAAACACAGGTGACAGCTTGTAAGTATGAAACTTTGTCTAGAATTGTCAGTAAAAGGAAAGCAGGGTAGGCGTGGGGGAACCTGCCTGTGCTCAGATTCAGCCCTGGTAAGGGGACAGACATCTAATTCCTACCACTTTTGCTGACACCATAGCCCCTCTCAGCTTCCCCAGTCTCAGGATCTGCTGCTAATCCCAAAACTTTCACATCTGGGGGAGGGTGAGTCACATGGGCAATGTCCCACTGCTGCCTCCCATGGAAGAACAGCACCATGAACATTCTGTCTGAACAACAATGGCATCCTGCCCTGATGAACTCTGAACTCAGGCCTGGAGGAAAGACACTGATTCCTCCCAGTGAACCCAGGATGGAACTGTACTCCACACCCACAGGGGGTGGCTCTCAATCTGAGGGTCTAAGAGTCTAAGGAAACAGGGACCCTTTTGTTGGACACTCTGATGCCATCAGTATCTCCCCATGCCTCTTTGTCCTGACTAGAAGCTGCCCCAAAGGATTCACATGCTGTGACAATGAATGCTGCCCAGAAAGAAAGGCCTGGGATCCTGCAAATGACCCCTTCAGGTAAGCTGGGGGTCACCACCTCTGGGCTTCATTCACTGAGGGCTGAGTCCACCAGAGACAAGGTGGGGGTGGGTGATGGAAGGGGTTTGGCAAGGGAGCATGGCCTAGGCACTCATGACAATACCCTCCCCCTCCCTAGGTTCCTGGTCATCATCTTATTGATCATGGTTGCCCTCTTGTTCATCTATGGGCTACTACTGGAGTGCTTTCACCTCTGGGGGAGGGTGAGTCACATGGGCAAATGTCCCAATTGTAGAAGAGATCAGCATGACATCAGAACAGGGGATCATCTGAAAACCACAGAACCACCCTTCACTGCTCCCCTAGAGAGCATTTATGTCAGCTCCTTGGATTCCCCACCACCCTACAGTCAGGTGCGTCTTTCTGTCCCAATACCTAATGTGTTTCATAGCCAGCTGTTGAACATGTTGTCAGAATGGATTGGGGAAGGGGGATAATGGATAGGCAGTGGCTCTGCCAACCCTATTTGCCATTCTTTGCCTCCAGACTCTAAATAAAACAAGTATCCCTTTTCTCCTTCAGATTGTTCTGAATCCAACTCCCACAGAACTATCTCCTCCCTACAGCCTCAGGCCTGAGGGCCTTGCTGGTCAGATGAGAGGGGATGCCTATGCAACCCTGTGAGCTGCCTCACACACAGACCTCTTGGATCAAGCCCAGGACCCTGGAATGACTGCTGATCCCATCATGTCTCTTGTACTTTGATTTAATTTAATTTAATTTTTTTTATACACCACGGCCCCCTCCCGTTCTGTCTTGAGATCTAAGCTGGGTCCAGAATCTCTGTCCCACATTCAAGGTTGTTGACAACTTTAAGAATTGGCAATGGCTGTAGTGGTTGCAGAGAGATCATTGCTAGTGGAGTGGCAACCTTGACTGGACAGCTCACCCCACCATCCTACAGAAGCACTTCCGTGCCTGGAAGAGATTGAAGACTGAACAGCACAGACTCTGAGCCATCTTCCAACCATACCTGAGCAGAGAGGGCCTCGCTGTCCCTCTATAGCAATGTGAGAACCCAGGGACTGAGTGTCAGAAGCTGGCTGCAGAGTGGGGATACAGAAAAGATCAGAGGCTGAGGAAACAATTCTGACTTCTTCCATTGGTGACTGACTGCACTGACACCTGCTGGGAGGACTGAGCAGCCAAGGTGTGATGAAGGCTTAGACCTTCAACTTCCTGGGATTTGGGAGCAATAAAGAAATGAACTTGGAAACTCCCAAGATATCCGAATCCAGTCCTGGGAGACCAGAACTCAATTAAGTATGGAACTCTCAGGGAGATACAAGTGAGAACCAGGCTTCTGGGAGAAGGTAGGGTGGGGAGAAAGCCTGGAGAAGCAGGCATGGTTAGACTCCTGTCCAGTGAGGCCAAGGAGCACTTCCTTCCACATTCCTCTCCTGGAATCCCCTGGAGGGAGAGGGGAGGCAGACCTCACCTTGCTCCTCCTCCTGCTGAGCCTGGGTTCCAGGCACTAGAGCTCAGACTCCTAAAGAGAAGGTTTTGTCCTGTAGCTGAGAGACTGAGGACAGCCTGGAGTGTGGACTGTATTGAGGGGTCGATGAGTAAAGACAGTTTTGGTGCCCATGCTTTTGCACCTTACCCCTGTCTTTACTGTGTGTACTGCAGAGGGCTGAAGGCCCCTGTTTCTCTTCAGACAGACCACACTACCAAAGCTCACAGCTTAGGTGTGCAGGCAAATCAGGTGTGTCTATCTTGGACTCTCAGTAAACCAGGCCGGCTATTGAAGATGGTATAGGGCTTTCCATTCAGTGGTATGGCCTGGAGAGAGTTGCTTTCTGCAGTTTAGTGGCTGAAAAGTTTTATCATCTTTAAAATGTGTGTCAGTGTTTTGTTAGGGTGTCAGATCCCCTGGAATTGGTGTTCTAGATGACTATGTCCTGGCTTGTGGGTATTGGGTATTGAACCCCAGTTCTGCAGAGCTGCCTGTATTCTAACCATCGAGACATCTCTCCAGGCCCCTGAATGCATCTATTCCCACTCATTATAGTCCCTACTGTGGGTGAGAGTGAAGAGATGTTAGGTTTTCAGAGGTGACCTAGCACTGTCCATTCCACCAATATTTGTAAAGCCACTGCTCTACTGTTCGTATTCTCGATGTCCAGGATGAGACCAGGTGCGATGCCACTTCTCAGGATAAATCTGTAGAGAGGCCCACACCAAAGCTCACAAAGATGCAGATGTGCACATTCTGGTGCGCTGGACTGGGGGTGTGTGAAACACTGGCCCACATCCATTGACCTGTGGGAGCTAGTTCTGTTAGACATGCATCCACGCTGAACCCCCATGCCCTCAGGATGAAGGATCTGTCATGCCAACCTGCACTGTGTCTGTCTTATTGGGAGAAATGATAAGTTCATAGAAGCTTTGTAAAATAAACTCAAATATTTTATTTTTATAAATGTGTGTTTATGTGTTTCTCTGCACCTGTGATAAGATCTAGAAGAACCAGGTGCTGTGGTGAAGTTCCAGGTTAGTCAGGATTTTGAAGCAGGGAATTACAGACCCTTTTGGACTCTGATGGGTCAAGTGTAGGTAACACACTTCCTTCTTTCAGAAGTTATAGAGCAAAGGATGGAGTTGCTCTTGTCCAGTGTCATTGCTGTGACGTTTAAAATGTGAACAGAGCCAAATGCACCAAGTAAATCCTGAGACACTTTGAATTTCACTTATCGTATTTTAGCATTTATATGTGATGTTGGTTTTATTTAGTAGCAAGGTAGTGACCTTTAATTCTAGTATTAAGGAGGCAGAGGCAAGCAGATCTCTGAGTTTAAGGCCAGCCAAGTCTACTGAGTGAGTTCCAGGATGCCAGGAGTACACAGAGAAACCCTGTCTCAAAAGTAAGGTGATTTTGAATTTCACATAAAAAGTTGTCTTAGGGGCTGGAGAAATGGCTCAGTAGTTAAGAGCACTGACTGCTCTTCTGAAGATCCTGAGTTCAAATCTGAGCAACCACATTGTGGCTCACAATCAACTGTAAGGAGATCTGACATCTTCTTCTGGAGTGTCTGAATAAAGCAACAGTAGATTCACATATAATAAATAAATAAATCTTTTTTTTAAAAAGTAACTTAGTTAGAGTTTTACTGCTATGAATAGACACTATTACCAAGGCAGCGCTTAATAAGACATTTAATTGGGGTTAGCTTATAGGTTCAGAGGTTCAGTCCAGAATCATCAAGGCAGGAACATACTAGCATCTAAGCTGGCATGATGCAGGAGAAGTTCAGAGTTCTAATCCTCATCTGACGATCACTAGGAGAATACTGGCTTCCAGGCAGCTACAATGAGGGTCTCAAAGCCCACATCCACAGTGACACTCCTACTCCAACAAGGCCACACCTTACAATAGTGCCACTCCCTGATCCAAGCACAGACAAATCATCACAATCCACTCCCTGACCCCCCATTGGCTTACTCAAACATGTGACTCTATGGGTCCATATATAGCCATAACATAATAAAATGTATATTCAGTATAACTTCCAAAGACTCCATATTTGATAGCAGTATCAACAATGTTACAAGTCTTAAGTTCAAAATCTCTTCTGAGATCCATCCAATCGCTTACCTGTAATTCTGGAATCAAGAAAGGAAACCAGCTGGGAAACTTGAAACTCTGAAACTCCATGTGTGTCTGATGTAGAAGTGGTCTTCAGAACTCCAACTCCTTTCTAATCTTTGTTGACTGTAACAAGCTTCTTTTCCTAGGTTGGTTCCATTCCCTGTTAGCAGCTTTTTCTCAGTGGATATCCCATGGTTCTGATATCTCAAAAATCTTGGGGTCTCCAAGGCAGCTTCAATGTTACAGCTTCTCCGTTTAGTGTCTGGAATCCACACATGATTTTCTGGGCTCTACCAAAGGACTGTCATCACTTCTCCAGCTCTGTCCTCTGTAGCATTCTAAGCTTAGGTTGATCTACTCCACTGATGCTGCTGTTGTTGGTCATTATTCCATGGTACTGGCATCTCTAATATGCTGGATCTTCTGCTGCAACTAGGTTTCCCCAACAGGCTCTCAAAGGCTCTCTTCAAGGTGCCAAGAATCAATTCTATGTATGAACCATGGGTCACCAAGTACAACTGAGGCTGCACAGTCACCAATGGCCTCCCATGGCCTCTCACAGTGGCAAGTGTCTACTGCTCTTCATGACCCCTTCGAGACATCAAAACAAGTACTACCTGGGTGACTCTTGCATTATCAAGTACAGCTGCAGCATGTGGTACAACCTTGGCTATCTGTGGAACACATGTTCTCTGTGCTCTCAGGAAACACTTTCCCTCTCCTTAGTGAGGCAGCTCTCTTCTCTTCTCTCTTTTTTTTTCCAGGAGGTTTGTAGTTGGTGTTGTTGTTGCCTTTTATTGTTTTGTTTTGTTTTTGTTTTGTTTTTGAGACAGGAGTTCTCTCTGTAGCCCTGGCTGTCTTCATTCTGTAGACCAGGCTGGCCTCAAACTCAGAAATTTGCCTGCCTCTGCCTCCCAACTGCTGGGATTAAGGGCGTGTGCTACCACTGCCCTGCTTTCTCTTTTTTCTTTTCAATTTCTTTCAAAATAAAATTTTCAATATCTATTTATTTCACTCTCTCTGTCTTCAGACACACCAGAAGAGGGCATAAGATCCCCATTATAGATGGTGGTGAGCCACCATGTGGTTGCTGGGAATTGAACTCAGGACTTCTAAAAGAGCAGTTAGTGCTCTTCACAGCTGAGTCATCTCTCCAGCCCAAAGATTTATTTTTATTTATTTATTTATTTTTTTTGTGAGTACACTGACAGTGTCTTCATACATACCAGAAGAGGGCATGGGAGCACTGTACAGAAAGTTGTGAGCCACCATGTGGTGCTGGGAATTGAACTCAGGACCTCAGTAGCTGCTGAGTTCTACTGCTTCTGGAGATGGAACATGGTACTCCTTATTCTATTACCAACTCTCTGTTTCCCAACGTTCTGCCTAAACTTGACTATCCTGGAACTTGCTCTGCAGATTGACCTTGAACACAGAGACCTGCATGTCTCTGTCTTCTGGAATGCTGGGAATAAAGGCATGTACCAGCATGCCTGAATTTAAGCTTTTCTTCACCTAGAACCTGCTTGGTCCCAGGCAGGCCTTGAACTCTTAGATCTGTTTGGCTTTGTCTCCTGGGATTAAAGGTGTGTACTCTATACCTGGACCTAAATGAAGCTGGGCAGGATCTCGCTCCCAAATACCTTAATCTGCTCTCTCCAAGAGCATAGGATTCAGCTCCATTTCACTTCCTGGGGCCCTGCTAATACTGGAACCATATATTTTATATTTTTCCTTTCTTAGCATGAGTACTTAACCAGAGAACAAATTTTCTGCTGGGTTTTTTGAGACTTCCTTTGTCAATGCAATTAATCTAAATCTCTTCTCCCTCACCTTAGGCAGACTCTTCAGACAAGAGCAAAAACTAGATACATTCTGCCGCAAAATAATACAAAAGTAGTTTCTAAACTACATACTGAAATTTTTCACTGAAATGGCTTGGTCTAGGTCCTCATAATTGAAATCATTCTCACTAACAAAGTCTTCCACATTCCTACTAGGCTGGTTCATTTAGCCCTACTTAAAGCATTCTTCTGCTTTCCAAATCCAAAGTCCCCAAAACTACTTTCTTACAAACAATAGCATGGTCAGGCCTATCACAGCAATACCCTACTTCTGGTACAAAATTCTGTCTTAGGGTTTTACTGCTGTGAAAAGACACCATGGCCAAGGCAACATTATTGCTTGTCTTGAATTTAAAATTTTTATTTTAAAGGTTTTGTTTTGTTTTTATAATATCTGATGGTGCAGGCACACACTTTTAATCCCAGACTGGATACAGATTGAGGTGGAATCACTTGAGTTGAAGGCCAGTCTGGTCTACAGAGTGAGTTTCAGGACAACCAGAGTTACACAGAGAAGCCCTCTCTTGAAAATATAAAACAGGGCTGACCAGAATGAGCAGAGGTCCTGAATTCAAATTCCCAGCAACTACATGATGGCTCACAACCATCAGTACAGCTACAGTGTATTCATATACATAAAATAAATAAAAAATTGAAATACTAAAATGATATTGAAAGATATTTTAATTACATCCATTCATTTGCTCTCTCTCTCTATCTACCCCCCTTGTGTTTATGTGTGTTTGTGTGTGTGTGTGTGTGTGTGTGTTTGCAGTCAAGTACATTTAGTTGACTTTCTCCTTCTACTACATGGGTCCCAGAGATCAAATTAAGGTTTTCAAAGCTGGATGTGACAGTACAGGCCTTTAATCACTGAATTCAGTAGGCAGAGGCACAGGGATCTCTATGAGACAGAGGATAGCCTGGTCAACGGAATGGGTGCCAGGACAGCCAAGCTCTGTACAGAGATCCTGTATCAGAAAACAATTCCAATAAAGAAAAGAAAGCAAAGTCTGGCAGTGGTGGCACATGCCTTTAATCCCAGAACTTGGGAGGCACAGGCAGGCGGATTTCTGAGTTCAAGGCCAGCCTAGTCTACAGAGTGAGTTCCAGGACAGCCAGGGCTACACAGAGAAACCCTTTCTGGGAAAAAAAAAACCAAAACAAACAAACAAACAAACAAAAGCAAAGAAACCAAAATTCAGGTTTTCGGGCTTGTTGGTAAGCACATTCACCCAGCAAATCACCTGGCTGGCCTTACAGGTTTGTTTTGTTTTAAATTTTTTTGTTTCCTTTTCATGGGTCTGAGTATTTATTGCATAGATGTTTATGTCCCATATGCATGCCTGGTGCCCTCAGAGTTCAGAAGCCGGCATCATCTAGAACTGGAGTTTCAGGTGTTTATGAGCCGTCTTGATTACAGATTCTGGAAACAGAATCCAGGTCCAAGGACATCTGCTCTCCAACTCTGAGTCACCTTTCCAGACTGTTCTCCCTCCCAACTCACACAGGGTGACTCTGTGTAGTCTTGGCTGACCTGGAACTTGCTCTGTAGACCAGGCTAGCTTCAGTAACCCACCTGTCTCTTGTCTCTGGAATGCTGGGGTTTAAAGGTTTGTGCTACCAACACCTGGCTTTTTTTTTTTTAATTCAATCCTAGCTGCTCCAGATCTCACTATTTAAATCATAATAGCTTTGAACTCACAGAGATTTGCCTTCTTATCCTTGCTGGGATTAAAGGTTGGGCAACCACGCCCTGCTCTTACCACTATTTAAGCACAGCATAGCAGAGGGACATCCATAGCGCTCTGCTCCATCCAACTTTCAAAGTTGGCAAATCAATCTCTTCTAAACTCCCAATTCCCAATTCCTCAAACTCAAGCAAGGCCAGGTCTTCTCTACTTCCCTTTTCTGAGCTCTAGGTCAGCTCAGTGCCCTGGTTGTGCCCAACTCTGGTGTGTTAACTGAGCCCCTATCCTGAGGCTGGGCCCCATAGGTAGAGGGAAGTTGGGAAGGTCTTGCCCTGTCACTCTGTCCTTACACACAGAAGCTCAGTGGCCCCCTTGCAGGGATGATGGACTCCTGTGTTCTGGGCATACTCACCTTGATCTTTGGCCTGCTTTCCAGACTCCAAGGAGTAAGCACCAATGAGGTAAGCCATTCTTCTGTGAATTTGGGAGGACTCTATGGGGCAGAGCCTTATCCCTGGACATGGCTGTTGGAGGGAGGGAGAGTCTGAGACCCACTGTCTGGAACAATCTCTGAGCAGAGACTAGCCCACAGTTCTTTGTGAGACAGAGATTCCTGTTCCCAGTCCGGCCTCAAACTGTCTCCGTAGCCTTGAATAGCTCTATCTTCTCTTGAGTTCTGTCATAATGGATAAGCAGCACTGGTTTACACACACCAACCTGATTTATCTCCATGTTGGAAAAGCATTCCCATACCTGAGACCCAACTCCCAGGCTTTGAGCATTGACCTCTGTCTTTTCTTCCACAGGGGGCAAACACATGTGACAGCTTGTAAGTATGGGACTTTGTCTAGAATTATCAGTAAAAGAAAGGTGGGGTGGGGGTGGGGGAACCTGCATGTGCCCAGATTCTGCCCTGCATAAGGGGACAGACTCCTAATTCCTATCACTTTTGCTGAAACCATAGCCCATCTCACCTTACCCAACCTCAGAATCTGCAGTCTGGAACTGTTGCTAATCCCCAACCTTTCACAGCTGGGGGAGGGGGAGTCACATGGGCAATGTCCCACTGCTGCCTCCCATGGGAGATCAGCACCATGACCATTCTGCTTGAGGAACAGTGGCATCCTGCCCTGATGAACTCTGAACTCAGGCCTCAAGTCCAGACCCCGAATCCTCCCAGTGAACCCAGGATGGAACTGTACCCCAAAACCACTAAGAGTGGCTTGCAACCTGAGCTTCAAAGAGTCTAGGGAATCAGGGACCTTTTATTTGACACTCTGATGCCATCAGTATCTCCCCATGTCTGTTTGTCCTGACTAGAAGCTGCCCCAAAGGATTCACATGCTGTGACAATGAATGCTGCCCAGAAAGAAAGGCCTGGGATCCTGCAAATGACCCCTTCCTGTAAGCCGGGGTCACCACTTCTGGTCATCATTCACTGAGGGCTGGGTCCACCAGAGACAAGGTGGGGGTGGGTGTTGGAGGGGGTTTGGCAAGGGAGCATGGCCTAGGTACTCATGACAACACCATGCCCCACCCTAGGCTCTTGTTCATCATCTTGTTGGTCACGGTCACCATCTTTTGCATCTGTGGGCTAGTGGAGTACTTCTGTCCCAATTGTAGAAAAGAGGAGCAAGATGACAGAACAGGGGATCATCAGAATTCCCGAAAACCGACCTCCATTGCTCCCCTAGAGAGCATTTGGATCACCTCCTTGGATCCCCCACCTTGCTACAGTCGGGTGCGTCTTTTTGTCCAAATATCTAATGTTTTATAGCCAGCTGTTGAACATGTTGTCATAATGGGTTGGGGAAGGGGGATAATGGATAGGTAGTGGCTCTGCCAACCCTATTTGCCATTCTTTGCCCCCAGACTCTAAATAAAACAAGTATCTCTTTTCTCCTGCAGGTTGTTCTGAATCCAACTCCCACAGAACCACTTCCTTTCTCCAGCCTCAGGCCTGAGGGCCCTGCTGGTCAGATGAGAGGGAATGCCTATGCAACCCTGTGAGCTCCCTTACACATAGACCTCTTGGATCAAGCCCAGGACCCTGGAATGAATGCTGAACCCATCATGTCTCTTGTACTTTGATTTAATTTATTGCTTGTATACAATGCTTAACCCTCTCCTTCTGGCTTGAGAGCTAAGTCCAGAATCTCTGTCCCACATTCAAGGTTGTTGACAGCTTTAAGAATTGGCAGTGGCTGTATACAGTGTATGCAGAGAGATCATTGCTAGTGGACTGCCAACCTTGACTGGACAGCTCACCCCGCCATCCTACAGAAGCACTTCTGTGCCTGGCAGAGATTGAAGACTGAACAGCACAGACTCTGAGCCATCTTCCAACCATACATGGGCAGAGAGGGCCTCGCTGTCCCTCTATAGCAATGTGAGAACCCAGGGACTGAGTGTCAGAAGCTGGCTGCAGTGTAGGGATGGAGACAAGGTCAGAGGCTGAGGAAACACTTCCAGCTTCTTCCATTGGTGACTGACTGCACTGACACCTGCTAGGAGGACTGAGCATCCAAGATGTGATGAAGGCTTAGACCTTCAGCTTCCTGGGACTTGGGGGCACTAAAGAAATGAACAGGAAAGCTTTCCCAATTCTATTCCAGTCCTGTGACCTGCTTTCCTGGGAGACCAGAGCTTGACTCATAACCATGGGACTCATAGGGATATACAAGCCAGAAAACAGCCTCTTAGCAGAAGGTAGGGGAGGGAGAAAGCCTGGAGAAGCAGGCATGGTTAGACTCCTATGGAGCGAGGCACACAATGATGCAGATAAGCATCTTCTGGTGCTCTGGACCAGAAAGGCTGTGAAACCCTGGTCCACATCCATTGACCTGTGGGACCTTCTTCTGTAAGACAGGCACACATCCCCTAATGATGAAGGATCTGTCATGCCAACCTACATTGTGTCTATTTGATTGGGAGAAAAGGAAATTACATAGCAGGAATCTAAAATACATGTAATTGTTACATTTTTATAAATGTGTGTTTGTATGTTTCTTTGCGTGTCTATTAAGATCTGGAAGACACAGGTGCTGTGGTGTAGTTCCAAGTTGGTCAGAAATCTGAGGCAGAAGGATTACCGCTCTGAATCTAGCCAGAGTTACAATGAGTTAAGCCATGGTGGGGAGGGTTACTGACAACATAGCTCAGTAGTAGAGAATTTGCCTAGCATGTGTAGCATCTGGAGGTAAGTCCCCAGATGCAGCTCCAACAATCTTGTACTGTATGACAGCTACTGGGAGCAGTGAGCAGGTGGCTAGCTTGGGAGAACTCTAAAGAAAAAAAACCTCTCCTGCTGGGCAGTGGTGGTGCATGGCTTTGATCTGAGCACTAGGGAGGCAGAGGCAGGTAGATTTTTGAGTTGCTCAGCAAGAGTTCCGGGACAGCCATGGCTACATAGAGAAAGAGTTTCGAAAATCATAAACGTAAACATAAACAAAGAAACAAAAACTCTCCTCAAGACTGAGCTTGTCTGTGTAGCCCGGCTGTCCCTGACTCATTATGTAGTGCAGGCTGCCTTCAAACACAGTGATCTACCTGCCTCTCTCTCCCAATTGCTGAGATTAAAGGTGTGCACCACCGCTGCCCAATTTAAGATTTTTTTTGTCTATATTAGTGTTTTGCCTGCATGTGTATTTGTGTACCAATGTGCATTCAAGACCCTAGGAGGCTGGAGTGGGCTTCAGATCCCCTGGAACTTGGACTCCACACAGTTAATAGCAAAATTGTGGGTGCTGGGAGTTGATCAAGGTATAAGAAAGGACGTTAGCTGGCTGGAAAAATGACCCAGTGGTAAAGAGAATCTGTGGAATAGCCAAGGCTACACAGGGAAAGAACAGCCCTCCCATGGAGCTCCACACCTGACTGCCCTGCAGCACTACTGAGCCTCTGTCTTGCTGGATGCTGGCAAGGGCCTTGGGCTCTTGTTCTGTGTAGGAATCTTCAGCTTCCAGTCTTATCCCCACCCTGTGTGCAGATAGGGACACAGAGGGACAATTTGGTATCATGGAAAAAACCCTGGGAGCTCAGAGTTAACCTCTAGGGACCCTTTGGACTCTGAGGAGTCGAGTGTAGGTACCACACTTCCTTCTCTCAGACATTATAGAACAAAGGATGGAGCAGCTGTTGTCCAGTGTAGTTCCTGTGACGTTTTAAATGTGAGCAGAGCCAAGCACACCAAGTAAATCCTGAGACACTTTCAGTTTCACTTTACATATCGGCAACACTTATTTGTTATGTTGGTTATATTTAGTGGCAAGGTAGTGGCCTTTGATCCTAGTATTCAGGAGGCAGAGACAGGCAGATCTCTATGTTCAAGGCCAGTCTGGTCTACTGAGTGAGTTCCAGGATGCCAGGAGTACACAGAGATACCCTGTCTCAAAAGTAAGGTGTTTTTGAATTTCACAGAAAAAGTTGTCTTAGGAGCTGGAGAGATGGCTCAGTGGTTAAGAGCACTGTCTGCTCTTCTGATGATTCTGAGTTCAAATCCCAGCAACCACATGGTGGCTTAGTACCAACTGTTACGTGATCTGACAACTTCTTCTGGAGTGTCTGAATACAGTAGACTCACATATAATAAACAAACAAACAAACAAACAAATAAATAAATAGTTTTTTTAAAAAGTTGTCTTAGTTAAGGTTTTACTGCTGTGAAAAGACACTAGTAGGAAGGCAGCTATTATAAAGACATTTAATTGAGGCTGGCTTCTAGGTTCAGAGGTTCAGTCCAGTATCAAGGCAGGAACATGGTAGCATCTAGGCAGGCATGGTGCAGGAGAAGCTGAGAGCTCTAATCCTCATCTGGAGACCACTAGGAGAATACTGGCTTCCAGGCACCAACTGCTCAAACTTGAAACTCTGCAACTCCATGTGTGTGTGATGTAGAAGCAGTCTTCAGATATCCAACTCCTTTTTCATCTTTGTTGACTGCAACAAGTTTCTTTTCCTGGGCTGGTTCCACTTCCTATTAGCAGCTTATTCTCAGCAGATATCCCATGGTTCTGGCATCTTGAAAATCTTGGGGTCTCCAAGGCAGATTCAGTGTTGCAGCTTCTCATTCCAATGTCTGGGATCCACACATGATCTTGTGTGCTCCACCAAACGTCTGCCATCACTTCTCCAAGCCTCAATTCCTTGTACGATCCCTGGGTCATCAAGTACAACTGAGGCTGCACTGTCACCAATGGTCTTCCATAGCCTCTCACAGTGCCATGGCTCAGCTGCTCTTCATGACCCCTTCATGCCTTCAAAACCAGCACCACCTGGATGAAACTTGCATATTATCAAGTACAGCTGCAGCATGAGGTACAACCTTGGCTATCTGTGGAACACAGCTTTTTGTGCTCTCAGATAACACTTTGCCTCACGTTAAATGAGATAGGTCTTTTTTTAAAGGAGTTTTTATTATTGTTTTGTTTGTTTTGTTTTGTTTTGTTTGAGACAGGGTTTCTCTGTGTAGCCCTGTTTGTCTTCACTCTGTAGACCAAACTAGACTCGAATTTAGAAATGTGCCTGCCACTGCCTCCCAAGTGTTGGGATTAAGGGCGTGCACAACTACTGCCCAGCTTTTTCATTTTCCTTTTCATTTTTTTAAAAAATGTGTTAAATAATTCTTTATTTCATAGTTGCAGTATTCAGATACACCAGAAGAGGGCATAAGATCCCCATTAGAGATGGTTGTGAGCCGCCATGTGGGTGCTGGGAATTGAATTCAGGACCTCTGGAAGAGCAGTCAATGCTCTTAACAGCTGGGCCATCTCTCCAGCCCAAAGATTTATTTTTATTTTATGTCTGTGAGTATACTGTCAATGTCTTCATACACACCAGAAGAGGGCATGGGATCACTGTACAGAAAGTTGTGAGCCACCGTGTGGTGCTGGGAATTGAACTCAGGACCTCAGTAGCTGCTGAGTTCTACTGCTTCTGGGGATGGAACATGGCCCTCCTGATTCTATTACCAGTTCTTTGTTCCCCAACTTTCTGCCTAAACTTGGCTGTCCTGGAACTTGCTCTGCAGATTGACCTTGAACTCAGAGACCTGCATGCCTCTGTGTCCTGTAATGCTGGAATTAAAGGCGTGTACCAGCATGCCTGGATTTAAGCTTTTCTTCACCTAGAACCTGCTTTGTCCCAGGCAGGCCTTGAACTCATAGATCTGTTTGGCTTTGTCTTCTGGGTTTAAAGGTATGTACTCTATACCTGGACCTAAATGAAGCTGGGCAGGATCTCATTCCCAAATCCCTTAATCTGCTCTCTCCAAGAGCATAGGATTCAGCTCCATTTCACTTCCTGCCCCCCCCCTGCTAATACTTGATTCATATATTTTATATTTTTCCTTTCTTAGCATTGAGACTTAACCAGAGAACAAAGTTTCTGCTGGGCTTTTTGAGACTTCCTTTTTCAATGCAATTAATCTAAGTCTCTTTACCTTAGCCTTAGGCAGACTCATCAGACAAGAGCAAATCTAGCCACATTCTGCTGCAAAATAATACAAAAATAGATTCTAAATCACATACTGAAAATTTTCACTGAAATGTCTTGGTCAAGGTCCTCACAATTCAAATCATTCTAACTATCGCCATCTTCCACATTCCTACTAGGCTGGCCCATTAAGCCCTACATAAAGCATTCTTTTGCTTTCCAAAGTCAAAGTCCCAAAATCCATTTTCTTTCAAACAAAATCATGGTCAAGCCTATCACAGCAATACCCCAATTCTGGTACAAATTTCTGTCTTATTTAGGGTTTTACTGCTATGAAAAGACACCATGACCAAGGCAACATCATCACTTGTCTTGAATCGATTGTCACCATATTTTCAATTTTTATTTTAAAGGGTTTTTTTGTTTTTTGCTTTTTATTTTTTGTTTTTTTATATTGGATGGTGCAGGCACACACATTTAATCCAAGACTCTGGATGCAGATGGAGGTGGATCTCTTGAGTTGAAGTCCAGCCTGGTCTACAGAGTGAGTTTCAGGACAACCAGAGTTATACTGAGAAACCCTGTCTTGAAAATATAAAACAGGGCTGACCAGAGTGAGCAGAGTTCCTGAATTCAAATTCCTAGAAACCACATGATGGCTCACAACCACCAGTACAGCTACAGTGTATTCATATACATAAAATAAATAAAAAAGAAAATCTAAAATGATAACAAATGATATTTTAATTACATTTATTCATTTACTCTCTGTCTCTCTCCCCCCCCCATGCCTCCACCCCGTTTGTGTGTGTTTGTGTGTGTTTGTGTGTGTCTGTGTATATTTGCAGTAAAGTGCATGGAGTTGACTTTCTCCTTCTACTACATGGGTCCCAGAGATCAAATTAAGGTTTTCAAAGCTGGATGTGGTGGCACAGGCCTTTAATCACCGAATTCAGGAGGCAGAAGCAGAGGCAGAGGCAGAGGGATCTCTGTGAACTGGAGGATAGCCACATCTACAGAGTGAGTGCAAGGACAGCCTGGCTCTGCACAGAGATCCTTTCAAAAAACAATTCCAACCAAGTAAACAAAGCAAATTCAGGTTTTCAGGATTGTTGGTAAGCACATTCACACAGCCAATCACCTGGTCGGTCTTACTGGTTTGTTTTGTTTGAAATTTGTTTGTTTCATTTTTATGTGTCTGAATATTTATTGCATAGATTATTGAGCACCCTATGAATGCCTGGTGCTCTCAGAGTTCAGAAGCCAGCATCATCTAGAACTGGAGTTTCAGGTGCTTATGAGCCGTCTTGTATACAGATGCTGGAAAAAGAATCCAGGTCCAAGGACATCTGCTCTCCAACTCTCAGCCATCTGCCCAGACTGTTCCCCCTCCCAACTCACACAGGGTTTCTCTGTGTAGTCTTGGCTGACCTGGAACTTGCTCTGTAGACCAGGCTAACCTCAGTAACCTACCTGTCTCTTGTCTTTGGAATGCTGTGTCTCTGGATTTAAAGGCTTGTGCTAACAACATCTGGCTTTTTTAAAAAAATTCAATCCTGGCTGTCTAAGCTCTCACTTATTATATCCTACTAACTTTGAACTCACAGAGATTTGCCTTCTTATCCTTGGTGGGATTAAAGGTTGGGTAACCACGCCCTGTTCTAACCACTATTTAAGCACAGCACAGCAGAGGGACATCCAGAGCGCTCTTCTCCATCCAACTTACAAAGTTGGCAAATCGATCTCTTTTAAACTCCCAATTCTCAATTCCTCAAACTCAAGCAAGGCCAGTTCTTCTCTACTTCGCTTTTCTAAGCTCTAGGTCATCTCAACGCCCTGGTCGTGCCCAACTCTGGTGTGTTAACTGAGCCCATACCTTGCGGCTGGGCCCCATAGTTGGAGGGAAGTTGGGAAGATCTTTCCCTGTCACTCTGTCCTTACACACAGAAGCTCAGTGGCCCCCTTGCAGGGATGAAGGACTCCTGTGTTGTGGGCACACTCACCTTGATCTTTGGCCTACTTTCTACTCTCCAAGGAGTAAGCACCAATGAGGTAAGCCAGTCTTCTGTGACCTTGGGAGGACCCTATGGGCAGAGGCTTATCCCTGGCCATGGCGGTTGGAGGGAGGGAGAGTCTGAGATCCACTGTGTGGAACAATTTCTGAGCAGAGACTAGCCTAAAGTTCTTTGTGACAGAGTTTCTTGTTCCCAATCTGGCCTCAAACTGGCTTTGTAGCCTTGAATAGTTCTGTGTTCTCCTGAGTTCTGTCATGCTGGACAAGCACCACTGGTTTACATAAACCTACCTGATTTACTGCCACGTTGGAGAAGCATTCTCACACCTGAGACCCAACACCCAGGCTTTGAGCACTGACCTTGTCTTTTTTTCTTCCACAGGATGTAAACACATGTGACAGCTTGTAAGTATGGGACTTTGTCTAGAATTGACAGTAAAAGGAAGGCATGGTGGAGGTGGGGGAACCTGCCTGTGCTCAGATTCTGCCCTGGATAAGGGGACAGACACCTAATTCCTATCAATTTTGCTGAAACCATAGCCCCTCTCACCTTACCCAACCTCAGGATCTGCAGTCTAGAACTGCTGCTAATTCTCAACCTTTCACAGCTGGGGGAGGGGGGGTCACATGGGCAATGTCCCACTGCTGCCTCCCATGGAAGATCAGCACCATGACCATTCTGCCTGAGGAACAGGGGCATCCTGCCCTGATGAACTCTGACTCAGGCCTCAAGTCCAGACCCTGATTCCTCTCAGTGAACCCAGGATGGAACTGTACCCCAAAACCACTAAGAGTGGCTTGCAATCTTAGGGTCTAAGAGTCTAAGGAAACAAGGAACCTTTGGTTGGACCCTCTGATGCCAACAGTATCTCCCCATGTCTGTTTGTCCTGACTAGAACCTGCCCCAAAGGATTCACATGCTGTGACAATGAATGCTGCCCAGAAAGAAAGGTCGGGGATCCTGAAAACAACCACTTCAGGCAAGCCGGGGCTCACCACATCTGGGCATCATTTTCTGAGGGCTGGGCCACCAGAGACAAGGTGGGGGTGGGTGATGGAAGGGGTTTGGCAAGGGAGCATGGCCTAGGTACTCATGACATCACCATCCCCCTCCCTAGGGTCCTGTTCATCGTCTTATTGGTCATCATCGAGCTCTTGTACATCTGTGTGCTAGTGGAGTGCTTCTGTCTCCACTATAGAAGAGAGCAGCATGATGTCAGAACAGGGGATCCACAGACTACCCGAGAACCGCCCTCCATTGCTCCCCTAGAGAGCGTTTGTGTCAGCTCCTGGGATCCCCCACCACGCTATAGTCAGGTGTATCTTTTGTCCCAATACCTAATGTGTTTCATAGTCATTGTTTGCCCAGACTCTAAGTAAAACAAGTACCCCTTTTCTCCTGCAGGTTGTTCTGAATCCAACTCCCACAGAACCACATCCTCCCTACAGCCTCAGGCCTGAGGGCTATGCTGGTCAGATGAAAGGGAATGGCTATGCAACCCTGTGAGCTCCCTCACACACAGACCTCTTGGATCAAGCCCAGGACCTTGGAATGACTGCTGATCCCATCATGTCTCTTGTACTTTCATTTAATTTATTGTTACTATATACCCCTGCCCCCCCTTTTGTCATGAGAGCTAAGCTGTGTCCAGAATCTCTGTCCCACACTCAAGGTTGTTGACAGTTGTCAGAATTGGTAGTACCTGTAGTGGATGCAGAGAGATCATTGCTAGTGGACTGGTAAACTTGACCGGACAGCTCCCTCTGCCATCCTACAGCAGCACTTCTGTGCCTGGAAGAGATTGAAGACTGAACAGCACAGACTCTGAGCCATCTTCCAAACATAGCTGGGCAGCGAGGGCCTCGCTGTCCCTCTATAGTAATGTGAGAACCCAGGGACTGAGTGTCAATGGCTGACTGCAGTGTAGTGATGGAGACTAGGTCAGAGGAGGAGGAAACACTTCTGACATCTTCCATTGGTGACTGACTGCACTGACACCTGCTGGGAGGACTGAGCATCCAAGATGTGATGAAGGCTTAGACTTTCAGTTTCCTGGGGTCTTGTGGGCACTAAAAAATGAACAGGAAAGCTCCCACAATTCTATTCCAGTCCTGTGACCTGCTTTCCTGGGAGACCAGGCACACATCCCCGAATGATGAAGGATCTGTCATGACAACCTACATAGTGCCTTTCTTATTGGGAGAAAAGAAAATTACATAGCAGGCTTGTAAAATACATGTAATTGCTACATTTTTATAAATGTGTGTTTGTCTGTTTCTTTGCATGTCTATTAAGATGTGGAAGAGCCAGGTGCTATGGTGTAGTTCCAAGTTAGTCAGAAATCTGAGGCAGGAGGATTAAAGCTCTGAATCTAGCCAGAGTTACAATGAGTTAAGCCATGGTGGGAGGGTGTCTGAGAACATAGCTCAGTGATAGAGAATGTGCCTAGCATGCGTAAGATCTGGAGGTAAGTCCCCAGCTGCTTGTCCAATAACTCTAGTACTGTATGACAGCTACTGGGAGCAGTGAGCAGGTGGCTAGCTTGGGAGGACTCTTAAAAAAAATAAAATAAAAAATAAAAAAAACCTCTCCTGCTGGGTAATGGTTGAGCACCCCTTTAATCCCAGCACTTGGGAGGCAGAGGCAGGTGGATTTCTGAGTTCCGAGGCCAGCCTGGTCTACAGAGTGAGTTCCAGGACAGCCAGGGCTACACAGAGAAACCCTGTCTTGAAAAACCAAAAAGAGATTAGCCATTTACAAGTCACTAATGGATAGATTATACCTCCCTACCCTCCTCTGCTTGTTCTGTGTGATTCTCTTTTACTTTTTTCTTTCTTTTTCTTTCTTTCCTTTTTCTTTTTTTCCTTTGTTCTCCCAAAGATTTATTTATTTATACTGTAGCTGTCTTCAGACACTCCAGAAGAGTGCAAGAGATCTCATTACAGATGGCTGTGGGCCACAATGTGGTTGCTGGGATTTGAACTCAGGACCTTCAGAAGAGCAGTCAGTACTCTTTAACTGCTGAGCCATGTCTTAAACACCTCTTTTTGTTTTTCAAGACAAGGTTCTCTCTATAGCCCTAACTATCCTGGCCCTCGCTCTGTAGACCAGGATAGCCTAGAATTCAAAACTCAGAGATCACTTGCTTCTCCTTCTTAAGATCAGGGATTAAAGGTGTGTCCCACCAGGCCCAGCTTGGACATACTTTGCTGATTCCATTTTGAGAAGATCTGGAAGGGAGGATGTAGCTATCTGCTTAAGCCCTGCAGCTTTTTGTGTGCAAAACTTGGCACAATCTAGAATCATTGGAAAGAATCTCAGTTGAGAAAATGCCTCTGTAACATCTGGCTGTAGGCAAGGCTACAAGGCATTAAAAATAAAAAAGAGGGCCTGGCCATTGTGAGGCCATCCCTGGGCTGGTGGTCCTGGGTTTGATAAGAAAGCAATTTGAGCCCAGCATGCTAGCACATGCCTTTAATATCATGTTGGGGAAGCTTGGCATGGTGGCACACGCCTGTAATCCCAGCACTTGGGAAGCACAGGCAAGTGGATTTCTGAGTTCAAGGCCAGCCTGGTCTACAGAGGACAGTGAGTTCTAGGACAGCCAGCTCTACACAGAGAAACCCTGTCTCCAAAAACCAATATATGTATGTATGCATGTATGTATGTATGTATGTATGTATATCAGGTTGGGGGACAGAGGGAATCTGCAGATCTGTGAGTTCAAGGCCAGCCTCAAACAAATCAAGTGTTCTAGGAAAGCCAGAGGAATCCCAGTCTGGAGAGGAAGGGTTGTGAGCCACCATGTAGTTTTTGGGAATTGAACTCAGGACCTCTGGAAGAGCAGTCAGGGCTCTTATGGGCTGAACCATCTCTATAGCCTGGCATTTCTAATTAATGCTCAGGTGAATAAAGTTTGTGAAAATTTGAGCCTCTTAAAACACTACGCAAGTGTATCTCCTCCTCCAATTTCATTTATTTATTTATTTATTTATTTATTTATTTATTTATTTATTTCAACACCAAACAAAGTTTGGGTCTTAAGGAAGTAAGCAAGCACAAGCTACAGGACAGATGGATTTGTAAGGCTTACCCTACAGAGTTTACCTGAGGCTTAAAGGACTGAGTGCCCTGCATGGTCTTGAGAATGTATATAGGTGGTTCCCCTTCTTCTTAACCTTGATAGGACAACTGTGACTGAATTGTACAACCCCTAGCTAGCTGGGAGTGATTGGATATCCAGACCCCAACTCCTCCAAAATACTCCAGAGTCTCTCAAGGCAACTCATGCAGACCTGCCTTCTCAGGCCTCTCAAATCACATCCTCAACTTTGAGGAAAAAGACAGAAGTCATCATGGCATGAAGGCCCATTGATTGCATGATGGCCCACTCCTTTAGTCCCAGCAATCAGGAGGCAGGGGTAAGGTGGTCTGTGAGTTTGAATGCACCGTGGTCTAAGTATTGAGTCCAAGGCCACACAGGGCTTTATATATACAGGAAAACCCACCCTTTCTCAAACCAAACCAAACCAAAGGTAACTATCTCAGGAAGCCTATCTAATTTCTGCCCCACCTGTAGAGATATCATGCACAGAATTACCGTCCCAGTAGTCCCCTGGTCCCTGTGTGGCCCCTCCCATTCCCAACTCCCTCCCAGGAGTCACTCCAGAGACTTCATTGCCATTTTGGAGGTTTGGTCTTTTTATAACCTGCCCTGCTACTAACCTCTCTGAAAAACTTAGTTCCCCATCCTGCTGACCAAATTCCCTTCTCCATCTTTTCTCCCCTCTATTCCCACTCTTCTAGGATATCAATTCCATCCCGGTCATTTGACCTCAGTTCTGCTGCAGCCAATGTCTGTTTCCTGATCTCATCTCTCATTAGCATCCGACACACATGGCCAGTGTTCTTGCTCCAACAATTTCCCCATATCTGTCTGCTTCCTCTCTGCCTAGCTTTCCTCTCCAGCACTGGCTGCATCTTCCACCCCCTCTGTCACCACTGAGTGACAGGGGTCCTGAGGCTCTATCTTTGTCCTAATCTGTGCTCACTCCCACAGTGCCTGTCATACCTCCTGTGATTTTGTTACAGGGCCAATACACCTTCCCAGTGAGAAATCACTCAGGGTGCTTAGAGATAATGAGAGATGATAAAGGAAAACTGTTGTACCAGGTGACTACTTCTGCTAATACTCAAAGGGAAGCCAGCTCTGAACAGAAATTGTTGGATAATAGGCTCTGGTCATGAGGAATTGAGTCAGGCTGTACCGACTAATAGACCCTAGCTATACAAAATTCTTGGGCCACAGCCTGGGGTATGGAAAATAACCCACCCTGTTCCCAGTCAAACCATAAAAAAAATCTGTGACTCCCTAGTAGCTGCCTATATATATATATATATACATGTCCCCTCCCACAGCTCCTGTAGATAGGGTTTGGCTCTTTGTGTAGCTCTGGCTGTCCTGGATGACCAGGCTGGCCTCAAACTCAAGGGATCCACCTGCCTCTGCTTCCTGAGTGCTGGGATTAAGGGTGTGAACCACAACTGCCTGGCTCTCCCTCCTTCCCCGGCACCCCTTAAGTACTCATCCTTCATCCCAAGGAAAGGTTGGAGCCCTGCCTGTTGAGATGCAGTCTATCAGCTTCTCTGCCTCCCTTTTCTGTCTGCAATCACCATTGGCTTATAGTTTCACTCAAGACTGAACTTCCTATGTTAGACACACCCATTCCTTGTCCCTGTGCTTTCTAAGGACCTGGTAACTGTAGTAAGCCACCCTTTGTTCATCTCTATTACAAGGTGGCGCTGGCCTCATGCAGCTCCCTGGTAGTAAATTACTTTAGTTCATGCGCAGTGTGCTGTATTCCTTACCACATTTACATGCCAACGGGGGCTGAGTAGGCTATATAAGGTCAGGCTAGGAGAGAGCCCGGCACCGCCAAAAGAAGAAATAAGCTTAATTCAAGGTCTCAGGAATAAACCATAATAAGGAAGAAACTCCCTGGTGTTGCGTTCTCTTTGCTGGTGAGGGTGGACGTGACAGTCCCTCCGTGTGCTCCTGAGTCAAATTCTACTTCTATTTCCTTGAAAGTTGAGTAGATCTAACATCAGCTTATACCTCTCAGTTCCTCCTCCATCAGCTTCACAGACTGTGTTTCATTTGTTGAATCAACCAAAATCTGGGATCTTTATCTGTGGCCAAGACCTCCCTGTTGAACTCTAGACATTCTTCACCACACTGCTCTGTCCCTTGGAGCCTGTGGAGAACCCAAGGCCAAAAGTGAGCTCTGGCTTCTTTTTCTTCTTACCCTTCCTCAGTGGGTCCTTCCTGGTGTCCACTCACAGGCAGGTAACCACCAAAAACATAGCTATTATGGTTAAAAACAAACAAAACCAGACGTGTTTTCTGGTTTCTCTTTCCATGCTCTCCTGCCCTGCTTTGTGGCACCCAAAGCAGACCCACATCTACCTCTCCCTATTTCGGGGTCACAGTCCAGAGCAGGCCACTCCAGGCTGTGCAGAGGACTGTCCCTAGGCTGTGCTTAGGTCTCTGCAGACTTCTGCCTCTGCTGTAATCTCCATCCTGCCCCCTGCAGGTCATGCTGTGCAGTACACTGATGGTGGTCTTCCCTTTCTAAAAAATTGAGACAGGATCTCAACACTGGTAGCACACACACACTGGCCTAGACCTCACTGAATAGCCAAGGATAGCACTGAACTCATAGAGACTCTCCTGCCTCAGCTTCCTGAGTTTTGCAATTACAAGTATGACCCAACAAGCATGGTTATGCACTCCCCATCCGACCCCTCCCCCACACACACATGCTGCTGGGGACTGAGCCTCTGACCTCACATGTGCTAGGCAAGCACACCTGAGCTGATTGCTTGCCCCCCCTCCCCCTGGCTATAGCAATCCTTCTGTAGCATAGATACAGTGCTTACTCCATTGGTGCGCCCCACTCCCAACATGGGGACACAGGACACACCTCTGCCACTGGCCAGCAGGACTTAAGATGAGATCTCTCCCTTCCAGCCTCAGTCTTGCATCTTTCTCAACCTTAAGTGTCCCTGGTCAGAGCCTGCCTCAGGGGATTTAATCTTTCTAGGAAACTTAAACTCACTTCCTATCACCACTGGGCCTACCCAGAGGGCTTTTCTCCACCATCCAGGCTCCAGTTTCTCCCTGTCTGAGAGACCTCTCTGATACTGCAGAGAGAGGAGCCCCATCCTGTCTTTAAAGTCCCTTGCTTTGTGTTGTCATGTGTGTTCATGGACTGTGTCGGTCCTGCACCTAAGCTCTCTCAAGGAAGGACAGGCCACTGTCACAAAACAGTCCAGAGTTGTTACTAGGTAGGCCCAGTCCACAGTGGGTATCACATCCTGGTGATTGACTTCCTGTGGACCACAACAGTCATGGGCAGCTCAAAAGAAAAGCAAGAAATGTCCTGTGGGGGAAGTGGCTCTGGAGACACCTGGTACCCCATGTAACTTCCCTCCCCAGGGGAGAGGAGGGGATTGATGGAAGCAGCATGGTAATAAAAGAAAGGGGTGGACCCGTCCTTTATTAGGAGCATATGGTCATTGATCAGAACATGAAGGGCAGCAGTTTCCCTCCAGGAGGGGAGACTCAGTGCAGAGGCACAAGGGGCTTGAAGGTTTCACAAGGCAGAAAAGAAAGGGAACTTTGGGATAGAAAAAAGGCATCTGCAGATCAGTTTCCTGCAGTTTCTGGGTCCTAAAATATGAGTGAAGGTCTTTATCAAGTGTGGACTTTTTTTCTCAGGGCTCCCCCAAGCCCTCTCCCCCGACCCAGTGCCTCAGGTCTTATCTCTTTGTTGCTATTCTTGTCAGACTGGTGTTCAGATCCTTCCTACTGAGTGAGGAGTTTCTAGCTAGCCTGGGTCTCTCTCAGGCCATTCCCCTTTCACTGCAGGTGCCTGAGCACTTTCTCCTCCTCCTCCTCCTCCTCCTCCTCCTCCTCCTCCTCCTCCTCCTCCTCCTCCTCCTCCTTCTTCTTCTTCCCTCTTCCTCCCTTCTTCAGTCAGTTCTCAGCCCCTCAAAAAATACCTGATACTGTAGGGGAGCCGTGGTGGTTGGAGTGTAGGAAGTACCTCACCAGACACCATTCCTGTCCCTGTGAAAGACACACACAGTCCAACAAGGGAGTCTGTTCTACTGCATCCTGAGTGCTGGGACAAAAACCCCAAACAGGGGACTTTAGAGAGTTCTGTCCCAGGAGGGGGTGGGCTGAGACTGCTCACATAAGGAGGCCAGGCCTGTTCTCTTTAAGGAAGGCACACTGAGCTAATTGTGGAAGAGGAGAAGTAGAATGTGGCAGGCAAAGGGTCAAGATTTTGGTCAAGGGTCAGGGTTTGCAAGGTCCTGGAGGAGACTGGCCTCAGAACCACAGAATCCTTATCACAGGGCATGCTTTCTCAGTTCTGAGCACCAGAGGTGTGACATAAAGGTATTGGCCAAGTTGCTCCTTTCAGAGACTCTGGGAGTGGGGGCCAGCAGTTCTTAGCATCCCTGAGCTGAGATCTGTCCTCAAATCACTACCTGTGACTTTGCAAAATCTGTCTGATATGGACATTCTTCAACACCAAAGACTCAACCCCAAACAGATCCTCATGTTAATTACTTAAAACAAGGACATTGATGTGTGGAAATTTCCATCAAGGTAAACCTTTGTTTTGGAAGCTCCTTAAGATAGAGAAATTTCTATGCAGGGAAGTAAACAACTCAAAGACTTCAGGAAGTACCTGAAACTGACAAGATTCACTGCTCTCTTCCTCCTTAAGCATACATAAGCAGTAAGGACAGCTGAAAGTTGCTTTCTGATCAGCAAAGCTACCTCAAGAAGCTCAGTCCAGCAGCTGAGCTCCCTGATAGAGACACTCTCCAAACCTGTTGAGCTGCACACATGCTGTCTACTAGGCTACAGGTTTCCAGCCTTGTGAGCCGTTACAATGTTGGGGTAGACTTTTGGTAATACACCTATCTTTGATCCATTTCTGCTCCTATAAATCATCCCTCACCCATTCTTTTGTAAGTAACCACAATAAAACTTACTGCCTCACCAGTTTGGCCTTTGGTGGTCTCCTTACTTTGATTTTCTATCTCAGAAAAGACCATGTTGGTTCATGGATTCCCAAGAGCAGTGTCACACAACAGACCTTATCACAAATAAGGCCTCTTCCTGAGCTTCCAGGGAACAATTTAGGGAGCTAAAGAAGTAAGAAAATGAGGCTGGAGAGATGGCAAAGTGGCTAAGAGCACTGACTTTCTAGAGGTCCTGAGTTCAATCACCAAAACCACATGGTAATTTAAAGCCATCTGTAATCGGGATCTAATTCTTGCTTCTGCTGTGTCTGAAGACAGCGGCCATGTACTTCTACATATAAAATGAATAATTGTTGAAGAAGAAGAAGAAGAAGAAGAAGAAGGAGAAGGAGAAGGAGAAGGAGAAGGAGAAGGAGAAGGAGAAGGAGAAGGAGAAGGAGAAGGAGAAGGAGAAGGAGAAGGAGAAGAAGAAGAAGAAGAAGAAGAAGAAGAAGAAGAAGAAGCGAGAGAACAAACCCCTGGGTATTTCTGACAAGAGAGGAATGAAAGTAATTTAGCTCCCTTGAGGGATGCTGCAGTGTTTAAGAGCACCTGCTGCTCTTCTCCGGGTCTTGAGTTTGATTCTCTGCAGTAGTCCCAAGGCATGTGATTCACATACACATGTGTGCAATACATAGATTCCACATAAAGTAAACATTATAAAGACCAAAACCAACACCCAGAACAGCAAATCTCAAAATAAATTCCCACCCCATCTCACACCATCCTCATAGTATAATGAATGTTCTTGGTTGTCAACTCAACTGTATCTGGCGTTGATTAAAATCTAACTGGTTGTGTACACCTGTGAGGGATTTTTTTTTTCTTAAATAATTGAAGTACTAAGAGTCACTCTTACATAGAACTTTGAGGCAGGAAAATACACCTTAAATCTGAGGCATTTCATTCCTTATTGGCATTAGATTTTACTTCTTCAGTATTCTGGTGCACACTGAAGCCCAGTGGAGACATCCGGCCTTGTGATCTGACTGACTACTCTATTCTTGGACTCCCCATTGGTAGACAGCCATTGTAAGCTTAGCCAAACTCCAGCCTGGAAGCCATTCCAAAAATCCTTTTTCTATATAGAGAGAGTCATTGTATCATTTCTGTTCCTCTAGAGAACTCTGACTCCTATAAAGGGCTGGTGGGAACATTCCCCACTCAAGTAAATCTGGAAAAGGCCAATGCGATCCGCTCACACTGAAAATCCCTGACTCACCTGAGGTGAGGAGCTGAGGAGTCGGCCACAGAAGGAAACTGCTTCACCCTTCTGTGATACAGTGCTTCCCTGTGTTAGTGACCACAAAATCCTGTCCTCCTGTCCCTCATCCCTAGGGAGTGCTACCTTCTCTCCATTCCACAGAAACATGGGTGGAAAGTGGCCTTGCCTTATTATCAATACAACTGGGAGAACTGACTTTCAGACTCCTATAATGGAGACATTACAAAGAAGTGCAGAAGTGGGTGCTATTGTGGTGTGTGTGTGTGTGTGTGTGTGTGTGTGTGCGCGCGTGTGTAGGTAACCCTGGTCATCCCAAAAATCACTCTGTATGCTGAACCATTCTGTCATGTATTTTAATTGCTGCAGTGGTTACATACATTTCCAGATGGGACCCTGGCATGGTGGTGCTTCACCCTTCTATAATACAGTGCTTCCCTGTGTTAGTGACCACAAAATCCTGTCCTCCTGTCCCTCATCCCTAGAGAGTGCTGACTTCTCCCCATTCCACAGAACAGTGGCTGGAAAGTGGCCTTGCCTCATTATCAACAAGCACCTGAGGAAAGGGCACAGAGCCTGGGGAGCTGGGCTTCACACTCCTCCTAAGACAGAGATGGAGACAAGACTAAGAAGTGGAGGCCTGCTTGCTACTGGGTAGGGTGTGTACCAGAGAGAGATTCAAGGAAGTGTGACTGCTTTGTATTGGGTGCAGTGTATGTGTGTGTGTGTGTGTGTGTGTCTGTGACTGTGTGGTGTGTAGCACTGGCCATTCTGGCACTCGCTCTGTATGCTGAACCTTCCTGTCATCATGTACTTTCATCATGTAACTACAGTGGTTACATACATTTCCAGATGTGACCTTGGCATGGTGGTACATTCATTGATTCCAGCACTTAGGAAGGGGAAACAAGTAGATCTCTGTGAGTTCCAGGCCAGCCTAGTTGGCATGGTCTATACAGTAGGTTCTGGGACAGCCAGGGTTACACAGTGAGACCTTTCCTCAAACAAAGGAACAAACAAACACAACTCACACAAATACAAAAAAGAGAAAGGATGTGTGTAGGGGGAAATATATGACATAAAATACAATAGAATTATAGTTTTTACCCAAGTCGTTTCCTGATGTTGGTATTTTACACAACATGTAACCATCAGCCACCACAAGAGAATGTAACCTGTGGGAGAAGCTTGGTAAATGGAGCTTGGCACTATGTGTGTACATGTGAATATATGTATGTATCTATGTGTTGTATGTGTGTTATATATAAGTGTTGTATATGGGTGTATATGTTGTATGTGTGTGTGTTGTGTATATAATTTTTTGCTAGTTTTGCCAACTTTATCCAGCCTAGAATCACAGGAAGAGCCTCGATGAGGACTGTTTCCATCAGACTAGCCTGTGGGCAGGACCATGGCAGTTCTCTTGTATTGACTGGAGGGGGAAGGCCCGCCCTAAACGAGAGTGGCACCTCTGGTAGCAGCTCAGATAAAGGGAGCTGAGAGAAGCAAGCTTTGCCTTCTACCTCCTTGCCCTTCATACTCGCTGGTCAGTTCATCTACTCTGGTGCTGCTTCTGCTGCTTCCTCCAGTGACATTAGAATTGGCTCCTGTGTCCCCCAAGGTGCTTTTTGTCAGGATGATTGTCACAGTGGTGAAGCTGGGACTGTGAACACGTGTATTCTGCATTGGGTGCCCTCTCTCTGTTACACGTGGAGGTCAGAGGGCTGCTGAGACACCTGCTTCTCTTCCATCTACTACATGTATGTACATGGAGTCTCTGGGACCCACCCACCAGCACTGTGTTAACAATTAATTTATGTGACCATGATCTGCTTGTTACCTGGGTGCTGGAAATTCAAACTCAGGTCCCCACAGTTGTGGAGGAAGCACTTCCCCTCAGCAATCTCTGCAGGGCTCTAATTACTCCAGGCCCAGGTGCTTGACTGTGAATTTTGTCTTTTTTTATTTTGGTTTTTTTGAGACAAGATTTCTCTGTGTAGCCCTGGCTCTACTGGAACTGACTCTGTAGATCAGGCCGTCCTAGAACTCAGAAATCTGCCTGCCTCTGCCTCTGCCTCCCAAGTGCTGGAATTAAAGCATCCACCACCCAGGCCTGACTTTGACTGTGACTTCTCAATGCTGCCCCGTCAGACTGCATAGTGGAATTACAGGCATGTGAACTGTGTCCTGTCTCCTGCTGCCTTGTTGTACAGTTTATGACCTATTGCACTATACTGAATTAAACATTAATAGATTTTTAAAATGCTCTGTTACCATTATAATATTTATTATTTCTGTGTATGGGTGTTTTGACTGCTCATATGTCTGTGCACCAAGTGCCTGGTGGCCAGGGAAGCCAGAAGACCAGGATCCCCTGGAACTGGAGTTATAGATAGTCGGGAATTGTCAAGTCACTGCCGGGAATTGAACCCTGGTCCTCTGCAGAAGCATCCAGTGCTCTTAACTCCTGAGCCATCTCTCCAAACCCTGAAAGATTATTTTAATAACTCAGTTTTCAGCCACTGGGCTCTAGAGCTTTTCATGGTGGCCAAAGACATTTGAGTGGATGCAGATCTTGTTCCTCCTGGCCAGGAAGGAGCTTTATTTAAACTGTAGGAATTTCAGTGTCACAGCAAGAATTAGCTGATCTTTCACTGCAGAGATGAATGGAAGATAATGGAGTTGTACTCACCCTCAGGGATGGGCACGTGGCTCCTGCTCACACCAGAGAAGATTGTACGAAGGAACAGGTCAACTTCTGAGGTGGTGGCACTGCACCAGTGTGGGGCTGGAACACACACACACACACACACACACACACACACACACACACACACACACACAGAGAGAGAGAGAGACAGAGAGAGAGACAGAGACAGAGACGGAGAGGGAGAGGGAAAGGGAGAGGGAAAGGTAGAGGGAGAGTAGATGGATCTCAGGGCTCTGTCCCAGTCTCACCTCCTACCATGTGTGGAGGGGTCATTTCCAGTCATCCTCCCACACAGGTGACTGTCCTCCCTCTTCTAATTTGACCTTACCTGTGGTGAGGAACACATAATGGACAGCAGAGGGGGCTGCTGAGCCATTCAGGGGCAAAGGTGCTTGTCTGTTGGATTTATTTATTGATTGATTGATTGATTGATTGATTCATTCATTCATTCAATATAGGGTTTCTCTGTGTAGCCCTGGCTGTCCTGGAACTCACTCTATAGACAAGGCTGGCCTTGAACTGAGATATCTGCCTGCCTCTGCCTCCCAAGTCCTAGGATCAAAGACGTGTGCCAACACCAACCGACCATTTTTTTGTTCTTAAGCTTCATTTATTTAATGTACACTGTAGCTGTCTTCAGACACACCAGAAGAGGGCATCAGATCTCATTACAGATAGTTGTGAGCACCATGTGGTTGCTGGGAATTGAATTCTGGACCTTCAGAAAAGAGCAATCAGTGCTCTTAAGGCCTCTTAGGACCCTCTCTCCAGTGTGTCTGCTCCATTTACATAGAGGGACAGAGTGATAGCTGCTTTGGAAAGAGGCAAGACCTTCATTCCTGTCTACTTCATTCTGCCACAAACAAAGCCAGCTCGTGTTTATTTGCTATTGCTGTATGCCGGACCCTGGGCAACTGGGGATGGGGATGAGAACTGCACAACTGACCCTGGGGAGGAAGGAGAGAAAGGTGCTCGGTTTTGTATTAAGAAGCAATTCACATCATCCCTTCAGAGTCTGTGTGTGTCATTTCATTTGTCCCCGACTCATCCGTCCTCCTTTTACAAATGAATTCAGAGACCGTTAGAGGTTTATGTTCACACAGCCAGCCAGCCAGCCACAAGTGGCCTATCTGCTAAAATGACTCAGTACTGCCCCTGTAGGCAGGACCCCGCTACAGCAAGTGTTCACCCTCCTTGGAAGAGGCCACAGCCCTGTGCTGTTGGTGCCATAGACACAGAGGAGTTTAAGTAGAGTGTGGAGAAGCAAGAGATGGAGGATAAAATGCCCAGGGAGGAAACAGAACACAGCCAGCTCTTCCTCCCCAGGGTCTGCTAGGCAGGTCTAGGCAAGGTCTCCCTCCTCCCAAGTCCAGCTGAGTGATCCTCCAAGAGGGCTGCAGCCCCCCTGGCTGAGATGCAGTCACTTGAGCTGCGTGTGGGGGGTCTCAGAACCTGCATGGTCATAACTGTGACTCAGCCCTCATGTCCTCTGTGAGTTGGCCTTCCTGGCCTCTGCACTCCAGCTGCTTTCTCTGAGAAGGCATGGGTGGCCAGATGACCTCCAGGCCCTTACAGCCAGACCCTATGAGGAACCACAGACAATCAACTCCTTCAGCAAAGGAGACTGGATATCAAGAATGCGTGGGGACTTTGTCGGTGTTGGAAACCGAGGCTGGAATTTGGTGTGGAAACTAGAATGCCACAAAGACTTCAGAAGTTCTCTGGGTCTTCCTGCCTCTGCTCCTCAGCATGCAAGAGGATATCCATGCATGCACGCACATGCCACCCTGTCAGGGCTATCTCACTGGGTAGGGTGGGGCTGCAGTCCTAGAGTGGGCCCCTTGTGTCTCTGAACAAGAGCAGATCCTCTGCCAGGCAGTGGTGGCACACACCTTTGATCCATCATCTTGTGTTTGAATGTATGACCGTGTAACTTATTGAAGAGACATTATTTTAAATTGTATTTCTTATAAGTCCAATCTCCAGGCCAAGATTCACACAAAACACCATGCCAATTTAGAAGCATCTTAGAGGCCTGTATTCCATGGGTTGCGTCATGCCTCGTGTAGCTAGTTAAGATGGCTCCGACACTGAATCACCAGTTTTAAACTAACCTTTTCTTAATAACACTATACCTTTTAAATCATAACCAATTAATTTATAACTCTATAGTCAAGATATGCAAAATATTTATATATAACATTTAAGACTAATCAGAAATAAAAATGAAGCTATCATACAAATCTCATAAATTTAAACCAAATACATTTTTTTAGCTGTAACTTTAGGGTAATAAAGCAGTTTGAACCCAATCACCATCATGATAGAAATTTTTCTAGGAAAATTAATCATTTCCATTTGTCTGGCTGCTGGCTCTTTAAGAAGCAGCTTTTTCCCCAGCTGTCTTTGACTCCTACCTTAGAATGTGAGGCACCTCAAATTAGCCTCCTCTGTGTAAACTGAAATTGGCAGGACTGCCAGCAAGATAACACCTTTTTACCATTTTTTTTACATAAAACATAAAAACAACCAATCATTCGGTCAAACAAAACAATGGACAACACAAATTAACACACATATGAACAAGTTTTCGTGCACCAAAGACAAACAACAGACAGAGAGGAAACTTGCTGTCCCAAAGAGATCCAAATATCTTAACCTGAACTAAGAAGATCTCCAGTAGGTTTCAGAGAGAAAACAGGGCATATCTCATTTCCTCTCCTCACTAGGAGAGTTTTGAAATAGCTTCTAACCATTATTATTTTTATTTTTTGATACTATGTCCTACACATGGAAAAACTGCTTTTCTGAAACCTGCTTTTTCTCTTGTTTAAGATTTAACAAGGGGGAAGGAGGATGCCTAGTTTTGTTTTGTTTTGTTTTGTTTTGTTTTGTTTTGTTTCAAGACAGGGTTCCTCAGTATAGCCCTGGCTGTCTTCACTCTGTAGACCAGGCTGGCCTCAAACTCAGAAATCTGCCTGCCTCTGCCGGTTAAGTACTGGGATTAAGGACGTGTGCCACCACTGCCCGGCTTTCTCTTTTTTCTTTTCAAAGTTTTTCAAACTAATTTTTTATATCTATTTATTTCACTCTCTCTGTCTTCAGACACACCAGAAGAGGGCATAAGATCCCCATTATAGATGGTGGTGAGCCACCATGTGGTTGCTGGGAATTGAACTCAGGACCTCTGGAAGAACTCAGTGCTCTTAACAGCTGAGCCATCTCTCCAGCCCAAAGATTTATTTTTATTTTATGTCTGTGAGTACACTGTCAGTGTCTTCATACACACCAGAAGAGGGCATGGGATCACTGTACAGAACGTTGTGAGCCACCATGTGGGTGCTGGGAATTGAACTCAGGACTTCAGTAGCTGCTGAGTTCTACTGCTTCTGGCGATGGAACATGGCCCTCCTTCTTCTATTACCATCTCTCTGTTCCCCAGCTTTCTCTCTCTGCCTAAACTTGGCTTTCCTGGAACTTGCTCTGTAGATTGACCTTGAACTCAGAGACCTGCATGCCTCTGTCTCCTGGAATGCTGGGATTAAAGGCATGTACCAGCATGCCTGTATTTAAGCTTTTCTTTACCTAAAACCTGCTTTCTCCCAGGCAGGCCTTGAACTCATAGATCTGTTTGGCTTTGTCTCCTGGGATTAAAGGTGTGCACTCTATACCTGGACCTAAATGAAGCTGGGCAGGATCTCACTCCCAAATCCCTTAATCTGCTCTCTCCAAGAGCATAGGATTCAGCTACATTTCACTTCCTGGTGCCCTGCTAATACTGGAACCATATATTTTCTATTTTTCCTTTCTTAGCATGAATACTTAACCAGAGAACAAAGTTTCTGCCTGGGCTTTTTGAGACTTCCTTTGTCAATGCAATTCATCTAAGTCTTGTCATCTTAGCCTTAGGCCAACCCTTTAGACCAGGCAAAAAATCACTACATTCTTCACCAAAATATAACAAAAATACTTTCTAAATGACATACTGAAATTTTTCATTGAAATGTCTTGGTCCAGGTCCTCACAATTCAAATCCTTCTCACTAACAAAGTCTTCTGCATTCCTCCTAGACTGGCTCATTAAGCCCTACTTAAGGCATTCTTTTGCTTTCCAAATCCAAAGTCCCCAAATCCACTTTCTTTCAAAGAAAAGCATGGTCAGGCCTACCACAGCAATAACCCACTCCTGGTACCCACTTCTGTCTTAGTTAGGGTTTTACTGCTGTGAACAGATACCATGACCAAGGCAAGGTCTTGAATTTTAAAATTTTATTTTAAAGGGTTTTTTTAAAATATATATATATATTGGATGGTGGAGGCAAAAACTTTTAATCCCAGACTCTGGATGCAGATGGAGGTGGATCTCTTGAGTTGAGGGCCAGTCTGGTCTACAGAGTGAGTTTCAGGACAACCAGAGTTACACAGAGAAGCCCTGTATTGAAAAACATAAAATGGGGTTGACGAGAGTGAGCAGAAGTCCTGAATTCAAATTCCCAGCAATTACTTGATGGCTCACAACCATCAGTATAGCTACAGTGTATTCATATACATAAAATAAATTAAAAAATGAAAATCTAAAATGATAACCAAAGATATTTGAATTATATTCATTTACTCTCTCTCTGTCTCTCTGTCTCCCCCAAGCCCCGTGTGTATGTGTGTGTGTGTGTGTGTGTGTGTGTGTGTTCAGTAAAGTGTATGGACCTTACTTTCTCCTTCTACTACATGGGTCCCAGAGATCAAATTAAGGTTTTCAAGGCTGGATGTGATGGCACAGGCCTTTAATAACTGAATTCAGGAGGCAGAGGCAGGGGGATCTCTGTGATCTGGAGGATAGCTTCATCTACAGAGTGAGTGCCAGGACAGCCAGGCTCTGTACAGAGACCCTGTGTCAGAAAACACTACCAACAAAGTAAACAAAGCAAAATTCAAGTTTTCGGGCTTGGTGGTATCCACATTCACGGAGCAACTCACCTGGCCACCCTTACTGGTTTGTTTTGTGTGAAATTTATTTGTTTCCTTTTTAAGTGTCTGAGTATTTATGGCATAGATGTATGTGCACCCTATGCATGCCTGGTGTCCTCAGAGTTCAGAAGCCCGCAGCATCTAGAACTAGAGTTTCAGGTGCCTTTGAGCCACCATGTATACAGATGCTGGAAACAGAATCCAGGTCCAAGGACATCTGCTCTCCAACTCTAAGTCATCTTTCCAGACTGTTCTCCCTCCCAACCAACACAGGGTTTCTCTGGTAGTCTTGGCTGACCTGGAACTTGTTCTATGGACCAGGCTAGTCTCAGTAACCCACCTGTCTCTTGTCTCTGGAATGCTGGGATCTAAAGGCTTGTGCTACCAACACCTGGCTTTTTTTTTTTTTTTAAATTTAATCCTGGCTGGCCAGAATCTCACTAATTATACCCCACTAGCTTTGACCTCACAGAGATTTGCCTTCTTATCCTTGGTGGGATTAAAGGTTGGGCAACCACGCCCTGTTCTAATCACTATTTAAGCACAGCACAGCAGAGGGACATCCAGAGCGCTCTGCTCCCCAATTCCTAATTCCTCAAACTCAAGCAAGGCCAGGTCTTCTCTACTTCCCTTTTCTGAGCTCTAGGTCAGCTTAAAGCCCTGGTCCTGCCCAGGTCTGGTGTGGTAACTGAGCCCCTATTTTGAGGCTGGGAGCCATAGGAGGAGGGAAGTTGGGAAGGTCTTGCCCTGTCACTCTGTCCTTACACACAGAAGCTCAGTGGGCCCCTTGCAGGGATGAAGGACAACTGTGTTGTGGGCACACTCACCTTGATCTTTGGCCTGCTTTCCAGTCTCCAAGGAGTAAGCACCAATGAGGTAAGCCAGTCTTCTGTGACTTTGGGAGGACCCTATGGGGCAGAGGCTTATCCCTGGCCATGGCGGTTGGAGGGAGGGAGAGTCTGAGACCCACTGTGTGGAACAATTTCTGAGCAGAGACTAGCCTAAAGTTCTTTGTGACAGAGTTTCTTGTTCCCAATCTGGCCTCAAACTGGCTTTGTAGTCTTGAATAGTTCTGTGTTCTCCTGAGTTCTGTCATGCTGGACAAGCACCACTGGTTTACATAAACCTACCTGATTTACTGCCACGTTGGAGAAGCATTCTCACACCTGAGACCCAACACCCAGGCTTTGAGCAATGACCTTGTCTTTTTTTCTTCCACAGGGTGTAAACACATGTGACAGCTTGTAAGTATGGAACTTTGTCTAGAATTGTCAGTAAAAGGAAAGCAGGGTGGGCGTGGGGGAACCTGCCTGTGCTCAGAATCAGCCCTGGATAAGGGGACAGACACCTAATTCCTATCACTTTTGCTGACACCATAGCCCCTCTCAGCTTCCCCAATCTCAGGATCTGCTGCTAATCCCAAAACTTTCACAGCTGGGGGAGGGGGAGTCACATGGGCAATGTCCCACTGCTGCCTCCCATGGAAGAACAGCACCATGACCATTCTGAATGAACAACAATGGCATCCTGCCCTGATGAACTCTGAACTCAGGCCTGGAGGAAAGACACTGATTCCTCCCAGTGAACCCAGGATAGAACTGTACTCCACACCCACAGGGGGTGGCTCTCAATCTGAGGGTCTAAGAGTCTAGGGAAACAGGGACCCTTTTGTTGGATACTCTGATGCCATCAGTATCTTCCCATGTCTCCTTGTCCTGACTAGAAGCTGCCCCAAAGGATTCACATGCTGTGACAATGAATGCTGCCCAGAAAGAAATGTCTGGGATCCTGCAAATGACCCCTTCAGGTAAGCTGGGGGTCACCACCTCTGGGCATCATTCACTGAGGGCTGAGTCCACCAGAGACAAGGTGGGGGTGGGTGATGGAAGGGGTTTGGCAAGGGAGCATGGCCTAGGCACTCATGACAATATTCTCCCCCTCCCTAGGTTCCTGTTCATCATCTTATTGATCATGGTTGCCCTCTTGTTCATCTATGGGCTACTACTGGAGTGCTTCTGTCCCAATAGTAGAAGAGATCAGTATGACACCCGAACCGGGGATCCTCAGAAAACCAGAGAACCACCCTTCACTGCTCCCCTAGAGAGCATTTGTGTCAGCTCCTTGAATCCCCCACCACGCTACAGTCAGGTGTGTCTTTCTGTCCCAATACCTATAGGAAATGCCTATGTAACCCTGTGAGCTCCCTCACACACAGACCTCTTGGATCAAGCCCAGGACCCTGGAATGACTGCTGATCCTATCATGTTTCTTGTACTTTGATTTTATTTTTTTTTATACACCACTGGCCCCTCCCCTTCTGTCTTGAGATCTAAGCTGGGTCCAGAATCTCTGTCCCACATTCAAGGTTGTTGACAGCTTTAAGAATTGGCAGTGGCTGTAGTGGTTGCAGAGAGATCATTGCTAGTGGACTGCCAACCTTGACTGGACAGCTCACCCAGCCATCCTACAGAAGCACTTCCGTGCCTGGAAGAGATTGAAGACTGAACAGCACAGACTCTGAGCCATCTTCCAACCATACCTGGGCAGAGAGGGCCTCGCTGTCCCTCTATAGAAATGTGAGAACCTAGGGACTGAGTGTCAGAAGCTGGCTGCAGAGTGGGGATACAGAAAAGATCAGAGGCTGAGGAAACAATTCTGACTTCTTCCATTGGTGACTGACTGCACTGACACCTGCTGGGAGGACTGAGCAGCCAAGGTGTGATGAAGGCTTAGACCTTCAGCTTCCTGGGATTTGGGAGCAGTAAAGAAATGAACTGGAAAAGTCCCAAGATATCCTAATCCAGTCCTGGGACCTGCTTTCCTGGGAGACCAGAACTCAACTAAGTATGGAATTCTCAGGGAGATACAAGTGAGAAACAGGCTTCTGGTTGAAAGTTGGGTGGGGAGAAAGCCTGGAGAAGCAGGCATGGTTAGACTCCTGTGCAGTGAGGCCAATGGGACACTTCCTTCCACATTCCTCTCCTGGAATCCCCTGGAGGGAGAGGGGAGGCAGACCCCACCTTGCTCCTCCTCCTGCTGAGCCTGGGTTCCAGGCACTAGAACTCAGACTCCTAAAGAGAAGGTTTTGTCCTGTGGCTGAGAGACTGAGGACAGCCTGGAGTGTGGACTGTATTGAGGGGTCGATGAGTAAAGACAGTTTTGGTGCCCATGCTTTTGCACCTTACCCCTGTCTTTACTGTGTGTACTGCAGAGGGCTGAAAGCCCCTGTTTCTCTTCAGACAGACCACACTATCAATGCTCACAGCTTAGGTATGCAGGCAAGTCAGGTGTGGCTGTCTTGGACTCTCAGTAAACCAGGCCGGCTTCAAATTCAGGATCCCCAATATTACTCATTTCTGAGCCACCACAGAAAATGGCAGGACGGGGGTTCCAGGTAGATTCAGGCTCTGAGAACTGGTATTTTCAGTGTAGGAGGAGGTCACCTCAGCCTGCTTGTTATGTATGTGATATTGAAGATGGTATACCAGATATTGAAGATGGTATATCAGATATTGAAGATGGTATACGGCTTTCCATTCAGTGGTATGGCCTGGAGAGAGTTGCTTTCTGCAGTTCAGTGGCTGTAAAGTTTTATTATCTTTAAATTGTGTCTCACTGATTTGTTAGTGTGTCAGATGCCCTGGAACTGGTATTCTAGATGACTATGTCCTGGCTTGTGGGTATTGGGTATTGAACCCCAATTCTGCAGAGCTGACTGTATTCTAACCATTGAGACATCTCTTCAGGCCCCTGAATGTATCTATTCCCACTCATTATAGTCCCTACTGTGGGTGAGAGTGAAGAGATGTTAGGTTTTCAGAGGTGACCTAGCACTGTCCATTCCACCAATATTTGCAAAGCCACTGCCCTAGTGTTCCTGTCCTGGATGTCCAGGATGAGACCAGGTGCAATGCTACTTCTAAGGATAAATCTGCAGAGAGGCCCACACCAAAGCTCACAAAGATGCAGATGCACACCTTCTGGTGCACTGGACCGGGTGGGGTGTGAAACATTGGTGACATCCATGGACCTGTGGGAGCTAGTTCTGTTAGACATGCATCCATGCTGAACCCCCATGCCCTCAGGATGAAGGATCTGTCATGCCAACCTGTACTGTGTCTGTCTTATTGGGAGAAAAGAGAAGTTCATAGAAGCTTTGTAAAATAAACTCAAATATTTCATGTTTATAAATGTGTGTTTGTGTGTTTCTCTGCATCTGTATTAAGATCTAGAAGAACCAGGTGCTGTGGTGAAGGTCCAGGTTAGTCAGGATTTTGAGGCAGGGGATTACAGACCCTTTTGGACTCTGAGGAGTCCATTACCACACTTTCTTCTCTCAGAAGTTATAGAGCAAAGGATGGAGCAGCTGCTCTTCATGACCCCTTCGAGACATCAAAACAAGTACTACCTTGCACATTATCAAGTACAGCTGCAGCATGAGGTACAACCTTGGCTATCTGTGGAACACATGTTCTCTGTGCTCTCAGGAAACACTTTCCCTCTCCTTAGTGAGGCATCTCTCTTCTCTTGTTTTTTCAGGAGGTTTGTTGTTATTGTTGTTGTTGTTACTTTTTATTGTTTTGTTTTGTGTTTGAGACAGGGTTTCTCTCTGTAGCCCTGGCTGTCTTCACAATGTAGACCAGGCTGGCCTCAAACTCAGAAATCTGACTGCCTCTGCCTCCCAAATGCTGGGATTAACAGCGTGTGCTACCACTGCCCGGCTTTCTCTTTTTTCTTTTCAATTTTTTTCAAAATAAAAAATTTAATATCTATTTATTTCACTCTGTCTTCAGACTCATCAGATGGTCTGATTATAGATGGTGGTGAGCCACCATGTGGTTGTTGGGAATTGAACTCAGGACCTCTGGAAGAGCAGTCAGTGCTCTTCACAGCTGAGCCATCTCTCCAGCCCAAAGATTTATTTTTATTTTATGTCTGTGAGTACACTGTCCATGTCTTCATACACACCAGGAGACCACATGGGAATATTTTACAGGAAGTTGTGAGCAACCATGTGGGTGCTGGGACTTGCACTCAGGACCTCAGTAGCTGCCAAGTTCCACTGCTTCTGGAGATGGGACACGGCCTTCCTTATTCTATTCTAGCTCTTTGTTTCCCAACTTTTTGCCTAAATTTGGCTATCCTGGAACTTGCTCTGCAGATTGACCTTGAAATCAGAGACCTGCATGCCTCTGTCTCCTGGAATGCTGGGATTAAAGGTGTGTACCAGCATGCCTGAATTTAAGCTTTTCTTCACCTAGAACCTGCTTTGTCCCAGGCAGGCCTTGAACTCATAGATATGTTTGGCTTTGTCTCCTGGGATTAAAGGTGTGTACTCTATACCTGGACCTAAATGAAGCTAGGCAGGATCTTGCTCCCAAATCCCTTAATCTGCTCTCTCCAAGAGCATAGGATTCAGCTCCATTTCACTTCCTGGTGCCCCGGTAATACTGGAACCATATATTTTATATTTTCCTTTCTTAGCATGGAGACTTAACCAGAGAACAAAGTTTCTGCTGGGCTTTTTTTGAGACTTCCTTTGTCAATGCAATTAATTTAAATCTCTTCAACTTCGCCTTAGGCAGACTCTTCAGACAAGAGCCAAAACTAGCCACATTCTGCCGCAAAATAATACAAAAGTAGTTTCTAAACTACATACTGAAAATTTTCACTGAAATGGCTTGGTCCAGGTCCTCATAATTGAAATCATTATCACTAAAAAGTCTTTCACATTCCTATTAGGCTGGTTCATTTACCCCTACTTAAAGCATTCTTCTGTTTTACAAATCCAAAGTCCCCAAAACTACTTTCTTACAAAGTAAAGCATGGTCAGGCCTATCACAGCAATACCCCACTTCTGGTACAAAATTCTGTCTTAGAGTTTTACTGCTGTGAAAAGACACCATGGCCAAGGCAACATTATTGCTTGTCTTGAATTTTTAATTTTTATTTTAAAGGTTTTGTTTTGTTTTTTATAATATCTGATGGTGAAGGCATACACTTTTAATTCCAGACTCTGGATGCAGATGGAGGTAGATCTCTTGAGTTGAGGGCCAGTCTGGTCTACAGAGTGAGTTTCAGGACAACCAGAGTTACACAGAGAAGCCCTCTCTTGAAAATATAAAACGGGCCTGACCAGAATGAGCAGAGGTCCTGAATTCAAATTCTCAGCAACTACATGATGGCTCACAACCATCAGTACAGTTACAGTGTATTCATATACATGAAATAAATACAAAATTGAAATAATAAAATAATATCAAAACATATTTTAATTACATTCATTCATTTACTCTCTCTCTGTCTCTTCCCCCTTGTGTGTATGTGTCTGTGTGTTTGTGTGTTTGTGTGTGTGTGTGTGTGTGTGTATGTGTGTGTGTTTGCAGTCAAGTACATTTAGTTGACTTTCTCCTTCTACTACATGGGTCCCAGAGATCAAATTAAGGTTTTCAATGCTGGATGTGATGGCCCAGGCCTTTAATCACTGAATTCAGTAGGCAGAGGCATGGGGATCTCTGTGAGACAGAGGATAGCCTGGTCTCTGGAATGAGTGCCAGGACAGCCAGGCTCTGTACAGAGACCCTGTATCAGAAAACAATTCCAACAAAGAAAACAAAGCAAAGTCTGGCAGTGGTGGCACAGGCCTTTAATCCCAGCACTTGGGAGGCAGAGGCAGGCAGATTTCTGAGTTCGAGGCCAGCCTGGTCTATAGAGTGAGTTCCAGGACAGCCCGGGCTACACAGCGAAACCCTATCTCGGAAAAAAAAAACAAAAACAAACAAACAAACAAACAAACAAAACCCAAAATTCAGGTTTTCAGGCTTGGTGGTAAGCACATTCACCCAGAGAATCACCTGGCTGGCCTTACTGGTTTGTTTGTTTGAAATTTTTTGCTTCCTTTTAATGAGTCTGAGTATTTATGGCATAGATGTTTATGCACCATATGTATGCCTGGTGCCCTCAGAGTTCAGAAGCCGGCATCATCTAGAACTGGAGTTTCAGGTGCTTATGAGCCATCTTGATTACAGATGCTGGAAACAGAATCCAGGTCCACAGATGTCTGCTCTCCAACTCTGAGTCATCTTTCCCAAATGTTCTCCCTCCTAACCCACACAGGGTTTCTCTGTGTAGTCTTGGTTGACCTGGAACTTGCTCTGTAGACCAGGCTAGTCTCAGTAACCCACCTGTCTCTTGTCTCTGGAATGCTGGGATTTAAAGACTTGTGCTGCCAACACCTGGCTTTTTTTTTTTTTTTTTTTTTTATTATTAATTCAATCCTACCTGCTGCAGATCTCACTATTTAAATCATACTAGCTTTGAACTCACAGAGATTTGCCTTCTTATCCTTGGTGGGATTAAATGTTAGGTAACCACGCCCTGTTCTAAGCACTATTTAAGCACAGCACAGCAGAGGGACATCCACAGCGCTCTGCTCCATCCAACTTACAAAGTTGGCAAATCAATCTCTTCTAAACTCCCAATTCCCAATTCCTCAAACTCAAGCAAGGCCAGGTCTTCTCTACTTCCCTTTTCTGAACTCTAGGTCAGCTTAAAGCCCTGGTCCTGCCCAGGACTGGTGTGAGAACTGAGCCCCAATTTTGAGGTTGGGAGACATAGGTGGAGGGAAGTTGGGAAGGCCTTGCCCTGTCACTCTGTCCTTACACACAGCTCAGTGGCCCCTTGCAGAGATGAAGGACAACTGTGTTGTGGGCACACTCACCTTGATCTTTGGCCTACTTTATACTCTCCAAGGAGTAAGCACCAATGAGGTAAGCCAGTCTTCTGTGACTTTGGGAGGACCCTATGGGCAGAGGCTTATCGCTGGACATGGCAGTTGGAGGGAGGGAGATTCTGAGACCCACTGTCTGGAACAATTTCTGAGGAGATACTAGCCTACAATTCTTTGTGAGACAGAGATTCCTGTTCCCAATCTGGCCTCAAACTGTCTCTGTAGCCTTGAATAGCTCTGTGTTTCCTTGAGTTCTCTCATGCTGGACAAGCACCACTGGTTTACACACACCTACCTGATTTATCTCCATGTTGGAGAAGCATTCCCATACCTGAGACCCAACTCCCAGGCTTTGAGCACTGACCTTTTCTTTTTTTCTTCCACAGGGTGATAGCTTGTAAGTATGGGACTTTGTCTAGAATTATCAGTAAAAGGAAGGCGGGGTGGGGATGGGTGCATCTGCCTGTGCTCAGATTCGCCCCTGCATAAGGGGACAGACAAGTTAGGGGTGGGTGATGGAGGGGGTTTGGCAAGGGAGCATGGCCTAGGTACTCATGACAGCACCATCCCCCTTCCTAGAGTCCTGTTCATCATCTTATTAGTCACGGTCGCCATATTTTGCATCTGTGGGCTAGTGGAGTACTTCTGTCCCAATTGTAGAAGAGAGCAGGATGATATCAGAACAGGGGATCAACAGACTACCAGAGAACCACCCTCTATTGCTCTCCTAGGGAGCATTTGGGTCACCTCCTTGGATCCCCTACCATGCTACAGTCCGGTGCGTCTTTTTGTCCCAATACCTAACATGTTTCATCGCCGGCTGTTGAACATGTTGTCATAATGGATTTGGGGAAGGGGGATAATGGATAGGCAGTGGCTCGGCCAACCCTATTTGCCATTCTTTGCCCAGACTCTAAATAAAACAAGTATCCCTTTTCTCCTGCAGGTTGTTCTGAATCCAACTCCCACAGAACCACATCCTCACTACAGCCTCAGGCCTGAGGGCCCTGCTGGTCAGATGAGAGGGAAAGCCTATGCAACCCTGTGAGCTCCCTCACACACAGACCTCTTGGATCAAGCGAGGACCCTGGAATGACTGCTGATCCCATCATGTCTCTTGTGCTTTGATTTAATTTATTGTTTTTGTACACTACTGCCCCCTCCCCTCTGTCTTGAGATTTAAGCTTGGTCCAGAATCTCTGTCCCACACTCAAGGCTGTTGAAAGCTTTAAGAATTGGCAGTGCCTGTAGTGGATGCAGGAAGATCATTGCTAGTGGAGTGCCAACCTTGACCGGAAGCTCACTCCATCATCCTACAGAAGCACTTCTGTGCCTGGAAGAGATTGAAGACTGAACAGCACAGACTCTGAGCCATCTTCCTACTATACCTGGGCAGAGAGGGTCTCGCTGTCCTTCTATAGCAATGTGAGAACCCAGGGACTGAGTGTCAACGGCTGGCTGCAACTTAGGTATGGAGACAATGTCAGAGGCTGAGGAAACACTTCCAGCTTCTTCCATTGGTGACTGACTGCACTGACACCTGCTGCGGGGACTGAGCATCCAAGATGTGATGAAGGCTTTGACCTTCAGCTTCCTGGGACTTGGGGGCACTAAAGAAATGAACAGGAAAGCTTCCCCAATTCTATTCCAGTCCTGTGACCTGCTTTCCTGGGAGACCAGAACTTGACTAATCATGGGACTCTTAGGGCAATAACAGGCAGAAAACAGCCTCTTAGGAGAAGGTAGGGTGGGGAGAAAGCATGGAGATGCAGGCATGGTTAGACTCCTGTGGAGCGAGGCACACAACGATGCAGATGTGTGTCTCCTGATGCACTGCACCAGAAAGGCTGTGAAACCCTGGTCCACATCCATTGACCTGTGGGAACTTGTTCTGTAAGACAGGCACACATCCCCTAATGATGAAAAATCTGTCATGCCAACCTACATTGTGTCTGTCTTATTGGGAAAAAAGAAAATTACATAGCAGGTTTGTAAAATACATGTAATTGTTACATTTTTATAAATGTGTGTTTGTATGTTTCTTTGCGTGTCTATTAAGATCTGGAAGACCCAGGTGCAGTGGTGTACTTCCAAGTTAGTCAGAAATCTGAGGCAGGAGGATTAAAGCTCTGAATCTAGCCAGAGTTACAATGAGTTAAGCCCTGGTGGGAGGTTGTCTGAGAACATAGCTCAGTGGTAGAGAATTTGCCTAGCATGCGCAAGATATGGAGGTAAGTCCCCAGCTGCTGTTTCAACAACTCTAGTACTGTATGACAACTACTAGGAGTAGTGAGGAGGTGCCTAGCTTTGGAGGACTCTTAAAAAAATAAATAAAATAAATAAAATAAAATAAATAAAATAAAATAAAATAAACTGTCCTGCTGGCCAGTGGTCGAGAATGCCTTTAATCCCAGCACTTGGGAGGCTTATGCACGTGGATTTCTGAGTTCCGAGGCTAGCCTGCTCTGCAGAGTGAGTCCCAGGACATCCAGGTCTACACAGAGAAATACTGTTTTGAAAAACTAAAAAAAGGTTAGCCCTTTACAAGTCACTAATGGATAGATTATACCTCCCTACCCTCCTCTGCTTGTGCTATCTGTGTGATTTTCTCTTTTGCTTTTTTCTTTCTTTACTTTTTGTTTTTCTTTTTTCCTTTCCGCCCCAAAGATTTATTTATTCATACTGTAGTTGTCTTCATACACTCCAGAAGAGTGCAAGAGATTTCATTACAGATGGTTGTAAGCCACAATGTGGTTGCTGGGATTTGAACTCAGGACCTTTGGAAGAGCAGTCAGTGCTCTTAACTGCTGAGCCATCTTTGAAGTGCCCCTTTTTTGTTTTTCAAGACAAGGTTCTCTGTATAGCCCTAACTATCCTGGCACACTCTGTAGACCAGGAGAGCCTAGAATTCAGAACTCAGAGATCACTTGTTTCTGCTTCTTAAGTGCAGGGATTAAAGGTGTGTCCCACCAGGCCCAGCTTGGACATACATTGCTGATTCCATTTTGAGAAGAGCTGGGAGGGAGGATGTAGCAATCTGCTTAAGCCCTGCAGCTTTTCGCGTGCAAAACTTTACATAATCTAGAATTATTGGAAAGAATCTCAGTTGAGAAAATACATCTTGCTGTAGGCAAGACTACAAGGCATTTAAAAAAAAAAAAAAAAAAAGAGGGCCTGGCCATTGTGAGGCGATCCCTGAGCTGGTGGTCTTGGGTTCGATAAGAAAGCAATTTGAGCCTAGCATGCTAGCACATGCCTTTAATATCAGGTTGGGGAAGCTGGCCTTGGTATCACACGCCTGTAATCCCAGAACTTGGGAAGCAGAGGCAGGTTGATTTCTGAGTTGGAGGCCAACCTGGTCTACAGAGTGATTTCTAGGACAGCCAGGGCTACACATAGAAACCCTGTCTCAAAAAAACCAATGTATGTATGTATGTATGTATGTATGTACGTATATCAGGTTGGGGGACAGAGGGAGCCTGGGAATCTGTGAGTTCAAGGCCAGCCTCAAACAAATCAAGTTTTCCAGGAAAGCCAGAGGAAACCCAGTGTGGAGAGGAAGGGGGTTGAGAAAATGTTAAGTTTCACACCTGGGATGGAGGGCTGAGGGGCCTATTTTATATTAAAGTGGAGCTGACCTGCAGGCTCTCCCAGCATCCCTCAGTCCCTGTCTGTTACAGGGCGTGGCTGGTACTCAGCCCTCTGCCCTGAACTCTGCAGCACAGAACTGGGCCTCCCTTCCTCCAGATGTTCTTCCCTATATGATCCAACCAGTTTTGTTACCAGATTCTTTTGTACCTTTATACTTTTGGTCACTGAACTGCATCATCCTCTTGACCTGTCTTGGTGCTCTGCCCCTGTCTGTCACCAACACCAATGGCTCAGGGTCAGATAGACTCTGGACTTCCACAGATATTCCATTCTCTGCCTGTGCTCTACCATTTGCTACAATGAACTTCTTCCTCCATCATACCTAGCAGAGGTCATGTCCTTTCTATTTTATTTGTTTAATGCAGAGAGAGAGAGGGGGGGGGGAGGGAGAGGGAGAGGGAGAGAGAACAGTCCCTTATGGCCTCTGCATCAGCTCCTGCCTGCACGTTCACATCCTGTCTGAGTTCCTGTCCTGACTTCCTTCTGTAATAGATTATAACTTGGAGGAAATGTAAATCAAATAAACCTTTTTTGCTCAACTTGCTTTGGTCATGGTGTTTTGTCCTAGCAATAGTAACCCTAACTAGGACAACCTACTTGCCTCCCACCTCCCATTGAGAGCACTATCTGCTGCTCTGGTCCAGGTGTGTCAGCCTCCAATCTGGCTGTTCTCCAAGCCTTCCCAACCCCCCACATTCATGCCTTCAGATCCAACTTCCTGACTTCAGTGTAACTCCGACTTTCTCACATCAAATGTCTACCTGACTCTCCCTCCATCCTGCTCATCAAGGAAGAAACTAGACTCAGGGTAAATTGGTTTTTTCCCTAAGTACCAGCACTGTGTGAGTGGTCTCACTTTCAGACACACCAGAAGAGGGCATCAGATTCCATGGCAGATGGTTGTGAGCCACCGTGTGGTTGTTTGGAATTGAACTCAGGACCTCTGGAAGAGCAGTCAGGGCTCTTATGGGCTGAACCATCTCTATAGCCTGGCATTTCTAATTAATGTTCAGGTAAATAAAACTTGTGAAGATTTGAGCATCTTAAAGCACTGGGCAAGAGTATCTCCTCCTACAATTTCATTTATTTATTTATTTATTTATTTATTTCAACACCAAACAAAGTTTGGGTCTTAAGGAAGTAAGCAAGTACAAGCTACAGGACAGATGGATTTGTAAGGCTTACCCTACAGAGTTTACCTGATGCTTAAAGGACTGAGTGCCCTGCATGGTCTTGAGAATGTATAGGTGGTTCCCCTTCTTCTTAACCTTGATAGTATAACTGTGACAGAATTGTACAACCCCTAGCTAGCTGGGAGTGATTGGATATCCAGATCCCAACTCCTCCAAAATACTCCAGAGTCTCTCAAGGCAACTCATGCAGACCTGCCTTCTCAGGCCTCTCAAATCCCATCCTCAACTTCCTTTGAGGAAAAAGACAGAAGCCATCATGGCATGATTGCCCATTGAAGGCATGAAGGCCCACTCCTTTGTCCTAGCAGTTAGGAGGCTCTCCTAGGCCATTCCCCTTTCACTGCAGGTGCCTGAGCGCTTTCTCCTCCTCCTTCTTCTTTTCTCCTCCTTCCTTTCTTCAGTCAATTCTCAGCCCCTCTGAAATTACCAGACACTGTAGGAGAGCCATGGTGTTTGGAGGGTAGGAGGTACCTCAAGCAGACACCATTCCTGTCCCTGTGAAAGACACACACAACCCAACAAGGGAGTCTGCTTCTAGTGCATGCTGAGTGCTGGGACACGAACCCCAAACAGGTGACTCTAGAGAGTTCTGTTCCAGGAGGGGGTGGGCAGAGACTGCTCACATAAGGAGGCCAGGCCTGTTCTCTATGAGGAAGGCACACTGAGCTAATTGTGGAAGAGGAGAAGTAGAATGTGGCAGGCAAAGGGTCAAGATTTTGGTAAAGAGTCAGGGTTTGCAAGGTCCTGGAGGAGACTGGTCTCAGAACCCCAGAATCAAAGGGCATACTTTCTCAGTTCTGAGCACCAGAGGTGTGACATGAAAGTATTGGCCAGGTTGCTCCTTTCAGAGACTCTGGGAGTGGTAGCCAACCATCCTTAGCATCCCTGACTTGGGAACTTTCTTCAAATCATTACCTTTGACTTTGCAAAATCTGTCTGATAAGGACATTCTTCAAGGATCAAAGAAGACTCAACCCCAACCAGATCCTTATGTTAATTAGTTAGTACAAGGACAGTGATAAGTGGCAATTTCCTTTAAAGTAAACCTTTGTTTTGGAAGCTCCTTAAGGTGGAGACATTTCTATTCAGGGAAGTAAACAACTCAAAGGCTTCAGGAAGTACCTGAAACTGACAAGATTCACTGGTATCTTCCTGCTTAAGCATACATAAGAAGTTGCTTTCTGACCAGCAAAGCTACCTCAAGAGTCTTAGTCCAGCAACTGAGTTCCCTGACAGAGACACTCTCTAACCTGTTGAGCTGCACACATGCTGTTCAAAGGGTTACAGGTTTCCAACCCTTGTGAGCTGTTACAACATTGGGGTGGACTTTTGGTAATACAGCTATCTTTGATCTATTTCTGCTCCTATAAATCACCCCTCATCCATTCTTCTGTAAGTAACCACATTAAAACTTACTGCCTCACCAGTTTGGTCTTTGCAGTTTTCCTTTGATTCTCCATCTCAGAAAAGTATATCTCTGTTCATGGCTCCCCAAGAGCAGTGTTGCATAACATAACTTATCACAAGTGAGGTCTCGTCCTCAGCTTCCAGGGATGCTGGGGATTTAGGGAGCTGAAGAAGTAAGAAAATGTTGCTGGAGAGATGACAAAGTGGTTAAGAGCGCTGACCTTCTAGAGGTCCTGAGTTCAATTACCACCAACCACATGGTAACATACAACCATCTGTAATTGGGATCCAGTGGTTGATTCTGCTGTGTCTGAAGGCAGTGGCAATGTACTTCTATACATAAAATGAATAATTGTAGGAGAAGAAGGAGGAGGAGGAAGAGGAGGAGGAGGGAGAGGAAGAGGGAGAGGGAGAAGGAGAAGAGGAAGGAGGAGAGAGGGAGGGAGAAGGAGAGGAATGGGGAGGGGGAGGGAGAGAGAGAGAGAGAGAGCAGGAGAGAACAAACCTGTGGAATAATCCTGACAAGAAAGGAATGAAAGTAATTTAACTCCCTTGAGGGATGCTGCAGTGGTTAAGAGCACCTGCTGCTCTTCCCCGGGTCTTCAGTTTGATTCTCTGCACCAGTCCCAAGGCATGTGATGCACATACACATGTGTGCAAAACATAGATTCCACATAAAGTAAACATTATAAGGACTAAAGCCAACACCCAGAACAGCTTATCTCAAAATACATTCCCATCCCACCCCACCCCACCCCACAATCTGATGGTTATTCTTGGTTGTCGACCCAACTACATCTGGCATTGATTAAAATCCAATGACTGGGTTCACCTAGTCACCTATAAATCCCTCTATGAGGGATTTTTTCTTAAAAAAATTGATGCAGTAAGACACATCCTTAACAGAGAACTTTTTAGGCAGGAAGATACACCTTGAATCTGAGAAAGTCCATTCCTTATTGTCATTAGATTTTAGATTTTACTTCTTCAGGGTTTTGGTGCACACTGAAGACCAGTGGGGACATCCAGCCTTGTGATCTGACTGACTACTTGATTCTTGGACTCCCCATTGGTAGACAGCCATTGTTAGCTTAGCTGAACTCCAGCCTGGAAGCCATTCCAATAAATCCCTTTTCTATATAGAGAGTCATTGTATCATTTCTGTTCCTCTAGAGAAGTCTGACTCCTATAAAGGGCTGGTGGGAACATTCCCCACTCAAGTAAATCTGGAAAAGGCCAATGGGATCCGCTCACACTGAAAATCCCTGACTCACCTGAGGTGAGGAGCTGAGGAGTCGGCCACAGAAGGAAACTGCTTCACCCTTCTGTGATACAGTGCTTCCCTGTGTTAGTGACCACAAAATCCTGTCCTCCTGTCCCTCATCCCTAGGGAGTGCTGACTTCTCCCCATTCCACAGAATGGTGGCTGGAAAGTGGCCTTGCCTCATTATCAACAAACACCTGAGGAAAGGGCACAGAGCCTGGGGAGCTGGGCTTCACACTCCTCCTAAGACAGAGATGGAGACAAGACTAAGAGGTGGCGGCCTGCTTGCTACTGGGTAGGGTGTGTACCAGAGAGAGATTCAAGGAAGTGTGACAGCTTTGTATTGGGTGCAGTGTGTGTGTATGTGTGTGTGTGTGTGTGTGTGTGTGTGTGTGTGTATGTGTGTGTGTGTGTGTGATGTGTAGCACTGGCCATCCTGTAACTTTCTCTGTACTCTGAACCTTTCTGTCATCCTGTATTTTAACTGCTGCAGTGCTTACATATGTTTCCAGATGTCACCCTGGCATGGTGGTGGTGCATGCATTGATTCCAGCACTTATTAAGGGGAGGCAGGTGGATCTCTGTGAGTTTCAGGCCAACATGGTTGGCATGGTCTCCATGTTAGGTTCCAGGACAGCCAGGGTTACACAGTGAGACCTTTCCTCAATCAAAGGAACAAACAAACACAATTCACACAAATACAAAAAGAGAAAGGATATGTGTAGGCTGAAATATATGACATAAAATATGGTAGAATTATAGTTTGTACCCAAGTCATTTCCTGATGTTGGTATTTTACACAACATGTAACCATCAGCCACCACAAGAGAATGTAACCTGTGGGAGAAATTGGGTAAATGGAGCTTGGGACTATGTGTGTATATGTGAATATATGTATATGTATGTATGTATGTATGTATGTATGTGTTGTATGTGTGTTATATATAAGCATTATATATGTGAGTGTATGTTATATGTGTGTGTTGTGTATATAATTTTTTTGTTACTTTGGTCAACTTTATCCAGCCTAGAATCACAGGGAAGAGCCTCGACGAGGACTGTTTCCATCAGACTAGCCTGTGGGCAGGACCATGGCAGTTCTCTTGTATTGACTGGAGGGGGAAGGCCCGCCCTAACTGTGAGTGGCACCTCTGGTAGCAGCTCAGATAAAGGGAGCTGAGAGAAGCAAGCTTTGCCTTCTACCTCCTTGCCCTTCACTCTCGCTGGTCAGTTCATCTACCCTGGTGCTGCCTCTGCTGCTTCCTCCAGTGACATCAGAACCGGCTTCTTCTGGCTTCACAGGTTGACTGAAGGCCAGCAGCTGTCCAGGATTGCTCCAGGACCAGGATGGGGATGCTCAGGCACCCAGCCCCACAGACTGAGCTAGCAAGCCTGTGAAAGTTCTGTTCCCTACATTTTATTAGGGACTTCCCTAATCTTCAGTCCTTTCTCTGTGCTCTTGGCTAGGGTGGGAGCGGCTGCTTCAAAGCTCTAGCTACTGTAACCTCCCTGCAGGGTGAGCTGTCAGCTGGGGCTGTGAGCAGGATCAACTCCTGTGTCCCCCAAGGTGCTTTTAGTCAGCATGATTGTCACAAAAGTGAACCTGGGACTGTGGGCGCGTGTGTTCTGCATGTGTGCACCCTCTCATGGTTACATGTGGAGGTTGGAGTGCTGCTGAGTCACCCACTTCTCTTCTATCTGCTACATGTATGTATGTATGTATGTATGTATGTATGTATGTATGTATGTATGTATGTATTTATTTATTTATTTTGATACAGGGCCTCTGTCTCTTATTGAACCCAGAGTTCAACATTTCAGGGAAGCTGGCTGGACAGGGAGTCTCTGGGATCCACCCACCAGCACTGTGTTAACAATTAATTTATGTGACCATGATCAGTTTGTTACCTGGGTGCTGGGAATCCAAACTCAGGTCCTCACAGTTGTGCAGGAATCACTTTCCCTCAGCAATCTCTGCCGGGCTCTAATTACTCCAGGCCCAGGTGCTTGACTGTGAATTGTGTGTGTGTGTGTGTGAGTGTGTGTGTGTGTGTGTGTGTGTTTTCAAGACAAGGTTTCTCTGTATAGCCCTGGCTCCCCCGGAACTGACTTTGTAGACCAGGCTGGCCTAGAACTCAGAAATCTGCCTGCCTCTGCCTCCCAAGTGCTGGAATTAAACCATCCACCACCACCAAGGCCTGACTTTGACTGTGACTTCTCAATGCTGCCCCATCAGACTGCATAGTGGAATTACATGCATGTGAACAGTGTGTCCTGTCACCTGCTGGCTTGTTGTACAGTTTATGACTTATTGCACTATACTGAATGAAACATTAATTCATATTAAGAATGACCTGTTACCATTATAATATTTATTATTTCTGTGTATGGGTGTTTTGACTGCTCAGATGTCTGCGCACCAAGTGCCTGGTGTCCGGGGAGGCCAGAAGACCTGGAACCCCTGGAACTGGAGTTATAGAAGGTTGGGAATTGTCAAGTTACTGCCGGGAATTGAACCCTGGTCCTTTGCAGGAGCATCCACTGCTCTTACCTCCTGAGCCATCTCTCCAACCCCTAAAATTTTGTTTTTAATAACTCAGTTTTCAGCCGCTGGGCTCTAGAGCTTTTCATGCTAGCAAAAGCCATTTGAGTGGATGCAGATCTTGTTCCTCCTGGCCAGGAAGGAGCTTTATTTAAACTGTAGGAATTTCAGTGTCACAGCAAGAATTAGCTGATCTTTCACTGCAGAGATGAATGGAAGATAATGGAGTTGTACTCACCCTCAGGGATGGGCACGTGGCTCCTGCTCACACCAGAGAAGATTGTAGGAAGGAACAGGTCAACTTCTGAGGTGGTGGCACTGCACCAGTGTGGGGCTGGAACACACACACACACACACACACACACACACACACACACACACACAAACACTCTGAGAGAGAGAGAGAGAGAGAGAGATCTCAGGGCTCTTTCCCAGTCTCCCCTCCTACCATGTGTGGAGGGGTCATTTCCAGTCATCCTCCCAAACAGGTCACTGTCCTCCCTCTTCTAATTTGACCTTAACTGGGCTGAGGAACACATAATGGACAGCAGAGGGGGCTGCGGAGCCATTCAGGGGCAATAGTATTTATCTGCTGAATTTATTCATTTTTTTAAGGTTTTTGTTTTTGAGATGTGGTTTCTCTGTGTAGCCCTAGCTGTCCTGGTACACATTCTGTAGACAAGGCTGGCCTCGAACTGAGAAATCTGTCTGTCTCTGCCTCCCAAGTACAGGATCAAAGGCGTGTGCCTCAAATTCCCAAAAGTTTTTTTTTTTAAAGATTCATTTATTTAATGTACATAGTAGCTATCTTCAGACACAACAGAAGAGGGAATCAGATCTCATTATGGATGGTTGTGAGCCACCATGTGGTTGCTGGGATTTGAACTCAAGACCTTTGGTAGAGCAGTCAGTGTTCTTAACCACAAAACCATCTCTCCAGCCCTTCTTTCTTTCTTTCTCTCTTTAATTTTTCTGAGATAGTGTTTCTCTGTGTAGCCCTGGCTATCGTGGAACTCACTCTGTAGAACAGGCTAGCCTCGAACTGAGAAACCTGCCTGCCTCTGCTTCCCAAGTTCTGAGATTAAAGGCGTATTCCCCCACTGCCCAAAAGTTTAAAAAAATTCATTTATTTAATGTACACTGTAGCTGTCTTCAGACACACCAGAAGGGCATCATATCTCATTACAGATGGTTGTGAGCAAACATGTGGTTGCTGAGAATTGAACTCAGGACCTTTGGAAGAACAGTCAGTGCTCTTAATTGCTGAGCCATCTCTCCAGCCCCTCCTGTGACATATTAAATGTGAGCAGAGCCAAACACACCAAGGGAATCCTGAGACACTTTGAATTTCTCTTAACATGTTTTAGCATTTGTTATGTTGGTTTTATTTAGTGGCAAGGTAGTGGTCTTTAATCTTAGTATTCAGGAGACAGAAGCAGGCAGATCTCTGAGTTCAAGGCCAGCCTGGTATCCTGAGTGAGTTCCAGGATGCCAGGGTTATACAGAGAAGACCTGTCTCAAAATAAAAAAAAAAAGGTGATATTGAATTTCACATAGAAAGTTTTCTTAGGAGCTGGAGAGATTGTTTAGCAGTTAAGAGCACTGACTGCTCTTCTGAAAATCCTAAGTTCAAATCCCAGCAACCACAAGGTGGCTCACCACCATCTGTAACAAGATTTGATATCTTTTTCTGGACTTTCTGAAGACAGCTACTGTGTACTCACATATATTAAATGGATGAATGAATGAATGAATACATAAATAAATAAATAAATCTTTTTTAAAAAAAGTTATCTTGGTTATGATTTTACTGCTATGAAGAGACACTATTACCAAGGCAATCCCCCTCCTCTTTTTTTGGATTTGGTTTTTTCAAGACAGGGTTTCTTTGTATAGCCCTGGCTGTCCTGGGGCTCACTCTGTAGACCAGGCTGGCCTCGAAATCAGAAATCCACCTGCCTCTGCCTCCCAGAGTGCTGGGATTATAGGCATGTGCCAAAACCGCCCGGCTCAAGGCAGCTCTTATAAAGACATTTAATTGGGGTTGGCTTCAAGGTTCAGAGGTTCAGTCCAGTGTCATCAAGGCAGAAACATGGGAGCATCTAGGCAGGCATGGTGAAAGAGAAGCTGAGAGTTCTAATCCTCATCTGGAGTCCACTAGGAGAATACTGAAACCCACATCCACAGTGACACTCCTACTCCAACAAGGCCACACCTTACAATAGTGCCACTCCCTGATCCAAGCACAGACAAATCATCACATTCCACTCCCTGGCCCCCATTGGCTTACTCAAACATGTGACTCTATGGGTCCATATATAGCCATAACATAATAAAAACGTATCTTCAGTATAACTTCCAAAGACTCCATACTTTATAGCAATATTAACAACGTTAAAAGTCCTAAGTACAAAGTCTCTTCTGAGATCCATCCCATCACTTACCTGTAATTCTGGAATCAAGACAGGAACCCAGCTGGGCAAACTTCAAACTCTACAAATCCATGTCTGTCTGATGTTTAAGTGGTCTTCAGATCTCCAACTCCTTTTTTCATCTTTCTTGACTGTAACACGTTTCTTTTCCTGGGCTGGTTCCACTTCCTATTTGCAGCTTTTTCTCAGCAGATATCCCATGGTTCTGGCATCTCCCAAATCTCGGGTCTCCAAGGCAGATTCAATGTTGCAGCTTCTATTCCAATGTCTGGGATCCACACATGATCTTGTGGGCTCCACCAAAGGTCTTCACCACTAAAGCCTCCATTCCTTGTATGATCCCTGGGTCATCAGTACAACTGAGGCTGCACCTTCACCAATGGCCTTCCATGGCCTCTCACAGTGCCAAGCCTCAGCTGCACTTCAAGACTCCTTCATGCCTTCAAAACCAGTACCACCTGAGTGACTCTTGCACATTATCAAGTACAGCTGCAGCATGAGGTACAACCTTGGCTATCTGTGGAACACAGCTTCTTTGTGCTCTCAGATAACACTTTGCCTCACCTTAGTGAGGCAGGTCTGTTTATTTTTTAAGGAATTTTTATTTTGTTTTTATTGTATTGTTTTGTTTTTTTTCAAGACAGGGTTCCTCAGTGTAGCCCTGTTTGTCTTCACTCTGTATACCAGGCTGACTTCGAACTCAGAAATCTGCCTGCCTCAGCCTCCCAAGTGTTGGGATTAAGGGCGTGTGCCACCAACTGGCTAGATTTTTCTTTTTTCTTTTCAAATTTTTTTTTAAAATTTTTTAAAAAATATTCCTTTATTTCATTGCTGCTGTCTTCAGATACACCAGAGGAGGGCATAACATCCCCATTAGAGATGGTTGTGAACCACCATGTGGTTGCTGGGACTTGAACTAGGGATATCTGGAAGAGCAGTTAGCGCTTTTAACAGCTGATCCATCTCTCCAGCGCAAAGATTTATTTTTATTTTATGTCTGTGAGTACACTGTCAGTGTCTTCATACAGACCAGAAGAGGGCATGGGATCACTGTACAGAAAGTTGTGAGCCACCATGTGGGTGCTGGGAATTGAACTCAGGACCTCAGTAGCTGCTGAGTTCTACTGCTTCTGGAGATGGAACATGGTACTTCTTATTCTATTTCCAACTCTCTGTTTCCCAACTTTCTGCCTAAACTTGGCTATCCTGGAACTTGCTCTGCAGATTGACATTGAACTCAGAGACCTGCATGCCTCTGTCTCCTGGAATGCTGGGATTAAAGGCATGTACCAGCATGCCTGAATTTAAGCTTTTCTTTACCTAGAACCTGCTTTGTCCCAGGCAGACCTTGAACTCATAGATCTGCTTGGCTTTGTCTCCTGGGATTAAAGGTGTGTACTCTATACCTGGACCTAAATGAAGCTGGGCAGGATCTTGCTCCCAAATCCCTTAATCTGCTCTCTCCAAGAGCATAGGATTCAGCTCCATTTCAATGCCTGGTGCTCTGCTAATACTAGACCGTATATTTTATATATTTCCTTTCTTAGCATGGAGACTTAACCAGAGAACAAAGTTTCTGCTGGGCTTTTTGAGACTTCCTTTGTCAATGCAATTGATCTAAATCTCTTCACATTAGCCTTAGGCAGACACTTCAGACCTGGGCAAAAAGTCACCACATTCTTCATCACAATACTACAAAAATAGTTTCTAAACCACATACTGAAAAATTTCACTGAAATATCTTGGTCCAGGTCCTCATAATTCAAATCATTCTCACTATCAACTTCTTCTACATTCCTACTAGGCTGACCCATTAAGCCCTACATAAAGCATTCTTTTGCTTCCGGAATTCAAAGTCCCAAAATCTACTTTCTTTCAACCAAAACCATGGTCAGGCCTATCACAGAAATACCACAATTCTAGTACAAATTTTTGTCTTAGTTAGGGATTTAAAGGCTTGTGCTAACACCACCTGCTTTTTTTTTTTTTTTTTTTATTCAATCCTGGCTGCTCCAGATCTCACTAATTATATCCTACTAGTTTGAACTCACAGAGATTTGCCTTCTTATCCTTGGTGGGATTAAAGGTTGGGCAACCACGCCCTGCTCTAACCACTATTTAAGCACAGCACAGCAGAGGGACATCCACAGTGCTCTGCTCCATCCAACTTTCAAAGTTGGCAAATCAATCTCTTCTCAACTCCTAATTCCCAATTCCTCAACCTCAAGCAAGGCCAGATCTTCTCTACTTCCCTTTTCTGAGCTCTAGGTCAGGTCAAGGCCCTGGTCCTGCCCAGGTCTGGTGTGGTAACTGAGCCCCTATTTTGAGGCTGGGAGCCATAGGAGGAGGGAAGTTGGGAAGGTCTTGCTCTGTCCTTACACACAGAAGCTCAGTGGCCCCCTTGCAGGGATGAAGGACTCCTGTGTTCTGGGCACACTCACCTTGATCTTTGGCCTGCTTTCCTGTCTCCAAGGAGTAAGCACCAATGAAGTAAGCCAGTCTTCTGTGACTTTGGGAGGACCATATGGGGAGAGCCTTATCCATGGACATGGCTGTTGGAGGGAGGGGGAGTCTGAGACCCACTGTGTGGAACAATGTCTGAGCAGAGACTAGCCTACAGTTCTTTGTGAGACACAGATTTCTGTTCCCAATCAGGCCTCAAACTGTCTCTGTAGCCTTGAATAGTTCTGTGTTCTCTTGAGTTCTGTCATGCTGGACAAGCACCACTGGTTTACACACACCTACCTGATTTATCTCCATGTTGGAGAAGCATTCTCAAACCTGAGACCCAACTCCCAGGCTTTGAGCACTCACCTTGTCTTTTTTTCTTCCACAGGGTGTAAACAGATGTGACAGCTTGTAAGTATGGGACTTTGTCTAGAATTGTCAGTAAAAGGAAAGCAGGGTCGGGGTTGGGGAACCTGCCTGTGCTCAGATTCAGCCCTGGTAAGGGGACAGACACATAATTCCTATCAATTTTGCTGAAACCATAGCCCCTCTCAGCTTACCCAACCTCAAGATCTGCTGCTAACCCCAAACCTTTCACATCTGGGGGAGGGGGAGTCACATGGGCAATGTCCCACTGCTGCCTCCCATGGAAGATCAGCACCATGACCATTCTGCCTGAGGAACAATGGCATCCTGCCCTGATGAACTCTGAACTCCAGCCTCGAGGAAAGACCCCGATTCCTCCCAGTGAACCCAGGATGGAACTGTACTCCACACCCACAGGGGGTGGCTCTCAATCTGAGGGTCTAAGAGTCTAAGGAAACAGGGACTCTTTTGTTGGATACTCTGATGCCATCAGTATCTTCCCATGTCTCTTTGTCCTGACTAGAAGCTGCCCCAAAGGACTCACATGCTGTGACAATGAATGCTGCCCAGAAAGAAAGGCCTGGGATCCTGCAAATGACCCCTTCAGGTAAGCTGGGGGTCACCACCTCTGGGCATCATTCACTGAGGGCTGAGTCCACCAGAGACAAGGTGGGGGTGGGTGATGGAAGGGGTTTGGCAAGGGAGCATGGCCTAGGCACTCATGACAATACCCTCCCCTCCCTAGGTTCCTGTTCATCATCTTATTGATCATGGTTGCCCTCTTGTTCATCTATGGGCTACTACTGGAGTGCTTCTGTCCCAACTGTAGAAGAGATCAGGATGACATCAGAACAGGGGATCATCAGAAAGCCACAGACCACCTTTCACTGCTCCCCTAGAGAGCATTTATGTCAGATCCTTGGATCCCCCACCTTTCTACAGTCAGGTGAGTCTTTCTGTCCCAATACCTGATGTGATTCATAGCCAGCTGTTGAGCATGTTGTCATAATGAGTTGGGGAAGGGGGATAATGAGTAGGCAGTGGCTCTGCCAACCCTATTTGCCATTCTTTGCCTCCAGACTCTAAATAAAACAAGTATCCCTTTTCTCCTGCAGGTTGTTCTGAATCCAACTCCCACAGAACTATCTCCTCCCTACAGCCTTAGGCCTGAGGGCCTTGCTGGTCAGATGAGAGGGAATGCCTCTGCAACTCTGTGAGCTCCCTCACACACTGACCTCTTGGATCAAGCCCAGGACCCTGGAATGACTGCTGATCCCATCATGTCTTTTGTACTTTGATTTAATATTTTTTTATACACCACTGCCTCCTCCCCTTCTGTCTTGAGATCTAAGCTGGGTCCAGAATCTCTGTCCCACATTCAAGGTTGTTGACAGCTTTAAGAATTGGCAATGGCTGTAGTGGTTGCAGAGAGATCATTGCTAGTGGAGTGCCAACCTTGACTGGACAGCTCACCTTGCCATCCTACAGAAGCACTTCTGTGCCTGGAAGAGATTGAAGACTGAACAGCACAGACTCTGAGCCATCTTCCAACCATACCTGGGCAGAGAGGGCCTCGCTGTCCCTCTATAGCAATGTGAGAACCCAGGGACTGAGTGTCAATGGCTGACTGCAACCTAGGAATGGAGACAAGGTCAGAGGAGGAGGAAACACTTCTGACATCTTCCATTGGTGACTGACTGCACTGACACCTGCTGGGAGGACTGAGCATCCAAGATGTGATGAAGGCTTATACTTTTAGTTTCCTGGGATTTGGAAGCAATAAAGAAATGAACTTGGAAACTCCCAAGATATCCTAATCCAGTCCTGGGAGACCAGAATTCAATTAAGTATGGAATTCTCAGGGAGATACAAGTGAGAAACAGGCTTCTGGGAGAAGGTAGGGTGGGGAGAAAGCCTGGAGAAGCAGGCATGGTTAGACTCCTGTCCAGTGAGGCCAAGGAACACTTCCTTCCACATTCCTCTCCTGGAATCCCCTGGAGGGAGAGGGGAGGCAGACCCCACTTTGCTCCTCCTGCTGAGCCTGGGTTCCAGGCACTAGAACTCAGACTCCTAAAGAGAAGGTTTTATCCTGTAGCTGAGAGACTGAGGACAGCCTGGAGTGTGGACTGTATTGAGGGGTCAATGAGTAAAGACAGTTTTGGTGCCCATGCTTTTGCACCTTACCCCTGTCTTTACTGTGTGTACTGCAGAGGGCCGAAGGCCCCTGTTTCTCTTCAGACAGACCACACTACCAATGCTCACAGCTTAGGTGTGCAGGCAAATCAGGTGTGTCTATCTTGGACTCTCAGTAAACCAGGCTGGCTATTGAAGATGGTATAGGGCTTTTCATTCAGTGGTATGGCCTGGAGAGAGTTGCTTTCTGCAGTTTAGTGGCTGAAAAGTTTTATCATCTTTAAAATGTGTGTCAGTGTTTTGTTAGGGTGTCAGATCCCCTGGAAATGGTGTTCTAGATGACTATGTCCTGGCTTGTGGGTATTGGGTATTGAACCCCAGTTCTGTAGAGCTGCCTGTATTCTAACCATTGAGACATCTCTCCAGGCCCCTGAATGCATCTATTCCCACTCATTATAGTCCCTACTGTGGGTGAGAGTGAAGAGATGTTAGGTTTTCAGAGGTGACCTAGCACTGTCCATTCCACCAATCATTGTAAAGCCACTACTCTACTGTTCGTATTCTCGATGTCCAGGATGAGACCAGGTGCAATGCCACTTCTAAGGATAAATCTGCAGAGAGGCCCACACCAAAGCTCACAAAGATGCAGATGCGCACCTTCTGGTACACTGGACCGGATGGGGTGTGAAACACTAGTGACATCCATTGACCTGTGGGAGCTAGTTCTGTTAGACATGCATCCACGCTGAACCCCCATGCCCTCAGGATGAAGGATCTGTCATGCCAACCAGCACTGTGTCTGTCTTATTGGGAGAAATGATAAATTCATAGAAGATTTGTAAAATAAACTTAAATATTTCATTTTTAGAAATGTGTGTTTGTGTGTTTCTCTGCACCTGTATTAAGATCTAGAAGAACCAGGTGCTGTGGTGAAGTTCCAGGTTAGTCAGGATTTTGAAGCAGGGGATTACAGACCCTTTTGGACTCTGAGGGGTCAAGTGTAGGTACCACACTTCCTTCTCTCAGAAGTTATAGAGCAAAGGATGGAGTTCCTGTTGTCTAGTGTCATTGCTGTGACGTTTAAAATGTGAACAGAGCCAAATGCACCAAGTAAATCCTGAGACACTTTGAATTTCACTTAATGTATTTTAGCATTTATATGTGATGTTGGTTTTATTTAGTAGCAAGGTAGTGGCCTTTAATTCTAGTATTAAGGAGGCAGAGGCAAGCAGATCTCTGAGTTTAATGCCAGCCAAGTCTACTGAGTGAGTTCCAGGATGCCAGGAGTACACAGAGAAACCCTGTCTCAAAAGTAAGGTGATTTTGAATTTCACATAAAAAGTTGTCTTAGGGGCTGGAGAAATGGTTCAGTAGTTAAGAGCACTGACTGCTCTTCTGAAAATCCTGAGTTCAAATTTGAGCAACCACATGGTGGCTCACAATCAACTGTAAGGAGATCTGACATCTTCTTCTGGAGTGTCTGAATAGATGTGCAACAGTAGATTCACATATAATAAAGAAATAAATCTTTTTTTAAAAAGTATCTTAGTTAGAGTTTTATTGCTATGAATAGACACTATTACCAAGGCAGCTCTTAATAAGACATTTAATTGGGGCTAGCTTATAGGTTCAGAGTTTCAGTCCAGTATCATCAAGGCAGGAACATACTAGCATCTAAGCAGGCATGATGCAGGAGAAGTTGAGAGTTCTAATCCTCATCTGAAGACCACTAGGAGAATACTGACTTCCAGGCACCTACAATGAGGGTCTCAAAGCCCACATCCACAGTGACACTCCTACTCCAACAAGGCCACACCTTACAATAGTGCCACTCCCTGATCCAAGCACAGACAAATCATCACATTCCACTCCCTGGCCCCCATTGGCTTACTCAATCATGTGACTCTATGGGTCCATATATAGCCATAACATAATAAAACGTATATTCAGTATAACTTCCAAAGAGTCCATACTTGATAGCAGTATCAACAATGTTACAAGTCTTAAGTTCAAAGTCTCTTCTGAGATCCATCCAATTGCTTACCTGTAATTCTGGAATCAAGAAAGGAAAGCAGCTGGGAAACTTGAAACTCTGCAACTCCATGTGTGTAGGATGTAGAAGTGGTCTTCAGAACTCCAACTCATTTCTAATCTTTGTTGACTGTAACAAGCTTCTTTTCCTAGGTTGGTTCCATTCCCTGTTAGCAGCTTTTTCTCAGTGGATATCCCATAGTTCTGATATCTCGAAAATCTTGGGGTCTCCAAGGCAGCTTCAATGTTACAGCTTCTCCTTTTAGTGTCTGGAATCCACACATGATTTTCTGGGCTCCACCAAATCACTTCTCCAGCTCTGTCCTCTGTAGCATTCTAAGCTTAGGTTGATCCACTCCACTGATGCTGCTGTTGTTGGTCATTATTCCATGGTACTGGCATCTCGAACATGCTGGATCTTCTGCTGCAACTAGGTTTCCCCAACAGACTCTCATAGGCTCTCTTCAAGGTGCCCAGCTTCAATTCTATGTTTGACCCCTGGGTCATCAAGTACAACTGAGGCTGCACAATCACCAATGGCCTCCCATGGCCTCTCACAGTGGCAAGTGTCTACTGCTCTTCATGAACCCTTCGAGACATCAAAACAAGTACTACCTGGGTGACTCTTGCACATTATCAAGTACAGCTGCAGCATGAGGTACAACCTTGGCTATCTGTGGAATACATGTTCTCTGTGCTCTCAGGAAACACTTTCCCTCACCCTAGTGTGGCAGTTCTCTTCTCTCTTTTTTTTTCCAGGAGGTTTGTAGTTGGTGTTGTTGTTGCCTTTTATTGTTTTGTTTTGTTTTTGTTTTGTTTTTGAGACAGGAGTTCTCTCTGTAGCCCTGGCTGTCTTCATTCTGTAGACCAGGCTGGCCTCAAACTCAGAAATTTGCCTGCCTCTGCCTCCCAACTGCTGGCATTAAGGGCGTGTGCTACCACTGCCCTGCTTTCTCTTTTTTCTTTTCAATTTCTTTCAAAATAAAACTTTCAATATCTATTTATTTCACTCTCTCTGTCTTCAGAAACCCCAGAAGAAGGGATAAGATCCCCATTATAGATCGTGGTGAGCCACCATGTGGTTGCTGGGAATTGAACTCAGGACTTCTAAAAGAGCAGTTAGTGCTCTTCACAGCTGAGCCATCTATCCAGCCCAAAGATTTATTTTTATTTTTATTTTTTTTTTGTGAGTACACTGACAGTGTCTTCATACAGACCAGAAGAGGGCATGGGAGCACTGTACAGAAAGTTGTGAGCCAGCTTGTGGTCCTGGGAATTGAACTCAGGACCTCAGTAGCTGCTGAGTTCTACTGCTTCTGGAGATGGAACATGGTACTCCTTATTCTATTTCCAACTCTCTGTTTCCCAACTTTCTGCCTAAACTTGACTATCCTGGAACTTGCTCTGCAGATTGACCTTGAACACAGAGACCTGCATGTCTCTGTCTTCTGGAATGCTGGGAATAAAGGCATGTACCAGCATGCCTGAATTTAAGCTTTTCTTCACCTAGAACCTGCTTGGTCCCAGGCAGGCCTTGAACTCTTAGATCTGTTTGGCTTTGTCTCCTGGGATTAAAGGTATGTACTCCATACCTGGACCTAAATGAAGCTGGGCAGGATCTTGCTCCCAAATCCCTTGATCTGCTCTCTCCAAGAGCATAGGACTCAGCTCCATTTTACTTCCTGGTGCCCCGCTAATACTGGAACCATATATTTTATATTTTTCCTTTCTTAGCATGAGTACTTAACCAGAGAACAAATTTTCTGCTCGGTTTTTTAAGACTTCCTTTGTCAATACAATTAATCTAAATCTCTTCTCCCTCGCTTTAGGCAGACTCTTCAGACAAGAGCAAAAACTAGCTACATTCTGCCGCAAAATAATACATAAGTAGTTTCTAAACTACATACTGAAATTTTTCACTGAAATGTCTTGGTGCAGGTCCTCATAATTGAAATCATTCTCACTAACAAAGTCTTCCACATTCCTACTAGGCTGGTTCATTTAGCCCTACTTAAAGCATTCTTCTGCTTTCCAAATCCAAAGTCCCCAAAACTACTTTCTTACAAACAAAAGCATGGTCAGGCCTATCACAGCAATACCCTACCTCTGGTACAAAATTCTGTCTTAGGGTTTTACTGCTGTGAAAAGACACCATGGCCAAGGCAACATTATTGCTTGTCTTGAATTTAAAATTTTTATTTTAAAGGTTTTGTTTTGTTTTTATAATATCTGATGGTGCAGGCACACACTTTTAATCCCAGACTGGATACAGATTGAGGTGGAATCACTTGAGTTGAAGGCCAGTCTGGTCTACAGAGTGAGTTTCAGGACAACCAGAGTTACACAGAGAAGGCGTCTCTTGAAAATATAAAACAGGGCTGACCAGAATGAGCAGAGATCCTGAATTCAAATTCCCAGCAACTACATGATGGCTCACAACCATCAGTACAGCTACAGTGTATTCATATGCATAAAATAAATAAAAAATTGAAATACTAAAATGATATTGAAAGATATTTTAATTACATCCATTCATTTGCTCTCTCTCTCTATCTACCCCCCTTGTGTTTATGTGTGTTTGTGTGTGTGTGTGTGTGTGTGTTTGCAGTCAAGTACATTTAGTTGACTTTCTCCTTCTACTACATGGGTCCCAGAGATCAAATTAAGGTTTTCAAAGCTGGATGTGACAGTACAGGCCTTTAATCACTGAATTCAGTAGGCAGAGGCACAGGGATCTCTATGAGACAGAGGATAGCCTGGTCCACGGAATGGGTGCCAGGACAGCCAAGCTCTGTACAGAGATCCTGTATCAGAAAACAATTCCAATAAAGAAAAGAAAGCAAAGTCTGGCAGTGGTGGCACATGCCTTTAATCCCAGAACTTGGGAGGCACAGGCAGGCGGATTTCTGAGTTCAAGGCCAGCCTAGTCTACAGAGTGAGTTCCAGGACAGCCAGGGCTACACAGAGAAACCCTGTCTGGGAAAAAAAAAACCTAAACAAACAAACAAACAAACAAACAAAAGCAAAGAAACCAAAATTCAGGTTTTCGGGCTTGTTGGTAAGCACATTCACCCAGCAAATCACCTGGCTGGCCTTACAGGTTTGTTTTGTTTTAAATTTTTTTGTTTCCTTTTCATGGGTCTGAGTATTTATTGCATAGATGTTTATGTCCCATATGCATGCCTGGTGCCCTCAGAGTTCAGAAGCCGGCATCATCTAGAACTGGAGTTTCAGGTGTTTATGAGCCGTCTTGATTACAGATTCTGGAAACAGAATCCAGGTCCAAGGACATCTGCTCTCCAACTCTGAGTCATCTTTCCAGTAGTCTTGGCTGACCTGGAACTTGCTCTGTAGACCAGGCTAGCTTCAGTAACCCACCTGTCTCTTGTCTCTGGAATGCTGGGGTTTAAAGGTTTGTGCTACCAACACCTGGCTTTTTTTTTTTTTTTAATTCAATCCTAGCTGCTCCAGATCTCACTATTTAAATCATAATAGCTTTGAACTCACAGAGATTTGCCTTCTTATCCTTGCTGGGATTAAAGGTTGGGCAACCACGCCCTGCTCTTACCACAATTTAAGCACAGCATAGCAGAGGGACATCCACAGTGCTCTGCTCCATCCAACTTACAAAGTTGGCAAATCAATCTCTTCTAAACTCCCAATTCCCAATTCCTCAAACTCAAGCAAGGCCAGGTCTTCTCTACTTCCCTTTTCTGAGCTCTAGGTCAGCTCAGTGCCCTGGTTGTGCCCAACTCTGGTGTGTTAACTGAGCCCCTATCCTGAGGCTGGGCCCCATAGGTAGAGGGAAGTTGGGAAGGTCTTGCCCTGTCACTCTGTCCTTACACACAGAAGCTCAGTGGCCCCCTTGCAGGGATGATGGACTCCTGTGTTCTGGGCATACTCACCTTGATCTTTGGCCTGCTTTCCAGACTCCAAGGAGTAAGCACCAATGAGGTAAGCCATTCTTCTGTGAATTTGGGAGGACTCTATGGGGCAGAGCCTTATCCCTGGACATGGCTGTTGGAGGGAGGGAGAGTCTGAGACCCACTGTCTGGAACAATCTCTGAGCAGAGACTAGCCTACAGTTCTTTGTGAGACAGAGATTCCTGTTCCCAGTCCGGCCACAAACTGTCTCTGTAGCCTTGAATAGCTCTATGTTCTCTTGAGTTCTGTCATAATGGATAAGCAGCACTGGTTTACACACACCAACCTGATTTATCTCCATGTTGGAAAAGCATTCCCATACCTGAGACCCAACTCCCAGGCTTTGAGCATTGACCTCTGTCTTTTTTCTTCCACAGGGGGCAAACACATGTGACAGCTTGTAAGTATGGGACTTTGTCTAGAATTATCAGTAAAAGGAAGGTGGGGTGGGGGTGGGGGAACCTGCATGTGCCCAGATTCTGCCCTGCATAAGGGGACAGACTCCTAATTCCTATCACTTTTGCTGAAACCATAGCCCATCTCACCTTACCCAACCTCAGAATCTGCAGTCTGGAACTGCTGCTAATCCCCAACCTTTCACAGCTGGGAGAGGGGGGGTCACATGGGCAATGTCCCACTGCTGCCTCCCATGGGAGATCAGCACCATGATTATTCTGCTTGAGGAACAGTGGCATCCTGCCCTGATGAACTCTGAACTCAGGCGTCAAGTCCAGACCCCGAATCCTCCCAGTGAACCCAGGATGGAACTGTACCCCAAAACCACTAAGAGTGGCTTGCAACCTGAGCTTCACAGAGTCTAGGGAATCAGGGACCTTTTATTTGACACTCTGATGCCATCAGTATCTCCCCATGTCTGTTTGTCCTGACTAGAAGCTGCCCCAAAGGATTCACATGCTGTGACAATGAATGCTGCCCAGAAAGAAAGGCCTGGGATCCTGCAAATGACCCCTTCCTGTAAGTCGGGGTCACCACTTCTGGTCATCATTCACTGAGGGCTGGGTCCACCAGAGACAAGGTGGGGGTGGGTGTTGGAGGGGGTTTGGCAAGGGAGCATGGCCTAGGTACTCATGACAATACTATCCCCCACCCTAGGGTCTTGTTCATCATCTTGTTGGTCACGGTCACCATCTTTTGCATCTGTGGGCTAGTGGAATACTTCTGTCCCAATTGTAGAAGAGAGGAGCAAGATGACAGAACAGGGGATCATCAGAATCCCCAAAAACCGACCTCCATTGCTCCCCTAGAGAGCATTTGGATCACCTCCTTGGATCCCCCACCTCGCTACAGTCGGGTGCGTCTTTTTGTCCAAATATCTAATGTTTTATAGCCAGCTGTTGAACATGTTGTCATAATGGGTTGGGGAAGGGGGATAATGGATAGGCAGTGGCTCTGCCAACCCTATTTGCCATTCTTTGCCCCCAGACTCTAAATAAAACAAGTATCTCTTTTCTCCTGCAGGTTGTTCTGAATCCAACTCCCACAGAACCACTTCCTTTCTCCAGCCTCATGCCTGAGGGCCCTGCTGGTCAGATGAGAGAGAATGCCTATGCAACCCTGTGAGCTCCCTTACACATAGACCTCTTGGATCAAGCCCAGGACCCTGGAATGAATGCTGAACCCATCATGTCTCTTGTACTTTGATTTAATTTATTGTTTTTATACAATGCTTAACCCTCTCCTTCTGGCTTGAGAGCTAAGTCCAGAATCTCTGTCCCACAATCAAGGTTGTTGACAGCTTTAAGAATTGGCAGTACCTGTAGTGGTTGCAGAGAGATCATTGCTAGTGGACTGCCAACCTTGACTGGACAGCTCACCCCGCAATCCTACAGAAGCACTTCTGTGCCTGGCAGAGATTTAAGATTGAACAACACAGACTCTGAGCCATCTTCCAACCATACATGGGCAGAGAGGGCCTCGCTGTCCCTCTATAGCAATGTGAGAACCCAGGGACTGAGTGTCAGAAGCTGGCTGCAGTGTAGGGATGGAGACAAGGTCAGAGGCTGAGGAAACACTTCCAGCTTCTTCCATTGGTGACTGACTGCACTGACACCTGCTAGGAGGACTGAGCATCCAAGATGTGATGAAGGCTTAGACCTTCAGCTTCCTGGGACTTGGGGGCACTAAAGAAATGAACAGGAAAGCTTTCCCAATTCTATTCCAGTCCTGTGACCTGCTTTCCTGGGAGACCAGAGCTTGACTCATAACCATGGGACTCATAGGGATATACAAGCCAGAAAACAGCCTCTTAGCAGAAGGTAGGGGAGGGAGAAAGCCTGGAGAAGCAGGCATGGTTAGACTCCTATGGAGCAAGGCACACAATGATGCAGATAAGCATCTTCTGGTACTCTGGACCAGAAAGGCTGTGAAACCCTGGTCCACATCCATTGACCTGTGGGACCTTCTTCTGTAAGACAGGCACACATCCCCTAATGATGAAGGATCTGTCATGCCAACCTACATTGTGTCTGTTTTATTGGGAGAAAAGGAAATTACATAGCAGGAATCTAAAATACATGTAATTGTTACATTTTTATAAATGTGTGTTTGTATGTTTCTTTGCGTGTCTATTAAGATCTGGAAGACACAGGTGCTGTGGTGTAGTTCCAAGTTGGTCAGAAATCTGAGGCAGAAGGATTACCGCTCTGAATCTAGCCAGAGTTACAATGAGTTAAGCCATGGTGGGGAGGGTTACTGACAACATAGCTCAGTAGTAGAGAATTTGCCTAGCATGTGTAGCATCTGGAGGTAAGTCCCCAGATGCAGCTCCAACAATCTTGTACTGTATGACAGCTACTGGGAGCAGTGAGCAGGTGGCTAGCTTAGGAGAACTCTAAAGAAAAAAACCCTCTCCTCCTGGGCAGTGGTGGTGCATGGCTTTGATCTGAGCACTAGGGAGGCAGAGGCAGGTAGATTTCTGAGTTGCTCAGCAAGAGTTCCGGGACAGCCATGGCTACATAGAGAAACAGTTTCGAAAATCATGAACGTAAACATAAACAAAGAAACAAAAACTCTCCTCAAGACTGAGCTTGTCTGTGTAGCCCGGCTGTCCCTGACTCATTATGTAGTGCAGGCTGCCTTCAAACACAGTGATCTACCTGCCTCTCTCTCCCAATTGCTGAGATTAAAGGTGTGCACCACCGCTGCCCAATTTAAGATTTTTTTTGTCTATATTAGTGTTTTGCCTGCATGTGTATTTGTGTACCAAGTGCATTCAAGATCGTAGGAGGCTGGAGTGGGCTTCAGATCCCCTGGAACTTGGACTCCACACAGTTAATAGCAAAATTGTGGGTGCTGGGTGTTGATCAAGGTATAAGAAAGGACGTTAGCTGGCTGGAAAAATGACCCAGTGGTAAAGAGAGTCTGTGGAATAGCCAAGGCTACACAGGGAAAGAACAGCCCTGTAACATGAAGAAAATGCCTCTGTAACATCTGGCTGTAGGCAAGGCTACAAGGCATTAAAAATAAAAAAGAGGGCCTGGCCATTGTGAGGCCATCCCTGGGCTGGTGGTCCTGGGTTTGATAAGAAAGCAATTTGAGCCCAGCATGCTAGCACATGCCTTTAATATCATGTTGGGGAAGCTTGGCATGGTGGCACACGCCTGTAATCCCAGCACTTGGGAAGCACAGGCAAGTGGATTTCTGAGTTCAAGGCCAGCCTGGTCTACAGAGTGAGTTCTAGGACAGCCAGCTCTACACAGAGAAACCCTGTCTCCAAAAACCAATATATGTATGTATGTATGTATGTATGTATGTATGTATGTATGTATATCAGGTTGGGGGACAGAGGGAATCTGCAAATCTGTGAGTTCAAGACCAGCCTCAAACAAATCAAGTGTTCTAGGAAAGCCAGAGGAATCCCAGTCTGGAGAGGAAGGGTTGTGAGCCACCATGTAGTTTTTGGGAATTGAACTCAGGACCTCTGGAAGAGCAGTCAGGGCTCTTATGGGCTGAACCATCTCTATAGCCTGGCATTTCTAATTAATGCTCAGGTGAATAAAGTTTGTGAAAATTTGAGCCTCTTAAAACACTACGCAAGTGTATCTCCTCCTCAAATTTCATTTATTTATTTATTTATTTATTTATTTATTTATTTATTTATTTCAACACCAAACAAAGTTTGGGTCTTAAGGAAGTAAGCAAGCACAAGCTACAGGACAGATGGATTTGTAAGGCTTACCCTACAGAGTTTACCTAAGGCTTAAAGGACTGAGTGCCCTGCATGGTCTTGAGAATGTATATAGGTGGTTCCCCTTCTTCTTAACCTTGATAGGACAACTGTGACTGAATTGTACAACCCCTAGCTAGCTGGGAGTGATTGGATATCCAGACCCCAACTCCTCCAAAATACTCCAGAGTCTCTCAAGGCAACTCATGCAGACCTGCCTTCTCAGGCCTCTCAAATCACATCCTCAACTTCCTTTGAGGAAAAAGACAGAAGTCATCATGGCATGAAGGCCCATTGATTGCATGATGGCCCACTCCTTTAGTCCCAGCAATCAGGAGGCAGGGGTAAGGTGGTCTGTGAGTTTGAATGCACCGTGGTCTAAGTATTGAGTCCAAGGCCACACAGGGCTTTATATATACAGGAAAACCCACCCTTTCTCAAACCAAACCAAACCAAAGGTAACTATCTCAGGAAGCCTATCTAATTTCTGCCCCACCTGTAGAGATATCATGCACAGAATTACCGTCCCAGTAGTCCCCTGGTCCCTGTGTGGCCCCTCCCATTCCCAACTCCCTCCCAGGAGTCACTCCAGAGACTTCATTGCCATTTTGGAGGTTTGGTCTTTTTATAACCTGCCCTGCTACTAACCTCTCTGAAAAACTTAGTTCCCCATCCTGCTGACCAAATTCCCTTCTCCATCTTTTCTCCCCTCTATTCCCACTCTTCTAGGATATCAATTCCATCCCGGTCATTTGACCTCAGTTCTGCTGCAGCCAATGTCTGTTTCCTGATCTCATCTCTCATTAGCATCCGACACACATGGCCAGTGTTCTTGCTCCAACAATTTCCCCATATCTGTCTGCTTCCTCTCTGCCTAGCTTTCCTCTCCAGCACTGGCTGCATCTTCCACCCCCTCTGTCACCACTGAGTGACAGGGGTCCTGAGGCTCTATCTTTGTCCTAATCTGTGCTCACTCCCACAGTGCCTGTCATACCTCCTGTGATTTTGTTACAGGGCCAATACACCTTCCCAGTGAGAAATCACTCAGGGTGCTTAGAGATAATGAGAGATGATAAAGGAAAACTGTTGTACCAGGTGACTACTTCTGCTAATACTCAAAGGGAAGCCAGCTCTGAACAGAAATTGTTGGATAATAGGCTCTGGTCATGAGGAATTGAGTCAGGCTGTACCGACTAATAGACCCTAGCTATACAAAATTCTTGGGCCACAGCCTGGGGTATGGAAAATAACCCACCCTGTTCCCAGTCAAACCATAAAAAAAATCTGTGACTCCCTAGTAGCTGCCTATATATATATATATATACATGTCCCCTCCCACAGCTCCTGTAGATAGGGTTTGGCTCTTTGTGTAGCTCTGGCTGTCCTGGATGACCAGGCTGGCCTCAAACTCAAGGGATCCACCTGCCTCTGCTTCCTGAGTGCTGGGATTAAGGGTGTGAACCACAACTGCCTGGCTCTCCCTCCTTCCCCGGCACCCCTTAAGTACTCATCCTTCATCCCAAGGAAAGGTTGGAGCCCTGCCTGTTGAGATGCAGTCTATCAGCTTCTCTGCCTCCCTTTTCTGTCTGCAATCACCATTGGCATATAGTTTCACTCAAGACTGAACTTCCTATGTTAGACACACCCATTCCTTGTCCCTGTGCTTTCTAAGGACCTGGTAACTGTAGTAAGCCACCCTTTGTTCATCTCTATTACAAGGTGGCGCTGGCCTCATGCAGCTCCCTGGTAGTAAATTACTTTAGTACATGCGCAGTGTGCTGTATTCCTTACCACATTTACATGCCAACGGGGGCTGAGTAGGCTATATAAGGTCAGGCTAGGAGAGAGCCCGGCACCGCCAAAAGAAGAAATAAGCTTAATTCAAGGTCTCAGGAATAAACCATAATAAGGAAGAAACTCCCTGGTGTTGCGTTCTCTTTGCTGGTGAGGGTGGACGTGACAGTCCCTCCGTGTGCTCCTGAGTCAAATTCTACTTCTATTTCCTTGAAAGTTGAGTAGATCTAACATCAGCTTATACCTCTCAGTTCCTCCTCCATCAGCTTCACAGACTGTGTTTCATTTGTTGAATCAACCAAAATCTGGGATCTTTATCTGTGGCCAAGACCTCCCTGTTGAACTCTAGACATTCTTCACCACACTGCTCTGTCCCTTGGAGCCTGTGGAGAACCCAAGGCCAAAAGTGAGCTCTGGCTTCTTTTTCTTCTTACCCTTCCTCAGTGGGTCCTTCCTGGTGTCCACTCACAGGCAGGTAACCACCAAAAACATAGCTATTATGGTTAAAAACAAACAAAACCAGACGTGTTTTCTGGTTTCTCTTTCCATGCTCTCCTGCCCTGCTTTGTGGCACCCAAAGCAGACCCACATCTACCTCTCCCTATTTCGGGGTCACAGTCCAGAGCAGGCCACTCCAGGCTGTGCAGAGGACTGTCCCTAGGCTGTGCTTAGGTCTCTGCAGACTTCTGCCTCTGCTGTAATCTCCATCCTGCCCCCTGCAGGTCATGCTGTGCAGTACACTGATGGTGGTCTTCCCTTTCTAAAAAATTGAGACAGGATCTCAACACTGGTAGCACACACACACTGGCCTAGACCTCACTGAATAGCCAAGGATAGCACTGAACTCATAGAGACTCTCCTGCCTCAGCTTCCTGAGTTTTGCAATTACAAGTATGACCCAACAAGCATGGTTATGCACTCCCCATCCGACCCCTCCCCCACACACACATGCTGCTGGGGACTGAGCCTCTGACCTCACATGTGCTAGGCAAGCACACCTGAGCTGATTGCTTGCCCCCCCTCCCCCTGGCTATAGCAATCCTTCTGTAGCATAGATACAGTGCTTACTCCATTGGTGCGCCCCACTCCCAACATGGGGACACAGGACACACCTCTGCCACTGGCCAGCAGGACTTAAGATGAGATCTCTCCCTTCCAGCCTCAGTCTTGCATCTTTCTCAACCTTAAGTGTCCCTGGCCAGAGCCTGCCTCAGGGGATTTAATCTTTCTAGGAAACTTAAACTCACTTCCTATCACCACTGGGCCTACCCAGAGGGCTTTTCTCCACCATCCAGGCTCCAGTTTCTCCCTGTCTGAGAGACCTCTCTGATACTGCAGAGAGAGGAGCCCCATCCTGTCTTTAAAGTCCCTTGCTTTGTGTTGTCATGTGTGTTCATGGACTGTGTCGGTCCTGCACCTAAGCTCTCTCAAGGAAGGACAGGCCACTGTCACAAAACAGTCCAGAGTTGTTACTAGGTAGGCCCAGTCCACAGTGGGTATCACATCCTGGTGATTGACTTCCTGTGGACCACAACAGTCATGGGCAGCTCAAAAGAAAAGCAAGAAATGTCCTGTGGGGGAAGTGGCTCTGGAGACACCTGGTACCCCATGTAACTTCCCTCCCCAGGGGAGAGGAGGGGATTGATGGAAGCAGCATGGTAATAAAAGAAAGGGGGTGGACCCGTCCTTTATTAGGAGCATATGGTCATTGATCAGAACATGAAGGGCAGCAGTTTCCCTCCAGGAGGGGAGACTCAGTGCAGAGGCACAAGGGGCTTGAAGGTTTCACAAGGCAGAAAAGAAAGGGAACTTTGGGATAGAAAAAAGGCATCTGCAGATCAGTTTCCTGCAGTTTCTGGGTCCTAAAATAAGAGTGAAGGTCTTTATCAAGTGTGGACTTTTTTTCTCAGGGCTCCCCCAAGCCCTCTCCCCCGACCCAGTGCCTCAGGTCTTATCTCTTTGTTGCTATTCTTGTCAGACTGGTGTTCAGATCCTTCCTACTGAGTGAGGAGTTTCTAGCTAGCCTGGGTCTCTCTCAGGCCATTCCCCTTTCACTGCAGGTGCCTGAGCACTTTCTCCTCCTCCTCCTCCTCCTCCTCCTCCTCCTCCTCCTCCTCCTCCTCCTCCTTCTTCTTCTTCCCTCTTCCTCCCTTCTTCAGTCAGTTCTCAGCCCCTCAAAAAATACCTGATACTGTAGGGGAGCCGTGGTGGTTGGAGTGTAGGAAGTACCTCACCAGACACCATTCCTGTCCCTGTGAAAGACACACACAGTCCAACAAGGGAGTCTGTTCTACTGCATCCTGAGTGCTGGGACAAAAACCCCAAACAGGGGACTTTAGAGAGTTCTGTCCCAGGAGGGGGTGGGCTGAGACTGCTCACATAAGGAGGCCAGGCCTGTTCTCTTTAAGGAAGGCACACTGAGCTAATTGTGGAAGAGGAGAAGTAGAATGTGGCAGGCAAAGGGTCAAGATTTTGGTCAAGGGTCAGGGTTTGCAAGGTCCTGGAGGAGACTGGCCTCAGAACCACAGAATCCTTATCACAGGGCATGCTTTCTCAGTTCTGAGCACCAGAGGTGTGACATAAAGGTATTGGCCAAGTTGCTCCTTTCAGAGACTCTGGGAGTGGGGGCCAGCAGTTCTTAGCATCCCTGAGCTGAGATCTGTCCTCAAATCACTACCTGTGACTTTGCAAAATCTGTCTGATATGGACATTCTTCAACACCAAAGACTCAACCCCAAACAGATCCTCATGTTAATTACTTAAAACAAGGATATTGATGTGTGGAAATTTCCGTCAAGGTAAACCTTTGTTTTGGATGCTCCTTAAGATAGAGAAATTTCTATTCAGGGAAGTAAACAACTCAAAGACTTCAGATAGTACCTGAAACTGACAAGATTCACTGCTCTCTTCCTTTTAAGCATACATAAGCAGTAAGGACAACTGAAAGTTGCTTTCTGACCAGCAAAGCTACCTCAAGAAGCTCAGTCCAGCAGCTGAGCTCCCTGATAGAGACACTCTCCAACCTGTTGAGCTGCACACATGATGTGCACTAGGCTACAGGTTTCCAGCCTTGTGAGCCGTTACAATGTTGGAGTGAACTTTTGGTAATATACCTATCTTTGATCCATTTCTGCTCCTATAAATCATCCCTCACCCATTCTTTTGTAAGTAACCACAATAAAACTTACTGCCTCACCAGTTGGTCTTTGGTGGTCTCCTTACTTTGATTTTCTATCTCAGAAAAGACCATGTTTGTTCATGGATTCCCAAGAGCAGTGTCACACAACAGACCTTATCACAAATAAGGCCTCTTCCTGAGCTTCCAGGGAACAATTTAGGGAGCTAAAGAAGTAAGAAAATGAGGCTGGAGAGATGGCAAAGTGGCTAAGAGCACTGACTTTCTAGAGGTCCTGAGTTCAATTATCAAAAACCACATGGTAATTTAAAGTCATCTGTAATCGGGATCTAATTCTTGCTTCTGCTGTGTCTGAAGACAGCGGCCATGTACTTCTACACATAAAATGAATAATTGTTGAAGAAGAAGAAGAAGAAGAAGAAGAAGAAGAAGAAGAAGAAGAAGAAGAAGAAGAAGAAGAAGCAGTGAGAGAACAAACCCCTGGATATTCCTGACGAAAGAGGAATGAAAGTAATTTAGCTCCCTTGAGGGATGCTGCAGTGGTTAAGAGCACCTGCTGCTCTTCTCCGGGTCTTCAGTTTGATCCTCTGCACCAGTCCCAAGGCATGTGATTCACATACACATGTGGCAAAACATAGATTCCACACAAAGTTAACATTATAAAGACCAAAACCAACACCCAGAACAGCATATCTCAAAATAAATTCCCACCCCATCTCACACCATCCTCATAGTATAATGAATGTTCTTGGTTGTCAACTCAACTGTATCTGGCATTGATTAAAATCTAACTGGTTGTGTACACCTGTGAGGGATTTTTTTTCTTAAATAATTGAGGTACTAAGAGTCACTCTTACATAGAACTTTGAGGCAGGAAAATACACCTTAAATCTGAGACATTTCATTCCTTATTGGCATTAGATTTTACTTCTTCAGTATTCTGGTGCACACTGAAGACCAGTGGAGACATCCGGCCTTGTGATCTGACTGAGTACTCTATTCTTGGACTCCCCATTGGTAGACAGCCATTGTTAGCTTAGCTGAACTGCAGACTGGAAGTCATTCTAATAAATCCCTTTTCTCTATACAGAGTCATTGTATCATTTCTGTTCCTCTAGAGAACTCTGACTCCTATAAAGGGCTGGTGGGAACATTCCCCACTCAAGTAAATCTGGAAAAGGCCAATGCGATCCGCTCACACTGAAAATCCCTGACTCACCTGAGGTGAGGAGCTGAGGAGTTGGCCACAGAAGGAAACTGCTTCACCCTTCTCTGATACAGTGCTTCCCCGTGTTAGTGACCACAAAATCCTGTCCTCCTGTCCCTCATCCCTAGGGAGTGCTGACTTCTCCCCATTCCACAGAACAGTGGCTGGAAAGTGGCCTTGCCTCATTATCAACAAGCACCTGAGGAAAGGGCACAGAGCCTGGGGAGCTGGGCTTCACACTCCTCCTAAGACAGAGATGGAGACAAGACTAAGAGGTGGAGGCCTGCTTGCTACTGGGTAGGGTGTGTACCAGAGAGAGATTCAAGGAAGTGTGACAGCTTTGTATTGGGTGCTGTGTGTGTGTGTCTCTGTGTGTGTGTGTTTGTGTATGTGTGTGTGTGTGTGTGTGTGTGTGTGTTTGTCTGTCTGTGTGTGTGTGTGTGTCTGTGACTGTGTGGTGTGTAGCACTAGCCATCCTGGAACTCGCTCTGTATGCTGAACCTTCCTGTCATCATGTACTTTCATCATGTAACTACAGTGGTTACATACATTTCCAGATGTGACCCCGGCATGGTGGTGCATTCATTGATTCCAGCACTTAGGAAGGGAAACAAGTAGATCTCTTGAGTTCCAGGCCAACCTAGTTGCCATGGTCTATACAGTAGGTTCCGAGACAGCCAGGGTTACACAGTGAGACCTTTCCTCAAACAAAGAAACAAACAAACACAACTCACACAAATACAAAAAAAAGAAAGGATGTGTGTAGGGGGAAATATATGACATAAAATACAATAGAATTATAGTTTTTACCCAAGTCGTTTCCTGATGTTTGTATTTTACACAACATGTAACCATCAGCCACCACAAGAGAATGTAACCTGTGGGAGAAGCTTGGTAAATGGAGCTTGGCACTATGTGTGTACATGTGAATATATGTATGTATCTATGTGTTGTATGTGTGTTATATATAAGTGTTGTATATGGGTGTATATGTTGTATGTGTGTGTGTTGTGTATATAATTTTTTGCTAGTTTTGCCAACTTTATCCAGCCTAGAATCACAGGAAGAGCCTCGATGAGGACTGTTTCCATCAGACTAGCCTGTGGGCAGGACCATGGCAGTTCTCTTGTATTGACTGGAGGGGGAAGGCCCGCCCTAAACGAGAGTGGCACCTCTGGTAGCAGCTCAGATAAAGGGAGCTGAGAGAAGCAAGCTTTGCCTTCTACCTCCTTGCCCTTCATACTCGCTGGTCAGTTCATCTACTCTGGTGCTGCCTCTGCTGCTTCCTCCAGTGACATTAGAATTGGCTCCTGTGTCCCCCAGGGTGCTTTTTGTCAGGATGATTGTCACAGTGGTGAAGCTGGGACTGTGCACACGTGTATTCTGCATTGGGTGCCCTCTCTCTGTTACACGTGGAGGTCAGAGGGCTGCTGAGACACCCGCTTCTCTTCCATCTACTACATGTATGTATATGGAGTCTCTGGGATCCACCCACCAGCACTGTGTTAACAATTAATTTATGTGACCATGATCCCCTTTTTACTTGGGTGCTGGAAATTCAAACTCAGGTCCCCACAGTTGTGCAGGAAGCACTTCCCCTCAGCAATCTCTGCAGGGCTCTAATTACTCCAGGCCCAGGTGCTTGACTGTGAATTTTGTCTTTTTTTATTTTGGTTTTTTTCAGACAAGATTTCTCTGTGTAGCCCTGGCTCTACTGGAACTGACTCTGTAGATCAGGCCGTCCTAGAACTCAGAAATCTGCCTGCCTCTGCCTCTGCCTCTGCCTCCCAAGTGCTGGAATTAAAGCGTCCACCACCAAGGCCTGACTTTGACTGTGACTTCTCAATGCTGCCCCCATCAGACCGAATAGTGGAATTACAGGCATGTGAACAGTGTCCTGTCACCTGCTGGCTTGTTGTACAGTTTATGACTTATTGCACTATACTGAATTAAACTAATAGATTTTTAAAATGCTCTGTTACCATTATAATATTTATTATTTCTGTGTATGGGTGTTTTGACTGCTCATATGTCTGTGCACCAAGTGCCTGGTGGCCAGGGAGGCCAGAAGACCAGGATCCCCTGGAACTGAAGTTATAGATAGTCGGGAATTGTCAAGTCACTGCCGGGAATTGAACCCTGGTCCTCTGCAGGAGCATCCACTGCTCTTAACTCCTGAGCCATCTCTCCAAACCCTAAAATTTTGTTTTTAATAACTCAGTTTTCAGCTGCTGGGCTCTAGAGCTTTTCATGGTGGCCAAAGCCATTTGAGTGGATGCAGATCTTGTTCCTCCTGGCCAGGAAGGAGCTTTATTTAAACTGTAGGAATTTCAGTGTCACAGCAAGAATTAGCTGATCTTTCACTGCAGAGATGAATGAAAGATAATGGAGTTATACTCACCCTCAGGGATGGGCACGTGACTCCTGCTCACACCAGAGAAGATTGTAGGAAGGAACAGGTCAACTTCTGAGGTGGTGGCACTGCACCAGTGTGGGGCTGGAACACACACACACACACACACACACACACAGAGAGAGAGAGAGAGAGAGAGAGAGAGAGAGAGAGAGAGAGAGAGACAGAGAGAGAGAGAGACAGAGACGGAGAGGGAAAGGGAGAGGGAGAGGGAAAGGGAGAGGGAAAGGTAGAGGGAGAGTAGATGGATCTCAGGGCTCTGTCCCAGTCTCACCTCTTACCATGTGTGGAGCGGTCATTTCCAGTCATCCTCCCACACAGGTCACTGTCCTCCCTCTTCTAATTTGACCTTACCTGGGGTGAGGAACACATAATGGACAGCAGAGGGGGCTGCTGAGCCATTCAGGGGCAAAGGTGCTTGTCTGTTGGATTTATTTATTTATTTATTTATTTATTTATTTATTTATTTATTCATTCATTCATTCATTCATTCATTCAATATAGGGTTTCTCTGTGTAGCCCTGGCTGTCCTGGAACTCACTCTATAGAGAAGGCTGGCCTTGAACTGAGATATCTGCCTGCCTCTGCCTCCCAAGTCCTAGGATCAAAGACGTGTGCCAACACCAACCGACCATTTTTTTTGTTCTTAGGATTCATTTATTTAATGTACACTGTAGCTGTCTTCAGACACACCAGAAGAGGGCATCAGATCTCATTACAGATAGCTGTGAGCACCATGTGGTTGCTGGGAACTGAATTCTGGACCTTCAGAAGAGCAATCAGTGCTCTTAAGGGCTCTTAGGACCATCTCTCCAGTGTGTCTGCTGCATTTACATAGAGGGACAGAGTGATAGCTGCTTTGGAAAGAGGCAAGACCTTCATTCCTGGCTACTTCATTCTGCCACAAACAAAACCAGCTCGTGTTTATTTGCTATTGCTGTATGCCGGACCCTGGGCAACTGGGGATGGGGATGAGAACTGCACAACTGACCCTGGGGAGGAAGGAGAGAAAGGTGCTCGGTTTTGTATTAAGAAGCAATTCACATCATCACTTCAGAGTCTGTGTGTGTCATTTCATTTGTCCCCGACTCATCCGTCCTCCTTTTACAAATGAATTCAGAGACAGTTAGAGGTTTATGTTCACACAGCCAGCCAGCCAGCCAGAAAGTGGCCTATCTGCTAAAATGACTCAGTACTGCCCCTGTAGGCAGGACCCCGCTACAGCAAGTGTTCACCCTCCTTGGAAGAGGCCACAGCCCTGTGCTGTTGGTGCCATAGACACAGAGGAGTTTAAGTAGAGTGTGGAGAAGCAAGAGATGGAGGATAAAATGCCCAGGGAGGAAACAGAACACAGCCATCTCTTCCTCCCCAGGGTCTGCTAGGCAGGTCTAGGCAAGGTCTCCCTCCTCCCAAGTCCAGCTGAGTGATCCTCCAAGAGGGCTGCAGCCCCCTGGCTGAGATTCATTCACTTGAGCTGCGTGTGGGGTCTCAGAACCTGCATGGTCATAACTGTGACTCAGCCCTCATGTCCTCTGTGAGTTGGCCTTCCTGACCTCTGCACTCCAGCTGCTTTCTCTGAGAAGGCGTGGGTGGCCAGATGACCTCCAGGCCCTTACAGCCAGACCCTATGAGGAACCACAGACAATCAACTCCTTCAGCAAAGGAGACTGGATATCAAGAATGCGTGGGGACTTTGTCGGTGTTGGAAATGGAGGCTGGAATTTGGTGTGGAATCTAGAGTGCCACAAAGACTTCAGAAGTTCTCTGGGTCTTCCTGCCTCTGCTCCTCAGCATGCAAGAGGATATCCATGCATGCACGCACATGCCACCCTGTCAGGGCTATCTCACTGGGTAGGGTGGGGCTGCAGTCCTAGAGTGGGCCCCTTGTGTCTCTGAACAAGAGCAGATCCTCTGCCAGGCAGTGGTGGCACACACCTTTGATCCATCATCTTGTGTTTGAATGTATGACCGTGTAACTTATTGAAGAGACATTATTTTAAATTGTATTTCTTATAAGTCCAATCTCCAGGCCAAGATTCACACAAAACACCATGCCAATTTAGAAGCATCTTAGAGGCCTGTATTCCATGGGTTGCGTCATGCCTCGTGTAGCTAGTTCAGATGGCTCCGACACTGAATCACCAGTTTTAAACTAACCTTTTCTTAATAACACTATACCTTTTAAATCATAACCAATTAATTTATAACTCTATAGTCAAGATATGTAAAACATTTATATATAACATTTAAGACTAATTAGAAATAAAAATGAAGCTATCATACAAATCTCATAAATTTAAACCAAATACATTTTTTTAGCTTTAACTTTAGGGTAATAAAACAGTTTGAACCCAATCACCATCATGATAGAAATTTTTCTAGGAAAATTAATCATTTCCATTTGTCTGGCTGCTGGCTCTTTAAGAAGCAGCTTTTTTCCCAGCTGTCTTTGACTCCTACCTTAGAATGTGAGGCACCTCAAATTAGCCTCCTCTGTGTAAACTGAAATTGGCAGGACTGCCAGCAAGATAACATCTTTTTACCATTTTTTTTACATAAAACATAAAAACAACCAATCATTCGGTCAAACAAAACAATGGACAACACAAATTAACACACATATGAACAAGTTTTCGTGCACCAAAGACAAACAACAGACAGAGAGGGAGCTTGCTGTCCCAAAGAGATACAAATATCTTAACCTGAACTAAGAAGATCTCCAGTAGGTTTCAGAGAGAAAACAGGGCATATCTCATTTCCTCTCCTCACTAGGAGAGTTTTGAAATAGCTTCTAACCATTATTATTTTTATTTTTTGATACTATGTCCTACACATGGAAAAACTGCTTTTCTGAAACCTGCTTTTTCTCTTGTTTAAGATTTAACAAGGGGGAAGGAGGATGCCTAGTTGTGTTTTGTTTTGTTTTGTTTTGTTTCAAGACAGGGTTCCTCAGTATAGCCCTGGCTGTCTTCACTCTGTAGACCAGGCTGGCCTCAAACTCAGAAATCTGCCTGCCTCTGACGGTTAAGTACTGGGATTGAGGACGTGTGCCACCACTGCCCGGCTTTCTCTTTTTTCTTTTCAACGTTTTTCAAACTAATTTTTTATATCTATTTATTTCACTCTCTCTGTCTTCAGACACACCAGAAGAAGGCATAAGATCCCCATTATAGATGGTGGTGAACCACCATGTGGTTGCTGGGAATTGAACTCAGGACCTCTGGAAGAACTCAGTGCTCTTAACAGCTGAGCCATCTCTCCAGCCCAAAGATATATTTTTATTTTATGTCTGTGAGTACACTGTCAGTGTCTTCATACACACCAGAAGAGGGCATGGGACTACTGTACAGAAAGTTGTGAGCCACCATGTGGTGCTGGGAATTGAACTCAGGACCTCAGTAGCTGCTGAGTTCTACTGCTTCTGGCGATGGAACATGGCCCTCCCTCTTCTATTACCATCTCTCTGTTCCCCAGCTTTCTCTCTCTGCCTAAACTTGGCTTTCCTGGAACTTGCTCTGTAGATTGACCTTGAACTCAGAGACCTGCATGTCTCTGTCTCCTGGAATGCTGGGATTAAAGGCATGTACCAGCATGCCTGAATTTAAGCTTTTCTTTACCTAAAACCTGCTTTGTCCCAGGCAGGCCTTGAAGTCATAGATCTGTTTGGCTTTGTCTCCTGGGATTAAAGGTGTGTACTCTATACAGGGACCTAAATTAAGCTGGGCAGGATCTCACTCCCAAATCCCTTAATCTGCTCTCTCCAAGAGCATAGGATTCAGCTACATTTCACTTCCTGGTGCCCTGCTAATACTGGAACCATATATTTTCTATTTTTCCTTTCTTAGCATGAATACTTAACCAGAGAACAAAGTTTCTGCTGGGCTTTTTGAGACTTCCTTTGTCAATGCAATTCATCTAAGTCTTGTCATCTTAGCCTTAGGCCAACCCTTTAGACCAGGCAAAAAATCACTACATTCTTCACCAAAATATAACAAAAATACTTTCTAAATGACATACTGAAATTTTTCATTGAAATGTCTTGGTCCAGGTCCTCACAATTCAAATCCTTCTCACTAACAAAGTCTTCTGCATTCCTCCTAGACTGGCCCATTAAGCCCTACTTAAGGCATTCTTTTGCTTTCCAAATCCAAAGTCTCCAAATCCACTTTCTTTCAAAGAAAAGCATGGTCAGGCCTACCACAGCAATAACCCACTCCTGGTACCCACTTCTGTCTTAGTTAGGGTTTTACTGCTGTGAATAGATACCATGACCAAGGCAACATCATTGCTTGTCTTGAATTTTAAATTTTTATTTTAAATGGTTTTTTAAATATATATATTGGATGGTGGAGGCAAAAACTTTTAATCCCAGACTCTGGATGCAGATGGAGGTGGATCTCTTGAGTTGAGGGCCAGTCTGGTCTACAGAGTGAGTTTCAGGACAACCAGAGTTACACAGAGAAGCCCTGTATTGAAAAACATAAAATGGGGTTGACCAGAGTGAGCAGAGGTCCTGAATTCAAATTCCCAGCAATTACTTGATGGCTCACAACCATCAGTATAGCTACAGTGTATTCATATACATAAAATAAATTAAAAAATGAAAATCTAAAATGATAACCAAAGATATTTGAATTATATTCATTTACTCTCTCTCTGTCTCTCTGTCTCCCCCAAGCCCTTGTGTGTGTGTGTGTGTGTGTGTGTGTGTGTTCAGTAAAGTGTATGGACCTTACTTTCTCCTTCTACTACATGGGTCCCAGAGATCAAATTAAGGTTTTCAAGGCTGAATGTGATGGTACATGCCTTTAATAACTGAATTCAGGAGGCAGAGGCAGGGGGATCTCTGTGATCTGGAGGATAGCTTCATTTACAGAGTGAGTGCCAGGACAGCCAGGCTCTGTACAGAGACCCTGTGTCAGAAAACACTACCAACAAAGTAAACAAAGCAAAATTCAAGTTTTCGGGCTTGGTGGTAACCACATTCACGGAGCAACTCACCTGGCCACCCTTACTGGTTTGTTTTGTGTGAAATTTATTTGTTTCCTTTTTAAGTGTCTGAGTATTTATGGCATAGATGTATGTGCACCCTATGCATGCCTGGTGTCCTCAGAGTTCAGAAGCCCGCAGCATCTAGAACTAGAGTTTCAGGTGCCTTTGAGCCACCATGTATACAGATGCTGGAAACAAAATCCAGGTCCAAGGACATCTGCTCTCCAACTCTAAGTGATCTTTCCAGACTGTTCCCCCTCCCAACCCACACAGGGATACTCTGTGTAGTCTTGGCTGACCTGGAACTTGTTCTATGGACCAGGCTAGTCTCAGTAACCCACCTGTCTCTTGTCTCTGGAATGCTGGGATCTAAAGGCTTGTGCTACCAACACCTGGCTTTTTTTTTTTTTTTTAATTTAATCCTGGCTGGCCAGAATCTCACTAATTATATCCCACTAGCTTTGACCTCACAGAGATTTGCCTTCTTATCCTTGGTGGGATTAAAGGTTGGGCAACCACGCCTTGTTCTAACCACTATTTAAGCACAGCACAGCAGAGGGACATCCAGAGTGCTCTGCTCCCCAATTCCTAATTCCTCAAACTCAAGCAAGGCCAGGTCTTCTCTACTTCCCTTTTCTGAGCTCTAGGTCAGCTTAAAGCCCTGGTCCTGCCCAGGTCTGGTGTGGTAACTGAGCCCCTATTTTGAGGCTGGGAGCCATAGGAGGAGGGAAGTTGGGAAGGTCTTGCCCTGTCACTCTGTCCTTACACACAGAAGCTCAGTGGCCCCCTTGCAGGGATGAAGGACTCCTGTGTTCTGGGCACACTCACCTTGATCTTTGGCCTGCTTTCCAGTCTCCAAGGAGTAAGCACCAATGAGGTAAGCCAGTCTTCTGTGACTTTGGGAGGATTCTATGGGGCAGAGGCTGATCCCTGGACATGGCTGTTGGAGGGAGGGAGAGTCTGAGACCCACTGTCTGGAACAATGTCTGAGCAGAGACTAGCCTACAGTTCTTTGTGAGACAGAGATTCCTGTTCCCAATCAGGCCTCAAACTGTCTCTGTAGCCTTGAATAGCTCTGTGTTCTCTTGAGTTCTGTCATGCTGGACAAGCACCACTGGTTTACACACACCTTCCTGATTTATCTCCATATTGGTGAAGCATTCCCATACCTGAGACCCAACTCCCAGGCTTTGAAAACTGACCTTGTCTTTTTTTCTTCCACAGGGTGTAAACACATGTGACAGCTTGTAAGTATGGGACTTTGTCTAGAATTGTCAGTAAAAGGAAAGCAGGGTGGGCGTGGGGGAACTGCCTGTGCTCAGAATCAGCCCTGGATAAGGGGACAGACACCTAATTCCTATCACTTTTGCTGACACCATAGCCCCTCTCAGCTTCCCCAATCTCAGGATCTGCTGCTAATCCCAAAACTTTCACAGCTGGGGGAGGGGGAGTCACATGGGCAATGTCCCACTGCTGCCTCCCATGGAAAAACAGCACCATGACCATTCTGAATGAACAACAATGGCATCCTGCCCTGATGAACTCTGAACTCAGGCCTGGAGGAAAGACACCGATTCCTCCCAGTGAACCCAGGATAGAACTGTACTCCACACCCACAGGGGGTGGCTCTCAATCTGAGCGTCTAAGAGTCTAAGGAAACAGGGACCCTTTTGTTGGATATTCTGATGCCATCAGTATCTTCCCATGCCTCCTTGTCCTAACTAGAAGCTGCCCCAAAGGATTCACATGCTGTGACAATGAATGCTGCCCAGAAAGAAATGTCTGGGATCCTGCAAATGACCCCTTCAGGTAAGCTGGGGGTCACCACCTCTGGGCATCATTCACTGAGGGCTGAGTCCACCAGAGACAAGGTGGGGGTGGGTGATGGAAGGGGTTTGGCAAGGGAGCATGGCCTAGGCACTCATGACAATACTCTCCCCCTCCCTAGGTTCCTGTTCATCATCTTATTGATCATGGTTGCCCTCTTGTTCATCTATGGGCTACTACTGGAGTGCTTCTGTCCCAATTGTAGAAGAGATCAGCATGACACCGGAACAGGGGATCCTCAGAAAACCAGAGAACCACCTTTCACTGCTCCCCTAGAGAGCATTTGTGTCAGCTCCTTGGATCCCCCACCACGCTACAGTCAGGTGTGTCTTTTTGTCCCAATACCGATAGGAAATGCCTATGCAACCCTGTGAGCTCCCTCACACACAGACCTCTTGGATCAAGCCCAGGACCCTGGAATGACTGCTGATCCCATCATGTCTCTTGTACTTTGATTTTATTTTTTTTTTATACACCACTGGCCCCTCCCCTTCTGTCTTGAGATCTAAGCTGGGTCCAGAATCTCTGTCCCACATTCAAGGTTGTTGACAGCTTTAAGTATTGGCAGTGGCTGTAGTGGTTGCAGAGAGATCATTGCTAGTGGACTGCCAACCTTGACTGGACAGCTCACCCCACCATCCTACAGAAGCACTTCCGTGCCTGGAAGAGATTGAAGACTGAACAGCACAGACTCTGAGCCATCTTCTAACCATACCTGGGCAGAGAGGGCCTCGCTGTCCCTCTATAGAAATGTGAGAACCTAGGGACTGAGTGTCAGAAGCTGGCTGCAGAGTGGGGATACAGAAAAGATCAGAGGCTGAGGAAACACTTCTGACTTCTTCCATTGGTGACTGACTGCACTGACACCTGCTGGGAGGACTGAGCAGCCAAGGTGTGATGAAGGCTTAGACCTTCAGCTTCCTGGGATTTGGGAGCAATAAAGAAATGAACTGGAAAAGTCCCAAGATATCCTAATCCAGTCCTGGGACCTGCTTTCCTGGGAGACCAGAACTCAACTAAGTATGGAACTCTCAGGGAGATACAAGTGAGAAACAGGCTTCTGGTTGAAAGTTGGGTGGGGAGAAAGTCTGGAGGAGCAGGCATGGGTAGACTCCTGTGCAGTGAGGCCAATGGGACACTTCCTTCCACATTCCTCACCTGGAATCCCCTGGAGGGAGAGGGGAGGCAGACCCCACCTTGCTCCTCCTCCTGCTGAGCCTGGGTTCCAGGCACCAGAACTCAGACTCCTAAAGAGAAGGTTTTGTCCTGTGGCTGAGAGACTGAGGACAGCCTGGAGTGTGGACTGTATTGAGGGGTCGATGAGTAAAGACAGTTTTGGTGCCCATGCTTTTGCACCTTACCCCTGTCTTTACTGTGTGTACTGCAGAGGGCTGAAGGCCCCCGTTTCTCTTCAGACAGACCACACTACCAATGCTCACAGCTTAGGTATGCAGGCAAGTCAGGTGTGGCTGTCTTGGACTCTCAGTAAACCAGGCTGGCTTCAAATTCAGGATCCCCAACATTACTCATCTCTGAGCCACCACAGAAAATGGCAGGACAGGGGTTCCAGGTAGATTCAGGCTCTGAGAACTGGGATTTTCAGTGTAGGAGGAGGTCACCTCAGCCTGCTTGTTACGTATGTGATATTGAAGATGGTATACCGGATATTGAAGATGGTATATCAGATATTGAAGATGGTATACGGGATATTGAAGATGGTATACGGCTTTCCATTCAGTGGTATGGCCTGGAGAGAGTTGCTTTCTGCAGTTCAGTGGCTGTAAAGTTTTATTATCTTTAAATTGTGTCTCACTGATTTGTTAGTGTGTCAGATGCCCTGGAACTGGTGTTCTAGATGACTATGTCCTGGCTTGTGGGTATTGGGTATTGAACCCCAGTTCTGCAGAGCTGACTGTATTCTAACCATTGAGACATCTCTTCAGGCCCCTGAATGCATCTATACCCACTCATTATAGTCCCTACTGTGGGTGAGAGTGAAGAGATGTTATGTTTTCAGAGGTGACCTAGCACTGTCCATTCCACCAATATTTGCAAAGCCACTGCCCTAGTGTTCCCGTCCTGGATGTCCAGGATGAGACCAGGTGCAATGCCACTTCTAAGGATAAATCTGCAGAGAGGCCCACACCAAAGCTCACAAAGATGCAGATGCACACCTTCTGGTGCACTGGACCGGGTGGGGTGTGAAACATTGGTGACATCCATGGACCTGTGGGAGCTAGTTCTGTTAGACATGCATCCATGCTGAACCCCCATGCCCTCAGGATGAAGGATCTGTCATGCCAACCTGTACTGTGTCTGTCTTATTGGGAGAAAAGAGAAGTTCATAGAAGCTTTGTAAAATAAACTTAAATATTTCATGTTTATAAATGTGTGTTTGTGTGTTTCTCTGCATCTGTATTAAGATCTAGAAGAACCAGGTGCTGTGGTGAAAGTCCAGGTTAGTCAGGATTTTGAGGCAGGGGATTACAGACCCTTTTGGACTCTGAGGAGTCCATTACCACACTTTCTTCTCTCAGAAGTTATAGAGCAAAGGATGGAGCAGCTGCTCTTCATGACTCTTTCGAGACATCAAAACAAGTACTACCTGGGTGACTCTTGCACATTATCAAGTACAGCTGCAGCATGAGGTACAGCCTTGGCTATCTGTCGAACACATGTTCTCTGTGCTCTCAGGAAACACTTTCCCTCTCCTTAGTGAGGCAGCTCTCTTCTCTTGTTTTTTCAGGAGGTTTGTTGTTATTGTTGTTGTTGTTGTTGTTACTTTTTATTGTTTTGTTTTGTGTTTGAGACAGGGTTTCTCTCTGTAGCCCTGGCCGTCTTCACAATGTAGACCAGGCTGGCCTCAAACTCAGAAATCTGACTGCCTCTGCCTCCCAAATGCTGGGATTAACAGCGTGTGCTACCACTGCCTGGCTTTCTCTTTTTTCTTTTCAATTTTTTTCAAAATAAAAATTTTAATATCTATTTATTTCACTCTCTCTGTCTTCAGACTCATCAGATGGTCTGATTATAGATGGTGGTGAGCCACCATGTGGTTGTTGGGAATTGAACTCAGGACCTCTGGAAGAGCAGTCAGTGCTCTTCACAACTGAGCCATCTCTCCAGCCCAAAGATTTATTTTTATTTTATGTCTGTGAGTACACTGTCCATGTCTTCATACACACCAGGAGACCACATGGGAATATTTTACAGGAAGTTGTGAGCAACCATGTGGGTGCTGGGAATTGCACTCAGGACCTCAGTAGCTGCCAAGTTCCACTGCTTCTGGAGATGGGGCACGGCCTTCCTTATTCTATTCCAGCTCTTTGTTTCCCAACTTTTTGCCTAAATTTGGCTATCCTGGAACTTGCTCTGCAGATTGACCTTGAAATCAGAGACCTGCATGCCTCTGTCTCCTGGAATGCTGGGATTAAAGGTGTGTACCAGCATGCCTGAATTTAAGCTTTTCTTCACCTAGAACCTGCTTTGTCCCAGGCAGGCCTTGAACTCATAGATATATTTGGCTTTGTCTCCTGGGATTAAAGGTGTGTACTCTATACCTGGACCTAAATGAAGCTGGGCAGGATCTTGCTCCCAAATCCCTTAATCTGCTCTCTCCAAGAGCATAGGATTCAGCTCCATTTCACTTCCTGGTGCCCCGGTAATACTGGAACCATATATTTTATATTTTCCTTTCTTAGCATGGAGACTTAACCAGAGAACAAAGTTTCTGCTGGGCTTTTTTTGAGACTTCCTTTGTCAATTAATTTAAATCTCTTCAACTTCGCCTTAGGCAGACTCTTCAGACAAGAGCCAAAACTAGCCACATTCTGCCGCAAAATAATACAAAAGTAGTTTCTAAACTACATACTGAAAATTTTCACTGAAATGGCTTGGTCCAGGTCCTCATAATTGAAATCATTCTCACTAAAAAGTCTTTCACATTCCTAGTAGGCTGGTTCATTTACCCCCACTTAAAACATTCTTCTGTTTTACAAATCCAAAGTCCCCAAAACTACTTTCTTACAAAGTAAAGCATGGTCAGGCCTATCACAGCAATACCCCACTTCTGGTACAAAATTCTGTCTTAGAGTTTTACTGCTGTGAAAAGACACCATGGCCAAGGCAACATTATTGCTTGTCTTGAATTTTTAATTTTTATTTTAAAGGTTTTGTTTTGTTTTTTATAATATCTGATGGTGAAGGCATACACTTTTAATTCCAGACTCTGGATGCAGATGGAGGTAGATCTCTTGAGTTGAGGGCCAGTCTGGTCTACAGAGTGAGTTTCAGGACAACCAGAGTTACACAGAGAAACCCTATCTTGAAAATATAAAACGGGCCTGACCAGAATGAGCAGAGATCCTGAATTCAAATTCCCAGCAACTACATGATGGCTCACAACCATCAGTACAGCTACAGTGTATTCATATACATGAAATAAATACAAAATTGAAATAATAAAATAATATCAAAACATATTTTAATTACATTCATTCATTTACTCTCTCTCTGTCTCTCCCCCCTTTTGTGTATGTGTCTGTGTGTGTGTGTGTGTGTGTGTGTGTGTGTATGTGTGTGTGTTTGCAGTCAAGTACATTTAGTTGACTTTCTCCTTCTACTACATGGGTCCCAGAGATCAAATTAAGGTTTTCAATGCTGGATGTGATGGCCCAGGCCTTTAATCACTGAATTCAGTAGGCAGAGGCACAGGGATCTCTGTGAGACAGAGGATAGCCTGGTCTCTGGAATGAGTGCCAGGACAGCCAGGCTCTGTACAGAGACCCTGTATCAGAAAACAATTCCAACAAAGAAAACAAAGCAAAGTCTGGCAGTGGTGGCACAGGCCTTTAATCCCAGCACTTGGGAGGCAGAGGCAGGCAGATTTCTGAGTTCGAGGCCAGCCTGGTCTACAGAGTGAGTTCCAGGACAGCCCGGGCTACACAGCGAAACCCTATCTCGGAAAAAAAAAACAAAAACAAACAAACAAACAAAACCCAAAATTCAGGTTTTCAGGCTTGGTGGTAAGCACATTCACCCAGAGAATCACCTGGCTGGCCTTACTGGTTTGTTTGTTTGAAATTTTTTGCTTCCTTTTAATGAGTCTGAGTATTTATGGCATAGATGTTTATGCACCATATGTATGCCTGGTGCCCTCAGAGTTCAGAAGCCGGCATCATCTAGAACTGGAGTTTCAGGTGCTTATGAGCCATCTTGATTACAGATGCTGGAAACAGAATCCAGGTCCACAGATGTCTGCTCTCCAACTCTGAGTCATCTTTCCCAAATGTTCTCCCTCCTAACCCACACAGGGTTTCTCTGTGTAGTCTTGGTTGACCTGGAACTTGCTCTGTAGACCAGGCTAGTCTCAGTAACCCACCTGTCTCTTGTCTCTGGAATGCTGGGATTTAAAGACTTGTGCTGCCAACACCTGGCTTTTTTTTTTTTTTTTATTAATTCAATCCTACCTGCTGCAGATCTCACTATTTAAATCATACTAGCTTTGAACTCACAGAGATTTGCCTTCTTATCCTTGGTGGGATTAAATGTTAGGTAACCACGCCCTGTTCTAAGCACTATTTAAGCACAGCACAGCAGAGGGACATCCAGAGCGCTCTGCTCCATCCAACTTACAAAGTTGGCAAATCAATCTCTTCTAAACTCCCAATTCCCAATTCCTCAAACTCAAGCAAGGCCAGGTCTTCTCTACTTCCCTTTTCTGAACTCTAGGTCAGCTTAAAGCCCTGGTCCTGCCCAGGACTGGTGTGAGAACTGAGCCCCAATTTTGAGGTTGGGAGACATAGGTGGAGGGAAGTTGGGAAGGTCTTGCCCTGTCACTCTGTCCTTACACACAGCTCAGTGGCCCCTTGCAGAGATGAAGGACAACTGTGTTGTGGGCACACTCACCTTGATCTTTGGCCTACTTTCTACTCTCCAAGGAGTAAACACCAATGAGGTAAGCCAGTCTTCTGTGACTTTGGGAGGACCCTATGGGCAGAGGCTTATCCCTGGACATGGCAGTTGGAGGGAGGGAGATTCTGAGACCCACTGTCTGGAACAATTTCTGAGGAGATACTAGCCTACAATTCTTTGTGAGACAGAGATTCCTGTTCCCAATCTGGCTTCAAACTGTCTCTGTAGCCTTGAATAGCTCTGTGTTTTCTTGAGTTCTCTCGTGCTGGACAAGCACCACTGGTTAACACACACCTACCTGATTTATCTCCATGTTGGAGAAGCATTCTCACACCTGAGACCCAACTCCCAGGCTTTGAGTACTGACCTTTTCTTTTTTTCTTCCACAGGGTGTAAACACATGTGATAGCTTGTAAGTATGGGACTTTGTCTATAATTATCAGTAAAAGGAAGGCGGGGTGGGGATGGGTGCATCTGCCTGTGCTCAGATTCGCCCCTGCATAAGGGGACAGACAAGTTAGGGGTGGGTGATGGAGGGGGTTTGGCAAGGGAGCATGGCCTAGGTACTCATGACAACACCATCCCCCTCCCTAGAGTCCTATTCATCATCTTATTAGTCACGGTCACCATATTTTGCATCTGTGGGCTAGTGGAGTACTTCTGTCCCAATTGTAGAAGAGAGCAGGATGATATCAGAACAGGGGATCAACAGACTACCAGAGAACCACCCTCTATTGCTCTCCTAGAAAGCATTTGGGTCACCTCCTTGGATCCCCTACCATGCTACAGTCCGGTGCGTCTTTTTGTCCCAATACCTACCATGTTTCATCGCCGGCTGTTGAACATGTTGTCATAATGGATTTGGGGAGGGGATAATGGATAGGCAGTGGCTCGGCCAACCCTATTTGCCATTCTTTGCCCAGACTCTAAATAAAACAAGTATCCCTTTTCTCCTGCAGGTTGTTCTGAATCCAACTCCCACAGAACCACCTCCTCACTACAGCCTCATGCCTGAGGGCCCTGCTGGTCATGTGAGAGGGAAAGCCTATGCAACCCTGTGAGCTCCCTCACACACAGACCTCTTGGATCAAGCGAGGACCCTGGAATGACTGCTGATCCCATCATGTCTCTTGTGCTTTGATTTAATTTATTGTTTTTGTACACTGCTGCCCCCTCCCCTCTGTCTTGAGATCTAAGCTTGGTCCAGAATCTCTGTCCCACACTCAAGGCTGTTGAAAGCTTTAAGAATTGGCAGTGCCTGTAGTGGATGCAGGGAGATCATTGCTAGTGGAGTGCCAGCCTTGACCGGAAGCTCACTCCATCATCCTACAGAAGCACTTCTGTGCCTGGAAGAGATTGAAGACTGAACAGCACAGACTCTGAGCCATCTTCCTACCATACCTGGGCAGAGAGGGTCTGCAACTAAGGTATGGAGACAATGTCAGAGGCTGAGGAAACACTTCCAGCTACTTCCATTGGTGACTGACTGCACTGACACCTGCTGGGGGGACTGAGCATCCAAGATGTGATGAAGGCTTTGACCTTTAGCTTCCTGGGGTCTTGTGGGCACTAAAGAAATGAACAGGAAAGCTTCCCCAATTCGATTCCAGTCCTGTGACCTGCTTTTCCTGGGAGACCAGAACTTGACTAATCATGGAACTCTTAGGGCAATAACAGGCAGAAAACAGCCTCTTAGGAGAAGGTAGGGTGGGGAGAAAGCATGGAGATGCAGGCATGGTTAGACTCCTGTGGAGCGAGGCACACAACGATGCAGATGTGTGTCTCCTGATGCACTGCACCAGAAAGGCTGTGAAACCCTGGTCCACATCCATTGACCTGTGGGAACTTGTTCTGTAAGACAGGCACACATCCCCTAATGATGAAGAATCTGTCATGCCAACCTACATTGTGTCTGTCTTATTGGGAAAAAAGAAAATTACATAGCAGGTTTGTAAAATACATGTAATTGTTACATTTTTATAAATGTGTGTTTGTATGTTTCTTTGCGTGTCTATTAAGATCTGGAAGACCCAGGTGCAGTGGTGTACTTCCAAGTTAGTCAGAAATCTGAGGCAGGAGGATTAAAGCTCTAAATCTAGCCAGAGTTACAATGAGTTAAGCCCTGGTGGGAGGTTGTCTGAGAACATAGCTCAGTGGTAGAGAATTTGCCTAGCATGGGCAAAATCTGGAGGTAAGTCCCCAGCTGCTGTTCCAACAACTCTAGTACTGTATGACAGCTACTGGGAGCAGAGAGCAGGTGGCTAACTTGGGAGGACTCTTAAAAAATAAATAAATAAAATAAAATAAAATAAAATAAAATAAAATAAAATAAACTGTCCTGCTGGCCAGTGGTCGAGAATGCCTTTAATCCCAGCACTTGGGAGGCTTATGCACGTGGATTTCTGAGTTCCGAGGCCAGCCTGCTCTGCAGAGTGAGTCCCAGGACATCCAGGTCTACAAAGAGAAATACTGTTTTGAAAAACCAAAAAAAGATTAGCCCTTTACAAGTCACTAATGGATAGATTATACCTCCCTACCCTCCTCTGCTTGTGCTATCTGTGTGATTCTCTCTTTTGCTTTTTTCTTTTTTCTTTCCTTTTTCTTTTTCTTTTTTCTTCCCCCCCCCAAAGATTTATTTATTTATACTGTAGTTGTCTTCATACACTCCAGAAGAGTGCAAGAGATCTCATTACAGATGGTTGTAAGCCACAATGTGGTTGCTGGGATTTGAACTCAGGACCTTTGGAAGAGCAGTCAGTGCTCTTAACTGCTGAGCCATCTTTGAAGTGCCCCTTTTTTGTTTTTCAAGACAAGGTTCTCTGTATAGCCCTAACTATCCTGGCACTCTCTGTAGACCAGGATAGCCTAGAATTCAGAACTCAGAGATCACTTGTTTCTCCTTCTTAAGCGCAGGGATTAAAGCTGTGTCCCACCAGGCCCAGCTTGGACATACATTGCTGATTCCATTTTGAGAAGAGCTGGGAGGGAGGATGTAGCAGTCTGCTTAAGCCCTGCAGCTTTTCGTGTGCAAAACTTTACATAATCTAGAATCATTGGAAAGAATCTCAGTTGAGAAAATACATCTGGCTGTAGGCAAGACTACAAGGCATTTTTGTTTTTAAAAAAAAAGACGGCGTAGCCATTGTTAGGCGATCCCTGAGCTGTTGGTCCTGGGTTCGATAAGAAAGCAATTTGAGCCTAGCATGCTTAGCACATGCCTTTAATATCAGGTTGGGGAAGCTGGGCTTGGTATCACACGCCTGTAATCCCAGCACTTGGGAAGCAGAGGCAAGTTGATTTCTGAGTTGGAGGCCAACCTGGTCTACAGAGTGATTTCTAGGACAGCCAGGGCTACACATAGAAACCCTGTCTCAAAAAAACCAATATATGTATGTATGTAGTATGTATGTATGTATGTATGTATGTATGTATATCAGGTTGGGGGACAGAGGGAGCCTGGGAATCTGTGAGTTCAAGGCCAGCCTCAAACAAATCAAGTTTTCCAGGAAAGCCAGAGGAAACCCAGTGTGGAGAGGAAGGGGGTTGAGAAAGTGTTAAGTTTCACACCTGGGACGGAGGGCTGAGGGGCCTATTTTATATTAAAGTGGAGCTGACCTGCAGGCTCTCCCAGCATCCCTCAGTCCCTGTCTGTTATAGGGCGTGGCTGGTACCCAGCCCTCTGCCCTGAACTCTGCAGCACAGAACTTGGCCTCCCTTCCTCCAGATGTTCTTCCCTATATGATCCAACCAGTTTTGTACCAGATTCCTTTGTACCTTTATACTTTTGGTCACTGAACTGCATCATCCTCTTGACCTGTCTTGGTGCTCTGCCCCTGTCTGTCACCAACCCCAGTGGCTCAGGGTCAGATAGACTCTGGACTTTCACAGGTATTCCATTCTCTGCCTGTGCTCTACCATTTGTCTACAATGAACTTCTTCCTCCATCATACCTAGCAGAGGTCATGTCCTTTCCATTTTATTTGTTTAATGCAGAGAGAGAGGGGGAGGGGGAGGGTGAGGAGGAGGGTGAGGGTAAGGGGGAGGGTGAGGTTGAGGGGGAGGGGAGGGGGAGGGGAGGGGGAGGGGGAGGTTGAGGAGGGGAAGAGGGAGGGGAGGAGGGGAAGAGGGAGGGGGATGGAGAGGGGAGGAGGGGAGGAGGGAGGGGTATGGGGAGGGGAAAGGGGAGTGTGAGAGGGGGAGGGGGAGGGGAATGGGGAGGGAGAGGGGGATAGGGAGGGGGATGGGGATGGGGATGGAGAGGGGGGAGGGGGATGGGGGATGGGGATAGGGAGAGGGGGATAGGGAGGGGGATGGGGAGGGGGCTGGGGAGGGGGCTGGGGGATGGGGAGGGGGATAGGGAGGGGGAGGGGGATAGGGATGGGGAGGGGGATGGGGAGAGGGGGATGGGAAGGTGGATAGGGAGAGGGGGATAGGGAGGGGGATGGGGAAGGGAAGGGGGATGGGAAGAGGGGGAGGGGGAGGGTGATGGGGAGGGAGAGGGAGATAGGGAGGGGGAGGGGGAGGGGGATGGGGATGGGGATGGGGATGGGGGATGGGGATAGGGAGAGGGGGATAGGGAGGGGGATGGGGAGGGGGATGGGGAGGGGGATGGGGGATGGGGAGGGGGATGGGGATAGGGAGGGGGATGGGGATAGGGATGGGGAGGGGGATGGGGAGAGGGGGATGGGAAGGTGGATAGGGAGAGGGGGATAGGGAGAGGGGGATAGGGAGGGGGGATAGGGAGAGGGGGATGGGGAGGGGGGTGGGAGAGGGAGAGGGAGGGGAGAGGGGAGAGGGGAGAGGGGAGAGGGGAGAGGGAGAGGAGGATGGGGAGGGCGGTGGGAGAGGGAGAGGAGGGTGGGAAGAAGGGAAAGGGGAGAGGGTAGAGGGGAGAGGGGAGAGGGGAGAGGGGACAGGGGAGAGGGGACAGGGAAGAGGGGAGAAGGGAGAAGGAGAGGGAGGAGAGGGAACAGTCCCTTATGGCCTCTGCATCAGCTCCTGCCTCCACGTTCACATCCTGTCTGAGTTCCTGTCCTGACTTCCTTCTGTGGTAGATTATAACTTGGAGGAGATGTAAATCAAATAAACCTTTTTTGCTCAACTTGCTTTGGTCATGGTGTTTCGTCCTAGCAATAGTAACCCTAACTAGGACATCCTACTTGCCTCCCACCTCCCATTGTGAGCACTATCTGCTGCTCTGGTCCAGGTGTGTCAGCCTCCAATCTGGCTGTTCTCCAAGCCTTCCCAACCCCCCACATTCATGCCTTCAGATCCAACTTCCTGACTTCAGTGTAACTCCGACTTTCTCACATCAAATGTCTACCTGACTCTCCCTCCATCCTGCTCATCAAGGAAGAAACTAGACTCAGGGTAAATTGGTTTTTTCCCTAAGTACCAGCACTGTGTGAGTGGTCTCACTTTCAGACACACCAGAAGAGGGCATTAGATCCCATGGCAGATGGTTGTGAGCCATGGAGTGTGGAGTGTGGTTCTTTGGAATTGAACTCAGGACCTCTGGAAGAGCAGTCAGGGCTTTTATGGGCTAAATCATCTCTATAGCCTGGCATTTCTAATTAATGTTTAGGTAAATAAAACTTGTGAAGATTTGAGCATCTTAAAGCACTGGGCAAGAGTATCTCCTTCTACAATTTCATTTATTTATTTATTTATTTATTTATCTATCTATTTATTTATTTATTTATTTCAACACCAAACAAAGTTTGGGTCTTAAGGAACTAAGCAAGAATAAGCTACAGGACAGATGGATTTGTAAGACTTACCCTACAGAGTTTACCTGAGGCTTAAACGACAGAGTGCCCTGCATAGTCTTGAGAATGTATAGGTGGTTCCCCTTCTTCTTAACCTTGATAGTACAACTGTGACAGAATTGTACAACCCTTAGCTAGCTGGGAGTGATTGGATATCCAGATCCCAACTCCTCCAAAACACTCCAGAGTCTCTCAAGGCAACTCATGCAGACCTGCCTTCTCAGGCCTCTCAAATCCCATCCTCAACTTCCTTTGAGGAAAAAGACAGAAGCCATCATGGCATGATGACCCATTGAAGGCATGAAGGCCCATTGAAGGCATGAAGGCCCATTGAAGGCATGATGGCCCATTGAAGGCATGATGGCCCACTCCTTTGTCCCAGCAGTTAGGAGGCTCTCCTAGGCCATTCCCCTTTCACTGCAGGTGCCTGAGCGCTTTCTCCTCCTCCTTCTTCTTCTCTCCTCCTTCCTTTCTTCAGTCAATTCTCAGCCCCTCTGAAATTACCAGACACTGTAGGAGAGCCATGGTGGTTGGAGGGTAGGAGGTACCTCAAGCAGACACCATTCCTGTCCCTGTGAAAGACACACACACAACCCAACAAGGGAGTCTGCTTCTAGTGCATGCTGAGTGCTGGGACACGAACCCCAAACAGGTGACTCTAGAGAGTTCTGTCCCAGGAGGGGGTGGGCTGAGACTGCTCACATAAGGAGGCCAGGCCTGTTCTCTTTGAGGAAGGCACACTGAGCTAATTGTGGAAGAGGAGAAGTAGAATGTGGCAGGCAAAGGTTCAAGATTTTGGTCAAGGGTCAGGGTTTGCAAGATCCTGGAGGAGACTGGCCTCAGAACCCCAGAATCCTTATCACAGGGCATGCTTTCTCAGTTCTGAGCACCAGAGGTGTGACATGAAGGTATTGGCCAGATTGCTCCTTTCAGAGTCTCTGGGAGGGGTAGCCAACCATCCTTAGCATCCCTGACTTGGGAACTTTCTTCAAATCATTACCTTTGACTTTGCAAAATCTGTCTGATAAGGACATTCTTCAAGGATCAAAGAAGACCCAACCCCAACCAGATCCTTATATTAATTACTTAGTACAAGGACAGTGATAAGTGGCAATTTCCTTTAAGGTAAACCTTTGTTTTGGAAGCTCCTTAAGATGGAGACATTTCTATTCAGGGAAGTAAACAACTCAAAGGCTTCAGGAAGTACCTGAAACTGACAAGATTCACTGATATCTTCCTGCTTAAGCATACATAAGAAGTTGCTTTCTGACCAGCAAAGCTACCTCAAGAGGCTTAGTCCAGCAACTGAGCTCCCTGACAGAGACACTCTCTAACCTGCACACATGCTGTGCAAATGGTTACAGGTTTCCAACCCTTGTGAGCTGTTACAAGATAGGGGTGGACTTCTGGTAATACAGCAATCTTTGATCTATTTCTGCTCCTATAAATCACCCCTCATCCATTCTTCTATAAGTAACCACATTAAAACTTACTGCCTCACCAGTTTGGTCTTTGCAGTTTTCCTTTGATTCTCCATCTCAGAAAAGTAGATCTCTGTTCATGGCTCCCCAAGAGCAGTGTTGCACAACATAACTTATCACAAGTGAGGTCTCGTCCTAAGCTTCCAGGGATGCTGGGAATTTAGGGAGCTGAAGAAGTAAGAAAATGTTGCTGGAGTGGTTAAGAGCACTGACCTTCTAGAGGTCCTGAGTTCAATTACCACCAACCACATGGTAATTTACAACCATCTGTAATTGGGATCCAATGGTCGATTCTGCTGTGTCTGAAGACAGTGGCAATGTACTTCTATACATAAAATGAATAGTTGTAGGAGAAGAAGGAGGAGGAGGAGGAAGAGGAGGAGGAGGGAGAGGAAGAGGGAGAGGGAGAGGGAGAAGAGAAAGGAGGAGTGGGAGAGGGAGGGGGAGAATAATGGGGAGGGGGAGGGAGAGAGAGAGAGGGAGAGCAGGAGAGAACAAACCTGTGGAATAATCCTGACAAGAAAGGAATGAAAGCAATTTAGCTCCCTTGAGGGATGCTGCAGTAGTTAAGAGCACCTGCTGCTCTTCCCCGGGTCTTCAGTTTGATTCTCTGCACCACGCCCAAGGCATGTGATGCACATACACATGTGTGCAAAACATAGATTCTACATAAAGTAAACATTATAAGGACCAAAGCCAACACCCAGAACAGCTTATCTCAAAATACATTCCCACCCCACCCCACCCCACCCCACAGTCTGATGCTTATTCTTGGTTGTCAACCCAACTACATCTGGCATTGATTAAAATCCAATGACTGGGTTCACCCATGAGGGATTTTTTTCTTAAACAATTGATGCAGTAAGACCCACCCTTAAGAGAGATCTTTTGAGGCAGGAAGATATAACTTAAATCTGAAAAAAAATCCATTCCATATTGTCATTAGATTTTTAGATTTTACTTCTTCAGGGTTTTGGTGCACACTGAAGACCAGTGGAGACATCCAGCCTTGTGATCTGACTGACTACTCAATTCTTGGACTCCCCATTGGTAGACAGCCATTGTTAGCTTAGCTGAACTCCAGCCTGGAAGCCATTCTAATAAATCCCTTTTCTATATAGAGAGTCATTGTATCATTTCTGTTCCTCTAGAGAACTCTGACTCCTATAAAGGGCTGGTGGGAACATTCCCCACTCAAGTAAATCTGGAAAAGGCCAATGCGATCCGCTCACACTGAAAATCCCTGACTCACCTGAGGTGAGGAGCTGAGGAGTCGCCACAGAAGGAAACTGCTTCACCCTTCTGTGATACAGTGCTTCCCTGTGTTAGTGACCACAAAATCCTGTCCTCCTGTCCCTCATCCCTAGGGAGTGCTGACTTCTCCCCATTCCACAGAACGGTGGCTGGAAAGTGGCCTTGCCTCATTATCAACAAGCACCTGAGGAAAGGGCACAGAGCCTGGGGAGCTGGGCTTCACACTCCTCCTAAGACAGAGATGGAGACAAGACTAAGAGGTGGAGGCCTGCTTGCTACTGGGTAGGGTGTGTACCAGAGAGAGATTCAAGGAAGTGTGACTGCTTTGTATTGGGTGCAGTGTGTGTGTGTGTGTGTGTGTGTGTGTGTGTGTGTGGTTTAGCAATGGCCATCCTGTAACTTTCTCTGTACTCTGAACCTTTCTGTAATCCTGTATTTTAACTGCTGCAGTGCTTACATATGTTTCCAGATGTGACCCTGGCATGGTGGTGCATGCATTGATTCCAGCACTTATTAAGGGGAGGCAGGTGGATCTCTGTGAGTTCCAGGCCAACATGGTTGGCATGGTCTCCATGTTAGGTTCCAGGACAGCCAGGGTTACACAGTGAGACCTTTCCTCAATCAAAGGAACAAACAAACACAATTCACACAAATACAAAAAGAGAAAGGATATGTGTAGGCTGAAATATATGACATAAAATATGGTAGAATTATAGTTTGTACCCAAGTCATTTCCTGATGTTGGTATTTTACAGAACATGTAACCGTCAGCCACCACAAGAGAATGTAACCTGTGGGAGAAATTGGGTAAATGCAGCTTGGGACTATGTGTGGATATGTGAATATATTTATGTATGTATGTATGTATGTATGTATGTATGTATGTATGTATATATGTATGTATGTGTTGTATGTGTGTTATATATAAGTGTTGTATATGTGAGTGTATGCTATATGTGTGTGTTGTGTATATAATTTTTTTGTTACTTTGGTCAACTTTATCCAACGTAGAATCACAGGAAGAGCCTCGATGAGGACTGTTTCCATCAGACTAGCCTGTGGGCAGGACCATGGCAGTTCTCTTGTATTGACTGGAGGGTGAAGGCCCGCCCTAAACGTGAGTGGCACCTCTGGTAGCAGCTCAGATAAAGGGAGCTGAGAGAAGCAAGCTTTGCCTTCTACCTCCTTGCCCTTCACTCTCGCTGGTCAGTTCATCTACCCTGGTGCTGCCTCTGCTGCTTCCTCCAGTGACAGCAGAACCGGCTTCTTCTGGCTTCACAGGTTGACTGAAGGCCAGCAGCTGTCCAGGATTGCTCCAGGACCAGGATGGGGATGCTCAGGCACCCAGCCCCAGAGACTGAGCTAGCAAGCCTGTGAAAGTTCTGTTCCCTACCTAACCTGCAGTCTTTTCTCTGTGATCTTGGCTAGGGTGGGAGCGGCTGCTTCAAAGCTCCAGCTACTGTAACCTCCCTGCAGGGTGAGCTGTCAGCTGGGGCTGTGAGCAGGATCAACTCCTGTGTCCCCCAAGGTGCTTTTAGTCAGCATGATTGTCACTGCAGTGAAGCTGGGACCGTGGGCACGTGTGTTCTGCATGTGCGCACCCTCTCATGGTTACATGTGGAGGTTGGAGGGCTGCTGAGTCACCCGCTTCTCTTCCATCTGCTACATGTATGTATGTATGTATGTATGTATGTATGTATGTGTGAAGAAAGGTATGTATGTATGTATTTATTTATTTTCATTCAGGGCCTCTGTCTTTTATTGAACCCAGAGTTCAACATTTCAGGGAAGCTGGCTGGACAGGGAGTTTCTGGGATCCACCCACCAGCACTGTGTTAATAATTAATTTATGTGACCATGATCAGCTTGTTACCTGTGTGCTGGGAATCCAAACACAGGTCCTCACAGTTGTACAGGAATCACTTTCCCTCAGGAATCTCTGCTGGGCTCTGATTACTCCAGGCCCAGGCCCTTGGCTGTGAAGTGTGTGTGTGTGTGTGTGTGTGTGTGTGTGTGTTTCCGAGACAAGGTTTCTCTGTATAGCCCTGGCTCCCCTGGAACTGACTCTGTAGACCAGGCTGGCCTAGAACTCAGAAATCTGCCTGCCTCTGCCTCCCAAGTGCTGGGATTAAAGGCATGAGCCACCAAGGCCTGACTTTGACTGTGACTTCTCAATGCTGCCCTGTCAGACCGCATAGTGGAATTACAGGCATGTGAACAGTGTGTCCTGTCACCTGCTGGCTTGTTGTACAGTTTATGACTTATTGCACTATACTGAATGAAACATTAATTGATATTAAAAATGCTCTGTTACCATTATAATATTTATTATTTCTGTGTATGGGTGTTTTGACTGCTCAGATGTTTACGCACAAAGTGCCTGGTGTCCGGGGAGGCCAGAAGACCTGGAACCCCTGGAACTGGAGTTATAGAAGGTTGGGAATTGTCAAGTTACTGCTGGGAATTGAACCCTGGTCCTCTGCAGGAGCATCCAGTGCTCTTAACTCCTGAGCAATCTCTCCAACCCCTAAAATTTTGTTTTTAATAACTCAGTTTTCAGCCGCTGGGCTCTAGAGCTTTTCATGCTAGCAAAAGCCATTTGAGTGGCTGCAGATCTTGTTCCTCCTGGCCAGGAAGGAGCTTTATTTAAACTGTAGGAATTTCAGTGTCACAGCAAGAATTAGCTGATCTTTCACTGCAGAGATGAATGAAAGATAATGGAGTTATACTCACCCTCAGGGATGGGCACGTGGCTCCTTCTCACACCATAGATGATTGTAGGAAGGAACCCTTCAACTTCTGAGATGGTGGCACTGCACCAGTGTGGAGCTGGAATACACACACACAAAAACACTCTGAGAGAGAGACAGACAGAGAGAGAGAGAGAGAGAGAGAGAGAGAGAGAGAGATATGGATCTCAGATCTCAGGGCTCTTTCCCAGTCTCACCTCCTACCATGTGTGGAGGGGTCATTTCCAGTCATCCTCCCAAAGAGGTCACTGTCCTCCCTCTTCTAATTTGACCTTAACTGGGCTGAGGAACACATAATGGACAGCAGAGGGGGCTGCGGAGCCATTCAGGGGCAATAGTATTTGTCTGCTGAATTTATTCATTTTTTTTAAGGTTTTTGTTTTTGAGATGTGGTTTCTCTGTGTAGCCCTAGCTGTCCTGGTACACATTCTGTAGACAAGGCTGGCCTCGAACTGAGAAATCTGTCTGTCTCTGCCTCCCAAGTTCGGGATCAAAGGCGTGTGCCTCAAATTCCCAAAAGTTTTTAATTTTTTATTTTATTTTATTTTTTAAGGATTCATTTATTTAATGTACCCAGTAGCTATCAAGGGCTGAAAACATCCAATGGAAAAAAGATAGCCTTTTCAACAAATGGTGCTGGTTCAACTGGAAGTAGCATGCAGAAGAATGCGAATTGATCCATCCTTGTCTCCTTGTACTAAGCTCAAATCCAAATGGATCAAGGACCTCCACATAAAGCCAGAAACTCTGAAGCTAATAGAAAAGAAACTGGGGGAAGACCCTTGAGGACATCAGTACAGGGAGAAAGTTTCTGAACAGAACACCAATAGCGTATGCTCTAAGATCAAAAATTGATAAAAAAAAAAACTACAAAGTTTCTGTACGGCAAAGGACACCATCAAACGGACAAATCGGCAACCAACAAATTGGGAAAAGATCTTTACCAATCCTACATCAGATAGAGGACTAATATCCAATATATATAAAGAACTCAAGAAGTTAGACTCCAGAAAACCAAACAACCCTATTAAAAAATGGGGTACAGAGTTAAACAAAGAATTCTCACCTGAAGAACTTCGGATGATGGAGAAGTATCTTAAAAAATGCTCAACTTCATTAGTCATTAGGGAAATGCAAATCAAAACAACCCTGAGATTTCACCTTACACCAGTCAGAATGGCTAAGATTAAAAATTCAGGAGACAGCAGGTGTTGGAGAGGATGTGGAGAAAGAGGAACACTCCTTCACTGCTGGAGAGGTTGCAAATTGGTACAACCACTCTGGAAATCAGTGTGGCGGTTCCTCCGAAAACTGGGCACCTCACTTCCAGAAGATCCTGCTATACCACTCTTGGTCATATACCCAGAGGATTCCCCACCATGTAATAAGGATACATGCTCTACTATGTTCATAGCAGCCCTATTTATAATTGCCAGATGCTGGAAAGAATCCAGGTGTCCCTCAACAGAAGAGTGGATGCAAAAAATGTGGTATATCTACACAATGGAGTACTATTCAGCCATTAGAAACAATGAATTCATGAAATTCTTAGGCAAATGGATGGAGTTAGAGAACATCATACTAAGTGAGGTAACCCAGACTCAAAAGGTGAATCATGGTAGGCATTCACTAATAAGTGGATATTAACCTAGAAAACTGGAATGCCCAAAACATAATCCACACATCAAATGAGGTACAAGAAGAATGGAGGAGTGGCCCCTTGTTCTGGAAAGACTCAGTGAAGCAGTATAGAACAAAATCAGAACAGGGAAGTGGGAAGTGTTGGGTGGGAAAACAGGGGGAGGGAAGGGGACTGATGGGACTTTCGGGGAGTGGGGGGTCCAGTAAAGGGGAAATCATTTGAAATGTAAATAAATATATCAATAAATTAAAAAAAAAGAGGGAATCAGATCTCATTATGGATGGTTGTGAGCCACCATGTGGTTGCTGGGATTTGAACTCAAGACCTTTGGTAGAGCAGTCAGTGCTCTTAACCACAAAACCATCTCTCTAGCCCTTATTTCTTTCTCTCTTTAATTTTTCTGAGATAGGGTTTCTCTGTGTAGGCCTGGCTATCGTGGAACTCACTCTGTAGAACAGGCTAGCCTCGAACTGAGAAATCCACCTGCCTCTGCTTCCCAAGTTCTGAGATTAAAGGTGTATTCCCCCACTGCCCAAAAGTTTAAAAAAAATTCATTTATTTAATGTACACTGTAGCTGTCTTCAGACACACCAGAAGGGCATCATATCTCATTACAGATGGTTGTGAGAAAACATGTGGTTGCTGAGAATTGAACTCAGGACCTTTGGAAGAACAGTCAGTCCTCTTAATTGCTGAGCCATCTCTCCAGCCCCTCCTATGAAATATTAAATGTGAGCAGAGCCAAACACACCAAGGGAATCCTGAGACACTTTGAATTTCTCTTAACATGTTTTAGCATTTGTTATGTTGGTTTTATTTAGTGGCAAGGTAGTGGTCTTTAATCCTAGTATTCAGGAGACAGAAGCAGGCAGATCTCTGAGTTCAAGGCCAGCCTGGTATACTGAGTGAGTTCCAGGATGCCAGGGCTATACAGAGAAAACCTGTCTCAAAATAAAAAAAAAAAAAAGGTGATACTGAATTTCACATAGAAAGTTGTCTTAGGAGCTGGAGAGATTGTTTAGCAGTTAAGAGCACTGACTGCTCTTCTGAAAATCCTAAGTTCAAATCCCAGCAACCACTTGGTGGCTCACCACCATCTGTAACAAGATTTGATACCTTTTTCTGGACTTTCTGAAGACAGCTACAGTGTACTCACATATATTAAATGAATGAATGAATGAATGAATGAATAAATAAATAAAACTTTTTTTAAAAAAAGTTATCTTGGTTAGGATTTTACTGCTATGAAGAGACACTGTTACCAAGGCAACACCCCTCCTTTTTTTTTTTTTTGGATTTGTTTTTTTCAAGACAGGGTTTCTCTGTATAGCCCTGGCTGTCCTGGGCCTCACTCTGTAGACCAGGCTGGCCTCGAAATCAGAAATCCACCTGCCTCTGCCTACCAGAGTGCTGGGATTATAGGCATACGCCACAACCGCCCGGCTCAAGGCAGCTCTTATAAAGACATTTAATTGGGGTTGGCTTCAAGGTTCAGAGGTCCAGTCCAGTATCATCAAGGCAGAAACATGGGAGCATCTAGGCAGGCATGGTGAAAGAGAAGCTGAGAGTTCTAATCCTCATCTGGAGTCCACTAGGAGAATACTGAAACCCACATCCACAGTGACACTCCTACTCCAACAAGGCCACACCTTACAATAGTGCCACTCCCTGATCCAAGCACAGACAAATCATCACATTCCACTCCCAGGCCCCCATTGGCTTACTCAAACATTGACTCTATGGGTCCATATATAGCCATAACATAATAAAACGTATATTCAGTATAACTTCCAAAGACTCCATACTTTATAGGAGTATTAACAATGTTATAAGTCCTCAGTTCAAAGTCTCTTCTGAGATCCATCCCATCACGTACCTGTAATTCTGGAATCAAGACAGGAAACCAGCTGGGTAAAATTCAAACCCTACAAATCCATGTCTGTCTGATGTTTACGTGGTCTTCAGATCTCCAACTCCTTTTTCATCTTTGTTGACTGTAACACGTTTCTTTTCCTGGGCTGGTTCTACTTCCTATTAGCAGCTCTTTCTCAGCAGATATCCCATGGTTCTGGCATCTCCCAAATCTCGGTCTCCAAGGCAGATTCAATGTTGCAGCTTCTATTCCAATGTCTGGGATCCATACATGATCTTGTGGGCTCCACCAAAGGTCTTCACCACCAAAGCCTCCAATCCTTGTATGATCCCTGGGTCATCAGTACAACTGAGGCTGCACCTTCACCAGTGGCCTTCCATGGCCTCTCACAGTGCCAAGCCTCAGCTGCTCTTCATGACTCCTTCATGCCTTCAAAACCAGTACCACCTGAGTGACTCTTGCACATTATCAAGTACAGCTGCAGCATGAGGTACAACCTTGGCTATCCGTGGAACACAGCTTCTTTGTGCTCTCAGATAACACTTTGCCTCACCTTAGTGAGGCAGGTCTGTTTATTTTTTAAGGACTTTTTATTTTGTTTTTATTGTATAATTTTGTTTTGGTTTTTTTCAAGACAGGGTTCCTCAGTGTAGCCCTGTTTGTCTTCACTCTGTACACCAGGCTGACCTCGAACTCAGAAATCTGCCTGCCTCAGCCTCCCAAGTGTTGGGATTAAGGGCATGTGCCACCAATTGGCTGGCTTTTTCTTTTTTCTTTTCAATTTTTTTTTTAAAAAATATTTATTTCATTGCTGCTGTCTTCAGATGTACCAGAGGAGGGCATAACATCCCCATTAGAGATGGTTGTGAACCACCATGTGGTTGCTGGGAATTGAACTCAGGACATCTGGAAGAGCAGTCAGCGCTTTTAACAGCTGAGCTATCTCTCCAGCCCAAAGATATATTTTTATTTTATGTGTGTGAGTACACTGTCAGTGTCTTCATACATACCAGAAGAGGGCATGGGATCACTGTACAGAAAGTTGTGAGCCACCATGTGGGTGCTGGGAATTGAACTCAGGACCTCAGTAGCTGCTGAGTTCTACTGCTTCTGGAGATGGAACATGGTACTCCTTATTCTATTTCCAACTCTCTGTTTCCCAATTTTCTGCCTCAAATTAGCTTTCCTGGAACTTGCTCTGCAGATTGACCTTGAACTCAGTGACCTGCCTCCTGGAATGCTGGGATTAAAGGCATGTACCCGCATGCCTGAATTTAAGCTTTTCTTCACCTAGAACCCCCTTTGTCCCAGGCAGGCCTTGAACTCATAAATCTGTTTGGCTTTGTCTCCTGGGATTAAAGGTGTGTACTCCATACCTGGATCTAAATGAAGCTGGGCAGGATCTTGCCCCCAAATCCCTTAATCTGCTCTCTCCAAGAGCATAGGATTCAGCTCCATTTCACTTCCTGGTGCCCAGCTAATACTGGAACCATATATTTTATATTTTTTCTTTCTTAGCATGGAGACTTAACCAGAGAACAAAGTTTCTGCTGGGCTTTTTGAGACTTCCTTTGTCAATGCAATTGATCTAAATCTCATCACCTTCGCCTTAGGCAGACTCTTCAGACCAGGGCAAAAAGTCACCACATTCTTCACCACAATAATATAAAAGTAGTTTCTAAAGCACATACTGAAAATTTTCACTGAAATATCTTGGTCCAGGTCCTCACAACTCAAATCATTCTCACTATCAACTTCTTCTACACTCCTACTAGGCTGGCCCATTAAGCCCTACATAAAGCATTCTTTTGCTTTCCAAATCCAAAGTCCTAAAATCTACTTTCTTTCAACCAAAACCATGGTCAGGCCTACCACAGCAATACCCCAATTCTAGTACAAATTTTTGTCTTAGTTAGGGATTTAAAGGCTTGTACTAACACCACCTGGCTTTTTTTTTTTTTTTTAAATTCAATCCTGGCTGGCCAGGATCTCACTAATTATATCCCACTAGCTTTGAACTCACAGAGATTTGCCTTCTGACCTTGGTGGGATTAAAGGTTGGGCAACCACGCCCTGCTCTAACAACTATTTAAGCACAGCACAGCAGAGGGACATCCACAGCGCTCTGCTCCATCCAAATTTCAAAGTTGGCAAATCAATCTCTTCTAAACTCCCAGTCCCTAATTCCTCAAACTCAAGCAAGGCCAGGTCTTCTCTACTTCCCTTTTCTGAGCTCTAGGTCAGCTTAAAGCCCTGGTCCTGCCCAGGTCTGGTGTGGTAACTGAGCCCCTATTTTGAGGCTGGGAGCCATAGGTGAAGGGAAGTTGGGAAGGTCTTGCCCTGTCCTTACACACAGAAGCTCAGTGGCCCATTGCAGGGATGAAGGACGCCTGTGCTGTGGGCACACTCACCTTGATCTTTGGCCTACTTTGTACTCTCCAAGGAGTAAACACCAATGAGGTAAGCCAGTCTTCTGTGACTTTGGGAGGACCCTATGTGGCAGAGGCTTATCCCTGGACATGGCGATTGGAGGAAGGGAGAGTCTGAGACCCACTGTGTGGAACAATTTCTGAGCAGAGACTAGCTTACAGTTCTTTGTGAGACAGAGATTCCTGTTCCCAATCTGGCCTCAAACTGTCTCTTGAGTTCTGTCATGCTGGACAAGCACCACTGGTTTACACACACCTTCCTGATTTATCTCCATGTTGGAGAAGCATTCTCACACCTTAGACCCAACTCCCAGGCTTTGAAAACTGACCTTGTCTTTTTTTCTTCCACAGGGTGTAAACACATGTGACAGCTTGTAAGTATGGGACTTTGTCTAGAATTGTCAGTAAAAGGAAAGCAGGGTGGGCGTGGGGGAACCTGCCTGTGCTCAGATTCAGCCCTGGCAAGGGGACAGACACCTAATTCCTATCACTTTTGCTGACACCATAGCCCCTCTCAGTTTACCCAACCTCAGGATCTGCTGCTAATCCCAAACCTTTCACAGCTGGGGGAGGGGGAGTCACATGGGCAATGTCCCACTGCTGCCTCCCATGGGAGATCAGCACCATGACCATTCTGCCTGAGGAACAATGGCATCCTGCCCTGATGAACTCTGAACTCAGGCCTCGAGGCCAGACCCCGATACTTCCCAGTGAACCCAGGATGGAACTGTACTCCACACCCACTAAGAGTGGCTTGCAACCTGAGGGTCTAAGAGTCTAAGGAATCAAGGACCCTTTGGTTGGACACTCTGATACCATCAGTATCTCCCCATGTCTCTTTGTCCTGACTAGAAGCTGCCCCAAAGGATTCATATGCTGTGACAATATATGTTGCCCAGAAAGAAAGGTCTGGACTTCTATAAATGAACCCTTCAGGTAAGCCAGGAGTCACTATTTCTGGGCATCATTCACTGAGGGCTGGGTCCACCATAGACAAGGTGGGGGTGGGTGATGGAAGGGGTTTGGCAAGGGAGCATGGCCTAGGCACTCATGACCACACCATCCCCCTCCCTAGGTTCCTGTTGTTCGTCTTATTGATCATGGTTGCCCTCTTGTGCATCTATGGGCTACTACTGGAGTGCTTCTCTTCCAATTGTGGAATAGAGCAGCATGACATCAGAACAGAGGATCATCAGACCACCACAGAACCACCCTTCACTGCTCCCCTAGAGAGCATTTGGGTCAGGTCCTTGGATCCCCCACCACGCTACAGTCAGGTGCTTCTTTCTCTCCCAATACCTAATGTGATTCATAGCCCGCTGTTGAACATGTTGTCATACTGGGTTGGGGAAGGGGGACAATGAATAGGCAGTGGCTCTGCCAACCCTATTTGCCCTTCTTTGCCTCCAGACTCTAAATAAAACAAGTATCCCTTTTCTCCTGCAGGTTGTTCTGAATCCAACTCCCACAGAGCCACCTCCTCCCTACAGCCTCAGGCCTGAGGGCCCTGCTGGTCAGATGAGAGGGAATGCCTATGCAACCCTGTGAGCTCCCTCACACACAGACCTCTTGGTTCAAGCCCAGGGACCTTGGAATGACTGCTGGGCCCCACCACGTCTCTTGTACTTTGATTTAATTTATTGTTTTTATACACCGCTGCCCCTCCCCCTTTGTCTTGAGATCTAAGCTGGGTCCAGAATCTCTGTCCCACACTCAAGGTTGTTGACAGCTTTAAGAATTGGCAATGGCTGTAGTGTATGCAGAGACATCATTGCTAGTGGACTGCCAACCTTGACAGGACAGCTCGCTCTGCCATCCTACAGAAGCACTTCTGTGCCTGGAAGAGATTGAAGACTGAACAGCACAGACTCTGAGCCATCTTCCAACCACACCTGGGCAGAGAGGGCCTCGCTGTCCCTCTATAGCAATGTGAGAACCCAGGGACTGAGTGTCAGAAGCTGGCTGCAGAGTGGGGATACAGAAAAGATCAGAGGCTGAGGAAACACTTCTGACTTCTTCCATTGGTGACTGACTGCACTGACACCTGCTGGGAGGACTGAGCATCCAAGGTGTGATGAAGGCTTAGACCTTCAGCTTCCTGGGATTTGGGAGCAATAAAGAAATGAACTGGAAAAGTCCCAAGATATCCGAATCCAGTCCTGGGACCTGCTTTCCTGGGAGACCAGAACTCAACTAAGTATGGAACTCTCAGGGAGATACAAGTGAGAAACAGGCTTCTGGGAGAAGGTAGGGTGGGGAGAAAGCCTGGAGAAGCAGGCATGGTTAGACTCCTGTGCAGTGAGGCCAAGGAACACTTCCTTCCACATTCCTCTCCTGGAATCCCCTGGAGGGAGAGGGGAGGCAGACCCCACCTTGCTCCTCCTCCTGCTGAGCCTGGGTTCCAGGCACTAGAACTCAGACTCCAAAAGAGAAGATTTTGTCCTGTAACTGAGAGACTGAGGACAGCCTGGAGTTTGGACTGTATTGAGAGGTTGATGAGTAAAGACAGTTTTGGTGCCCATGCTTTTGCACCTTACCCCTGTCTTTACTGTGTGTACTGCAGAGGGCCGAAGGCCCCTGTTTCTCTTCAGACAGACCACACTACCAAAGCTCACAGCTTAGGTATGCAGGCAAGTCAGGTGTGTCTGTCTTGGACTCTCAGTAAACCTGGCTGGCTTCAAATTCAGGATCCTCAATATTACTCATCCCTGAGCCACCACAGAAAATGGCAGGACGGGGTTTCCAGCTACTTTCAGGTTCTGAGAACTGGGCTTTTCATTGTAGGAGAAGGTCACCTCCGCCTGCTTGTTACCTATGTGATATTGAAGATGGTATACGGGATATTGAAGATGGTATACGGGATATTGAAGATGGTATACGGGATATTGAAGATGGTATACAGGATATTGAAGATGGTATACAGGATATTGAAGATGGTATACAGCTTTCCATTCAGTGGTATGGCCTGGAGAGAGTTGCTTTCTGCAGCTCAGTGGCTGAAAAATTTTATTATCTTTAAAATGTATGTCAGTGTTTTCTTAGGGTGTCAGATCCTCTGGAACTGGTGTTCTAGATGACTATGTCCTGGCTTCTAGGTATTGGGTATTGAACCCCAGTTCTGCAGAGCTGTCTGTATTCTAACCATTGAGACATCTCTTCAGGCCCCTGAATGCATCTATTCCCACTCATTATTGTCCCTACTGTGGGTGAGAGTGAAGAGATGTTAGGTTTTCAGAGGTGACCTAGCACTGTCCATTCCACCAATATTTGCAAAGCCACTGCCCTAGTGTTCCTGTCCTGGATGTCCAGGATGAGACCAGGTGCGATGCCACTTCTAAGGATAAATCTGCAGAGAGGCCCACACCAAAGCTCACAAAGATGCAGATGCACACCTTCTGGTGCACTGGACCGGGTGGGGTGTGAAACATTGGTGACATCCATGGACCTGTGGGAGCTAGTTCTGTTAGACATGCATCCACGCTGAACCCCCATGCCCTCAGGATGAAGGATCTGTCATGCCAACCTGCACTGTGTCTGTCTTATTGGGAGAAAAGAGAAGTTCATAGAAGCTCTGTAAAATAAACTTAAATATTTCATTTTTATAAATGTGTGTTTGTGTGTTTCTCTGCACCTGTATTAAGATCTAAAAGAACCAGGTGCTGTGGTGAAGTTCCAGGTTAGTCAGGATTTTGAAGCAGGGGGTTACAGACCCTTTTGGACTCTGATGGGTCAAGTGTAGGTACCACACTTCCTTCTCTCAGAAGTTATAGAGCAAAGGATGGAGTTGCTGTTGTCCAGTGTCATTGCTGCGACGTTTAAAATGTGAGCAGAGCCAAATGCACCAAGTAAATCCTGAGACACTTTGAATTTCACTTAACATATTTTAGCATTTATATGTGATGTTGGTTTTATTTAGTAGCAAGGTAGTTGCCTTTAATTCTAGTATTAAGGAGGCAGAGGCAAGCAGATCTCTGAGTTTAATGCCAGCCAAGTCTACTGAGTGAGTTCCAGGATGCCAGGAGTACACATAGAAACCCTGTCTCAAAAGTAAGGTGATTTTGAATTTCACATAAAAAGTAGTCTTAGGGGTTGGAGAGATGGCAAAACTTTTAATCCCAGACTCTGGATGCAGATGGAGGTGGATCTCTTGAGTTGAGGCCCAATCTGGTCTACAGAGTGAGTTTCAGGACAACCAGATTTATACAGAGAAACCCTGTATTGAAAAAAATAAAACAGGGTTGACCAGAGTGAGCAGAGGTCCTGAATTAAAATTCCCACCAATTTCTTGATGGCTCACAACCACATGTTTGCTCACAACCATTTGTAATGAGATCTGATGCCCTCTTCAGGTGTGTCAGAAGACAGCTACAGTGTACACTAAATAAATATTTTTTTAAAAAATTTTGGGCAGTGGGAGAACATGTCTTTAATCTCAGAACTTGGGAAGAAGAGGCAGGCAGATTTGTCAGTTCGAGGCTAGCCTTTTCTACAGAGTGAATTCCATGATAGCCAGGGCTACACAGAGAAACCCTATCTCAGAAAAAAGAAAGAAAAAGAAAGAACTGCTGGAGAGATGGTTTTGCGGTTAGGAGCACTGACTGCTTTTCCAAAGGTCCTGAGTGCAAATCCCAGCATCCACATGGTGGCTCACAACCATCCATAATTAGATCTGATTCCCTATTCTGGTGTGTCTGAAGATAGCTACTGTGTGCATTAAATAAATGAATCTTAAAAAAAAAAAACTTTTGGGAATTGGAGGCACATGCCTTTAATCCCAGCACTTGGGAGGCAGAGACAGGCAGATTTCTCAGTTTGAGGCCAGCCTTGCCTACAGAATAAGTTCCAGGACACCTAGGGCTACACAGAGAAACCACATCTCAAAAACAAAAACCTTTAAAAAAATACATAAATTCAGCAGACAAGCACTGTTGTCCCCGAATGGCTCTGTAGACCCTTCTGCTGTCCATTATGTGTTCCTCAGCCAAGCTAAGGTCAAATTCGGAGAGGGAGGACAGTGACCTGTGTGGGAAGATGACTGGAAATGAGCCCCCCACACATGGCAGGAGGTGAGACTGGGAAGGAGCCCAGCGACTGAAAACTGAGTTATTAAAAACAAACTTTTGCTGGGCAGTGGTGGCACACGCCTTTAATCCCAGCACTCCACATACGTCCTTCATCTCTGGTTTGGTTTGGTTTGGTTTGGTTTGAGACAGGGTGGGTTCTCCTCTATATAAAGCCCTGTGTGGCCTTGCAGTCAATACTTAGAACAGGCTGGATTCAAACTCACAGAGTGGCTTACCCCTGCCTCCTAACTGCTGGGACTAAAGGAGTGGGAATCATGCCTTCAATGTGCAATCATGCCATGATGACTTCTGTCTTGTTCCTCAAAGGGAGTTGAGGATGGGATTTGAGAGGTCTGAGAAGGCAGGTCTGCATGAGTTGCCTTGAGAGACTCTGGAGTGTTTTGGAGGAGTTGGGATCTGGATATCCAATCACTCCCAGCTAGCTAGGGGTTGTACAATTCTGTCACAGTTGTCCTATCAAGGTTAAGAAGAAGGGGAACCACCTATATACATTCTCAAGACCATGCAGGGCACTCAGTCCTTCAAGCCTCAGGTAAACTCTGTAGGATAAGCCTTACAAATCCATCTGTCCTGTAGCTTGTGCTTGCTTACTTCCTTAAGACCCAAACTTTGTTTGGTGTTGAAATAAAAAGAAAAATAAATAAATAAATAAATGAAATTGGAGGAGGAGATACACTTGCCTAGTATTTTAAGAGGCTCAAATCTTCACAAGCTTTATTTACCTAAACATTAATTAGAAATGCCAGGCTGTAGAGGTGGTTCAGCCCATAAGAGCACTAACTGCTCTTCTGAAGGTCCTGAGTTCAATTCCCGGCAACCACATTGTGGCTCACAGCCATCTGTAATGAGATCTCTTGCACTCTTCTGGAGTGTATGAAGACAACTACAGCATAAATAAATAAACCTTTGGGGGGGGGGAAATAAAAGAAAAACAAAAAGGAAAGAAAGAAAAAGAAAAAAGTAAAAGAGAGAATCACACAGATAGCACAAGCAGAGGAGGGTAGGGAGGTATAATCTATCCATTAGTGACTTCTAAATGGCTAATCTTCTGTTGGTTTTCCAAGACACGGTTTCTCTGTGTAGACCTGGCTCTCTTGGAACTCACATTGTAGACAAGGCTGGCCTCGGAACTCAGAAATTCACCTGCCTCTTCCTCCCAAGTGCTGGGATTAAAGGGGTGCTCAACCACTGCCCAGCAGGAGAGTTTTTATTTTTATGTTTATTTATTCATTTTTTAAGAGTCCTCCCAAGCTAGCCACCTGCTCACTGCTCCCAGTAGCTGCCATAGAGTACTAGAGTTATTGGAGCAGCAGCTGGGGACTTACCTCCAGATCTTACACATGCTAGGCAAATACTCTACCACTGAGCTATGTTCTCAGACACCCTCCCACCAGGGCTTAATCATTGTAACTCTGGATACACTCAGACCTATAATCCTCCTGCCTCAGATTTCTGACCAACTTGGAACTACACCACAGCACCTGGGTCTTCCAGATCTTAATAGACATGCAAACAAACAAACAAACAAACATTTATAAAAATGTAACAATTACATGTATTTTACAATCCTGCTATGTAATTTTCTTTTCTCCCAATAAGACAGACACAATGTATGTTTGCATGGCAGATTCTTCATTATTAGCGGATGTGTGCCTGTCGTACAGAACAAGTTCCCACAGGTCAATGGATGTGGACCAGGGTTTCACAGCCTTTCTGGTTCAGAGCAGGAGAAGAAGCTTATCTGCATCATTGTGTGCCTCGCTCCACAGGAAGTCTAACCATGCCTGCTTCTCCAGGCTTTCTCCCCACAATACCTTATCCTAAGAGGCTGCTTTCTGGCTTGTATTTCCCCAAGAGTCCCATGGTTAGTTAAGTTCTGGTTTCTCAGGAAAGCAGGTCACAGGACTGGAATAGAATTGGGGGAGATTTCCTGTTCATTTCTTTAGTGCCCTCAAGTCCCAGGAAGCTGAAGGTCTAAGCCTTCATCACATCTTGGATTCTCAGTCCTCCCAGCAGGTGTCAGTTCAGTCAGTCACCACTGGGAGAAGCTGGAAGTGTTTCCTTAGCCTCTGACCTTGTCTCCATCCCTACACTGCAGTCAGCCATTGACACTCAGTCCCTGGGTTCTCACATTGCTATAGAGGGACAGCAAGGGCCTCGCTGCCCAGGTATGGTTGGAAGATGGCTCAGAGTCTGTGCTGTTCAGTCTTCAATCTCTTCCAGGCACAGAAGTGCTTCTGTAGGATGGCGGGGTGAGCTGTCCAGTCAAGATTGGCAGTCCACTAGCAATGATCTCTCTGCATACACTACAGGAACTGCCAAATCTGACAACCGTCAACAACCTTGAGTGAGGTACAGAGATTCTGGACCCAGCTTAGCTCTCATGACAGAAGGGGAGGGGAGAGCAGTGTATAAAACCAATAAATTAATTCAAAGTCCAAGAGACATGATGGGATCAGCAGTCATTCCAGGGTGCTGGGCTTGATCCAAGAGGTCTGTGTGTGAGGGAGCTCACAGGGTTGCATAGGCATTCCCTCTCATCTTACCAGCAAGGCCCTCAGGCCTGAGGCTGTAGGGAGGAGGTGGTTCTGTGGGAGTTGGATTCAGAACAACCTGCAGGAGAAAAGGGATACTTGTTTTATTTAGAGTCTGGAGGCAAAGAATGGCAAATAGGGTTGGCAGAGCCACTGCCTATCCATTATCCCCCTTCCCCAACCCATTATGACAACATGTTCAACAGCTGGCTATGAAACACTTTAGGTATTGGGACAAAAAGACACACCTGACTGTAGCGTGGTGGGGGATCCAAGGAGGTGACCCAAATGCTCTCTAGGGGAGCAATGGAGGTCGGTTCTGTGGTGGTCTGTTGATCCCCTGTTCTGTTGTCATGCTTCTTTCTTCTACAATTGGCACAGAAGCACTCCACTACCCCACAGATGCAAAAGATGTAGACCATGACCAATAAGATGAAGAACAGGACCCTAGGGAGGGGTATGGTGTCATCATGAGTACCTAGGCCATGCTCCCTTGCCAAACCCCCTCCATCACCCATCCCCACTTTGTCTCTGGTGGACCCAGCCCCTCAGTGAATGATGCCCAGAGGTGGTGACCCCCGGCTTACCTGAAGGGGTCATTTGCAGGATCCCAGGCCTTTCTTTCTGGGCAGCATTCATTGTCACAGCATGTGAATCCTTTGGGGCAGCTTCTAGTCAGGACAAAAATGCATGGGGAGTTACTGATGTCATCAGTGTGGCCAACCAAAGGGTCCTTGCTTTCTTAGATGCTTAGACCCTCAGGTTGCAAGCTACCCTTAGTGGGTGTGGAGTACAGTTCCATCCTGGGTTCACAGGGAGGAATTGGGATCTCTACTTGAGGCCTGAGTTCAGAGTTCATCAGGGCAGGATGTCATTGTTCCTCAGGCAGAATGGTCATGGTGCTGATCTTCCATGGGAAGTAGCAGTGGGAAATTGCTCATTTGACTGCCCCCCCCCACCACTAACTGTGAAATGTTGGGAATTAGCAGCAGTTCCAGACTGCAGAACCTGAGGTTGAGTAAACTGAGAGGGGCTATGGTTTCAGCAAAAGTGATACGAATTAAATGTCTGTCCCCTTATCCAGGGCAGAATCTGAACACACACAGGTTCCCTCACCCTCACCCCACCTTCCTTTTATTGACAATTATTGACAAAGTCCCATACTTACAAGCTATCACATGTGTTTACACCCTGCGGAAGAAAAAAGACAGAGGTCAGTGCTCAAAGCCTGGGAGTTAGATCTCAGGTGTGCGAATGCTTCTCCAACAGGGAGATAAATCAGGTAGGTGTGTGTAAACCAGTGGTGCTTGTCCAGCATGACAGAACTCAAGAGAACACAGAGCTATTCAAGGCTACAGAACCAGTTTGAGGCCGGACTGGGAACAGGACTCTCTGTCTCACAAAGAACTGTAGGCTAGTCTCTGCTCAGAAATTGTTCCAGACAGTGGGTCTCAGACTCTCCCTCCCTCCAACAACCATGTCCAGGGATCAGCCTCTGCCCATAGGGTCCTCCCAAATTCACAGAAGACTGGCTTACCTCATTGGTGCTTACTCCTTGGAGTCTGGAAAGCAGGCCAAAGATCAAGGTGAGTGTGCCCAGAACACAGGAGTCCTTCATCCCTGCAAGGGGGCCACTGAGCTTCTGTGTGTAAGGACAGAGTGACAGGGCAAGACTTTCCCAACTTCCCTCCACCTATGGGGCCCAGCCTCAGGATAGGGGCTCAGTTACCACACCAGAGTTGGGCACAACCAGGGCACTGAGCTGACCTAGAGCTCAGAAAAGGGAAGTAGAGAAGACCTGGCCTTGCTTGAGTTTGAGCAATTAGGAATTGGGAGTTTAGAAGAGATTGATTTGCCAACTTTGAAAGTTGGATGGAGCAGAGCTCTGTGGATGTCCCTCTGCTGTGCTGTGCTTAAATAGTGGTTAGAGCAGGGCGTGGTTACCCAACCTTTAATCCCACCAAGGATAAGAAGGCAAATCTCTGTGAGTTCAAAGCTAGTATGATTTAAATAGTGAGATCTGGAGCAGCTAGGATTGAATTAAAAAAAAAAAAAAAGCCAGGTGTTGGTAGCACAAGCCTTTAAATCCCAGCATTCCAGAGACAAGAGACAGGTGGGTTACTGAAGCTAGCCTGGTCTACAGAGCAAGTTCCAGGTCAGCCAAGACTACACAGAGTAACCCTTTGTGGGTTGGGAGCGAGAATAGTCTGGAAAGATGACTCAGAGTTGGAGAGCAGATGTCCTTGGACCTGGATTCTGTTTCCAGCATCTGTAATCAAGACGGCTCATAAGCACCTGAAACTCCAGTTCTAGATGATGCCGGCTTCTGAACTCTGAGGGCACCAGGCATACATATGGGGCATAAACATCTATGCAATAAATACTCAGACCCATAAAAAGGAAACAAAAAAATTTAAAACAAAACAAAATGGTAAGGCCAGCCAGGTGATTTGCTGTGTGAATGTGCTTACCAACAAGCCCGAAAACCTGAATTTTGGTTTCTTTGCTTTTGTTTGTTTGTTTGTTTGTTTTGGGTTTTTTTTCCCAGACAGGGTTTCTCTGTGTAGCCCTGGCTGTCCTGGAACTCACTCTGTACACCAGGCTGGCCTTGAACTCAGAAATCTGCCTGCCTGTGCTTCCAAGTTCTGGGATTAAAGGCGGGTGCCACCACTGCCAGACTTTGCTTTCTTTTCTTTATTGGAATTGTTTTCTGATACAGGATCTCTGTACAGAGCTTGGCTGTCCTGGCACCCATTGCGTTGACCAGACTATCCTCTGTCTCATAGAGATCCCTGTGCCTCTGCCTACTGAATTCAGTGATTAAAGGCCTGTACTATCACATCCAGCTTTGAAAACCTTAATTTGATCTCTGGGACCCAAGTAGTAGAAGGAGAAAGTCAACTAAATGTACTTGACTGCAAACACACACACACACACACACACACACACAAACACACATAAACACAAGGGGGGAAAATAGAGAAAGAGCAAATGAATGGATATAATTAAAATATCTTTCAATATCATTTTAGTATTTCAATTTTTTATTTATTTTATGTATATGAATACACTGTAGCTGTACTGATGGTTGTGAACCATCATGTAGTTGCTGGGAATTTGAATTCAGGACCTCTGCTCATTCTGGTCAGCCCTGTTTTATATTTTCAAGAGACGGCTTCTCTGTGTAACTCTGGTTGTCCTGAAACTCACTCTGTAGACCAGACTGGCCTTCAACTCAAGTGATTCCACCTCCATCTGTATCCAGTCTGGGATGAAAAGTGTGTGCCTGCACCATCAGATATTATAAAAAACAAAACAAAACCTTTAACATAAAAATTTTAAATTCAAGACAAGCAAAAATGTTGCCATGGCCATGGTGTCTTTTCACAGCAGTAAAACCCTAACTAAGACAGAATTTTGTACCAGAAGTGGGGTATTGCTGTGATAGGCCTGACCATGCTTTTGTTTGTAAGAAAGTAGTTTTTGGGACTTTGGATTTGGAAAGCAGAAGAATGCTTTAAGTAGGGCTAAATGAACCAGCCTAGTAGGAATGTGGAAGACTAAGTTAGTGAGAATGATTTCAATTATGAGGACCTGGACCAAGCCATTTCAGTGAAAAATTTCAGTATGTAGTTTAGAAACTACTTTTGTATTATTTTGCGGCAGAATGTGGCTTGTTTTTGCTCTTGTCTGAAGAGTCTACCTAAGGCGAAGGAGAAGAGATTTAGATTAATTGCATTGACAAAGGAAGTCTCAAAAAACCCAGCAGAAAATTTGTTCTCTGGTTAAGTAGTCGTTGCTAAGAAAGGAAAAATATAAAATATATGGTTCCAGTACTAGAAGGGCAGCAGGAAGTGAAATGGAGCTGAATCCTATGCTCTTGGAGAGAGCAGATTAAGGGATTTGGGAGCGAGATCCTGCCCAGCTTCATTTAGGTCCAGGTATTGAGAACATACCTTTAATCCCAGGAGACAAAGCCAAACATATCTAAGAGTTCAAGGCCTGCCTGGGACAAAGCAGGTTCTAGGTGAAAAAAAGCTTAAATTCAGGCATGCTGGTACATGCCTTTATTCCCAGCATTCCAGAAGACAGAGACATGCAGGTCTCTGTGTTCAAGGTCAATCTGCAGAGCAAGTTCCAGGATAGCCAAGTTTTCGCAGAAAGTTGGGAAACAAAGAGTTGGAAATAGAATAAGGAGTACCATGTTCCGTCTCCAGAAGCAGTAGAACTCAGCAGCTACTGAGGTCCTGAGTTCAATTCCCAGCACCACATGGTGGCTCACAACTTTCTGTACAGTGCTCCCATGCCCTCTTCTGGTGTGTATGAAGACACTGTCAGTATACTCACAAAAAAAATAAAGATAAAAATAAATCTTTTGGCTGGAGAGATGGCTCAGCTTTGAAGAGCACTAACTGCTCTTTTAGAAGTCCTGAGTTCAATTCCCAGCAACCACATGGTGGCTCACCACCATCTATAATGGAGATCTTATGCCTTCTTCTGGTGTGTCTGAAGACAGAGAGAGTGAAATAAATAGATATTGAAAATTTTATTTTGAAAGAAATTGAAAAGAAAAAAGAGAAAGCAGGGCAGTGGTAGCACACGCCCTTAATCCCAGCAGTTGGGAGACAGAGGCAGGCAAATTTCTGAGTTTGAGGCCAGCCTGGTCTACAGAATGAAGACAGCCAAGGCTACAGAGAGAACTCCTGTCTCAAAAACAAGACAAAAAACAAAACAATAAAAAGGAACAACAACAACTACTACAAACCTCCTGGAAAAAAAAAGAGAGAAGAGAACTGCTTCACTAAGGTGAGGGAAAGTGTTTCCTGAGAGCACAGAGAACATGTGTTCCACAGACAGCCAAGGTTGTACCTCATGCTGCAGGTGTACTTGATAATGTGCAAGAGTCACCCAGGTAGTACTTGTTTTGATGTCTCGAAGGGGTCATGAAGAGCAGTAGACACTTGCCACTGTGAGAGGCCATGGGAAGCCATTGGTGACTGTGCAGCCTCAGTTGTACTTGGTGACCCAGGGGTCATACATAGAATTGAAGCTGGGCACCTTGAAGAGAGCCTATGAGAGTCTGTTGGGGAAACCTAGTTGCAGCAGAAGATCCAGCATGTTCGAGATGCCAGTACCATGGAATAATGACCAACAACAGCAGCATCAGTGGAGTGGATCAACCTAAGCTTAGAATGCTACAGAGGGCAGAGCTGGAGAAGTGATGACAGTCCTTTGGTGGAGCCCAGAAAAACGATGTGTGGATTCCAGACATTAAAAGGAGAAGCTGTAACATTGAAGCTGCCTTGGAGACCCCAAGATTTTCGATATATCAGAACTATGGGATATCCACTGAGAAAAAGCTGCTAACAGGGAATGGAACCAACCTAGGAAAAGAAGCTTGTTACAGTCAACAAAGATTAGAAAGGAGTTGGAGTTCTGAAGACCACTTCTTTCAATACTGAAAGCCAGTATTCTCCTAGTGGTCTTCAGATGAGGATTAGAACTCTCAACTTCTCCTGCATCCTACACACATGGAGTTGCAGAGTTTCAAGTTTCCCAGCTGGTTTCCTTTCTTGATTCCAAATTACAGGTAAGCGATGGGATGGATCTCAGAAGAGACTTTGAACTTAAGACTTGTAACATTGTTGATACTGCTATAAAGTATGGAGTCTTTGGAAGTTATACTGAATATACGTTTTATTATGATATGGCTATATATGGACCCATAGAGTCACATGATTGAGTAAGCCAATGGGGGCCAGGGAGTGGAATGTGATGATTTGTCTGTGCTTGGATCAGGGAGTGGCACTATTGTAAGGTGTGGCCTTGTTGGAGTAGGAGTGTCACTGTGGATGTGGGCTTTGAGACCCTCATTGTAGCTGCCTGAAAGCCAGTATTCTCCTAGTGGTCTTCAGATGAGGATTAGAACTCTCAACTTCTCCTGCATCATGCCTGCTTAGATGTTAGCATGTTCCTGCCTTGATGATACTGGACTGAAACTCTGAACCTATAAGCTAGCCCCAATTAAATGTCTTATTAAGCGCTGCCTTGGGAATAGCGTCTACTCATAGCAGTAAAACTCTAACTAAGATAATTTTTTTTTAAAAAGATTTATTCATTTATTATATGTGAATCTACTGTTTTCTTTTTTTAAAAAAGATTTATTCATTTATTATATGTGAATCTACCTGGCCTTGTTTGAGTTTGAGGAATTGGGAATTGGGAGTTTAGAAGAGATTGATTTGCCAACTTTGTAAGTTGGATGGAGCAGAGTGCTGTGGATGTCCCTCTGCTGTGCTGTGCTTAAATAGTGGTTAGAGCAGGGTGTGGTTGCCCAACCTTTAATCCCAGCAAGGATAAGAAGGCAAATCTCTGTGAGTTCAAGCTAGTAGGATATAATTAGTGAGATCCTGGCAAGCCAGGATTGAATTAAAAAAAAAAAAGCCAGGTGGTGTTAGCACAAGCCTTTAAATCCCTAACTAAGACAAAAATTTGTACTAGAATTGGGGTATTGCTGTGATGGGCCTGACCATGGTTTTGGTTGAAAGAAATTTGATTTTGGGACTTTGGATTTGGAAAGCAAAAGAATGCTTTATGTAGGGCTCAATGGGCCAGCCTAGTAGGAATGTGGAAGAAGTTGATAATGAGAATGATTTGAATTATGAGGACCTGGACCAAGATATTTCAGTGAAAATTTTCAGTATGTGGTTTAGAAACTAATTTTTTTAGAATTGTGGTGATTTTTGCCTTGGTCTGAAGAGTCTGCCTAAGGCTATGGTGATGAGATTTAGATCAATTGCATTGACAAAGGAAGTCTCAAAAAGCCCAGCAGAAACTTTGTTCTCTGGTTAAGTCTCCATGCTAAGAAAGGAAAAATATAAAATATATGGTTCCAGTATTAGCGGGGCCCCAGGAAGTGAAATGGATCTGAATCCTATGCTCTTGTAGACAGCAGATTAAGGGATTTGGGAGCAAGATCCTGCCCAGCTTCATTTAGGTCCAGGTATAGAGTACACACCTTTAATCCCAGGAGACAAAGCCAAACAGATCTATGAGTTCAAGGCCTGCCTGGGACAAAGCAGGTTCTAGGTGAAGAAAAGCTTAAATTCAGGCATGCTGGTACATGCCTTTAATTCCAGCATTACAGGACCAGAGGCATGCAGGTCTCTGAGTTCAAGGTCAATCTGCAGAGCAAGTTCCAGGAAAGCCAGGTTTAGGCAGAAAGTTGGAAACAGAGAGTTGGAAATAGAATAAGGAGTACCATGTTCCATCTCCAGAAGCAGTAGAACTCAGCAGCTACTGAGGTCCTCGTTTCAATTCCCAGCACCCACATGTTGGCTCACAACTTTCTGTACAGTGCTCCCATGCCCTCTTCTGGTGTGTATGAAGACACTGACAATGTAGTCACACACATAAAATAAAAATATATCTTTGGGCTGCAGAGATGGCTCAGATGTTAAAAGCGCTGACTGTTCTTCCAAATGTCCCGAGTTCAATTCCCAGCAACCACATGGTGGTTCACAACCATCTCTAATGGGGATGTTATGCCCTCCTCTGGTGTATCCGAAGACAGCAGCAATGAAATAAAGAAATATTTTTAAAAAAAAAATTGAAAAGAAAAAAGAAAAAGCCAGCCAGTTGGTGGCGCACGCCCTTAATCCCAACACTTGGGAGGCTGAGGCAGGCAGATTTCTGAGTTCGAGATCAGCCTGGTGTACAGAGTGAAGACAAACAGGGCTACACTGAGGAACCCTGTCTTGAAAAAAACCAAAACAAAATTATACAATAAAAACAAAATAAAAAGTCCTTAAAAAATAAACAGACCTGCCTCACTAAGGTGAGGCAAAGTATTATCTGAGAGCACAAAGAAGCTGTGTTCCACAGATAGCCAAGGTTGTACCTCATGCTGCAGCTGTACTTGATAATGTGCAAGAGTCACTCAGGTGGTACTGGTTTTGAAGGCATGAAGGAGTCTTGAAGTGCAGCTGAGGCTTGGCACTGTGAGAGGCCATGGAAGGCCACTGGTGAAGGTGCAGCCTCATTTGTACTGATGACCCAGGGATCATACAAGGAATGGAGGCTTTGGTGGTGAAGACCTTTGGTGGAGCCCACAAGATCATGTGTGGATCCCAGACATTGGAATAGAAGCTGCAACATTGAATCTGCCTTGGAGACCGAGATTTGGGAGATGCCAGAACCATGGGATATCTGCTGAGAAAAAGCTGCAAATAGGAAGTAGAACCAGCCCAGGAAAAGAAACGTGTTACAGTCAACAAAGATGAAAAAGGAGTTGGAGATCTGAAAACCACTTAAACATCAGAAAGATTTGGATTTGTAGAGTTTGAATTTTACCCAGCTGGTTTCCTGTCTTGATTCCAGAATTACAGGTAAGTGATTGGATGGATCTCAGAAGAGACTTTGAACTGAGGACTTATAACATTGTTTTTTTTTTTTCTCATTCATAAAAGAAACTTTATTTTTTTTAATAAATTTACATTTCAAATTATTTCCCCTTTTTTGGACCCCCACTCCCCGAAAGTCCCGTAAGCCCCCTTCTCTTTCCCTGTCCTCCCACCCACCCCTTCCCACTTCCCCGTTCTGGTTTTGCCGAATACTGTTTAACTGAGTCTTTCCAGAACCAGGGACCACTCCTACTTTCTTCTTGTACCTCATTTGATGTGTGGATTATGTTTTGGGTATTCCAGTTTTCTAGGTTAATAACCACTTATTAGTGAGTGCATACCATGATTCACCTTTTGAGTCTGGGTTACCTCACTTAGTATGATGTTCTCTAGCTCCATCCATTTGCCTAAGAATTTCATGAATTCATTGTTTCTAATGGCTGAATAGTACTCCATTGTGTAGATATACCACATTTTTTGCATCCAGTCTTCTGTTGAGGGATACCTGGGTTCTTTCCAGCATCTGGCAATTATAAATAGGGCTGCTATGAACATAGTAGAGCATGTATCCTTATTACATGGTGGGGAATCCTCTGGGTATATGCCCATGCGTGGTATAGCAGGATCTTCTGGAAGCGAGATGCCCAGTTTTCAGAGGAACCGCCAGACTGATTTCCAGAGTTGTTGTACCAATTTGCAACCCCACCAGCAGTGGAGGAGTGTTCCTCTTTCTCCACACCCTCTCCAACACCTGCTGTCTCCTGAATTTTTAATCTTAGCCATTCTGACTGGTGTAAGATGAAATCTTAGGGTTGTTTTGATTTGCATTTCCCTAATGATTAATGAAGTTGAGCATTTTTTAAGATGCTTCTCCGCCATCCGAATTTCTTCAGGTGAGAATTCCTTGTTTAACTCTGTACCCCATTTTTTAATAGGGTTGTTCGGTTTTCTGGAGTCTAACTTCTTGAGTTCTTTATATATATTGGATATTAGCCCTCTATCTGATATAGGATTGGTGAAGATCTTTTCCCAATTTGTTGGTTTGCGATTTGTCCTCTTGATGGTGTCCTTTGCCTTACAGAAACTTTGTAATTTTATGAGGTCCCATTTGTCAATTCTTGCTCTTAGAGCATACGCTATTGGTGTTCTGTTCAGAAACTTTCTCCCTGTACCGATGTCCTCAAGGGTCTTCCCCAGTTTCTTTTCTATTAGCTTCAGAGTGTCTGGCTTTATGTGGAGGTCCTTGATCCATTTGGATTTGAGCTTAGTACAAGGAGACAAGGATGGATCAATTTGAATTCTTCTGCATGCTGACCTCCAGTTGAACCAGCACCATTTGTTGAAAAGGCTATCTTTTTTCCATTGGATGTTTTCAGCCTCTTTGTCGAGGATCAAGTGGCCATAGGTGTGTGGATTCATTTCTGGATCTTCAATCCTGTTCCATTGATCCTCCTGCCTGTCACTGTACCAATACCATGCAGTTTTTAACACTATTGCTCTGTAGTATTGCTTGAGGTCAGGGATACTGATTCCCCCAGATTTTCTTTTGTTGCTGAGAATAGTTTTAGCTATCCTGTGTTTTTTGTTGTTCTAGATGAATTTGATAATTGCTCTTTCTAACTCTGTGAAGAATTGAGTTGGGATTTTGATGGGTATTGCATTGAATCTGTATATTGCTTTTGGCAAAATGGCCATTTTAACTATATTGATTCTCCCATCCATGAGCATGGGAGGTTTTCCCATTTTTTGAGGTCTTCTTCCATTTCCTTCTTCAGAGTCTTGAAGTTCTTGTCATAGAGATCTTTCACATGTTTGGTAAGAGTCACCCCAAGATACTTTATACTGTTTGTGGCTATTGTGAAGGGGGTCATTTCCCTAATTTCTTTCTCAGCCTGCTTATCCTTTGAGTATAGGAAGGCCACTGATTTGCTTGAGTTGATTTTATAACCTGCCACTTTGCTGAAGTTGTTTATCAGCTGTAGGAGCTCTCTAGTGGAGTTTTTTGGGTCACTTAGGTAGCCTATCATGTCGTCTGCAAATAATGATAGTTTGACTTCTTCCTTTCCAATTTGTATCCCTTTGACCTCCTTATGTTGTCAAATTGCCCGAGCTAGTACCTCAAGTACAATATTGAAAAGATAAGGAGAAAGGGGGCAGCCTTGTCTGGTCCCTGATTTCAGTGGGATTGCTTCAAGTTTCTCTCCATTTAGTTTGATGCTGGCTACCGGTTTGCTGTATATTGCTTTTACTATGTTTAGGTATGGGCCTTGAATTCCTGTTCTCTCCAAGACTTTAAGCATGAAAGGATGCTGAATTTTGTCAAATGCTTTTTCAGCATCCAATGAAATGACCATGTGGTTTTGTTCTTTGAGTTTGTTTATGTAGTGGATTGTATTGATGGATTTCCGTATATTAAACCAACCCTGCATTCCCGGGATAAAGCCTACTTGATCATGGTGGATGATCGTTTTGATGTGTTCTTGGATTCGGTTGGCAAGAATTTTATTGAGTATTTTTGCATCGATGTTCATAAGGGAAATTGGTCTGAAGTTCTCTTTCTTTGTTGGATCTTTGTGTGGCTTTGGTATCAGCGTAATTGTGGCTTCGTAGAAGGAATTGGGTAGTGTTCCTTCTGTTTCTATTTTGTGGAATAGTTTGAAGAGCATTGGTGTTAACTCTTCTTTGAAGGTCTGATAGAATTCTGCACTGAAACCATCTGGTCCTGTGCTTTTTTTGGTTGGAAGACTTTCTATGACTCCTTCTATTTCTTTAGGCATTATGGGACTGTTTAGATGGTCTAGTTGGTCCTGATTTAATTTTGGTATTTGGTATCTGTCAAGGAAATTGTCCATTTCCTCCAGATTCTCCAGTTGTGTTGAGTACAGTCTCTTGTAGTAGGATCTGATGATTTTTTTGGATATCCTCAGTTTCCGTTGTTATATCTCCCTTTTCATTTCTAAGTTTGTTAATTTGGATACTTTCTCTGTGCCCTTTGGTCAGTCTGGCTAAGGGTTTATCTATCTTGTTGATTTTCTCAAAGAACCAGCTCCTTCCTGGTTTTGTTGATTTTTTGTATGGTTCTCTTTGTTTCTACTTGATTGATTTTGGCCCTGAGTTTGATGATTTCCTGCCTTCTACTCCTCCTGGGTGAAATAGCTTCTTTTTGTTCCAGGGCTTTCAGGTGTGTCATTAAGCTGGTAATGTATGCTCTCTCCATTTTCTTTTTGGAGGCACTCAGGGCTATGAGTTTTCCTCTTAGCACTGCTTTCATTGTGTCCCATAGATTTGGGTATGTTGTGTTTTCATTTTCATTGTGTTCTAAAAAGTCTTTAATTTCTTTCTTTATTTCTTCCTTGACCAAGGTATCATTGAGTAGAGTATTGTTCAGTTTTCACGTGTATGTGGGTTTTCTGTTGTTTCTGTTGCTATTGAAGACCACTTTTACTCCATAGTGATCAGATAGGAGGCATGGGATTAGTTCGATCTTCTTATATTTGTTGAGGTCTGTTTTGTGACCAATTATATGGTCGATTTTGGAGAAGGTACCATGAGGTGCTGAGAAAAAAGGTATATTCTTTTGCTTTAAGATAGAATGTTCTATATATATCTGTTAAATCTAATTGGTCCAAAGCTTCATTTAGTTTCGTTGTGTCCCTGTTTAGTTTCTGTTTTCCTGATCGGTCCATTGAGGAAAGTGCAGTGTTGAAGTCACCCACAATTATTGTGTTAGGTGCAATGTGTGCTTTGAGCTTTAATAAAGTTTCTTTTACGAAAGAGGGTGCCCTTGCATTTGGAGCATAGATGATCAGGATTGAGAGTTCTTCTTGTTGTATTTTTCCTTTGACCAGCAAGAAGTGTCCCTCAGAGTCTCTTTTGATGACTTTGGGTTGAAAGTCAATTTTATCTGATATTAAAATGGCTACTCCAGCTTGTTTCCTGAGACCATTTGCTTGTAAAATTGTCTTCCAGCCTTTTACTCTAAGGTAGTGTTTGTCTTTGACCCTGATGTGTGTTTCCTGTAAGCAGCAAAATGTAGGGTCCTGTTTATGTATCCAGTCAGTTAGTCTGTGTCTTTTTATTGGGGCATTAAGTCCATTGATGTTAAGAGATATTAAGGAATAGTGATTGTTACTTCCTATCATTTTTGACGTTATTTTTTAAATTTGATTGCTTAACGTCTTTTGGGTTTGATGAAAGGTTACTATCTTGCTTTTTCCAGGGTGAAGTTTCCCTCCTTGTATTGGTGTTGTCCTCCTATTATCCTTTGTAGGGCTGAGTTTGTGGATAGATATTGGGTAAACTTGGTTTTGTCATGAAATATCTTAGTTTCTCCATCTATGGTGATTGAGAGTTTTGTTGGATATAGTAGTTTTGGCTGGCATTTGTGTTCTCTTAGAGTCTGCATGAGATCTGCCCAGGACCTTCTAGCCTTCATAGTCTCAGGTGAAAAGTCTGCTGTGATTCTGATAGGTCTTCCTTTATATGTTACTTGGCCTTTTTCTCTTACTGCCTTTAATATTCTTTCTTTGTTTAGAACATTTGGTGTTTTGATTATTATGTGACGGGAAGTATTTCTGTTCTGGTCCAGTCTGTTTGGAGTTCTGTAGGCTTCTTGTATATTCATGGCCATCTCTCTCTTTAGGTTAGGGAAGTTTTCTTCCATAATTTTATTGAAGATATTTGCTGGCCCTTTAAGTTGTAAATCTTCACTCTCATCTATGCCTATAATCCTTAGGTTTGGTCTTCTCATTGTGTCCTGGATTTCCTGGATATTTTGGGTTACAAGCTTTTTGCATTTTGCATTTTCTTTAAGTGTTGAGTCCATGGTTTCTATGGAATCTTCAGCATCTGAGATTCTTTCTTCTATCTCTTGTATTCTGTTGTTGATATTTGCATCTCTGTCCCCTGATTTCTTCCCAAGGCTTTCTATCTCCAAAGTTGTCTCCCTTTGAGTTTTCTTAGTTGTTTCTACTTCTGATTTTAGATCCAGGATGGTTTTGCTTAGCTCCTTCACTTGCTTGTTTGTGCTTTCCTGTAATTCTTTAAGAGATTTTTGTGTTTCCTCTTTCATGACCTCAGCCTGTTGACCAAAGTTCTCCTGTATTTCTTTAAGTTTTTTTTGCATTTCCTCATTGTTGGCTTTTGTATTCTCCTGGATTTCTTTCAATGATTTTTGTGTTTCCCTTGCAAGGGCTTCTAACTTTTGATCCATTTTCTCCTGAATTTCTTTAAGTATGTCCTTCATGTGTTCCTGTACCAGCATCATGACCAGTGATTTTAAATCCAAATCTTGTTTTACTGGTGTGTTGGTGTATCCAGGACATGCTGGTAGAGGAGAATTGGGTTCAGATGTTGCCATATTGCCTTGATTTCTGTTAGTGACGTTCCTGCGTTTGCCTTTTGCCATCTAGTTCTCACTGGTGTTACTTGGTCTTGTCAGTGCTGGACTCACCAGTGCAAGCTGCCCCTTCCAAGTTGGCCTCTGGTGCACAGCTTACCCCCTGCACTGCCTGCAGACAGGGTGCTGCTGCCTAGGCTGTTCAGATCCGGAAGCAGGCACCCGAAGGCTCCTGAGTCCAGGCAAAAGCCTGGGAGGCCAAGGTCCAAGCAAAGTTCCCCTAGGGCTATGACTGTTAATTGGGTCCGCCAGGTGACCAGGATGGCGGGCATGCACGCCGGCGCTCCCCGAAAGCGCCGGGAGAGTCTGCTGTGCTAACAACCTCCTGGGCGGGTTGACTCACAGATGGCCCACCAAGCCGCCCAGATCTTGGGGTCAGTCCTGTGCCTTTTGGGGCCTAGACCCCCGCTTTGTTAGCCTCAGGCTATGCCCGTTAAGGCTCTGCCCGCCAGAGCTCTCTGTTGTCCTGCAGGCAAAATGGCGCTGCACGCGCATGCCCGGGCAAAAAACCTCCTGGCTGGGTTGGCGCCCCGATGCCTCCCCCTCCCCCCCCCAAGAGCCCAGGGCCTGGGTGCAGGCCAATGCCTGTCGGGCTCAGACCCCCTGCGGTGTGGCCTCGGATTACGTTTGTGTACCTCAGACTGTCCGATGTCACTGGAGTTCGAAATCAAGATGGAGAGGCCGAGTTCTAGAGTGGCTTCCGTGCAGCGAAAGGCGCCACAAAACCGCAGCTGTTTGCAGCCCGGCTGGTCAGCGAAGGTCAGTGGTCGTGGGCGCAGGGCCTAACTGGACCCTGTGTCGCCTTGGTTCCACTGCTGATGGCCCTTCAGCTGGACCAGCCACTGCTGTACTGCGGCTGCCTACGCCGACGCCGACGCCTATCCTTCCTTTTCCACTTATAACATTGTTAATACTCCTATAAAGTATGGAGTCTTTGGAAGTTATACTGAATATACGTTTTATTATTATGTTACGGCTATATATGGACCCATAGAGTCAATGTTTGAGTAAGCCAATGGGGGCCAGGGAGTGGAATTTGATGATTTGTCTGTACTTGGTTCAGGGAGTGGCACTATTGTATGGTGTGGCCTTGTTGGAGTAGGAGTGTCACTGTGGATATGGGCTTTGAGACCCTCATTGTAGCTGCCTGGAAGCCAGTATTCACCTACTGGACTCCAGATGAGGATTAGAACTCTCAACTTCTCTTTCACCATGCCTGCCTAGATGTTCCCATGTTCCTGCCTTGATGATACTGGACTGAACCTCTGAACCTTGAAGCCAACCCCAATGAAATGTCTTCATAAGAGCTGCCTTGAGCAGGGCAGTTGCGGCGCATGCCTATAATCCCAGCACTCTGGGAGGCAGAGGCAGGCAGATTTCTGATTTCGAGGCCAGCCTGGTCTACAGAGTGAGCCCCAGGACAGCCAGGGCTATACAGAGAAACCCTGTCTTGAAAAAAACAAATCCAAAAAAAAAAGGAGGGGTGTTGCCTTGGTAATAGTGTCTCTTCATAGCAGTAAAATCCTAACCAAGATAACTTTTTTTAAAAAAAGTTTTATTTATTTATTCATTCATTCATTCATTCATTCATTTAATATATGTGAGTACACTGTAGCTGTCTTCAGAAAGTCCTGAAAAAGGTATCAAATCTTGTTACAGATGGTGGTGAGCCACCATGTGGTTGCTGGGATTTGAACTTAGGATTTTCAGAAGAGCAGTCAGTGCTCTTCACTGCTAAACAATCTCTCCAGCTCCTAAGACAATTTTCTATGTGAAATTCAATATCACCTTTTTTTTTTAATTTTGAGACAGGTTTTCTCTGTATAGCTCTGGCATCCTGGAACTCACTCAGTATACCAGGCTGGCCTTGAACTCAGAGATCTGCCTGCTTCTGTCTCCTGAATACTAGGATTAAAGACCACTACCTTGCCACTAAATAAAACCAACATAACAAATGCTAAAACATGTTAAGAGAAATTCAAAGTGTCTCAGGATTCCCTTGGTGTGTTTGGCTCTGCTCACATTTAATATTTCACAGGAGGGGCTAGAGAGATGGCACAGCAATTAAGAGGACTGACTGTTCTTCCAAAGGTCCTGAGTTCAATTCTCAGCAACCACATGTTTGCTCACAACCATCTGTAATGAGATATGATGCCCTTCTGGTGTGTCTGAAGACAGCTACAGTGTACATTAAATAAATGAAATTTTTTTTAAACTTTTTGGCAGTGGGGGAATACACCTTTAATCTCAGAACTTGGGAAGCAGAGGCAGGTGGATTTCTCAGTTCGAGGCTAGCCTGTTCTACAGAGTGAGTTCCACGATAACCAGGGCTACACAGAGAAACCCTATCTCAGAAAAATTAAAGAAAGAAAGAAATAAGGGCTAGAGAGATGGTTTTTTGGTTAAGAGCACTGACTGCTCTACCAAAGGTCTTGAGTTCAAATCCCAGCAACCACATGGTGGCTCACAACCATCCATAATGAGATCTGATTCCCTCCTTTTTTTTTTAACTTATTGATATATTTATTTACATTTCAAATGATTTCCCCTTTTCTGGACCCCCACTCCCCGAAAGTCCCATCAGTCCCCTTCCCTCCCCCTGTTTTCCCACCCAACACTTCCCACTTCCCTGTTCTGATTTTGTTCTATACTGCTTCACTGAGTCTTTCCAGAACAAGGGGCCACTCCTCCATTCTTCTTGTACCTCATTTGATGTGTGGATTATGTTTTGGGTATTCCAGTTTTCTAGGTTAATATCCACTTATTAGTGAATGCCTACCATGATTCACCTTTTGAGTCTGAGTTACCTCACTTAGTATGATGTTCTCTAACTCCATCCATTTGCCAAAGAATTTCATGAATTCATTGTTTCTAATGGCTGAATAGTACTCCATTGTGTAGATATACCACATTTTTTGCATCCACTCTTCTGTTGAGGGATACCTGGGTTCTTTCCAGCATCTGGCAATTATAAATAGGGCTGCTATGAACATAGTAGAGCATGTATCCTTATTACATGGTGGGGAATCCTCTGGGTATATGCCCAGGAATGGTATAGCAGGATCTTCTGGAAGTGAGGTGCCCAGTTTTCGGAGGAACCGCCAGACTGATTTCCGAAGTGGTTTTACCAATTTGCAACCCCACCAGCAGTGAAGGAATGTTCCTCTTTCTCCACACCCTATCCAACACCTGCTGTCTCCTGAATTTTTAATCTTAGCCATTCTGACTGGTGTAAGGTGAAATCTCAGGGTTGTTTTGATTTGCATTTCCGTAATGACTAATGAAGTTGAGCATTTTTAAAGATACTTCTCCGCTATCTGAAGTTCTTCAGGTGAGAATTCTTTGTTTAACTCTGTACCCCATTTTTTAATAGGGTTGTTTGGTTTTCTGGAGTCTAACTTCTTGAGTTCTTTATATATATTGGATATTAACCCTCTATCTGATGTAGGATTGGTAAAGATCTTTTCCCAATTTGTTGGTTGCCGATTTGTCCTTTTGATGGTGTCCTTTGCCGTACAGAACCATTTTGTAGTTTTTTTTTGTCAATTTTTGATCTTAGAGCATACGCTATTGGTGTTCTGTTCAGAAACTTTCTCCCTGTACCCATGTCCTCAAGGGTGTTCGCCCAGTTTCTTTTCTATTAGCTTCAGAGTTTCTGGCTTTATGTGGAGGTCCTTGATCCATTTGGATTTGAGCTTAGTACAAGGAGACAAGGATGGATCAATTCGCATTCTTCTGCATGCTGACCTCCAGTTGAGCCAGCACCATTTGTTGAAAAGGCTATCTTTTTTCCATTGGATGTTTTCAGCCCCTGATAGCTACTGGGTACATTAAATAAATGAATCCTTAAAAAATAAAATAAAATAAAAAAATAAAAACTTTTGGGAATTTGAGGCACACGCCTTTGATCCCGAACTTGGGAGGCAGAGACAGACAGATTTCTCAGTTCGAGGCCAGCCTTGTCTACAGAATGTGTACCAGGACAGCTAGGGCTACACAGAGTAACCACATCTCAAAAACAAAAACCTTAAAAAAAAAAAAATGAATAAATTCAGCAGACAAATACTATTGCCCCTGAATGGCTCCGCAGCCCCCTCTGCTGTCCATTATGTGTTCCTCAGCCCAGTTAAGGTCAAATTAGAAGAGGGAGGACAGTGACCTGTTTGGGAGGATGACTGGAAATGACCCCTCCACACATGGTAGGAGGGGAGGGGAGACTGGGAAAGAGCCCTGAGATCTGAGATCCATCTCTCTCTCTCTCTCTCTCTCTCTCTCTCTCTCTCTCTCTCTCTCTCTCTCTCTCTCTCTCTCAGAGTGTTTGTGTGTGTGTGTGTGTGTGTGTGTGTGTGTGTGTGTGTGTGTGTTCCAGCCGCACACTGGTGCAGTGCCACCATATCAGAAGTTGAAGGGTTCCTTCCTACAATCATCTATGGTGTGAGCAGGAGCCACGTGCCCATCCCTGAGGGTGAGTACAACTCCAGTATCTTTCATTCATCTCTGCAGTGAAAGATCAGCTAATTCTGCTGTGACACTGAAATTCCTACAGTTTAAATAAAGCTCCTTCCTGGCCAGGAGGAACAAGATCTGCATCCACTCAAATGGCTTTGGCCAGCAAGAAAAGCTCTAGAGCCCAGAGGCTGAAAACTGAGTTATTAAAATAAATGTTCAGGGTTTGGAGAGACGGCTCAGGAGTTAAGAGCACTGGATGCTCCTGCAGAGGACCAGGGTTCAATTCCCCGCAGTGATTTGACAATTCCTGACTATCTATAACTCCAGTTCCAGGGGATCCAGGTCTTCTGGCCTCCCTGGCCACCAGGCACTTGGTGCACAGACATCTGCGCAGTTAAAACACCCATACACAGAAATGATAATTATTATAATGGTAACAGAGCATTTTAAAAATCTATTAATGTTTCATTAAGTATAGTGCAATAAGTCATAAATTGTACAACAAGGCAGCAGGAGACAGGACACTGTTCGCATGCCTGTAATTCCACTGTGCAGTCTGACGGGGCAACATTGAAAGTCACAGTCAAAGTCAGGCCTGGGTGGTGGATGGTTTAATTCCAGCACTTGGGAGGCAGAGGCAGGCAGATTTCTGAGTTCTAGGCCAGCCTGGTCTACAGAGTCAGTTCCAGTAGAGCCAGGGCTACACAGAGAAACCTTGTCTTAAAAAACCAAAATAAAAAAAGACAAAATTCACAGTCAAGCACCTGGGCCTGGAGTAATTAGAGCCTGGCAGAGGTTGCTGAGGGGACGTGCTTCCTGCACAACTGTGGGGACCTGAGTTTGAATTTCCAGCACCCAGGTAACAAGCGGATCATGGTCACATAAATTAATTGTTAACACAGTGCTGGTAGGTGGATCCCAGAGACTCCATGTACATACATGTAGTAGATGGAAGAGAAGCAGGCGTCTCATCAGCCCTCCAACCTCCACATGTAACAGAGAAAGGGCACCCAATGCAGAATACACGTGTGCACGGTCCCAGCTTCACCACTGTGACAATCATCCTGACAAAAAGCACCTTGGGGGACACAGGAGCTGGTTCTGATGTCACTGGAGAAGCAGCAGAGGCAGCACCAGGGTAGATGAACTGACAAGCGAGAGTGAAGGGCAAGGAGGTAGAAGGCAAAGCTTGCTTCTCTCAGCTCCCTTTATCTGAGCTGCTACCAGAGGTGCCACTCACGTTTAGGGCGGGCCTTCCCCCTCCAGTCAATACAAGAGAACTGCCATGGTCCTGCCCACAGGCTAGTCTGATGGAAACAGTCCTCATCAAGGCTCTTCCTGTGATTCTCAGCTTGATAAAGTTGACCAAACTAACAAAAATTATATATACAACACACATATACAACATACACATCCATATACCACACTTATATATAACACACATACAATACATAGATACATACATATATTCACATATACACACATAATCCCAAGCTCTATTTACCTAGCTTCTCTCACAGGTTACATTCTCTTGTGGTGGCTGATGGTTACATGTTGTGTAAAATACCAACATCAGGAAACGACTTGGGTAAAAACTATAATTCTACCGTATTTTATGTCATATATTTCCCCCTACACGCATACTTTCTTTTTTTGGATTTGTGTGAGTTATTTGTTTGTTCCTTTGTTTGACAAAGGGTCTCACTCTGTAACCCTGGCTGTCCTGGAACCTACTGTATAGACCATGCCAACCAGGTTGGCCTGGAACTCACAGAGATCAACTTGCTTCCCCTTCCTAAGTGCTGGAATCAATGCATGCAGCACCATGCCAGAGTCACATCTGGAAACATATTTAACCACTGCAGCAATGAAAATGCATGATAACAGGAAGGTTCAGCATACAGAGCGAGTTCCAGGATGGCCAGTGCTACACACCACACAGTCACAGACACACACACACAAACACACACATACACACACACACACACAGAGAGGGAGAGAGAGAGAGAGAGAGAGAGAGAGAGAGAGAGAGAGAAACACAAACACACTGCACCCAATACAAAGCAGTCACACTTCCTTGAATCTCTCTCTGGTACACACCCTACCCAGTAGCAAGGAGGCCTCCACCTCTTAGTCTTGTCTCCATCTCCTCTCCCTCTTCCTCTCCCTCCTCCTCTTCCTCCTCCTCCTCCTCCTTCTTCCCCTACAATTATTCATTTTATGTATAGAAGTACATTGCCACTGTCTTCAGACACAGCAGAATCGACCATTGGATCCCAATTACAGATGGTTGTAAGTTACCATGTGGTTGGTGGTAATTGAACTCAGGACCTCTAGAAGGTCGGTGCTCTTAACCACTTTATCATCTCTCCAGCATCATTTTCTTACTTCTTCAGCTCCCTAAATTCCCAGCATCCCTGGAAGCTTAGGACGAGACCTCACTTGTGATTAGTTATGTTATGCAACACTGCTCTTGGGGATCCATGAACAGAGATCTACTTTTCTGAGATGGAGAATCAAAGGAAAACTGCAAAGACCAAACTGGTGAGGCAGTAAGTTTTAATGTGGTTACTTCCAGAAGAATGGGTGAGGGGTAATTTATAGGAGGAGAAATAGATCAAAGATAGCTGTATTACCAGAAGTCCACCCCAATGTTGTAACAGCTCACAAGGGTTGGAAACCTGTAACCATTTGCACAGCATGTGTGCAGCTCAACAGGTTAGAGAGTGTCTCTGTCAGGGAGCTCAGCTGCTGGACTAAGCCTCTTGAGGTAGCTTTGCTGGTCAGAAAGCAACATCTTATATATGTTTAAGCAGGAAGATACCAGTGAATCTTCTCAGTTTCAGGTACTTCCTGAAGACTTTGAGTTGTGTACTTCCCTGCATAGAAATGTCTCTATCTTAAGGAGCTTCCAAAACAAAGGTTTACCTTAAAGGAAATTGCCACTTATCACAGTCCTTGTACTAACTAATTAACATAAGGATCTGGTTTAAGTCGAGTCTGAGTCTTCTTTGTTCCGTGAGGAATGTCCTTATCAGACAGATTTTGCAAAGTCAAAGGTAATGATTTGAAGAAAGTTCCCAGGTCAGGGATGCTAAGGATGGTTGGCTACCCCGCCCAGAGTCTCTGAAAGGAACAACCTGGCCAATACCTTCATGTCACACCTCTGGTGCTCAGAACTGAGAAAGCATGCCCTGTGATAAGGATTCTGGGGTTCTGAGGCCGGTCTCCTCCAGGATCTTGCAAACCCTGACCCTTGACCAAAATCTTGACCCTTTGCCTGCCACATTCTACTTCTCCTCTTCCACAGTTAGCCCAGTGTGCCTTCCTTAAAGAGAACAGGCCTGGCCTCCTTATGTGAGAAGACTCAGCCCACCCCTTCCTGGGACAGAACTCTCTAGAGTCACCTGTTTGGGGTTTTTGTCCCAGCACTCAGCATGCACTAGAAGCAGACTCCCTTGTTGGGTTGTGTGTGTCTTTCACAGGGACAGGAATGGTGTCAGCTTGAGTACCTCCTACCCTCCAACCACCACGGCTCTCCTACAGTGTCTGGTATTTTCAGAGGGGCTTACTGAAAACTGACTGAAGGAAAGAGGAGGGAAGAAGGAGGAGGAGGAGGAGGAAGAGGAGGAGGAGAAGGAAGAGGAGGAGGAGGAAGAGGAGGAGGAGGAACAGCTCAGGCAGCTGCAGTGAAAGGGGAATGGCCTAAGAGAGACCCAGGCTAGCTAGAAACTCCCAACTCAGCAGGAAGGATCTGAACACCAGTCTGACAAGAATATCAACAAAGAGATAAGACCTGAGGTACTGGGGAGTGGGGGAGAGGGCTTGGAGGAGCCCTGATAAGAAAGTCCACACTTGATAAAGACCTTCTCTGGCATTTTAGGACCCAGAAACTGCAGGAAACTAATCTGCAGATGCCCTTTTTCTATCCCAAAGTTCCCTTTCTTTTCTGCCCTGTGAAACCTTCAAGCCCCTTGTGCCTCTGCACTGAGTCTCCCCTCCTGGAGGGAAGCTGCTGCCCTTCATGTTCTGATCAATGACCATATGCTCCTAATAAAGGACGGGGTCCACCCCCTTTCTTTTATTACCATGCTGCTTCTATCAATCCCCTCCTCTCCCCTGGGGAGGGAAGTTACATGGGGTACCAGGTGTCCCCAGAGCCACTTCCCCACTGGACATTTCTTGCTTTTCTTTTGAGCTGCCCATGACTGTTGTGGTCCACAGGGAGTCAATCACCAGGATGTGATACCCACTGTGGACTGGGCCTACATAGTAACAACTCTGGACTGTTTTGTAACAGTGGCCTGTCCATCCTTGAGGAAGCTTAGATGCAGAGCTGACACAGTCCAGGAACACACATGACAACACAAAGCAAGGGAGTTTTAGGACAGAATGGGGCTCCTCTCTCTGCCATATCAGAGAGGTCTCTCAGACAGGGAGAAACTGGAGCCTGGATGGTAGAGAAAAGCCCTCTGGGTAGGCCCAGTGGTGATAGGGAGTGAGTTCAAGTTTCCTGGAAAGATTAAACCCCCTGAGGCAGGCTCTGACCAGGGACACTTAAGGTTGAGAAAGATGCAAGACTGAGGCTGGAAGGGAGAGATCTCATCTTCAGTCCTGCTGGCCAGTGGCAGATGTGTGTCCTGTGTCCCCATGTTGGGAGTGGGGCGCTACAATGGAGTAAGCACTGTATCTATGCTACCTAAGGATTGCTATAGCCAGGAGGGGCAAGCAATCAGCTCAGGTGTGCTTGCCTAGCACATGTGAGGTCAGAGGCCCCAGGAGTGGGTGTGGGGGGGGGGTGGTCAGATGGGGAGTGCATAACCAGGCTTGTTGGGTCATACTTGTAATCACAAAACTCAGGAAGCTGAGGCAGGAGAGTCTCTATGAGTTCAGTGCTTTCCTGGGTTATTCAGTGAGGTCTAGGTCAGTCTGTGTGTGCTAACAGTGTTGAGATCCTGTCTCAATTTTTTAGAAAGGGAAGACCACCATCAGTGTACTGCACAGCATGACCTGCAGGGGGCAGGATGGAGATTACAGCAGAGGCAGAAGTCTGCAGAGTCCTAAGCACAGCCTAGGGACAGTCCTCTGCACAGCCTGGAGTGGCCTGCTCTGGACTGTGACCCCGAAATAGGGAGAGGTAGATGTGGGTCTGTTTTGGGTGCCACAAAGCAGGGCAGGAGAGCATGGAAAGAGAAACCAGAAAACACCTCTGGTTTTGTTTGTTTTTAACCATAATAGCTACGTTTTTGATGGTCACCTGCCTGTGAGAGGACACCAGGAAGGGCCCACTGAGGAAGGGCAAGTAGAAGCCAGAGCTCGCCTTTGGCCTTGAGGTCCTCCACAGGCTCCAAGGGACAGAGCAGTGTGGTGAAGAATGTCTAGTGTTCAACAGGGAGGTCTTGGCCACAGATAAAGATCCCAGATTCAACAAATGAAACACAGTCTGTGGAGCTGATGGAGGAGGAACTGAGAGGTAAAAGCTGATGTTAGATCTACTCAACTCTCTAGGAAATAGAAGTAGAATTTCACTCAGGAGCACACGGAGGGGCTGTATAATTACCAGGTCCTTAGAAAGCACAGGGACAAGGAATGGGTGTGTCTAACATAGGAAGTTCAGTCTTGAGTGAAACTATAAGCCAATGGCCATTTCAGAGAGAAAACGGAGGCAGAGAAGCTGATAGACTGCATCTCAACAGACAGGGCTCCAACCTTTCCTTGGGATGAAGGATGAGTACTTAGGTGCCGGGGAAGGAGGGAGAGCCAGGCAGTGGGGGTGCACAAGCTTAATCCCAGCACTCAGGAAGCAGAGGCAGGTGGATCTCTTGTGTCTGAGTCCAGCCTGGTCATCCAGGACAGCCAGGGCTACACAAAGAGAGAAACCTTATCTAGAGGAGCTGTGGGAGGGGACATGTATATATACATAGGCAGCTACTGGGAAGACACAGCTATCATTTTATGGTTTGACTGGGAACAGGGTGGGTTATTTTCCATACCCCAGGCTGAGGCCAAAGAATTTTGTATAGCTAGGGTATGTTACCTGGTATAGTCTTTCTCAATTCCTCATAACCAGAGCCTATTACTCAAAAATTTCTGTTCAGAGCTGGCTTCCCTTTGAGTATTAGCAGTAGTCACCTGGTACAACAGTTTTCCTTTATTATCTCTCATTATCTCTAAGCACTCTGAGTGATTTCTCACTGGGAAGGTGTATTGGTCCTGTAACAAAGTCACAGGAGGTATGACAGGCACTGTGGGAGTGAGCACAGATTAGGACAAAGATAGTGCCTCAGGTTCCCTGTCACTCAGAGGTGACAGAGGAGGTGGAAGATGCAGTCAGTGCTGGAGAGGAAAGCTAGGCAGAGAGGACTCAGACAGGTATGGGGAAGTCCTTGGAGCTAGAACACTGGCCATGTGGGTCAGATGCTAATGAGAGGTGAGATCAGGAAATAGACATTGGCTGCAGCAAAACTGAGGTCAAATGACCCGAATGGTATTGATATCCTAGAAGAGTGGGAATAGAGGGGAGAAAAGATGGAGAAGAGTGGTTGGTCAGCAGGACAGGGAACTGAGTTTTTCAGAGAAGTTGGTGGCAGGGCAGGTTATAAAATGACCAAACCTCCAAAATGGCAATGAAATCACTGGAGTGAGTCCTGGGAGGGAGTTGGGAATGGGAGGGGCCACACAGGGACCAGGGGACTACTGGGATGGTAATTCTGTGCATGATATCTGCGCAGGTGGGGCAGAAATTAGTTGGACTTCCTGAGATAGTTACCTTTGGTTTGGTTTGATTTGAGACAGGGTGGGGTTTCCTCTCTATAAAGCCCTGTCTGGCCTTGCACTCAATACTTAGAACAGGCTGGCTTCAAACTCACAGAACACCTTACCCCTGCCTCCTAACTGCTGGGACTAAAGGAGTGGGCCATCATGCCTTCAATGGGCAATCATGCCATGATGACTTCTGTCTTTTTCCACAAAGGAAGTTGAAGATGGGATTTGAAAGGTCTGAGAAGGCAGGTCTGCATGAGTTGCCTTGAAAGACTCTGGAGTATTTTGGAGGAGTTGGGGGTCTGGATATCCAATCACTCCCAGCTAGCTAGGGTTTGTGCAATTCTGTCACAGTTGTATTATCAAGGATAAGAAGAAGGGGAACCACCTATACATTCTCAAGACCATGCAGGGCACTCAGTCCTTCAAGCCTCAGGTAAACTCTGTAGGGTAAGCCTTACAAATCCATCTGTCCTGTAGCTTGTGCTTGCTTACTTCCTTAAGACCCAAACGTTGTTTGGTGATGAAATAAATAAATAAATAAATAAATAAATAAATAAATAAATAAATAAATAAATGAAATTGTAGGAAGATATACACTTTCCTAGTGTTTTAAGATGCTCAAAACTTCACAAGCTTTATTTACCTGAACATTAATTAGAAATGCCAGACTATAGAGATTGTTCAGCCCATAAGAGCACTGACTGCTCTTCCAGAGGTCCTGAGTTCATTTCCCAGCAACCACATGGTGGCTCACAACCATCTGTCATGGGATCTGATGCCCTCTTCTGGTGTCTGGAAGTGAGACCACTTACACTGTGCTGGTTCTTAGGAAAAAAAACCCAATTTATCCTGAGTCTGGATTCTTCCTTGAAGAGCAGGATGGAGGGAGAGTCAGGTAGACATCTGATGTGAGAAGGTTGCAGTTACACTGAAGTCAGGAAGATGGGTCTGAAGGCATGAATGTGGGGGTCGGGAAGGCTGGGAGAACGGCCAGATTGGAGGTTGACACATCTGGACCAGAGCAGCAGATGGTGCTGACAATGGGAGTGGGAGGCAAGGAGGATGTCCTAGTTAGGGTTACTATTGCTATGACAAAACACCATGACCAAAGCAAGTTGAGCAAAAAAAGGTTGTTTTTTTTTTTTTATTTACATCTCCTCCAAGATATCAGGACAGGAAATCACACAGGGTGTGACCATGGAGGCAGGAGCTGATGCAGGGGATATAAGGGACTGTTTCTCTCCCTGTCTCTCTGTCTCTCTCTCTCTCACTCTCTCTCTGTCTTTCTGTCTCTCTGTCTCTGCCTCTGTCTCTATCTCTGTCTCTCTCTCTCTCTCTCTCTCTCTCTCTCTCTCTGTCTCTTTCTTTCTCTCTCTCTGCATTAAACAAATAAAAAGGAAAAGACATGACCTCTGCTAGGTATGATGGAGAAGGAAGTTCATTGTAGACAAAAGGCAGAGAATGGAATATCTGGGAAAGTCCAGAGTCTATGTGACCCTAAGCCATTGGGGTTGGTGACAGACAGGGGGCAGAGCACCAGGACAGGTCAAGAGGATGATGCAGTTCAGTGACCAAGAGGATAAAAGGTACAAAAGAACCTAGTAGGATCATATAGAGAAGAGCATCTGGAGGAAGGGAGGCCCAGTTCTGTGCTGCAGAGTTCAGGGCAGAGGGCTGGGTACCAGCTATGCCCTGTGACAGACAGGGACTGAGGGATGCTGGGAGAGCCTGCAGGTCAGCTCCACTTTAATATAAAATAGGCCCCTCAGCCCTCCGTCCCAGGTGTGAAACTTAACACTTTCTCAACCCCCTTCCCCTCCAAACTGGGTTTCCTCTGTCTTTCCTAGAACACTTGATTTGTTTGAGGGTGGCCTTGAACTCACAGATTCGCAGGTTCCCTCCGTCCCCCAACCTGATATATATATATATATTGGTTTTTCGAGACAGGGTTTCTCTGTGTAGACCTGGCTGTCCTAGAACTCACTCTGTAGACCAGGCTGGCCTTGAACTCAGAAATCCACCTGCCTCTGCTTCCAAGTGCTGGGATTACAGGCGTGTGATACCATGCTCAGCTTTCCCAACCTGATATTAAAGGCATGTGCTAGCATGCTAGGCTCAAATTGCTTTCTTATCAAACCCAGGACCACCAGCCCAGGGATGGCCTCACAATGGCCAGGCCCTCTTTTTTTTTTTTTTTTTTTTAATGCCTTGTAGTCTTGCCTACAGCCAGATGTTACAGAGGCATTTTCTCAACTGACATTCTTCAAAATGATTCTAGATTGTGTCAATTTTTGTACACGAAAGGCTGCAGGGCTTAAGCAGATTGCTACATCCTCCCTCCCAGCTCTTCTCAAAATGGAATCAGCAAAGTATGTCCAAGCTGGGCCTGATTGGACACACCTTTAATCCCTGATCTTAAGAAGCACAAGCAAGTGATCTCTGAGTTCTGAATTCTAGGCTATCCTGGTCTACAGAGAGAGTGCCAGGATAGTTAGGGCTATACAGAGAACTTTTTCTTGAAAAACAAAAAGGGGCACTTAAGAGATGGCTCAACAGTTAAGAGCACTGACTGCTCTTCCAAAGGTCCTAAGTTCAAATCCCAGCAACCACATTGTGGCTCACAACCATCTGTAATGAGATCTCTTGCACTCTTCTGGATTGTAGGAAGACAACTACAGTATAATTAAATAAATCTTTGGGGGGGGGGGAAGAAAAAAGAAAAACAAAAAGGAAAGAAAGAAAAAGAAAGAAAAAAGTAAAAGAGATAATGACACAGATACCACAAGCAGAGGAGGGTAGGGAGGTATAATCTATCCATTAGTGACTTGTAAACGGTTAATAGTTTTCTTTGGTTTTTTAAGACAGGGTTTCTCCATGTAGACCTGGCTGTCCTTGAACTCACTCTGCAGAGCAGCTGGCCTCAGAGCTCAGAAATCCACCTGCCTCTGACTCCCAAGTGCTGGGATTAAAGGGGTGCAACACCACTGCCCAGCCGGAGAGTTATTTTATTTTTTATTTTATTTTTTTTTTGAGTGTCCTTCCAAGCTAGCCACCTGCTCACTGCTCCCAGTAGCTGTCATACAGTACTAGAGTTATTGGACAAGCAGCTGGGGACTTACCTCCAGATCTTGCACATGCTAGGCAAATTCTCTATCACTGAGCTATGTTCTCAGACAACCTCCTACCAGGCCTTAACTCATTGTAACTCTGGCTAGACTCAGAGCTGTAATCCTCCTGCCTCAGATTTCTGACTAACTTGGAACTACACCATAGCACTTGGCTCTTCCAGATCTTAATAAACATGCAAAGAAACAGACAAACACACATTAATAAAAATGTAGCAATTACATGTATTTTACAAACCTGCTATGTGATTTTCTTTTCTCCCAATAAGACAGACACTATGTAGGTTGGCATGACAGATCCTTCATCATTTGGAGATGTGTGCCTGGTGTCTCAGGAAAGCAGGTCACAGGACTGGAATAGAATTGTGGGAGCTTTCCTCTTCATTTTTTTTTTTATTTGATATAATTTATTTACATTTCAAATGATTTCCCCTTTTCTAGCCCCCCCCCCACTCCCCGAAAGTCCCGTAAGCCCCCTTCTCTTCCCCTGTCCTCCCTCCCACCCCTTCCCAGTTCCCCGTTCTGGTTTTGCCAAATACTGTTTCACTGAGTCTTTCCAGAACCAGGGACCACTCCTGCTTTCTTCTTGTATCTCATTTGATGTGTGGATTATGTTTTGGGTATTCCAGTTTTCTAGGTTAATAACCACTTATTAGTGAGTGCATACCATGATTCACCTTTTGAGTCTGGGTTACCTCACTTAGTATGATGTTCTCTAGCTCCATCCATTTGCCTAAGAATTTCATGAATTCATTGTTTCTAATGGCTGAATAGTACTCCATTGTGTAGATATACCACATTTTTTGTATCCACTCTTCTGTTGAGGGATACCTGGGTTCTTTCCAGCATCTGGCAATTATAAATAGGGCTGCTATGAACATAGTAGAGCATGTATCCTTATTACATGGTGGGGAATCCTCTGGGTATATGCCCAGGAGTGGTATAGCAGGATCTTCTGGAAGTGAGGTGCCCAAAAAATATGGAACGCTTCACGAATTTGCGTGTCATCCTTGCGCAGGGGCCATGCTAATCTTCTCTGTATCGTTCCAATTTTAGTATATGTGCTGCCGAAGCGAGCACCCTCTTCATTTTTTTAGTGCCCACAAGACCCCAGAAAAATGAAAGTCAAAGCCTTCATCACATCTTGGATGCTCAGTCCTCCCAGCAGGTGTCAGTGCAGTCAGTCACCAATGGAAGATGTCAGAAGTGTTTCCTCCTCCTCTGACCTTGTCTCCATCACTACACTGCAATCAGCCGTTGACACTCAGTCCCTGGGTGTTCATATTGCTATAGAGGTACAGCATGGCCTGCTCTGCCCAGGTGTGGTTGGAAGATGGCTCAGAGTCTGAGCTGTTCAGTCTTCAATCTCATCCAGGCACAGAAGTGCTTCTGTAGGATGGCAGATGGAGCTGTCTGGTCAAGGTTGGCAGTCCACTAGCATTGATCTCTCTGCATCCACTACAGGTACTGCCAATTCTGACAACTGTCAACAACCTTGAGTGTGGGACTGAGATTCTGCACCCAGCTTAGATCTCATGACAGAAAGGGAGGGGGCAGCATTGTATAAAAATCATAAATTAAATCAAAGTACAAGAGACATGATGGGATCAGCAGTCATTCCAAGGTCCTGGGCTTGATCCAAGAGGTCTCTGTGTGAGGGAGCTCACAGGGTTGCATAGCCATTCCCTTTCATCTGACCAGCATAGCCCTCAGGCCTGAGGCTATATGGAGGATATGGCTCTGTGGGAGGTGAATTCAGAACAACCTGCTGGAGAAAAGGGGTACTTGTTTTACTTAGAGTCTGGGCAAAGAATGACTATGAAACACATTAGGTATTGGGACAGAAAAACACACCTGACTGTAGGGTGGTGGGGGATCCCAGGAGCTGACACAAATGCTCTCTAGGGGAGCAATGGAGGGCGGTTCTCGGGTAGTCTGTGGATCCCCTGTTCTGACATCATGCTGCTCTCTTCTATAGTGGAGACAGAAGCACTCCACTGGTACACAGATGTACAAGAGCTCGATGATGACCAATAAGACGATGAACAGGACCCTAGGGAGGGGGATGGTAATGTCATGAGTACCTAGACTATACTCCCTTGCCAAACCCCTTCCATCAACCACCCCCACCTCGTCTCTGGTGGACCCAGCCCTCAGAAAATGATGCCCAGAGGTAGTGAGCCCCAGCTTACTTGAAGGGGTTATTTGCAGGATCCCCGACCTTTCTTTCTGGGCAGCATTCATTGTCACAGCATGTGAATCCTTTGGGGCAGCTTCTAGTCAGGACAAAGAGGCATGGGGAGATGCTGATGGCATCAGAGTGTCCAACCAAAGGGTCCTTGTTTCCTTAGACTCTTAGACCCTCAGGTTGTAAGCCACTCTTAGTGGTTTTGGGGTACAGTTCCATCCTGGGTTCACTGTGAGGAATCGGGGTCTGGACTTGAGGCCTGAGGTCAGAGTTCATCAGGGCAGGATGCCATTGTTCCTCAGGCAGAATGGTCATGGTGCTGATCTTCCATGGGAGGCAGCAGTGGGACATTGCCCATGTGACTCCCCCTCCCCCAGCTGTGAAAGGTTGGGGATTAGCAGCAGTTCCAGACTGCAGATCCTGAGGTTGGGTAAGCTGAGAGGGGCTATGGTTTCAGCAAAAGTGATAGGAATTAGGTGTCTGTCCCCTTATCCAGGGCCGAATCTGAGCACAGGCAGGTTCCCCCAATCTCACCCGGCCCTCCTTTTATTGACAATTCTAGACAAAGTCCCATACTTACAAGCTGTCACATGTGTTTGCCCCCTGTGGAAGAAAAAAAAAAAAAGACAGAGGTCAGTGTTCAAAGTCTGGGAGATGGGTCTCAGGAGTGAGAATGCTTCTCCAACATGGAGATAAATCAGTTAGGTGTGTGTAAACCAGTGGTGTTTGTCCATCATGACAGAATTCAAGAGAACACAGAGCAATTTGAGGCTACATAGCTAGTTTGAGGCCAGATTGGGAACAAGAAATTCTGTCTCACAAAGAACTGTAGGCTACTCTCTGCTCAGAAATTGTTCCAGACAGTGGGTCTCAGACTCTCCCTCCCTCCAACAACCATGTCCAGGGATCAGCCTCTGCCCATAGGGTCCTCCCAAAATCACAGAAGACTTGTTTACCTCATTGGTGCTTACTCCTTGGAGACTGGAAAGCAGGCCAAAGATCAAGGTGAGTGTGCCCAGAACACAGGAGTCCTTCATCCCTGCAAGGGGGCCACTGAGCTTCTTTGTGTAAGGACAGAGTGACAGGGCAAGACCTTCTCAACTTCCCTTCACCTATGGCTCCCAGCCTCAAAATAGGGGCTCAGTTACCACACCAGACCTGGGCAGGACCAGGGCTTTAACTTGACCTAGAGCTCAGAAAAGGGAAGTAGAGAAGACCTGGCCTTGCTTGAGTTTGAGGAATTGGGAATTGGGAGTTTAGAAGAATTTGATATGCCAACTTTGTGAGTTGGATGGAGCAGAGTGCTGTGGATGTCCCTCTGCTGTGCTGTGCTTAAATAGTGATTAGAACAGGGCGAGCAGTGGCTGGTCCAGCTGAAGGGCCATCAGCAGTGGAACCAAGGCGTCACAGGGACCAGTTAGGCCCTGCGCCCACGGCCACTGACCTTCGCTGACCAGCCAGACAGCAAGCAGCTGCAGTTGTGCGGTGCCTTTCCTGCACGGAGGCCACTTCAGAACTCGGCTTCCCGCCAGTCAGGAGAGGCGCATCCATCTTGGTTCCGTACTCCACGGATCGGACTGAGGTACACAAACATAATCCGAGGTCAACACCGCGGTGGTCTGAGCCCGACGGGCGTTGGCCTGCACCCAGGCCCTGGGCGGGTCTGGGGGCCATCGGGGTGCCAACCCAGGCAGGAGGTTTTTTTGCACAGGCCTGCGAGCGCGCCGCTGCCATTTTGCCTGCAGGACGACAGAGAGCTCAGGCGGGCAGACCTGTAACAGGCATAGCCTAAGGCTAACAAAGCGGGGGTCCAGGCCCCAAAAGGCACAGGACTGACCCCAAGAACTGGGCGGCTTGGTGGGCCATCTGTGAGTCAACCCGCCCAGGTGATTGTTAGCAAAGCAGACTCTCCCGGTGCTTTCAGGGAGCGCGTGCGCGCACACCCGCCATCCTAGTCACCTGGCAGACCCAATTAACAGTCATAGCCCTAGGGGAACTTTGCTCGGACCTTGGCCTCCCAGGCTTTTGCCTGGACTCAGGGACTGGGCGGCCAGGCTAACCTTGTGTGCGACAGCCCAGTTGGCGGATCGGCTGCCCAGCGGAGTGAGCAGAACACAGGGGAGGTCACAGTAGCATACACCATCTGCACTCCCTGGGAGTGCACACAGGCTCCATCTGCTCCAAAGACACAATCTGGGGCAAGGCCTCAGGCAGAAGCCCTTAGCTCTACTCTCTCCGCTTCCGGATCCAGATCAGTCTGGGCGGCAGCATTACATCTCCAAGTCCTGCAAGTGGCTAGCTGGGCTTCCGGGCGGCCAGCTGGGAGAAGTCACTGTGCTCCAGTGAATCCAGCGGGCCCCAGCGGGAGCCTTCCGGTGCCTGCTTTGGGATCTGAACAGCCTGGGCAGCAGCACACTGTCTACAAGCAGTGCAGGAGGTAAGCTGTGCACCAGAGGCCAACTGGGAAGGGGCAGCTTGCACTGGTGAGTCCAGCACTGAGAAGATAAACTAACACCAGTGAGAACTAGATGGCAAAAGGCAAACGCAGGAACGTCACTAACAGAAATCAAGGCAATATGGCAACATCTGAACCCAATTCTCCTCTACCAACATGTCCTGGATACCCCAGCACACCAGTAAAACAAGATTTGGATTTAAAATCACTGGTCATGATGCTGGTACAGGAACACATGAAGGTCATACATAAAGAAATTCAGGAGAAAATGGATCAAAAGTTAGAAGCCCTTGCAAGGGAAACACAAAAATCATTGAAAGAAATCCAGGAGAATACAAAAGCCAACAAGGAGGAAATGCAAAAAACACTTAAAGAAATACAGGAGAACTTTGCTCAACAGGCTGAGGTCATGAAAGACGAAACACAAAAATCTCTTAAAGAAATACAGGAGAACTTTGGTCAACAGGCTGAGCTCATGAAAGAGGAAACACAAAAATCTCTTAAAGAATTACAGGAAAACACAAACATGCAAGTGAAGGAGCTAAGCAAAACCATCCAGGATCTAAAATCAGAAGTAGAAACAACTAAGAAAACTCAAAGGGAGACAACTTTGGAGATAGAAAGCCTTGGGAAGAAATCAGGGGACAGAGATGCAAATATCAACAACAGAATACAAGAGATAGAAGAAAGAATCTCAGATGCTGAAGATTCCATAGAAACCATGGACTCAACAGTTAAAGAAAATGCAAAATGCAAAAAGCTTGTAACCCAAAATATCCAGGAAATCCAGGACACAATGAGAAGACCAAACCTAAGGATTATAGGCATAGATGAGAGTGAAGATTTACAACGTAAAGGGCCAGCAAACATCTTCAATAAAATTATGGAAGAAAACTTCCCTAACCTAAAGAGAGAGATGCCCATGAATATACAAGAAGCCTACAGAACTCCAAAGAGACTGGACCAGAGCAGAAATACTTCCCGTCACATAATAATCAAAACACCAAATGTTCTAAACAAAGAAAGAATACTAAAGGCAGTAAGAGAAAAAGGCCAAGTAACATATAAAGGAAGACCTATCAGAATCACAGCAGACTTTTCACCTGAGACTATGAAGGCTAGAAGGTCCTGGGCAGATCTCATGCAGACTCTAAGAGAACACAAATGCCAACCAAAACTACTATATCCAGCAAAACTCTCAATCACCATAGATGGAGAAACTAAGATATTTCATGACAAAACCAAGTTTACCCAATATCTATCCACAAACCCGGCCCTAAAAAGGATAATAGGAGGACAACACCAATACAAGGAGGGAAACTTCACCCTGGAAAAAGCAAGATAGTAACCTTTCATCAAACCCAAAAGAAGTTAAGCATTAAAATTTAAAAAATAACGTCAAAAATGATAGGAAGTAACAATCACTATTCCTTAATATCTCTTAACATCAATGGACTTAATGCCCCAATAAAAAGACACAGACTAACTGACTGGATACGTAAACAGGACCCTACATTTTGCTGCTTACAGGAAACACACCTCAGGGTCAAAGACAAACACTACCTTAGAGTAAAAGGCTGGAAGACAATTTTACAAGCAAATGGTCTCAGGAAACAAGCTGGAGTAGCCATTTTAATATCAGATAAAATTGACTTTCAACCCAAAGTCATCAAAAGAGACCCTGAGGGACACTTCTTGCTGGTCAAAGGAAAAATACAAAAAGAAGAACTGTCAATCCTGAACATCTATGCACCAAATGCAAGGGCACCCTCTTTCGTAAAAGAAACTTTATTAAAACTAAAAGCACACATTGCACCTAACACAATAATTGTGGGTGACTTCAACACTGCACTTTCCTCAATGGACCGATCAGGAAAACAGAAACTAAACAGGGACACAATGAAACTAATTGAAGCTTTGGACCAATTAGATTTAACAGATATATATAGAATATTCTATCCTAAAACAAAAGAATATACCTTTTTCTCAGCACCTCATGGTACCTTCTCCAAAATCGACCATATAATTGGTCACAAGACAGACCTCAACAAATATAAGAAGATCGAACTAATCCCATGCCTCCTATCTGATCACTATGGAGTAAAAGTGGTCTTCAATAGCAACAGAAACAACAGAAAGCCCACATACACGTGGAAACTGAACAATACTCTACTCAATGATACCTTGGTCAAGGAAGAAATAAAGAAAGAAATTAAAGACTTTTTAGAACACAATGAAAATGAAAACACAACATACCCAAACTTATGGGACACAATGAAAGCAGTGCTAAGAGGAAAACTCATAGCCCTGAGTGCCTCCAAAAAGAAAATGGAGAGAGCATACATTACCAGCTTAATGACACACCTGAAAGCCTTAGAACAAAAAGAAGCTATTTCGCCCAGGAGGAGTAGAAGGCAGGAAATCATCAAACTCAGGGCCGAAATCAATCAAGTAGAAACAAAGAGAACCATACAAAAAATCAACAATACCAGGAGCTGGTTCTTTGAGAAAATCAACAAGATAGATAAACCCTTAGCCAGAATGACCAAAGGGCACAGAGAAAGTATCCAAATTAACAAACTTAGAAATGAAAAGGGAGATATAACAACGGAAACTGAGGAAATCCAAAAAATCATCAGATCCTACTACAAGAGCCTATACTCAACACAACTGGAGAATCTGGAGGAAATGGACAATTTCCTTGACAGATACCAAATACCAAAATTAAATCAGGACCAACTAGACCATCTAAACAGTCCCATAATGCCTAAAGAAATAGAAGGAGTCATAGAAAGTCTTCCAACCAAAAAAAGCACAGGACCAGATGGCTTCAGTGCAGAATTCTACCAGACCTTCAAAGAAGAGTTAACACCAATACTCTTCAAACTATTCCACAAAATAGAAACAGAAGGAACACTACCCAATTCCTTCTACGAAGCCACAATTACGCTGATACCAAAGCCACACAAAGATCCAACAAAGAAAGAGAACTTCAGACCAATTTCCCTTATGAACATCGATGCAAAAATACTCAATAAAATTCTTGCCAACCGAATCCAAGAACACATCAAAACGATCATCCACCATGATCAAGTAGGCTTTATCCCGGGAATGCAGGGTTGGTTCAATATACGGAAATCCATCAATACAATCCACTACATAAACAAACTCAAAGAACAAAACCACATGGTCATTTCATTGGATGCTGAAAAAGCATTTGACAAAATTCAGCATCCCTTCATGCTTAAAGTCTTGGAGAGAACAGGAATTCAAGGCCCATACCTAAACATAGTAAAAGCAATATACAGCAAACCGGTAGCCAGCATCAAACTAAATGGAGAGAAACTGGAAGCAATCCCACTGAAATCAGGGACCAGACAAGGCTGCCCCTTTTCTCCTTATCTTTTCAATATTGTACTTGAGGTACTAGCTCGGGCAATTCGACAACATAAGGAGATCAAAGGGATACAAATTGGAAAGGAAGAAGTCAAACTATCATTATTTGCAGACGACATGATCGTCTACCTAAGTGACCCAAAGAACTCCACTAGAGAGCTCCTACAGCTGATAAACAACTTCAGCAAAGTGGCAGGTTATAAAATCAACTCAAGCAAATCAGTGGCCTTCCTATACTCAAAGGATAAGCAGGCTGAGAAAGAAATTAGGGAAATGACCCCCTTCACAATAGCCACAAACAGTATAAAGTATCTTGGGGTGACTCTTACCAAACATGTGAAAGATCTGTATGACAAGAACTTCAAGACTCTGAAGAAGGAAATGGAAGAAGACCTCAAAAAATGGGAAAACCTCCCATGCTCCTGGATCGGTAGAATCAATATAGTTAAAATGGCCATTTTTCCTAAAGCACTATACAGATTCAATGCAATACCCATCAAAATCCCAACTCAATTCTTCACAGAGTTAGAAAGAGCAATTATCAAATTCATCTGGAACAACAAAAAACCCAGGATAGCTAAAACTATTCTCAGCAACAAAAGAAAATCTGGGGGAATCAGTATCCCTGACCTCAAGCAATACTACAGAGCAATAGTGTTAAAAACTGCATGGTATTGGAACAGTGACAGGCAGGAGGATCAATGGAACAGGATTGAAGATCCAGAAATGAACCCACACACCTATGGCCACTTGATCCTCGACAAAGAGGCTGAAAACATCCAATGGAAAAAAGATAGCCTTTTCAACAAATGGTGCTGGTTCAACTGGAGGTCAGCATGCAGAAGAATTCAAATTGATCCATCCTTGTCTCCTTGTACTAAGCTCAAATCCAAATGGATCAAGGACCTCCACATAAAGCCAGACACTCTGAAGCTAATAGAAAAGAAATTGGGGAAGACCCTTGAGGACATCGGTACAGGGAGAAAGTTTCTGAACAGAACACCAATAGCGTATGCTCTAAGAGCAAGAATTGACAAATGGGACCTCATAAAATTACAAAGTTTCTGTAAGGCAAAGGACACCATCAAGAGGACAAATCGGCAACCAACAAATTGGGAAAAGATCTTCACCAATCCTACATCAGATAGAGGGCTAATATCCAATATATATAAAGAACTCAAGAAGTTAGACTCCAGAAAACCAAACAACCCTATTAAAAAATGGGGTACAGAGTTAAACAAAGAATTCTCACCTGAAGAACTTCGGATGGCGGAGAAACATCTTAAAAAATGCTCAACTTCATTAGTCATTAGGGAAATGCAAATCAAAACAACCCTAAGATTTCATCTTACACCAGTCAGAATGGCTAAGATTAAAAATTCAGGAGACAGCAGGTGTTGGAGAGGGTGTGGAGAAAGAGGAACACTCCTCCACTGCTGGTGGGGTTGCAAATTGGTACAACCACTCTGGAAATCAGTCTGGCGGTTCCTCCGAAAACTGGGCACCTTACTTCCAGAAGATCCTGCTATACCACTCCTGGGCATATACCCAGAAGACTCCCCACCATGTAATAAGGATACATGTTCTACTATGTTCATAGCAGCCCTATTTGTAATTGCCAGATGCTGGAAAGAACCCAGATATCCCTCAACAGAAGAGTGGATGCAAAAAAATGTGGTATATCTACACAATGGAGTACTATTCAGCCATTAGAAACAATGAATTTATGAAATTCTTAGGCAAATGGATGGAGCTAGAGAATATCATACTAAGTGAGATAACCCAGACTCAAAAGGTGAATCATGGTATGCACTCACTAATAAGTGGATATTAACCTAGAAAACTGGAATACCCAAAACATAATCCACACATCAAATGAGGTACAAGAAGAAAGGAGGAGTGGCCCCTGGTTCTGGAAAGACTCAGTGAAACAGTATTCAGCAAAACCAGAACGGGGAAGTGGGAAGGGGTGGGTGGGAGGACAGGGGAAGAGAAGGGGGTTTGCGGGACTTTCGGGGAGTGGGGGGGGGCTAGAAAAGGGGAAATCATTTGAAATGTAAATAAATTATATCGAATAAAAAAAAAAAAAAAAAAAAGAACAGGGCGTGGTTGCCCAACCTTTAATCCTACCAAGGATAAGAAGGCAAATCTCTGTGAGTTCAAAGCTAGTATGATTTAAGTATGAGATCTGGAGCAGCTAGGATTGAATTTAAAAAAAAAAAATTCAGGTGTTGTTAGCACAAGCCTTTAAATCCCAGCATTCCAGAGACAAGAGACAGGTGGGTTACTGAGGCTAGCCTGGACTACAGAGCAAGTTCCAGGTCAGCCAAGACTATGGTCTGAAGAGTCTGCCTAAGGCTAAGGTGAAGAGACTTAATTGCATTAACAAAGAAGTCTCAAAAAGCCCAACAGAAACTTTGTTCTCAGGTTAAGTCTCCATGCTAAGAAAAGAAAAATATAAAATATATGGATCAAGTGTTAACAAGGCACCAGGCATTGAAATGGAGCTGAATCCTATGCTCTTGGAGAGAGCAGATTAAGGGATTTGGGAGTGAGATCCTGCCCAACTTAATTTAGGTCCAGGTATAGAGTACACACCTTTAATCCCAGGAGACAAATTCAAACAGATCTATGAGTTCAAGGCCTGCCTGGGAGAAAGCAGGTTTTAGGTAAAGAAAAGCTTAAATTCAGGCATGCTGGTACATGCCTTTAATCCCAGCATTCCGGGAGACAGAGGCATGCAGGTCTCTGGGTTCAAGGTCAATCTACAGAGCAAGTTCCTGGATAGCCAAGTTTAGGCAGAAAGTTGAGAAACAGGGAGTTGGAAATAGAATAAGGAGGGCCATGTTCCATCTCCAGAAGCAGTAGAACTCAGCAGCTACTGAGGTCCTGAGATCAATTCCCTGTACCCACATGGTGGCTCACAACTTTCTGTACAGAGATCCCATGCCCTCTTCTGGTGTGTATGAAGACAGTGACAGTGTACTCACAGACATAAAATAAAAAAAATATCTTTGGGCTGGAGAGATGGCTCAGCTGTTAAAAGCACCGAGCTCTTCAAGAGGTATTGAGTTCAATTCCCAGAAACCATATGGTAGCTCACAACCATCTCTAATGAGGATCTCATGCCCTCTTCTGGTGTGTCTGAAGACAGCAACAACAAAATAAATGAATATTTTTAAAAAATTTTTAAAAATTGAAAAGAAAAAAGAAAAAGCCAGGCAGTAGTGGTGTACACCCTTAATTCCAACACTTGGGAGGCAGTGTCAGGCACATTTCTGAGTTCGAGGCCAGTTTGGTCTACAGAGTGAAGACAAACTGGGCTACACTGAACAATCTTCTCTTGGAAAAAGAACCAAAAGAATACAATAAAAACAAAATAAAAATCCTTAAAAAAAATAAACAGACCTGCCTCACTAAGGTGAGGGAAAGTGTTATCTGAGAGCACAAAGAAGCTGTGTTCCACAGATAGCCAAGGTTGTACCTCATGCTGCAGCTGTACTTGATAATGTACAAGAGTCACCCAGGTGGTACTAGTTTTGAAGGCATGAAGGGGTCATGAATAGCAGCTGAGCCGTGGCACTGTGAGAGGCCATGGTAGGCCACTGGTGACAGTGCAGCCTCAGTTGTACTTGATGACCCAGGGATCAGACAAGGAATTGAGGTTTGGAGAAGTGATGGCAGACCTTTGGTGGAGCACGCAAGATCATGTGTGGGTCCCAGACATTGGAATGAGAAGCTGTAACGCTGAATCTGCCTTGGAGACCCCAAGATTTTTGAGATGCCAGGACCATGGGATATCTACTGAGAAAAAGCTTCTAATAAGAAGTGGAACCGGCCCAGGAAAAGAAACTTGTTACAGTCAAGAAAGATGAAAAAGGAGTTGGAGATCTGAAGACCACTTAAACATCAGACACACATGGAGTGGCAGCATTTGAAGTTTGCCCAGCTGATTTCCTTTCTTGATTCCAGAATTACAGGTAAGTGATTGGATGGATCACAGAAGAGACTTTCAACTTAGGACTTTTAATATTGTTGATACTAGTATAAAGTATGGAGTCTTTGGAAGTTATATTGAATACACATTTTTCTTATGTTATGGCTATATATGGACCCATAGAGTCACATGTTTGAGTAAGCCAATGGGGGCCAGGGAGTGGAATGTGATGATTTGTCTCTGCTTGGATCAGGGAGTGGCACTAGTGTAAGGTGTGGCCTCGTTGGAGTAGGAGTGTCACTTTGCTTGTTGGCTTTGAGACCCTCATTGTAGCTGCCTGGAAGCCAGTATTCTCCTAGTGGTATTCAGATGAGGATTAGAACTCTCAACTTCTCTTTCACCATGCCTGCCTAGATGCTCCCATGTTCCTGCCTTGATGATACTGGACAGAACCTCTGAACCTTGAAGCCAACCCCAATGAAATGTGTTTATAAGAGCTGCTTTGAGCCGGGTGGTTGTGGTATACGCCTGTAATCCCAGAACTCTGGGAGGCATAGGCAGGCAGATTTCTGAGTTGTAGGCCAACTTGGTCTACAGAGTGAATTCCAGTACAGCCAGGCCTATACAGAGAAACCCTGTCTCAAAAAAAAAAAAAAAAATCCAAAAAAAAAAAAAAGAAAAGAAAAAAAAGGGCTGCCTTGGTAATAGTGACTGTTCATAGCAGTAAAACCCTAACGAAGATAACTTTTTTAAAAAATTGATTTATTTATTTATTCATTTATTCATTTATTTATTTATTTATTTATTTATTATATGTGAGTACACTGTAGTTGTCTTTAGAAAGTCCACCATGTGGTTACTGAGATTTGAACTTAGGATCTTCAGAAGAGCAGTCAGTGCTCTTAACTGCTGAACAATCTCTCCAGCTCCTAAGACAACTTTTTATGTAAATTCAAAATCATCTCTTTTTTTTTTTATTTTGAGACATGGTTTCTCTGTATAGCCCTGGCATCCTGGAACTCACTCAGAATACCAGGCTGGCCTTGAACTGGGAGATCTGCCTGCTTCTGTCTCCTGAATACTAGGATTAAAGGCCACTACCTTGCCACTAAATAAAACCAACATAACAAATGCTAAAACATGTTAAGTGAAATTCAAAGTGTCTAAGGATTCCCTTGGTGTGCTTGGCTCTGCTCACATTTAATATGTCACAGGAGGGGCTGAAGATATGGCTCAGCAATTAAGAGCACATACTGCTCTTCCAAAGGTCCTGAGTTCAATTCCCATCAACCACTTAATGGCTCACAATCATCTGTACAGCTATAGTGTATTCATATACATAAAATAAATAAATACATCTTTAAAAAATGTCACAAGAATGGACACTGGACAACAGCAACTCCATCCTTTTCTCTATAACTGTTGAAAGAAGAAAGTGTGGTACCTACAATCAACTCCTCAGAGTCCAAAGAGTCCCTAGAGGTTGCCTCTGAAACAATCTGGGTACAAACTACGTATAATTCACCTTATTTTATGTCATATATTTTCCCCTACACACATCCTTTCCCTTTTTGTATTTGTGTGAGTTGTGTTTGCTTGTTCCTTTGTTTGAGGAGGGGTCTCACTGTGTAACCCTGGCTGTCCTGGAACCTAACGTGTAGACCGTGCCAACCATGTTGGCCTGGAACTCACAGAGATCCACCTGCCTCCCCTTAATAAGTGCTAGAATCAATGCATGCACCACCATGCCAGGGTCACATGTGGAAATGTATGTAACCACTGCAGAAATTAAAATGCATGATAACAGGAAGGTTCAGCATACAGAGCAAGTTCCAGGATGGCCAGTGCTACACACCACACAGTCACAGACACACACACACACACACACACACACACACACACTGCACCCAATACAAAGCTGTCACACTTCCTTGAATCTCTCTCTGGTACACACCCTACCCAGTAGCAAGCAGGCCTCCACCTCTTAGTCTTGTCTCCATCTCTGTCTTAGGAGGAGTGTGAAGCCCAGCTCCCCAGGCTCTGTGCCCTTTCCTCAGGTGTTTGTTGATAATGAGGCAAGGCCACTTTCCAGCCACAGTTCTGTGGAATGGGGAGAAGTCAGCACTCCCTAGGGATGAGGGACAGGAGGACAGGATTTTGTGGTCACTAACACGGGGAAGCACTGTATCACAGAAGGGTGAAGCAGTTTCCTTCTGTGGCCGACTCCTCAGCTCCTCACCTCAGGTGAGTCAGGGATTTTCAGTGTGAGCGGATCACATTGGCCTTTTCCAGATTTACTTGAGTGGGGAATGTTCCCACCAGCCCTTTATAGGAGTCAGAGTTCTCTAGAGGAAGAGAAATGATACAATGACTCTCTATATAGAAAAGGGATTTATTGGAATGGCTTCCAGGCTGGAGTTCAGCTAAGCTAACAATGGCTGTCTACCAATGGGGAGTCCAAGAATCGAGTAGTCAGTCAGATCACAAGGCTGGATGTCTCCACTGGTCTTCAGTGTGCACCAAAACCCTGAAGAAGTAAAATCTAAAAACTAATGACAATAATTAGAATTAATAAGGAATGGATTTTTTTCAGATTTAAGTTATATCTTCCTGCCTCAAAAGATCTCTGTTAAGGGTGGGTCTTACTGCATCAATTGTTTAAGAAAAAAAATCCCTCATAGGTGAACCCAGTCATTTGGATTTTAATCAATGCCAGATGCAGTTGAGTTGACAACCAAGAATAACCATCAGACTGTGGGGGTGGTGTGAGGCGGGATGGGAATTTATTTTGAGATAAGCTGTTCTGGGTGTTGGCTTTGGTCCTTATAATGTTAACTCTGTGTGGAATCTATGTTTTGCACACATGTGTATGCGCATCACATGCCTTGGGACTGGTGCAGAGGATCAAACTGAAGACCCAGAGAAGAGCAGCAGGTGCTCTTAAACACTGCAGCATCCCTCAAGGGAGCTAAATTACTTTCATTCCTCTCTTGGCAGGAATATCCAGGGGTTTGGTTTGTTCTCTCGCTGCTGCTTGTTCTTGTTCTTGTTCTTGTTCTTGTTATTGTTATTGTTCTTGTTCTTGTTCTTGTTATTGTTATTGTTCTTGTTGTTGTTGTTGTTCTTCTTCTTCTTCTTCTTCTTGCTCTTGTTCTTGTTCTTCTTCTTCTTCTTCTTCTTCTTGTTCTTGCTCTTGTTCTTCTTGTTCTTGTTCCTCTTCTTTCTTCCTCTTCTTCCTCTTCCTCCTCTTCCTCCTCTTCCTCTTTGTCCTCGTCCTCGTCCTTCTAATCCTCCTCCTCCTCTTCTTATTCTTATTCTTATTATTCTTATTCTTATTCTTCTATTATTCATTTCATGTATAGGAGTACATGGCCACTGTCTTCAGACACAATAGAAGCAAGAATTGGATCCCAGTTACAAATGGCTTTAAATTACCATGAGGTTGTTGGAACTCAGGACCTCAAGAAGCTCAGTGCTTGTAGCCACTTTGTCATCTCTAGGATGAGATCTTAGTTGTGATAAGTTATGTTATGTGACACTGCTCTTGGGAATCCATGAATAAACATGGTCTTTTCTAGGGTATGTTACCTTGTATAGTCTGACTCAATTCCTCATAACCAGAGCCTATTATCCAACAATTTCTGTTCAGAGCTGGCTTCCCTTTGAGTATTAACAGTTTTCCTTTATTATCTCTCATTATCTCTAAGCACCCTGAGTGATTTCTCACTGGGAAGGTGTATTGGTCCTGTAACAAAGTCACAGGAGGTATGACAGGCACTGTGGGAGTGAGCACAGATGAGGACAAAGATAGAGCCTCAGGACCCCTGTCACTCAGAGGTCACGGAGGAGGTGGAAGATGCAGTCAGTGCTGGAGAGGAAAGCTAGGCAGAGTGGAAGCAGACAGGTATGGGGAAGTCCTTGGAGCTAGAACACTGGTCATGTGGGTCAGACGCTAATGAGATGTGAGATCAGGAAACAGACATTGGCTGCAGCATAACTGAGGTCAAATGACCCGGATGGAATTGATATCCTAGAAGAGTGGGAATAGAGGGTTGAGAAGATGGAGAAGGGAGGTTGGTCAGCAGGATAGTGAACTGAGTTTTTCAGAGAGGTTGGTGGCAGGGCAGGTTATAAAACGACCAACCCTCCACACAGGGACCAGCAGAGTTTTGGGATGGTAATTCGGTGCATGATATCTGTGCAGGTGGGGAAGAAATTAGTTGGACTTCCTGAGATAGTTACCTTTGGTTTGGTTTGGTTTGAGACAGGGTGGGTTCTCCTCTATAAAGCCCTGTCTGACCTTGCACTTAATACTTAGAACAGGCTGGTTTCAAACTCACAGAGTGGCTTACCCCTGCCTCCTAACTGCTGGGACTAAAGGAGTGGGCCATCATGCCTTCAATGTGCAATCATGCCATGATGACTTCTGTCTTTTTCCTCAAAGGAACTTGAGGATGGGTATACTGGTTAGTTTTGTGTGTCAACTTGACACAGGCTGGAGTTATCACAGAGAAAGGAGCTTTAGATGGGGAAGTGCCTCCATGAGATCCAGCTGTAGGGCATTTTCTCAATTAGTGATCAAGAGGGAGCGCCCCTTGTGGGTGGTACCACCTTTGGGCTGGTGCTCTTGGGTTCTATAAGAGAGTAGGCTGAGCAAGCCAGGGGAAGCAAGCCAGTAAGAAACATCCCTCCATGGCCGCTGCATCAGCTCCTGCTTCCTGACCTGCTTGAGTTGCAGTCCTGACTTCCTTTAGTGATGAACTGCAATGTGGAAGTATAAGCTCAATAAACCCTTTCCTCCCCAACTTGCTTCTTGGTCATGATGTTTGTGCAGGAATAGAAACCCTGACTAAGACAAATTGGTTCCAGCGTAGTGGGGTATTCCTTGTGAAAACCTGACCATGTTTTGGGGAGGATTGTGGAAGGACTTTGGAACTTTGAGCTAGAAAATCTGTAGAAAGTTCTGTAGGAGCTTGGAAGAGAATGTTACGAACAGTGCAGAAGATGGAGGCCTGGCTTGTGAAATTTCAGAGGGAAGATTAAAGACATTAAAGTGGCCATGTTTTGATTGTGAAGATTCTGTGGTTTTGGTTAGCTGGGGCTGAAGAATCAGCTGTAAGTAACAAGATACCAGAACCACTAAAGCAAACCTTTGTGTTACTGGGACTATTGATGCTGGTTAGCTGGAGCTAAGAAATTAGCGGTGATTAAGAAGAGACCAGCATCACTGAGATAAAATCTTCTTGGAAGTGTTTTCTGAGAGCACAGAGAGTGTGTTCCAGAGATAGCCACAGTTGTATTTTGTGCTGTGGCTGGACTTGGTACTGTGTAAGAGTCACCCAGATGGTACTGGTTTTGAAGGCATGAAGGGGTCATGAAGAGCAGCTGAGGCTCTTGGCACAGTGAGAGGCCACGGAAGGCCATTGGTGAAGGTGCAGCCTCAGTTGCAATTGATGCCCCAGGACTTGAAGGGGTCATGCATAGGAGCAGAGGCTTGTCACCCTGATGAGAGCCTATGAGAGGCTATTGGTGAAGCTTAATTACAGTAGAAGTCAGCAGTGTTTTGGAGATGCCAGTGCCATGAGATGACCACCAAGAACAGCACCAGCAGTGGAGTACGGGTAGCTGGAGCCTAGAATACAAGCTGTGTGCTACAAAGGGCAGGACTGAAGAAGTGACCCAAGCCCTTGAAGGAGCCTGGAAGATTGTGAGTTGGATCCCAGACATTGAACCATTGGAGTTTAAGTTTTGCTTTTGGTTGTGACTGTGCCCTGATAGGTTTCCCTCTTGAAGCAAAAAAGTATTTTAGTGGAGCCCACAGTTAAAAGACTTTGAATTTTTAAAAGACTTTAAATTTGAAAGATATTGGACATCTTAAGGTGATTGAACTTTTAATGTGTAAAGACTGTGGGACTTTAAAATAATTTAGATCTTGGGGATGAAAGTAAGGGTTGAGGCTTAATAGTGATGTTTGTGTGTCAAGTTGACAAGGGGTCAATTGTACTGGCTAGTTTTGTGTGTCAACTTGACACAGGCTGGAGTTATCACAGAGAAAGGAGCTTTAGTTGGGGAAGTGCCTCCATGAGATCCAGCTGTGGGGCATTTTCTCAATTAGTGATCAAGGGGGAGCGCCCCTTGTGGGTGGTACCACCTTTGGCCTGGTGCTCTTGGGTTCTATAAGAGAGCAGACTGAACAAGCCAGGGGAAGCAAGCCAGTAAGAAACATCCCTTCAGGGCTTCTGCATCAGCTCCTGCTTCCTGACCTGCTCGAGTTGCAGTTCTGACTTCCTTTAGTGATGAACTGCAACATGGAAGTGTAAGCTCAATAAACCCTTTCCTCCCCAACTTGCTTCTTGGTCATGATGTTTGTGCAGGAATAGAAACCCTGACTAAGACAATGGGATTTGAGAGGCCTGAGAAGGCAGGTCTGAATTAGTAGCCTTGAGAGACTCTGGAGTGTTTTGGAGGAGTTGGGATCTGGATATCCAATCATTCCCAGCTAGCTAGGGGTTGTACAATTCTGTCATAGTTGTACTATCAAGGTTAAGAAGAAGGGGAACCACCTATACATTCTCAAGACTATGCAGGGCACTCTGTCGTTTAAGCCTCAGGTAAACTCTGTAGGGTAAGTCTTACAAATCCATCTGTCCTGTAGCTTGTGCTTGCTTACTTCCTTAAGACCCAAACTTTGTTTGGTGATGAAATAATAAATAAATAAATAAATAAATAAATAAATAAATAAATAAATAAATGAAATTGGAGGAGGAAATACACTTTCCTAGTGTTTTAAGAGGCTCAAATCTTCACAAGCTTTATTTACCTGAACATTAATCAGAAATGCCAGGCTATAGAGATGGTTCAGCCCGTAAGAGCCCTGACTGCTCTTCCAGAGGTCCTGAGTTCAATTCCCAACAACCACATGGTGGCTCACAACCATCTGTCATGGGATCTGATGCCCTCTTCTGGTGTCTGAAAGTGAGACCACTTATGCTGTGCTGGTTCTTAGGAAAAAAAAACCAATTTACCCTGAGTCTGGATTCTTCCTTGATGAGCAGGATGGAGGGATAGTCAGGTAGACATCTGATGTGAGAAGGTTGCAGTTACACTGAAGTCAGGAAGATGGGTCTGAAGGCATGAATGTGGGGGTCGGGAAGGCTGGGAGAACGGCCAGATTGGAGGTTGACACATCTGGACCAGAGCAGCAGATGGTGCTGACAATGGGAGTGGGAGGCAAGGAGGATGTCCTAGTTAGGGTTACTATTGCTATGACAAAACACCATGACCAAAGCAAGTTGAGCAAAAAAGGTTTTTGTTTTTTTTATTTACATCTCCTCCAAGTTATAATCTATAACAGAAGATATCAGGACAGGAAATCACACAGGGTGTGACTGTGGAGGCAGGAGCTGATGCAGGGGATATAAGGGACTATTTCTCTCTCTGTCTCTCTCTGTCTCTCTCTGTCTCTCTCTCTCTCTCTCTCTCTCTCTCTCTGTCTCTCTCTCTCTCTGTCTGTCTGTCTTTCTGTCTCTCTGTGTGTGTTTCTGTCTCTCTGTCTCTGCCTCTGTCTCTCTCTCTGTCTCTCTCTGTCTCTTTCTTTCTCTCTGCATTAAACGAATAAAAAGGAAAAGACATGACCTCTGCTAGGTATGATGGAGAAGGAAGTTCATTGTAGACAAAATGCAGAGACTGGAATATCTGGGAAAGTCCAGAGTCTATGTGACCCAAAGCCATTGGGGTTGGTGACAGACGGGGGCAGAGCACCAGGAGAGGTCAAGAGGATGATGCAGTTCAGTGACCAAGAGGATAAAAGGTTCAAAAAAATCTAGTAGGATCATATAGAGAAGAGCATCTGGAGGAAGGAAGGTCCAGTTCTGTGCTGCAGAGTTCAGGGCAGAGGGCTGGGTACCAGCCATGCCCTGTAACAGACAGGGACTGAGGGATGCTGGGAGAGCCTGTAGGTCAGCTCCACTTTAATATAAAATAGGCCCCTCAGCCCTCCGTCCCAGGTGTGAAACTTAACACTTTCTCAACCCCCTTCCTCTCCAAACTGGGTTTCCTCTGGCTTTCCTAGAACACTTGATTTGTTTGAGCGCTGTCTTATTAAGCGCTGCCTTGGTAAGAGTGTCTATTCATAGCAGTAAAACTCTAACTAAGTTACTTTTTAAAAAAAGATTTATTTATTTATTATATGTGAATCTACTGTTGCTTTATTCAGACACTCCAGAAGAAGATGTCAGATCTCCTTACAGTTGATTGTGAGCCACAATGTGGTTGCTCAGATTTAAAATCAGGATCTTCAGAAGAGCAGTCAGTGCTCTTAACAACTGAGCCATTTCTCCAGCCCCTAAGACAACTTTTTATGTGAAATTCAAAATCACCTTACTTTTGAGACAGGGTTTCTCTGTGTACCCCTGGCATCCTGGAACTCACTCAGTAGACTTGGCTGGCATTAAACTCAGAGATCTGCTTGCCTCTGCCTCCTTAACACTAGAATTAAAGGCCACTACCTTGCTACTAAATAAAACCAACATCACATATAAATGCTAAAACATGTTAAGTGAAATTCAAAGTGTCTCAGGATTTACTTGGTGCATTTGGCTCTGTTCACATTTTAAACGTCACAGCAATGACACTAGACAAGAGCAACTCCATCCTTTGCTCTATAACTTCTGAGAGAAGGAAGTGTGTTACCTACACTTGACCCATCAGAGTCCAAAAGGGTCTGTAATTCCCTGCTTCAAAATCCTGACTAACCTGGAACTTCACCACAGCACCTGGTTCTTCTAGATCTTAATACAGGTGCAGAGAAACACATAAACACACATTTATAAAAATAAAATATTTGAGTTTATTTTACAAAGCTTCTATGAACTTATCATTTCTCCCAATAAGACAGACACAGTGCAGGTTGGCATGACAGATCCTTCATCCTGAGGGAATGGGGGTTCAGCGTGGATGCATGTCTAACAGAACTAGCTCCCACAGGTCAATGGATGTGGACCAGTGTTTCACACACCCCCAGTCCCGTGCACCAGAAGGTGCGCATCTGCATCTTTGTGAGCTTTGGTGTGGGCCTCTCTGCAGATTTATCCTTAGAAGTGGCATCACACCTGGTCTCATCCTGGACATCCAGGACAGGAACAGTCAGGCAGTGGCTTTACAAATATTGGTGGAATGGACAGTGCTAGGTCACATCTGAAAACCTAACATCTCTTCACTCTCACCCACAGTAGGGACTATAATGAGTGGGAATAGATGCATTCAGGGGCTTGGAGAGATGTCTCAATGGTTAGAATACAGGCAGCTCTGCAGAACTGGGGTTCAATACCCAATACCCACAAGCCAGGACATAGTCCTCTAGAACACCAGTTCCAGGGGATCTGATACCCTAACAAAACACTGACACACATTTTAAAGATGATAAAACTTTTCAGCCACTAAACTGCAGAAAGCAACTCTCTCCAGGCCATACCACTGAATGGAAAGCCCTATACCATCTTCAATAGCCAGCCTGGTTTACTGAGAGTCCAAGATAGACACACCTGATTTGCCTGCACACCTAAGCTGTGAGCATTGGTAGTGTGGTCTGTCTGAAGAGAAACAGGGGCCTTTAGCCCTCTGCAGTACACACAGTAAAGACAGGGGTAAGGTGCAAAAGCATGGGCACCAAAACTGTCTTTACTCATCAACCCCTCAATACAGTCCACACTCCAGGCTGTCCTCAGTCTCTCAGCTACAGGACAAAACCTTCTCTTTAGGAGTCTGAGTTCTAGTGCCTGGAACCCAGGCTCAGCAGGAGGAGGAGCAAGGTGGGGTCTGCCTCCCCTCTCCCTCCAGGGGATTCCAGGAGAGGAATGTGGAAGGAAGTGTCCCATTGGCCTCACTGCATAGGAGTCTACCCATGCCTGCTTCTCCAGGCTTTCTCCCCACCCTACCTTCTCCCAGAAGCCTGTTTCTCACTTGTATCTCCCTGAGAGTTCCATACTTAATTGAGTTCTGGTCTCCCAGGACTGGATTCGGATATCTTGGGAGTTTCCAAGTTCATTTCTTTATTGCTTCCAAATCCCAGGAAGCTGAAGGTCTAAGCCTTCATCACACCTTGGATGCTCAGTCCTCCCAGCAGGTGTCAGTGCAGTCAGTCACCAATGAAGAAGTCAGAAGTGTTTCCTTAGCCTCTGATCTTTTCTGTATCCCCACTCTGCAGCCAGCTTCTGACACTCAGTCCCTGGGTTCTCACATTGCTATAGAGGGACAGCGAGGCCCTATCTGCTCAGGTATGGTTGGAAGATGGCTCAGAGTCTGTGCTGTTCAGTCTTCAATCTCTTCCAGGCACAGAAGTGCTTCTGTAGGATGGCGGGGTGAGCTATCCAGTCAAGGTTGGCAGTCCACTAGCAATGATCTCTCTGCAACCACTACAGCCACTGCCAATTCTTAAAGTTGTCGACAACCTTGAATGTGGGACAGAGATTCTGGACCCAGCTTAGATCTCAAGACAGAAGGGGAGGGGGCCGTGGTGTATAAAAAAAATTAAATTAAATTAAATCAAAGTACAAGAGACATGATGGGATCAGCAGTCATTCCAGGGTCCTGGGCTTGATCCAAGAGGTCTGTGTGTGTGAGGCAGCTCACAGGGTTGCATAGGCATTCCCTCTCATCTGACCAGCAAGGCCCTCAGGCCTGAGGCTGTAGGGAGGAGATAGTTCTGTGGAATCAGCAAAGTATGTCCAAGCTGGGCCTGGTGGGACACACCTTTAATCCCTGCGCTTAAGAAGGAGAAACAAGTGATCTCTGAGTTCTGAATTCTAGGCTATCCTGGTCTACAGAGAATGCCAGGATAGTTAGGGCTATACAGAGAACCTTGTCTTGAAAAACAAAAAAGGGGCACTTCAAAGATGGCTCAGCAGTTAAGAGCACTGACTGCTCTTCCAAAGGTCCTGAGTTCAAATCCCAGCAACCACATTGTGGCTTACAACCATCTGTAATGAGATCTCTTGCACTCTTCTGGAGTGTATGAAGACAACTACAGTATAAATAAATAAATCTTTGGGGGAAAAAGAAAAAAGAAAAACAAAAAGGAAAGAAAAAAAAGAAAAAATCAAAAGAGAGAATCACACAGATAGCACAAGCAGAGGAGGGTAGGGAGGTATAATCTATCCATTAGTGACTTGTAAAGGGCTAATCTTTTTTTGGTTTTTCAAAACAGTATTTCTCTGTGTAGACCTGGATGTCCTGGGACTCACTCTGCAGAGCAGGCTAGCCTCGGAACTCAGAAATCCACGTGCATAAGCCTCCCAAGTGCTGGGATTAAAGGCATTCTCGACCACTGGCCAGCAGGACAGTTTATTTTATTTTATTTTATTTTATTTTATTTTATTTTATTTTATTTATTTATTTTTTAAGAGTCCTCCCAAGCTAGCCACCTGCTCACTGCTCCCAGTAGCTGTCATACAGTACTAGAGTTGTTGAAACAAGCTGGGGACTTACCTCGCATGCTAGGCAAATTCTCTACCACTGAGCTATGTTCTCAGACAACCTCCCACCAGGGCTTAACTCATTGTAACTCTGGCTAGATTCAGAGCTTTAATCCTCCTGCCTCAGATTTCTGACTAACTTGGAAGTACACCACTGCACCTGGGTCTTCCAGATCTTAATAGACAGGCAAAGAAACATACAAACACACATTTATAAAAATGTAACAATTACATGTATTTTTCAAACCTGCTATGTAATTTTCTTTTTTCCCAATAAGACAGACACAATGTATGTTTGCATGACAGATTCTTCATCATTAGGGGATGTGTGCCTGTCTTACAGAACAAGTTCCCACAGGTCAATGGATGTGGACCAGGGTTTCACAGCCTTTCTGGTGCAGTGCATCAGGAGACACACATCTGCATTGTTGTGTGCCTCGCTCCACAGTAGTCTAACCATGCCTGCTTCTCCAGGCTTTCTCCCCACACTACCTTCTCCTAAGAGGCTGTTTTCTGCCTTTTATTGCCCTAAGAGTCCCATGATTAGTCATGTTCTGGTCTCCCAGGAAAGCAGGTCACAGGGCTGGAAGAGAATTGTGGGAGCTTTCCTGTTCATTTCTTTAGTGCCCCCAAGTCCCAGGAAGCTGAAGGTCGAAGCCTTCATCACATCTTGGATGCTCAGTCCTCCCAGCAGGTGTCAGTGCAGTCAGTCACCAATGGAAGAAGTTTCCATTAGCTGGAAGAAGTTTCCATTAGCTGGAAGTGTTTCCTTAGCCTCTGACCTTGTCTCCATCCCTACACTGCAGTCAGCCAATGGCACTCAGTCCCTGGGTTCTCACATTGCTATAGAGGGACAGCAAGGCCCTCTCCGCTCAGGTATGGTTGGAAGATGGCTCAGAGTGTGTGCTGTTCAGTCTTCAATCTCTTCCAGGCACAGAAGTGCTTCTGTAGGATGGCAGAGTGAGCTGTCTAGTCAAGGTTGGCACTCCAATAGCAATGATCTCTCTGCAACCACTTCAGCCACTGCCAATTCTTAAAGGTGTCAAGAACTTTGAGTGTGGGACAAAGATTCAGGACCCAGCTTGGCTCTCAAGATAGAAGGGGAGGGAGGAGCATGTACAAAATAAAAATAAATTAAATAATAGTACAAGAGACATGATGGGATCAGCAGTCATTCCAGGGTCCTGGGATTGTTCCAAGAGGTCTCTGTGTGAGGGAGCTCACAGGGTTGCATAGGCATTCCCTCTCATCTGACCAGCAGGGCCCTCAGGCCTGAGGCTGTAGGGAGGATGTGGTTCTGTGGGAGTTGGATTCAGAACAACCTGCAGGAGAAAAGGGATACTTGTTTTATTTAGAGTCTGGAGGCAAAGAATGGCAAATAGGGTTGGCAGAGCCACTGCCTATCCATTATCCCCCTTCCCCAACCCATTATGACAACATGTTCAACAGCTGGCTATGAAACACATTAGGTATTGGGACAAAAAGACACACCTGACTGTAGCGTGGTTGGGGATCCAAGGAGGTGACCCAAATGCTCTCTAGGGGAGCAATGGAGGGTGGTTCTAGAGGAGTCAGATGATTCCCTGTTCTGATATCATGCTGTTGTCTTCTACAGTTGGAACAGACGTGCCTCACTAGCCCACAGATGCAGAAGAGAGCAACCATGACCAATGAGAAGATGAATAGGAACATAGGGGGGGGATAGTGTTGTCATGAGTGCCTAGGACAAGGTCCCTTGCCAAGCCCCCTCCATCACCAACCCCCACCTTGTCTCTGGTGGACCCAGCCCTCAGTGAATGATGCCCTGAAGTGGTGACCCCCGGCTTACAGGAAGGGGTCATTTGCAGGATCCCAGGCCTTTCTTTCTGGGCAGCATTCATTGTCACAGCATGTGAATCCTTTGGGGCAGCTTCTAGTCAGGACAAACAGACATGGGAAGATACTGATGGCATCAGAGGGTCCAACCAAAGGATCCCTGTTTCCCTAGACTCTTAGACCCTCAGGTTGTAAGCCACTCTTAGTGGTTTTGGGGTACAGTTCCATCCTGGGTTCACTGGGAGGAATCAGGGTATGGACTTGAGGCCTGAGTTCAGAGTTCATCAGGGCAGGATGCCATTGTTCCTCAGGCAGAATGGTCATGGTGCTGATCTTCCATGGGAGGCAGCAGTGGGACATTGCCCATGTGACTCCCCTTCCCCAGCTGTGAAAGGTTGGGGATTAGCAGCAGATCCTGAGGTTGGGTAAGCTGAGAGGGGCTATGGTTTCAGCAAAGATGATAAGAATTAAGTGTCTGTCCCCTTATCCAGGGCAGAATCTGAGCACAGGCAGGTTCCCACACCCCACCTTCCTTTTAATGATAATTATAGACAAAGTCCCATACTTACAAGCTGTCACATGTGTTTACATCCTGTGGAAGAAAAAAGACAAGGTCAGTGCTCAAAGCCTGGGAGTTGGGTCTCAGATGTGAGAATGCTTCTCCAACATGGCAGTAAATCAGGTAGGTGTATGTAAACCAGTGGTGCTTGTCCAGCATGACAGAACTCAAGAGAAGCAGAACTGTTCAAGGCTACAGAGACAGTTTGAGGCCAGGTTGGGAACAGGAATCTCTGTCTCACAAAGAACTGTAGGCTAGTCTCTGCTCAGAAATTGTCAGACAATTCTGACAGTGGGTCTCAGAATCTCTATCCCTCCAACCACCATGTCCAGGGATAGCCTCTGCCCCATAGGGTCCTCCCAAAGTCACAGAAGACTGGCTTACCTTATTGGTGCTTACTCCTTGAAAAGTAGAAAGCAGGACAAATATCAAGGTGAGTGTGCCCATAACTCAGGAGTCCTTCATCTCTGCAAGGGGGACACTGAGGTTCTGTGTGTAAGGACAGAGTAACAGGTCAAGACCTTCCCAACTTCCCTCCACCTATGAGGCCTAGCCTCAAAATAGGGACTCAGTTAGCATACCAGACCAGGCAGGACCAGGGCTTTAAGCTGACCTAGAGCTCACAAAAGGGAAGTAGAGAAGACCTGGCCTTGCTTGAGTTTGAGGAATTTGGAATTCGGAGTTTAGAAGAGATTGATTTGCCAACTTTGTAAGTTGGATGGAGCAGAGCGCTGTGGATGTCCCTCTGCTGTGCTGTGCTTAAATAGTGGTTAGAACAGGGCGTGGTTGCCCAACCTTTAATCCCACCAAGGATAAAAGGCAAATTTCTGTGAGTTCAAAGCTAGTATGATTTAATTAGTGAGATCTGGAGCAGCTAGGACTGAATTAAAAAAAAAAGCCAGGTGTTGTTAGCACAAGCCTTTAAATCCCAGCATTCCATAGACAAGAGCTAGGTGGGTTACTGAAGCTAGCCTGGTCTACAGAGCAAGTTCTAGGTCAGCCAAGACAACACAGAGAATCCCTGTGTGAGTTGGGAGGGGGAACAGTCTGGAAAGATGACTCAGAGTTGGAGAGCAGATGTCCTTGGACCTGGATTCTGTTTCCAGCATCTGTATACAAAGTGGCTCAAAGGCGCCTGAAACTCCAGTTCTAGATGATGCCGGCTTCTGAACTCTGAGGGCACCAGGCATGCATACGGTGCACATACATCTATGCCATAAATACTCAGACACATAAAAATGAAATAAATTTCAAACAAAACAAACCAGTAAGGCTGGCCAGGTGAGTCGCTCGGTGAATGTGCTTACCACCAAGCCCGAAAACCTGAATTTTGCTTTGTTTTCTTTGTTGGAATTGTTTTCTGACCCAGGGTCTCTGTACAGAGCCTGGCTGTCCTGGCACTCACTTTGTAGATGAGGCTATCCTCCAGATCACAGAGATCCCCCTGCCTCTGCCTCCTGAATTCAGTAATTAAAGGCCTGTGCCATCACATCCAGCTTTGAAAACCTTAATTTGATCTCCATCTACTACCCATGTAGTAGAAGGAGAAAGTAAACTTGACTGAAAACACACACACACTCTCTCTCACATACACACACACACACACACACACACACACACACACACACGGAGAGGGGAGAGCGTTTGGGGTGGGAGAGAGAGAGACCGAGAGAGAGTAAATGAATAAATGTAAATAAAATATCTTTGGTTATCATTTTAGATTTCATTTTTTATTTGTTTTATGTATATGAATACACTGTAGCTGTACTGATGGTTGTGAGGCATCAAGTAATTGCTGGGAATTTGAACTCAGGACCTCTGCTCACTCTGGTCAACCCTGTTTTATTTTTTACAATACAGGGTTTCTCATGTAACTCTGGTTGTCCTGAAACTCACTCTGTAGACCAGACTGGCCCTCAACTCAAGAGATCCACCCCATCCCAGAGTCTGGGATTAAAAGTTTTGCCTCCACCATCCAATATATATATATAAAAAAAATTTTAAAATAAAAATTTTAAATTCAAGAAAAGCGATGATGTTGCCTTGGTCATGGTATCTGTTCATAGCAGTAAAACCCTAACTAAGACAGAAGTTGGTACCAGGGGTGGGTTATTGCTGTGTTAGGCCTGACCATGCTTTTGTTTGAAAGAAAGTGGATTTGGGGACTTTGGATTTGGAAAGCAAAAGAATGCTTTAAGTAGGGCTTAATTGGCCAGTCTAGGAGGAATGCAGAAGACTTTGTTAGTGAGAAGGATTTGAATTGTGAGGACCTGGAATAAGACATTTCAATAAAAAATTTCAGTATGTGGTTTAGAAAGTATTTTTGTTATATTTTGGTGAAGAATGTAGTGACTTTTTGCCCTGGTCTAAAGAGTTGGCCTAAGGCTAAGATGACAAGACTTAAATGAATTGCATTGACAAAGGAAGTCTCAAAAAGCCCAGCAGAAACTGTTCTCTGGTTAAGTCTCCATGCTAAGAAAGGAAAAATATAAAATATATGGTTCCAGTATTAGCGGGGCACCAGGAAGTGAAATGGATCTGAATCCTATGCTCTTGGAGAGAGCAGATTAAGGGATTTGGGAGCAAGATCCTGCCCAGCTTCATTTAGGTCCAGGTATAGAGTACATACCTTTAATCCCAGGAGACAAAGCCAAACAGATCTATGAGTTCAAGGCCTGCCTGGGACAAAGCAGGTTCTAGGTGAAGAAAAACTTATATTCAGGCATGCTGGTACCTGCCTTTAATCCCAGCATTCCAGGAGACAGAGGCATGCAGGTCTCTAAGTTCAAGGTCAATCTGCAGAGCAAGTTCCAGGATAGCCAAGTTTAGGCAAAAAGTTGGGAAACAAAGAACAAGGAAGGCCGTGTCTCCAGAAGCAGTAGAACTCAGCAGCTACTGAGGTTCTGAGTTCAATTCCCAGCACCACATGGTGGCTCACAACCTTCTGTACATTCATTCTCTCTCTCTCTCTCTATCTCTCCCCCTCCCTCCCATTCTCCCTCCCTCCCTACCTCCACCTGTGTATGTGTGTGTGTTTGCACTCAAGTGAATTTAGTTGACTTTTGCCTTCTACTACATGGGTCCCAGAGATCAAATTAAGGTTTTCAAAGCTGGATGTGGTGGCACAGGCCTTTAATCACAGAATTTAGGAGGCAGAGGCATGGGGATATCTGTGAGTGGGAGGATAGCCGGGTCTATGGAATGAGTGCCAGGACAGCCAGGCTATGTACAGAAACCCTGTGTCCCATGCCCTCTTCTGGTGTGTATGAAGACATGGACAGTGTACTCACAGACATAAAATAAAAATAAATCTTTGGGCTGGAGAGATGGCTCAGCTGTGAAGAGCACTGACTATGCTTCCAGAGGTCCTGAGTTCAATTCCCAGCAACCACATGGTGGCTCACCACCATCTATAATGGGGATCTTATGCCCTCTTCTGGTGTGTCTCAAGAGAGAGAGTGAAATAAATATTAAAAAACTTATTTTGAAAAAAATTGAAAAAAAAAAAAAAGGAGAAAGCCGGGTAGTGGTGGCACAGGCCCTTAATCCCAACAATTGGGAGGCATAGGCAGGCAGATTTCTGCATTTGAGTCCAGCCTGGTCTACAGAGTAAAGACAGCCAGAGCTACACAAAGAAACCCTGTGTCAAAAAACAAAACAAAACAAAACAATAAAAAGAAGCAACAACAACAAAAAAAACTTCCTTGAAAAAAAAAGAGAGAGAAGAGAGCTGCCTCACTAAGGTGAGGGAAAGTGCTTCCTGAGAGCACAGAGAACATGTGTTCCATAGATAGCCAAGGTTGTACCTCATGCTGCAGCTGTACTTGATAATGTGCAAGAGTCACCAAGGTAGTACTTGTTTTGATGTCTCCAAGGGGTCATGAAGAGCAGCTGCTCCATCCTTTGCTCTATAACTTCTGAGAGAAGAAAGTGTGGTACCTACACTGGACTCCTCAGAGTCCAAAAGGGTCTGTAATCCCCTGCCTCAAAATCCTGACTAACCTGGACCTTCACCACAGCACCTGGTTCTTCTAGATCTTAATACAGATGCAGAGAAACACACAAACACACATTTATAAACATGAAATATTTAAGTTTATTTTACAAAGCTTCTATGAACTTCTCTTTTCTCCCACTAAGACAGACACAGTACAGGTTGGCATGACAGATCCTTCATCCTGAGGGCATGGGGGTTCAGCGTGGATGCATGTCTAACAGAACTAGCTCCCACAGGTCCATGGATGTCACCAATGTTTCACACCCCACCCGGTCCAGTGCACCAGAAGGTGCGCATCTGCATCTTTGTGAGCTTTGGTGTAGGCCTCTCTGCAGATTTATCCTTAGAAGTGGCATTGCACCTGGTCTCATCCTGGACATCCAGGACAGGAACACTAGGGCAGTGGCTTTGCAAATATTGGTGGAATGGACAGTGCTAGGTCACCTCTGAAAACATAACATCTCTTCACTCTCACCCACAGTAGGAATTATAATGAGTGGGAATAGATGCATTCAGGGGCCTGGAGAGATATCTCAATGGTTAGAATACAGTCAGCTCTGCAGAACTGGGGTTCAATACCCAATACCCACAAGCCAGGACATAGTCATCTAGAATACCAGTTCAGGGGATCTGACACCCTAAGAAAACACTGACATACATTTTAAAGATAATAAAATTTTTCAGCCACTGAACTGCAGAAAGCAAATCTCTCCAGGCCATACCACTGAATCGAAAGCCATATACCATCTTCAATATCCAATATACCATCTTCAATATCCGGTATACCATCTTCAATATCACATACGTAACAAGCAGGCTGAGGGGACCTCCTCCTACACTGAAAATCCCAGTTCTCAGAGCCTGAATCTACCTGGAACCCCCGTCCTGCCATTTTCTGTGGTGGCTCAGAGATGAGTAATATTGGGGTTCCTGAATTTGAAGCCAGCCTGGTTTACTGAGAGTCCAAGACAGACACACCTGACTTGCCTGCATACCTAAGCTGTGAGCATTGGTAGTGTGGTCTGTCTGAAGAGAAACAGGGGCCTTCAGCCCTCTGCAGTACACACAGTAAAGACAGAGGTAAGGTGCAAAAGCATGGGCAACAAAACTGTCTTTACTCATCGACCCCTCAATACAGTCCAAACACCAGGCTGTCCTCAGTCTCTCAGCCACTGGACAAAACCTTCTCTTTAGGAGTCTGAGTTCTGGTGCCTGGAACCCAGGCTCAGCAGGAGGAAGAGCAAGATGGGGTCTGCCTCCCCTCTCCCTCCAGGGGATTCCAGGAGAGGAATGTGGAAGGAAGTGTCCCATAGGCCTCACTGCACAGGAGTCTAACCATGCCTGCTTCTCCAGGCTTTCTCCCCACCCAACCTTGTCCCAGAAGCCTGTTTCTCACTTGTATCTCCTTTAGAGTTCCATACTTAATTGAGTTCTGGTCTCCCAGGACTGGATTCGGATATCTTGGGAGTTTCCAAGTTCATTTCTTTATTGCTTCCAAATCCCAGGAAGCTGAAGGTCTAAGCCTTCATCACACCTTGGATGCTCAGTCCTCCCAGCAGGTGTCAGTGCACTCAGTCACCAATGGAAGAAGCTGGAAGTGTTTCCTCAGCCTCTGACCTTGTCTCCATCCCTACACTGCATTCAGCCAATGGCACTTAGTCCCTGGGTTCTCACATTGCTATAGAGGGACAGCAAGGCCTTCTCTGACCAGGTATGGTAGGAAGATGGCTGAGAGTCTGTGCTGTTCAGTCTTCAATCTCTTCCAGGCACAGAAGTGCTTCTGTAGGATGGCGGAGAGAGCTGTTCAGTAAAGGTTGGCAGTCCGCTAACAATGATCTCTCTGCAACCACTACAGCTACTGCCAATTCTTAAAACTCTCAACACACTTGAGTGTGGGACAGAGATTCTGAACCCAACTTAGCTCTCAAGACAGAAGGGGAGGGTTCAGCATTGTATAAAAACAATAAATTAAATCAAAGTACAAGAGACATGATGTGTTCAGCATTCATTCCAGGGTCCTGGGCTTAATCCAAGAGGTCTATGTGTAAGGGAGCTCACAGGGTTGCATAGGCATTCCCTCTCATCTGACCAGCAGGGCCCTCAGGCATGAGGCTGGAGAAAGGAAGTGGTTCTGTGGGAGTTGGATTCAGAACAACCTGCAAGAGAAAAGAGATACTTGTTTTATTTAGAGTCTGGGGGCAAAGAATGACAATTAGGGTTGGCAGAGCCACTGCCTATCCATTATTCCTCTCCCCAATCCATTCTAACAACATGTTCAACAGCTGGCTATAAAACATTAGGTATTTGGACAAAAAGACGCACCCGACTGTAGCGAGGTGGGGGATCCAAGGAGGTGATCCAAATGCTCTCTAGGGGAGCAATGGAGGTCGGTTTTTGGGAATTCTGATGATCCCCTGTTCTGTCATCTTGCTCCTCTCTTCCACAATTGGGACAGAAGTAGTCCACTAGCCCACAGATGCAAAAGATGGTGACCGTGACCAACAAGATGATGAATAAGACCCTAGGGTGGTGGATAGTGTTGTCATGAGTACCTAGGCCATGCTCCGTTGCCAAACCCCCTCCATCACCCACCCCCACCTTGTCTCTGGTGGACCCAGCCCTCAGTGAATGATGACCAGAAGTGGTGACCCAGGCTTACAGGAAGGGGTCATTTGCAGGATCCCAGGCCTTTCTTTCTGGGCAGCATTCATTGTCACAGCAGGTGAATCCTTTGGGGCAGCTTCTAATCAGGACAAACAGACATGGGGAGATACTGATGGCATCAGAGTGTCAAATAAAAGGTCCCTGATTCCCTAGACTCTGTGAAGCTCAGGTTGCAAGCCACTCTTAGTGGGTTTGGGGTACAGTTCCATCCTGGGTTCACTGGGAGGATTCAGGGTCTGGACTTGAGGCCTGAGGTCAGAGTTCATCAGGGCAGGATGCCATTGTTCCTCAGGCAGAATGGTCACGGTGCTGATCTTCCATGGGAGGCAGCAGTGGGACATTGCCCATGTGACTTCCCCTCACCCAGCTGTGAAAGGTTGGGGATTAGCAGCAGTTCCAGACTGCAGATTCTGAGGTTGGGTAAGGTGAGATGGGCTATGGATTCAGCAAAAGTGATAGGAATTAGGAGTCTGTCCCCTTATGCAGGGCAGAATCTGGGCACATGCAGGTTCCCCCACCCCACCTTTCTTTTACTGATAATTCTAGACAAAGTCCCATACTTACAAGCTGTCACATGTGTTTGCCCCCTGTGGAAGAAAAAAGACAGAGGTCAATGCTCAAAGCCTGGGAGTTGGGTCTCAGGTATGGGAATGCTTTTCCAACATGGAGATAAATCAGGTAGGTGTGTGTAAACCAGTGGTACTTATCCATTATGACAGAACTCAAGAGAACACATCGCTATTCAAGGCTACAGAGACAGTTTGAGGCCGGACTGGGAACAGGACTCTCTGTCTCACAAAGAACTGTAGGCTAGTCTCTGCTCAGAGATTGTTCCAGACAGTGGGTCTCAGACTCTCCCTCCCTCCAACAGCCATGTCCAGGGATAAGGCTCTGCCCCATAGAGTCCTCCCAAATTCACAGAAGAATGGCTTACCTCATTGGTGCTTACTCCTTGGAGTCTGGAAAGCAGGCCAAAGGTCAAGGTGAGTATGCCCAGAACACAGGAGTCCTTCATCCCTGCAAGGGGGCCACTGAGCTTCTGTGTGTAAGGACAGAGTGACAGGGCAAGACTTTCCCAACTTCCTTCTACCTATGGGGCCCAGCCTCAGGATAGGGGCTCAGTTAACACACCAGAGTTGGGCACAACCAGGGCACTGAGCTGACCTAGAGCTCAGAAAAGGGAAGTAGAGAAGACCTGGCCTTGCTTGAGTTTGAGCAATTAGGAATTGGGAGTTTAGAAGAGATTGATTTGCCAACTTTGAAAGTCGGATGGAACAGAGCGCTGTGGATGTCCCTCTGCTGTGCTGTGCTTAAATAGTGGTTAGAGCAGGGCGTGGTTGCCCAACCTTTAATCCCACGGATAAGAAGGCAAATCTCTGTGAGTTCAAAGGTATTATGATTTAAATAGTGAGATCTGGAGCAGCTAGGATTGAATTAAAAAAAAAAAGCCAGGTGTTGGTAGCAAAAGCCTTTAAATCCCAGCATTCCAGAGACAAGAGACAGGTGGGTTACTGAAGCTAGCCTGGTCTACAGAGCAAGTTCCAGGTCAGCCAAGACTACACAGAGTAACCCTGTGTGGGTTGGGAGGGAGAACAGTCTGGAAAGATGACTCAGAGTTGGAGAGCAGATGTCCTTGGACCTGGATTCTGTTTCCAGAATCTGTAATCAAGATGGCTCATAAGCACCTGAAACTCCAGTTCTAGATGCTGCCGGCTTCTGAACTCTGAGGGCACCAGGCATGCATATGGGGCATAAACATCTATGCAATAAATACTCAGACCCATAAAAAGGAAACAAAAAAATTTAAAACAAAACAAACCTGTAAGGCCAGCCAGGTGATTTGCTGGGTGAATGTGCTTACCAACAAGCCTGAAAACCTGAATTTTGGTTTCTTTGCTTTTTTTTTTGTTTGTTTGTTTGGTTTGGTTTTTTTTTTTCCCAGACAGGGTTTCTCTGTGTAGCCCTGGCTGTCCTGGAACTCACTCTGTAGACCAGGCTGGCCTTGAACTCAGAAATATGCCTGCCTGTGCCTCCCAAGTTCTGGGATTAAAGGCGTGTGCCACCACTGCCAGACTTTGCTTTCTTTTCTTTATTGGAATTGTTTTCTGATACAGGATCTCTGTACAGAGCTTGGCTGTCCTGGCACCCATTCCGTTGACCAGGCTATCCTCTGTCTCACAGAGATCCCTGTGCCTCTGCCTACTGAATTCAGTGATTAAAGGCCTGTACTATCACATCCACCTTTGAAAACCTTAATTTGATCTCTGGGACACATGTAGTACAAGGAGAAAGTCAACTAAATGTACTTGACTGCAAACACACACACACACACACAAACACACATAAACACAAGGGGGGAAGATAGAGAGAGAGAGCAAATGAATGGATGTAATTAAAATATCTTTCAATATCATTTTAGTATTTCAATTTTTTATTTATTTTATGTATATGAATACACTGTAGCTGTACTGATGGTTGTGAGCCATCATGTAGTTGCTGGGAATTTGAATTCAGGACCTCTGCTCATTCTGGTCAGCCCTGTTTTATATTTTCAAGAGAGGGCTTCTCTGTGTAACTCTGGTTGTCCTGAAACTCACTCTGTAGACCAGACTGGCCTTCAACTCAAGTGATTCCACCTCCATCTGTATCCAGTCTGCGATGAAAAGTGTGTGCCTGCACCATCAGATATTATAAAAACAAAACAAAACCTTTAAAATAAAAATTTTAAATTCAACACAAGCAATAATGTTGTCTTGGCCATGGTGTCTTTTCACAGCAGTAAAACCCTAAGACAGAATTTTGTACCAGAAGTGGGGTATTGCTGTGATAGGCCTGAACATGCTTTTGTTTGTAAGAAAGTAGTTTTTGGGACTTTGGATTTGGAAAGCAGAAGAATGCTTTAAGTAGGGCTAAATGAACCAGCCTAGTAGGAATGTGGAAGACTAAGTTAGTGAGAATGATTTCAATTATGAAGACCTGGACCAAGCCATTTCAGTGAAAAATTTCAGTATGTAGTTTAGAAACTACTTATGTATTATTTTGCGGCAGAATGTAGCTAGTTTTTGCTCTTGTCTGAAGAGTCTGCCTAAGGCGAGGGAGAAGAGATTTAGATTAATTGCATTGACAAAGGAAGTCTTAAAAAACCCAGCAGAAAATTTGTTCTCTGGTTAAGTACTCATGCTAAGAAAGGAAAAATATAAAATATATGGTTCCAGTATTACCGGGGCACCAGGAAGTGAAATGGAGCTGAATCCTATGCTCTTGGAGAGAGCAGATCAAGGGATTTGGGAGCAAGATCCTGCCCAGCTTCATTTAGTTCCAGGTATGGAGTACACACCTTTAATCCCAGGAGACAAAGCCACACAGATCTAAGAGTTCAAGGCCTGCCTGGGACATAGCAGGTTCTAGGTGAAGAAAAGCTTAAATTCAGGCATGCTGGTACATGCCTTTATTCCCAGCATTCCAGAAGACAGAGAAATGCAGGTCTCTGTGTTCAAGGTCAATCTGCAGAGCAAGTTCCAGGATAGTCAAGTTTAGGCAGAAAGTTGGGAAACAGAGAGTTGGAAATAGAAGAAGGAGTACCATGTCCCATCTCCAGAAGCAGTAGAACTCAGCAGCTACTGAGGTCCTGAGTTCAATTCCCAGCACCACATGGTGGCTCACAACTTTCTGTACAGTGCTCCCATGCCCTCTTCTGGTGTGTATAAAGACACTGTCAGTGTACTCAGAAAAAAATAAAAATAAAAATAAATCTTTGGGCTGGAGAGATGGCTCAGCTGTGAAGAGCACTAACTGCTCTTTTAGAAGTCCTGAGTTCAATTCCCAGAAACCACATGGTGGCTCACCACGATCTATAATGGGGATCTTATGCCTTCTTCTGGGGTTTCTGAAGACAGAGAGAGTGAAATAAATAGATATTGAAAGTTTTATTTTGAAAGAAATTGAAAAGAAAAAAGAGAAAGCAGGGCAGTGGTAGCACACGCCCTTAATCCCAACAGTTGGGAGGCAGAGGCAGGCAAATTTCTGAGTTTGAGGTCAGCCTGGTCTACAGAATGAAGACAGCCAGGGCTACAGAGAGAACTCCTGTCTCAAAAACAAAACAAAAACAAACAAAACAATAAAAAGCAACAACAACAACAACTACAAACCTCCTGGAAAAAAAAAGAGAGAAGAGAGCTGCCTCATTAAGGTGAGGGAAAGTGTTTCCTGAGAGCACAGAGAACATGTGTTCCACAGATAGCCAAGGTTGTACCTCATGCTGCAGTTGTACTTGATAATGTGCAAGAGTCACCCAGGTAGTACTTGTTTTGATGTCTCGAAGGTGTCATGAAGAGCAGTAGACACTTGCCACTGTGAGAGGCCATGGGAGGCCATTGGTGATTGTGCAGCCTCAGTTGTACTTGATGACCCAGGGGTCAAACATAGAATTGAAGCTGGGCACCTTGAAGAGAGCCTATGAGAGTCTGTTGGGGAAACCTAGTTGCAGCAGAAGAGCCAGCATGTTCCAGATGCCAGTACCATGGAATAATGACCAACAACAGCAGCATCAGTGGAGTGGATCAACCTAAGCTTAGAATGCTACAGAGGACAGAGCTGGAGAAGTGATTTGGTGGAGCCCAGAAAATCATGTGTGGATTCCAGACACTAAAAGGAGAAGCTGTAACATTGAAGCTGCCTTGGAGACCCCAAGATTTTCGAAATATCAGAACCATGGGATATCCACTGAGAAAAAGCTGCTAACAGGGAATGGAACCAACCTAGGAAAAGAAGCTTGTTACAGTCAACAAAGATTAGAAATGAGTTGGAGTTCTGAAGACCACTTCTACATCCTACACACATGGAGTTTCAGAGTTTCAAGTTTCCCAGATGCTTTCCTTTCTTGATTCCAGAATTACAGGTAAGCAATTGGATGGATCTCAGAAGAGACTTTGAAGTTAAGACTTGTAACATTGTTGATACTGCTATCAAGTATGGAGTCTTTGGAAGTTATACTGAATATACGTTTTATTATGTTACGGCTATATATGGACCCATAGAGTCACATGATTGAGTAAGCCAATGGGGGGGTCAGGGAGTGGATTGTGATGATTTGTCTGTGCTTGGATCAGGGAGTGGCACTATTGTAAGGTGTGGCCTTGTTGGAGTAGGAGTGTCACTGTGGATGTGGGCTTTGAGACCCTCATTGTAGCTGCCTGGAAGCCAGTATTCTCCTAGTGGTCTTCAGATGAGGATTAGAACTCTCAACTTCTCCTGCATCATGCCTGCTTAGATGCTAGTATGTTCCTGCCTTGATGATACTGGACTGAAACTCTGAACCTATAAGCTAGCCCCAATTAAATGTCTTATAAGAGCTGCCTTGGTAATAGTGTCTATTCATAGCAGTAAAACTCTAACTAAGTTACTTTTTTAAAAAAAGATTTATTTATTTATTATATGTGAATCTACTGTTGGTTTATGCAGACACTCCAGAAGAAGATGTCAGATCTCCTTACAGTTGATTGTGAGCCACAATGTGGTTGCTCAGATTTGAACTCAGGATCTTCAGAAGAGCAGTCAGTGCTCTTAACTACTGAGCCATTTCTCCAGCCCCTAAGACAACTTTTTATGTGAAATTCAAAGTCACCTTACTTTTGAGACAGGGTTTCTCTGTGTACTCCTGGCATCCTGGAACTCACTCAGTAGACTTGGCTGGCATTAAACTCAGAGATCTGCTTGCCTCTGCCTCCTTAATACTAGAATTAAAGGCCACTACCTTGCTACTAAATAAAACCAACATCACATATAAATGCTAAAATACGTTAAGTGAAATTCAAAGTGTCTCAGGATTTACTTGGCGCATTTGGCTCTGTTCACATTGTAAACGTCACAGCAATGACACTGGACAATAGCAACTCCATCCTTTGCTCTATAACTTCTGAAAGAAGGAAGTGTGTTACCTACACTTGACCCATCAGAGTCCAAAAGGGTCTGTAATTCCCTGCTTCAAAATCCTGACTAACCTGGAACTTCACCACAGCACCTGGTTCTTCTAGATCTTAATACAGGTGCAGAGAAACACATAAACACACATTTATAAAAATAAAATATTTGAGTTTATTTTACAAAGCTTCTATGAACTTATCATTTCTCCCAATAAGACAGACACAGTGCAGGTTGGCATGACAGATCCTTCATCCTGAGGGCATGGGGGTTCATAGTGGATGCATGTCTAACAGAACTAGCTCCCACAGGTCAATGGATGTGGACCAGTGTTTCACACACCCCCAGTCCAGTGCACCAGAATGTGCACATCTGCATCTTTGTGAGCTTTGGTGTGGGCCTCTCTGCAGATTTATCCTGAGAAGTGGCATCGCACCTGGTCTCATCCTGGACATCGAGAATACGAACAGTAGAGCAGAGGCTTTACAAATATTGGTGGAATGGACAGTGCTAGGTCACCTCTGAAAACCTAACATCTCTTGACTCTCACCCACAGTAGGGACTATAATGAGTGGGAATAGATGCATTCAGGGGCCTGGAGAGATGTCTCCATGGTTAGAATACAGGCAGCTCTGCAGAACTGGGGTTCAATACCCAATACCCACAAGCCAGGACATAGTCATCTAGAACACCAATTCCAGGGGATCTGACACCCTAACAAAACACTGACACACATTTTAAAGATGATAAAACTTTTCAGCCACTAAACTGCAGAAAGCAACTCTCTCCAGGCCATACCACTGAATGGAAAGCCCTATACCATCTTCAATAGCCGGCCTGGTTTACTGAGAGTCCAAGAGAGACACACCTGATTTGCCTGCACACCTAAGCTGTGAGCTTTGGTAGTGTGGTCTGTCTGAAGAGAAACAGGGGCCTTCAGCCCTCTGCAGTACACACAGTAAAGACAGGGGTAAGGTGCAAAAGCATGGGCACCAAAACTGTCTTTACTCATCGACCCCTCAATACAGTCCACACTCCAGGCTGTCCTCAGTCTCTCAGCTACAGGACAAAACCTTCTCTTTAGGAGTCTGAGTTCTGGTGCCTGGAACCCAGGCTCAGCAGCAGGAGGAGCAAGGTGGGGTCTGCCTCCCCTCTCCCTCCAGGGGATTCCAGGAGAGGAATGTGGAAGGAAGTGCTCCTTGGCCTCACTGGACAGGAGTCTAACCATGCCTGCTTCTCCAAGCTTTCTCCCCACCCTACCTTCTCCCAGAAGCCTGTTTCTCACTTGTATCTCCCTGAGAGTTCCATACTTAGTTGAGTTCTGGTCTCCCAGGACTGGATTAGGATATCTTCGGAGGTTTCCAGTTCATTTCTTTATTGCTCCCAAATCTCGGGAAGCTGAAGGTCTAAGCCTTCATCACACCTTGGATGCTCAGTCCTCCCAGCAGGTGTCAGTGCAGTCAGTCACCAATGGAAGAAGTCAGAAGTGTTTCCTCAGCCTCTGATCTTTTCTGTATCCCCACTCTGCAGCCAGCTTCTGACACTCAGTGCCTGGGTTCTCACATTGCTATAGAGGGACAGCGAGGCCCTCTCTGCCCAGGTATGGTTGGAAGATGGCTCAGAGTCTGTGCTGTTCAGTCTTCAATCTCTTCCAGGCACGGAAGTGCTTCTGTAGATGGCGGGGTGAGCTGTCCAGTCAAGGTTGGCAGTCACTAGCAATGATCTCTCTGCAACCACTACAGCCACTGCCAATTCTTAAAGCTGTCAACAACCTTGAATGTGGGACAGAGATTCTGGACCCAGCTTAGATCTCAAGACAGAACGGGAGGGGGCCGTGGTGTATAAAAAAAATTAAATTAAATTAAATCAAAGTACAAGAGACATGATGGGATCAGCAGTCATTCCAGGGTCCTGGGCTTGATCCAAGAGGTCTGTGTGTGAGGCAACTCACAGGGTTGCATAGGCATTCCCTCTCATCTGACCAGCAAGGCCCTCAGGCCTGAGGCTGTAGGGAGGAGATAGTTCTGTGGGAGTTGGATTCAGAACAATCTGAAGGAGAAAAGGGATACTTGTTTTATTTAGAGTCTGGAGGCAAAGAATGGCAAATAGGGTTGGCAGAGCCACTGCCTATCCATTATCCCCCTTCCCCAATCCATTCTGACAACATGTTCAACAGCTGGCTATGAAACACATTAGGTATTGGGACAGAAAGACGCACCTGACTGTAGGGTGGTGGGGAATCCAAGGATCTGACATAAATGCTCTCTAGGGGAGCAGTGAAGGGTGGTTCTGTGGTTTTCAGATGATCCCCTGTTCTGATGTCATACTCATCTCTTCTACAATTGGGACAGAAGCACTCCAGTAGTAGCCCATAGATGAACAAGAGGGCAACCATGATCAATAAGATGATGAACAGGAACCTAGGGAGGGGGAGGGTATTGTCATGAGTGCCTAGGCCATGCTCCCTTGCCAAACCCCTTCCATCACCCACCCCCACCTTGTCTCTGGTGGACTCAGCCCTCAGTGAATGATGCCCAGAGGTGGTGACCTCCAGCTTACCTGAAGGGGTCATTTGCAGGATCCCAGGCCTTTCTTTCTGGGCAGCATTCATTGTCACAGCATGTGAATCCTTTGGGGCAGCTTCTAGTCAGGACAAAGAGACATGGGAAGATACTGATGGCATCAGAGGGTCCAACAAAAGGGTCCCTGTTTCCTTGGACTCTTAGACCCTCAGATTGAGAGCCACCCCTAGTGGGTGTGGAGTACAGTTCCATCCTGGTTTCACTGGGAGGAATCGGGGTCTGGCCTCAAGGCCTGAGTTCAGAGTTCATCAGGGCAGGATGCCATTGTTGTTCAAACAGAATGGTCATGGTGCTGATCTTCCATGGGAGGCAGCAGTGGGACATTGCCCATGTGACTCCCCCTCCCCCAGCTGTGAAAGTTTTGGGATTAGCAGCAGATCCTGAGGTTGGGGAAGCTGAGAGGGGCTATGGTGTCAGCAAAAGTGATAGGAATTAGGTGTCTGTCCCCTTATCCAGGGCAGAATCTGAGCACAGGCAGTTCCCCCACGCCCACCACGCCTTCCTTTTACTGACAATTCTAGACAAAGTCCCATACTTACAAGCTGTCACATGTGTTTACATCCTGTGGAAGAAAAAAAGACAAGGTCAGTACTCAAAGCCTGGGAGTTGGGTCTAAGGTGTGAGAATGCTTCTCCAACATGGAGATAAATCAGGTAGGTGTGTGTAAACCAGTGGTGCTTGTCCAGCATGACAGAACTCAAGAGAACACAGAGCTATTCAAGGCTACAGAGACAGTTTGAGGCCAGATTGGGAACAGGAATCTCTGTCTCACAACGAACTGTAGGCTAGTCTCTGCTCAGACATTGTTCCAGACAGTGGGTCTCAGAATCTGCCTCCCTCCAACTGCCATGTCCAGGGATAAGCCTCTGCCCATAGGGTCCTCCCAAAGTCACAGAAGACTGGCTTACCTCATTGGTGCTTACTCCTTGGAGAGTAGAAATCAGGCCAAAGATCAAGGTGAGTGTGCCCACAGCACAGGCGTCCTTCATCCCTGCAAGGGGGCTGCTGAGCTTCTGTGTATAAGGACAGGGCAAGACCTTCCCAACTTCCCTCCACCTATGGGGCCTAGCCTCAAAATAGGGGCTCAGTTACCACACCAGTCTTGGGCAGGACCAGGGCTTTAAGCTGACCTAGAGCTCAGAAAAGGGAAGTAGAGAAGACCTGGCCTTGCTTGAGTTTGAGGAATTAGGAATTGGGAGTTTAGAAGAGATTGATTTGCCAACTTTGTAAGTTGGATGGAGCAAAGCGCTGTGGATGTCCCTCTGCTGTGCTGTGCTTAAATAGCGGTTAGAACAGGGCGTGGTTGCCCAACCTTTAATCCCACCAAGGATAAGAAGGCAAATCTCTGTGAGTTCAAAGCTAGTGGGATATAATTAGTGAGATCCTGGCCAGCCAGGATTAAATTTAAAAAAAAAAAAAAAAGCCAGGTGGTGTTAGCACAAGCCTTTAAATCCCAGCATTCCAGAGACAAGTTACAGGTAGGTTACTGAGGCTAGCCTGGTCTACAGAGCAAGTTTCAGGTCAGCCAAGACTACACAGAGAATCCCTGTGTGATTTGGGAGGGGGAACAGGTCTGGAAAGATGACTCAGAGTTGGAGAGCAGATGTCCCTTGGACCTGGATTCTGTTTCCAGCATCTGTATACACGGTGGCTCACAGGCACCTGAAACTCCAGTTCTAGATGCTGCCAGCTTCAGAACTCTGAGGACACCAGGCATGCATATGGTGCACATACATCTATGCCATAAATACTCAGACACTTAAAAAGGAAACAAATACGTTTCAAACAAAACAAACCAGTAAGGGTGGCCAGGTGAGTCGCTCGGTGAATGTGCTTACCACCAAGCCCAAAACCTGAATTTTGCTTTGTTTGCGTTATTGGAATTGTTTTCTGACACAGGGTCTCTGTACAGAGCCTGGCTGTCCTGGCACTGACTCTGTAGATGAGGCTATCCTCCAGATCACAGAAATCCCCCTGCCTCTGCCTCCTGAATTCAGTTATTAAAGGCCTATGCCATCACATCCAGCTTTGAAAACCTTAATTTGATCTCTGGGACCCATGTAGTAGAAGGAGAAAGTAAAGTCCATACACTTGACTGATACACATACACACACACACACACACACACACACACACACACATGGGGACTTGGGGGGGGGGAGACAGAGAGACAGAGAGAGAATAAATGAATATAATTAAAATATCTTTGGTTATCATTTCAGATTTTCATTTTTTTATTTATTTTATGTATATGAATACACTGTAGCTGTACTGATGGTTGTGAGCCATCAAGTAATTGCTGGGAATTTGAATTCAGGACCTCTGCTCACACTGGCCAACCCCGTTTTATGTTTTTCAATACAGGGCTTCTCTGTGTAAGCCCTGGTTGTCCTGAAACTCACTTTGTAGACCAGACTGGCCCTCAACTCAAGAGATCCACCTCCATCTGCATCCAGAGTCTGGGATTAAAAGTTTTTGCCTCCACCATCCAATATATATATATATATATATTTTAAAAAACCCTTTAAAATAAAAATTTAAAATTCAAGACAAGCGATGATGTTGCCTTGGTCATGGTATTTGTTCATAGCAGTAAAACCCTAACTAAGACAGAAGTGGGTACCAGGAGTGGGTTATTGCTGTGGTAGGCCTGACCATGCTTTTGTTTGAAAGAAAGTGGATTTGGGGACTTTGGATTTGGAAAGCAAAAGAATGCTTTAAGCAGGGCTTAATGGGCCAGTCTAGGAGGAATGCAGAAGACTTTGTTAGTGAGAAGGATTTGAATTGTGAGGACCTGGACCAAGACATTTCAATGAAAATTTTCAGTATGTGGTTTAGAAACTATTTTTGTTATATATTGGTGAAGAATGTAGTGACTTTTTGCCCTGGTCTAAAGAGTTGGCCTAAGGCTAAGATGACAAGGCTTAGATTAATTGCATTGACAAAGGAAGTCTCAAAAAAGCCCAGCAGAAACTTTGTTTTCTGGTTAAGTATTCATGCTAAGAAAGGAAAAATATAAAATATATGGTTCAAGTATTATTGGGGCCCTAGGAAGTGAAATGGAGCTGAATCCTATGCTCTTGGAGAGAGCAGATTAAGGGATTTGGGAGCAAGATCCTGCCCAGCTTCATTTAGATCCAGGTATAGAGTACACACCTTTAATCCCAGGAGACAAAGCCAAACAGATCTATGAGTTCAAAGCCTGCCCAGGAGAAAGCAGGTTTTAGGTAAAGAAAAGCTTAAATTCAGGCATGTGGGTACACACCTTTAATCCCAGCATTCCAGGAGACAGAGGCATGCAGGTCTCTGAGTTCAAGGTCAATCTACCAGGCAAGTTCCATGAAAGCCAAGTTTAGGCAGAGAGAGACAGCTGGGAAACAGAGAGATGGTAATAGAAGAAGGAGGGCTATGTTCCATCCCCAGAAGCAGTAGAACTCAGCAGCTACTGAAGTCCTGAGTTCAATTCCCAGCACATGGTGGCTCACAACTTTCTGTACAGTGCTGTCCATTATGTGTTCCTACCCCAGCTAAGGTCAAATTAGAAGAGGGAGGACAGTAACCTGTGTGGGAGGATGACTGGAAATGACCGCTCCACACGTGGTAGGAGGTGAGACTGGGACAGAGCCCTGAGATCTGAGATCCATCTCCCTCTCCCTCTCCCTGTCTCTTTCTCTCTCTTTCTCTTTCTCTCTCTTTCTCTCTCTCTCTCTCTCTCTCTCTCTCTCTCTCTCTCTCTCTCTCTCTCTCTCTCCCTCTCCCTCTCTCTCTCTCTCTCTCTGTGTGTGTGTGTGTGTGTGTGTGTGTGTGTGTGTGTGTGTGTTCCAGTCCCACACTGGTGCAGTGCCACCATCTCAGAAGTTGACCTGTTCCTTCGTACAATCTTCTCTGGTGTGAGCGGGAGTCACATGCCCATCCCTGAGGGTGAGTATAACTCCATTATCTTTCATTCATCTCTGCAGTGAAAGATCAGCTAATTCTTGCTGTGACACTGAAATTCCTACAGTTTAAATAAAGCTCCTTCCTGGCCAGGAGGAACAAGATCTGCATCCACTCAAATGGCTTTGGCCACCATGAAAAGCTCTAGAGCCCAGCGGCTGAAAACTGAGTTATTAAAATAAACTTTCAGGGTTTGGAGAGATGGCTCAGGAGTTAAGAGCACTGGATGCTTCTGCAGAGGACCAGGGTTCAATTCCCAGCAGTGACTTGACAATTCCTGACTATCTATAACTCTAGTTCCAGGGGATCCAGGTCTTCTGACCTCCCCGGCCACCAGGCACTTGGTGCACAGACATATGAGCAGTTAAAACACCCATACACAGGAATAATAATTATTATAATGGTAACAGAGCATTTTAAAAATCAATTAATGTTTCATTCAGTGTAGTGCAATAAGTGATAAACTGTACAACAAGGCAGCAGGTGACAGGACAAACTGTTCACATGCCTGTAATTCCACTATGCAGTCTGACGGGGCAGCATTGAGAAGTCACAGTCAAAGTCAGGCCTGGGTGGTGGATGCTTTAATTCAGCACTTGGGAGGCAAAGGCAGAGGCAGGCAGATTTCTGAGTTCTAGGACGGCCTAATCTACAGAGTCAGTTCCAGTAGAGCCAGGGCTACACAGAGAAATCTTGTCTCAAAAAAACCAAAATAAAAAAAGACAAAATTCACAGTCAAGCACCTGGGCCTGGAGTAATTAGAGCCTGGCAGAGATTGCTGAGGGGAAGTGCTTCCTGCACAACTGTGGGGACCTGAGTTTGAATTCCCAGCACCCAGGTAACAAGCAGATCATGGTCACATAAATTAATTGTTAACACAGTGCTGGTGGGTGGATCCCAGAGACTCCATATACATACATGTAGTAGATGGAAGAGAAGCAGGCGTCTCAGCAGTCCTCCAACCTCCACACGTAACAGAGAGAGGGCACCCAATGCAGAATACACGTGTGCACAGTCCCAGCTTCACCACTGTGACAATCATCCTGACAAAAAGCACCTTGGGGGACACAGGAGCCAATTCTAATGTCACTTGAGGAAGCAGCAGAGGCAGCACCAGAGTAGATGAACTGACCAGCGAGTATGAAGGGCAAGGAGGTAGAAGGCAAAGCTTGCTTCTCTCAGCTCCCTTTATCTGAGCTGCTACCAGAGGTGCCACTCACGTTTAGGGCGGGCCTTCCCCCTCCAGTCAATACAAGAGAACTGCCATGGTCCTGCCCACAGGCTAGTCTGATGGAAACAGTCCTCGTCGAGGCTCTTCCTGTGATTCTAGGCTGGATAAAGTTGGCAAAACTAGCAAAAAATTATATACACAACACACACACATACAACATATACACCCATATACAACACTTATATATAACACACATACAACACATAGATACATACATATATTCACATGTACACACATAGTGCCAAGCTCCATTTACCAAGCTTCTCCCACAGGTTACATTCTCTTGTGGTGGCTGATGGTTACATGTTGTGTAAAATACCAACATCAGGAAACGACTTGGGTAAAAACTATAATTCTATTGTATTTTATGTCATATATTTCCCCCTACACACATCCTTTCTTTTTTTTGTATTTCTGTGAGTTGTGTTTGTTTGTTCCTTTGTTTGAGGAAAGGTCTCACTGTGTAACCCTGGCTGTCCCGGAACCTACTGTATAGACCATGCCAACTAGGTTGGCCTGGAACTCACAGAGATCTACTTGTTTCCCTTCCTAAGTGCTGGAATCAATGAATGCACCACCATACCGGGGTCACATCTGGAAATGTATGTAACCACTGTAGTTACATGATGAAAGTACATGATGACAGGAAGGTTCAGCATACAGAGCAAGATCCAGGATGGCTAGTGCTACACACCACACAGTCACAGACACACATACACACACACAGACAAACACACACACACACACACAAACACACACAAACACACACACACAGCACCCGATACAAAGCTGTCACACTTCCTTGAATCTCTCTCTGGTACACACCCTACCCAGTAGCAAGCAGGCCTCTACCACTTAGTCTTGTCTCCATCTCTGTCTTAGGAGGAGTGTGAAGCCCAGCTCCCCAGGCTCTGTGCCCTTTCCTCAGGTGCTTGTTGATAATGAGGCAAGGCCACTTTCCAGCCACCATTCTGTGGAATGGGGAGAAGTCAGCACTCCCTAGGGATGAGGGACAGGAGGACAGGATTTTGTGGTCACTAACACAGGGAAGCACTGTATCACAGAAGGGTGAAGCAGTTTCCTTCTGTGGCCGACTCCTCAGCTCCTCACCTCAGGTGAGTCAGGGATTTTCAGTGTGAGCGGATCGCATTGGCCTTTTCCAGATTTACTTGAATGGGGAATGTTCCCACCAGCCCTTTATAGGAGTCAGAGTTCTCTAGAGGAACAGAAATGATACAATGACTCTCTCTATATAGAAAAGGGATTTATTGGAATGGCTTCCAGTCTGCAGTTCAGCTAAGCTAACAATGGCTGTCTACCAATGGGGAGTCCAAGAATAGAGTAGTCAGTCAGATCACAAGGCTGGATGTCCCCACTGGTCTTCAGTGTGCACCAGAATACTGAAGAAGTAAAATCTAATGTCAATAAGGAATGAAATGTCTCAGATTTAAGGTGTATTTTCCTGCCTCAAAGTTCTATATAAGAGTGAGTCTTAGTATTTCAATTATTTAAGAAAAAAAATCCCTCACAGGTGTACACAACCAGTTAAATTTTAATCAATGCCAGATACAGTTGAGTTGACAACCAAGAACATTCATTATACTATGAGGATGGTGTGAAATTGGGTGGGAATTTATTCTGAGATATGCTGTTCTGGGTGTTGGTTTTGGTCTTTATAATGTTTACTTTATGTGGAATCTATGTATTGCACACATGTGTATGTGAATCACATGCCTTGGGACTGCTGCAGAAAATCAAACTGAAGACCCGGAGAAGAGCGGCAGGTGCTCTTAACCACTGCAGCAACCCTCAAGGGAGCTAAATTACTTTCATTCCTCTCTTGTCAGGAATACCCAGGGGTTTGTTCTCTTGCTTCTTCTTCTTCTTCTTCTTCTTCTTCTTCTTCTTCTTCTTCTTCTTCTTCTTCTTCTTCTTCTTCTTCTTCTTCTTCTTCTTCTTCTCCTCCTCCTCCTCCTCCTTCTCTTCCTCCTCCTCCTCCTCCTTCTTCTTCTTTTTCTTCTTCTTCTTCTTCTTCTTCTTCAACAATTATTCATTTTATATGTAGAAGTACATGGCCGCTGTCTTCAGACACAACAGAAGCAAGAATTAGATCCCGATTACAGATGGCTTTAAATTACCATGTGGTTTTTGGTAATTGAACTCAGGACCTCTAGAAAGTCAGTGCTCTTAGCCACTTTGCCATCTCTCCAGCCTCATTTTCTTACTTCTTTAGCTCCCTAAATTGTTCCCTGGAAGCTCAGGAAGAGGCCTTATTTGTGATAAGGTCTGTTGTGTGACACTGCTCTTGGAAATCCATGAACAAACATGGTCTTTTCTGAGATAGAAAATCAAAGTAAGGAGACCACCAAAGGCCAAACTGGTGAGGCAGTAAGTTTTATTGTGGTTACTTACAAAAGAATGGGTGAGGGATGATTTATAGGAGCAGAAATGGATCAAAGATAGGTGTATTACCAAAAGTCTACCCCAACATTGTAACGGCTCACAAGGCTGGAAACCTGTAGCCTAGTAGACAGCATGTGTGCAGCTCAACAGGTTGGAGAGTGTCTCTGTCAGGGAGCTCAGCTGCTGGACTGAGCTTCTTGAGGTAGCTTTGCTGATCAGAAAGCAACTTTCAGCTGTCCTTACTGCTTATGTATGCTTAAGGAGGAAGAGAGCAGTGAATCTTGTCAGTTTCAGGTACTTCCTGAAGTCTTTGAGTTGTTTACTTCCCTGCATAGAAATTTCTCTATCTTAAGGAGCTTCCAAAACAAAGGTTTACCTTGACGGAAATTTCCACACATCAATGTCCTTGTTTTAAGTAATTAACATGAGGATCTGTTTGGGGTTGAGTCTTTGGTGTTGAAGAATGTCCATATCAGACAGATTTTGCAAAGTCACAGGTAGTGATTTGAGGATAGATCTCAGCTCAGGGATGCTAAGAACTGCTGGCCCCCACTCCCAGAGTCTCTGAAAGGAGCAATCTGGCCAATACCTTCATGTCATACCTCTGGTGCTCAGAACTGAGAAACCATGCCCTTTGATAAGGATTCTGTGGTTCTGAGGCCAGTCTCCTCCAGGACCTTGCAAACCCTGACCCTTGACCAAAATCTTGACCCTTTGCCTGCCACATTCTACTTCTCCTCTTCCACAATTAGCTCAGTGTGCCTTCCTTAAAGAGAACAGGCCTGGCCTCCTTATGTGAGAAGACTCAGCCCACACCCTCCTGGGACAGAACTCTCTAAAGTCCCCTGTTTGGGGTTTTTGTCCCAGCACTCAGCATGCAGTAGAACAGACTCCCTTGTTGGACTGTGTGTGTCTTTCACAGGGACAGGAATGGTGTCTGGTGAGGTACTTCCTACCCTCCAACCACCACGGCTCCCCTACAGTATCAGGTATTTTTTGAGGGGCTGAGAACTGACTGAAGAAGGAAGGAAGATGGAAGAAGAACAAGGAGGAAGAGGAAGAGGAGGAGGAGGTGGAGGAGGAGGAGGAGGAGGAGGAGGAGGAGGAGGAGGAGGAGGAAGTGCTCAGGCACCTGCAGTGAAAGGGGAATGGCCTAAGAGAGACCCAGGCTTGCTAGAAACTCCTCACTCAGTAGGAAGGATCTGAACACCAGTCTGACAAGAATAGCAACAAAGAGATAAGACCTGAGGCACTGGGTCGGGGGAGAGGGCTTGGGGGAGCCCTGAGAAAAAAAGTCCACACTTGATAAAGACCTTCACTCGTATTTTAGGACCCAGAAACTGCAGGAAACTGATCTGCAGATGCCTTTTTTCTATCCCAAAGTTTCTTTCTTTTCTGCCTTGTGAAACCTTCAAGCCCCTTGTGCCTCTGCACTGAGTCTCCCCTCCTGGAGGGAAGCTGCTGCCCTTCATGTTCTGATCAATGACCATATGCTCCTAATAAAGGACGGGGTCCACCCCCTTTCTTTTATTACCATGCTGCTTCCATCAATCCCCTCCTCTCCCCTGGGGACCAAGGTTACAGTGGGTACCAGGTGTCTCCAGAGCCATTTCCCCCACAGGACATTTCTTGCTTTTCTTTTGAGCTGCCCATACCTGTTGTGGTCCACAGGAAGTCAATCACCAGGATGTGATACCCACTGTGTACTGGGCCTACCTAGTAACAACTCTGGACTGTTTTGTGACAGTGGCCTGTCCTTCCTTGAGGGAGCTTAGGTGCAGGGCCGACACAGTCCATGAACACACATGACAACACAAAGCAAGGGACTTTAAAGACAGGATGGGGCTCCTCTCTCTGCACTATCAGAGAGGTCTCTCAGGCAGGGAGAAACTGGAGCCTGGATGGTGGAGAAAAGCCCTATGGGTAGGCCCATTGGTGATAGGAAGTGAGTTTAAGTTTCCTAGAAAGATTAAATCCCCTGAGGCAGGCTCTGACCAGGGACACTTAAGGTTGAGAAAGATGCAAGACTGAGGCTGGAAAGGAGAGATCTCATCTTCAGTCCTGCTGGCCAGTGGCAGAGGTGTGTCCTGTGTCCCCATGTTGGGAGTGGGGCGCACCAATGGAATAAGCACTGTATCTATGCTACAGAAGGATTGCTATAGCCAGGGGGGGCAAGCAATCAGCTCAGGTGTGCTTGCCTAGCACATGTGAGGTCAGAGGCCCCAGGAGTGGGTGTGTGTGGGGGTGGGGGGGTGGTCAGATGGGGAGTGCTAACCATGCTTGTTGGGTCATACTTGTAATTGCAAAACTCAGTAAGCTGAGGCAGGAGAGTCTCTATGAGTTCAGTGCTATCCTGGGCTATTCAGTGAGGTCTAGGCCAGTGTGTGTGTGCTAACAGTGTTGAGATCCTGTCTCAATTTTTTAGAAAGGGAAGACCACCAGCAGTGTACTGCACAGCATGACCTGCAGGGGGCAGGATGGAGATTACAGCAGAGGCAGAAGTCTGCAGAGTCCTAAGCACAGCCTAGGAACAGTCCTCTGCACAGCCTGGAGTGGCCTGCTCTGGACTGTGACCCCGAAATAGGGAGAGGTAGATGTGGGTCTGTTTTGGGTGCCACTAAGCAGGGCAGGAGAGCAAGGAAAGAGAAACCAGAAAACACCTCTGGTTTTGTTTGTTTTTAACCATAATAGCTATGTTTTTGGTGGTCACCTGCCTGTGAGTGAACACCAGGAAGGACCCACTGAGGAAGGGCAAGAAGAAGAAGCCAGAGCTCGCTTTTGGCCTTGAGGTCCTCCACAGGCTCCAAGGGACAGAGCAGTGTGGTGAAGAATGTCTAGAGTTCAACAGGGAGGTCTTGGCCACAGATAAAGATCCCAGATTTTGGTTGGTTCAACAAATGAAACACAGTCTGTGAAGCTGATGGAGGAGGAACTGAGAGATATAAACTGATGTTAGATCTACTCAACTTTCAAGGAAATAGAAGTAGAATTTGACTCAGGAGCACACGGAGGGACTGTCACGTCCACCCTCACCAGCAAAGAGGACGCAACACCAGGGAGTTTCTTCCTTATTATGGTTTATTCAGGAAACCTTGAATTAAGCTTATTTCTTCTTTTGGCGGTGCCAGGCTCTCTCCTAGCCTGACCTTATATAGCCTACTCAGCCCCATCTGCCAAGGGAGATAGCCAGCCTTTTCCTCATTGGTGAACTAAGTGAGTTCTTCATTAGCATGTAAATGTGGTAAGGAATACAGCACACTGCGCATGTACTAAAGTAATTTACTACCAGGGAGCTACATGAGGCCAGCACCACCTTGTAATAGAGATGAACAAAGGGTGGCTTACTACAGTTACCAGGTCCTTAGAAAGCACATGGACAAGGAATGTGTGTGTCTAACATAGGAAGTTCAGTCTCTGAGTGAAACTATAAGCCAATGGCGATTGCAGAGAGAAAAGGGAGGCAGAGAAGCTGATAGACTGCATCTCAACAGGCAGGGCTCCAACCTTTCCTTGGGATGAAGGATGAGAATTTAGGTGCCAGGAAAGGAGGCAGAGCCAGACAGTTGTGGTTCACGCCCTTAATCCCAGCACTCAGGAAGCAGAGGCAGGTGGGTCTCTTGAGTCTGAGGCAGCCTGGTCATCCAGGACAGCCAGAGCTACACAAAGAGCCAAACCCTATCTACAGGAGCTGTGGGAGGGGACATGTATGTATACATAGGCAGCTACTAGGAAGACACAGATTTTTTTTATGGTTTGACTGGGATCAGGGTGGGTTATTTTCCATAACCCAGGCTGAGGCCAAAGAATTTTGTATAGCTAGGGTCTATTACCTGGTATAGCCTGACTCAATTCCTCATGACCAGAGCCTATTACCCAACAATTTCTGTTCAGAGCTGGCTTCCCTTTGAGTATTAGCAGAAGTAGTCACCTGGTACAACAGTTTTCCTTTATCATCTCTCATTATCTCTAAGCACTCTGAGTGATTTCTCACTGGGAAGGTGTATTGGTCCTGTAACAAAGTCACAGGAGGTATGACAGGCACTGTGGGAGTGAGCACAGATTAGGACAAAGATAGAGCCTCAGGACCCCTGTCACTCAGTGGTGACAGAGGGGGTGGAAGATGCAGCCAGTGCTGGAGAGGAAAGCTAGGCAGAGAGGATGCAGACAGGTATGGGGAAATTGTTGGAGCAAGAACACTGGCCATGTGGGTCAGATGCTAATGAGAGGTGAGATCAGGAAACAGACATTGGCTGCAGCAGAACTTAGATCAAATGACCGGGATGTAATTGATATCCTAGAAGAGTGGGAATAGAGGGGAGAAATTATGAAGAAGGGAATTTGATCGGCAGGATGGGGAACTGAATTTTTCAGAGAGGTTGGTAGCAGGGCAGGTTATAAAAAGACCAAACCTCCAAAGTGGCAATGAAATCTCTGGAGTGACTCCTGGGAGGGAGTTGGGAATGGGAGGGGCCACGCAGGGACCAGGGGAGTTCTGGGATGGTAATTCTGTGCATGATATCTCTGCAGGTGGGGCAGAAATTAGATAGACTTCCTGAGATAGTTACCTTTGGTTTGGTTTGGTTTGGTTTGAGACAGGGTGGGTTTTCCTGTATATATAAAGCCCTGTCTGGCCTTGGACTCAATACTTAGACCATGGTGCATTCAAACTCACAGAAGGGCTTACCCCTGCCTCCTGATTGCTGGGACTAAAGGAGTGGGCCATCATGCCTTCAATGTGCAATCATGCCATGATGACTTCTGTCTTTTTCCTCAAAGGAAGTTGAGGATGTGATTTGAGAGGTCTGAGAAGGCAGGTCTGCATGAGTTGCCTTGAGAGACTCTGGAGTATTTTGGAGGAGTTGGGATCTGGATATCCAATCACTCCCAGCTAGCTAGGGTTTGTGCAATTCTGTCACAGTTGTACTATCAAGGTTAAGAAGAAGGGGAACCACCTATACATTCTCAAGACCATGCAGGGCACTCAGTCCTTCAAGCCTCAGGTAAACTCTGTAGGGTAAGCCATACAAATCCATCTGTCCTGTAGCTTGTGCTTGCTTACTTCCTTAAGACCCAAACTTTGTTTGGTGTTGAAATAAATAAATAAATAAATAAATAAATAAATAAATGAAATTGGAGGAGGAGATACACTTGCGTAGTGTTTTAAGAGGATCAAATTTTCACAAACTTTATTTACCTGAGCATTAATTAGAAATGCCAGGCTATAGAGATGGTTCAGCCCATAAGAGCCCTGACTGCTCTTCCAGAGGTCCTGAGTTCAATTCCCAAAAACTACATGGTGGCTCACAACCCTTCCTCTCCAGACTGGGTTTCCTCTGGCTTTCCTAGAACACTTGATTTGTTTGAGGCTGGCTTTGAACTCACAGATTTGCAGATTCCCTCTGTCCCCCAACCTGATATACATACATACATACATACATACATACATACATACATACATATATTGGTTTTTGGAGACAGGGTTTCTCTGTGTAGACCTGGCTGTCCTAGAACTCACTCTGTAGACCAGGCTGGCCTTGAACTCAGAAATCCACCTGCCTGTGCTTCCCAAGTACTGGGATTACAGGTGTGTGCCACCATGTCAAGCTTCCCCAACATGATATTAAAGGCATGTGCTAGCATGCTGGGCTCAAATTGCTTTCTTATCAAACCCAGGACCACCAGCCCAGGGATGGCCTCACAATGGCCAGGCCCTCTTTTTTATTTTTAATGCCTTGTAGGCTTGCCTACAGCCAGATGTTACAGAGGCATTTTCCCAACTGAGATTCTTTCCAATGATTCTAGATTGTGTCAAGTTTTGTACACGAAAGGCTGCAGGGCTTAAGCAGATTGCTACATCCTCTCTCCCAGCTCTTCTCAAAATGGAATCAGCAATGTATGTCCAAGCTGGGCCTGGTGGGACACACCTTTAATCACTGTGCTTAAGAAGGAGAAGCAAGTGATCTCTGAGTTTTGAATTCTAGGCTATCCTGGTCTACAGAGAGAGGGCCAGGATAGTTAGGACTATAGAGAGAACCTTGTCTTGAAAAACAAAAAGGGGCGTTTAAGACATGGCTCAGCAGTTAAAGAGTACTGACTGCTCTTCTGAAGGTCCTGAGTTCAAATCCCAGCAACCACATTGTGGCCCACAGCCATCTATAATGAGATCTCTTGCACTTTTCTGGAATGTCTGAAGACAGCTACAGTATAAAGAAATAAATCTTTGGGAGAACAAAGGAAAAAAACAAAAAGGAAAGAAAGAAAAAGAAAGAAAAAAGTAAAAGAGAATCACACAAAACAAGCAGAGGAGGGTAGGGAGGTATAATCTATCCATTAGTGACTTGTAAATGGCTAATCTTCTGTTGGTTTTCCAAGACAGGGTTTCTCTGTGTAGACCTGACTGTCCTGGAACTCACTCTGTAGACCAGGCTGGCCTTGGAACTCAGAAATCCACCTGCCTCTGCCTCCCAAGTGCTGGGATTAAAGGGGTGCTCAACCACTGCCCAGCAGGAGAGGTTTTTTTTATTTTTTATTTTATTTTTTTAAGAGTCCTTCCAAGCTAGCCACCTGCTCACTGCTCCCAGTAGCTGTCATACAGTACTAGAGTTGTTGGAGCAGCAGCTGGGGACTTACCTCCAGATCTTGCACGTGCTAGGCAAATACTCTACCACTGAGCTATGTTCTCAGACACCCTCCCACCAGGACTTAACTCATTGTAACTCTGGCTAGACTCAGAGCTATAATCCTCCTGCCTCAAGTTTCTGACTAACTTGGAACTATACCATAGCACCTGGCTTTTCCACATCTTAATAGACATGCAAAGAAACAGACAAACACACATTTATAAAAATGTAGCAATTACATGTATTTTACAAACCTGCTATGTAATTTTCTTTTCTCCCAACAAGACAGACACTATATAGGTTGGCATGACAGATCCTTCATCATTCGGGGATGTGTGCCTGGTCTCCAAGGAAAGCAGGTCACGGGACTGGAATAGAATTGTTGGAGCTTTCCTGTTCATTTTTTAGTGCCCACAAGACCCCAGGAAACTGGAAGTCTAAGCCTTCATCACATCTTGGATGCTCAGTCCTCCCAGCAGGTGTCAGTGCAGTCAGTCACCAATGGAAGATGTCAGAAGTGTTTCCTCCTCCTCTAACCTTGTCTCCATCACTACACTGAAGTCAGCCGTTAACACTCAGTCCCTGGGTTCTCACATTGCTATAGAGGGACATCGAGGCCCTCTCTGCCCAGGTATGGTTGGAAGATGGCTCAGAGACTGTGCTGTTCAGTCTTCAATCTCTTCCAGGCACAGAGATGCTTCTGTAGGGTGGCAGAGGGAGCTGTCTGGTCAAGGTTGGCAGTCCACTAGCAATGATCTCTCTGCATCCACTTCAGGTACTGCCAATTCTAACAACTGTCAACAACCTTGAGTGTGGGAAAGAGATTCTGGACACAGCTTAGCTCTCATCACAAAAGGGGGGGCAGGGGTATATAGTAACAATAAATTAAATGAAAGTACAAGAGACTTGATGGGATCAGCAGTCATTCCAAGGTCCTGGGCTTGATCCAAGAGGTCTCTGTGTGAGGGAGCTCACAGGGTTGCATAGGCATTCCCTCTCATCTGACAGCAGGGCCCTCAGGCCTGAGGCTGTAGGGAGGATGTGGTTCTGTGGGAGTTGGATTCAGAACAACCTGCTGGAGAAAAGGGGTACTTGTTTTATTTAGAGTTTGAGCAAACAATGACTATGAAACACATTAGGTATTGGGACAGAAAAACACACCTGACTATAGCGTGGTGGGGGATCCAAGGAGCTGACACAAATGCTCTCTAGGGGAGCAATGGAGGGCGGTTCTCGGGTAGTCTGTGGATCCCCTGTTCTGACATCATGCTGCTCTCTTCGATAGTGGAGACAGAAGCACTCCACTAGCACACAGATGTACAAGAGCTCGATGATGACCAATAAGACGATGAACAGGACCCTAGGGAGGGGGATGGTGATGTCATGAGTACCTAGGCCATGCTCCCTTGCCAAACCCCTTCCATCACCCACCCCCACCTCGTCTCTGGTGGCCCCAGCCCTCAGAAAATGATGCCCAGAGGTGGTGAGCCCAGGTTTACCTGAAGGGGTTATTTGCAGGATCCCCGACCTTTCTTTCTGGGCAGCATTCATTGTCACAGCATGTGAATCCTTTGGGGCAGCTTCTAGTCAGGACAAACAGACATGGGGAGATACTGTTGGCATCAGAGGGTCCAACCAAAGGGTCCTTGTTTCCTTAGACTCTTAGACCCTAAGATTGCAAGCCACTCTTAGTGGTTTTGGGGTACAGTTCCATCCTGGGTTCACTGAGAGGAATCAGGGTCTGGACTTTAGGCCTGAGGTCAGAGTTCATCAGGGCAGGATGCCATTGTGCCTCAGGCAGAATGGTCATGGTGCTGATCTCCCATGGGAGGCAGCAGTGGGACATTGCCCATGTGACCCCCCCTCCCCCAGCTGTGAAAGGTTGGGGATTAGCAGCAGTTCCAGACTGCAGATCCTGAGGTTGGGTAAGGTGAGAGGGGCTATGGTTTCAGCAAAAGTGATAGGAATTAGGTGTCTGTCCCCTTATCCAGGGCAGAATCTGAGCACAGGCAGGTTCCCCCACCCTACCATGCCTTCCTTTTACTGACAATTCTAGACAAAGTCCCATACTTACAAGCTGTCACATGTGTTTACATCCTGTGGAAGAAAAAAAGACAAGGTCAGTGCTCAAAGCCTGGAAGTTGGGTCTCAGGTGTGAGAATGCTTCTCCAACATGGCAGTAAATCAGGTAGGTGTATGTAAACCAGTGGTGCTTGTCCAGCATGACAGAACTCAGGAGAACACAGAACTATTCAAGGCTACAAAGCCAGTTTGAGGCCAGATTGGGAACAAGAAACTCTGTGTCACAAAGAACTGTAGTCTAGTCTCTGCTCAGAAATTGTTCCAGACAGTGGGTCTCAGACTCTCCCTCCCTCCAACTGCCATGTCCAGGGATAAGCCTCTGCCCATAGGGTCCTCCCAAAGTCACAGAAGACTGGCTTACCTCATTGGTGCTTACTCCTTGGAGAGTAGAAAGTAGGCCAAAGATCAAGATGAGTGTGCCCACAGCATAGGCGTCCTTCATCCCTGCAAGGGGTCCGCTGAGCTTCTGTGTGTAAGGACAGAGTGACTGGGTAAGATCTTCCCAACTTCCCTCCACCTATGGGGCCCAGCTGCAAGGTATGGGCTCAGTTAACACACCAGACCTGGGCACAACCAGGGCTTTGAGCTGACCTAGAGCTTAGAAAAGCGAAGCAGAAAAGAACTGGCCTTGCTTGAGTTTGAGGAATTGGGAATTGGGAGTTTAGAAGAGATTGATTTGCCAACTCTGTAAGTTGGATGGAGCAGAGCGCTCTGGCTGTCCCTCTGCTGTGCTGTGCTTAAATAGTGGTTAGAACAGGGCGTGGTTGCCCAACCTTTAATCCCACCAAGGATAAGAAGGCAAATCTCTGTGAGTTCAAAGTTAGTAGGATATAATTAGTGAGAGCCTAGATAGCCAGGATTGAATTAAAAAAAAAAAAAGCCAGATGTTGGTAGCACAAGCCTTTAAATCCCAGCTTTCCAGAGACAAGAGACAGGTGGGTTACTGAGGTTAGCCTGGTCTACAGAGCAAGTTCCAGGTCAGCCAAGACTACACAGAGAAACCCTGTGTGAGTTGGGAGTGGGAACAGTCTGGGCAGATGACTGAGAGTTGGAGAGCAGATGTCCTTGGACCTGGATTCTGTTTCCAGCATCTGTATACAAGACGGCTTCATAAGCACCTAGAAACTCCAGTTCTAGATGATGCTGGCTTCTGAACTCTGAGAGCACCAGGCATGCATACGGTACTCATAAATCTATGCAATAAATATTCAGACACATAAAAATGAAACAAATCAATTTCAAACAAAACAAACCAGTAAGACCGGCCAGGTGATTGGCTGTGTGAATGTGCTTACCAACAATCCTGAAAACCTGAATTTGCTTTGTTTACTTGGTTGGAATTGTTTTATGAAAGGATCTCTGTACAGAGCCAGGCTGTCCTTGCACTCACTCCGTAGATGTGGCTATCCTCCAGCTCACAGAGATCCCTCTGCCTCTGCCTCAGCTTCTGCCTCCTGAATTCGGTGATTAAAGGCCTGTGCCACCACATCCAGCTTTGAAAACCTTAATTTGATCTCTGGGACCCATGTAGTAGAAGGAGAAAGTCAACTCCATGCACTTTACTGCAAATATACACAGACACACACAAACACACACAAACGGGGTGGAGGCATGGTGGGGGGAGAGAGACAGAGAGTAAATGAATAAATGTAATTAAAATATCATTTGTTATCATTTTAGATTTTCTTTTTTATTTATTTTATGTATATGAATACACTGTAGCTGTACTGGTGGTTGTGAGCCATCATGTGGTTTCTAGGAATTTGAATTCAGGAACTCTGCTCACTCCTGTTTTATATTTTTAAGACAGGGTTTCTCAGTTTAACTCTGGTTGTCCTGAAACTCACTCTGTAGACCAGGCTGCCCTTAAACTCAAGAGATCTACCTCCATCTGCATCCAGAGTCTTGGATTAAAGGTGTGTGCCTGCACCATCCAATATAAAAAAATAATAATAAAAATAAATAAAAAAATAAAAAGCAAAAAACAACAACAACAAAAAAAAACCCTTTAAAATAAAAATTGAAAATATGGTGACAATCGATCCAAGACAAGTGATGATGTTGCCTTGGTCATGGTGTCTTTTCATAGCAGTAAAACCCTAAATAAGACAGAAATTTGTACCAGAATTGGGGTATTGCTGTGATAGGCTTGACCATGGTTTTGTTTGAAAGAAAATGGATTTTGGGACTTTGACTTTGGAAAGCAAAAGAATGCTTTATGTAGGGCTTAATAGGCCAGCCTAGTAGGAATGTTGAAGATGGCGATAGTTAGAAGGATTTGAATTGTGAGGACCTTGACCAAGACATTTCAGTGAAAAATTTCAGTATGTGATTTAGAATCTATTTTTGTATTATTTTGCAGCAGAATGTGGCTAGATTTGCTCTTGTCTGATGAGTCTGCCTAAGGCTAAGGTAAAGAGACTTAGATTAATTGCATTGACAAAGGAAGTCTCAAAAAGCCCAGCAGAAACTTTGTTCTCTGGTTAAGTCTCAATGCTAAGAAAGGAAAAATAGAAAATATATGAATCAAGTATTAGCGGGGGGGGGGGGGGGGGGGGGGGCAGGAAGTGAAATGGAGCTGAATCCTATGCTCTTGGAGAGAGCAGATTAAGGGATTTGGGAATGAGATCCTGCCCAGCTTCATTTAGGTTCAGGTATAGAGTACACACCTTTAAACCCAGAAGACAAAGCCAAACAGATCTGTGAGTTCAAGGCCTGCCTGGGACAAAGCAGGTTCTAGGTGAAGAAAAGCTTAAATCCAGGCATGCTGGTACATGCCTTTAATTCCAGCATTACAGGACACAGAGGCATGCAGGTCTCTGAGTTCAAGGTCACTCTGCAGAGCAAGTTCCAGGACAGCCAAGTTTAGGCAGAAAGTAGGGGAACAAAGAACTGGTAATAGAATAAGGAAGGCCATGTTCCATCTCCAGAAGCAGTAGAACTCAGCAGCTACTGAGGTCCTGAGTTCAATTCCCAGCACCACATGGTGGCTCACAACTTTCTGTACAGAGATCCCATGCCCTCTTCTGGTGTGTATGAAGACACTGACAGTGTACTCACAGACATAAAATAAAAATATATCTTTGGGCTGGAGAGATGGCCCAGCTGTTAAGAGCACTGACTGCTCTTCCAGAGGTCCTGAGTTCAATTCCCAGCACCCACATGGTGGCTCACAACCATCTCTAATGGGGATCTTGTGCCCTCTTCTGGTGTATCTGAATACAGCAACTATGAAATAAAGAATTATTTAACAGATTTTAAAAAAAAAAATGAAAAGGAAAAAGAAAAAGCCGGGCAGTAGTTGTGCACGCCCTTAATCTCAACACTTGGGAGGCAGTGGCAGGCACATTTCTGAGTTTGAGACCAGTTTGGTGTACAGAGTGAAGACAAACAGGGCTACACAGAGAAGCCCTATCTCAAACAAAACAAAACAAAACAAACAAAACAATAATAAAAACTCCTTTAAAAAAAAAAACCTATCTCATTTAACGTGAAGCAAAGTGTTATCTGAGAGCACAAAGAAGCTGTGTTCCACAGATAGCAAAGGTTGTACCTTGCAAGTTTCATCCAGGTGGTGCTGGTTTTGAAGGCATGAAGGGGTCATGAAGAGCAGCTGAGCCTTGGCACTGTGAGAGGCCATGGAAGGACATTGGTGACAGTGCAGCCTCAGTTGTACTTGATGACCCAGGGATCATACAAGGAATTGAGGCTTGGAGAAGCGATGGCAGACCTTTGGTGGAGCACACAAGATCATGTGTGGATCCCAGACATTGGAATGAGAAGCTGCAACACTGAATCTGCCTTGGAGACCCCAAGATTTTCGAGATGCCAGAACCATGGGATAACTGCTGAGAATAAGCTGCTAATAGGAAGTGGAACCAGCCCAGGAAAAGAAACTTGTTGCAGTCAACAAAGATGAAAAAGGAGTAGGATATCTGAAGACCGCTTCTACATCACACACACATGGAGTTGCAGAGTTTCAAGTTTGAACAGTTGGTCCCTGGAAGCCAGTATTCTCCTAGTGGTCTCCAGATGAGGATTAGAGCTCTCAGCTTCTCCTGCACCATGCCTGCCTAGATGCTACCATGTTCCTGCCTTGATACTGGACTGAACCTCTGAACCTAGAAGCCAGCCTCAATTAAATGTCTTTATAATAGCTGCCTTGCTACTAGTGTCTTTTCACAGCAGTAAAACCTTAACTAAGACAATTTTTTAAAAAACTATGTATGTATGTATGTATGTATGTATGTATTTATTTATTTATTTATTTATTATATGTGAGTTTACTGTGTTCAGACACTCCAGAAGAAGTTGTCAGATCACCTAACAGTTGGTAGTAAGCCACCATGTGGTTGCTGGGATTTGAACTCAGGATCATCAGAAGAGCAGACAGTGCTCTTAACCACTGAGCCATCTCTCCAGCTCCTAAGACAACTTTTTCTGTGAAATTCAAAATCACCTTAATTTTGAGACAGGGTTTCTCTGTGTACTCCTGGCATCCTGGAACTCACTCAGTAGACCAGGCTGGCCTTGAACACAGAGATCTGCCTGTCTCTGCCTCCTGAATACTAGGATCAAAGGCCACTACCTTGCCACTAAATATAACCAACATAACAAATAAGTGTTACCGATAGGTTAAGTGAAATTCAAAGTGTCTCAGGATTTACTTGGTGTGCTTGGCTCTGCTCACATTTAAAACGTCACAGGAACGACACTGGACAACAGCTGCTCCATCCTTTGCTCTATAACTTTTGAGAGAAGGAAGTGTGGTACCTACACTTGACTCCTCAGAGTCCAAAGGGTCCCTAGAGGTTGACTCTGAGCTCCCAGGGTTTTTCCATGATACCAAATTGTCCCTCTGTGTCCCTATCTGCACACAGGGTGGGGATAAGACTGGAAGCTGAAGATTCCTGCATAGAACAAGAGCCCAAGGCCCTTGCCAGAATCCGGCAAGACAGAGGCTCAGCAGTGCTGCAGGGCAGTCAGGTGTGGAGCTCCCTGGGAGGGCTGTTCTTTCCCTGTGTAGCCTTGGCTGTTCCACAGATGCTCTTTACCACTGGGTCATTTTTCCAGCCAGCTAACGTCCTTTCTTATACCTTGATCAACTCCCAGCACCCACACTTTGGCTCTTAACAGTGTGGAATCCAAGTTCCAGGGGATCTGAAGCCCACTCCAGCCTCCTACGGTCTTGAATGCACATTGGTACACAAATACACATGCAGGCAAAACACTAATATAGACAAAAAAAATCTTAAATTGGGCAGCGGTGGTGCACACCTTTAATCTCAGCAATTGGGAGAGAGAGGCAGGTAGATCACTGTGTTTGAAGGCAGCCTGCACTACAGAATGAGTCAGGGACAGCCAAGGCTACACAGATAAACAGTCTTGAGAAGAGTTTTGTTTCTTTGTTTATGTTTACGTTTATGATTTTCGAAACTGTTCCATGGCTGTCCTGGAACTCATGCTGAGGAACTCAGAAATCTACCTGCCTCTGCCTCCCTAGTTCTCTGATCAAAGCCATGTACCACCACTGCCCAGCAGGAGAGTTTTTTTCTTTAGAGCTCTCCCAAGCTAGCCACCTGCTCACTGCTCCCAGTAGCTGTAATATAGTACAAGATTGTTGGAGCAGCAGCTGGGGACTTAACTCCAGATCTTGCACATACTAGGCAAATTCTTTACTACTGAACTATGTTGTCAGTAACCCCCCCACCATGGCTTAACTCATTGTAACTCTGGCTAGATTCAGAGGGGTAATCCTCCTGCCTCAGATTTCTGACCAACTTGGAACTACACCACAGCACCTGTGTCTTCCAGATATTAATAGACACGCAAAGAAACATACAAACACACATTTATAAAAATGTAACCATTACATGTATTTTACAAACCTGCTATGTAATTTCCTTTTTTCCCAATAAGACAGACACAATGTAGGTTTGCATGACAGATCCTTCATCATTAGGGGATGTGTGCCTGTCTTACAGAACAAGTTCCCACAGGTCAATGGATGTGGACCAGGGTTTCACAGCCTTTCTGGTCCAGAGCACCAGAAGATGCTCATCTGCATCGTTGTGTGCCTCGCTCCACAGGAGTCTAACCATGCCTGCTTCTCCAGGGTTTCTCCCCACCCTACCTTCTCCTAAGAGGCTGTTTTCTGGCTTGTATTTCCCTAAGAGTCCCATGGTTAGTTAAGTTCTGGTCTCCCAGGAAAGCAGGTCACAGGACTGGAATAGAATTGGGAAAGCTTTCCTGTTCATTCTTTAGTGCCCCCAAGTCCCAGGAAGCTGAAGGTCTAAGCCTTCATCACACCTTGGCTGCTCAGTCCTCCCAGCAGGTGTCAGTGCAGTCAGTCACCAATGGAAGAAGCTGGAAGTGTTTCCTCAGCCTCTGACCTTGTCTCCATCCCTACACTGCAGCCAGCCATTGACACTCAGTCCCTGGGTTCTCACATTGCTGTAGAGGGAAAGCGAGGCCCTCTCTGCCCAGGTATGGTTGGAAGATGGCTCAGAGTCTGTGCTGTTCAGTCTTCAATCTCTGCCAGGCACAGAAGTGCTTCTGTAGGATGGCAGGGTGAGCTGTCCAGTCAAGGTTGGCAGTCCACTAGCAATGATCTCTCTGCAACCACTACAGCCACTGCCAATTCTTAAAACTCTCAACACACTTGAGTGTGGGACAAAGATTCTGGACCCAACTTAGCTCAAGACAGAAGTGGAGGGTTAAGCATTGTATAAAAACAATAAATTAAATCAAAGAACAAGAGACATGATGTGTTCAGCATTCATTCCAGGGTCCTGGGCTTGATCCAAGAGGTCTGTGTGTGAGGGAGCTCACAGGGTGGCATAGGCATTCCCTCTCATCTGACCAGCAGGGCCCTCAGGCATGAGGCTGTAGGGAGGAAGTGGTTCTGTGGGACTTGGATTCAGAACAACCTGCAGGAGAAAAGAGATACTTGTTTTATTTAGAGTCTGGGGGCAAAGAATGACAATTAGGGTTCGCATAGCCATTGCCTATCCATTATCCCCCTTCCCCAATCCATTCTGGCAACATGTTTAACAGTTGGCTATGAAACATTAGGTATTTGGACAAAAAGATGCACCCGACTGTGGGGGATCCAAGGAGGTGATCCAAATGCTCTCTAGGGGAGCAATGGAGGTCGGTTCACGGGAATTCTGATGATTCCCAGTTCTGTCATCTTGCTCCTCTCTTCTACAATTGGGACAGAAGTAGTCCACTAGCCCACAGATGCAAAAGATGGTGACCGTGACCAACAAAATGATGAACAAGACCCTAGGGTGGGGGAGACAACTGTCATGAGTACCTAGGCCATTCTCCCTTGCCAAACCCCCTCCATCACCCACCCCCACCTTGTCTCTGGTGGACCCAGCTCTCAGTGAATGATGACCAGAAGTGGTGACCCCGACTTACAGGAAGGGGTCATTTGCAGGATCCCAGGCCTTTCTTTCTGGGCAGCATTCATTGTCACAGCATGTGAATCCTTTGGGGCAGCTTCTAGTCAGGACAAACAGACATGTGGAGATACTGATGGCATCAGAGTGTCAATTAAAAGGTCCCTGATTCCCTAGACTCTTAGAGCCTCAGGTTGCAAGCCACAGTTAGTGGTTTTGGGGTACAGTTCCATCCTGGGTTCACTGGGAAGAATCAGGGTCTGGCCTCAAGGCCTGAGTTCAGAGTTCATCAGGGCAGGATGCCACTGTTCCTCAGGCAGAATGGTCATGGTGTTGATCTTCCATGGGAGGCAGCAGTGGGACATTGCCCATGTGCCCCCCCCTCCCCCAGCTGTGAAAGGTTGGGGATTAGCAGCAGTTCCAGACTGCAGATCCTGAGGTTGGGTAAGGTGAGATGGACTATGGATTCAGCAAATGTGATAGGAATTAGGAGTCTGACCCCTTATGCAGGGCAGAATCGGGGCACATGCAGGTTCCCCCACCCCCACCCCACCTTCCTTTTACTGATAATTCTAGACAAAGTCCCATACTTACAAGCTGTCACATGTGTTTGCCCCCTGTGGAAGAAAAAAGACAGAGGTCAGTGCTCAAAGCCTGGGTGTTGGGTCTCAGTTGTAAGAATGCTTTTCCAACATGGAGATAAATCAGGTAGGTGTGTGTAAACCAGTGGTGCTTATCCAGCATGACAGAACTCAAGAGAACACAGAGCTATTCAAGGCTACAGAGACAGTTTGAGGCCAGATTGGGAACAGGAATCTCTGTCTCACAAAGAACTGTAGGCTAGTCTCTGCTCAGAAATTGTTCCAGACAGTGGGTCTCAGACTCTCCCTCCCTCCAACAGCCATGTCCAGGGATAAGGCTCTGCCCCATAGAGTCCTCCCAAAGTCACAGAAGACTGGCTTACCTCATTGGTGCTTACTCCTTGGAGTCTGGAAAGCAGGCCAAAGATCAAGGTGAGTGTGCCCAGAACACAGGAGTCCTTCATCCCTGCAAGGGGGCCACTGAGCTTCTGTGTGTAAGGACAGAGTGACAGGGCAAGACCTTCCCAACTTCCCTCCACCTATGGGGCCCAGCCTCAGGATAGGGGCTCAGTTACCACACCAGAGTTGGGTACAGCCAGGGCCTTGAGCTGACCTAGAGCTCAGAAAAGGGAAGTAGAGAAGACCTGGCCTTGCTTGAGTTTGAGGAATTAGGAACTGGGAGTTTAGAAGAGATTGATTTGCCAACTTTGAAAGTTGGATGGAGCAGAGCGCTGTGGATGTCCCTCTGCTGTGTTGTGCTTAAATAGTGGTTAGAGCAGGGCGTGGTTGCCCAACCTTTAATCCCACCAAGGATAAGAAAGCAAATCTCTGTGAGTTCAAAGCTAATATGATTTAAATAGTGAGATCTGGAGCAGCTAGGATTGAATTTAAAAAAAAAAAAAAAAAAAGCCAGGTGTTGGTAGCACAAGCCTTTAAATCCCAGCATTCCAGAGACAAGAGACAGGTGGGTTACTGAAGCTAGCCTGGTCTACAGAGCAAGTTCCAGGTCAGCCAAGACTACACAGAGTAACCCTTTGTGGGTTGGGAGGGAGAACAGTCTGGAAATATGACTCAGAGTTAGAGAGCAGATGTCCTTGGACCTGGATTCTGTTTCCAGAATCTGTAATCAAGATGGCTCATAAGCACCTGAAACTCCAGTTCTAGATGATGCCGGCTTCTGAACTCTGAGGGCACCAGGCATACATATGGGGCATAAACATCTATGCAATAAATATTCAGACACATAAAAAGGAAACAAAAAAATTTAAAACAAAACAAACTAGTAAGGCCAGCTGGGTGATTTGCTGGGTGAATGTGCTTACCAACAAGCATAAAAACCTGAATTTTGGTTTCTTTGCTTTTTTTTGTTTGTTTGTTTGTTTGTTTTGGGTTTTGTTTTTTTTTCCCAAGACAGGGTTTCTCTGTGTAGCCCTGGCTGTCCTGGAACTCACTCTGTAGACTAGGCTGGCCTTGAACTCAGAAATCTGCCTGCCTCTGCCTCCCAAGTTCTGGGATTAAAGGCATGTGCCACCACTGCCAGACTTTGCTTTGTTTTCTTTATTGGAATTGTTTTCTGATACAGGATCTCTGTACAGAGCTTGGCTGTCCTGGCACCCATTCCCTAGACCAGGCTATCCTCTGTCTCACAGAGATCCCCGTGCCTCTGCCTACTGAATTCAGTGATTAAAGGCCTGTACCATCACATCCAGCTTTGAAAACCTTAATTTGATCTCTGGGACCCATGTAGTAGAAGGAGAAAGTCAACTAAATGTACTTGACTGCAAACACACACACAAACAAACATAAACACAAGGGGGGAGAGATAAAGAGAGAGAGAGCAAATGAATGGATGTAATTAAAATATCTTTCAATATCATTTTAGTATTTCAATTTTTTATTTATTTTATGAATATGAATACACTGTAGCTGTACTGATGGTTGTGAGCCATCATGTAGTTGCTGGGAATTTGAATTCAGGACCTCTGCTCATTCTGGTCAGCCCTGTTTTATATTTTCAAGAGAGGGCTTCTCTGTGTAACTCTGGTTGTCCTGAAACTCACTCTGTAGACCAGACTGGCCTTCAACTCAAGTGATTCCACCTCCATCTGTATCCAGTCTGGGATGAAAAGTGTGTGCCTGCCCCATCAGATATTATAAAAAACAAAACAAAACAAAACCTTTAAAATAAAAATTTTAAATTCAAGACAAGCAATAATGTTGCCTTGGCCATGGTGTCTTTTCACAGCAGTAAAACCCTAACTAAGACAGAATTTTGTACGAGAAATGGGGTATTGCTGTGATAGGCCTGACCATGCTTTTCTTTGTAAGAAAGTAGTTTTTGGGACTTTGGATTTGGAAAGCAGAAGAATGCTTTAAGTAGGGCTAAATGAACCAGCCTAGTAGGAATGTGGAAGATTTTGTTAGTGAGAATGATTTCAATTATGAGGACCTGGACCAAGCCATTTCAGTGAAAAATTTCAGTATGTAGTTTAGAAACTACTTTTGTATTATTTTGCGGCAGAATGTGGCTTGTTTTTGCTCTTGTCTGAAGAGTCTGCCTAAGGCGAGGGTGAAGAGATTTAGATTAATTGCATTTACAAAGGAAGTCTCAAAAAACCCAGCAGAAAATTTGCTCTCTGGTTAAGTACTCATGCTAAGAAAGGAAAAATATAAAATGTATGGTTCCAGTATTAGCGGGGCACCAGGAAGTGAAATGGAGCTGAATCCTATGCTCTTGGAGAGAGCAGATTAAGGGATTTGGGAGCGAGATCCTGCCCAGCTTCATTTAGGTCCAGGTATGGAGTACACACCTTTAATCCCAGGAGACAAAGCCAAACAGATCTAAGAGTTCAAGGCCTGCCTGGGACAAAGCAGGTTCTAGGTGAAGAAAAGCTTAAATTCAGGCATGCTGGTACATGCCTTTAATCCCATCATTACACAAGACAGAGGCATGCAGGTCTCTGTGTTCAGGGTCAATCTGCAGAGCAAGTTCCAGGATAGCCAAGTTTAGGCAGAAAGTTGGGAAACAGAGAACTGGAAATAGAATAAGGAAGGCCAGGTCCCATCTCCAGAAGCAGTAGAATTCGGCAGCTACTGAGGTCCTGAATGCAATTCCAAGCAACCATATGGTGGCTCACAACTTTCTGTAAAATATTCCCATGTGGTCTCCTGGTGTGTATGAAGGCATGGACAGTGTACTCACAGACATAAAATAAAAATAAATCTTTGGGCTGGAGAGATGGCTCAGCTGTGAAGAGCACTAACTGCTCTTCCAGATGTCCTGAGTTCAATTCCCAGCACCCACATGGTGGCTCACCACCATCTATAATGGGGATCTTATGCCCTCTTCTGGTGTGTCTGAAGACAGAGAGAGTGAAATAAATATATATTGAAATTTTTATTTTGAAAGAAATTGAAAAGAAAAAAGAGAAAGTCGGGCAGTGGTAGCACACGCCCTTAATCCCAGCATTTGGGAGGCAGAGGCAGGCAAATTTCTGAGTTTGAGGCCAGCCTGGTCTACATTGTGAAGACAGCCAGGGCTACAGAGAGAAACCCTGTCTCAAAAACAAAACAAAACAATAAAAAGTAACAACAACAACAACAACAACAAACCTCCTGAAAAATAAAGAAAGAAGAGAGCTGCCTCACTAAGGAGAGGGAAAGTGTTTCCTGAGAGCACAGAGAACATGTGTTCCACAGATAGCCAAGGTTGTACCTCATGCTGCAGCTGTACTTGATAATTTGCAAGAGTCACCCAGGTAGTACTTGTTTTGATGTCTCGAAGGGGTCATGAAGAACAGTAGACACTTGCCACTGTGAGAGGCCATGGGAGGTTATTGGTGACTGTGCAGCCTCAGTTGTACTTGGTGACCCAGGGGTCATACATAGAATTGAACCTTGGCACCTTGAAGAGAGCCTATGAGAGTCTGTTGGGGAAACCTAGTTGCAGCAGAAGATCCAGCATGTTCAAGATGCCAGTACCATGGAATCATGACCAACAACAGCAGCATCAGTGGAGTGGATCAACCTAAGCTTAGAATGCTACAGAGGGCAGAGCTGGAGAAGTGATGACAGTCCTTTGGTGGAGCCCAGAAGATCATGTGTGCATTCCAGACATTAAAAGGAGAAGCTGTAACATTGAAGCTGCCTTGGAGACCCCAAGATTTTCGATATGTCAGAACCATGGGATATCCACTGAGAAAAAGCTGCTAACAGGGAATGGAACCAACCTAGGAAAAGAAGCTTGTTACAGTCAACAAAGATTAGAAAGGAGTTGGAGTTCTGAAGACCACTTCTACATCAGACACACATAGAGTTGCAGAGTTTCCAGTTTCCCAGCTGGTTTCCTTTCTTGATTCCAGAATTACAGGTAAGCGATTGGATGGATCTCAGAAGAGATTTTGAACTTAAGACTTGTAACATTGTTGATACTGCTATCAAGTATGGAGTCTTTGGAAGTTATACTGAATATACGTTTTATTATGTTATGGCTATATATGGACCCATAGAGTAAACCAATGGGGGCCAGGGAGTGGAATGTGATGATTTGTCTGTGCTTGGATCAGGGAGTGGCACTATTGTAAGGTGTGGCCTTGTTGGAGTAGGAGTGTCACTGTGGATGTGGGCTTTGAAAGCTTCATTGTAGCTGCCTGGAAGCCAGTATTCTCCTAGTGGTCTTCAGATGAGGATTAGAACTCTCAACTTCTCCTGCATCATGCCTGCCTAGATGCTAGTATGTTCCTGCCTTGATGATACTGGACTGAAACTCTGAACCTATAAGCTAGCCCCAATTAAATGTCTTATTAAGCGCTGCCTTGGTAATAGTGTCTATTCATAGCAGTAAAACTCTAACTAAGATACTTCTTTAAAACAAGATTTATTCATTTATTATATGTGAATCTACTGTTGCTTTATTCAGACACTCCAGAAGAAGATGTCAGATCTCCTTACAGTTGATTGTGAGCCACCATGTGGTTGCCCAGATTTGAACTCAGGATCTTCAGAAGAGCAGTCAGGGCTCTTAACAACTGAGCCATTTCTCCAGCCCCTAAGAGAACTTTTTATGTGAAATTCAAAATCACCTTACTTTTGAGACAGGGTTTCTCTGTGTACTCCTGGCATCCTGGAACTCACTCAGTAGACTTGGCTGGCATTAAACTCAGAGATCTGCTTGCCTCTGCCTCCTTAATACTAGAATTAAAGGCCACTACCTTGCTACTAAATAAAACCAACATCACATATAAATGCTAAAATACGTTAAGTGAAATTCAAAGTGTCTCAGGATTTACTTGGTGCATTTGGCTCTGCTCACATTTTAAACGTCACAGCAATGACACTGGACAACAGCTGCTCCATCCTGAGAGAAGAAAGTGTGGTACCTACACTGGACTCCTCAGAGTCCAAAAGGGTCTGGAATCCCCTGACTCAAAATCCTGACTAACCTGACCTTCACCACAGTACCTGGTTCTTCTAGATATTAATACAGGTGCAGAGAAACACACAAACACACACTTATAAAAATGAAATATTTAAGTTTATTTTACAAAGCTTCTATGAACTTATCTTTTCTCCCACTAAGACAGACACAGTACAGGTTGGCATGACAGATCCTTCATCCTGAGGGCATGGGGGTTCAGCGTGGATGCATGTCTAACAGAACTAGCTCCCACAGGTCCATGGATGTCACCAATGTTTCACACCCCACCCGGTCCAGAGCACCAGAAGGTGCGCATCTGCATCTTTGTGAGCTTTGGTGTGGGCCTCTCTGCAGATTTATCCTTAGAAGTGGCATCGCACCTGGTCTCATCCTGGACATCCAGGACAGGAACACTAGGGCAGTGGCTTTGCAAATATTGGTGGAATGGACAGTGCTAGGTCACCTCTGAAAACCTAACATCTCTTCACTCTCACCCACAGTAGAGACTATAATGAGTGGGAATAGATGCATTCAGGGGCCTGAAGAGATGTCTCAATGGTTAGAATACAGGCAGCTCTGCAGAAATGGGGGTTCAATACCCAATACCCACAAGCCAGGACATAGTCATCTAGAACACCAGTTCCAGGGGATCTGACACCCTAACAAAACAGTGAGACACAATTTAAAGATAATAAAATTTTACAGCCACTGAACTGCAGAAAGCAACTCTCTCCAGGCCATACCACCGAATGGAAAGCCATATACCATCTTCAATATCCTGTATATCATCTTCAATATCCGGTATACCATCTTCAATATCCGGTATACCATCTTCAATATCACATAGGTAATAAGGAGACTGAGGTGACCTCCTCCTACACTGAAAAGCCCAGTTCTCAGAGCCTGAATCTAGCTGGAACCCCCTTCCTGCCATTTTCTGTGGTGGCTCAGAGATAAGTAATATTGGGGATCCTGAATTTGAAGCCAGCCTGGTTTACTGAGTGTCCAAGAGAGACACACCTGACTTGCCTGCACACCTAAGCTGTGAGCTATGATAGTGTGATCTGTCTGAAGAGAAACATGGGCCTTCAGCCCTCTGCAGTACACACAGTAAAGACAGGGGTAAGGTGCAAAAGCATGGGCACCAAAACTGTCTTTACTCATCGACCCCTCAATACAGTCCACACTCCAGGCTGTCCTCAGTCTCTCAGCCACAGGACAAAACCTTCTCTTTAGGAGTCTGAGCTCTAGTGCCTGGAACCCAGGCTCAGCAGGAGGAGCAAGGTGGGGTCTGCCTCCCCTCTCCCTCCAGGGGATTCCAGGAGAGGAATGTGGAAGGAAGTGCTCCTTGGCCTCACTGGACAGGAGTCTAACCATGCCTGCTTCTCCAGGCTTTCTCCCCACCCTACCTTCTCCCAGAAGCCTGGTTCTCACTTGTATCTCCCTGAGAGTTCCATACTTAGTTGTCTCCCAGGAAAGCAGGTCCCAGGACTGGATTAGGAAATCTTGGGACTTTTCCAGTCCATTTTTTATTGCTCCCAAATCCCAGGAAGCTGAAGGTCTAAGCCTTCATCACACCTTGGATGCTCAGTCCTCCCAGCAGGTGTCAGTGCAGTCAGTCACCAATGGAAGAAGCTGGAAGTGTTTCCTCAGCCTCTGACCTTGTCTCCATCACTACACTGCAGCCAGCTTCTGACACTCAGTCCCTAGGTTTTCATATTGCTATAGAGGTACAGCATGGCCCTCTCTGCCCAGGTATGGTTGGAAGATGGCTCAGAGACTGTGCTGTTCAGTCTTCAATCTCTTCCAGGCACAGAAGTGCTTCTCTAGGATGGCAGACAGAGCTGTCCAGTCAAGGCTGGCAGTCCACTAGCAATGATCTCTCTGCATCCACTACATGTACTGCCAATTCTGACAACTGTCAACAACCTTGAGTGTGGGACAGAGATTCTGCACCCAGATTAGCTCTCATGACAGAAGGGGAGGGGGCAGCATTGTATAAAAAACATAAAATAAATCAAAGTACAAGAGACATGATGGGATCAGCAGTCATTCCAAGGTCCTGGGCTTGTTCCAAGAGGTCTCTGTGTGAGGGAGCTCACAGGGTTGCATAGGCATTCCCTCTCATCTGACAGCAGGGCCCTCAGGCATGAGGCTGTAGAGAGGATGTGGTTCTGTGGGACTTGGATTTAGAACAACCTGCTGAAGAAAAGGGATACTTGTTTTATTTAGAGTCTGGGCAAACAATGACTATGACACACATTAGGCATTGGGACAGAAAAACACACCTGACTGTAAGGTGATGGGGGATCCAAGGAGCTGACACAAATGCTCTCTAGGGGAGCAATGGAGGGCGGTTCTCGGGTAGTCTGTGGATCCCCTGTTCTGACATCATGCTGCTCGCTTCTATAGTGGAGACAGAAGCACTCCACTAGCACACAGATGTACAAGAGCTCGATGATGACCAATAAGACGATGAACAGGACCCTAGGGAGGGGGATGGTGATGTCATGAGTACGTAGACTATGCTCCCTTGCCAAACCCCCTCCATCAACCACCCCCACCTCGTCTCTGGTGGACCCAGCCCTCAGAAAATGATGCCCAGAGGTAGTGAGCCCCAGCTTACCTGAAGGGGTTATTTGCAGGATCCCCGACCTTTCTTTCTGGGCAGCATTCATTGTCACAGCATGTGAATCCTTTGGGGCAGCTTCTAGTCAGAACAAAGAGGCATGGGGAGATACTGATGGCATCAGAGGGTCCAACCAAAGGATCCTTGTTTCCTTAGACTCTTAGACCCTTATGTTGTAAGCCACTCTTAGTGGTTTTGGGGTACAGTTCCATCCTGGGTTCACTGAGAGGAATCAGGGTCTGGACTTGAGGCCTGAGTTCAGAGTTCATCAGGGCAGGATGCCATTGTGCCTCAGGCAGAATGGTCATGGTGCTGATATTCCATGGGAGGCAGCAGTGGGACATTGCCCATGCGACTCCCCCTCCCCCAGCTGTGAAAGGTTGGGGATTAGCAGCAGTTCCAGATTGCAGATCCTGAGGTTGGGTAAGCTGAGAGGGGCTATGGTTTCAGCAAAAGTGATAGGAATTAGGTGTCTGTCCCCTTATCCAGGGCAGAATCTGAGCACACACAGGTTCCCTCACTGCCACCCCACCTTCCTTTTACTGATAATTATAGACAAAGTCCCATACTTACAAGCTGTCACATGTGTTTACACCCTGTGGAAGAAAAAAGACAGAGGTCAGTGCTCAAAGCCTGGGTGTTGGGTCTCAGTTGTAAGAATGCTTTTCCAACATGGAGATAAATCAGGTAGGTGTATGTAAACCAGTGGTGCTTATCCAGCATGACAGAACTCAAGAGAATACAGAACTATTCAAGGCTACAGAGAGAGTTTGAGGCCAGATTGGGAACAGGAATCTCTGTCTCACAAAGAACTGTAGGCTAGTCTCTGCTCAGAAATTGTTCCAGACAGTGGGTCTCAGACTCTCCCTCCCTCCAACAGCCATGTCCAGGGATAAGCCTCTGCCCCATAGGGTCCTCCCAAAGTCACAGAAGACTGGCTTACCTCATTGGTGGTTGCTCCTTGGAGACTGGAAAGCAGGCCAAAGATCAAGGTGAGTGTGCCCAGAACACAGGAGTCCTTCATCCCTGCAAGGGGGCTGCTGAGCTTCTGTGTGTAAGGACAGAGTGACAGGGCAAGACTTTCCCAACTTCCCTCCACCTATGGGACCCAGCCTCAAAATAGGGACTCAGTTAACACAACAGAGCTGGGCAGGACCAGGGTATTGAACTGATCTAGAGCTCAGAAAAGGGAAGTAGAGAAGACCTGGCCTTGCTTGAGTTTGAGGAATTAGGAACTGGGAGTTTAGAAGAGATTGATTTGCCAACTTTGTAAGTTGGATGGAGCAGAGCGCTGTGGATGTCCCTCTGCTGTGCTGTGCTTAAATAGTGCTTAGAACAGGGCGTGGTTGCCCAACCTTTAATCCCACCAAGGATAAGAAGGCAAATCTCTGTGAGTTCAAAGCTAATATGATTTAAATAGTGAGATCTGGAGCAGCTAGGATTGAATTAAAAAAAAAAAAAAAAGCCAGGTGTTGGTAGCACAAGCCTTTACATCCCAGCATTCCAGAGACAAGAGACAGGTGGGTTACTGAGGCTAGCCTGGTCTACAGAGCAAGTTCCAGGTCAGCCAAGACTAAGATCTGAAGAGTCTGCCTAAGGTTAAGGTGAAGAGACTTAGATTAATTGCATTGACAAAGGAAGTCTCAAAAAGCCCAGCAGAAACTTTGTTCTCTGGTTAAGTCTCCATACTAAGAAAGGAAAAATAGAAAATATATGGATCAAGTGTTAACAGGGCACCAGGCATTGAAATGGAGCTGAATCCTATGCTCTTGGAGAAAGCAGATTAAGGGATTTGGGAATGAGATCCTACCCAGCTTAATTTAGGTCCAGGTATAGCGATACACACCTTCAATCCCAGGAGACAAAGCCAAACAGATCTATGAGTTCAAGGCCTGCCTGGGACAAAGCAGGTTCTAGGTGAAGAAAAGCTTAAATCCAGGCATGCTGGTACACGCCTTTAATCCCAGCATTACAGAAGACAAAGGCATGCAGGTCTCTGAGTTCAAGGTCAATCTACAGAGCAAGTTCCTGGATAGCCAAGTTTAGGCAGAAAGTTGGGAAACAGGGAGTTGGAAATAGAATAAGGAGGGCCATGTTCCATCTCCAGAAGCAATAGAACTCAGCAGCTACTGAGGTCCTGAGTTCAATTCCCAGCACCCACATAGTGGCTCACAACTTTCTGTACAGTGATCCCAGGCCCTCTTCCGGTGTGTATGAAGACACTGACAGTGTATTTACAGACATAAAATAAAAATATATCTTTGGGCTGGAGAGATGGCTCAGCTGTTCAGAGCACTGAGCTCTTCCAGAGGTCCTGAGTTCAATTCCCAGCAACCACATGGTGGCTCACAACCATCTCTAATGGGGATCTTATGCCCTCTTCTGGTGTGTCTGAACACAGCAACAATGAAATAAATAAATATTTTTCAAAAAATTTTAAAAATTGAAAAGAAAAAAGAAAAAGCCAGGCAGTAGTGGTATACAACCTTAATCCCAACACTTGGGAGGCAGTGTCAGACACATTTCTGATTTCGAAGCCAGTTTGGTCTACTACAGAGTGAAGTCAAACAGGGCTACACTGAACAATCCTGTCTTGGAAAAAAAAAAAACAAAACAAAAGAATACAATAAAAACAAAATAAAAATCCTTAAAAAAAACTAAATAAACAGACCTGCCTCACTAAGGTGAGGCAAAGTGTTATCTGAGAACACAAGCTGTGTTTCAGAGATAGCCAAAGTTGTACCTCATGTTGCAGCTGTACTTGATAATGTGCAAGTTTCATCCAGGTGATGCTGGTTTTGAAGAAATGAAGGGGTCGTGAAGTGCAGTTGAGGCTTGGCACTGTGGAAGGCCTTGGAAGGCCATTTGTGATGGTGCAGCCTCAGTTGTACTTGATGACCCAGGGATCATAAAAAGTATTGGGGCTTAGAGAAGTGATAGCAGACCTTTGGTGGAGCACACAAGATCATGTGTGGATCCCAGACATTGGAATGAGAAGCTGTAATGCTGAATCTGCCTTGGAGACCCCAAGATTTTCGAGATGCCAGAACCATGGGATATCTGCTGAGAAAAAGCTGCTAATAGGAAGTGGAACCAGCCCAGGAAAAAAAACTTGTTACAGTTAACAAAGATGAAAAAGGAGATGGAGATCTGAAGATTTCTTCTACATCAGACACACATGGAGTTGCAGAGTTTCAAGTTGGCCCAGCTGGTTTCCTGTCTTGATTCCAGAATTACAGGTAAGTGATTGGATGGATCTCAGAAGAGACTTTGTACTTAAGACTTTTAACATTGTTGATACTGCTATAAAATATGGAGTCTTTGGAAGTTAGACACTGTGGATATGGGCTTTGAGACCGTCATTGTAGCTGCCTGAAAGCCAGTATTCTCCTAGTGGTCTTCAGATGAGGATTAGAGCTCTCAGCTTCTCCTGTATCATGCCTGCTTAGATACTACCATGTTCCTGTCTTGATGACACTGGACTGAACCTCTGAACCTATAAGCCAGCCCCCAATTAAATGTCTTATTAAGAGCTGCCTTGGTGGGGGCTGGAGATGGCTCAGCGGTTAAGAGCACGGACTGCTCTTCCTAAGGTCCTGAGTTCAAATCCCAGCAACCACATGGTGGCTTACAACCATCTGTAACAAGATCTGATGCCCCCTTCTGGTGTGTCTGAATAAACCCTTTCTTCCCCAACTTGCTTCTTGGTCATGATGTTTGTACAGGAATAGAAACCCTGACTAAGACACCCCTCATCCAGCTTCTGCTGCTCCTCCTCCCTCTGTCCCTGTGCTCCCTTAGCTCTCCTTCCATGTCTCCCCGACATCCTTGGGGAACTCTTATTAAGAAGATCCAGGTCCCAGCTCAAAGAGCTGCTCCTAGGTGCCGACCAAGCTGCGAGTGTCTGCACAAACCCTGGAGTCAGATCTCATTCAGCACCACTCCCCTCCCCTCACTTCCTCCTTCCTTCCTTCCTTCCTTCCTTCCTTCCCCCACTGTCTTTCATCTTTCACTCCTGAGTGTGAGTCGCTCACTCTCCACAAAGGATGACTTCTCAGTCAGAGGCCAACAGCTCATCCAGCCCAGCTTAGCAGGCTGCAGCTCCGCTTCTCATGGGCTCTACACACACACTCATCAGGAGTCTCAGGAGGCAAAAGTCTTGCTCCTATGTCCATAGATACCCAGGCCTTTCCGTCAACACTGCTTTTCTCAGGATGGTACCCATGCCACATGTGCCACCCGTCAGTCTCACTTGTCTATCCTCATAACAGGGCTGAAAAGTGTACCAGTCCTCATTGATCAAATTTCACTCAGTACGTTTTTTCCAGTGCTAATGTTTGAAGCCGGAGCCTTGAACATGTCAGACACCCTAGCACTGAGCTTCATCCCCAGCCCTTCATAAAACCACATCTGCATAAAGGGGCTTAAAAAGAGAGGATTGGGGGTTAAGGGAGTATGGCACAGCGGTATGGGGGAAGGGGGTGCCCAGGCAGGCCCTTGTCCAGGGAATTCTTCTCCCTGAGGGACCACACACACACAGGCATGGTATAGAATAGAGTTTTTCAGGGTAGAGGATGGGAGTTAGTGGTAGAGAAAGGTAGAGAGTAGAGAGTAGAGAAGTGGAGTGGAGGCCGGCCATGACCACGTGGAGAGAGGGGGGAGGAGAGCCTAAGGGGCAGAGAGGTGAGAGTGTGTGGGAGAGCAGAGAGAGAGCAAAGAGGGAGAGGAGGGGCAAGTAGCCCCTTTTATAGTGAGCCAGATCTATGGGGCGGGGCATACCTGGCAACTGCCAAGTAGGTGTGGGGTGGAGCTTAGACAGAATACCAACAGGTTTAGCATCTAGAACATTGGCCACTCTTTCACAGGACCCAGGATCAACTCTCAGCACCCACAAAGTGGCTCTTAACTGTCTGGAGTCCAAGTTCCCGTGGATCTGAAGCCCACTCCAGCCTCCTAGGGTCCTGCATGCACATTGGTACCCAGATACACATGCAGGCAAAACACTAATATAGAGTAAAAATAAAATCTTAAACTGGGCAGTGGTGGTGCACACCTTTAATCTCAGCAATTGGGAGTCACAGGCAGGTGGATCACTGTGTTTGAAACCATCCTGGACTACAGAGTCAGGGACAGCCAGGGCTACATAGAGAAGCCCTGTCTTGAGGAGAGTTTTGCTTTTTTTTTAAATCCTCTCAGTCCATCCCCTCCTTACTGCTCCCAGAGGATCTCATACAGTACTAGAGTTGTGGGAGCAGCAGCTGGGGAATTAACTCCAGGTCTTGCACATGCTAGGCAAATTCTCTCCCACTGAGCTAAATTCTCAGTCACCCTCACAACCATGATTTCAACTCATTGTAACTCAGGCTAGACTCAGATCTGTAATCCCCCTGCCTCAAATTCCTGACTAACCTGGAACTTCACCATAGCACCTGGCTCTTCTAGATCTTAATACACATGGAGAGAAACACACAAACACCCAGTTATAAAAATGTAATGATTAAGTTTATTTTACAAAGCTTCTATGAACTTATCTTTTCTCCCAATAAGACAGACACAGTGCATGTTGGCATGATAGATCCTTCATCCTGAGGGCATGGGGGTTCAGCGTGGATGCATGTCTAACAGAACTAGCTCCCACAAGTCAATGGATGTGGACCAGTGTTTCACACACCCCCAGTCCAGTGTGCCAGAGGTGTGCATCTGCATCTTTGTGAGCTTTGGTGTGGGCCTCTCTGCAGATTTATCCTTAGAAGTGGCATTGCACCTGGTATCATCCTGGACATCCAGGACAGAACAGTAGAGTAGTGGCTTTGCAAATATTGGTGGAATGGACAGTGCTAGGCCACCTCTGAAAACCTAACATCTCTTCACTCTCACCCACAGTAGGAACTATAATGAGTGGGAATAGATGCATTCAGGGGCCTGGAGAGATGTCTCAATGGTTAGAATACAGGCAGCTCTGCAGAACTGGGGTTCAATACCAAATACCCACATGCCAGGTCATAGTCATCTAGAACACCAGTTCCAGGGAATCTGACACCCTAACAAAACAATGACATACATTTTAAAGAAAATAAAACGTTTCAGCCACTGAACTGCAGAAAGCAACTCTCTCCAGGCCATACTACTGAATGGAAAACCGTATACCATCTTCAATATCCTGTATATCATTTTTATTATCACACAGGTAACAAACAGGCTGAGGTGACCTCATCCTACAGGGAAAAGCCCAGTTCTTAGAGCCCGAATATAGCTGGAACCCCCACCCTGCTATCTTCTGTGGTGGCTCAGGGATGAATATTATTGGGGATCCTGAATTTGAAGCCAGCCTGGTTTACTGAGAGAGTCCAAGACAGACACACCTGCCCTGCCTGCATACCTAAGCCATAAGCTTTGGTAGTGTGGTCTGTCTGAAAAGAAACGGGGACCTCAGCCTTCAGCCCTCTGCAGCACACACAGTAAAGACAGGGGTAAGGTGCAAAAGCATGGGCACCAAAACTGCCTTTACTCATCGACCCCGCAAGACAGTGCAAACTCCAGGCTGTCCTCAGTCCCTCAGCCACAGGACAAAATCTTCTCTTCAGGAGTCTGAGCTCTAGTACCTGGAACCCAGGCTCAGCAGGAGGAGGAGCAAGGTGGGGTCTGCCTCCCCTCTTCCTCCAGGGGATTCCAGGAGAGGAGTGGAAGGAAGTGTTCCTTGGCCTCACTGCATAGGAGTCTAACCATGCCTGCTTCTCCAGGCTTTCTCCCCACCCTACCTTCTCCCAGAAGCCTGTTTCTCACTTGTATCTCCCTGAGAGTTCCATACTTAGTCGAGTTCTGATCTCCCAGGAAAGCAGGTCCCAGGACTGGAATAGGAAATCTTGGGAGTTTTCCAGTTCATTTCTTTAGTGCCCCAAGTCCCAAGAAGCTGAAGGTCTAAGCCTTCATCACACCTTGGATGCTCAGTCCTCCCAGCAGGTGTCAGTGCAGTCAGTCACCAATGGAAGAAGTCAGAAGTGTTTCCTTAGCCTCTGAACTTTTCTGTATCCCCACTCTGCAGCCAGCTTCTGACACTCAGTCCCTGGGTTCTCACATTGCTATAGAGGGACAGCGAGGCCCTCTCTGCCCAGGTATGGTTGGAAGATGGCTCAGAGTCTGTGCTGTTCAGTCTTCAATCTCTTCCAGGCACGGAAGTGCTTCTGTAGGATGGCAGGGTGAGCTGTCCAGTCAAGGTTGGCAGTCTACTAGCAATGATCTCTCTGCAACAACTACAGCCACTGCCAATTCTTAAAGCTGTCAACAACCTTGAATGTGGGACAGAGATTCTGGGCCCAGCTTAGATCTCAATACAGAAGGGGAGGGGGCCGTGGTGTATAAAAAAAATAATAAATTAAATTAAATCAAAGTACAAGAGACATGATGGGATCAGCAGTCATTCCAGGGTCCTGGGCTTGATCCAAGAGGTCTCTGTGTGAGGGAGCTCACAGGCTTGCATAGGCATTCCCTCTCATCTGACCAGCAGGGCCCTCAGGCATGAGGTTGTAGGGAGGAGGTGGTTCTATGGGAGTTGGATTCAGAACAACCTGCAGGAGAAAAGGGATACTTGTTTTATTTAGAGTCTAGAGGCAAAGAATAGCAAATAGGGTTGGCAGAACCACTGCCTATTCATTATCCCCCTTCCCCAACCCAGTATGACAACATGGTCAACAGCTGGCCATGAAACATATTAGGTATTGGGACAGAAAGATGCACCTGACTGTAGCGTGGTGGAGGATCCAAGGAGCTGACACAAATGCTCTCTAGGGGAGCAGTGAAGGGTGGTTCTGTGGTTTTCTGATGATCCCCTGTTCTGATGTCATGCTGATCTCTTCTACAATTGGGACAGAAGCACTCCAGTAGTAGCCCATAGATGAACAAGAGGGCAAACATGATAAATAATATGATGAACAGGAACCTAGGGAGGGGGAGGGAAAGCGAGGCCCTCTCTGCCCAGGTGTGGTTGGAAGATGGCTCAGAGTCTGTGCTGTTCAGTCTTCAATCTCTTCCAGGCACAGAAGTGCTTCTGTAGGATGGCGGGGTGAGCTGTCAGGTCAAGGTTGGCAGTCCACTAGCAATGATCTCTCTGCATCCACTACAGGCACTTCCAATTCTTAAAGCTGTCAACAACCTTTTGAGTGTGGGACAGAGATTCTAGACCCAGCTTAGCTCTCAAGACAAAAGGGGAGTGGGCAGCGGTGTATAAAAACAATAAATTAAATCAAAGTACAAGACACATGATGGGGCCCAGCAGTCATTCCAAGATCCCTGGGCTTGATCCAAGAGGTCTGTGTGTGAGAGAGCTCACAGGGTTGCATAGGCATTCCCTCTCATCTGACCAGCAGGGCTCTCAGGCCTGAGGCTGTAGGGAGGAGGTGGTTCTGTGGGAGTTGGATTCAGAACAACCTGCAGGAGAAAAGGGACACTTGTTTTATTTAGAGTCTGGAGGCAAAGAATGGCAAATAGGGTTGGCAGAGCTACTGCCTATTCATTATCCCCCTTCCCCAACCCAGTATGACAACATGGTCAACAGCTGGCCATGAAACACATTAGGTATTAGGACAGAAAGACGCACCTGACTGTAGCCTGGGGGGCGATCCAAGGAGCTGACACAAATGCTTTCTAGGGGAGCAGTGAAGGGTGGTTCTGTGGTGGCCTGATGATCCCCTGTTCTGATGTCATGCTGTTCTATTCTACAATTGGGACAGAAGCACTCCAGTAGTAGCCCACAGATGCACAAGAGGGCAACCATAATCAATAAGATGATGAACATGAACCTAGGGAGGGAGAAGGTATTGTCATGAGTACCTAGGCCATACTCCCTTGCCAAACCCCCTCCATCACCCACTTCCACCTTGTCTCTGGTGGACCCAGCCCTCAGTGAATGATGCCCAGAAGTGATGACGCCCGGCTTACCTGAAGGGGTAATTGACAGGATCCCAGACATTTCTTTCTGGGCAGCATTCGTTGTCACAGCATGTGAATCCTTTGGGGCAGCTTCTAGTCAGGATGAAGAGACATGGGAAGATACTGTTGGCATCAGAGGGTCCAACCAAAGGGTCCTTGCTTCCTTAGACTCTTAGACCCTCAGGTTGCAAACCACCCTTAATGGGAGTACAGTTTCAGCCTGGGTTCACTGGGAGGAATTGGGGTCTGGATTGAGGCCTGAGGTCAGAGTTCATCAGGGCAGGATGCCATTGTTCCTCAGGCAGAATGGTCATGGTGCTGATCTTCCATGGGAGGCAGCAGTGGGACATTGCCCATGTGACTCCCCCTCCCCCAGATGTGAAAGGTTGGGGATTAGCAGCAGTTCCAGACTGCAGATCCTGAGGTTGGGTAAGCTGAAAGAGGCTATGGTTTCAGCAAAAGTGATAGGAATTAGGTGTCAGACCCCTTATCCAGGGCCGAATCTGAGCACAGGCAGGTTCCCCCACCCCCACCCTGCTTTCCTTTTACTGACAATTCTAGACAAAGTCCCATACTTACAAGCTGTCACATGTGTTTACATGCTGTGGAAGGAAAAAAAAAGGCAGAGGTCAGTGCTCAAAGTCTGGGAGTTGGGTCTCAGGTATAAGAATGCTTCTCCAACATAGAGATAAATCATGTAGGTGTGTGTAAACTAGTGGTGCTTGTCCATCATGACAGAACTCAACAGAACACAGAGCTATTCAAGGCTACAGAGACAGTTTGAGGCCAGATTGGGAGCAAGAAATTCTGTCTCACAAAGAACTGTAGGCTAGTCTCTGCTCAGAAATTGTTCCAGACAGTGGGTCTCAAACTTTCCCTACCTTGAACCACCATGTCCAGGGAAGCCACTACCCCATAGGGTCCTCCCAAAGTCACAGAAGACTGGCTTACCTCATTGGTACTTACTCCTTGGAGAGTAGAAAGTAGGCCAAAGATCAAGGTGAGTGTGCCCACAACACAGGAGACCTTCATCCCTGCAAGGGGGCCACTGAGCTTCTGTGTGGAAGGACAGAGTGACAGGGCAAGACCTTCCCAACTTCCCTTCACCTAAGGGGCCCAGCCTCAAGATGGGGACTGAGTTAACACACCAGAGCTGGGCAGGACCAGGGCTTTGAGCTGACCTAGAGCTCAGAAAAGGGAAGTGGAGAAAATCTGGCCTTGCTTGAGTTTGAGGAATTGGGAATTGGGAGTTTAGAAGAGATTGATTTGCCAACGTTGTAGGTTGGATGGAGCAGAACTCTCTATATGTCCCTCTGCTGTGCTGTGCTTAAATAATGGTTAGAGTAGGGTGTGGTTGCCCAACCTTTAATCCCACCAAGGATAAGAAGGCAAATCTCTGTGAGTTCAAAGTTAGTAGGATATAATTAGCAAGATCCTGGCCAGCCAGGATTGAATTAAAAAAAAAAAATCCAGCTGTTGGTAGCACAAGCCTTTAAATCCCAGCATTCCAGAGACAAGAGCCAGGTGGTTTACTGAGGCTAGCCTGGTCTACAGAGCAAGTTCAGCCAAGACTACACAAAGAAACCCTGTGTGAGTTGGGAGGGGGAACAGTCTGGAAAGATGACTCAGAGTTGGAGAGCAGATGTCCTTGGCCCTGGATTCTGTTTCCAGCATCTGTATACAAGGTGGATCAAAGGCACCTGAAACTCCAGTTCTAGATGCTGCCGGCTTCTGAACTCTGAAGACACAAGGCATGCATAGGGTGCACATACATCTATTCCATAAATACTCAGACACATAAAAAGGAAACAAATACATTTCAAACAAAACAAACCAGTAGGCCAGCCAGGTGATTGGCTGTGTGAATGTGCTTACCAACAATCATGAAAACCAGAATTTTGCTTTGTTTTCTTTGTTGGAATTGTTTTCTGACACATGGTCTCTGTATATAGCCTGGCTTTCCTGGCACTCATTCTGTAGACCAGATTATCCACCCGCTCACAGAGATCCCCCTACCTCTGCATCCTGAATTCAGTGATAAAAGGCCTGTGCCACCACATACAGCTATGAAAACCTTAATTTGATCTCTGGGACCCATGTAGTAGAAGGAGAAAGTCAACTCCATGCACTTGCCTGCAAACACACACACACACACACACACACACACACACACACACACATACACACACATGGGGGGAGGAGGAAGAGAGAGACAGAGAGAGAATAAATGAATAAATATAATTAAAATATCTTTTGTTATCATTTTAGATTTTCTTTTTTTATTTATTTTATGTAAATGAAAATACTGTAGTTGAACTGATGGTTGTGAGACTTCATTTGGTTTCTGGGAGTTTGAATTCAGGATCTCTGCTCACTCTGGTCAGTTTTATTTTTTCAAGTCAGGGTTTCTCAGTGTAACTCTGGTTGTCCTGAAAGTCAGTCTGTGACCTTCAATTTAAGAGATCCACCTCCATCTGCATCCAAAGTCTGGGATTAAAGGTGTGTGCCTGCACCACCCAATATAAAAAAACAAAAAAATATAAAACAAAAAACAAAAAAAAACCCTTTAAGATAAAAATTGAAAATATGGTGACAATTGATTCAACACAAGCAATGATGTTGTCTTGGACATGGTGTCTGCTAGCAGCAGTAAAACCCTAACTAAGACAAAAACTTGTACTAGAATTGGGGTATTGCTGTGATAGGCCTGACCATGGTTTTGTTTGAAAGAAAGTAGATTTTGGGACTTTGGATTTGGAAAGCAAAAGAATGTTTTATGTAGCGCTTAATGGGCCAGCCTAGTAGGAATGTGGAAGACTTTGTTAGTGAGAATGATTTCAATTGTGAGAAACTAGACCAAGCCATTTCAGTGAAAAATTTCAGTATGTAGTTTAGAAACTACTTTTGTATTATTGTGGTGAAGAATGTGGTGACTTTTTGCCCTGGTCTGAAGAGTCTGCCTAAGGTGAAGGTGATGAGATTTAAATTAGTTGCATTGACAAAGGAAGTCTCAAAAAGCCCAGCAGAAACTTTGTTCTCTGGTTAAGTATTCATGCTAAGAAAGGAAAAATATAAAATATATGGTTCCAGTATTAGCAGGGCATCAGGAAGTGAAATGGAGCTGAATCCTATGCTCTTGGAGAGAGCAGATTAAGGGATTTGGGAGCGAGATCCTGCCCAGCTTAATTTAGGTCCAGGTATAGAGTACACACCTTTAATCCCAGGAGACAAAGCCACACAGATCTATGAGTTCAAGGCCTGCCTGAGCAAAGCAGGTTCTAAGTGAAGAAAAGCTTAATTTCAGGCATGCTGGTACACGCCTTTAATTACAGGAGACAGAGGCATGCAGGTCTCTGAGTTCAGGGTTGATCTGCAGAGCAAGTTCCAGGACAGCCAAGTTTAGGCAGAAAGTTGGGAAACAAAGAGCTGTAAATAGAATAAGGAAGGCCATGTTCCATCTCCAGAAGCAGTAGAACTCAGCAGCTACTGAGGTCCTGAGTTCAATTCCCAGCACCACATGGTGGCTCACAACTTTCTGTACAGTGATCCCATGCCCTCTTCCGGTGTGTATGAAGACACTGACAGTGTACTCACAGACATAAAATAAAAATATATCTTTGGGCTGGAGAGATGGCTCAGCTGTGAAGAGCACTGACTGCTCTTCTAAAGGTCCTGAGTTCAATTCCCAGCAACCACATGGTACCTCACCACCATCTCTAATGGTGATCTTATACCCTCTTCTGGTGTATCTGAAGACAGCAGCAATGAAATAAATAAATATTTTAAATATTTTTTTTAAAAAACATTGAAAAGAAAAAGGAAAAAGCCAGGCAGTTGGTGGTGCACTCCCTTAGTCCCAACACTTGGGAGGCAGAGGCAGGCAGATTTCTGAGCTCACCGTCAGCCTGGTGTACAGAGTGAAGACAAACAGGGCTACAAAACAGACCTGCCTCACTAAGGCACTAAATCACTCCCAGCTAGTTAGGGAGTATGGAATTCTGTCATGTTGTGCTATAAAGGTTAAGAAAAAGGGAAAACACCTATACAGGTATGTGACATCAGCATCCATAAATACCAGGTAGACTTTCATATATATATAATACCTGGTATTTATATATATATATATATATATATATATATATATATATATATTCTCAAGACCATCCAGGACACTCACTCCTTTAAGCCTTAGGTAAACTCTGTAGGGTAAGCCTTACAAATCCATCTGTCCTGTAGCTTGTGCTTGCTTACTTCCTTAAGACCCAAACGTTGTTTGGTGTTGAAATAAATAAATAAATAAATAAATAAACAAATAAATAAATAAATAAATAAACAAATAAATAAATGAAATAGGAGGAGATACACTTGGCTAGGGTTTTAAGATGCTCAAATCTTCACACGCTTTATTTACCTAAACATTAATTAGAAATGCCAGGCTGTAGAAATGGTTCAGCCCATAAGAGCCCTGACTGCTCTTTAGAGGTCCTGAGTTTAATTCCCAACAACCACACGGTGGCTCACAACCATCTGTCATGGGATCTGATGCCCTCTTCTGGTGTGTCTGAAAGTGAGACCACTCACACAGTGCTGGTTCTTGGGGAAAAACCCAAATCACCCTGAGTCTGGATTCTTCCTTGATGAGCAGGATGGAGGGAGAGTCAGGTAGACATTTGATGTGAGAAGGTTGGAGTTACACTGAAGTCAGGAAGTTGGGTCTGAAGGCATGAATGTCGGGGGTCGGGAAGGCTTAGAGAACGGCCAGTATGGAGGCTGACACACCTGGACCAGAGCAGCAGATGGTGCTCACAATGGGAGGTGGGAGGCTAGGAGGATGTCCTGGTTAGGATTACTATTGCTAGGACAAAACACCATGACCAAGGCAAGTGGAGCAAAAAAGGTTTATTTGATTTACATCTCCTCCACGTTATAATCTATAACAGAAGGAATCAGGACAGGAAATCAGACAGGTTGTGAAGTGGATGCAGCATCTGATGCAGAGGTCATGAGGGACTGTTCATTCTCTCTCTCTCTCTCTCTCTCTCTCTCTCTCTCTCTCTCTCTCTCTCTCTCTCTGCATTAAACAAATAAAAGAGAAAGCACATGACCTCTGCTAGGTATGATGAAGGGGGAAGTTCACTGTAGACACAAGTTCACTGTAGTTCACAGGCAGAGACTGGAATATCTGTGAAAGTCCAGAGTCTACCTGACCCTGAGCCATTGGGGTTGGTGACAGACAGGGGGGCAGAGAAACTTAACACTTTCTCTACCCCCTTTGTCTTCTGAGGGGGTTTCTCTGGCTGTCCTAGAACATTCCATTTGTTTGAGGCTGGCCTTAAACTCACACAGTCACCAGCCTCCCTCTGTCCCAGACCTGATATTAAAGGCATGTGCCAGTATGCCAGGCTCAAATTGCTCTCTTATAGAACCCAGGACCACCAGCCCAGGGATGGCCTCACTCACAATGGCCAGGCCCTCAACCAACCTTTTTTTTTTTTAATGCCTTGTAGGCTTGCCTACAGATGTTACTGAGGCTTTGTCAAGTTTTGCACACAAAAAGCTGCAGGGCTTAAGCAGATTGCTACATCCTCCCTCCCAGCTCTTCTCAAAATGGAATCAGCAATGTATGTCCAAGCTGGGCCTGGTGGGACACACCCTTAATCACTGCAATTAAGAAGCAGAAGCAAGTGATCCTGGTCTACAGAGTCGAGTGCCAGGATAGTTCGGGCCATACAGAGAACCTTGTCTTGAAAAACAAAATGGGGGCCTGGAGAGATGGCTCAGTGGTTAAGAGCACTGACTGCTCTCCTGATGGTCAGGGGTTCAATCCCAGCAACCACATGGTGGCTCACAACCATCTATAATGAGATCTGAGGACCTCATCTGGAGTGTCTGAAGACAGCTAGAGTGTAAATAAATAAATCTTCTGAAAAAAGAAAATAACAAAAACAAAAAGGAAAGAAAGAAAAAGAAAAAAGTAAAAGAAAATCACACAGAACAAGCAGAGGAGGGGATAGTCTATACATTCTTGGCTTGTAAAGGTCTAATCTTTTTTTGTTTGTTTGTTTTTCAAGACAGGGTTTCTCTGTGTAGACCTGGCTGTCTTGGAACTCACTTTGTAGATCAGGCTGGCCTAAAACTCATAAATCCTCCTGCGTCTGCCTCCCAAATGCTGGGATTAAAGGCATGTCCCACCACTGCCTGGCATGATTTTCTGTTTTTCAGGACAGGGTTTCTGTATAGCCCTGGCCGTCTTGGAACTCAATCTGTAGACCAGGATGGCCTTGAACTCAGAGATCTGCCTGCCTCTGCTCCTGAGTGCTGGGAATTAAAGGCATATGCCACTACCTCCAGGTAGGAGAATTTTTTTTTTTTTTTTTTTGGTTTTTTTGGATTTGGTTTTTTCCAGACAGGGTTTCTCTCTGTAGCCCTGGCTGTCCTGGAACTTACTCTATAAACCAGGCTGGCCTTGAACTCAGAAATCCACCTGTCTCTGCCTCCCAGAGTGCTGGGATTACAGGTGTGAGCCACCACTGCCCTGCAGGAGAGTTTTTTTTTTTCTTTAGAGTCCTCTCAAGCTAGCCACCGGCTCACTGCTCCCAGTAGCTGTCATACAGTACTAGAGTTGTTGGAGCAGCAGCTGGGGACTTACTTCCAGATCTTGCACATGCTAGGCAAATTCTCTACCACTGAGCTATGTTCTCAGACACCCTCTCACTATGGCTTAACTCATTGTAACTCTGGCTAGATTCAGACCTGTAATCCTCCTGCCTCAGATTTCTGACTAACTTGGAACTACACCACAGCACCTGGCTCTTCCAGATCTTAATAGACAGGCAAAGAAACATACAAAGACACATTTATAAAAATGTAACAATTGCATGTACTTTACAAACCTGCTATGTAATTTTTTTTCTCCCAATAAGACAGACACAATGTACGTTGGCATGACAGATTCTTCATCATTAGGGGATGTGTGCCTGTCTTACAGAACAAGTTCCCAAAGTCAATGGATGTGGACCAGGGTTTCACAGCCTTTCTGGTCCAGAGCACCAGAAGATGCTCATCTGCATCGTTGTGTGCCTCACTCCACAGGAGTCTAACCATGCCTGCTTATCCAGGCTTTCTCCCTCCCCTACCTTCTCGTAAGAGGCTGTTTTCTGGCTTGTATTTCCCTAAGAGTCCCATGGTTAGTCAAGTTCTGGTCTCCCAGGAAAGCAGGTCACAGGACTGGAATAGAATTGTGGGAGCTTTCCTGTTCATTTCTTTAGTGCCCCCAAGTCCCAGGAAGCTGAAGGTCGAAGCCTTCATCACATCTTGGATGCTCAGTCCCCGCAGCAGGTGTCAGTGCAGTCAGTCACCAATGGAAGAAGCTGGAAGTGTTTCTTCAGCCTCTGACCTTGTCTCCATCCCTACACTGCAGTCAGCTGCTGACACTCAGTCCCTGGGTTCTCACATTGCTATAGAGGGACAGCAAGGCCCTCTCTGCCCAGGTATGGTTGGAAGATGGCTCGGAGTCTGTGCTGTTCAGTCTTCAATCTCTTCCAGGCATAGAAGTGATTCTGTATGATGGTGGAGGGAGCTCTCCAGTCAAGGTTGGCAGTCCACTAGCAATGATCTCTCTGCATCCCCTACATGTGCTGCCAATTCTGACAATTGTCAACACCTTGAGTGTGGGACAGAGATTCTGGACCCAGATTAGCTCTCATGATGGAAGGGGTTGGGCCAGGGGTGTATAGTAACAATAAACGAAAGCACAAGAGACATGATGGGATCAGCAGTCATTCCAGGGTCCTCACTTGCTCTAAGAGGTCTGTGTATGAGGGAGCTCACAGGGTTGCATAGGCATTCCTTCTCATCTGACCAGCAGGGCCCTCAGGCCTGAGGCAGTACGGAGGAGGTGGTTCTGTGGGAACTGGATTCAGAACAACCTGCAGGGGTAAAGGGATACTTGTTTTATTTAGAATCTGGAGCCAAAGAATGGCAAATAGGGTTGGCAGAGTCACTGCCTATCCATTATCCCCCTTCCCCAACCCATTATGACAACATGTTCAACAGCTGGCTATGAAGCACATTAGGTATTGGGACAGAAAGATGCACCTGACTGTAGCGTGGTGGGGGATCCAAGGAGGTAACCCAAATGCTCTCTAGGGGAGCAATGGATGGAGATTCTCAGGTAGTCTGTTGATCCCCTGTTCTGTCGTCATGCTGCTCTATTCCACAATTGGGACAGAAGCACTCCACTACCCCACAGATGAACAAGAGCTCAACCGTGACCAATAGGATGATGAACAGGACACTAGGGAGGGGGAGGGGGTTGTCATGAGTAACTAGGACATGTTCCCTTGCCAAACTCCCTCCATCACCCACTCCCACCTTGTCTCTGGTGGACCCAGCCTTCAGAAAATGATGCCCAGAGGTGGTGACTCCCAGGTTACCTGAAGAGGTCATTTGCAGGATCCCAGAAGTTTCTTTCTGGGCAGCATTCATTGTCACAGCATGTGAATTCTTTGGGGCAGCTTCTAGTCAGGATGAAGAGACATGGGAAGATACTGTTGGCATCAGAGGGTCCAACCAAAGGGTCCTTGCTTCCTTAGACTCTTAGACCCTCAGGTTGCAAGCCACTCTTAGTGGTTTTGGGGTACAGTTCCATTCTGGGTTCACTGGGAAGAATCTGGGTCTGGACTTGAGGCCTGAGGTCAGAGTTCATCAGGGCAGGATGCCATGGTTCCTCAGGCAGAATGGTCATGGTGCTGATCTTCCATGGGAGGCAGCAGTGGGACATTGCCCATGTGACTCCCCTCCCCCAGCTGTGAAAGGTTGGGGATTAGCAGCAGTTCCAGACTGCAGATCCTGAGGTTAGGTAAGGTGAGAGGGGCTATGTTTTCAACAAAAGTGATAGGAATTAGGTGTCTGTCCCCTTATCCAGGGCAGAATCTGAGCTCATACCCATTCCCCTGCCTTATTGACAATTGTTGACAAAGTCCCATACTTACAAACTGTCGAATGTGTTTACACCCTGTGGAAGAAAAAAGACAGAGGTCAGAGGTCAGGGCTCAAAGCCTGGGAGTTGGGTCTCAGGTATGAGAATGCTTCTCCAACATGGCCATAAATCAGGTAGGTGTGTGTAAACCAGTGGTGCTTATCCAGCATGACAGAACTCAAGAGAGGCCAGAAATATTGAAGGCTACAGAGCCAGTTTGAGGCCAGATTGGGAACAGGAATCTCTGTCTCACAAAGAACTGTAGGCTTGTCTCTGCTCAGAAATTGTTCTAGACAGTGGGTCTCAGAATCTCCCTCCCTCCAACCACCATGTCCAGGGATAAGCCTCTGCCCATAGGGTCCTCCCACAGTCACAGAAGACTGGCTTACCTCATTGGCGCTTACTCCTTGGAGAGTAATAGGCCAAAGTTCAAGGTGAGTGTGCCCACAACACAGGTGTCCTTCATCCCTGCAAGGGGCCACTGAGCTTCTGTGTGTAAGGACAGAGTGACAGGGCAAGACCTTCCCAACTTCCCTCCACCTATGGGGCCCAGCCTCAAAATAGGGGCTCAGTTAACACACCAGAGTTGGGTAGGACCAGGGCTTTGAGCTGACCTAGTGCTCAGAAAAGGGAAGTAGTAGAGGGAGGAGGAGAGGGGGAGGGAGGGGGAGAGAAATGGGGAGGGAGAGGGAGAGAGAGAGGGAGAGCACCAGAGAACAAACCTCTGGAATAATCCTGACAAGAAAAGAATGAAAGTAATTTAGCTCCCTTGAGGGATGCTGAAGTGGTTAAGAGCACCTGCTGCTCTTCTCCGGGTCTTCAGTTTGATTCTCTGCACCAGTCCCAAGGCATGTGATACACATACACATGTGTGCAAAACATAGATTCAACATAAAGTAAACATTATAAGGACCAAAGTCAATACCCCAAACAGCATATTTCAAAATACATTCCCACCCCACCCCACCCCATTCCCATAATATGATGCTTACTCTTGGTTGTCAACTCAATGCATCTGGCATTGATTAAAATCCAACTGACTGGGTTCACCTATGAGGGATTTTTTTTCATAAACAATTGATGCAGTAAGACCCACCATTAACAGAGATCTTTTGAGGCAGGAAGATACACCTTGAATCTGAGAAAATCCATTCCTTATTGTCATTAGATTTTACTTCTTCAGGGTTTTGGTGCACACTGAAGACCAGTGGAGACATCCGTCCTTGTGATCTGACTGAGTACTCTATTCTTGGACTCCCCATTGGTAGACAGCCATTGTAAGCTTAGCTGAACTCCAGCCTGGAAGCCATTCCAATAAATCCCTTTTCTATAGAGAGAGTCATTGTATCATTTCGGTTCCTCTAGAGAACTCTGACTCCTATAAAGGGCTGGTGGGAACATTCCCCACTCAAGTAAATCTGGAAAAGGCCAATGTGATCCGCTCACACTGAAAATCCCTGACTCACCTGAGGTGAGGAGCTGAGGAGTCGGCCACAGAAGGAAACTGCTTCACCCTTCTCTGATACAGTGCTTCCCTGTGTTAGTGACCACAAAATCCTGTCCTCCTGTCCCTCATCCCTAGGGAGTGCTGACTTCTCCCCATTCCACAGAATGGTGGCTGGAAAGTGGCCTTGCCTCATTATCAACAAGCACCTGAGGAAAGGGCACAGAGCCTGGGGAGCTGGGCTTCACACTCCTCCTAAGACAGAGATGGAGACAAGACTAAGAGGTGGAGGCCTGCTTGCTACTGGGTAGGGTGTGTACCAGAGAGAGATTCAAGGAAGTGTGACTGCTTTGTATTGGGTGCAGTGTGTGTGTGTGTGTGTGTGTGCGCACACGCGCGTGCGTGTTGTGTGTATCATGTGTAGCACTGGCCATTCTGGAACTCGCTCTGTATGCTGAACCTTCCTGTTATCATGCATTTTAATTGCTGCAGTGGTTACATACGTTTCCACAAGTGACCCTGGCATGGTGATGCATGCATTGATTCTAGCACTTAGGAAGGGGAAGCAAGTGGATCTCTGTGAGTTCCAGGCCAACCTGGTTGGCATGGTCTACACGTTAGGTTCCAGGACAGCCAGGGTTACACAGTGAGACCCTTCCTCAAACAAAGGAACAAACAAATACAACTCACACAAATACAAAAAGAGAAAGGATGTGTGTAGGGGAAAATATATGACATAAAATATGGTAGAATTATAGTTTGTACCCAAGTCATTTCCTGATCTTGGTATTTTTCACAACATGTAACCATCAGTGAACACAAGAGAATGTAACCTGTGGGAGAAGCTGGGCAAATTAAGCTTGGGACAATGTTTGTATATTTGTGTATTTCATATGTATTTGTATGTACCCTGTATATATATATGTGTGTGTGTGTGTGTGTATGTATGTATGTATATATTTATGGGATGTATGTGTGTTATATATGTGTTGTATATGTGTGTGTATGTTATATGTGTGGGCATTGTATATATAATTTTTTGTTAGTTTTGTCAACTTTATCAAGCCTAGAATCACAGGGAAGAGCCTCGATGAGGACTGTTTCCATCAGACTAGCCTGTGGGCAGGACCATGGCAGTTCTCTTGTATTGACTGGAGGGTGAAGGCCCGCCCTAAACGTGAGTGGCACCTCTGGTAGCAGCTCAGATAAAGGGAGCTGAGAGAAGCAAGCTTTGCCTTCTACCTCCTTGCCCTTCACTCTCGCTGGTCAGTTCATCTACCCTGGTGCTGCCTCTGCTGCTTCCTCCAGTGACAGCAGAACCGGCTTCTTCTGGCTTCACAGGTTGACTGAAGGCCAGCAGCTGTCCAGGATTGCTCCAGGCCCAGGATGGGGATGCTCAGACACCCAGCCCCACAGACTGAGCTAGCAAGCCTGTGAAAGTTCTGTTCCCTACCTAACCTGCAGTCTTTTCTCTGTGCTCTTGGCTGGGATGGGAGCGGCTGATTCAAAGCTCCAGCTACTGTAACCTCCCTGCAGAGTGAGCTGTCAGCTGGGGCTGTGAGCAGTATCAACTCCTGTGTCCCCCAAGGTGCTTTTAGTCAGCATGATTGTCACTGCAGTGAAGCTGGGACCATGGGCACGTGTGTTCTGCATGTGCGCACCCTCTCATGGTTACATGTGGAGGTTGGAGGGCTGCTGAGTCACCCGCTTCTCTTCCATTTGCTACATGTATGTATGTATGTATGTATGTATGTATGAAGAAAGGTATGTATGTATGTATGTATGTATGTATGTATGTATTTTGAGACAAGGCCTCTGTCTCTTATTGAACCCAGAATTTACCATTTCAGGGAAGCTGGCTGGACAGAGAATCTCTGGCATCCACCCACCAGCACTGGGTTAATAAGAAATTTATGTTACCGTGATCAGCTTGTTGCCTGTGTACTGGGAATCCAAACTCAGGTTCCCATAGTTGTGCAGGAATCACTTCCCCTCAGCCATCCCTGCCAGGCTGTGATTACTCCAGGCCCAGGTACTTGACCGAGAATTCTCCATCCTGCCCTGTCAGACTGCATAGTGGAATTACAGGCATGTGAACAGTGTGTCCTGTCACCTGCTGGCTTGTTGTACAGTTTATGACTTATTGCACTATACTGAATGAAACATTGATAGATTTTTAAAGTGCTCTGTTACCATTATAGTATTTATTATTTCTGTGTATGGGTGTTTTGACTGCTCATATATCTGTGCACCAAGTGCCTGATGGCCAGGGAGGCCAGAAGATCTGGATCCCTGGAACTGGAGTTATAGATAGTCAGGAATTGTCAAGTCACTGCCGGGAATTGAACCCTGGTCCTCTGCAGGAGCATCCAGTGCTCTTAACTCCTGAGCCGTCTCTCCAAACCCTGAAAGTTTATTTTAATAACTCAGTTTTCAGCCCCTGGGCTCTAGAGCTTTTCATGCTGGTCAAAGCCATTTGAGTGGATGCAGATCTTGTTCCTCCTGGCCAGGAAGGAGCTTTATTTAAACTGTAGGAATTTCAGTGTCACAGCAAGAATTAGCTGATCTTTCACTGCAGAGATGAATGAAAGATACTGGAGTTATACTCACCCTCAGGGATGGGCATATGACTCCCGCTCACACCAGAGAAGATTGTAGGAAGGAACAGGTCAACTTCTGAGGTGGTGGCACTGCACCAGTGTGGGGCTGGAACATACATACACACACACACACACAAACATATTCCACTATGTAGCACAAGCCACCCTTAAACTCATTGCCCTCTTGTCTTAGCCTCCTGATGGCTGAGATCACAGGGATTTGCCACTATACCCAGTTCTCTCTCCTCTCTCTCTCTCTCTCTCTCTCTCTCTCTCTCTCTCTGTATATGTGTGTGTTTATGAGAGAGAGACAGAGAGAGAGAAAGAGAGATGCGGGGAGATATATGTATCTCAGGGCTCTTTCTCAGTCTCCCCTCCTGCCATGTGGAAGGGTCATTTCCAGTCATCCTCCCAAGCAGGTGACTGTCCTCCCTCTTCTAATTTGACCTTAGCTGGGGTGAGGAACACTTAATGGACAGCAGAGGGGGCTGCGGAGCCATTCAGGGGCAAAAGTGCTTGTCTGCTGAGTTTTTCTTTCTTTCTTTCTTTCTTTCTTTCTTTCTTTCTTTCTTTCTTTCTTTCCTTCCTTCCTTCTTCTTTCTTTCTTTCTTTCTTCTTTCTTTCTTTCTTTCTTTCTTTCTTTCTTTCTTTCTTTCTTTCTTTCTTTCTTTCTTTCTTTCTTTTTGCTGAGACAGGGTTTCTCTGTGTAGCCCTGGCTGTCATGAAACTTACTCTGTAGACCAGGCTAACCTCGAACTGAGAAATCTGCCTGTCTCTGCTTCCCAAGTTCTGAGATTAAACGTATGCTGCACCACTGCCCAAAAGTTTAAACAAACAAACAAACAAACAAACAACAATAAAAACAAAAAACCTAACTGTATCATTTATTTAATATACACCGTAGCTGTCTTCAGATACACCAGAAGAGGGCATCAGATCTCATTACAAATGGTTGTGCATACCATGTGGTTGCAGGGAATTGAACTCAGGACTTTTGATAGAACAATCAGTGCTCTTAAGGACTGGGGCCATCTCTCCAGCATGTCTGCTGCATTTATATAGAGGGACAGAGTGATAGCTGCTTTGGAAAGAGGCAAGACCCTTCATTCCTGGCTACTTCATTCTGCCACAAACAAAACCAGCTCGTGTTTATTTGCTATTGCTGTATGCCGGACGCTGGGTAACTGGGAATGGGGATGAGAACTGCACAGCTGACCCTGGGGAGGAAGGAGAGAAAGGTTCTCGGTTTTGTATCACGAAGCAATTCACGTCATCCCTTCAGAGTCTGTGTGTGTCATTTCATTTGTTCCTGACTCATCCGTCCTCCTTTTACAAATGAATTCAGAGACAGTTAGAGGCCTGCATGGCTTATGGTCACACAGCCAGCCAGCCAGAAGTGGCATAGCTGCTGAAATGACTCAGTACTGCCCCTGTAGGCGGAACCCCGCTACAGCCAAGTGTTCACCCTCCTTGGAAGAGGCCACAGCCCTGTGCTGTTGGTGCCATAAATAAATCTTTTTTTAAATAAGTTATCTTGGTTAGGATTTTACTGCTATGAATAGACACTTTACCAAGGCAGGCCTTTTTTTTGGATTTGGTTTTTTCAAGACATGATTTCTCTGTATAGCCCTGGCTGTCCTGGTACTCATTCTGTAGACCAGGCTGGCCTAGAATTCAGAAATCTGCCTGCCTCTGCCTCCCAGAGTGCTGGGATTATAGACATGTGTCACCACCGCCCTTCTCAAGGCAGCTCTTATAAAGACATTTAATTGGGGTTGGCTTCAAGGTTCAGACGGTCGGTCCCGTATCATCAAGGCAGGAACATGGTAGCATCTAGACAGGCATGGTGAAAGAGAAGTTGAGTTCTAATCCTCATCTGGAGACCACTAGGAGAATACTGGCTTCCAGGCAGCTACAATGAGGGTCTCAAACCACAGTGACACTCCTACTCCAACAGGGCAGCACCTTACACTAGTGCCACTCCCTGATCCAAGCACAGACAAATCATCACATTCCACTCCCTGGCCCCCGTTGGCTTACTCAAACATGTGACTCTATGGGGGCCACATATGACCATAATATAATAAAAATGTATATTCAGTATAACGTCCAAAGACTCCATACTTTATACCAGTATCAACAACGTTAAAAGTCCTAAGTACAAAGTCTCTTCTGAGATCCATCCAATCACTTACCTGTAATTCTGGAATCAAGACAGGAAACCAGCTGGGTAAAATTCAAACTCTGCAAATCCATGTCTGTCTGATGTTTAAGTGGTCTTCAGATCTCCAATTCCTTTTTCATCTTTGTTGACTGACAAGTTTCTTTTCCTGGGCTGGTTCCACTTCCTATTAGCAGCTTTTTCTCAGCAGATATCCCATGGTTCTGGCATCTCAAAAATCTTGGGGTCTCCAAGGCAGATTCAATGTTGCAGCTTCACATTCCAATGTCTGGGATCCACACATGATCTTGTGTGCTCCACCAAAGGTCTGCTATCACTTCTCCAAGCCTCAATTCCTTGTCTGATCCCTGGGTCATCAGGTACAACTGAGTCTGCACTGTCACCAATGGCCTTCCATGGCCTCTCACAGTGCCACGGCTCAGCTGCTATTCATGACCCCTTCATGCCTTGAAAACTAGTACCACCTGGATGAATCTTGCACATTATCAAGTACAGCTGCAGCATGAGGTACAACCTTGGCTATCTGTGGAACACAGCTTCTTTGTGCTCTCAGATAACACTTTGCCTCACCTTAGTGAGGCAGGTCTGTTTATTTAAGAATTTTTATTTTGTTTTTATTGTATTCTTTTGTTTTGTTTTTTTCCTCAGTGTAGCCCTGTTTGTCTTCACTCTGTAGACCAAACTGGCCTTGAACTCAGAAATGTGCCTGCCACTGCCTCCCAAGTGTTGAAATTAAGGGCATGCACAACTACTGCCCAGCATTTTCTTTTTTCAATTTTTTTAAAAATATTTTTTTAAATATTTCTTTATTTCATTGTTTCTCTCTTCAGATACACCAGAAGAGGGCATAAGATCCCCATTATAGTTGGTGGTGAGCCACCATGTGGTTGCTGGGAATTGAACTCAGGACCTCTGGAAGAGCACTCAGGGCTCTTAACAGCTGGGCCATCTCTCCAGCCCAAAGATATATTTTTATTTTACGTCTGTGAGTACACTGTCACTGTCTTCATACACACCGGAAGAGGGCATGGGATCACTGTACAGAAAGTTGTGAGCCACCGTGTGGGTGCTGGGAATTGAACTCAGGACCTCAGTAGCTGCCGAGTTCTACTGCTTCTGGAGATGGAACATGGCCCTCCTTATTCTATTACCAGTTCTTTGTTTCCCAACTTTCTGCCTAAACTTGGCTTTCCTGGAACTTGCTCTGCAGATTGACCTTGAACTCAGAGACCTGTTTGCCTCTGTCTCCTAGAATGCTGGGATTAAAGGCATGTACCAGCATGCCTGAATTTAGGCTTTTCCTCACCTAGAACCTACTTTTTCCCAGGCAGGCTTTGAACTCATAGATCTGTTTGGCTTTGTCTCCTGGGATTAAAGGTGTGTACTCTATACCTGGACCTAAATGAAGCTGGGCAGGATCTCGCTCCCAACTCCCTTAATCTGCTCTCTCCAAGAGCATAGGATTTAGATCCATTTCACTTCCTGGGGCCCTGCTAATACTTGAACCACATATTTTATATTTTTCCTTTCTTAGCATGAGTACTTAACCAGAGAACAAAGTTTCTGCTGGGCTTTTTGAGACTTCCTTTGTCAATGCAATTAATCTAAGTCTTTTTACATTAGCCTTAGGCAGACTCTTCAGACCAGGGCAAAAAATCACCACATTCTGCAGCAAAATAATACAAAAATAGTTTCTAAACAACATACTGAAATTTTTCACTGAAATGGCTTGGTCCAGGTCCTCATAATTGAAATCATTCTCACTAGCAAAGTCTTCCACATTCCTATTAGGCTGGCCCATTTAGCCCTACTTAAAGCATTCTTCTACTTTCCAAATCCAAAGTCCCAAAAACTACTTTCTAACAAACAAAAGCATGGTCAGGCCTAACACAGCAATACCCCATTTCTCGTACAAAATTCTGTCTTAGTTAGGGTTTTACTGCTGTGAAAAGACACCATGGCCAAGGGAACATTACTGCTTTTAAATTTTTATTTTAAAGTTGTTTTTTTTTTTTCTGATATCTGATGGTGCAGGCACATACTTTTAATCCCAGACTCTGGATGCAGATGGAGGTGGATCTCTTGAGTTGAGGGCCAGTCTGGTCTACAGAGTGAGTTTCAGGACAACCAGAGTTACACAGAGAAACCCTATCTTGAAAAAATAAAATGGTGCTGGCCAGAATGAGCAGAGGTCCTGAATTCAAATTCCCAGCAACTACATGATGGCTCACAACCATCAGTACAGCTACAGTGTATTCATATACATAAAATAAATAAAAAATTGAAAAACTAAAATAATATCGAAAGATATTTTAATTACATTCATTCATTACTCTCTATCTCTCCCCCCTTGTGTGTGTGTGTGTGTGTGTGTGTGTGTGTGTGTGTGTGAAGTAAAGTGCATTTAGTTGACTTTCTCCTTCTACCACATGGGTCCCAGAGATCAAATTAAGGTTTTCAAAGCTGGATGTGGTGGCAGAGGCCTTTCATCACTGAATTCAGGAGGCAGAGGCACTGGGATCTCTGTGAGCAGGAGGATAGCCTGGTCTACAGAATGAGTGCCAGGAAAGCCAGGCTCTGTACAGAGACCCTTTATCAGAAAACAATTCCAACAAAGAATACAAAGCAAAGCCAGCAGTGGTGGAGCATGCCTTTAATCCCAGCACTTGGGAGGCAGAGGCAGGCAGATTTCTGAGTTCAAGGCCAGCCTGGTCTGTAGAGTAAGTTCCAGGACAGCCAGGGCTACACAGAGAAACCCTGTCTGTTTGGGGGGGGGGGGGGAGACAAAAACAAAAAACAAACAAACAAATAAATAAATAAAAAACAAAAGAAAACAAAGCAAAATTCAGGTTTTCAGACTTGGTGGTAAGCACATACACTCAGGGAATCACCTAGCTGGCTTTACTGGCTTGTTTTGTTGGAAATTTGTTTCATTTTTATGTGTCTGAGAATTTATTACGTAGATGTATGTGCACTGTATGCATGCCTGGTGCTCTCAGAGTTCAGAAGCCGGCATCATCTAGAACTGGAGTTTCAGGTGCTTATGCGCCATCTTGTATACAGATGCTGGAAGCAGAATCCAGGTCCACAGATGTCTGCTCTCAAAGTTAGTCATCTTTCCCAAATGTTGCCCCTCCCATCCTATACAGGGATTCTCTGTGTAGTCTTGGCTGACCTGGAACTTGCTCTGTAGACCAGGCTAGCCTCAGTAACCCACCTGTCTCTTGTCTCTGGAATGCTGGGATTTAAAGGCTTGTGCTACCACCATCTGGCTTTTTTTTTTTTTTAAATTCAATCCTAGCTGCTCCAGATCTCACTACTTAAATCCCACTAGCTGTGAACTCACAGAAATTTGGCTTCTTATCCTTGGTGGGATTAAAGGTTGGGTAACCACGCCCTGTTCTAACCACTATTTAAGCACAGCAGAGCACAGGGACATCCACAGCGCTCTGCTCCATCCAACTTACAAAGTTGGTAAGTCAATCTCTTCTAAACTCCCAATTCCCAATTCCTCAAACTCAAGCAAGGCCAGGTCTTCTCTACTTCCCTTTTCTGAGCTCTAGGTCAGCTCAAGGCCCTGGTTGTGAATAACTCCGGTGTGTTAACTGAGCCCCTATCCTGAGGCTGGGCCCCATAGGTAGAGGGAAGTTGGGAAGGTCTTGCCCTGTCACTCTGTCTTTACACACAGAAGCTCAGTGGCCCCTTGCAGAGATGAAGGACGCCTGTGTTGTGGGCACACTCACCTTGATCTTTGGCCTGCTTTCCAGTCTCCAAGGAGTAAGCACCAATGAGGTAAGCCAGTCTTCTGTGACTTTGGGAGGACCCTATGGGCAGAGGCTTATCCCTGGACATGTCAGTTGGAGGGAGGGAGATTCTGAGACCCACTGTCTGGAAAAATTTCTGAGCAGAGACTAGCCTACAGTTCTTTGTAAGACAGAGTTTCTTGTTCCCAATCTGGCCTCAAACTCATTCTGTAGCCTTGAATAGTTCTGCTTCTCTTGCATTCTGTCATGATGGACAAGCACCACTGGTTTACACACACCTCCCTGATTTACCGCCATGTTGGAGAAGCATTCTCACTCCTGAAATCCAACTCCCAGGCTTTGAGAACTGACCTGTCTTTTTTCTTCCACAGGGTGTAAACACATGTGACAGCTTGTAAGTATGGGACTTTGTCTAGAATTATCAGTAAAAGGAAGGCGGGGTGGGGGTGGGGGAACCTGCCTGTGCTCAGATTCTGCCCTAAATAAGAGGACAGACGCCTAATTCCTATCACTTTTGTTGAAAACATAGCCCCTCTCACCTTACCCAACCTCAGGATCTGCAGTCTGGAACTGCTACTAATCCCCAACCTTTCACAGCTGGGGGAGGGGGAGTCACATGGGCAATGTCCCACTGCTGCCTCCCATGGAAGATCAGCACCATGACCATTCTGCCTAAGGAACAATGGCATCCTGCCCTGATGAACTCTGACCTCAGGCCTGGAGGAAAGACACTGATTCCTCCCAGTGAACCCAGGATGGATCTGTAGTTCACACCCACTAAGGGTGACTTGCAACCTGAGGGTCTAAGAGTCTAGGGAAACAGGACCCTTTGGTTTGACACTCTGATGCCATCAGTATCTCCCCATGTCTGTTTGTCCTGACTAGAAGCTGCCCCAAAGGATTCACATGCTGTGACAATGAATGCTGCCCAGAAAGAAAGGCCTGGGATCCTGCAAACAACCCCTTCCTGTAAGCCGGGGCTCACCACTTCTGGGCATCATTCACTGAGGGCTGGGTCCACCAGAGACAAGGTGGGGGTGGGTGATGGAGGGGGTTTGGCAAGGGAGCATGGCCTAGGTACTCATGACAATACCATCCCCCTCCCTAGAGTCTTGTTCATCATCTTATTGGTCACAGTCGCCATATTTTGCATCTGTGGGCTAGTGGAGTACTTCTGTCCCAATTGTAGAAGAGAGCAGGATGATATCAGAACAGGGGATCATCAGACTACCCAAGAACCACCCTCCATTGCTCTCCTAGAGAGCATTTGGGTCACCTCCTTGGATCCCCTACCACGCTACAGTCAGGTAGGTGTGTCTTTTTGTCCCAATACCTAACATGTTTCATAGCCGGCTGTTGAACATGTTGTCATAATGGATTGGGGAAGGGGGATAATGGATAGGCAGGGGCTCTGCCAACCCTATTTGCCATTCTTTGCCCCCAGACTCTAAATAAAACAAGTATCCCTTTTCTCCTGCAGGTTGTTCTGAATCCAACTCCCACAGAACCACCTTCTCCCTACAGCCTCAGGCCTAAGGGCCCTGCTGGTCAGATGAGAGGGAATGCCTATGCAACCCTGTGAGCTCCCTCACACACAGACCTCTTGGATCAAGCCCAGGACCCTGGAATGACTGCTGATCCCATCATGTCTCTTGTACTTTGATTTAATTTATTGTTTTTATACACCGCTGCCCCCTCCCCTTCTGTCTTGAGAGCTAAGTTGGGTCCAGAATCTCTGTCCCACACTCAAGGCTGTTGAGAGTTTTAAGAATTGGCAGTGGCTGAAGTGGTTGCAGAGAGATCATTGCTAGTGGACTGCCAACCTTGACTAGACAGCTCACTCTGCCATCCTACAGAAGCACTTCTGTGCCTGGAAGAGATTGAAGACTGAACAGCACAGACTCTGAGCCATCTTCCAACCACACCTGGGCAGAGAGGGCCTTGCTGTCCCTCTATAGCAATGTGAGAACCCAGGGACTGAGTGCCAATGGCTGACTGCAGTGTAGGGATGGAGACAAGGTCAGAGGCTGAGGAAACACTTCCAGCTTCTCCCAGTGGTGACTGACTGCACTGACACCTGCTGGGAGGACTGAGCATCCAAGATGTGATGAAGGCTTCGACCTTCAGCTTCCTGGGACTTGGGGGCACTAAAGAAATGAAGAGGAAAGCTCCCACAATTCTATTCCAGTCCTGTGACCTGCTTTCCTGGGAGACCAGAACTTGACACATCATGGGACTCTTAGGGCGATACAAGCCAGAAAACAGCCTCTTAGGAGAAGGTAGGGTGGGGAGAAAGCCTGGAGATGCTGGCATGGTTAGACTACTGTGGATTGAGACACACAACGATTCAGGCACATCTTCTGGTGCTCTGGACCAAAAAGGCTGTGAAACACTGGTCCACATCCATTGACCCGTGGGAACTTGTTCTGTAAGACAGGCACACATCCCCTAATGATGAAAGATTTGTCATGTCAACCTACATTGTGTCTGTCTTATTGGGAGAAAAGAAAATTACATAGCAGGTTTGTAAAATACATGTAATTGTTACATTTTTTTATAAATGTGTGTTTGTATGTTTCTTTGCATGCTTGATAAGATCTGGAAGAGCCAGGTGCTATGGTGTAGTTCTAAGCTGGTCAGAAATCTGAGGCAGGAGGATTACAGCTCTGAATCTAGCCAGAGTTATTTAATGAGTTAAGTCATGGTGGGAGGGTGTCTGAGAACATAGCTCAGTGGTAGAGAATTTGCCTAGCATGTGCAAGATCTGGAGGTAAGTCCCCAGCTGCTTGTCCAATAACTCTAGCACTGTATGACAGCTACTAGGAGCAGTGAGCAGGTGGCTAGCTTGGGAGGACTCTTAAAAAAAAAAAAAGAAAAAAAAGAAAAAAAAAAAAACTCCTGAAGGCAGTGGTGGTACATGCCTTTAATCACAGCACTTAGGAGGCAGAGGCAGGCATATATCTGAGTTCAAGGCCAGCCTGGTCTACAGATTGAGTTCCAAGACAGCCAAGACTATACAGACAAACCCTGTCTTGACAAACAGAAAAACATGCCGGGCAGTGGTGGCACACACCTTTAATCCCAGCACTTGGAAGACTGACACAGGAGGATTTCTGAGTTTGAGGCCAGCCTGGTCTACAAAGTGAGTTCCAAGAGAGCCAGGTCTACACAGAGAAACCCTGTCTTGAAAAACCAAAAAGAGATTAGCCCTTTACAAGTCACTAATGGATAGAATATCTCCCTCCCTCCTCTGCTTGTTCTATCTGTGATTCTCTTTTACTTTTTTCTTTCTTTTTATTTCTTTCCTTTTTTTTTTTTGTTTTTTTCTTTTTGCCAAAGATTTATTTATTTACACTGTAGCTGTCTTCAGACACTCCAGATGAGGGTGTCAGATCTCATTACAGATGGTTGTGAGCCACCACATAGTTGCTGGGATTTGAACTCCGGACCATCGGAAGAACAGTCTGTGCTCTTAACCGCTGAGCCATCTCTCCAGCTCCCCCCCCCCCTTTTGTTTTTCAAGACAAGGTTCTCTGTATAGCCCTAACTATCCTGGCACTCTCTCTGTAGACCAGGATAGCCTAGAATTCAGAACTCAGAGATCACTTGCTTCTGCTCCTTAAGATCAGGGATTAAAGGTGTGTCCCACCAGGCCCAGCTTGGACATACATTGCTGATTCCATTTTGAGAAGAGCTGGGAGGGAGGATGTAGCTATCTTCTTAAGCCCTGCAGCTTTTCATGTGCAAAACTTGACACAACCTAGAATCATTGGAAAGAATCTCAGTTGAGAAAATACCTCTAACATCTGGCTGTAGGCAAGCCTACAAGGCATTTAAAAAAAAAAAAAAAAGAATGAGGGCCTGGCCATTGTGAGGCCATCCCCGGTGGTCCTGGGTTCGATAAGAAAGCAATTTGAGCCTGGCATGCTGGCACGTGTCTTTAATATCAGGCCGGGGGACAGAGGCAGGCTAGCGACTCTGTGAGTTCAAGGCCAGCCTCAAACAAATTCAGTGTTCTAGGATAGCCAAACAAACCCAGTCTGGAGAGGAAGGGGGTAGAGGAAGTGTTAAGTTTCACACCTGGGACAGAGGCCTGAGGGGCCTATTTTATATTAAAGTGGAGCTGACCTGCAGGCTCTCCCAGCATCCCTCATTCCCTGACACACATGGAGTTTCAGAGTTTCAGAGTTTCAAGTTTCCCACTGGTTTCCTTTCTTGATTCCAGAATTACAGGTAAGCGATTGGATAGATCACAGAAGAGACTTTGAACTTAAGACTTGTAACATTGTTGATACTCCTATAAAGTATGGAGTCTTTGGAAGTTATACTGAATATACGTTTTATTATGTTATGGCTATATATGGACCCATAGAGTCACATGATTGAGTAAGCCAATGGGGGCCAGGGAGTGGAATGTGATGATTTGTCTGTGCTTGGATCAGGGAGTGGCACTATTGTAAGGTGTGGCCTCGTTGGAGTAGGAGTGTCACTTTGGTTGTTGGCTTTGAGACCCTCATTGTAGCTGCCTGGAAGCCAGTATTCTCCTAGTGGTCTTCAGATGAGGATTAGAACTCTCAACTTCTCCTGCATCATGCCTGCTTAGTTGCAGCCATGTTCCTGCCTTGATGATACTGGACTGAACCTCTGAACCTATAAGCTAGCCCCAATTAAATGTCTTATTAAGAGCTGCCTTGGTAATAGTGTCTATTCATAGCAGTAAAACTCTAACTAAGATACTTTTTTTAAAAAAGATTTATTTATTATATGTGAATCTACTGTTGCTTTATTCAGACACTCCAGAAGAAGATGTCAGATCTCCTTACAGTTGATTGTGAGCCACCATGTGGTTGCTCAGATTTGAACTCAGGATGTTCATAAGAGCAGTCAGTGCTCTTAACTACTGAGCATTTAACTCCAGCCCCTAAGAGAACTTTTTATGTGAAATTCAAAATCACCTTACTTTTGAGACAGGGTTTCTCTGTGTACTCCTGGCATCCTGGAACTCACTCAGTAAACTTGGCTGGCCTTAAACTCAGAGATTTGCTTGCCTCTGCCGCCTTAATACTAGAATTAAAGGCCACTACCTTGCTACTAAATAAAACCAACATCACATATAAATGCTAAAATACGTTAAGTGAAATTCAAAGTGTCTCAGGATTTACTTGGTGCATTTGGCTCTGCTCACATTTTAAACGTCGCAGCAATGACACTGGACAACAGCAACTCCATCCTTTGCTCTATAACTTCTGAGAGAAAGAAATGTGGTACCTACACTTGACCCATCAGAGTCCAATAGGGTCTGTAACCGCCTGCTTTAAAATCCTGACTAACCTGGAACTTCACCACAGCACCTGGTTCTTCTAGATCTTAATACAGGTGCAGAGAAACACACAAACATACATTTATAAAAATGAAATATTTGAGTTTATTTTACAAAGCTTCTATGAACTTATCATTTCACCCAATAAGACAGACACAGTGCAGGTTGGCATGACAGATCCTTCATCCTGAGGGCATGGGGGTTCACCATGGATGCATGTCTAACAGAACTAGCTCCCACAGGTCCATGGATGTCAACAGTGCTTCACACCCCACCCGGTCCAGTGCACCAGAAGGTGTGCATCTGCATCTTTGTGAGCTTTGGTGTGGGCCTCTCTGCAGATTTATCCTTAGAAGTGGCATTGCACCTGGTCTCATCCTGGACATCCAGGACAGGAACAGTAGAGTAGTGACTTTGCAAATATTGGTGGAATGGACAGTGCTAGGTCACCTCTGAAAACCTAACATCTCTTCACTCTCACCCACGGTAGAGACTATAATGAGTGGGAATAGATGCATTCAGGGGCCTGAAGAGATGTCTCAATGGTTAGAATACAGGCAGCTCTGCAGAACTGGGGTTCAATACCAAATACCCACATGCCAGGTCATAATCATCTAGAACACCAGTTCCAGGGGATCTGACACCCTAACAAAACACTGACACACATTTTAAAGATAATAAAACTTTTCAGCCACTGAACTGCAGAAAGCAACTCTCTCCAGGCCATACCACTGAATTAAAAGCTGTATACCATCTTCAATATCCCATATACCATCTTCAATATCTCGTAGGTAACAAGCAGGCTGAGGTGACCTCTTCCTACAGGGAAAAGCCCAGTTCTCAGAGCCTGAAAGTAGCTGGAACCCCCCGTCCTGCCATTTTCTGTGGTGGCTCAGGGATGAGTAATATTGAGGATCCTGAATTTGAAGCCAGCCTGGATTACTGAGAGTCCCAGACAGACACACCTGACTTGCCTGCATGCCTAAGCTGTGAGCTTTGGTAGTGTGGTCTGTCTGAAGAGAAACAGGGGCCTTCGGCCCTCTGCAGTACACACAGTAAAGACAGGGGTAAGGTGCAAAAGCATGGGCACCAAAACTGTCTTTACTCATCAACCGCTCAATACAGTCAAAACACCAGGCTGTCCTCAGTCTCTCAGCTACAGGACAAAACCTTCTCTTTAGGAGTCTGAGTTCTAGTGCCTGGAACCCAGGCTCAGCAGGAGGAGGAGCAAGGTGGGGTCTGCCTCCCCTCTCCCTCCAGGGGATTCCAGGTGAGGAATGTGGAAGGAAGTGTTCCTTGGCCTCACTGGACAGGAGTCTAACCATGCCTGCTTCTCCAGGCTTTCTCCCCACCCTACCTTCTCCCAGAAGACTTTTTCTCACTTGTATCTCCCTGAGAATTCCATACTTAGTTGCGTTCTGGTCTCCCAGGAAAGCACGTTACAGGACTGGATTAGGAAATCTTGGGAGTTTTCCAGTTCATTTCTTTATTGCTCCCAAATCCCAGGAAGCTGAAGGTCTAAGCCTTCATCACACCTTGGATGCTCAGTCCTCCCAGCAGGTGTCAGTGCAGTCAGTCACCAATGGAAGAAGCTGGAAGTGTTTCCTCAGCCTCTGATCTTTTCTCTATCCCCACTCTGCAGCCAGCTTCTGACACTCAGTCCCTGGGTTCTCACATTGCTATAGAGGGACAGCGAGGCCCTCTCTGCCCAGGTATGGTTGGAAGATGGCTCAGAGTCTGTGCTGTTCAGTCTTCAATCTCTTCCAGGCACAGAAGTGCTTCTGTAGGATGGCAGACGGAGCTGTCCGGTCAAGGTTGGCAGTCCACTAGCAATGATCTCTCTGCATCTATTACAGGTACTGCCAATTCTGACAACTGTCAACAACCTTGAGTGTGGGACAGAGATTCTGCACCCAGCTTAGATCTCATGACAGAAAGGGAGAGGGCAGCATTGTATAAAAATTATAAATTAAATCAAAGTACAAGAGACATGATGGGATCAGCAGTCATTCCAAGGTCCTGGGCTTGATCCAAGAGGTCCGTGTGTCAGGGAGCTCACAGGGTTGCATAGGCATTCCCTCTCATCTGACCAGCATGGCCCTCAGGCCTGAGGCTATAGGGAGGATATGGCTCTGTGGGAGTTGAATTCAGAACAACCTGCTGGAGAAAAGGGGTACTTGTTTTACTTAGAGTCTGGGCAAAGAATGACTATGAAACACATTAGGTATTGGGACAGAAAAACACACCTGACTGTAGGGTGGTGGGGGATCCAAGGAGCTGACACAAATGCTCTCTAGGGGAGCAATGGAGGGCGGTTCTCGGGTAGTCTGTTGATCCCCTGTTCTGACATCATGCTGCTCTCCTCGATAGTGGAGACAGAAGCACTCCACTGGTACGCAGATGTATAAGAGCTCGACCATGACCAATAAGACGAAGAACAGGACCCTAGGGAGGGGGATGGTGATGTCATGAGTACCTAGACTATGCTCCCTTGCCAAACCCCTTTCATCACCCACCCCCACCTTGTCTCTGGTGGACCCAGCCCTCAGAAAATGATGCCCAGAGGTAGTGAGCCCCAGCTTACCTGAAGGGGTCATTTGCAGGATCCCAGGCCTTTCTTTCTGGGCAGCATTCATTGTCACAGCATGTGAATCCTTTGGGGCAGCTTCTAGTCAGGACAAAGAGGCATGGGGAGATGCTGATGGCATCAGAGTGTCCAACCAAAGGGTCCCTGTTTCCTTAGACTCTTAGACCCTCAGGTTGTAAGCTACTCTTAGTGGTTTTGTGGTACAGTTCCATCCTGGGTTCACTGGGAGGAATTGGGGTCTGGACTTGAGGCCTGAGGTCAGAGTTCATCAGGGCAGGATGCCATTGTTCCTCAGGCAGAATGGTCATGGTGCTGATCTTCCATGGGAGGCAGCAGTGGGACATTGCCCATGTGACTCCCCTCCCCCAGCTGTGAAAGGTTGGGGATTAGCAGCAGTTCCAGACTGCAGATCCTGAGGTTGGGTAAACTGAGAGGGGCTATGGTTTCAGCAAAAGTGATAGGAATTAGGTGTCTGTCCCCTTATCCAGGGCCGAATCTGAGCACAGGCAGGTTCCCCCAATCTCACCCGGCCCTCCTTTTATTGACAATTCTAGACAAAGTCCCATACTTACAAGCTGTCACATGTGTTTGCCCCCTGTGGAAGAAAAAAAAAGACAGAGGTCAGTGTTCAAAGCCTGGGAGATGGGTCTCAGGACTGAGAATGCTTCTCCAACATGGAGATAAATCAGTTAAGTGTGTGTAAACCAGTGGTGTTTGTCCATCATGACAGAATTAAAAAGAACACAGAGCAATTTGAGGCTACATAGCTAGTTTGAGGCCAGATTGGGAACAAGAAATTCTGTCTCACAAAGAACTGTAGGCTAGTCTCTGCTCAGAAATTGTTCCAGACTGTGGGTCTCAGACTCTCCCTCCCTCCAACAACCATGTCCAGGTATCAGCCTCTGCTCATAGGGTCCTCCCAAAGTCACAGAAGACTGGTTTACCTCATTGGTGCTTACTCCTTGGAGACTGGAAAGCAGGCCAAAGATCAAGGTGAGTGTGCCCAGAACACAGGAGTCCTTCATCCCTGCAAGGGGGCCACTGAGCTTCTTTGTGTAAGGACAGAGTGACAGGGCAAGACCTTCTCAACTTCCCTTCACCTATGGCTCCCAGCCTCAAAATAGGGGCTCAGTTACCACACCAGACCTGGGCAGGACCAGGGCTTTAACTTGACCTAGAGCTCAGAAAAGGGAAGTAGAGAAGACCTGGCCTTGCTTGAGTTTGAGGAATTGGGAATTGGGAGTTTAGAAGAATTTGATATGCCAACTTTGTGAGTTGGATGGAGCAGAGTGCTGTGGATGTCCCTCTGCTGTGCTGTGCTTAAATAGTGGTTAGAACAGGGTGTGGTTGCCCAACCTTTAATCCTACCAAGGATAAGAAGGCAAATCTCTGTGAGTTCAAAGTTAGTATGATTTAAGTATGAGATCTGGAGCAGCTAGGATTGAATTAAAAAAAAAAAGCCAGGTGTTGTTAGCACAAGCCTTTAAATCCCAGCATTCCAGAGACAAGAGACAGGTGGGTTACTGAGGCTAGCCTGGTCTACAGAGCAAGTTCCAGGTCAGCCAAGACTATGGTCTGAAGAGTCTGCCTAAGGCTAAGGTGAAGAGACTTAATTGCATTAACAAAGAAGTCTCAAAAAGCCCAGCAGAAACTTTGTTCTCAGGTTAAGTCTCCATGCTAAGAAAAGAAAAATATAAAATATATGGATCAAGTGTTAACGGGGCACCAGGCATTGAAATGGAGCTGAATCCTATGCTCTTGGAGAGAGCAGATTAAGGGATTTGGGAGTGAGATCCTGCCCAACTTAATTTAGGTCCAGGTATAGAGTACACACCTTTAATCCCAGGAGACAAAGTCAAACAGATCTATAGAGTTCAAGGCCTGCCTGGGAGAAAGCAGGTTTTAGGTAAAGAAAAGCTTAAATTCAGGCATGCTGGTACATGCCTTTAATCCCAGCATTCCGGGAGACAGAGGCATGCAGGTCTCTGAGTTCAAGGTCAATCTACAGAGCAAGTTCCTGGATAGCCAAGTTTAGGCAGAAAGTTGGGAAACAGGGAGTTGGAAATAGAATAAGGAGGGCCATGTTCCATCTCCAGAAGCAGTAGAACTCAGCAGCTACTGAGGTCCTGAGTTCAATTCCCTGTACCCACATGGTGGCTCACAACTTTCTGTACAGAGATCCCATGCCCTCTTCTGGTGTGTATGAAGACAGTGACAGTGTACTCACAGACATAAAATAAAAAAAATATCTTTGGGCTGGAGAGATGGCTCAGCTGTTAAAAGCACCGAGCTCTTCAAGAGGTCCTGAGTTCAATTCCCAGAAACCATATGGTAGCTCACAACCATCTCTAATGAGGATCTTATGCCCTCTTCTGGTGTGTCTGAAGACAGCAACAATGAAATAAATGAATATTTTTAAAAAATTTTTAAAAATTGAAAAGAAAAAAGAAAAAGCCAGGCAGTAGTGGTGTACACCCTTAATTCCAACACTTGGGAGGCAGTGTCGGGCACATTTCTGAGTTCGAGGCCAGTTTGGTCTACAGAGTGAAGACAAACTGGGCTACACTGAACAATCTTCTCTTGGAAAAAGAACCAAAAGAATACAATAAAAACAAAATAAAAATCCTTAAAAAAAAATAAACAGACCTGCCTCACTAAGGTGAGGGAAAGTGTTATCTGAGAGCACAAAGAAGCTGTGTTCCACAGATAGCCAAGGTTGTACCTCATGCTGCAGCTGTACTTGATAATGTACAAGAGTCACCCAGGTGGTACTAGTTTTGAAGGCATGAAGGGGTCATGAAGAGCAGCTGAGCCGTGGCACTGTGAGAGGCCATTGAAGGCCATTGGTGACAGTGCAGCCTCAGTTGTACATGATGACCCAGGGATCAGACAAGGAATTGAGGTTTGGAGAAGTGATGGCAGACCTTTGGTGGAGCACACAAGATCATGTGTGGGTCCCAGACTTTGGAATGAGAAGCTGTAACGCTGAATCTGCCTTGGAGACCCCAAGATTTTTGAGATGCCAGGACCATGGGATATCTACTGAGAAAAAGCTGCTAATAGGAAGTGGAACCAGCCCAGGAAAAGAAACTTGTTACAGTCAAGAAAGATGAAAAAGGAGTTGGAGATCTGAAGACCACTTAAACATCAGACACACATGGAGTGGCAGCATTTGAAGTTTGCCCAGCTGATTTCCTTTCTTGATTCCAGAATTACAGGTAAGTGATTGGATGGATCACAGAAGAGACTTTCAACTTAGGACTTTTAATATTGTTGATTCTAGTATAAAGTATGGAGTCTTTGGAAGTTATATTGAATACACATTTTTCTTATGTTATGGCTATATATGGACCCATAGAGTCACATGTTTGAGTAAGCCAATGGGGGCCAGGGAGTGGAATGTGATGATTTGTCTGTGCTTGGGTCAGGGAGTGGCACTAGTGTAAGGTGTGGCCTCGTTGGAGTAGGAGTGTCACTTTGCTTGTTGGCTTTGAGACCCTCATTGTAGCTGCCTGGAAGCCAGTATTCTCCTAGTGGTATTCAGATGAGGATTAGAACTCTCAACTTCTCTTTCACCATGCCTGCCTAGATGCTCCCATGTTCCTGCCTTGATGATACTGGACAGAACCTCTGAACCTTGAAGCCAACCCAAATGAAATGTCTTTATAAGAGCTGCTTTGAGCCGGGTGGTGGTTGTATACGCCTATAATCCCAGAAAACTGGGAGGCATAGGCAGGCAGATTTCTGAGTTGTAGGCCAACTTGGTCTACAGAGTGAATTCCAGTACAGCCAGGCCTATACAGAGAAACCCTGTCTCAAAAAAAAAAAAAATCCAAAAAAAAAAAAGAAAAGAAAAGAAAAGAAAGGGCTGCCTTGGTAATAGTGACTATTCATAGCAGTAAAACCCTAACGACGATAACTTTTTTAAAAAATTGATTTATTTATTTATTCATTTATTCATGTATTTATTTATTTATTTATTTATTTATTTATTTATTATATGTGAGTACACTGTAGTTGTCTTTAGAAAGTCCACCATGTGGTTACTGAGATTTGAACTTAGGATCTTCAGAAGAGCAGTCAGTGCTCTTAACTGCTGAACAATCTCTCCAGCTCCTAAGACAACTTTTTATGTAAATTCAAAATCATCTCTCTTTTTTTTTTATTTTGAGACAGGGTTTCTCTGTATAGCCCTGGCACCCTGGAACTCACTCAGAATACCAGGCTGGCCTTGAACTCGTAGATCTGCCTGCTTCTGTCTCCTGAATACTAGGATTAAAGGCCACTAACTTGCCACTAAATAAAACCAACATAACAAATGCTAAAACATGTTAAGTGAAATTCAAAGTGTCTCAGGATTCCCTTGGTGTGCTTGGCTCTGCTCACATTTAATATTTCACAGGAGGGGCTGAAGATATGGCTCAGCAATTAAGAGCACATACTGCTCTTCCAAAGGTCCTGAGTTCAATTCCCATCAACCACTTAATGGCTCACAATCATCTGTACAGCTATAGTGTATTCATATACATAAAATAAATAAATACATCTTTTAAAAATGTCACAAGAATGGACACTGGACAACAGCAACTCCATCCTTTGCTCTATAACTGTTGAAAGAAGAAAGTGTGGTACCTACAATCAACTCCTCAGAGTCCAAAGAGTCCCTAGAGGTTGCCTCTGAAACAATCTGGGTACAAACTATGTATAATTCACCTTATTTTATGTCATATATTTTCCCCTACACACATCCTTTCCCTTTTTGTATTTGTGTGAGTTGTGTTTGCTTGTTCCTTTGTTTGAGGAAGGGTCTCACTGTGTAACCCTGGCTGTCCTGGAACCTAACGTGTAGACCGTGCCAACCAGGTTGGCCTGGAACTCACAGAGATCCACCTGCCTCCCCTTAATAAGTGCTAGAATCAATGCATGCACCACCATGCCAGGGTCACATGTGGAAACGTATGTAACCACTGCAGCAATTAAAATGCATGATAACAGGAAGGTTCAGCATACAGAGCAAGTTCCAGGATGGCCAGTGCTACACACCACACAGTCACAGACACACACACACACACACACACACTGCACCCAATACAAAGCAGTCACACTTCCTTGAATCTCTCTCTGGTACACACCCTACCCAGTAGCAAGCAGGCCTCCACCTCTTAGTCTTGTCTCCATCTCTGTCTTAGGAGGAGTGTGAAGCCCAGCTCCCCAGGCTCTGTGCCCTTTCCTCAGGTGCTTGTTGATAATGAGGCAAGGCCACTTTCCAGCCACCATTCTGTGGAATGGGGAGAAGTCAGCACTCCCTAGGGATGAGGGACAGGAGGACAGGATTTTGTGGTCACTAACACAGGGAAGCACTGTATCACAGAAGGGTGAAGCAGTTTCCTTCTGTGGCCAACTCCTCAGCTCCTCACCTCAGGTGAGTCAGGGATTTTCAGTGTGAGCGGATCACATTGGCCTTTTCCAGATTTACTTGAATGGGGAATGTTTCCACCAGCCCTTTATAGGAGTCAGAGTTCTCTAGAGGAACAGAAATGATACAATGACTCTCTATATAGAAAAGGGATTTATTGGAATGGCTTCCAGGCTGGATTTCAGCTAAGCTATCAATGGCTGTCTACCAATGGGGAGTCCAAGAATTGAGTAGTCAGTCAGATCACAAGGCTGGATGACTCCACTGGTCTTCAGTGTGCACCAAAACCCTGAAGAAGTAAAATCTAAAATCTAATGACAATAATTAGAATTAATAAGGAATGGATTTTTTTCAGATTTAAGTTATATCTTCCTGCCTCAAAAGATCTCTGTTAAGGGTGGGTCTTACTGCATCAATTGTTTAAGAAAAAAATCCCTCATAGGTGAACCCAGTCATTTGGAATTTAATCAATGCCAGATGCAGTTGAGTTGACAACCAAGAATAACCATCAGACTGTGGGGGTGGTGTGAGGTGGGGTGGGAATTTATTTTGAGATAAGCTGTTCTGGGGGTTGGCTTTGGTCCGTATAATGTTAACTTTGTGTGGAATCTATGTTTTGCCCAAATGTGTATGTGCATCACATGCCTTGGGACTGGTGCAGAGGATCAAACTGAAGACCCAGAGAAGAGCAGCAGGTGCTCTTAACCACTGCAGCATCCCTCAAGGGAGCTAAATTGGTTTCATTCCTCTCTTGTCAGGAATATCCAGGGGTTTGGTTTGTTCTTTCGCTGTTTCTTGTTCTTGTTCTTGTTCTTGTTTTCTTCTTCTTCTTCTTCTTCTTCTTCTTCTTCTTCTTCTTCTTCTTCTTCTTCTTCTTCTTCTTGCTCTTGTTCTTCTTGTTCTTGTTCCTCTTCTTTCTTCCTCTTCTTCCTCTTCCTCCTCTTCCTCCTCTTCCTCCTCTTCCTCCTCCTCCTCCTCCTCCTCCTCCTCCTCCTCCTCCTCCTCCTTCTTCTTCTTCTTCTTCTTCTTCTTCTTCTTCTTCTTCTTCTTCTTCTTCTTCTTCAACAATTATTCATTTTATGTATAGGAGTACATGGCCACTGTCTTCAGACACAGTAGAAGCAAGAATTGGATCCCAATTACAGATGGCTTTAAATTACCATGTGGTTTTTGGTAATTGAACTCAGGACCTCGAGGTCAGTGCTCTTAGCCACTTTGCCATCTCTAGGATGAGATCTTAGTTGTGATAAGTTATGTTATGTGACACTGCTCTTGGGAATCCATGAACAAACATGGTCTTTTCTGAGATAGAAAATCAAAGTAAGGAGACCACCAAAGGTCAAACTGGTGAGGCAGTAAGTTTTATTGTGGTTACTTACAGAAGAATGGGTGAGGGATGATTTATAGGAGCAGAAATGGATCAAAGATAGGTATATTACCAAAAGTTCACTCCAACACTGGAACAGCTCACAAAGGCTGTAAACCTGTAGCCCAGGGCACATCATGTATGCAGCTCAACAGGTTGGAGAGTGTCTCTGTCAGGGAGTTCAGCTGCTGGACTGAGCCTCTTGAGGTAGCTTTGCTAGTCAGAAAGCAACTTTCAGCTGTCCTTACTGCTTATGTATGCTTAAGGAGGAAGAGAGCAGTGAATCTTGTCAGTTTCAGGTACTTCCTGAAGCCTTTGAGTTGTTTACTTCCCTGCATAGAAATTTCTCTATCTTAAGGAGCTTCCAAAACAGAAGTTTACCTTAACAGAAATTGCCACACATCACTGTCCTTGTTTTAACTAATTAATAGGAGGATCTGGTTAGGGTTGAGTCATTGGTCCATGAAGACAGATTTTGCAAAGCCAAAGGTAGTGATTTGAGGACAGTTCCCAGCTCAGGGATGCTAAGGACTGCTGGCCAGCACTCCCAGAATCTCTGAAAAGGGCAGCCTGGCCAATACCTTCATGTCACACCTCTGGTGCTCAGAACTGAGAAAGCATGTCCTTTGATAAGGATTCTGGGGTTCTGAGGCCGGTCTCCTCCAGATCTCTGCAAACCATGACCCTTGACCCCTGCTCTTTGCATGCCACATTCTACTTCTCCTCTTCTACAAGTAGCTCAGTGTGCCTTCCTCTAAGAGAACAGGCCTGGCCTCCTTATTTGAGCAGTCTCAGTCTCACCCCCTCTTGGGACAGAGCTCTCTAGAGTCACCTGTTTGGGGGGTTTTTGTCCCAGCCCTCAGCATGCACTAGAAACAGACTCCCTTGTTGGGTTGTGTGTGTCTTTCACAGTGATAGGAATGGTATCTACTTGAGGTACCTCCTATTCTCCACCACCATGGCTCCCCTACAGTGTCTGGTATATTTGTAGGGGCTCACTGAAAACTGACTGAAGAAAGGAAGGAGGAAGAAAGGAGGAGAAGGTGTGCAGGCACATGCAGTGAAAGGGGAATGGCCTAAGAGAGCTAGAAACTCCAAGGGACAGAGCAGTGTGGTTAAGAATGTCTAGAGTTCAAAAGGGAGGTCTTGGCAACAGAGAAAGATCCCAGATTTTGGTTGATTCAACAAATGAAACACAGTCTGTGTTGCTGATGGAGGAGGAACTGAGAGGTATAAGCCGATGTTAGATCTACTCAACTTGCAGGGAAATAGAAGTAGAATTTGACTCAGGAGCACGCAGATGGGCTGTATAGTTACCAGGTCCTTATAAAGCACAGGGACAAGGAATGTGTGTGTCTAACATAGGAAGTTCAGTCTTGAGTGAAACTATAAGCCAATGGCCATTTCAGAGAGAAAAGGGAGGCAGAGAAGCTGATAGACTGCATCTCAACAGGCAGGGCTCCAACCTTTCCTTGGGATGAAGGATGAGTACTTAGGTGCCGGGGAAGGAGGGAGAGCCAGGCAGTGAGGGTGCACATGCTTAATCCCAGCACTCAGGAAGCAGAGGCAGGTGGATCCCGTGAGTTTGAGGCCAGCCTGGTCATCCAGGACAGCCAGGGCTACACAAAGAGAGAAACCTTATCTAGAGGAGCTGTGGGAGGGGACATGTATATATACATTGGCAGCTACTAGGAAGACACAGCTATGGTTTTATGGTTTGACTGGGAACAGTGTAGGTTATTTTTCATACCCCAGGCTGAGGTTAGAGAATTTTGTATAGCTAGGGTCTATTACCTGGTATAGTCTGACTCAATTCTTCATAACCAGAGCCTATTACCCAAAAATTTCTGTTCAGAGCTGGCTTCCCTTTGAGTATTAGCAGAAGTAGTCACCTGGTACAACAGTTTTCCTTTATTATCTCTCATTATCTCTAAGCACTCTGAGTGATTTCTCACTGGGAAGGTGTATTGGTCCTGTAACAAAGTCACAGGAGGTATGACAGGCACTGTGGGAGTGAGCACAGATTAGGACAAAGATAGAGCCTCAGGTCCTCTGTCACTCAGAGGTGACAGAGGAGGTGGAAGATGCAGTCAGTGCTGCAGAGGAAAGCTAGGCAGAGAGGAAGCAGACAGGTTTGGGGAAGTCCTTGGAGCTAGAACACTGGCCATGTGGGTCAGATGCTAATGAGAGGTGAGATCAGGAAACAGACATTGCTGCAGCAGAACTGAGGTCAAATGACCCCGATGGAATTGATATCCTAGAAGAGTGGGAATAGAGGGGAGAAAAGATGGAGAAGGGAGATTGGTCAGCAGGACAGGGAACTGAGTTTTTCAGAGAGGTTGGTGTCAGGGCAGCTTATAAAATGACCAAACCTCCACACAGGGACCAGGGGAGTTCTGGGATGGTAATTCTGTGCATGATAACTGTGCAGGTGGGGCAGAAATTAGGTGGACTTCCTGAGATAGTTACCTTTGGTTTGGTTTGTTTTGGTTTGGTTTGAGACAGGGTGGGGTTTCCTCTCTATAAACCCCTGTCTGGCCTTGCACTCAATACTTAGAACAGGCTGGCTTCAAACTCACAGAACAGCTTACCCCTGCCTCCTAACTGCTAGGACTAAAGGAGTGGGCCATCATGCCTTCAATGTGCAATCATGCCATGATGACTTCTGTCTTTTTCCTCAAAGGAAGTTGAAGATGTGTGTACTGGCTAGTTTTGTGTGTCAACTTGACACAGGCTGGAGTTATCACAGAGAAAGGAGCTTTAGTTGGGGAAGTGCCTCCATGAGATCCAGCTGTGGGGCATTTTCTCAATTAGTGATCAAGGGGGAGGGCCCCTTGTGGGTGGTACCACCTTTGGGCTGGTGCTCTTGGGTTCTATAAGAGAGCAGGCTGAGCAAGCCAGGGGAAGCAAGCCAGTAAAAAACATCCCTCCATGGACTCTGCATCAGCTCCTGCTTCCTGACCTGCTTGAGTTCCAGTCCTGACTTCCTTTAGTGATGAACTGCAACATGGAAGTGTAAGCTCAATAAACCCTTTCCTCCCCAACTTGCTTCTTGGTCATGATGTTTGTGCAGGAATAGAAACCCTGACTAAGACAATGGGATTTGAGAGGCCTGAGAAGGCAGGTCGGCATTAGTTGCCTTGAGAGACTCTGGAGTGTTTTGGAGGAGTTGGGGTCTGGATATCCAATCACTCCCAGATAGCTAGGGGTTGTACAATTCGGTCACAGTTGTCCTATCAAGGTTAAGAAGAAGGGGAACCACCTATACATTCTCAAGACCATGCAGGGCACTCAGTCCTTCAAGCCTCAGGTAAACTCTGTAGGGTAAGCCTTACAAATCCATCTGTCCTGTAGCTTGTGCTTGCTTACTTCCTTAAGACCCAAACTTTGTTTGGTGTTGAAATAAATAAATAAATAAATAAATAAATAAATAAATAAATAAATAAATGAAATTGGAGGAGGAGATACACTTGCCTAGTGTTTTAAGATGCTCAAATCTTCACAAGGTTTATTTACCTGAACATTAATTAGAAATGCCAGGCTATAGAGATGGTTCAGCCCATAAGAGCCCTGACTGCTCTTCCAGAGGTCCTGAGTTCAATTCCCCAAAACCACACGGTGGCTCACAACCATCTGTCATGGGATCTGATGCCCTCTTCTGGTGTCTGAAAGTGAGACCACTCACACAGTGCTGGTTCTTAGGAAAAAACCCAATTCACCCTGAGTCTGGATTCTTCCTTGAGGAGCAGGATGGAGGGAGAGTCAGGTAGACATTTGATGTGAGAAGATTGGAGTTACACTGAAGTCAGGAAGATGGGTCTGAAGGCATGAATGTGGGCGTTAGGAAAGTTGGGAGAACGGCCAGATTGGAGGTTGACACATCTGGACCAGAGCAGCAGATGGTGCTGACAATGGGAATGGGAGACAAGGAGGATGTCCTAGTTAGGGTTACTATTGCTATGACAAAACACCATGACCAAGGCAAGCTGAGGAAAAACATTTTTTTTAATTTACATCTCCTATAAGTTAAAATCTAAAACAGAAGATATCAGGACAGGAAATCAGACAGGAAGTGAATGTGGAGGCAGGAGCTGATGCAGAGGATTTAAGGGACTGTTTCTCCGTCTCTCTCTCTCTCTCTCTCTGCATTAAACAAATAGAAAGGAAAAGACATGACTTCTGCTAGGTATGATGGAGAAGGAAGTTCATTGTAGACAAAAGGCAGAGAATGGAATATCTGTGAAAGTCCAGAGTCTACGTGACCCTAAGCCATTGGGGTTGGTGACAGACAGGGGGGGAGAGCACCAGGAGAGGTCAAGAGTATGATGCAGTTCAGTGACCAAGAGGATAAAAGGTACAAAAGAATCTAGTAGGATCATATACAGAAGAGCATCTGGAGGAAGGGAGGCCCAGTTCGGTGCTGCAGAGTTCAGGGCAGAGGGCTGGGTACCAGCTATGCCCTGTGACAGACAGGGACTGAGGGATGCTGGGAGAGCCTGCAGCTCAGCTCCACTTTAATATAAAATAGGCCCCTCAGCCCTCCGTCCCAGGTGTGAAACTTAACACTTTCTCAACCCCCTTCCCCTCCAAACTGGGTTTCCTCTGACTTTCCTAGAGTACTTGATTTGTTTGAGGCTGGCCTTGAACTCACAGATTCACAGGTTCCCTCTGTCCCCCAACCTGATATACATATATATATATATATATGTATATGTATATGTATATGTATATGTATATATATACATATACATATATATATATATATATTGGTTTTTAGAGACAGGGTTTCTCTGTGTAGACCTGGCTGTCCTAGAACTCACTCTGTAGACCAGGCTGGCCTAGAACTCAGAAATCCATCTGCCTCTCCTTCCCAAGTGCTGGGATTACAGGTGTGTGATACCACGCCCAGCTTCCCCAACCTGATATTAAAGGCATGTGCTAGCATGCTAGGCTCAAATTGTTTTCTTATCAAACCAAGGACCACCAGCTCAGGGATGGCCTCACAATGGCCAGGCCCTCTTTTTTTATTTTTAATGCCTTATAGGCTTGCCTACAGCCAGATGTTACAGAGGCATTTTCTCAACTGAGATTCTTTCCAAAGATTCTAGATTGTGTCAAGTTTTGTACACGAAAGGCTGCAGGGCTTAAGCAGATTGCTACATCCTCCCTCCCAGCTCTTCTCAAAATGGAATCAGCAAAGTATGTCCAAGCTGGGCCTGGTGGGACACACCTTTAATCACTGTGCTTAAGAAGGAGAAGCAAGTGATCTCTGAGTTTTGAATTCTAGGCTATCCTGGTCTACAGAGAGTGCCAGGATAGTTAGGGCTATACAGAGAACCTTGTCTTGAAAAACAAAAAGGGGCACTTAAGAGATGGCTCAGTGGTTAAGAGCACTGACTGCTCTTCTGAAGGTCCTGAGTTCAAATCCCAGCAACCACATTGTGGCTCACAACCATCTGTAATGAGATCTCTTGCACTCTTCTGGAGTGTCTGAAGACAACTACAGTATAAATAAATAAATCTTTGGGAGAACAAAATTAAAAAACAAAAAGGAAAGAAAGAAAAAGAAAGAAAAAAGTAAAAGAGAGAATCACACAGATACCGCAAGCCGAGGAGGGGAGGGAGGTATAATCTATCCATTAGTGACTGTAAATGGCTAATCTTTTTTTGGTTTTTCAAGACAGGATTTCTGTGTAGACCTGGATGTCCTGGAACTCAGAAATCCACCTTCCTCTGACTCCCAAGTGCTGGGATTAAAGGGGTGCTCAACCACTGCCCAGCAGGAGAGTAATTTTATTTTTTATTTAATTTTTTAAGTGTCCTTCCAAGCTAGCCACCTGCTCACTGCTCCTAGTAGCTGTCATACAGTACTAGAGTTATTGGACAAGCAGCTGGGGACTTACCTCCAGATCTTGCGCATGCTAGGCAAATTCTCTTTCACTGAGCTATGTTCTCAGACAACCTCCTACCAGGGCTTAACTCATTGTAACTCTGACTAGACTCAGAGCTGTAATCGTCCTGCCTCAGATTTCTGACTAACTTGGAACTACACCATAGCACCTGGCTCTTCCAGATCTTAATAAGCATGCAAAGAAACAGACAAACACACATTAATGAAAATGTAGCAATTACATGTATTTTACAAACCTGCTAAGTAATTTTCTTTTCTCCCAATAAGACAGACACTATATAGGTTGGCATGACAGATCCTTCATCATTCGGGATGTGTGCCTGGTCTCCCAGGAAAGCAGGTCACAGGACTGGAATAGAATTGTGGGAACTTTCCTGTTCATTTTTTTAGTGCCCACAAGATCCCAGGAAATTAAAAGTCTAAGCCTTCATCACATCTTGGATGCTCAGTCCTCCCAGCAGGTGTCAGTGCAGTCAGTCACCAATGGAAGATGTCAGAAGTGTTTCCTCCTCTTCTGACCTTGTCTCCATCACTACACTGCAGTCAGCCATTGACACTCAGTCCCTGGGTTCTCACATTGCTATAGAGGGACAGCGAGGCCCTCTCTGCCCAGGTATGGTTGGAAGATGGCTCAGAGTCTGTGCTGTTCAGTCTTCAATCTCATCCAGGCACAGAAGTGCTTCTGTAGGATGGCAGATGGAGCTGTCTGGTCAAGGTTGGCAGTCCACTAGCAATGATCTCTCTGCATGTACTGCCAATTCTGACAACTGTCAACAACCTGGAGAATGGGACAGAGATTCTGCACCCAGCTTAGCTCTCATGACAGAAGGGGAGGGGGCAGCATTGTATAAAAACTATAAATTAAATCAAAGTACAAGAGACATGATGGGATCAGCAGTCATTCCAGGGTCCTGGGCTTGTTCCAAGAGGTCTCTGTGTGAGGGAGCTCACAGGGTTGCATAGGCATTCCCTCTCATCTGACCAGCATGGCCCTCAGGCTTGAGGCTGTAGGGATGATGTGGTTCTGTGGGAGTTGAATTCAGAACAACCTGCAGGAGAAAAGGGGTACTTGTTTTATTTAGAGTCTGGGCAAAGAATGACTATGAAACACATTAGGCATTGGGACAGAAAAACACACCTGACTGTAGGGTGGTGGGGGATCCAAGGAGCTGACACAAATGCTCTCTAGGGGAGCAATGGAGGGCGGTTCTCGGGTAGTCTGTGGATCCCCTGTTCTGACATCATGCTGCTCTCTTCTATAGTGGAGACAGAAGCACTCCACTGGTACACAGATGTACAAGAGCTCGATGATGACCAATAAGATGACGAACAGGACCCTAGGGAGGGGGATGGTGATGTCATGAGTACGTAGACTATGCTCCCTTGCCAAACCCCCTCCATCACCCACCCCCACCTCGTCTCTGGTGGACCCAGCCCTCAGAAAATGATGCCCAGAGGTGGTGACCCCCGGCTTACCTGAAGCGGTTGTTTGCAGAATCCCTGACCTTTCTTTCTGGGCAGCATTCATTGTCAGAGCATGTGAATCCTTTGGGGCAGCTTCTAGTCAGGACAAACAGACATGGGGAGATACTGTTGGCATCAGAGGGTTCCAACCAAAGGTTCCTTGTTTCCTTGGACTCTTAGACCCTAAGATTGCAAGCCACTCTTAGTGGTTTTGGGGTACAGTTCCATCCTGGGTTCACTGGGAGGAATCAGGGTCTGGACTTGAGGCCTGAGTTCAGAGTTCATCAGGGCAGGATGCCATTGTTTCTCAGGCAGAATGGTCATGGTGCTGATCTTCCATGGGAGGCAGCAGTGGGACATTGCCCATGTGACTCCCCCTCCCCCAGCTGTGAAAGGTTGGGGATTAGCAGCAGATCCTGAGGTTGGGTAAGCTGAGAGGGGCTATGGTGTCAGCAAAAATGATAAGAATTAGGTGTCTGTCCCCTTATCCAGGGCAGAATCTGAGCACAGGCAGGTTCCCCCACCCTGCCTTCCTTTTACTGATAATTATAGACAAAGTCCCATACTTACAAACTGTCACATGTGTTTACATCCTGTGGAAGAAAAAAGACAGAGGTCAGTGCTCATAGCCTGGGAGTTGGGCCTCAGGTATGGGAATGCTTCTCCAACAAGGTGATAAATCAGGTAGGTGTGTATAAACCAGTGGTGCCTGTCCAGCATGACAGAACTCAAGAGAGAGCAGAACTGTTCAAGGCTACAGAGACAGTTTGAGGCCTGATTGGGAACAGGACTCTCTGTCTCACAAAGAACTGTAGGCTAGTCTCTGCTCAGACATTGTTCCAGACAGTGGGTCTCAGACTCTCCCTCCCTCCAACAGCCATGTCCAGGGATAAGCCTCTGCCCATAGGGTCCTCCCAAATTCACAGAAGACTGGCTTACCTCATTGGTGCTTACTCCTTGGAAAGTAGAAAGCAGGCCAAATATCAAGGTGAGTGTGCCAACAACACAGGAGTCCTTCATCTTTACAAGGGGGACACTGAGGTTCTGTGTGTAAGGACAGAGTAACAGGGCAAGACCTTCCCATCTTCCCTCCAGCTATGGGGCCTAGCCTCAAAATAGGGGCTCAGTTACCACACCAGAGTTTGGCTCAACCAGGCTTTAAGCTGACCTAGAGCTCAGAAAAGGGAAGTGGAGAAGTCCTAGCCTTGCTTGAATTTGAGGAATTAGGAATTGGGAGTTTAGAAGAGATTGATTTGCTAACTTGTAAGTTGGATGGAGCAGAGCGCTATGGCTGTCCCTCTGCTGTGCTGTGCTTAAATAGTGGTTAGAACAGGGCGTGGTTGCCCAACCTTTAATCCCACCAAGGATAAAAAGGCAAATTTCGGTGAGTTCAACGCTAGTATGATTTAATTAATGAGATCTGGTTGCAGCTAGGATTGAATTAAAAGAAGAAAAAAAGCCAGGTGGTGTTAGCAACACAAGCCTTTAAATCCCAGCATTCCAGAGACAAGAGCCAGGTGGGTTACTGAGGCTAGCCTGGTCTACAGAGCAAGTTCCAGGTCAGCCAAGACTACACAGAGAAACCCTGTGTGAGTTGGGAGGGAGAACAGTCTGGAAAGATGACTCAGAGTTGGAGAGCAGATGTCCTTGGACCTGGATTCTGTTTCCAGCATCTGTATACAAAGTGGCTCAAAGGCACCTGAAACTCCAGTTCTAGATGATGCTGGCTTCTGAACTCTGAGGGCACCAGGCATGCATAAGGTGCACATACATCTATGCAGTAAATACTCAGACACATAAAAATGAAATAAATTTCAAACAAAACCAACCAGTAATGCCAGCCAGGTGAGTTGCTAGGTGACTGTGCTTACCACCAAGCCCGAAAACCTGAATTTTGCTTTGTTTTCTTTGTTGGAATTGTTTTCTGACACAGGGTCTCTGTATAGAGCCTGGCTGTCCTAGCACTCACTTTGTAGATGAGGCTATCCTCCAGATCACAGAGATCACCCTGCCTCTGCCTCCTGAATTCAGTTATTAAAGGCCTGTGCCATCACATCCAGCTTTGAAAACCTTAATTTGATTTCCATCTACTACCCATGTAGTAGAAGGAGAAAGTAAAGTCCATACTCTTGACTGAAAACACACACACACACACACACACACACACACAAACACACACACACACACACACACACACACACGGAGGGGGGGAGAGCGTTTGGGTTGGGAGAGAGAGATAGACCGAGAGAGAGTAAATGAATAAATGTAAATAAAATATCTTTTGTTATCATTTTAGATTTTCATTATTTTATTTGTTTTATGTATATGAATACACTGTAGCTGTACTGATGGTTGTGAGCCATCAAGTAATTGCTGGGAATTTGAATTCAGGACCTCTGCTCACTCTGGTCAACCCCGTTTTATTTTTTACAATACAGGGTTTCTCATGTAACTCTGGTTGTCCTGAAACTCAATGTGTAGACCAGACTGGCCCTCAACTCAAGAGATCCACCCCATGTGCATCCAGAGTCTGGGATTAAAAGTTTTTGCCTTTACCCAATATATATATTAAAAAAAAAAAACAACTTTAAAATAAAAATTTAAAATTCAAGACAAGGGATGATGTTGCCTTGGTCATGGTATCTGTTAACAGCAGTAAAACCCTAATTAAGACAGAAGTTGGTACCAGGAGTGGATTATTGCTGTGGTAGGCCTGACCATGCTTTTGTTTGAAAGAAAGTGGATTTGGGGACTTTGGATTTGGAAAGCAAAAGCATGCTTTAAGTAGGGCTTAATGGGCCAGTCTAGAAGGAATGCAGAAGACTTTGTTAGTGAGAAGGATTTGAATTGTGAGGACCTGGACTAAGACATTTCAATGAAAATTTTCAGTATGTGGTCTAGAAACTATTTTTGTTATATTTTGGTGAAGAATGTAGTGACTTTTTGCTCTGGTCTAAAGAGTTGGTCTAAGGCTAAGGTGACAAGACTTAGATGAATTGCATTGACAAAGGAAGTCTCAAAAAGCCCAGCAGAAACTTTGTTCTCTGGTTAAGTCTCCATGCTAAGAAAGGAAAAATAGAAAATATATGGTTCCAGGATTGGCAGGGCACCAGGAAGTAAAATGGAGCTGAATCCTATGCTCTTGGAGAGAGAGCAGATTAAGGGAGTTGGGAGCGAGATCCTGCCCAGCTTCATTTAGGTCCAGGTATAGAGTACACACCTTTAATCCCAGGAGACAAAGCCACACAGATCTATGAGTTCAAGGCCTGCCTGGGACAAAGCAGGTTCTAGGTGAAGAAAAACTTAAATTCAGGCATGCTGGTACATGCCTTTAATCCCAGCATTCCAGGAGACAGAGGCATGCAGGTCTCTGAGTTCAAGGTCAATCTGCAGAGCAAGTTCCAGGAAAGCCAAATTTAGGCAAAAAGTTAGAAAACAAAGAACAAGGAAGGCCGTGTCCCATCTCCAGAAGCAATAGAACTCAGCAGCTACTGAGGTCCTGATTTCAATTCCCAGCACCACATGGTGGCTCACAACCTTCTGTACATTCATTCTCTCTCTCTCTCTCTGTCTCTCTCTGTCTGTCTCTCTCTCTCTTTCTCTCTCTCTCTCTCTCTATCTCTATCTCTTTCTCTCTTTTCCTCCCTCCCTCCCTTCCTCCCTCCCTCCCTCCCTCCACCTGTGTATATGTGTGTGTTTGCACTCAAGTGAATTTAGTTGACTTTTGCCTTCTACTACATGGGTCCCAGAGATCAAATTAAGGTTTTCAAAGCTGGATGTGGTGGCACAGGCCTTTAATCACAGAATTTAGGAGGCAGAGGCATGGGGATATCTGTGAGTAGGAGGATAGCCTGGTCTATGGAATGAGTACCAGGACAGCCAGGCTATGTACAGAGACCCTGTGTCCCATGCCCTCTTCTGGTGTGTATGAAGACATGGACAGTGTACTCCCAGACATAAAATAAAAATAAATCTTTGGGCTGGAGAGATGGCTCAGCTGTGAAGAGCACTGACTGCTCTTCCAGAAGTCCTTAGTTCAATTCCCAGCAACGACATGGTGGCTCACCACCATCTATAATGGGGATCTTATGCCCTCTTCTGGTGTGTCTCAAGAGAGAGAGTGAAATAAATAGATATTAAAGAACGTATTTTGGAAAAATTTTTTTAAAAAAAAAGGAGAAAGCCAGGCAGTGGTGGCACACGCCCTTAATCCCAACAATTGGGAGGCATAGGCAGGCAGATTTCTACATTTGAGTCCAGCCTGGTCTACAGAGTAAAGACAGCCAGGGCTACACAGAGAAACCCTGTGTCAAAAAACAAAACAAAACAAAACAGAACAATAAAAAGAAGCAACAACAACAAAAAAACTTCCTTGAAAAAAAAAAAAAAGAGAGAAGAGAGCTGCCTCACTAAGGTGAGGGAAAGTGTTTACTGAGAGCACAGAGAACATGTGTTCCACAGATAGCTAAGATTGTACCTCATGATGCAGCTGTACTTGATAATGTGCAAGAGTCACCCAGGTAGTACTTGTTTCGAAGGCAGGAAGGGGTCATGAAGAGCAGCTGATGCTTGGCACTGTGAGAGGCCATGGGAGGCCATTGGTGACGGTGTAGTCTGAGATATAGTTGATGGTCCAGGGATCATACAATGTATTGAGGCTGGGCACCTTGAAGAAAGCCTGTAAGAATCTGTTGGGGAAACCTAGTTGCAGCAGAAGATCCAGCATATAAGAGATGCCAGTACCATGGAATAATGACCAAGAACAGCAGCATCAGTGGAGTGGATCAACCCAAGTTTAGAATGCTACAGAGGACAGAGCTGGAGAAGTGATGACAGTCCTTTGGTGGAGCCCAGAAGATCATATGTGGATTCCAGACATTAAAAGGAAAAGCTGTAACATTGAAGCTGCCTTGGAAACCCCGAAATTTTCAAGATATCAGAACCATGGGATATCCACGGAGAAAAAGCTGCTAACAGGGAATGGAACCAGCCTAGGAAAAGAAGCTTGTTACAGTCAACAAAGATGAGAGAAGAGTTAGAGATCTGAAGACCACGTCTACATCAGACACACATGGAGTTGCAGAGTTTGAAGTCTGCCCAGCTGGTTTCCTGTCTTGATTCCAGAATTACAGGTAAGTGATTGGATGGATCTCAGAAGAGACTTTGAACTTAGGACTTTTAACATTGTTGATACGGCTATAAAGTATGGAGTCTTTGGAAGTTATACTGAATATACATTTTATTATGTTAAGGCTATATATGGACCCATAGAGTCACATGATTGAGTAAGCCAATGGGGGCCAGGGAGTGGAATGTGATGATTTGTCTCTGCTTGGATCAGGGAGTAACACTATTGTAAGGTGTGGCTTTGTTGGAGTAGGAGTGTCACTGTGGATGTGGGCTTTGAGACCCTCATTGTAGCTGCCTGGAAGCCAGTATTCTCCTAGTGTTCATCAGACGAATATTAGAGCACTCAGCTTCTCCTGCATCATGCCTGCCTAGATGCTCCCATGTTCCTGCCTTGATGATACTGGACTGAACCTCTGAACCTAGAAGCCAGCTGCAATTAAATGTCTTTATAAGAGCTGCCTTGAGGAATGCCTTTTTGGGCATCAGTGGGAGGAGTGGTCTTTGGTCAGGTAAAGGCTCAATAGAGGCCACAACAAAGGGAAACAGATGTGGGGGGAAGGTGGGGGGAAGGTGGGACTGTGTTGGGTAGAGGGGCACATACATGGAGGCAGGGGGAGGGAGGAGGTTAGGGAATTGTTGGGGAGGGGGGCTTTTGAAAGGGGGAAATTGGGAAAGGTTTTACAATTGGCAATGTAAATGAAGAAGATACTCAATTAAAAAAAAAAAAAGAGCTGCCTTGGTAATAGTGTCTATTTACAGCAGTAAAACCCTAAGACAATTTTTTAAAAAAAGATTTATGTATGTATGTATGTATGTATGTATTTATTTATTTATTATATGTGGGTCTACTGTTGCTGTGTTCACACACTCCAGAAGAAGGTGTCAGATCTCATTACAGTTAGTTGTGAGCTACCATGTAGTTGCTGGAATTTGAACTCAGGATCTTCAGAAGAGCAGTCAGTGCTGTTTATCCACTGAGCCATATATCCAGCCCCTAAGACAACTCTTTATTGAAATTCAAAATCACCTTTCTTTTGAGACTGGGTTTCTCTGTGTAGCTCTGGCATCCTGGAACTCACTCAGTAGACCAGGCTGGCCTTAAACTCTGCCTGCCTCTGTTTCCTGAATACTAGAATTACCTCGCCACTAAATAAAACCAACACAATAAATAAACACTAAAATATGTTAAGTGAAATTCAAAGTGTCTCAGGATCTCCTTGGTGTACTTGGCTCTGCTCACATTTAAAACGTCACTGGAATGGGCACTGGACAACAGCTGCTCCATCCTTTGTTGTACAATTTCTAAGAGAAGAAAGTGTGGGCTCTACATGTGACTCCTCAGAGTCCAAAGGGTCCCTAGAGGTTGCCTCTGAGCTCCTAGGTTTTTTTCCATGATACCAGATTGTCCCTCTGTGTCCCTATCTGCACACAGGGTGGGGATAAGACTGGAAGCTGAAGATTCCTGCATAGAACAAGAGCCCAAGGCCCTTGCCAGCATCCATCAAGACAGAGGCTCAGCAGAGCTGCAGGGGAGTCAGGTGTGGAGCTCCGTGGGAGGGCTGTTCTTTCCCCCTTCTAGCCTGGGCTGTCCTAGAACTGGCTTTGAGGCCAGGTTGGCCTTGCAATCAGAGATCCACCTGCCTTTGCCTCCTGGGTGTTGGGATCAAAGGTGTGTGCCACCAGTGCCTGGCAGAGGATCTGCTGTTGTTCAGAGACACAAGGGGCCCACTCTAGGACTGCATCCCCCACGGTACCCAGTGAGCTAGCCCTGAGAGGGTGGCATGTGCGTGCACGCATGGATATCCTCTTGCATGCTGGGAAGCAGAGGCAGGAAGACCCAGAGAACTTCTGAAGTCTTTGTGGCACTCTGGATTCCACACCAAATTTCAGCCTGGGTTTCCAACACCGACAAAGTCCCCACGCATTCTTGATATCCAGTCTCTTTGCTGAAGAAGGAGTTGATCGTCTGTGGTTCCTCATAGGGTCTGGCTGTAAGGGCCTAATGACCCCTCCCTCACGCAGGAGGTGAGACTGGGAAAGAGCCCAGCAGCTGAAAACTGAGTTATTAAAAACAAACTTTTGCCGGGCGGTGGTGATGCATGCCTTTAATCCCAGCACTCCACATAGGTCCTTCATCTCTGGTTTGGTTTGGTTTGGTTTGAGACAGGGTGGGTTCTCCTCTATATAAAGCCCTGTGTGGCCTTGCACTCAATACTTAAAACAGGCTGGCGTCAAAATCACAGAACGGCTTACCCCTGCCTCCTAACTGCTGGGACTAAAGGAGTGGGAATCATGCCTTCAATGTGCAATCATGCTATGATGGCTTCTGTCTTGTTCCTCAAAGGAAGTTGAGGGTGTGATTTGAGAGGCCTAAGAAGGCAGGTCTGCATGAGTTGCCTTGAGAGACTCTGGAGTGTTTTGGAGGAGTTGGGATCTGGATATCCAATCACTCCCAGCTAGCTAGGGGTTGTAAAATTCTGTCATAGCTGTACTATCAAGGTTAAGAAGAAGGGGAACCACCTATATATTCTCAAGACCATGCAGGGCACTCAGTCCTTTAAGCTTCAGATAAACTCTGTAGGGTAAGCCTTACAAATCCATCTGTCCTTTAGCTTGTGCTTGCTTACCAAACTTTGTTTGGTGTTGAAATAAATAAATAAATGAAATTGTAGGAAGATATACACTTGCCTAGTGTTTTAAGATGCTCAAATCTTCACAAGCATTATTTACCTAAACATTAATTAGAAATGCCAGGCTGTAGAGATGGTTCAGCCCATAAGAGCCCTGACTGCTCTTCCAGAGGTCCCGAGTTCAATTCCCAACAACCACAAGGTGGCTCACAACCATCTGTCATGGGATCTGATGCCCTCTTCTGGTATGTATGAAAGTGAGACCACTCACACAGGTGTGATGATTCTTGGGGAAAAAAACCCAATTCCCCCTTGGTTTGGCTTCTTCCTTGATGAGCAGGATGGAGGGAGAGTCAGGTAGACATTTGATGTGAGAAGGTTGGAGTTACACTGAAGTCAGGAAGCTGGGTCTGAAGGCATGAAAGTAAGGGTGGGGAGTGCTTGGAGAACAACCTGTATAGAGGCTGACACACCTGGACCAGAGCAGCAGATGGTGCTTACAATGGGAGGTGGGATGCTAGGATGATGTCCTAGTTAGGGTTACTATTGCTATGACCAAACACCATGACCAAGGCTAGTTGAGAAAAAAAGGTTTTATTGATTTACATCTCCTCCACTCTATAATCTATAACAGAAGGAAGTCAGGAAAGGAACTCAAGACAGGGTGTGAACAGGGTGTGGAGGCAGGAGTTGATGCAGAGGCCATGAGGGGTGTAGCATACTGGCTTGCTCCTCATGGCTTTCTCAGATTGCTCTCTCTCTCTCTCTCTCTCTCTCTCTCTCTCTCTCTCTCTCTCTCCATTAAACAAATAAAAGAGAAAGGACATGACCTCTGCTAGGTATGATGGAGGAGGAAGTTCATTGTAGACAAATGGTAGAGAATAGGCAGAGACTGGAATATCTGGAAAAGTCCAGAGTCTACGTGACTCTGAGCCATTGGGTTGGTGACAGACAGGGGGGCGGAGCACCAGGACAGGTCAGGAGGATGATGCAGTTCAGTGACCAAGAGGATAAAGGTACAAAGGAATCTAGTAGGATCATATAGAGTAGAGTAGATTTGTTTGAGGCTGGCCTTGAACTCAGCCTCCCTAGCCTCCCTCTGTCCCTCGACCTGATACTAAAGGCCTGTGCCAGCATGCCAGGCTCAAATTGCTTTCTTATAGAACCCAGGACCACCAGCCCAGGGATCCCCTCACAATGGCCAGGACCTATTTTTTTTTAAAGCCTGTATGCTTGCCTACAGCCAGATGTTACAGAGGTATTTTCTCACCTGAGACTCTTTCCAAAGATTCTAGATTGTGTCAAGTTTTGCACGCAAAAAAGCTGCAGGGCTTAAGCACTTTGCTACATCATCACCCCCAGCCGCTCTCAAAATGGAATCAGCAATGTATGTCCAAGCTGGGCCTGGTGGGACACACCTTTAATCCCTGTGCTTAAGAAGCAGAAGCAAGTGATCTCTGAGTTCTGAATTCTAGCATATCCTGGTCTACAGAGAGTACCAGGATAGTTAGGGCTATACAGAAAACCTTGTCTTGAAAAACAAAATGGAGCCGGGCAGTGGTGGCCCAAGCCTTTAATCCCAGCACTTGGGAGGCAGAGGCAGACAGATTTCTGAGTTCGAGGCCAGCCTGGTCTATAGAGTGAGTGCCAGGACATCCAGGGCTACACAGAGAAACCCTGTCTCAGAAAACTAAACCAAAAACAAAACCGAAAACAAAAAGGGGGGCCCGCAGAGATGGCTCAGTGGTTAAGAGCACTGACTGCTCTTCCGAAGTTCCTGAGTTCAAATCCCAAAACCACATGGTAGCTCACAACCTTCTGTAATGAGATCTGGCGCCCTATTCTGGAGTGTCTGAGGAGAGAGCTACAGTGTAAATAAATAAAACTTTGGGGGTAAAAAAGAAAAAAAGAAAAACAAAAATGAAAGAAAGAAAAAAGTAAAAGACAGAATCACACAGAACAAGCATAGGAGGGAGGAAGGTATAATCTATCCATTAGTGACTTGTAAGGGGCTATTCTTTTTAGGGGTTTTCAAGACAGGGTTTCTCTGTGTAACCCTGGCTGCCCTGGAACTCACTCTGTAGACCAGGCTGGCCTCAAACTCAGAAATTCGCCTGCCTCTGCCTCCCAAGTGCTGGGATTAAAGGCATAAGCCTCCACTGTCTGGCATGTTTTTTGGTTTTTCAAGAAAGGGTTTGTCTGTATATTCCTGGCTGTCTTGGAACTCAATCTGTAGACCAGGCTGGCTTTGAACTCAGAGATCTGCTTGCCTCTGCCTCCTGAGTGCTAGGTTTAAAGGCATGTGCTACCACTGCCCTGAAGGAGAGTCTTTTTTTTTTCTTTAGAGTCCTCCCAAGCTAGCCACCTGCTCACTGCTCCCAGTGCTGTCATACAGTGCTAGAGTTGTTGGAGCAGCATCTGGGGACTTACCTCCAGATCTTGCACATGCTAGGCAAATTCTCTACCACTGAGCTCTGTTGTCAGACAACCTCTCACTATGGCTTAACTCATTGTAACTCTGGCTAGATTCAGAGCTGTAATCCTCCTGCCTCGGATTTCTGAATACCTTGGAACTACACCACTGCACATGGGTCTTCCAGATCTTAATAGGCATGCAAAGAAACACACAAACACACATTTATAAAAATGTAACAATTGCATGTATTTTACAAAACTGCTATATAATTTTCTTTTTTCCCAATAAGAAAGACACAATGTAGGTTGGCATGACAGATCCTTCATCATTAGGGGATGTGTGCCTGTCTTACAGAACAAGTTCGCATGGCTCAACGGATGTGGACCAGGGTTTCACAGCCTTTCTGGTCCAGAGCACCAGAAGATGCTCATCTGCATCGTTGTGTGCCTCGCTCCACAGGAGTCTAACCATGCCTGCTTCTCCAGGCTTTCCTCCCACCCTACCTTCCCCTAAGAGGCTGTTTTCTGGCTTGTATCGCCCTAAGAGTCCCATGATTAGTCAAGTTCTGGTCTCCCAGGAAAGCAGGTCACAGGACTGGAATCGAATTGTGGGAGCTTTCCTCTTCATTTCTTTAGTGCCCACAAGTCCCAGGAAGCTGAAGGTCTAAGCCTTCATCACACCTTGGATGCTCAGTCCTCCCAGCAGGTGTCAGTGCAGTCAGTCACCACTGGGAGAAGCTGGAAGTGTTTCCTTAGCCTCTGACCTTGTCTCCATCCCTACACTGCAGTCAGCCATTGACACTCAGTACCTGGGTTCTCACATTGCTATAGAGGGACAGCAAGGCCCTCTCTGCCCAGGTATGGTTGGAAGATGGCTCAGAGTCTGTGCTCTTCAGTCTTCAATCTCTTCCTGGCACAGAAGTGCTTCTGTAGGATGGCAGAGGGAGCTGTCCAGTCAAGATTGGCAGTCCATTAGCAGTGATCTCTCTGCATCCACTACAGCCACTGCCAATTCTTAAAGCTGTCAACAACCTTGAGTGTGGGACAGAGATTCTGGACACAGCTTAGATCTCAAGACAGAGGGGAGGGGGCAGCAGTGTACAAAAACAATAAATTAAATCAAAGCACAAGAGACATGATGGGATCAGCAGTCATTCCAGGGTCCTCACCTGATCTAAGAGGTCTGTGTGTGAGGGAGCTCACAGGGTGGCATAGGCTTTCCCTCTCACATGACCAGCAGGGCCCTCAGGCCTGAGGCTGTAGGGAGGAGGTGGTTCTGTGGGAGTTGCATTCAGAACAACCTGCAGGAGAAAAGGGATACTTATTTTATTTAGAGTCTGGGCAAAGAATGGCAAATAGGGTTGGCAGAGCCACTGCCTATCCATTATCCCCCTTCCCCAACCCATTATGACAACATGTTCAACAGCTGGCTATGAAACATGGTAGGTATTGGGACAAAAAGACGCACCTGACTGTAGCGAGGTAGGGGATCCAAGGAGATGACCCAAATGCTCTCTAGGAGAGCAAAGGAGGGTGGTTCTCGGGTAGTCTGTTGATCCGCTGTTCCGATATCATCCTGGTCTCTTCTACAATTGGAACAGAAGTACTCCACTAGACCACAGATGCCATATATGGCGACCGAGACCAATAAGATGGTGTACAGGACTCTAGGGAGGGGATGGTGTTGTCATGAGTACCTAGGCCATGCTCCCTTGCAAACCCCCTCCATCACCCACCCCCACCTTGTCCCTGGTGGAACCAGCCCTCAGTGAATGATGACCAGAAGTGGTGAAAACTCCCCATCCCCCCATCCCGCTACACCCCCCACTCCCCCACTGCCCCACACCCCCCTCTCCGGATTACATGAAGGGGTCATTTGCAGGATCCCCGACCTTTCTTTCTGGGCAGCATTCATTGTCACAGCATGTGGATCCTTTGGGGCAGCTTCTAGTCAGGACAAACAGACATGGGGAGATACTGATGGCATCAGAGTGTCAAATAAAAGGTCCCTGATTCCCTAGACTCTTAGAAACTCAGGTTGAAAGCCATTCTTAGTGGGTTTGGGGGTACAGTTCCATCCTGGGTTCACTGGGAGGAATCAGGGTCTGGACTTGAGGCCTGAGGTCAGAGTTCATCAGGGCAGGATGCCATTGTTCCTCAGGCAGAATGGTCATGGTGCTGATCTTCCATGGGAGGCAGCAGTGGGACATTGCCCATGTGACTCCCCCTCCCCCAGATGTGAAAGGTTGGGGATTAGCAGCAGATCCTGAGGTTGGGTAAGGTGAGAGGAGCTATGGTTTCAGCAAAAGTGATAGAAATTAGGTGTCTGTCCCCTTATCCAGGGCCGAATCAGCACAGGCAGGTTCCCCCACCCCTACCTTGCTTTCCTTTTACTGACAATTCTAGACAAAATCCCATACTTACAAGCTGTCACATGTGTTTACACCCTGTGGAGGAAAAAAGGAAAAGGTCAGTACTCAAAGCCTGGGAGTTGGGTCTAAGGTATGAGAATGCTTCTCCAACATGGAGATAAATCAGGTAGGTGTGTGTAAACCAGTGGTGCTTGTCCAGCATGAGAGAACTCAGGAGAACACAGAGCTATTCAAGGCTACAGAGACAGTTTGAGGCCAGATTGGGAACAGGAATCTCTGTCTCACAAAGAACTGTAGGCTAGTCTCTGCTCAGAAATTGTTCCAGACAGTGGGTCTCAGGCTCTCCCTCCTTCCAACTGCCATGTCCAGGGATAAGCCTCTGCCCATAGGGTCCTCCCAAAGTCACAGAAGACTGGCTTACCTCATTGGTGCTTACTCCTTGGAAAGTAGAAATCAGGCCAAAGATCAAGGTGAGTGTGCCCACAGCACAGGCGTCCTTCATCCCTGCAAGGGGGCCGCTGAGCTTCTGTGTGTAAGGACAGAGTGACAGGGCAAGACCTTCCCAACTTCCCTCCACCTATGGGGCCCAGCCTCAAAATAGGGACTCAGTTACCACACCAGACCTGGGCAGGACCAGGGCTTTAAGCTGACCTAGAGCTCAGAAAAGGGAAGTAGAGAAAACCTGGCCTTGCTTGAGTTTGAGGAATTAGGAATTGGGAGTTTAGAAGAGATTGATTTGCCAACTTTGTAAGTTGGATGGAGCAGAGCGTTCTGGATGTCCCTCTGCTGTGCTGTGCTTAAATAGTGCTTAGAACAGGGCGTGGTTACCCAACCTTTAATCCCACCAAGGATAAGAAGGCAAATCTCTGTGAGTTCAAAGCTAGTATGATTTAAATAGTGAGATCTGCAACAGCTAGGATTGAATTAAAAAAAAAAAAAAGCCAGGTGTTGGTAGCACAAGTCTTTAAATCCCAGCTTTCCAGAGACAAGAGACAGGTGGGTTACTGAGGCTAGCCTGGTCTACAGAGCAAGTTCTAAGTCAGCCAAGACTACACAGAGAAACTCTGTGTGGATTAGGAGGGGGAACAGTTGGGAAAGATGACTCAGAGTTGGAGAGCAGATGTCCTTGGACCTGGATTCTGTTTCTAGCATCTGTAATCAAGATGGCTCATAAGCACCTGAAACTCCAGTTTTAGATGATGCCGGCTTCTGAACTCTGATGGCACCAGGCATACTATGCAATAAATATTCAGACCCATAAAAAGGAAGCAAAAGATTTCAAACAAAACAAACTGGTAAAGCCAGCCAGGTGATTTGCTGGGTGAATGTGCTTACCACCAAGCCTGAAAACCTGAATTTTGGTCTATTTTCTTTATTTGTTTGTTTGTTTTTGTTTTTTTTCGAGACAGGGTTTCTCTGTGTAGCCCTGGCTGTCCTGGAACTCACTCTGTAGACCAGGCTGGCTTCGAACTCAGAAATCTGCCTGCCTCTGCCTCCCAAGTGCTGGGATTAAAGGCGGGTGCCAACACTGCCAGACTTTGCTTTGTTTTCTTTGTTGGAATTGTTTTCTGATACAGGGTCTCTGTACAGACCCTGGCTGGCCTGGCACTCATTCCGTAGACCAGGCTATCCTCTGTCTCACAGAGATCCCTGTGCCTCTGCCTACTGAATTCAGTGATTAAAGGCCTGTGCCATCACATCCAGCTTTGAAAACCTTAATTTGATCTCTGGGACCCATGTAGTAAAAGGAGAAAGTCAACTAAATGTACTTGACTGCAAACACACAAACACAAACACACACACACACACACACACACACACGGGAGGGGGGAGGGAGAGAGTAAATGAATGAATGTACTTAAAATATGCTTTGATATTATTTTATTATTTCAATTTTTTATTTATTTTATGTATATGAATACACTGTAGCTGTACTGATGGTTGTAAGCCATCATGTAGTTCATGTAGTTGCTGGGAATTTTAATTCAGCACCTCTGCTCATTCTGGTCAGGCCCGTTTTATATTTTCAAGATAAGGTTTCTCTGTGTAACTCTGGTTGTCGTTAAACTCACTCTGTAGACCAGACTGACCCTCAACTCAAGAGATCTACCTCCATCTGCATCCAGAATCTGGAATTAAAAGTGTATGCCTGCACCATCAGATATTATAAAAAACAAAACAAACAAAACCTTTAAAATAAAAATTAAAAATTCAACACAAGCAATAATGTTGCCTTGGCCATGGTGTCTTTTCACAGCAGCAAAACTCTAACTAAGACAGAATTTTATACCAGAAGTGGGGTATTGCTGTGATAGGCCTGACCATGCTTTTCTTTGTAAGAAAGTAGTTTTTGGGACTTTGGATTTGAAAACCAGAAGAATGCTTTAAGTAGGGGTAAATGAACCAGCCTAATAGGAATGTGGAAGACTTTGTTAGTGAGAATGATTTCAATTATGAGGACCTGGACCAAGTGAAAATTTTCAGTATGTAGTTTAGAAACTATTTTTGTATACTTTTGCGGCAGAATGTGGCTAGCTTTTGCTCTTGTCTGAAGAGTCTGCCTAAGGCAAAGTTGAAGAGATTTAAATTAGTTGCATTGACAAAGGAAGCCTCGAAAAGCCCAGCAGAAACTTTGTTCTCTGGATAAGTCTCCATGCTAAGAAAGGAAAAATAGAAAATATATGGTTCCAGTATTAGCAGGGCACCAGGAAGTAAAATGGAGCTGAATCCTATGCTCTTGGAGAGAGCAGATTAAGGGATTTGGGAGCAAGATCCTGCCCAGCTTCATTTAGGTCCAGGTATGGAGTACACACCTTTAATCCCAGGAGACAAAGCCAAACAGATCTAAGAGTTCAAGGCCTGCCTGGGATAAAGCAGGTTCTAGGTGAAGAAAAGCTTAAATTCAGGCATGCTGGTACATGCCTTTAATCCCAGCATTCCAGGAGACAAAGGCATGCAGGTCTCTGAGTTCAAGGTCAATCTGCAGAGCAAGTTCCAGGAAAGCCAAGTTTAGGCAGAAAGTTGGGAAACAAAGAGCTGTTAATAGAATAAGGAAGGCCGTGTCCCATCTCCAGAAGCAGTAGAACTGGGCAGCTACTGAGGTCCTGAGTGCAATTTCCAGCACCCACATGGTGGCTCACAACGTTCTGTAAAATATTCCCATGTGGTCTCCTGGTGTGTATGAAGACATGGACAGTATACTCACAGACATAAAATAAAAATAAATCTGGGCTGGAGAGATGGCTCAGCTTTGAAGAGCACTAACTGCTCTTCCAGAGGTCCTGAGTTCAATTCCCAGCAACCACATGGTGGCTCACCACCATCTATAATGGGGATCTTATGCCCTCTTCTGGTGTGTCTGAAGACAGAGAAAGTGAAATAAATAGATATTGAAAATTTTATTTTGAAAAAAAAATTGAAAAGAAAAAAGAGAAAGCCGGGCAGTGGTAGCACACGTCCTTAATCCCTGCATTTGGGAGGCAGAGACAGGCAAATTTCTGAGTTTGAGGCCAACCTGGTCTACAGAATGAAGACAGCCAGGGCTACAGAGAGAAACCCTGTCTCAAAAACAAAACAAAACAATAAAAAGCAACAACAACAACAACTACAAACCTCCTGGAAAAAAAAAAAGAGAAGAGAGCTGCCTCACTAAGGAGAGGGAAAGTGTTTCCTGAGAGCACAGAGAACATGTGTTCCACAGATAGCCAAGGTTGTACCTCATGCTGCAGGTATACTTGATAATATGCAAGAGTCACCCAGGTAGTAGTTGTTTTGATGTCTCGAAGGAGTCATGAAGAGCAGTAGACACTTGCCACTGTGAGAGGCCCTGGGAGGCCATTGGTGACTGTGCAGCCTCAGTTGTACTTGGTGACCCAGGGGTCATACATAGAATTGAAGCTTGGCACCATGAAGAGAGCCTATGAGAGTCTCTTGGGGAAACCTAGTTGCAGCAGAAGAGCCAGCATATTAGAGATGCCAGTACCATGGAATAATGACCAAGAATAGCAGCATCAGTGGAGTGGATCAACCTAAGCTTAGAATGCTACAGAGGGCAGAGCTGGAGAAGTGATAACAGTCCTTTGGTGGAGCCCAGAAGATCATGTGTGCATTCCAGACATTAAAAGGAGAAGCTGTAACATTGAAACTGCCTTGGAGACCCCAAGATTTTGGAGATATCAGAACCATGGGATATCCACTGAGAAAAAGCTGCTTAACAGGGAATGGAACCAACCTAGGAAAAGAAGCTTGTTACAGTCGACAAAGATGAGAGAAGAAATGGGAATCTGAAGACTCTTTTGACATCAGAAACACATGGAGTTGCAGAGTTTGAAGTCTGCCCAGCTGGTTTCCTTTCTTGATTCCAGAATTACAGGTAAGTGATTGGATAGATCAAAGAAGAGACTTTGAACTTAGACTTTTAACATTATTGATACTGCTATCAAGTATGGAGTCTTTGGAAGTTATACTGAATATACATTTTATTATGTTATGGCTATATATGGACCCATAGAGTCCCATGTTTGAGTAAACCAATGGGGGCCAGGGAGTGGAATGTGATGATTTGCCTGTGCTTGGATCAGGGAGTGCCACTATTGTAAGGTGTGGCCTTGTTGGAGTAGGAGTGTCACTGTGGTTGTGGGCTTTGAGACCCTCATTGTAGGTGCCTGGAAGCCAGTATTCTCCCAATGGTTTTCAGATGAGGATTAGAACTCCCAACTTCTCCTGCATCATGCCTGCTTAGTTGCAGCCATGTTCCTGCCTTGATGATACTGGACTGAACCTCTGAACCTAGAAGCCAGCCCCAATTAAATGTCTTATTAAGCGCTGCCTTGGTAATAGTGTTAGGGTTAGGGTTAGGGTTAGGGTTAGGGTTAGGGTTCAGCGTGGATGCATGTCTAACAGAACTAGCTCCCACAGGTCCATGGATGTCACCAGTGTTTCACACCCCACCGGTCCAGTGCACCAGAAGGTGTGCATCTGCATCTTTGTGAGCTTTGGTGTAGGCCTCTCTGCAGATTTATCCTTAGAAGTGGCATCGCACCTGGTCTCATCCTGGACATCCAGGACAGGAACAGTAGAGTAGTGGCTTTACAAATATTGTTGGAATAGACAGTGCTAGGTCACCTCTGAAAACCTAACATCTCTTCACTCTCACCCACAGTAGGGACTATAATGAGTGGGAATAGATACATTCAGGGGCCAGGAGAGATGTCTCAATGGTTAGAATACAGGCATCTCTGCAGAACTGGGGTTCAATACCCAATACCCACAAGCCAGGACATAGTCATCTAGAACACCAGTTCCAGGGGATCTGACACCCTAACAAAACACTGACACACATTTTAAAGATAATAAAACTTTTCAGCCACTGAACTGCAGGAAGCAACTCTCTCCAGGCCATACCACCGAATGGAAAGCCATATACCATCTTCAATACCCTGTATACCATCTTCAATATACCCTATACCATCTTCAATATCCTATATACCATCTTCAGTATCACATAGGTAACAAGGAGGCTGAGGTGACCTCCTCCTACACTGAAAAGCCCAGTTCTCAGAGCCTGAATCTAGCTGGAACCCCCTTCCTGCCATTTTCTGTGGTGGCTCAGAGATGAGTAATATTGGGGATCCTGAATTTGAAGCCAGCCTGGTTTACTGAGAGTCCAAGAGAGACACACCTGACTTGCCGGCATACCTAAGCTGTGAGCATTGGTAGTGTGGTCTGTCTGAAGAGAAACGTGGGCCTTCAGCCCTCTGCAGTACACACAGTAAAGACAGGGGTAAGGTGCAAAAGCATGGGCACCAAAACTGTCTTTACTCATCGACCCCTCAATACAGTTCACACTCCAGGCTGTCCTCAGTCTCTCAGCCACAGGACAAAACCTTCTCTTTAGGAGTCTGAGTTCTAGTGCCTGGAACCCAGGCTCAGCAGGAGGAAGAGCAAGATGGGGTCTGCCTCCCCTCTCCCTCCAGGGGATTCCAGGAGAGGAATGTGGAAGGAAGTGCTCCTTGGCCTCACTGGACAGGAGTCTAACCATGCCTGCTTCTCCAGGCTTTCTCCCCACCCTACCTTCTCCTAGAAGCCTGTTTCTCACTTGTATCTCCCTGAGAGTTCCATACTTAGTTGAGTTCTGGTCTCCCAGGACTGGATTAGGATATCTTGGGAGGTTTCCAGTCCATTTTTTATTGCTCCCAAATCCCAGGAAGCTGAAGGTCTAAGCCTTCATCACACCTTGGATGCTCAGTCCTCCCAGCAGGTGTCAGTGCAGTCAGTCACCAATGAAGAAGTCAGAAGTGTTTCCTCAGCCTCTGATCTTTTCTCTATCCCCACTCTGCAGCCAGCTTCTGACACTCAGTGCCTGGGTTCTCACATTGCTATAGAGGGACAGTGAGGCCCTCTCTGCCCAGGTGTGGTTGGAAGATGGCTCAGTCTGTGCTGTTCAGTCTTCAATCTCTTCCAGGCACGGAAGTGCTTCTGTAGGATGGCGGGGTGTGCTGTCCAGTCAAGGTTGGCAGTCCACTAGCAATGATCTCTCTGCAACCACTACAGCCATTGCCAATTCTTAAAGCTGTCAACAACCTTGAATGTGGGACAGAGATTCTGGACCCAGCTTAGATCTCAAGACAGAACGGGAGGGGGCCGTGGTGTATAAAAAAAATTAAATTAAATTAAATCAAAGTACAAGAGACATGATGGGATCAGCAGTCATTCCAGGGTCCTGGGCTTGATGCAAGAGGTCTGTGTGTGTGAGGGAGGTCACAGGGTTGCATAGGCATTCCCTCTCATCTGACCAGCAAGGCCCTCAGGCCTGAGGCTGTAGGGAGGAGATGGTTCTGTGGGAGTTGGATTCAGAACAACCTGCAGGAGAAAAGGGATACTTGTTTTATTTAGAGTCTGGAGGCAAAGAATGGCAAATAGGGTTGGCAGAGCCACTGCCTATCCATTATCCCCCTTCCCCAACCTATTATGACAACATGTTCAACAGCTGGCCATGAAACATATTAGGTATTGGGACAGAAAGATGCACCTGACTGTAGCATGGTGGGGGATCCAAGGAGCTGACATAAATGCTCTCTAGGGGAGCAGTGAAGGGTGGTTCTGTGGTTTTCAGATGACCCCCTGTTCTGATGTCATCCTGATCTCTTCTACAATTGGGACAGAAGCACTCCAGTAGTAGCCCATAGATGAACAAGAGGGCAACCATGATCAATAAGATGATGAACAGGAACCTAGGGAGGGGGAGGGTATTGTCATGAGTTCCTAGGCCATGCTCCCTTGCCAAACCCCTTCCATCACCCACCCCCACCTTGTCTCTGGTGGACTCAGCTCTCAGTGAATGATGCCCAGAGGTGGTGACCTCCAGCTTACCTGAAGGGGTCATTTGCAGGATCCCAGGCCTTTCTTTCTGGGCAGCATTCATTGTCACAGCATGTGAATCCTTTGGGGCAGCTTCTAGTCAGGACAAAGAGACATGGGAAGATACTGATGGCATCAGAGGGTCCAACAAAAGGGTCCCTGTTTCCTTGGACTCTTAGACCCTCAGATTGAGAGCCACCCCTAGTGGGTGTGGAGTACAGTTCCATCCTGGTTTCACTGGGAGGAATCGGGGTCTGGCCTCAAGGCCTGAGTTCAGAGTTCATCAGGGCAGGATGCCATTGTTGTTCAAACAGAATGGTCATGGTGCTGATCTTCCATGGGAGGCAGCAGTGGGACATTGCCCATGTGACTCCCCCTCCCCCAGCTGTGAAAGTTTTGGGATTAGCAGCAGATCCTGAGGTTGGGGAAGCTGAGAGGGGCTATGGTGTCAGCAAAAGTGATAGGAATTAGGTGTCTGTCCCCTTATCCAGGGCAGAATCTGAGCACAGGCAGTTCCCCCACGCCCACCACGCCTTCCTTTTACTGACAATTCTAGACAAAGTCCCATACTTACAAGCTGTCACATGTGTTTACATCCTGTGGAAGAAAAAAAGACAAGGTCAGTACTCAAAGCCTGGGAGTTGGGTCTAAGGTGTGAGAATGCTTCTCCAACATGGAGATAAATCAGGTAGGTGTGTGTAAACCAGTGGTGCTTGTCCAGCATGACAGAACTCAAGAGAACACAGAGCTATTCAAGGCTACAGAGACAGTTTGAGGCCAGATTGGGAACAGGAATCTCTGTCTCACAACGAACTGTAGGCTAGTCTCTGCTCAGACATTGTTCCAGACAGTGGGTCTCAGAATCTGCCTCCCTCCAACTGCCATGTCCAGGGATAAGCCTCTGCCCATAGGGTCCTCCCAAAGTCACAGAAGACTGGCTTACCTCATTGGTGCTTACTCCTTGGAGAGTAGAAATCAGGCCAAAGATCAAGGTGAGTGTGCCCACAGCACAGGCGTCCTTCATCCCTGCAAGGGGGCTGCTGAGCTTCTGTGTATAAGGACAGGGCAAGACCTTCCCAACTTCCCTCCACCTATGGGGCCTAGCCTCAAAATAGGGGCTCAGTTACCACACCAGTCTTGGGCAGGACCAGGGCTTTAAGCTGACCTAGAGCTCAGAAAAGGGAAGTAGAGAAGACCTGGCCTTGCTTGAGTTTGAGGAATTAGGAATTGGGAGTTTAGAAGAGATTGATTTGCCAACTTTGTAAGTTGGATGGAGCAAAGCGCTGTGGATGTCCCTCTGCTGTGCTGTGCTTAAATAGCGGTTAGAACAGGGCGTGGTTGCCCAACCTTTAATCCCACCAAGGATAAGAAGGCAAATCTCTGTGAGTTCAAAGCTAGTGGGATATAATTAGTGAGATCCTGGCCAGCCAGGATTAAATTTAAAAAAAAAAAAAAAAAAGCCAGGTGGTGTTAGCACAAGCCTTTAAATCCCAGCATTCCAGAGACAAGTTACAGGTAGGTTACTGAGGCTAGCCTGGTCTACAGAGCAAGTTTCAGGTCAGCCAAGACTACACAGAGAATCCCTGTGTGATTTGGGAGGGGGAACAGGTCTGGAAAGATGACTCAGAGTTGGAGAGCAGATGTCCCTTGGACCTGGATTCTGTTTCCAGCATCTGTATACACGGTGGCTCACAGGCACCTGAAACTCCAGTTCTAGATGCTGCCAGCTTCAGAACTCTGAGGACACCAGGCATGCATATGGTGCACATACATCTATGCCATAAATACTCAGACACTTAAAAAGGAAACAAATACGTTTCAAACAAAACAAACCAGTAAGGGTGGCCAGGTGAGTCGCTCGGTGAATGTGCTTACCACCAAGCCCAAAACCTGAATTTTGCTTTGTTTGCGTTATTGGAATTGTTTTCTGACACAGGGTCTCTGTACAGAGCCTGGCTGTCCTGGCACTGACTCTGTAGATGAGGCTATCCTCCAGATCACAGAAATCCCCCTGCCTCTGCCTCCTGAATTCAGTTATTAAAGGCCTATGCCATCACATCCAGCTTTGAAAACCTTAATTTGATCTCTGGGACCCATGTAGTAGAAGGAGAAAGTAAAGTCCATACACTTGACTGATACACATACACACACACACACACACACACACACACACACATGGGGACTTGGGGGGGGGGGAGACAGAGAGACAGAGAGAGAATAAATGAATATAATTAAAATATCTTTGGTTATCATTTCAGATTTTCATTTTTTTATTTATTTTATGTATATGAATACACTGTAGCTGTACTGATGGTTGTGAGCCATCAAGTAATTGCTGGGAATTTGAATTCAGGACCTCTGCTCACACTGGCCAACCCCGTTTTATGTTTTTCAATACAGGGCTTCTCTGTGTAAGCCCTGGTTGTCCTGAAACTCACTTTGTAGACCAGACTGGCCCTCAACTCAAGAGATCCACCTCCATCTGCATCCAGAGTCTGGGATTAAAAGTTTTTGCCTCCACCATCCAATATATATATATATATATATTTTAAAAAACCCTTTAAAATAAAAATTTAAAATTCAAGACAAGCGATGATGTTGCCTTGGTCATGGTATTTGTTCATAGCAGTAAAACCCTAACTAAGACAGAAGTGGGTACCAGGAGTGGGTTATTGCTGTGGTAGGCCTGACCATGCTTTTGTTTGAAAGAAAGTGGATTTGGGGACTTTGGATTTGGAAAGCAAAAGAATGCTTTAAGCAGGGCTTAATGGGCCAGTCTAGGAGGAATGCAGAAGACTTTGTTAGTGAGAAGGATTTGAATTGTGAGGACCTGGACCAAGACATTTCAATGAAAATTTTCAGTATGTGGTTTAGAAACTATTTTTGTTATATATTGGTGAAGAATGTAGTGACTTTTTGCCCTGGTCTAAAGAGTTGGCCTAAGGCTAAGATGACAAGGCTTAGATTAATTGCATTGACAAAGGAAGTCTCAAAAAAGCCCAGCAGAAACTTTGTTTTCTGGTTAAGTATTCATGCTAAGAAAGGAAAAATATAAAATATATGGTTCAAGTATTATTGGGGCCCTAGGAAGTGAAATGGAGCTGAATCCTATGCTCTTGGAGAGAGCAGATTAAGGGATTTGGGAGCAAGATCCTGCCCAGCTTCATTTAGATCCAGGTATAGAGTACACACCTTTAATCCCAGGAGACAAAGCCAAACAGATCTATGAGTTCAAAGCCTGCCCAGGAGAAAGCAGGTTTTAGGTAAAGAAAAGCTTAAATTCAGGCATGTGGGTACACACCTTTAATCCCAGCATTCCAGGAGACAGAGGCATGCAGGTCTCTGAGTTCAAGGTCAATCTACCAGGCAAGTTCCATGAAAGCCAAGTTTAGGCAGAGAGAGACAGCTGGGAAACAGAGAGATGGTAATAGAAGAAGGAGGGCTATGTTCCATCCCCAGAAGCAGTAGAACTCAGCAGCTACTGAAGTCCTGAGTTCAATTCCCAGCACATGGTGGCTCACAACTTTCTGTACAGTGCTGTCCATTATGTGTTCCTACCCCAGCTAAGGTCAAATTAGAAGAGGGAGGACAGTAACCTGTGTGGGAGGATGACTGGAAATGACCGCTCCACACGTGGTAGGAGGTGAGACTGGGACAGAGCCCTGAGATCTGAGATCCATCTCCCTCTCCCTCTCCCTGTCTCTTTCTCTCTCTTTCTCTTTCTCTCTCTTTCTCTCTCTCTCTCTCTCTCTCTCTCTCTCTCTCTCTCTCTCTCTCTCTCCCTCTCCCTCTCTCTCTCTCTCTCTCTCTGTGTGTGTGTGTGTGTGTGTGTGTGTGTGTGTGTGTGTTCCAGTCCCACACTGGTGCAGTGCCACCATCTCAGAAGTTGACCTGTTCCTTCGTACAATCTTCTCTGGTGTGAGCGGGAGTCACATGCCCATCCCTGAGGGTGAGTATAACTCCATTATCTTTCATTCATCTCTGCAGTGAAAGATCAGCTAATTCTTGCTGTGACACTGAAATTCCTACAGTTTAAATAAAGCTCCTTCCTGGCCAGGAGGAACAAGATCTGCATCCACTCAAATGGCTTTGGCCACCATGAAAAGCTCTAGAGCCCAGCGGCTGAAAACTGAGTTATTAAAATAAACTTTCAGGGTTTGGAGAGATGGCTCAGGAGTTAAGAGCACTGGATGCTTCTGCAGAGGACCAGGGTTCAATTCCCAGCAGTGACTTGACAATTCCTGACTATCTATAACTCTAGTTCCAGGGGATCCAGGTCTTCTGACCTCCCCGGCCACCAGGCACTTGGTGCACAGACATATGAGCAGTTAAAACACCCATACACAGGAATAATAATTATTATAATGGTAACAGAGCATTTTAAAAATCAATTAATGTTTCATTCAGTGTAGTGCAATAAGTGATAAACTGTACAACAAGGCAGCAGGTGACAGGACAAACTGTTCACATGCCTGTAATTCCACTATGCAGTCTGACGGGGCAGCATTGAGAAGTCACAGTCAAAGTCAGGCCTGGGTGGTGGATGCTTTAATTCCAGCACTTGGGAGGCAAAGGCAGAGGCAGGCAGATTTCTGAGTTCTAGGACGGCCTAATCTACAGAGTCAGTTCCAGTAGAGCCAGGGCTACACAGAGAAATCTTGTCTCAAAAAAACCAAAATAAAAAAAGACAAAATTCACAGTCAAGCACCTGGGCCTGGAGTAATTAGAGCCTGGCAGAGATTGCTGAGGGGAAGTGCTTCCTGCACAACTGTGGGGACCTGAGTTTGAATTCCCAGCACCCAGGTAACAAGCAGATCATGGTCACATAAATTAATTGTTAACACAGTGCTGGTGGGTGGATCCCAGAGACTCCATATACATACATGTAGTAGATGGAAGAGAAGCAGGCGTCTCAGCAGTCCTCCAACCTCCACACGTAACAGAGAGAGGGCACCCAATGCAGAATACACGTGTGCACAGTCCCAGCTTCACCACTGTGACAATCATCCTGACAAAAAGCACCTTGGGGGACACAGGAGCCAATTCTAATGTCACTTGAGGAAGCAGCAGAGGCAGCACCAGAGTAGATGAACTGACCAGCGAGTATGAAGGGCAAGGAGGTAGAAGGCAAAGCTTGCTTCTCTCAGCTCCCTTTATCTGAGCTGCTACCAGAGGTGCCACTCACGTTTAGGGCGGGCCTTCCCCCTCCAGTCAATACAAGAGAACTGCCATGGTCCTGCCCACAGGCTAGTCTGATGGAAACAGTCCTCGTCGAGGCTCTTCCTGTGATTCTAGGCTGGATAAAGTTGGCAAAACTAGCAAAAAATTATATACACAACACACACACATACAACATATACACCCATATACAACACTTATATATAACACACATACAACACATAGATACATACATATATTCACATGTACACACATAGTGCCAAGCTCCATTTACCAAGCTTCTCCCACAGGTTACATTCTCTTGTGGTGGCTGATGGTTACATGTTGTGTAAAATACCAACATCAGGAAACGACTTGGGTAAAAACTATAATTCTATTGTATTTTATGTCATATATTTCCCCCTACACACATCCTTTCTTTTTTTTGTATTTCTGTGAGTTGTGTTTGTTTGTTCCTTTGTTTGAGGAAAGGTCTCACTGTGTAACCCTGGCTGTCCCGGAACCTACTGTATAGACCATGCCAACTAGGTTGGCCTGGAACTCACAGAGATCTACTTGTTTCCCTTCCTAAGTGCTGGAATCAATGAATGCACCACCATACCGGGGTCACATCTGGAAATGTATGTAACCACTGTAGTTACATGATGAAAGTACATGATGACAGGAAGGTTCAGCATACAGAGCAAGATCCAGGATGGCTAGTGCTACACACCACACAGTCACAGACACACATACACACACACAGACAAACACACACACACACACACAAACACACACAAACACACACACACAGCACCCGATACAAAGCTGTCACACTTCCTTGAATCTCTCTCTGGTACACACCCTACCCAGTAGCAAGCAGGCCTCTACCACTTAGTCTTGTCTCCATCTCTGTCTTAGGAGGAGTGTGAAGCCCAGCTCCCCAGGCTCTGTGCCCTTTCCTCAGGTGCTTGTTGATAATGAGGCAAGGCCACTTTCCAGCCACCATTCTGTGGAATGGGGAGAAGTCAGCACTCCCTAGGGATGAGGGACAGGAGGACAGGATTTTGTGGTCACTAACACAGGGAAGCACTGTATCACAGAAGGGTGAAGCAGTTTCCTTCTGTGGCCGACTCCTCAGCTCCTCACCTCAGGTGAGTCAGGGATTTTCAGTGTGAGCGGATCGCATTGGCCTTTTCCAGATTTACTTGAATGGGGAATGTTCCCACCAGCCCTTTATAGGAGTCAGAGTTCTCTAGAGGAACAGAAATGATACAATGACTCTCTCTATATAGAAAAGGGATTTATTGGAATGGCTTCCAGTCTGCAGTTCAGCTAAGCTAACAATGGCTGTCTACCAATGGGGAGTCCAAGAATAGAGTAGTCAGTCAGATCACAAGGCTGGATGTCCCCACTGGTCTTCAGTGTGCACCAGAATACTGAAGAAGTAAAATCTAATGTCAATAAGGAATGAAATGTCTCAGATTTAAGGTGTATTTTCCTGCCTCAAAGTTCTATATAAGAGTGAGTCTTAGTATTTCAATTATTTAAGAAAAAAAATCCCTCACAGGTGTACACAACCAGTTAAATTTTAATCAATGCCAGATACAGTTGAGTTGACAACCAAGAACATTCATTATACTATGAGGATGGTGTGAAATTGGGTGGGAATTTATTCTGAGATATGCTGTTCTGGGTGTTGGTTTTGGTCTTTATAATGTTTACTTTATGTGGAATCTATGTATTGCACACATGTGTATGTGAATCACATGCCTTGGGACTGCTGCAGAAAATCAAACTGAAGACCCGGAGAAGAGCGGCAGGTGCTCTTAACCACTGCAGCAACCCTCAAGGGAGCTAAATTACTTTCATTCCTCTCTTGTCAGGAATACCCAGGGGTTTGTTCTCTTGCTTCTTCTTCTTCTTCTTCTTCTTCTTCTTCTTCTTCTTCTTCTTCTTCTTCTTCTTCTTCTTCTTCTTCTTCTTCTTCTCCTCCTCCTCCTCCTCCTCCTTCTCTTCCTCCTCCTCCTCCTCCTTCTTCTTCTTTTTCTTCTTCTTCTTCTTCTTCTTCTTCTTCTTCTTCAACAATTATTCATTTTATATGTAGAAGTACATGGCCGCTGTCTTCAGACACAACAGAAGCAAGAATTAGATCCCGATTACAGATGGCTTTAAATTACCATGTGGTTTTTGGTAATTGAACTCAGGACCTCTAGAAAGTCAGTGCTCTTAGCCACTTTGCCATCTCTCCAGCCTCATTTTCTTACTTCTTTAGCTCCCTAAATTGTTCCCTGGAAGCTCAGGAAGAGGCCTTATTTGTGATAAGGTCTGTTGTGTGACACTGCTCTTGGAAATCCATGAACAAACATGGTCTTTTCTGAGATAGAAAATCAAAGTAAGGAGACCACCAAAGGCCAAACTGGTGAGGCAGTAAGTTTTATTGTGGTTACTTACAAAAGAATGGGTGAGGGATGATTTATAGGAGCAGAAATGGATCAAAGATAGGTGTATTACCAAAAGTCTACCCCAACATTGTAACGGCTCACAAGGCTGGAAACCTGTAGCCTAGTAGACAGCATGTGTGCAGCTCAACAGGTTGGAGAGTGTCTCTGTCAGGGAGCTCAGCTGCTGGACTGAGCTTCTTGAGGTAGCTTTGCTGATCAGAAAGCAACTTTCAGCTGTCCTTACTGCTTATGTATGCTTAAGGAGGAAGAGAGCAGTGAATCTTGTCAGTTTCAGGTACTTCCTGAAGTCTTTGAGTTGTTTACTTCCCTGCATAGAAATTTCTCTATCTTAAGGAGCTTCCAAAACAAAGGTTTACCTTGACGGAAATTTCCACACATCAATGTCCTTGTTTTAAGTAATTAACATGAGGATCTGTTTGGGGTTGAGTCTTTGGTGTTGAAGAATGTCCATATCAGACAGATTTTGCAAAGTCACAGGTAGTGATTTGAGGATAGATCTCAGCTCAGGGATGCTAAGAACTGCTGGCCCCCACTCCCAGAGTCTCTGAAAGGAGCAATCTGGCCAATACCTTCATGTCATACCTCTGGTGCTCAGAACTGAGAAACCATGCCCTTTGATAAGGATTCTGTGGTTCTGAGGCCAGTCTCCTCCAGGACCTTGCAAACCCTGACCCTTGACCAAAATCTTGACCCTTTGCCTGCCACATTCTACTTCTCCTCTTCCACAATTAGCTCAGTGTGCCTTCCTTAAAGAGAACAGGCCTGGCCTCCTTATGTGAGAAGACTCAGCCCACACCCTCCTGGGACAGAACTCTCTAAAGTCCCCTGTTTGGGGTTTTTGTCCCAGCACTCAGCATGCAGTAGAACAGACTCCCTTGTTGGACTGTGTGTGTCTTTCACAGGGACAGGAATGGTGTCTGGTGAGGTACTTCCTACCCTCCAACCACCACGGCTCCCCTACAGTATCAGGTATTTTTTGAGGGGCTGAGAACTGACTGAAGAAGGAAGGAAGATGGAAGAAGAACAAGGAGGAAGAGGAAGAGGAGGAGGAGGTGGAGGAGGAGGAGGAGGAGGAGGAGGAGGAGGAGGAAGTGCTCAGGCACCTGCAGTGAAAGGGGAATGGCCTAAGAGAGACCCAGGCTTGCTAGAAACTCCTCACTCAGTAGGAAGGATCTGAACACCAGTCTGACAAGAATAGCAACAAAGAGATAAGACCTGAGGCACTGGGTCGGGGGAGAGGGCTTGGGGGAGCCCTGAGAAAAAAAGTCCACACTTGATAAAGACCTTCACTCGTATTTTAGGACCCAGAAACTGCAGGAAACTGATCTGCAGATGCCTTTTTTCTATCCCAAAGTTTCTTTCTTTTCTGCCTTGTGAAACCTTCAAGCCCCTTGTGCCTCTGCACTGAGTCTCCCCTCCTGGAGGGAAGCTGCTGCCCTTCATGTTCTGATCAATGACCATATGCTCCTAATAAAGGACGGGGTCCACCCCCTTTCTTTTATTACCATGCTGCTTCCATCAATCCCCTCCTCTCCCCTGGGGACCAAGGTTACAGTGGGTACCAGGTGTCTCCAGAGCCATTTCCCCCACAGGACATTTCTTGCTTTTCTTTTGAGCTGCCCATACCTGTTGTGGTCCACAGGAAGTCAATCACCAGGATGTGATACCCACTGTGTACTGGGCCTACCTAGTAACAACTCTGGACTGTTTTGTGACAGTGGCCTGTCCTTCCTTGAGGGAGCTTAGGTGCAGGGCCGACACAGTCCATGAACACACATGACAACACAAAGCAAGGGACTTTAAAGACAGGATGGGGCTCCTCTCTCTGCACTATCAGAGAGGTCTCTCAGGCAGGGAGAAACTGGAGCCTGGATGGTGGAGAAAAGCCCTATGGGTAGGCCCATTGGTGATAGGAAGTGAGTTTAAGTTTCCTAGAAAGATTAAATCCCCTGAGGCAGGCTCTGACCAGGGACACTTAAGGTTGAGAAAGATGCAAGACTGAGGCTGGAAAGGAGAGATCTCATCTTCAGTCCTGCTGGCCAGTGGCAGAGGTGTGTCCTGTGTCCCCATGTTGGGAGTGGGGCGCACCAATGGAATAAGCACTGTATCTATGCTACAGAAGGATTGCTATAGCCAGGGGGGGCAAGCAATCAGCTCAGGTGTGCTTGCCTAGCACATGTGAGGTCAGAGGCCCCAGGAGTGGGTGTGTGTGGGGGTGGGGGGGTGGTCAGATGGGGAGTGCTAACCATGCTTGTTGGGTCATACTTGTAATTGCAAAACTCAGTAAGCTGAGGCAGGAGAGTCTCTATGAGTTCAGTGCTATCCTGGGCTATTCAGTGAGGTCTAGGCCAGTGTGTGTGTGCTAACAGTGTTGAGATCCTGTCTCAGTTTTTTAGAAAGGGAAGACCACCAGCAGTGTACTGCACAGCATGACCTGCAGGGGGCAGGATGGAGATTACAGCAGAGGCAGAAGTCTGCAGAGTCCTAAGCACAGCCTAGGAACAGTCCTCTGCACAGCCTGGAGTGGCCTGCTCTGGACTGTGACCCCGAAATAGGGAGAGGTAGATGTGGGTCTGTTTTGGGTGCCACTAAGCAGGGCAGGAGAGCAAGGAAAGAGAAACCAGAAAACACCTCTGGTTTTGTTTGTTTTTAACCATAATAGCTATGTTTTTGGTGGTCACCTGCCTGTGAGTGAACACCAGGAAGGACCCACTGAGGAAGGGCAAGAAGAAGAAGCCAGAGCTCGCTTTTGGCCTTGAGGTCCTCCACAGGCTCCAAGGGACAGAGCAGTGTGGTGAAGAATGTCTAGAGTTCAACAGGGAGGTCTTGGCCACAGATAAAGATCCCAGATTTTGGTTGGTTCAACAAATGAAACACAGTCTGTGAAGCTGATGGAGGAGGAACTGAGAGATATAAACTGATGTTAGATCTACTCAACTTTCAAGGAAATAGAAGTAGAATTTGACTCAGGAGCACACGGAGGGACTGTCACGTCCACCCTCACCAGCAAAGAGGACGCAACACCAGGGAGTTTCTTCCTTATTATGGTTTATTCAGGAAACCTTGAATTAAGCTTATTTCTTCTTTTGGCGGTGCCAGGCTCTCTCCTAGCCTGACCTTATATAGCCTACTCAGCCCCATCTGCCAAGGGAGATAGCCAGCCTTTTCCTCATTGGTGAACTAAGTGAGTTCTTCATTAGCATGTAAATGTGGTAAGGAATACAGCACACTGCGCATGTACTAAAGTAATTTACTACCAGGGAGCTACATGAGGCCAGCACCACCTTGTAATAGAGATGAACAAAGGGTGGCTTACTACAGTTACCAGGTCCTTAGAAAGCACATGGACAAGGAATGTGTGTGTCTAACATAGGAAGTTCAGTCTCTGAGTGAAACTATAAGCCAATGGCGATTGCAGAGAGAAAAGGGAGGCAGAGAAGCTGATAGACTGCATCTCAACAGGCAGGGCTCCAACCTTTCCTTGGGATGAAGGATGAGAATTTAGGTGCCAGGAAAGGAGGCAGAGCCAGACAGTTGTGGTTCACGCCCTTAATCCCAGCACTCAGGAAGCAGAGGCAGGTGGGTCTCTTGAGTCTGAGGCAGCCTGGTCATCCAGGACAGCCAGAGCTACACAAAGAGCCAAACCCTATCTACAGGAGCTGTGGGAGGGGACATGTATGTATACATAGGCAGCTACTAGGAAGACACAGATTTTTTTTATGGTTTGACTGGGATCAGGGTGGGTTATTTTCCATAACCCAGGCTGAGGCCAAAGAATTTTGTATAGCTAGGGTCTATTACCTGGTATAGCCTGACTCAATTCCTCATGACCAGAGCCTATTACCCAACAATTTCTGTTCAGAGCTGGCTTCCCTTTGAGTATTAGCAGAAGTAGTCACCTGGTACAACAGTTTTCCTTTATCATCTCTCATTATCTCTAAGCACTCTGAGTGATTTCTCACTGGGAAGGTGTATTGGTCCTGTAACAAAGTCACAGGAGGTATGACAGGCACTGTGGGAGTGAGCACAGATTAGGACAAAGATAGAGCCTCAGGACCCCTGTCACTCAGTGGTGACAGAGGGGGTGGAAGATGCAGCCAGTGCTGGAGAGGAAAGCTAGGCAGAGAGGATGCAGACAGGTATGGGGAAATTGTTGGAGCAAGAACACTGGCCATGTGGGTCAGATGCTAATGAGAGGTGAGATCAGGAAACAGACATTGGCTGCAGCAGAACTTAGATCAAATGACCGGGATGTAATTGATATCCTAGAAGAGTGGGAATAGAGGGGAGAAATTATGAAGAAGGGAATTTGATCGGCAGGATGGGGAACTGAATTTTTCAGAGAGGTTGGTAGCAGGGCAGGTTATAAAAAGACCAAACCTCCAAAGTGGCAATGAAATCTCTGGAGTGACTCCTGGGAGGGAGTTGGGAATGGGAGGGGCCACGCAGGGACCAGGGGAGTTCTGGGATGGTAATTCTGTGCATGATATCTCTGCAGGTGGGGCAGAAATTAGATAGACTTCCTGAGATAGTTACCTTTGGTTTGGTTTGGTTTGGTTTGAGACAGGGTGGGTTTTCCTGTATATATAAAGCCCTGTCTGGCCTTGGACTCAATACTTAGACCATGGTGCATTCAAACTCACAGAAGGGCTTACCCCTGCCTCCTGATTGCTGGGACTAAAGGAGTGGGCCATCATGCCTTCAATGTGCAATCATGCCATGATGACTTCTGTCTTTTTCCTCAAAGGAAGTTGAGGATGTGATTTGAGAGGTCTGAGAAGGCAGGTCTGCATGAGTTGCCTTGAGAGACTCTGGAGTATTTTGGAGGAGTTGGGATCTGGATATCCAATCACTCCCAGCTAGCTAGGGTTTGTGCAATTCTGTCACAGTTGTACTATCAAGGTTAAGAAGAAGGGGAACCACCTATACATTCTCAAGACCATGCAGGGCACTCAGTCCTTCAAGCCTCAGGTAAACTCTGTAGGGTAAGCCATACAAATCCATCTGTCCTGTAGCTTGTGCTTGCTTACTTCCTTAAGACCCAAACTTTGTTTGGTGTTGAAATAAATAAATAAATAAATAAATAAATAAATAAATGAAATTGGAGGAGGAGATACACTTGCGTAGTGTTTTAAGAGGATCAAATTTTCACAAACTTTATTTACCTGAGCATTAATTAGAAATGCCAGGCTATAGAGATGGTTCAGCCCATAAGAGCCCTGACTGCTCTTCCAGAGGTCCTGAGTTCAATTCCCAAAAACTACATGGTGGCTCACAACCCTTCCTCTCCAGACTGGGTTTCCTCTGGCTTTCCTAGAACACTTGATTTGTTTGAGGCTGGCTTTGAACTCACAGATTTGCAGATTCCCTCTGTCCCCCAACCTGATATACATACATACATACATACATACATACATACATACATACATATATTGGTTTTTGGAGACAGGGTTTCTCTGTGTAGACCTGGCTGTCCTAGAACTCACTCTGTAGACCAGGCTGGCCTTGAACTCAGAAATCCACCTGCCTGTGCTTCCCAAGTACTGGGATTACAGGTGTGTGCCACCATGTCAAGCTTCCCCAACATGATATTAAAGGCATGTGCTAGCATGCTGGGCTCAAATTGCTTTCTTATCAAACCCAGGACCACCAGCCCAGGGATGGCCTCACAATGGCCAGGCCCTCTTTTTTATTTTTAATGCCTTGTAGGCTTGCCTACAGCCAGATGTTACAGAGGCATTTTCCCAACTGAGATTCTTTCCAATGATTCTAGATTGTGTCAAGTTTTGTACACGAAAGGCTGCAGGGCTTAAGCAGATTGCTACATCCTCTCTCCCAGCTCTTCTCAAAATGGAATCAGCAATGTATGTCCAAGCTGGGCCTGGTGGGACACACCTTTAATCACTGTGCTTAAGAAGGAGAAGCAAGTGATCTCTGAGTTTTGAATTCTAGGCTATCCTGGTCTACAGAGAGAGGGCCAGGATAGTTAGGACTATAGAGAGAACCTTGTCTTGAAAAACAAAAAGGGGCGTTTAAGACATGGCTCAGCAGTTAAAGAGTACTGACTGCTCTTCTGAAGGTCCTGAGTTCAAATCCCAGCAACCACATTGTGGCCCACAGCCATCTATAATGAGATCTCTTGCACTTTTCTGGAATGTCTGAAGACAGCTACAGTATAAAGAAATAAATCTTTGGGAGAACAAAGGAAAAAAACAAAAAGGAAAGAAAGAAAAAGAAAGAAAAAAGTAAAAGAGAATCACACAAAACAAGCAGAGGAGGGTAGGGAGGTATAATCTATCCATTAGTGACTTGTAAATGGCTAATCTTCTGTTGGTTTTCCAAGACAGGGTTTCTCTGTGTAGACCTGACTGTCCTGGAACTCACTCTGTAGACCAGGCTGGCCTTGGAACTCAGAAATCCACCTGCCTCTGCCTCCCAAGTGCTGGGATTAAAGGGGTGCTCAACCACTGCCCAGCAGGAGAGGTTTTTTTTATTTTTTATTTTATTTTTTTAAGAGTCCTTCCAAGCTAGCCACCTGCTCACTGCTCCCAGTAGCTGTCATACAGTACTAGAGTTGTTGGAGCAGCAGCTGGGGACTTACCTCCAGATCTTGCACGTGCTAGGCAAATACTCTACCACTGAGCTATGTTCTCAGACACCCTCCCACCAGGACTTAACTCATTGTAACTCTGGCTAGACTCAGAGCTATAATCCTCCTGCCTCAAGTTTCTGACTAACTTGGAACTATACCATAGCACCTGGCTTTTCCACATCTTAATAGACATGCAAAGAAACAGACAAACACACATTTATAAAAATGTAGCAATTACATGTATTTTACAAACCTGCTATGTAATTTTCTTTTCTCCCAACAAGACAGACACTATATAGGTTGGCATGACAGATCCTTCATCATTCGGGGATGTGTGCCTGGTCTCCAAGGAAAGCAGGTCACGGGACTGGAATAGAATTGTTGGAGCTTTCCTGTTCATTTTTTAGTGCCCACAAGACCCCAGGAAACTGGAAGTCTAAGCCTTCATCACATCTTGGATGCTCAGTCCTCCCAGCAGGTGTCAGTGCAGTCAGTCACCAATGGAAGATGTCAGAAGTGTTTCCTCCTCCTCTAACCTTGTCTCCATCACTACACTGAAGTCAGCCGTTAACACTCAGTCCCTGGGTTCTCACATTGCTATAGAGGGACATCGAGGCCCTCTCTGCCCAGGTATGGTTGGAAGATGGCTCAGAGACTGTGCTGTTCAGTCTTCAATCTCTTCCAGGCACAGAGATGCTTCTGTAGGGTGGCAGAGGGAGCTGTCTGGTCAAGGTTGGCAGTCCACTAGCAATGATCTCTCTGCATCCACTTCAGGTACTGCCAATTCTAACAACTGTCAACAACCTTGAGTGTGGGAAAGAGATTCTGGACACAGCTTAGCTCTCATCACAAAAGGGGGGGCAGGGGTATATAGTAACAATAAATTAAATGAAAGTACAAGAGACTTGATGGGATCAGCAGTCATTCCAAGGTCCTGGGCTTGATCCAAGAGGTCTCTGTGTGAGGGAGCTCACAGGGTTGCATAGGCATTCCCTCTCATCTGACAGCAGGGCCCTCAGGCCTGAGGCTGTAGGGAGGATGTGGTTCTGTGGGAGTTGGATTCAGAACAACCTGCTGGAGAAAAGGGGTACTTGTTTTATTTAGAGTTTGAGCAAACAATGACTATGAAACACATTAGGTATTGGGACAGAAAAACACACCTGACTATAGCGTGGTGGGGGATCCAAGGAGCTGACACAAATGCTCTCTAGGGGAGCAATGGAGGGCGGTTCTCGGGTAGTCTGTGGATCCCCTGTTCTGACATCATGCTGCTCTCTTCGATAGTGGAGACAGAAGCACTCCACTAGCACACAGATGTACAAGAGCTCGATGATGACCAATAAGACGATGAACAGGACCCTAGGGAGGGGGATGGTGATGTCATGAGTACCTAGGCCATGCTCCCTTGCCAAACCCCTTCCATCACCCACCCCCACCTCGTCTCTGGTGGCCCCAGCCCTCAGAAAATGATGCCCAGAGGTGGTGAGCCCAGGTTTACCTGAAGGGGTTATTTGCAGGATCCCCGACCTTTCTTTCTGGGCAGCATTCATTGTCACAGCATGTGAATCCTTTGGGGCAGCTTCTAGTCAGGACAAACAGACATGGGGAGATACTGTTGGCATCAGAGGGTCCAACCAAAGGGTCCTTGTTTCCTTAGACTCTTAGACCCTAAGATTGCAAGCCACTCTTAGTGGTTTTGGGGTACAGTTCCATCCTGGGTTCACTGAGAGGAATCAGGGTCTGGACTTTAGGCCTGAGGTCAGAGTTCATCAGGGCAGGATGCCATTGTGCCTCAGGCAGAATGGTCATGGTGCTGATCTCCCATGGGAGGCAGCAGTGGGACATTGCCCATGTGACCCCCCCTCCCCCAGCTGTGAAAGGTTGGGGATTAGCAGCAGTTCCAGACTGCAGATCCTGAGGTTGGGTAAGGTGAGAGGGGCTATGGTTTCAGCAAAAGTGATAGGAATTAGGTGTCTGTCCCCTTATCCAGGGCAGAATCTGAGCACAGGCAGGTTCCCCCACCCTACCATGCCTTCCTTTTACTGACAATTCTAGACAAAGTCCCATACTTACAAGCTGTCACATGTGTTTACATCCTGTGGAAGAAAAAAAGACAAGGTCAGTGCTCAAAGCCTGGAAGTTGGGTCTCAGGTGTGAGAATGCTTCTCCAACATGGCAGTAAATCAGGTAGGTGTATGTAAACCAGTGGTGCTTGTCCAGCATGACAGAACTCAGGAGAACACAGAACTATTCAAGGCTACAAAGCCAGTTTGAGGCCAGATTGGGAACAAGAAACTCTGTGTCACAAAGAACTGTAGTCTAGTCTCTGCTCAGAAATTGTTCCAGACAGTGGGTCTCAGACTCTCCCTCCCTCCAACTGCCATGTCCAGGGATAAGCCTCTGCCCATAGGGTCCTCCCAAAGTCACAGAAGACTGGCTTACCTCATTGGTGCTTACTCCTTGGAGAGTAGAAAGTAGGCCAAAGATCAAGATGAGTGTGCCCACAGCACAGGCGTCCTTCATCCCTGCAAGGGGTCCGCTGAGCTTCTGTGTGTAAGGACAGAGTGACTGGGTAAGATCTTCCCAACTTCCCTCCACCTATGGGGCCCAGCTGCAAGGTATGGGCTCAGTTAACACACCAGACCTGGGCACAACCAGGGCTTTGAGCTGACCTAGAGCTTAGAAAAGCGAAGCAGAAAAGAACTGGCCTTGCTTGAGTTTGAGGAATTGGGAATTGGGAGTTTAGAAGAGATTGATTTGCCAACTCTGTAAGTTGGATGGAGCAGAGCGCTCTGGCTGTCCCTCTGCTGTGCTGTGCTTAAATAGTGGTTAGAACAGGGCGTGGTTGCCCAACCTTTAATCCCACCAAGGATAAGAAGGCAAATCTCTGTGAGTTCAAAGTTAGTAGGATATAATTAGTGAGAGCCTAGATAGCCAGGATTGAATTAAAAAAAAAAAAAAAGCCAGATGTTGGTAGCACAAGCCTTTAAATCCCAGCTTTCCAGAGACAAGAGACAGGTGGGTTACTGAGGTTAGCCTGGTCTACAGAGCAAGTTCCAGGTCAGCCAAGACTACACAGAGAAACCCTGTGTGAGTTGGGAGTGGGAACAGTCTGGGCAGATGACTGAGAGTTGGAGAGCAGATGTCCTTGGACCTGGATTCTGTTTCCAGCATCTGTATACAAGACGGCTTCATAAGCACCTAGAAACTCCAGTTCTAGATGATGCTGGCTTCTGAACTCTGAGAGCACCAGGCATGCATACGGTACTCATAAATCTATGCAATAAATATTCAGACACATAAAAATGAAACAAATCAATTTCAAACAAAACAAACCAGTAAGACCGGCCAGGTGATTGGCTGTGTGAATGTGCTTACCAACAATCCTGAAAACCTGAATTTGCTTTGTTTACTTGGTTGGAATTGTTTTATGAAAGGATCTCTGTACAGAGCCAGGCTGTCCTTGCACTCACTCCGTAGATGTGGCTATCCTCCAGCTCACAGAGATCCCTCTGCCTCTGCCTCAGCTTCTGCCTCCTGAATTCGGTGATTAAAGGCCTGTGCCACCACATCCAGCTTTGAAAACCTTAATTTGATCTCTGGGACCCATGTAGTAGAAGGAGAAAGTCAACTCCATGCACTTTACTGCAAATATACACAGACACACACAAACACACACAAACGGGGTGGAGGCATGGTGGGGGGAGAGAGACAGAGAGTAAATGAATAAATGTAATTAAAATATCATTTGTTATCATTTTAGATTTTCTTTTTTATTTATTTTATGTATATGAATACACTGTAGCTGTACTGGTGGTTGTGAGCCATCATGTGGTTTCTAGGAATTTGAATTCAGGAACTCTGCTCACTCCTGTTTTATATTTTTAAGACAGGGTTTCTCAGTTTAACTCTGGTTGTCCTGAAACTCACTCTGTAGACCAGGCTGCCCTTAAACTCAAGAGATCTACCTCCATCTGCATCCAGAGTCTTGGATTAAAGGTGTGTGCCTGCACCATCCAATATAAAAAAATAATAATAAAAATAAATAAAAAAATAAAAAGCAAAAAACAACAACAACAAAAAAAAACCCTTTAAAATAAAAATTGAAAATATGGTGACAATCGATCCAAGACAAGTGATGATGTTGCCTTGGTCATGGTGTCTTTTCATAGCAGTAAAACCCTAAATAAGACAGAAATTTGTACCAGAATTGGGGTATTGCTGTGATAGGCTTGACCATGGTTTTGTTTGAAAGAAAATGGATTTTGGGACTTTGACTTTGGAAAGCAAAAGAATGCTTTATGTAGGGCTTAATAGGCCAGCCTAGTAGGAATGTTGAAGATGGCGATAGTTAGAAGGATTTGAATTGTGAGGACCTTGACCAAGACATTTCAGTGAAAAATTTCAGTATGTGATTTAGAATCTATTTTTGTATTATTTTGCAGCAGAATGTGGCTAGATTTGCTCTTGTCTGATGAGTCTGCCTAAGGCTAAGGTAAAGAGACTTAGATTAATTGCATTGACAAAGGAAGTCTCAAAAAGCCCAGCAGAAACTTTGTTCTCTGGTTAAGTCTCAATGCTAAGAAAGGAAAAATAGAAAATATATGAATCAAGTATTAGCGGGGGGGGGGGGGGGGGGGGGGGGGCAGGAAGTGAAATGGAGCTGAATCCTATGCTCTTGGAGAGAGCAGATTAAGGGATTTGGGAATGAGATCCTGCCCAGCTTCATTTAGGTTCAGGTATAGAGTACACACCTTTAAACCCAGAAGACAAAGCCAAACAGATCTGTGAGTTCAAGGCCTGCCTGGGACAAAGCAGGTTCTAGGTGAAGAAAAGCTTAAATCCAGGCATGCTGGTACATGCCTTTAATTCCAGCATTACAGGACACAGAGGCATGCAGGTCTCTGAGTTCAAGGTCACTCTGCAGAGCAAGTTCCAGGACAGCCAAGTTTAGGCAGAAAGTAGGGGAACAAAGAACTGGTAATAGAATAAGGAAGGCCATGTTCCATCTCCAGAAGCAGTAGAACTCAGCAGCTACTGAGGTCCTGAGTTCAATTCCCAGCACCACATGGTGGCTCACAACTTTCTGTACAGAGATCCCATGCCCTCTTCTGGTGTGTATGAAGACACTGACAGTGTACTCACAGACATAAAATAAAAATATATCTTTGGGCTGGAGAGATGGCCCAGCTGTTAAGAGCACTGACTGCTCTTCCAGAGGTCCTGAGTTCAATTCCCAGCACCCACATGGTGGCTCACAACCATCTCTAATGGGGATCTTGTGCCCTCTTCTGGTGTATCTGAATACAGCAACTATGAAATAAAGAATTATTTAACAGATTTTAAAAAAAAAAATGAAAAGGAAAAAGAAAAAGCCGGGCAGTAGTTGTGCACGCCCTTAATCCCAACACTTGGGAGGCAGTGGCAGGCACATTTCTGAGTTTGAGACCAGTTTGGTGTACAGAGTGAAGACAAACAGGGCTACACAGAGAAGCCCTATCTCAAACAAAACAAAACAAAACAAACAAAACAATAATAAAAACTCCTTTAAAAAAAAAACCTATCTCATTTAACGTGAAGCAAAGTGTTATCTGAGAGCACAAAGAAGCTGTGTTCCACAGATAGCAAAGGTTGTACCTTGCAAGTTTCATCCAGGTGGTGCTGGTTTTGAAGGCATGAAGGGGTCATGAAGAGCAGCTGAGCCTTGGCACTGTGAGAGGCCATGGAAGGACATTGGTGACAGTGCAGCCTCAGTTGTACTTGATGACCCAGGGATCATACAAGGAATTGAGGCTTGGAGAAGCGATGGCAGACCTTTGGTGGAGCACACAAGATCATGTGTGGATCCCAGACATTGGAATGAGAAGCTGCAACACTGAATCTGCCTTGGAGACCCCAAGATTTTCGAGATGCCAGAACCATGGGATAACTGCTGAGAATAAGCTGCTAATAGGAAGTGGAACCAGCCCAGGAAAAGAAACTTGTTGCAGTCAACAAAGATGAAAAAGGAGTAGGATATCTGAAGACCGCTTCTACATCACACACACATGGAGTTGCAGAGTTTCAAGTTTGAACAGTTGGTCCCTGGAAGCCAGTATTCTCCTAGTGGTCTCCAGATGAGGATTAGAGCTCTCAGCTTCTCCTGCACCATGCCTGCCTAGATGCTACCATGTTCCTGCCTTGATACTGGACTGAACCTCTGAACCTAGAAGCCAGCCTCAATTAAATGTCTTTATAATAGCTGCCTTGCTACTAGTGTCTTTTCACAGCAGTAAAACCTTAACTAAGACAATTTTTTAAAAAACTATGTATGTATGTATGTATGTATTTATTTATTTATTTATTTATTTATTATATGTGAGTTTACTGTGTTCAGACACTCCAGAAGAAGTTGTCAGATCACCTAACAGTTGGTAGTAAGCCACCATGTGGTTGCTGGGATTTGAACTCAGGATCATCAGAAGAGCAGACAGTGCTCTTAACCACTGAGCCATCTCTCCAGCTCCTAAGACAACTTTTTCTGTGAAATTCAAAATCACCTTAATTTTGAGACAGGGTTTCTCTGTGTACTCCTGGCATCCTGGAACTCACTCAGTAGACCAGGCTGGCCTTGAACACAGAGATCTGCCTGTCTCTGCCTCCTGAATACTAGGATCAAAGGCCACTACCTTGCCACTAAATATAACCAACATAACAAATAAGTGTTACCGATAGGTTAAGTGAAATTCAAAGTGTCTCAGGATTTACTTGGTGTGCTTGGCTCTGCTCACATTTAAAACGTCACAGGAACGACACTGGACAACAGCTGCTCCATCCTTTGCTCTATAACTTTTGAGAGAAGGAAGTGTGGTACCTACACTTGACTCCTCAGAGTCCAAAGGGTCCCTAGAGGTTGACTCTGAGCTCCCAGGGTTTTTCCATGATACCAAATTGTCCCTCTGTGTCCCTATCTGCACACAGGGTGGGGATAAGACTGGAAGCTGAAGATTCCTGCATAGAACAAGAGCCCAAGGCCCTTGCCAGAATCCGGCAAGACAGAGGCTCAGCAGTGCTGCAGGGCAGTCAGGTGTGGAGCTCCCTGGGAGGGCTGTTCTTTCCCTGTGTAGCCTTGGCTGTTCCACAGATGCTCTTTACCACTGGGTCATTTTTCCAGCCAGCTAACGTCCTTTCTTATACCTTGATCAACTCCCAGCACCCACACTTTGGCTCTTAACAGTGTGGAATCCAAGTTCCAGGGGATCTGAAGCCCACTCCAGCCTCCTACGGTCTTGAATGCACATTGGTACACAAATACACATGCAGGCAAAACACTAATATAGACAAAAAAAATCTTAAATTGGGCAGCGGTGGTGCACACCTTTAATCTCAGCAATTGGGAGAGAGAGGCAGGTAGATCACTGTGTTTGAAGGCAGCCTGCACTACAGAATGAGTCAGGGACAGCCAAGGCTACACAGATAAACAGTCTTGAGAAGAGTTTTGTTTCTTTGTTTATGTTTACGTTTATGATTTTCGAAACTGTTCCATGGCTGTCCTGGAACTCATGCTGAGGAACTCAGAAATCTACCTGCCTCTGCCTCCCTAGTTCTCTGATCAAAGCCATGTACCACCACTGCCCAGCAGGAGAGTTTTTTTCTTTAGAGCTCTCCCAAGCTAGCCACCTGCTCACTGCTCCCAGTAGCTGTAATATAGTACAAGATTGTTGGAGCAGCAGCTGGGGACTTAACTCCAGATCTTGCACATACTAGGCAAATTCTTTACTACTGAACTATGTTGTCAGTAACCCCCCCACCATGGCTTAACTCATTGTAACTCTGGCTAGATTCAGAGGGGTAATCCTCCTGCCTCAGATTTCTGACCAACTTGGAACTACACCACAGCACCTGTGTCTTCCAGATATTAATAGACACGCAAAGAAACATACAAACACACATTTATAAAAATGTAACCATTACATGTATTTTACAAACCTGCTATGTAATTTCCTTTTTTCCCAATAAGACAGACACAATGTAGGTTTGCATGACAGATCCTTCATCATTAGGGGATGTGTGCCTGTCTTACAGAACAAGTTCCCACAGGTCAATGGATGTGGACCAGGGTTTCACAGCCTTTCTGGTCCAGAGCACCAGAAGATGCTCATCTGCATCGTTGTGTGCCTCGCTCCACAGGAGTCTAACCATGCCTGCTTCTCCAGGGTTTCTCCCCACCCTACCTTCTCCTAAGAGGCTGTTTTCTGGCTTGTATTTCCCTAAGAGTCCCATGGTTAGTTAAGTTCTGGTCTCCCAGGAAAGCAGGTCACAGGACTGGAATAGAATTGGGAAAGCTTTCCTGTTCATTCTTTAGTGCCCCCAAGTCCCAGGAAGCTGAAGGTCTAAGCCTTCATCACACCTTGGCTGCTCAGTCCTCCCAGCAGGTGTCAGTGCAGTCAGTCACCAATGGAAGAAGCTGGAAGTGTTTCCTCAGCCTCTGACCTTGTCTCCATCCCTACACTGCAGCCAGCCATTGACACTCAGTCCCTGGGTTCTCACATTGCTGTAGAGGGAAAGCGAGGCCCTCTCTGCCCAGGTATGGTTGGAAGATGGCTCAGAGTCTGTGCTGTTCAGTCTTCAATCTCTGCCAGGCACAGAAGTGCTTCTGTAGGATGGCAGGGTGAGCTGTCCAGTCAAGGTTGGCAGTCCACTAGCAATGATCTCTCTGCAACCACTACAGCCACTGCCAATTCTTAAAACTCTCAACACACTTGAGTGTGGGACAAAGATTCTGGACCCAACTTAGCTCAAGACAGAAGTGGAGGGTTAAGCATTGTATAAAAACAATAAATTAAATCAAAGAACAAGAGACATGATGTGTTCAGCATTCATTCCAGGGTCCTGGGCTTGATCCAAGAGGTCTGTGTGTGAGGGAGCTCACAGGGTGGCATAGGCATTCCCTCTCATCTGACCAGCAGGGCCCTCAGGCATGAGGCTGTAGGGAGGAAGTGGTTCTGTGGGACTTGGATTCAGAACAACCTGCAGGAGAAAAGAGATACTTGTTTTATTTAGAGTCTGGGGGCAAAGAATGACAATTAGGGTTCGCATAGCCATTGCCTATCCATTATCCCCCTTCCCCAATCCATTCTGGCAACATGTTTAACAGTTGGCTATGAAACATTAGGTATTTGGACAAAAAGATGCACCCGACTGTGGGGGATCCAAGGAGGTGATCCAAATGCTCTCTAGGGGAGCAATGGAGGTCGGTTCACGGGAATTCTGATGATTCCCAGTTCTGTCATCTTGCTCCTCTCTTCTACAATTGGGACAGAAGTAGTCCACTAGCCCACAGATGCAAAAGATGGTGACCGTGACCAACAAAATGATGAACAAGACCCTAGGGTGGGGGAGACAACTGTCATGAGTACCTAGGCCATTCTCCCTTGCCAAACCCCCTCCATCACCCACCCCCACCTTGTCTCTGGTGGACCCAGCTCTCAGTGAATGATGACCAGAAGTGGTGACCCCGACTTACAGGAAGGGGTCATTTGCAGGATCCCAGGCCTTTCTTTCTGGGCAGCATTCATTGTCACAGCATGTGAATCCTTTGGGGCAGCTTCTAGTCAGGACAAACAGACATGTGGAGATACTGATGGCATCAGAGTGTCAATTAAAAGGTCCCTGATTCCCTAGACTCTTAGAGCCTCAGGTTGCAAGCCACAGTTAGTGGTTTTGGGGTACAGTTCCATCCTGGGTTCACTGGGAAGAATCAGGGTCTGGCCTCAAGGCCTGAGTTCAGAGTTCATCAGGGCAGGATGCCACTGTTCCTCAGGCAGAATGGTCATGGTGTTGATCTTCCATGGGAGGCAGCAGTGGGACATTGCCCATGTGCCCCCCCCTCCCCCAGCTGTGAAAGGTTGGGGATTAGCAGCAGTTCCAGACTGCAGATCCTGAGGTTGGGTAAGGTGAGATGGACTATGGATTCAGCAAATGTGATAGGAATTAGGAGTCTGACCCCTTATGCAGGGCAGAATCGGGGCACATGCAGGTTCCCCCACCCCCACCCCACCTTCCTTTTACTGATAATTCTAGACAAAGTCCCATACTTACAAGCTGTCACATGTGTTTGCCCCCTGTGGAAGAAAAAAGACAGAGGTCAGTGCTCAAAGCCTGGGTGTTGGGTCTCAGTTGTAAGAATGCTTTTCCAACATGGAGATAAATCAGGTAGGTGTGTGTAAACCAGTGGTGCTTATCCAGCATGACAGAACTCAAGAGAACACAGAGCTATTCAAGGCTACAGAGACAGTTTGAGGCCAGATTGGGAACAGGAATCTCTGTCTCACAAAGAACTGTAGGCTAGTCTCTGCTCAGAAATTGTTCCAGACAGTGGGTCTCAGACTCTCCCTCCCTCCAACAGCCATGTCCAGGGATAAGGCTCTGCCCCATAGAGTCCTCCCAAAGTCACAGAAGACTGGCTTACCTCATTGGTGCTTACTCCTTGGAGTCTGGAAAGCAGGCCAAAGATCAAGGTGAGTGTGCCCAGAACACAGGAGTCCTTCATCCCTGCAAGGGGGCCACTGAGCTTCTGTGTGTAAGGACAGAGTGACAGGGCAAGACCTTCCCAACTTCCCTCTACTTATGGGGCCCAGCCTCAGGATAGGGGCTCAGTTACCACACCAGAGTTGGGTACAGCCAGGGCCTTGAGCTGACCTAGAGCTCAGAAAAGGGAAGTAGAGAAGACCTGGCCTTGCTTGAGTTTGAGGAATTAGGAACTGGGAGTTTAGAAGAGATTGATTTGCCAACTTTGAAAGTTGGATGGAGCAGAGCGCTGTGGATGTCCCTCTGCTGTGTTGTGCTTAAATAGTGGTTAGAGCAGGGCGTGGTTGCCCAACCTTTAATCCCACCAAGGATAAGAAAGCAAATCTCTGTGAGTTCAAAGCTAATATGATTTAAATAGTGAGATCTGGAGCAGCTAGGATTGAATTTAAAAAAAAAAAAAAAAAAGCCAGGTGTTGGTAGCACAAGCCTTTAAATCCCAGCATTCCAGAGACAAGAGACAGGTGGGTTACTGAAGCTAGCCTGGTCTACAGAGCAAGTTCCAGGTCAGCCAAGACTACACAGAGTAACCCTTTGTGGGTTGGGAGGGAGAACAGTCTGGAAAGATGACTCAGAGTTGGAGAGCAGATGTCCTTGGACCTGGATTCTGTTTCCAGCATCTGTAATCAAGACGGCTCATAAGCACCTGAAACTCCAGTTCTAGATGATGCCGGCTTCTGAACTCTGAGGGCACCAGGCATACATATGGGGCATAAACATCTATGCAATAAATATTCAGACACATAAAAAGGAAACAAAAAAATTTAAAACAAAACAAACTAGTAAGGCCAGCTGGGTGATTTGCTGGGTGAATGTGCTTACCAACAAGCCCGAAAACCTGAATTTTGGTTTCTTTGCTTTTTTTTGTTTGTTTGTTTGTTTTGGGTTTTGTTTTTTTTTCCCAAGACAGGGTTTCTCTGTGTAGCCCTGGCTGTCCTGGAACTCACTCTGTAGACTAGGCTGGCCTTGAACTCAGAAATCTGCCTGCCTCTGCCTCCCAAGTTCTGGGATTAAAGGCATGTGCCACCACTGCCAGACTTTGCTTTGTTTTCTTTATTGGAATTGTTTTCTGATACAGGATCTCTGTACAGAGCTTGGCTGTCCTGGCACTCATTCCGTTGACCAGGCTATCCTCTGTCTCACAGAGATCCCCGTGCCTCTGCCTACTGAATTCAGTGATTAAAGGCCTGTACCATCACATCCAGCTTTGAAAACCTTAATTTGATCTCTGGGACCCATGTAGTAGAAGGAGAAAGTCAACTAAATGTACTTGACTGCAAACACACACACAAACAAACATAAACACAAGGGGGGAGAGATAAAGAGAGAGAGAGCAAATGAATGGATGTAATTAAAATATCTTTCAATATCATTTTAGTATTTCAATTTTTTATTTATTTTATGAATATGAATACACTGTAGCTGTACTGATGGTTGTGAGCCATCATGTAGTTGCTGGGAATTTGAATTCAGGACCTCTGCTCATTCTGGTCAGCCCTGTTTTATATTTTCAAGAGAGGGCTTCTCTGTGTAACTCTGGTTGTCCTGAAACTCACTCTGTAGACCAGACTGGCCTTCAACTCAAGTGATTCCACCTCCATCTGTATCCAGTCTGGGATGAAAAGTGTGTGCCTGCCCCATCAGATATTATAAAAAACAAAACAAAACAAAACCTTTAAAATAAAAATTTTAAATTCAAGACAAGCAATAATGTTGCCTTGGCCATGGTGTCTTTTCACAGCAGTAAAACCCTAACTAAGACAGAATTTTGTACGAGAAATGGGGTATTGCTGTGATAGGCCTGACCATGCTTTTCTTTGTAAGAAAGTAGTTTTTGGGACTTTGGATTTGGAAAGCAGAAGAATGCTTTAAGTAGGGCTAAATGAACCAGCCTAGTAGGAATGTGGAAGATTTTGTTAGTGAGAATGATTTCAATTATGAGGACCTGGACCAAGCCATTTCAGTGAAAAATTTCAGTATGTAGTTTAGAAACTACTTTTGTATTATTTTGCGGCAGAATGTGGCTTGTTTTTGCTCTTGTCTGAAGAGTCTGCCTAAGGCGAGGGTGAAGAGATTTAGATTAATTGCATTTACAAAGGAAGTCTCAAAAAACCCAGCAGAAAATTTGCTCTCTGGTTAAGTACTCATGCTAAGAAAGGAAAAATATAAAATGTATGGTTCCAGTATTAGCGGGGCACCAGGAAGTGAAATGGAGCTGAATCCTATGCTCTTGGAGAGAGCAGATTAAGGGATTTGGGAGCGAGATCCTGCCCAGCTTCATTTAGGTCCAGGTATGGAGTACACACCTTTAATCCCAGGAGACAAAGCCAAACAGATCTAAGAGTTCAAGGCCTGCCTGGGACAAAGCAGGTTCTAGGTGAAGAAAAGCTTAAATTCAGGCATGCTGGTACATGCCTTTAATCCCATCATTACACAAGACAGAGGCATGCAGGTCTCTGTGTTCAGGGTCAATCTGCAGAGCAAGTTCCAGGATAGCCAAGTTTAGGCAGAAAGTTGGGAAACAGAGAACTGGAAATAGAATAAGGAAGGCCAGGTCCCATCTCCAGAAGCAGTAGAATTCGGCAGCTACTGAGGTCCTGAATGCAATTCCAAGCAACCATATGGTGGCTCACAACTTTCTGTAAAATATTCCCATGTGGTCTCCTGGTGTGTATGAAGGCATGGACAGTGTACTCACAGACATAAAATAAAAATAAATCTTTGGGCTGGAGAGATGGCTCAGCTGTGAAGAGCACTAACTGCTCTTCCAGATGTCCTGAGTTCAATTCCCAGCACCCACATGGTGGCTCACCACCATCTATAATGGGGATCTTATGCCCTCTTCTGGTGTGTCTGAAGACAGAGAGAGTGAAATAAATATATATTGAAATTTTTATTTTGAAAGAAATTGAAAAGAAAAAAGAGAAAGTCGGGCAGTGGTAGCACACGCCCTTAATCCCAGCATTTGGGAGGCAGAGGCAGGCAAATTTCTGAGTTTGAGGCCAGCCTGGTCTACATTGTGAAGACAGCCAGGGCTACAGAGAGAAACCCTGTCTCAAAAACAAAACAAAACAATAAAAAGTAACAACAACAACAACAACAACAAACCTCCTGAAAAATAAAGAAAGAAGAGAGCTGCCTCACTAAGGAGAGGGAAAGTGTTTCCTGAGAGCACAGAGAACATGTGTTCCACAGATAGCCAAGGTTGTACCTCATGCTGCAGCTGTACTTGATAATTTGCAAGAGTCACCCAGGTAGTACTTGTTTTGATGTCTCGAAGGGGTCATGAAGAACAGTAGACACTTGCCACTGTGAGAGGCCATGGGAGGTTATTGGTGACTGTGCAGCCTCAGTTGTACTTGGTGACCCAGGGGTCATACATAGAATTGAACCTTGGCACCTTGAAGAGAGCCTATGAGAGTCTGTTGGGGAAACCTAGTTGCAGCAGAAGATCCAGCATGTTCAAGATGCCAGTACCATGGAATCATGACCAACAACAGCAGCATCAGTGGAGTGGATCAACCTAAGCTTAGAATGCTACAGAGGGCAGAGCTGGAGAAGTGATGACAGTCCTTTGGTGGAGCCCAGAAGATCATGTGTGCATTCCAGACATTAAAAGGAGAAGCTGTAACATTGAAGCTGCCTTGGAGACCCCAAGATTTTCGATATGTCAGAACCATGGGATATCCACTGAGAAAAAGCTGCTAACAGGGAATGGAACCAACCTAGGAAAAGAAGCTTGTTACAGTCAACAAAGATTAGAAAGGAGTTGGAGTTCTGAAGACCACTTCTACATCAGACACACATAGAGTTGCAGAGTTTCCAGTTTCCCAGCTGGTTTCCTTTCTTGATTCCAGAATTACAGGTAAGCGATTGGATGGATCTCAGAAGAGATTTTGAACTTAAGACTTGTAACATTGTTGATACTGCTATCAAGTATGGAGTCTTTGGAAGTTATACTGAATATACGTTTTATTATGTTATGGCTATATATGGACCCATAGAGTAAACCAATGGGGGCCAGGGAGTGGAATGTGATGATTTGTCTGTGCTTGGATCAGGGAGTGGCACTATTGTAAGGTGTGGCCTTGTTGGAGTAGGAGTGTCACTGTGGATGTGGGCTTTGAAAGCTTCATTGTAGCTGCCTGGAAGCCAGTATTCTCCTAGTGGTCTTCAGATGAGGATTAGAACTCTCAACTTCTCCTGCATCATGCCTGCCTAGATGCTAGTATGTTCCTGCCTTGATGATACTGGACTGAAACTCTGAACCTATAAGCTAGCCCCAATTAAATGTCTTATTAAGCGCTGCCTTGGTAATAGTGTCTATTCATAGCAGTAAAACTCTAACTAAGATACTTCTTTAAAACAAGATTTATTCATTTATTATATGTGAATCTACTGTTGCTTTATTCAGACACTCCAGAAGAAGATGTCAGATCTCCTTACAGTTGATTGTGAGCCACCATGTGGTTGCCCAGATTTGAACTCAGGATCTTCAGAAGAGCAGTCAGGGCTCTTAACAACTGAGCCATTTCTCCAGCCCCTAAGAGAACTTTTTATGTGAAATTCAAAATCACCTTACTTTTGAGACAGGGTTTCTCTGTGTACTCCTGGCATCCTGGAACTCACTCAGTAGACTTGGCTGGCATTAAACTCAGAGATCTGCTTGCCTCTGCCTCCTTAATACTAGAATTAAAGGCCACTACCTTGCTACTAAATAAAACCAACATCACATATAAATGCTAAAATACGTTAAGTGAAATTCAAAGTGTCTCAGGATTTACTTGGTGCATTTGGCTCTGCTCACATTTTAAACGTCACAGCAATGACACTGGACAACAGCTGCTCCATCCTGAGAGAAGAAAGTGTGGTACCTACACTGGACTCCTCAGAGTCCAAAAGGGTCTGGAATCCCCTGACTCAAAATCCTGACTAACCTGACCTTCACCACAGTACCTGGTTCTTCTAGATATTAATACAGGTGCAGAGAAACACACAAACACACACTTATAAAAATGAAATATTTAAGTTTATTTTACAAAGCTTCTATGAACTTATCTTTCTCCCAATAAGACAGACACAGTGCAGGTTGGCATGACAGATCCTTCATCCTGAGGGCATGGGGGTTCAGCGTGGATGCATGTCTAACAGAACTAGCTCCCACAGGTCCATGGATGTCACCAATGTTTCACACCCCACCCGGTCCAGTGCACCAGAAGGTGCGCATCTGCATCTTTGTGAGCTTTGGTGTGGGCCTCTCTGCAGATTTATCCTTAGAAGTGGCATTGCACCTGGTCTCATCCTGGACATCCAGGACAGGAACACTCAGGCAGTGGCTTTGCAAATATTGGTGGAATGGACAGTGCTAGGTCACCTCTGAAAACCTAACATCTCTTCACTCTCACCCACAGTAGAGACTATAATGAGTGGGAATAGATGCATTCAGGGGCCTGAAGAGATGTCTCAATGGTTAGAATACAGGCAGCTCTGCAGAAATGGGGGTTCAATACCCAATACCCACAAGCCAGGACATAGTCATCTAGAACACCAGTTCCAGGGGATCTGACACCCTAACAAAACAGTGAGACACAATTTAAAGATAATAAAATTTTACAGCCACTGAACTGCAGAAAGCAACTCTCTCCAGGCCATACCACCGAATGGAAAGCCATATACCATCTTCAATATCCTGTATATCATCTTCAATATCCGGTATACCATCTTCAATATCCGGTATACCATCTTCAATATCACATAGGTAATAAGGAGACTGAGGTGACCTCCTCCTACACTGAAAAGCCCAGTTCTCAGAGCCTGAATCTAGCTGGAACCCCCTTCCTGCCATTTTCTGTGGTGGCTCAGAGATAAGTAATATTGGGGATCCTGAATTTGAAGCCAGCCTGGTTTACTGAGTGTCCAAGAGAGACACACCTGACTTGCCTGCACACCTAAGCTGTGAGCTATGATAGTGTGATCTGTCTGAAGAGAAACAGGGGCCTTCAGCCCTCTGCAGTACACACAGTAAAGACAGGGGTAAGGTGCAAAAGCATGGGCACCAAAACTGTCTTTACTCATCGACCCCTCAATACAGTCCACACTCCAGGCTGTTCTCAGTCTCTCAGCTACAGGACAAAACCTTCTCTTTAGGAGTCTGAGTTCTAGTGCCTGGAACCCAGGCTCAGCAGGAGGAGGAGCAAGGTGGGGTCTGCCTCCCCTCTCCCTCCAGGGGATTCCAGGAGAGGAATGTGGAAGGAAGTGCTCCTTGGCCTCACTGGACAGGAGTCTAACCATGCCTGCTTCTCCAGGTTTTCTCCCCACCCTACCTTCTCCCAGAAGCCTGTTTCTCACTTGTATCTCCCTGAGAGTTCCATACTTAGTCGAGTTCTGATCTCCCAGGAAAGCAGGTCCCAGGACTGGAATAGGAAATCTTGGGAGTTTTCCAGTTCATTTCTTTAGTGCCCCAAGTCCCAAGAAGCTGAAGGTCTAAGCCTTCATCACACCTTGGATGCTCAGTCCTCCCAGCAGGTGTCAGTGCAGTCAGTCACCAATGGAAGAAGCTGGAAGTGTTTCCTCAGCCTCTGACCTTGTCTCCATCACTACACTGCAGCCAGCTTCTGACACTCAGTCCCTAGGTTTTCACATTGCTATAGAGGGACAGCGAGGCCCTCTCTGCCCAGGTATGGTTGGAAGATGGCTCAGAGACTGTGCTGTTCAGTCTTCAATCTCTTCCAGGCACAGAAGTGCTTCTCTAGGATGGCAGACAGAGCTGTCCAGTCAAGGCTGGCAGTCCACTAGCAATGATCTCTCTGCATCCACTACATGTACTGCCAATTCTGACAACTGTCAACAACCTTGAGTGTGGGACAGAGATTCTGCACCCAGATTAGCTCTCATGACAGAAGAGGAGGGGGCAGCATTGTATAAAAAACATAAAATAAATCAAAGTACAAGAGACATGATGGGATCAGCAGTCATTCCAAGGTCCTGGGCTTGTTCCAAGAGGTCTCTGTGTGAGGGAGCTCACAGGGTTGCATAGGCATTCCCTCTCATCTGACAGCAGGGCCCTCAGGCATGAGGCTGTAGAGAGGATGTGGTTCTGTGGGACTTGGATTTAGAACAACCTGCTGAAGAAAAGGGATACTTGTTTTATTTAGAGTCTGGGCAAACAATGACTATGACACACATTAGGCATTGGGACAGAAAAACACACCTGACTGTAAGGTGATGGGGGATCCAAGGAGCTGACACAAATGCTCTCTAGGGGAGCAATGGAGGGCGGTTCTCGGGTAGTCTGTGGATCCCCTGTTCTGACATCATGCTGCTCGCTTCTATAGTGGAGACAGAAGCACTCCACTAGCACACAGATGTACAAGAGCTCGATGATGACCAATAAGACGATGAACAGGACCCTAGGGAGGGGGATGGTGATGTCATGAGTACGTAGACTATGCTCCCTTGCCAAACCCCCTCCATCAACCACCCCCACCTCGTCTCTGGTGGACCCAGCCCTCAGAAAATGATGCCCAGAGGTAGTGAGCCCCAGCTTACCTGAAGGGGTTATTTGCAGGATCCCCGACCTTTCTTTCTGGGCAGCATTCATTGTCACAGCATGTGAATCCTTTGGGGCAGCTTCTAGTCAGAACAAAGAGGCATGGGGAGATACTGATGGCATCAGAGGGTCCAACCAAAGGATCCTTGTTTCCTTAGACTCTTAGACCCTTATGTTGTAAGCCACTCTTAGTGGTTTTGGGGTACAGTTCCATCCTGGGTTCACTGAGAGGAATCAGGGTCTGGACTTGAGGCCTGAGTTCAGAGTTCATCAGGGCAGGATGCCATTGTGCCTCAGGCAGAATGGTCATGGTGCTGATATTCCATGGGAGGCAGCAGTGGGACATTGCCCATGCGACTCCCCCTCCCCCAGCTGTGAAAGGTTGGGGATTAGCAGCAGTTCCAGATTGCAGATCCTGAGGTTGGGTAAGCTGAGAGGGGCTATGGTTTCAGCAAAAGTGATAGGAATTAGGTGTCTGTCCCCTTATCCAGGGCAGAATCTGAGCACACACAGGTTCCCTCACTGCCACCCCACCTTCCTTTTACTGATAATTATAGACAAAGTCCCATACTTACAAGCTGTCACATGTGTTTACACCCTGTGGAAGAAAAAAGACAGAGGTCAGTGCTCAAAGCCTGGGTGTTGGGTCTCAGTTGTAAGAATGCTTTTCCAACATGGAGATAAATCAGGTAGGTGTATGTAAACCAGTGGTGCTTATCCAGCATGACAGAACTCAAGAGAATACAGAACTATTCAAGGCTACAGAGAGAGTTTGAGGCCAGATTGGGAACAGGAATCTCTGTCTCACAAAGAACTGTAGGCTAGTCTCTGCTCAGAAATTGTTCCAGACAGTGGGTCTCAGACTCTCCCTCCCTCCAACAGCCATGTCCAGGGATAAGCCTCTGCCCCATAGGGTCCTCCCAAAGTCACAGAAGACTGGCTTACCTCATTGGTGGTTGCTCCTTGGAGACTGGAAAGCAGGCCAAAGATCAAGGTGAGTGTGCCCAGAACACAGGAGTCCTTCATCCCTGCAAGGGGGCTGCTGAGCTTCTGTGTGTAAGGACAGAGTGACAGGGCAAGACTTTCCCAACTTCCCTCCACCTATGGGACCCAGCCTCAAAATAGGGACTCAGTTAACACAACAGAGCTGGGCAGGACCAGGGTATTGAACTGATCTAGAGCTCAGAAAAGGGAAGTAGAGAAGACCTGGCCTTGCTTGAGTTTGAGGAATTAGGAACTGGGAGTTTAGAAGAGATTGATTTGCCAACTTTGTAAGTTGGATGGAGCAGAGCGCTGTGGATGTCCCTCTGCTGTGCTGTGCTTAAATAGTGCTTAGAACAGGGCGTGGTTGCCCAACCTTTAATCCCACCAAGGATAAGAAGGCAAATCTCTGTGAGTTCAAAGCTAATATGATTTAAATAGTGAGATCTGGAGCAGCTAGGATTGAATTAAAAAAAAAAAAAAAAGCCAGGTGTTGGTAGCACAAGCCTTTACATCCCAGCATTCCAGAGACAAGAGACAGGTGGGTTACTGAGGCTAGCCTGGTCTACAGAGCAAGTTCCAGGTCAGCCAAGACTAAGATCTGAAGAGTCTGCCTAAGGTTAAGGTGAAGAGACTTAGATTAATTGCATTGACAAAGGAAGTCTCAAAAAGCCCAGCAGAAACTTTGTTCTCTGGTTAAGTCTCCATACTAAGAAAGGAAAAATAGAAAATATATGGATCAAGTGTTAACAGGGCACCAGGCATTGAAATGGAGCTGAATCCTATGCTCTTGGAGAGAGCAGATTAAGGGATTTGGGAATGAGATCCTACCCAGCTTAATTTAGGTCCAGGTATAGCGATACACACCTTCAATCCCAGGAGACAAAGCCAAACAGATCTATGAGTTCAAGGCCTGCCTGGGACAAAGCAGGTTCTAGGTGAAGAAAAGCTTAAATCCAGGCATGCTGGTACACGCCTTTAATCCCAGCATTACAGAAGACAAAGGCATGCAGGTCTCTGAGTTCAAGGTCAATCTACAGAGCAAGTTCCTGGATAGCCAAGTTTAGGCAGAAAGTTGGGAAACAGGGAGTTGGAAATAGAATAAGGAGGGCCATGTTCCATCTCCAGAAGCAATAGAACTCAGCAGCTACTGAGGTCCTGAGTTCAATTCCCAGCACCCACATAGTGGCTCACAACTTTCTGTACAGTGATCCCAGGCCCTCTTCCGGTGTGTATGAAGACACTGACAGTGTATTTACAGACATAAAATAAAAATATATCTTTGGGCTGGAGAGATGGCTCAGCTGTTCAGAGCACTGAGCTCTTCCAGAGGTCCTGAGTTCAATTCCCAGCAACCACATGGTGGCTCACAACCATCTCTAATGGGGATCTTATGCCCTCTTCTGGTGTGTCTGAACACAGCAACAATGAAATAAATAAATATTTTTCAAAAAATTTTAAAAATTGAAAAGAAAAAAGAAAAAGCCAGGCAGTAGTGGTATACAACCTTAATCCCAACACTTGGGAGGCAGTGTCAGACACATTTCTGATTTCGAAGCCAGTTTGGTCTACTACAGAGTGAAGTCAAACAGGGCTACACTGAACAATCCTGTCTTGGAAAAAAAAAAACAAAACAAAAGAATACAATAAAAACAAAATAAAAATCCTTAAAAAAAACTAAATAAACAGACCTGCCTCACTAAGGTGAGGCAAAGTGTTATCTGAGAACACAAGCTGTGTTTCAGAGATAGCCAAAGTTGTACCTCATGTTGCAGCTGTACTTGATAATGTGCAAGTTTCATCCAGGTGATGCTGGTTTTGAAGAAATGAAGGGGTCGTGAAGTGCAGTTGAGGCTTGGCACTGTGGAAGGCCTTGGAAGGCCATTTGTGATGGTGCAGCCTCAGTTGTACTTGATGACCCAGGGATCATAAAAAGTATTGGGGCTTAGAGAAGTGATAGCAGACCTTTGGTGGAGCACACAAGATCATGTGTGGATCCCAGACATTGGAATGAGAAGCTGTAATGCTGAATCTGCCTTGGAGACCCCAAGATTTTCGAGATGCCAGAACCATGGGATATCTGCTGAGAAAAAGCTGCTAATAGGAAGTGGAACCAGCCCAGGAAAAAAAACTTGTTACAGTTAACAAAGATGAAAAAGGAGATGGAGATCTGAAGATTTCTTCTACATCAGACACACATGGAGTTGCAGAGTTTCAAGTTGGCCCAGCTGGTTTCCTGTCTTGATTCCAGAATTACAGGTAAGTGATTGGATGGATCTCAGAAGAGACTTTGTACTTAAGACTTTTAACATTGTTGATACTGCTATAAAATATGGAGTCTTTGGAAGTTAGACACTGTGGATATGGGCTTTGAGACCGTCATTGTAGCTGCCTGAAAGCCAGTATTCTCCTAGTGGTCTTCAGATGAGGATTAGAGCTCTCAGCTTCTCCTGTATCATGCCTGCTTAGATACTACCATGTTCCTGTCTTGATGACACTGGACTGAACCTCTGAACCTATAAGCCAGCCCCCAATTAAATGTCTTATTAAGAGCTGCCTTGGTGGGGGCTGGAGATGGCTCAGCGGTTAAGAGCACGGACTGCTCTTCCTAAGGTCCTGAGTTCAAATCCCAGCAACCACATGGTGGCTTACAACCATCTGTAACAAGATCTGATGCCCCCTTCTGGTGTGTCTGAATAAACCCTTTCTTCCCCAACTTGCTTCTTGGTCATGATGTTTGTACAGGAATAGAAACCCTGACTAAGACACCCCTCATCCAGCTTCTGCTGCTCCTCCTCCCTCTGTCCCTGTGCTCCCTTAGCTCTCCTTCCATGTCTCCCCGACATCCTTGGGGAACTCTTATTAAGAAGATCCAGGTCCCAGCTCAAAGAGCTGCTCCTAGGTGCCGACCAAGCTGCGAGTGTCTGCACAAACCCTGGAGTCAGATCTCATTCAGCACCACTCCCCTCCCCTCACTTCCTCCTTCCTTCCTTCCTTCCTTCCTTCCTTCCCCCACTGTCTTTCATCTTTCACTCCTGAGTGTGAGTCGCTCACTCTCCACAAAGGATGACTTCTCAGTCAGAGGCCAACAGCTCATCCAGCCCAGCTTAGCAGGCTGCAGCTCCGCTTCTCATGGGCTCTACACACACACTCATCAGGAGTCTCAGGAGGCAAAAGTCTTGCTCCTATGTCCATAGATACCCAGGCCTTTCCGTCAACACTGCTTTTCTCAGGATGGTACCCATGCCACATGTGCCACCCGTCAGTCTCACTTGTCTATCCTCATAACAGGGCTGAAAAGTGTACCAGTCCTCATTGATCAAATTTCACTCAGTACGTTTTTTCCAGTGCTAATGTTTGAAGCCGGAGCCTTGAACATGTCAGACACCCTAGCACTGGGCTTCATCCCCAGCCCTTCATAAAACCACATCTGCATAAAGGGGCTTAAAAAGAGAGGATTGGGGGTTAAGGGAGTATGGCACAGCGGTATGGGGGAAGGGGGTGCCCAGGCAGGCCCTTGTCCAGGGAATTCTTCTCCCTGAGGGACCACACACACACAGGCATGGTATAGAATAGAGTTTTTCAGGGTAGAGGATGGGAGTTAGTGGTAGAGAAAGGTAGAGAGTAGAGAGTAGAGAAGTGGAGTGGAGGCCGGCCATGACCACGTGGAGAGAGGGGGGAGGAGAGCCTAAGGGGCAGAGAGGTGAGAGTGTGTGGGAGAGCAGAGAGAGAGCAAAGAGGGAGAGGAGGGGCAAGTAGCCCCTTTTATAGTGAGCCAGATCTATGGGGCGGGGCATACCTGGCAACTGCCAAGTAGGTGTGGGGTGGAGCTTAGACAGAATACCAACAGGTTTAGCATCTAGAACATTGGCCACTCTTTCACAGGACCCAGGATCAACTCTCAGCACCCACAAAGTGGCTCTTAACTGTCTGGAGTCCAAGTTCCCGTGGATCTGAAGCCCACTCCAGCCTCCTAGGGTCCTGCATGCACATTGGTACCCAGATACACATGCAGGCAAAACACTAATATAGAGTAAAAATAAAATCTTAAACTGGGCAGTGGTGGTGCACACCTTTAATCTCAGCAATTGGGAGTCACAGGCAGGTGGATCACTGTGTTTGAAACCATCCTGGACTACAGAGTCAGGGACAGCCAGGGCTACATAGAGAAGCCCTGTCTTGAGGAGAGTTTTGCTTTTTTTTTAAATCCTCTCAGTCCATCCCCTCCTTACTGCTCCCAGAGGATCTCATACAGTACTAGAGTTGTGGGAGCAGCAGCTGGGGAATTAACTCCAGGTCTTGCACATGCTAGGCAAATTCTCTCCCACTGAGCTAAATTCTCAGTCACCCTCACAACCATGATTTCAACTCATTGTAACTCAGGCTAGACTCAGATCTGTAATCCCCCTGCCTCAAATTCCTGACTAACCTGGAACTTCACCATAGCACCTGGCTCTTCTAGATCTTAATACACATGGAGAGAAACACACAAACACCCAGTTATAAAAATGTAATGATTAAGTTTATTTTACAAAGCTTCTATGAACTTATCTTTTCTCCCAATAAGACAGACACAGTGCATGTTGGCATGATAGATCCTTCATCCTGAGGGCATGGGGGTTCAGCGTGGATGCATGTCTAACAGAACTAGCTCCCACAAGTCAATGGATGTGGACCAGTGTTTCACACACCCCCAGTCCAGTGTGCCAGAGGTGTGCATCTGCATCTTTGTGAGCTTTGGTGTGGGCCTCTCTGCAGATTTATCCTTAGAAGTGGCATTGCACCTGGTATCATCCTGGACATCCAGGACAGAACAGTAGAGTAGTGGCTTTGCAAATATTGGTGGAATGGACAGTGCTAGGCCACCTCTGAAAACCTAACATCTCTTCACTCTCACCCACAGTAGGAACTATAATGAGTGGGAATAGATGCATTCAGGGGCCTGGAGAGATGTCTCAATGGTTAGAATACAGGCAGCTCTGCAGAACTGGGGTTCAATACCAAATACCCACATGCCAGGTCATAGTCATCTAGAACACCAGTTCCAGGGAATCTGACACCCTAACAAAACAATGACATACATTTTAAAGAAAATAAAACGTTTCAGCCACTGAACTGCAGAAAGCAACTCTCTCCAGGCCATACTACTGAATGGAAAACCGTATACCATCTTCAATATCCTGTATATCATTTTTATTATCACACAGGTAACAAACAGGCTGAGGTGACCTCATCCTACAGGGAAAAGCCCAGTTCTTAGAGCCCGAATATAGCTGGAACCCCCACCCTGCTATCTTCTGTGGTGGCTCAGGGATGAATATTATTGGGGATCCTGAATTTGAAGCCAGCCTGGTTTACTGAGAGAGTCCAAGACAGACACACCTGCCCTGCCTGCATACCTAAGCCATAAGCTTTGGTAGTGTGGTCTGTCTGAAAAGAAACGGGGACCTCAGCCTTCAGCCCTCTGCAGCACACACAGTAAAGACAGGGGTAAGGTGCAAAAGCATGGGCACCAAAACTGCCTTTACTCATCGACCCCGCAAGACAGTGCAAACTCCAGGCTGTCCTCAGTCCCTCAGCCACAGGACAAAATCTTCTCTTCAGGAGTCTGAGCTCTAGTACCTGGAACCCAGGCTCAGCAGGAGGAGGAGCAAGGTGGGGTCTGCCTCCCCTCTTCCTCCAGGGGATTCCAGGAGAGGAGTGGAAGGAAGTGTTCCTTGGCCTCACTGCATAGGAGTCTAACCATGCCTGCTTCTCCAGGCTTTCTCCCCACCCTACCTTCTCCCAGAAGCCTGTTTCTCACTTGTATCTCCCTGAGAGTTCCATACTTAGTCGAGTTCTGATCTCCCAGGAAAGCAGGTCCCAGGACTGGAATAGGAAATCTTGGGAGTTTTCCAGTTCATTTCTTTAGTGCCCCAAGTCCCAAGAAGCTGAAGGTCTAAGCCTTCATCACACCTTGGATGCTCAGTCCTCCCAGCAGGTGTCAGTGCAGTCAGTCACCAATGGAAGAAGTCAGAAGTGTTTCCTTAGCCTCTGAACTTTTCTGTATCCCCACTCTGCAGCCAGCTTCTGACACTCAGTCCCTGGGTTCTCACATTGCTATAGAGGGACAGCGAGGCCCTCTCTGCCCAGGTATGGTTGGAAGATGGCTCAGAGTCTGTGCTGTTCAGTCTTCAATCTCTTCCAGGCACGGAAGTGCTTCTGTAGGATGGCAGGGTGAGCTGTCCAGTCAAGGTTGGCAGTCTACTAGCAATGATCTCTCTGCAACAACTACAGCCACTGCCAATTCTTAAAGCTGTCAACAACCTTGAATGTGGGACAGAGATTCTGGGCCCAGCTTAGATCTCAATACAGAAGGGGAGGGGGCCGTGGTGTATAAAAAAAATAATAAATTAAATTAAATCAAAGTACAAGAGACATGATGGGATCAGCAGTCATTCCAGGGTCCTGGGCTTGATCCAAGAGGTCTCTGTGTGAGGGAGCTCACAGGCTTGCATAGGCATTCCCTCTCATCTGACCAGCAGGGCCCTCAGGCATGAGGTTGTAGGGAGGAGGTGGTTCTATGGGAGTTGGATTCAGAACAACCTGCAGGAGAAAAGGGATACTTGTTTTATTTAGAGTCTAGAGGCAAAGAATAGCAAATAGGGTTGGCAGAACCACTGCCTATTCATTATCCCCCTTCCCCAACCCAGTATGACAACATGGTCAACAGCTGGCCATGAAACATATTAGGTATTGGGACAGAAAGATGCACCTGACTGTAGCGTGGTGGAGGATCCAAGGAGCTGACACAAATGCTCTCTAGGGGAGCAGTGAAGGGTGGTTCTGTGGTTTTCTGATGATCCCCTGTTCTGATGTCATGCTGATCTCTTCTACAATTGGGACAGAAGCACTCCAGTAGTAGCCCATAGATGAACAAGAGGGCAAACATGATAAATAATATGATGAACAGGAACCTAGGGAGGGGGAGGGAAAGCGAGGCCCTCTCTGCCCAGGTGTGGTTGGAAGATGGCTCAGAGTCTGTGCTGTTCAGTCTTCAATCTCTTCCAGGCACAGAAGTGCTTCTGTAGGATGGCGGGGTGAGCTGTCAGGTCAAGGTTGGCAGTCCACTAGCAATGATCTCTCTGCATCCACTACAGGCACTTCCAATTCTTAAAGCTGTCAACAACCTTTTGAGTGTGGGACAGAGATTCTAGACCCAGCTTAGCTCTCAAGACAAAAGGGGAGTGGGCAGCGGTGTATAAAAACAATAAATTAAATCAAAGTACAAGACACATGATGGGGCCCAGCAGTCATTCCAAGATCCCTGGGCTTGATCCAAGAGGTCTGTGTGTGAGAGAGCTCACAGGGTTGCATAGGCATTCCCTCTCATCTGACCAGCAGGGCTCTCAGGCCTGAGGCTGTAGGGAGGAGGTGGTTCTGTGGGAGTTGGATTCAGAACAACCTGCAGGAGAAAAGGGACACTTGTTTTATTTAGAGTCTGGAGGCAAAGAATGGCAAATAGGGTTGGCAGAGCTACTGCCTATTCATTATCCCCCTTCCCCAACCCAGTATGACAACATGGTCAACAGCTGGCCATGAAACACATTAGGTATTAGGACAGAAAGACGCACCTGACTGTAGCCTGGGGGGCGATCCAAGGAGCTGACACAAATGCTTTCTAGGGGAGCAGTGAAGGGTGGTTCTGTGGTGGCCTGATGATCCCCTGTTCTGATGTCATGCTGTTCTATTCTACAATTGGGACAGAAGCACTCCAGTAGTAGCCCACAGATGCACAAGAGGGCAACCATAATCAATAAGATGATGAACATGAACCTAGGGAGGGAGAAGGTATTGTCATGAGTACCTAGGCCATACTCCCTTGCCAAACCCCCTCCATCACCCACTTCCACCTTGTCTCTGGTGGACCCAGCCCTCAGTGAATGATGCCCAGAAGTGATGACGCCCGGCTTACCTGAAGGGGTAATTGACAGGATCCCAGACATTTCTTTCTGGGCAGCATTCGTTGTCACAGCATGTGAATCCTTTGGGGCAGCTTCTAGTCAGGATGAAGAGACATGGGAAGATACTGTTGGCATCAGAGGGTCCAACCAAAGGGTCCTTGCTTCCTTAGACTCTTAGACCCTCAGGTTGCAAACCACCCTTAATGGGAGTACAGTTTCAGCCTGGGTTCACTGGGAGGAATTGGGGTCTGGATTGAGGCCTGAGGTCAGAGTTCATCAGGGCAGGATGCCATTGTTCCTCAGGCAGAATGGTCATGGTGCTGATCTTCCATGGGAGGCAGCAGTGGGACATTGCCCATGTGACTCCCCCTCCCCCAGATGTGAAAGGTTGGGGATTAGCAGCAGTTCCAGACTGCAGATCCTGAGGTTGGGTAAGCTGAAAGAGGCTATGGTTTCAGCAAAAGTGATAGGAATTAGGTGTCAGACCCCTTATCCAGGGCCGAATCTGAGCACAGGCAGGTTCCCCCACCCCCACCCTGCTTTCCTTTTACTGACAATTCTAGACAAAGTCCCATACTTACAAGCTGTCACATGTGTTTACATGCTGTGGAAGGAAAAAAAAAGGCAGAGGTCAGTGCTCAAAGTCTGGGAGTTGGGTCTCAGGTATAAGAATGCTTCTCCAACATAGAGATAAATCATGTAGGTGTGTGTAAACTAGTGGTGCTTGTCCATCATGACAGAACTCAACAGAACACAGAGCTATTCAAGGCTACAGAGACAGTTTGAGGCCAGATTGGGAGCAAGAAATTCTGTCTCACAAAGAACTGTAGGCTAGTCTCTGCTCAGAAATTGTTCCAGACAGTGGGTCTCAAACTTTCCCTACCTTGAACCACCATGTCCAGGGAAGCCACTACCCCATAGGGTCCTCCCAAAGTCACAGAAGACTGGCTTACCTCATTGGTACTTACTCCTTGGAGAGTAGAAAGTAGGCCAAAGATCAAGGTGAGTGTGCCCACAACACAGGAGACCTTCATCCCTGCAAGGGGGCCACTGAGCTTCTGTGTGGAAGGACAGAGTGACAGGGCAAGACCTTCCCAACTTCCCTTCACCTAAGGGGCCCAGCCTCAAGATGGGGACTGAGTTAACACACCAGAGCTGGGCAGGACCAGGGCTTTGAGCTGACCTAGAGCTCAGAAAAGGGAAGTGGAGAAAATCTGGCCTTGCTTGAGTTTGAGGAATTGGGAATTGGGAGTTTAGAAGAGATTGATTTGCCAACGTTGTAGGTTGGATGGAGCAGAACTCTCTATATGTCCCTCTGCTGTGCTGTGCTTAAATAATGGTTAGAGTAGGGTGTGGTTGCCCAACCTTTAATCCCACCAAGGATAAGAAGGCAAATCTCTGTGAGTTCAAAGTTAGTAGGATATAATTAGCAAGATCCTGGCCAGCCAGGATTGAATTAAAAAAAAAAAATCCAGCTGTTGGTAGCACAAGCCTTTAAATCCCAGCATTCCAGAGACAAGAGCCAGGTGGTTTACTGAGGCTAGCCTGGTCTACAGAGCAAGTTCAGCCAAGACTACACAAAGAAACCCTGTGTGAGTTGGGAGGGGGAACAGTCTGGAAAGATGACTCAGAGTTGGAGAGCAGATGTCCTTGGCCCTGGATTCTGTTTCCAGCATCTGTATACAAGGTGGATCAAAGGCACCTGAAACTCCAGTTCTAGATGCTGCCGGCTTCTGAACTCTGAAGACACAAGGCATGCATAGGGTGCACATACATCTATTCCATAAATACTCAGACACATAAAAAGGAAACAAATACATTTCAAACAAAACAAACCAGTAGGCCAGCCAGGTGATTGGCTGTGTGAATGTGCTTACCAACAATCATGAAAACCAGAATTTTGCTTTGTTTTCTTTGTTGGAATTGTTTTCTGACACATGGTCTCTGTATATAGCCTGGCTTTCCTGGCACTCATTCTGTAGACCAGATTATCCACCCGCTCACAGAGATCCCCCTACCTCTGCATCCTGAATTCAGTGATAAAAGGCCTGTGCCACCACATACAGCTATGAAAACCTTAATTTGATCTCTGGGACCCATGTAGTAGAAGGAGAAAGTCAACTCCATGCACTTGCCTGCAAACACACACACACACACACACACACACACACACACACACATACACACACATGGGGGGAGGAGGAAGAGAGAGACAGAGAGAGAATAAATGAATAAATATAATTAAAATATCTTTTGTTATCATTTTAGATTTTCTTTTTTTATTTATTTTATGTAAATGAAAATACTGTAGTTGAACTGATGGTTGTGAGACTTCATTTGGTTTCTGGGAGTTTGAATTCAGGATCTCTGCTCACTCTGGTCAGTTTTATTTTTTCAAGTCAGGGTTTCTCAGTGTAACTCTGGTTGTCCTGAAAGTCAGTCTGTGACCTTCAATTTAAGAGATCCACCTCCATCTGCATCCAAAGTCTGGGATTAAAGGTGTGTGCCTGCACCACCCAATATAAAAAAACAAAAAAATATAAAACAAAAAACAAAAAAAAACCCTTTAAGATAAAAATTGAAAATATGGTGACAATTGATTCAACACAAGCAATGATGTTGTCTTGGACATGGTGTCTGCTAGCAGCAGTAAAACCCTAACTAAGACAAAAACTTGTACTAGAATTGGGGTATTGCTGTGATAGGCCTGACCATGGTTTTGTTTGAAAGAAAGTAGATTTTGGGACTTTGGATTTGGAAAGCAAAAGAATGTTTTATGTAGCGCTTAATGGGCCAGCCTAGTAGGAATGTGGAAGACTTTGTTAGTGAGAATGATTTCAATTGTGAGAAACTAGACCAAGCCATTTCAGTGAAAAATTTCAGTATGTAGTTTAGAAACTACTTTTGTATTATTGTGGTGAAGAATGTGGTGACTTTTTGCCCTGGTCTGAAGAGTCTGCCTAAGGTGAAGGTGATGAGATTTAAATTAGTTGCATTGACAAAGGAAGTCTCAAAAAGCCCAGCAGAAACTTTGTTCTCTGGTTAAGTATTCATGCTAAGAAAGGAAAAATATAAAATATATGGTTCCAGTATTAGCAGGGCATCAGGAAGTGAAATGGAGCTGAATCCTATGCTCTTGGAGAGAGCAGATTAAGGGATTTGGGAGCGAGATCCTGCCCAGCTTAATTTAGGTCCAGGTATAGAGTACACACCTTTAATCCCAGGAGACAAAGCCACACAGATCTATGAGTTCAAGGCCTGCCTGAGCAAAGCAGGTTCTAAGTGAAGAAAAGCTTAATTTCAGGCATGCTGGTACACGCCTTTAATTACAGGAGACAGAGGCATGCAGGTCTCTGAGTTCAGGGTTGATCTGCAGAGCAAGTTCCAGGACAGCCAAGTTTAGGCAGAAAGTTGGGAAACAAAGAGCTGTAAATAGAATAAGGAAGGCCATGTTCCATCTCCAGAAGCAGTAGAACTCAGCAGCTACTGAGGTCCTGAGTTCAATTCCCAGCACCACATGGTGGCTCACAACTTTCTGTACAGTGATCCCATGCCCTCTTCCGGTGTGTATGAAGACACTGACAGTGTACTCACAGACATAAAATAAAAATATATCTTTGGGCTGGAGAGATGGCTCAGCTGTGAAGAGCACTGACTGCTCTTCTAAAGGTCCTGAGTTCAATTCCCAGCAACCACATGGTACCTCACCACCATCTCTAATGGTGATCTTATACCCTCTTCTGGTGTATCTGAAGACAGCAGCAATGAAATAAATAAATATTTTAAATATTTTTTTAAAAAACATTGAAAAGAAAAAGGAAAAAGCCAGGCAGTTGGTGGTGCACTCCCTTAGTCCCAACACTTGGGAGGCAGAGGCAGGCAGATTTCTGAGCTCACCGTCAGCCTGGTGTACAGAGTGAAGACAAACAGGGCTACAAAACAGACCTGCCTCACTAAGTCACTAAATCACTCCCAGCTAGTTAGGGAGTATGGAATTCTGTCATGTTGTGCTATAAAGGTTAAGAAAAAGGGAAAACACCTATACAGGTATGTGACATCAGCATCCATAAATACCAGGTAGACTTTCATATATATATAATACCTGGTATTTATATATATATATATATATATATATATATATATTCTCAAGACCATCCAGGACACTCACTCCTTTAAGCCTTAGGTAAACTCTGTAGGGTAAGCCTTACAAATCCATCTGTCCTGTAGCTTGTGCTTGCTTACTTCCTTAAGACCCAAACGTTGTTTGGTGTTGAAATAAATAAATAAATAAATAAATAAACAAATAAATAAATAAATAAACAAATAAATAAATGAAATAGGAGGAGATACACTTGGCTAGGGTTTTAAGATGCTCAAATCTTCACACGCTTTATTTACCTAAACATTAATTAGAAATGCCAGGCTGTAGAAATGGTTCAGCCCATAAGAGCCCTGACTGCTCTTTAGAGGTCCTGAGTTTAATTCCCAACAACCACACGGTGGCTCACAACCATCTGTCATGGGATCTGATGCCCTCTTCTGGTGTGTCTGAAAGTGAGACCACTCACACAGTGCTGGTTCTTGGGGAAAAACCCAAATCACCCTGAGTCTGGATTCTTCCTTGATGAGCAGGATGGAGGGAGAGTCAGGTAGACATTTGATGTGAGAAGGTTGGAGTTACACTGAAGTCAGGAAGTTGGGTCTGAAGGCATGAATGTCGGGGGTCGGGAAGGCTTAGAGAACGGCCAGTATGGAGGCTGACACACCTGGACCAGAGCAGCAGATGGTGCTCACAATGGGAGGTGGGAGGCTAGGAGGATGTCCTGGTTAGGATTACTATTGCTAGGACAAAACACCATGACCAAGGCAAGTGGAGCAAAAAAGGTTTATTTGATTTACATCTCCTCCACGTTATAATCTATAACAGAAGGAATCAGGACAGGAAATCAGACAGGTTGTGAAGTGGATGCAGCATCTGATGCAGAGGTCATGAGGGACTGTTCATTCTCTCTCTCTCTCTCTCTCTCTCTCTCTCTCTCTCTCTCTCTCTCTGCATTAAACAAATAAAAGAGAAAGCACATGACCTCTGCTAGGTATGATGAAGGGGGAAGTTCACTGTAGACACAAGTTCACTGTAGTTCACAGGCAGAGACTGGAATATCTGTGAAAGTCCAGAGTCTACCTGACCCTGAGCCATTGGGGTTGGTGACAGACAGGGGGGCAGAGAAACTTAACACTTTCTCTACCCCCTTTGTCTTCTGAGGGGGTTTCTCTGGCTGTCCTAGAACATTCCATTTGTTTGAGGCTGGCCTTAAACTCACACAGTCACCAGCCTCCCTCTGTCCCAGACCTGATATTAAAGGCATGTGCCAGTATGCCAGGCTCAAATTGCTCTCTTATAGAACCCAGGACCACCAGCCCAGGGATGGCCTCACTCACAATGGCCAGGCCCTCAACCAACCTTTTTTTTTTTTAATGCCTTGTAGGCTTGCCTACAGATGTTACTGAGGCTTTGTCAAGTTTTGCACACAAAAAGCTGCAGGGCTTAAGCAGATTGCTACATCCTCCCTCCCAGCTCTTCTCAAAATGGAATCAGCAATGTATGTCCAAGCTGGGCCTGGTGGGACACACCCTTAATCACTGCAATTAAGAAGCAGAAGCAAGTGATCCTGGTCTACAGAGTCGAGTGCCAGGATAGTTCGGGCCATACAGAGAACCTTGTCTTGAAAAACAAAATGGGGGCCTGGAGAGATGGCTCAGTGGTTAAGAGCACTGACTGCTCTCCTGATGGTCAGGGGTTCAATCCCAGCAACCACATGGTGGCTCACAACCATCTATAATGAGATCTGAGGACCTCATCTGGAGTGTCTGAAGACAGCTAGAGTGTAAATAAATAAATCTTCTGAAAAAAGAAAATAACAAAAACAAAAAGGAAAGAAAGAAAAAGAAAAAAGTAAAAGAAAATCACACAGAACAAGCAGAGGAGGGGATAGTCTATACATTCTTGGCTTGTAAAGGTCTAATCTTTTTTTGTTTGTTTGTTTTTCAAGACAGGGTTTCTCTGTGTAGACCTGGCTGTCTTGGAACTCACTTTGTAGATCAGGCTGGCCTAAAACTCATAAATCCTCCTGCGTCTGCCTCCCAAATGCTGGGATTAAAGGCATGTCCCACCACTGCCTGGCATGATTTTCTGTTTTTCAGGACAGGGTTTCTGTATAGCCCTGGCCGTCTTGGAACTCAATCTGTAGACCAGGATGGCCTTGAACTCAGAGATCTGCCTGCCTCTGCTCCTGAGTGCTGGGAATTAAAGGCATATGCCACTACCTCCAGGTAGGAGAATTTTTTTTTTTTTTTTTTTTGGTTTTTTTGGATTTGGTTTTTTCCAGACAGGGTTTCTCTCTGTAGCCCTGGCTGTCCTGGAACTTACTCTATAAACCAGGCTGGCCTTGAACTCAGAAATCCACCTGTCTCTGCCTCCCAGAGTGCTGGGATTACAGGTGTGAGCCACCACTGCCCTGCAGGAGAGTTTTTTTTTTTCTTTAGAGTCCTCTCAAGCTAGCCACCGGCTCACTGCTCCCAGTAGCTGTCATACAGTACTAGAGTTGTTGGAGCAGCAGCTGGGGACTTACTTCCAGATCTTGCACATGCTAGGCAAATTCTCTACCACTGAGCTATGTTCTCAGACACCCTCTCACTATGGCTTAACTCATTGTAACTCTGGCTAGATTCAGACCTGTAATCCTCCTGCCTCAGATTTCTGACTAACTTGGAACTACACCACAGCACCTGGCTCTTCCAGATCTTAATAGACAGGCAAAGAAACATACAAAGACACATTTATAAAAATGTAACAATTGCATGTACTTTACAAACCTGCTATGTAATTTTTTTTCTCCCAATAAGACAGACACAATGTACGTTGGCATGACAGATTCTTCATCATTAGGGGATGTGTGCCTGTCTTACAGAACAAGTTCCCAAAGTCAATGGATGTGGACCAGGGTTTCACAGCCTTTCTGGTCCAGAGCACCAGAAGATGCTCATCTGCATCGTTGTGTGCCTCACTCCACAGGAGTCTAACCATGCCTGCTTATCCAGGCTTTCTCCCTCCCCTACCTTCTCGTAAGAGGCTGTTTTCTGGCTTGTATTTCCCTAAGAGTCCCATGGTTAGTCAAGTTCTGGTCTCCCAGGAAAGCAGGTCACAGGACTGGAATAGAATTGTGGGAGCTTTCCTGTTCATTTCTTTAGTGCCCCCAAGTCCCAGGAAGCTGAAGGTCGAAGCCTTCATCACATCTTGGATGCTCAGTCCCCGCAGCAGGTGTCAGTGCAGTCAGTCACCAATGGAAGAAGCTGGAAGTGTTTCTTCAGCCTCTGACCTTGTCTCCATCCCTACACTGCAGTCAGCTGCTGACACTCAGTCCCTGGGTTCTCACATTGCTATAGAGGGACAGCAAGGCCCTCTCTGCCCAGGTATGGTTGGAAGATGGCTCGGAGTCTGTGCTGTTCAGTCTTCAATCTCTTCCAGGCATAGAAGTGATTCTGTATGATGGTGGAGGGAGCTCTCCAGTCAAGGTTGGCAGTCCACTAGCAATGATCTCTCTGCATCCCCTACATGTGCTGCCAATTCTGACAATTGTCAACACCTTGAGTGTGGGACAGAGATTCTGGACCCAGATTAGCTCTCATGATGGAAGGGGTTGGGCCAGGGGTGTATAGTAACAATAAACGAAAGCACAAGAGACATGATGGGATCAGCAGTCATTCCAGGGTCCTCACTTGCTCTAAGAGGTCTGTGTATGAGGGAGCTCACAGGGTTGCATAGGCATTCCTTCTCATCTGACCAGCAGGGCCCTCAGGCCTGAGGCAGTACGGAGGAGGTGGTTCTGTGGGAACTGGATTCAGAACAACCTGCAGGGGTAAAGGGATACTTGTTTTATTTAGAATCTGGAGCCAAAGAATGGCAAATAGGGTTGGCAGAGTCACTGCCTATCCATTATCCCCCTTCCCCAACCCATTATGACAACATGTTCAACAGCTGGCTATGAAGCACATTAGGTATTGGGACAGAAAGATGCACCTGACTGTAGCGTGGTGGGGGATCCAAGGAGGTAACCCAAATGCTCTCTAGGGGAGCAATGGATGGAGATTCTCAGGTAGTCTGTTGATCCCCTGTTCTGTCGTCATGCTGCTCTATTCCACAATTGGGACAGAAGCACTCCACTACCCCACAGATGAACAAGAGCTCAACCGTGACCAATAGGATGATGAACAGGACACTAGGGAGGGGGAGGGGGTTGTCATGAGTAACTAGGACATGTTCCCTTGCCAAACTCCCTCCATCACCCACTCCCACCTTGTCTCTGGTGGACCCAGCCTTCAGAAAATGATGCCCAGAGGTGGTGACTCCCAGGTTACCTGAAGAGGTCATTTGCAGGATCCCAGAAGTTTCTTTCTGGGCAGCATTCATTGTCACAGCATGTGAATTCTTTGGGGCAGCTTCTAGTCAGGATGAAGAGACATGGGAAGATACTGTTGGCATCAGAGGGTCCAACCAAAGGGTCCTTGCTTCCTTAGACTCTTAGACCCTCAGGTTGCAAGCCACTCTTAGTGGTTTTGGGGTACAGTTCCATTCTGGGTTCACTGGGAAGAATCTGGGTCTGGACTTGAGGCCTGAGGTCAGAGTTCATCAGGGCAGGATGCCATGGTTCCTCAGGCAGAATGGTCATGGTGCTGATCTTCCATGGGAGGCAGCAGTGGGACATTGCCCATGTGACTCCCCTCCCCCAGCTGTGAAAGGTTGGGGATTAGCAGCAGTTCCAGACTGCAGATCCTGAGGTTAGGTAAGGTGAGAGGGGCTATGTTTTCAACAAAAGTGATAGGAATTAGGTGTCTGTCCCCTTATCCAGGGCAGAATCTGAGCTCATACCCATTCCCCTGCCTTATTGACAATTGTTGACAAAGTCCCATACTTACAAACTGTCGAATGTGTTTACACCCTGTGGAAGAAAAAAGACAGAGGTCAGAGGTCAGGGCTCAAAGCCTGGGAGTTGGGTCTCAGGTATGAGAATGCTTCTCCAACATGGCCATAAATCAGGTAGGTGTGTGTAAACCAGTGGTGCTTATCCAGCATGACAGAACTCAAGAGAGGCCAGAAATATTGAAGGCTACAGAGCCAGTTTGAGGCCAGATTGGGAACAGGAATCTCTGTCTCACAAAGAACTGTAGGCTTGTCTCTGCTCAGAAATTGTTCTAGACAGTGGGTCTCAGAATCTCCCTCCCTCCAACCACCATGTCCAGGGATAAGCCTCTGCCCATAGGGTCCTCCCACAGTCACAGAAGACTGGCTTACCTCATTGGCGCTTACTCCTTGGAGAGTAATAGGCCAAAGTTCAAGGTGAGTGTGCCCACAACACAGGTGTCCTTCATCCCTGCAAGGGGCCACTGAGCTTCTGTGTGTAAGGACAGAGTGACAGGGCAAGACCTTCCCAACTTCCCTCCACCTATGGGGCCCAGCCTCAAAATAGGGGCTCAGTTAACACACCAGAGTTGGGTAGGACCAGGGCTTTGAGCTGACCTAGTGCTCAGAAAAGGGAAGTAGTAGAGGGAGGAGGAGAGGGGGAGGGAGGGGGAGAGAAATGGGGAGGGAGAGGGAGAGAGAGAGGGAGAGCACCAGAGAACAAACCTCTGGAATAATCCTGACAAGAAAAGAATGAAAGTAATTTAGCTCCCTTGAGGGATGCTGAAGTGGTTAAGAGCACCTGCTGCTCTTCTCCGGGTCTTCAGTTTGATTCTCTGCACCAGTCCCAAGGCATGTGATACACATACACATGTGTGCAAAACATAGATTCAACATAAAGTAAACATTATAAGGACCAAAGTCAATACCCCAAACAGCATATTTCAAAATACATTCCCACCCCACCCCACCCCATTCCCATAATATGATGCTTACTCTTGGTTGTCAACTCAATGCATCTGGCATTGATTAAAATCCAACTGACTGGGTTCACCTATGAGGGATTTTTTTTCATAAACAATTGATGCAGTAAGACCCACCATTAACAGAGATCTTTTGAGGCAGGAAGATACACCTTGAATCTGAGAAAATCCATTCCTTATTGTCATTAGATTTTACTTCTTCAGGGTTTTGGTGCACACTGAAGACCAGTGGAGACATCCGTCCTTGTGATCTGACTGAGTACTCTATTCTTGGACTCCCCATTGGTAGACAGCCATTGTAAGCTTAGCTGAACTCCAGCCTGGAAGCCATTCCAATAAATCCCTTTTCTATAGAGAGAGTCATTGTATCATTTCGGTTCCTCTAGAGAACTCTGACTCCTATAAAGGGCTGGTGGGAACATTCCCCACTCAAGTAAATCTGGAAAAGGCCAATGTGATCCGCTCACACTGAAAATCCCTGACTCACCTGAGGTGAGGAGCTGAGGAGTCTGCCACAGAAGGAAACTGCTTCACCCTTCTCTGATACAGTGCTTCCCTGTGTTAGTGACCACAAAATCCTGTCCTCCTGTCCCTCATCCCTAGGGAGTGCTGACTTCTCCCCATTCCACAGAATGGTGGCTGGAAAGTGGCCTTGCCTCATTATCAACAAGCACCTGAGGAAAGGGCACAGAGCCTGGGGAGCTGGGCTTCACACTCCTCCTAAGACAGAGATGGAGACAAGACTAAGAGGTGGAGGCCTGCTTGCTACTGGGTAGGGTGTGTACCAGAGAGAGATTCAAGGAAGTGTGACTGCTTTGTATTGGGTGCAGTGTGTGTGTGTGTGTGTGTGTGTGTGTGCGCACACGCGCGTGCGTGTTGTGTGTATCATGTGTAGCACTGGCCATTCTGGAACTCGCTCTGTATGCTGAACCTTCCTGTTATCATGCATTTTAATTGCTGCAGTGGTTACATACGTTTCCACAAGTGACCCTGGCATGGTGATGCATGCATTGATTCTAGCACTTAGGAAGGGGAAGCAAGTGGATCTCTGTGAGTTCCAGGCCAACCTGGTTGGCATGGTCTACACGTTAGGTTCCAGGACAGCCAGGGTTACACAGTGAGACCCTTCCTCAAACAAAGGAACAAACAAATACAACTCACACAAATACAAAAAGAGAAAGGATGTGTGTAGGGGAAAATATATGACATAAAATATGGTAGAATTATAGTTTGTACCCAAGTCATTTCCTGATCTTGGTATTTTTCACAACATGTAACCATCAGTGAACACAAGAGAATGTAACCTGTGGGAGAAGCTGGGCAAATTAAGCTTGGGACAATGTTTGTATATTTGTGTATTTCATATGTATTTGTATGTACCCTGTATATATATATGTGTGTGTGTGTGTGTGTATGTATGTATGTATATATTTATGGGATGTATGTGTGTTATATATGTGTTGTATATGTGTGTGTATGTTATATGTGTGGGCATTGTATATATAATTTTTTGTTAGTTTTGTCAACTTTATCAAGCCTAGAATCACAGGGAAGAGCCTCGATGAGGACTGTTTCCATCAGACTAGCCTGTGGGCAGGACCATGGCAGTTCTCTTGTATTGACTGGAGGGTGAAGGCCCGCCCTAAACGTGAGTGGCACCTCTGGTAGCAGCTCAGATAAAGGGAGCTGAGAGAAGCAAGCTTTGCCTTCTACCTCCTTGCCATTCACTCTCGCTGGTCAGTTCATCTACCCTGGTGCTGCCTCTGCTGCTTCCTCCAGTGACAGCAGAACCGGCTTCTTCTGGCTTCACAGGTTGACTGAAGGCCAGCAGCTGTCCAGGATTGCTCCAGGCCCAGGATGGGGATGCTCAGACACCCAGCCCCACAGACTGAGCTAGCAAGCCTGTGAAAGTTCTGTTCCCTACCTAACCTGCAGTCTTTTCTCTGTGCTCTTGGCTGGGATGGGAGCGGCTGATTCAAAGCTCCAGCTACTGTAACCTCCCTGCAGAGTGAGCTGTCAGCTGGGGCTGTGAGCAGTATCAACTCCTGTGTCCCCCAAGGTGCTTTTAGTCAGCATGATTGTCACTGCAGTGAAGCTGGGACCATGGGCACGTGTGTTCTGCATGTGCGCACCCTCTCATGGTTACATGTGGAGGTTGGAGGGCTGCTGAGTCACCCGCTTCTCTTCCATTTGCTACATGTATGTATGTATGTATGTATGTATGTATGAAGAAAGGTATGTATGTATGTATGTATGTATGTATGTATGTATTTTGAGACAAGGCCTCTGTCTCTTATTGAACCCAGAATTTACCATTTCAGGGAAGCTGGCTGGACAGAGAATCTCTGGCATCCACCCACCAGCACTGGGTTAATAAGAAATTTATGTTACCGTGATCAGCTTGTTGCCTGTGTACTGGGAATCCAAACTCAGGTTCCCATAGTTGTGCAGGAATCACTTCCCCTCAGCCATCCCTGCCAGGCTGTGATTACTCCAGGCCCAGGTACTTGACCGAGAATTCTCCATCCTGCCCTGTCAGACTGCATAGTGGAATTACAGGCATGTGAACAGTGTGTCCTGTCACCTGCTGGCTTGTTGTACAGTTTATGACTTATTGCACTATACTGAATGAAACATTGATAGATTTTTAAAGTGCTCTGTTACCATTATAGTATTTATTATTTCTGTGTATGGGTGTTTTGACTGCTCATATATCTGTGCACCAAGTGCCTGATGGCCAGGGAGGCCAGAAGATCTGGATCCCTGGAACTGGAGTTATAGATAGTCAGGAATTGTCAAGTCACTGCCGGGAATTGAACCCTGGTCCTCTGCAGGAGCATCCAGTGCTCTTAACTCCTGAGCCGTCTCTCCAAACCCTGAAAGTTTATTTTAATAACTCAGTTTTCAGCCCCTGGGCTCTAGAGCTTTTCATGCTGGTCAAAGCCATTTGAGTGGATGCAGATCTTGTTCCTCCTGGCCAGGAAGGAGCTTTATTTAAACTGTAGGAATTTCAGTGTCACAGCAAGAATTAGCTGATCTTTCACTGCAGAGATGAATGAAAGATACTGGAGTTATACTCACCCTCAGGGATGGGCATATGACTCCCGCTCACACCAGAGAAGATTGTAGGAAGGAACAGGTCAACTTCTGAGGTGGTGGCACTGCACCAGTGTGGGGCTGGAACATACATACACACACACACACACAAACATATTCCACTATGTAGCACAAGCCACCCTTAAACTCATTGCCCTCTTGTCTTAGCCTCCTGATGGCTGAGATCACAGGGATTTGCCACTATACCCAGTTCTCTCTCCTCTCTCTCTCTCTCTCTCTCTCTCTCTCTCTCTCTGTATATGTGTGTGTTTATGAGAGAGAGACAGAGAGAGAGAAAGAGAGATGCGGGGAGATATATGTATCTCAGGGCTCTTTCTCAGTCTCCCCTCCTGCCATGTGGAAGGGTCATTTCCAGTCATCCTCCCAAGCAGGTGACTGTCCTCCCTCTTCTAATTTGACCTTAGCTGGGGTGAGGAACACTTAATGGACAGCAGAGGGGGCTGCGGAGCCATTCAGGGGCAAAAGTGCTTGTCTGCTGAGTTTTTCTTTCTTTCTTTCTTTCTTTCTTTCTTTCTTTCTTTCTTTCTTTCCTTCCTTCTTCTTTCTTTCTTTCTTTCTTCTTTCTTTCTTTCTTTCTTTCTTTCTTTCTTTCTTTCTTTCTTTCTTTCTTTCTTTCTTTCTTTCTTTCTTTCTTTCTTTCTTTCTTTTTGCTGAGACAGGGTTTCTCTGTGTAGCCCTGGCTGTCATGAAACTTACTCTGTAGACCAGGCTAACCTCGAACTGAGAAATCTGCCTGTCTCTGCTTCCCAAGTTCTGAGATTAAACGTATGCTGCACCACTGCCCAAAAGTTTAAACAAACAAACAAACAAACAAACAACAATAAAAACAAAAAACCTAACTGTATCATTTATTTAATGTACACCGTAGCTGTCTTCAGATACACCAGAAGAGGGCATCAGATCTCATTACAAATGGTTGTGCATACCATGTGGTTGCAGGGAATTGAACTCAGGACTTTTGATAGAACAATCAGTGCTCTTAAGGACTGGGGCCATCTCTCCAGCATGTCTGCTGCATTTATATAGAGGGACAGAGTGATAGCTGCTTTGGAAAGAGGCAAGGCCCTTCATTCCTGGCTACTTCATTCTGCCACAAACAAAACCAGCTCGTGTTTATTTGCTATTGCTGTATGCCGGACGCTGGGTAACTGGGAATGGGGATGAGAACTGCACAGCTGACCCTGGGGAGGAAGGAGAGAAAGGTTCTCGGTTTTGTATCACGAAGCAATTCACGTCATCCCTTCAGAGTCTGTGTGTGTCATTTCATTTGTTCCTGACTCATCCGTCCTCCTTTTACAAATGAATTCAGAGACAGTTAGAGGCCTGCATGGCTTATGGTCACACAGCCAGAAGTGGCATAGCTGCTGAAATGACTCAATACTGCCCCTGTAGGCGGAACCCCGCTACAGCAAGTGTTCACCCTCCTTGGAAGAGGCCACAGCCCTGTGCTGTTGGTGCCATAAATAAATCTTTTTTTAAATAAGTTATCTTGGTTAGGATTTTACTGCTATGAATAGACACTTTACCAAGGCAGGCCTTTTTTTTGGATTTGGTTTTTTCAAGACATGATTTCTCTGTATAGCCCTGGCTGTCCTGGTACTCATTCTGTAGACCAGGCTGGCCTAGAATTCAGAAATCTGCCTGCCTCTGCCTCCCAGAGTGCTGGGATTATAGACATGTGTCACCACCGCCCTTCTCAAGGCAGCTCTTATAAAGACATTTAATTGGGGTTGGCTTCAAGGTTCAGACGGTCGGTCCCGTATCATCAAGGCAGGAACATGGTAGCATCTAGACAGGCATGGTGAAAGAGAAGTTGAGTTCTAATCCTCATCTGGAGACCACTAGGAGAATACTGGCTTCCAGGCAGCTACAATGAGGGTCTCAAACCACAGTGACACTCCTACTCCAACAGGGCAGCACCTTACACTAGTGCCACTCCCTGATCCAAGCACAGACAAATCATCACATTCCACTCCCTGGCCCCCGTTGGCTTACTCAAACATGTGACTCTATGGGGGCCACATATGACCATAATATAATAAAAATGTATATTCAGTATAACGTCCAAAGACTCCATACTTTATACCAGTATCAACAACGTTAAAAGTCCTAAGTACAAAGTCTCTTCTGAGATCCATCCAATCACTTACCTGTAATTCTGGAATCAAGACAGGAAACCAGCTGGGTAAAATTCAAACTCTGCAAATCCATGTCTGTCTGATGTTTAAGTAGTCTTCAGATCTCCAATTCCTTTTTCATCTTTGTTGACTGACAAGTTTCTTTTCCTGGGCTGGTTCCACTTCCTATTAGCAGCTTTTTCTCAGCAGATATCCCATGGTTCTGGCATCTCAAAAATCTTGGGGTCTCCAAGGCAGATTCAATGTTGCAGCTTCACATTCCAATGTCTGGGATCCACACATGATCTTGTGTGCTCCACCAAAGGTCTGCTATCACTTCTCCAAGCCTCAATTCCTTGTCTGATCCCTGGGTCATCAGGTACAACTGAGTCTGCACTGTCACCAATGGCCTTCCATGGCCTCTCACAGTGCCACGGCTCAGCTGCTATTCATGACCCCTTCATGCCTTGAAAACTAGTACCACCTGGATGAATCTTGCACATTATCAAGTACAGCTGCAGCATGAGGTACAACCTTGGCTATCTGTGGAACACAGCTTCTTTGTGCTCTCAGATAACACTTTGCCTCACCTTAGTGAGGCAGGTCTGTTTATTTAAGAATTTTTATTTTGTTTTTATTGTATTCTTTTGTTTTGTTTTTTTCCTCAGTGTAGCCCTGTTTGTCTTCACTCTGTAGACCAAACTGGCCTTGAACTCAGAAATGTGCCTGCCACTGCCTCCCAAGTGTTGAAATTAAGGGCATGCACAACTACTGCCCAGCATTTTCTTTTTTCTTTTCAATTTTTTTAAAAATATTTTTTTAAATATTTCTTTATTTCATTGTTTCTGTCTTCAGATACACCAGAAGAGGGCATAAGATCCCCATTATAGTTGGTGGTGAGCCACCATGTGGTTGCTGGGAATTGAACTCAAGACCTCTGGAAGAGCACTCAGGGCTCTTAACAGCTGGGCCATCTCTCCAGCCCAAAGATATATTTTTATTTTACGTCTGTGAGTACACTGTCACTGTCTTCATACACACCAGAAGAGGGCATGGGATCACTGTACAGAAAGTTGTGAGCCACCGTGTGGGTGCTGGGAATTGAACTCAGGACCTCAGTAGCTGCCGAGTTCTACTGCTTCTGGAGATGGAACATGGCCCTCCTTATTCTATTACCAGTTCTTTGTTTCCCAACTTTCTGCCTAAACTTGGCTTTCCTGGAACTTGCTCTGCAGATTGACCTTGAACTCAGAGACCTGTTTGCCTCTGTCTCCTAGAATGCTGGGATTAAAGGCATGTACCAGTATGCCTGAATTTAGGCTTTTCCTCACCTAGAACCTACTTTTTCCCAGGCAGGCTTTGAACTCATAGATCTGTTTGGCTTTGTCTCCTGGGATTAAAGGTGTGTACTCTATACCTGGACCTAAATGAAGCTGGGCAGGATCTCGCTCCCAACTCCCTTAATCTGCTCTCTCCAAGAGCATAGGATTTAGATCCATTTCACTTCCTGGGGCCCTGCTAATACTTGAACCACATATTTTATATTTTTCCTTTCTTAGCATGAGTACTTAACCAGAGAACAAAGTTTCTGCTGGGCTTTTTGAGACTTCCTTTGTCAATGCAATTAATCTAAGTCTTTTTACATTAGCCTTAGGCAGACTCTTCAGACCAGGGCAAAAAATCACCACATTCTGCAGCAAAATAATACAAAAATCGTTTCTAAACAACATACTGAAATTTTTCACTGAAATGGCTTGGTCCAGGTCCTCATAATTGAAATCATTCTCACTAGCAAAGTCTTCCACATTCCTATTAGGCTGGCCCATTTAGCCCTACTTAAAGCATTCTTCTACTTTCCAAATCCAAAGTCCCAAAAACTACTTTCTAACAAACAAAAGCATGGTCAGGCCTAACACAGCAATACCCCATTTCTCGTACAAAATTCTGTCTTAGTTAGGGTTTTACTGCTGTGAAAAGACACCATGGCCAAGGGAACATTACTGCTTTTAAATTTTTATTTTAAAGTTGTTTTTTTTTTTTCTGATATCTGATGGTGCAGGCACACACTTTTAATCCCAGACTCTGGATGCAGATGGAGGTGGATCTCTTGAGTTGAGGGCCAGTCTGGTCTACAGAGTGAGTTTCAGGACAACCAGAGTTACACAGAGAAACCCTATCTTGAAAAAATAAAATGGTGCTGGCCAGAATGAGCAGAGGTCCTGAATTCAAATTCCCAGCAACTACATGATGGCTCACAACCATCAGTACAGCTACAGTGTATTCATATACATAAAATAAATAAAAAATTGAAAAACTAAAATAATATCGAAAGATATTTTAATTACATTCATTCATTACTCTCTCTCTCTCCCCCCTTGTGTGTGTGTGTGTGTGTGTGTGTGTGTGTGTGTGTGTGAAGTAAAGTGCATTTAGTTGACTTTCTCCTTCTACCACATGGGTCCCAGAGATCAAATTAAGGTTTTCAAAGCTGGATGTGGTGGCAGAGGCCTTTCATCACTGAATTCAGGAGGCAGAGGCACTGGGATCTCTGTGAGCAGGAGGATAGCCTGGTCTACAGAATGAGAGCCAGGAAAGCCAGGCTCTGTACAGAGACCCTTTATCAGAAAACAATTCCAACAAAGAATACAAAGCAAAGCCAGCAGTGGTGGAGCATGCCTTTAATCCCAGCACTTGGGAGGCAGAGGCAGGCAGATTTCTGAGTTCAAGGCCAGCCTGGTCTGTAGAGTAAGTTCCAGGACAGCCAGGGCTACACAGAGAAACCCTGTCTGTTTGGGGGGGGGGGGAGACAAAAACAAAAAACAAACAAACAAATAAATAAATAAAAAACAAAAGAAAAAAAAGAAAACAAAGCAAAATTCAGGTTTTCAGACTTGGTGGTAAGCACATACACTCAGGGAATCACCTAGCTGGCTTTACTGGCTTGTTTTGTTGGAAATTTGTTTCATTTTTATGTGTCTGAGAATTTATTACGTAGATGTATGTGCACTGTATGCATGCCTGGTGCTCTCAGAGTTCAGAAGCCGGCATCATCTAGAACTGGAGTTTCAGGTGCTTATGCGCCATCTTGTATACAGATGCTGGAAGCAGAATCCAGGTCCACAGATGTCTGCTCTCAAAGTTAGTCATCTTTCCCAAATGTTGCCCCTCCCATCCTATACAGGGATTCTCTGTGTAGTCTTGGCTGACCTGGAACTTGCTCTGTAGACCAGGCTAGCCTCAGTAACCCACCTGTCTCTTGTCTCTGGAATGCTGGGATTTAAAGGCTTGTGCTACCACCATCTGGCTTTTTTTTTTTTTTAAATTCAATCCTAGCTGCTCCAGATCTCACTACTTAAATCCCACTAGCTGTGAACTCACAGAAATTTGGCTTCTTATCCTTGGTGGGATTAAAGGTTGGGTAACCACGCCCTGTTCTAACCACTATTTAAGCACAGCAGAGCACAGGGACATCCACAGCGCTCTGCTCCATCCAACTTACAAAGTTGGTAAGTCAATCTCTTCTAAACTCCCAATTCCCAATTCCTCAAACTCAAGCAAGGCCAGGTCTTCTCTACTTCCCTTTTCTGAGCTCTAGGTCAGCTCAAGGCCCTGGTTGTGAATAACTCCGGTGTGTTAACTGAGCCCCTATCCTGAGGCTGGGCCCCATAGGTAGAGGGAAGTTGGGAAGGTCTTGCCCTGTCACTCTGTCTTTACACACAGAAGCTCAGTGGCCCCTTGCAGAGATGAAGGACGCCTGTGTTGTGGGCACACTCACCTTGATCTTTGGCCTGCTTTCCAGTCTCCAAGGAGTAAGCACCAATGAGGTAAGCCAGTCTTCTGTGACTTTGGGAGGACCCTATGGGCAGAGGCTTATCCCTGGACATGTCAGTTGGAGGGAGGGAGATTCTGAGACCCACTGTCTGGAAAAATTTCTGAGCAGAGACTAGCCTACAGTTCTTTGTAAGACAGAGTTTCTTGTTCCCAATCTGGCCTCAAACTCATTCTGTAGCCTTGAATAGTTCTGCTTCTCTTGCATTCTGTCATGATGGACAAGCACCACTGGTTTACACACACCTCCCTGATTTACCGCCATGTTGGAGAAGCATTCTCACTCCTGAAATCCAACTCCCAGGCTTTGAGAACTGACCTGTCTTTTTTCTTCCACAGGGTGTAAACACATGTGACAGCTTGTAAGTATGGGACTTTGTCTAGAATTATCAGTAAAAGGAAGGCGGGGTGGGGGTGGGGGAACCTGCCTGTGCTCAGATTCTGCCCTAAATAAGAGGACAGACGCCTAATTCCTATCACTTTTGTTGAAAACATAGCCCCTCTCACCTTACCCAACCTCAGGATCTGCAGTCTGGAACTGCTACTAATCCCCAACCTTTCACAGCTGGGGGAGGGGGAGTCACATGGGCAATGTCCCACTGCTGCCTCCCATGGAAGATCAGCACCATGACCATTCTGCCTAAGGAACAATGGCATCCTGCCCTGATGAACTCTGACCTCAGGCCTGGAGGAAAGACACTGATTCCTCCCAGTGAACCCAGGATGGATCTGTAGTTCACACCCACTAAGGGTGACTTGCAACCTGAGGGTCTAAGAGTCTAGGGAAACAGGACCCTTTGGTTTGACACTCTGATGCCATCAGTATCTCCCCATGTCTGTTTGTCCTGACTAGAAGCTGCCCCAAAGGATTCACATACTGTGACAATGAATGCTGCCCAGAAAGAAAGGCCTGGGATCCTGCAAACAACCCCTTCCTGTAAGCCGGGGCTCACCACTTCTGGGCATCATTCACTGAGGGCTGGGTCCACCAGAGACAAGGTGGGGGTGGGTGATGGAGGGGGTTTGGCAAGGGAGCATGGCCTAGGTACTCATGACAATACCATCCCCCTCCCTAGAGTCTTGTTCATCATCTTATTGGTCACAGTCGCCATATTTTGCATCTGTGGGCTAGTGGAGTACTTCTGTCCCAATTGTAGAAGAGAGCAGGATGATATCAGAACAGGGGATCATCAGACTACCCAAGAACCACCCTCCATTGCTCTCCTAGAGAGCATTTGGGTCACCTCCTTGGATCCCCTACCACGCTACAGTCAGGTAGGTGTGTCTTTTTGTCCCAATACCTAACATGTTTCATAGCCGGCTGTTGAACATGTTGTCATAATGGATTGGGGAAGGGGGATAATGGATAGGCAGGGGCTCTGCCAACCCTATTTGCCATTCTTTGCCCCCAGACTCTAAATAAAACAAGTATCCCTTTTCTCCTGCAGGTTGTTCTGAATCCAACTCCCACAGAACCACCTTCTCCCTACAGCCTCAGGCCTAAGGGCCCTGCTGGTCAGATGAGAGGGAATGCCTATGCAACCCTGTGAGCTCCCTCACACACAGACCTCTTGGATCAAGCCCAGGACCCTGGAATGACTGCTGATCCCATCATGTCTCTTGTACTTTGATTTAATTTATTGTTTTTATACACCGCTGCCCCCTCCCCTTCTGTCTTGAGAGCTAAGTTGGGTCCAGAATCTCTGTCCCACACTCAAGGCTGTTGAGAGTTTTAAGAATTGGCAGTGGCTGAAGTGGTTGCAGAGAGATCATTGCTAGTGGACTGCCAACCTTGACTAGACAGCTCACTCTGCCATCCTACAGAAGCACTTCTGTGCCTGGAAGAGATTGAAGACTGAACAGCACAGACTCTGAGCCATCTTCCAACCACACCTGGGCAGAGAGGGCCTTGCTGTCCCTCTATAGCAATGTGAGAACCCAGGGACTGAGTGCCAATGGCTGACTGCAGTGTAGGGATGGAGACAAGGTCAGAGGCTGAGGAAACACTTCCAGCTTCTCCCAGTGGTGACTGACTGCACTGACACCTGCTGGGAGGACTGAGCATCCAAGATGTGATGAAGGCTTCGACCTTCAGCTTCCTGGGACTTGGGAGCACTAAAGAAATGAAGAGGAAAGCTCCCACAATTCTATTCCAGTCCTGTGACCTGCTTTCCTGGGAGACCAGAACTTGACACATCATGGGACTCTTAGGGCGATACAAGCCAGAAAACAGCCTCTTATGAGAAGGTAGGGGAGGGAGAAAGCCTGGAGATGCTGGCATGGTTAGACTACTGTGGATTGAGACACACAACGATTCAGGCACATCTTCTGGTGCTCTGGACCAAAAAGGCTGTGAAACACTGGTCCACATCCATTGACCCGTGGGAACTTGTTCCGTAAGACAGGCACACATCCCCTAATGATGAAAGATTTGTCATGTCAACCTACATTGTGTCTGTCTTATTGGGAGAAAAGAAAATTACATAGCAGGTTTGTAAAATACATGTAATTGTTACATTTTTTTATAAATGTGTGTTTGCATGTTTCTTTGCATGCTTGATAAGATCTGGAAGAGCCAGGTGCTATGGTGTAGTTCTAAGCTGGTCAGAAATCTGAGGCAGGAGGATTACAGCTCTGAATCTAGCCAGAGTTATTTAATGAGTTAAGTCATGGTGGGAGGGTGTCTGAGAACATAGCTCAGTGGTAGAGAATTTGCCTAGCATGTGCAAGATCTGGAGGTAAGTCCCCAGCTGCTTGTCCAATAACTCTAGCACTGTATGACAGCTACTAGGAGCAGTGAGCAGGTGGCTAGCTTGGGAGGACTCTTAAAAAAAAAAAAAAAGAAAAAAAAGAAAAAAAAAAAAAAAAACTCCTGAAGGCAGTGGTGGTACATGCCTTTAATCACAGCACTTAGGAGGCAGAGGCAGGCATATATCTGAGTTCAAGGCCAGCCTGGTCTACAGATTGAGTTCCAAGACAGCCAAGACTATACAGACAAACCCTGTCTTGACAAACAGAAAAACATGCCGGGCAGTGGTGGCACACACCTTTAATCCCAGCACTTGGAAGACTGACACAGGAGGATTTCTGAGTTTGAGGCCAGCCTGGTCTACAAAGTGAGTTCCAAGAGAGCCAGGTCTACACAGAGAAACCCTGTCTTGAAAAACCAAAAAGAGATTAGCCCTTTACAAGTCACTAATGGATAGAATATCTCCCTCCCTCCTCTGCTTGTTCTATCTGTGATTCTCTTTTACTTTTTTCTTTCTTTTTATTTCTTTCCTTTTTTTTTTTGTTTTTTTCTTTTTGCCAAAGATTTATTTATTTACACTGTAGCTGTCTTCAGACACTCCAGATGAGGGTGTCAGATCTCATTACAGATGGTTGTGAGCCACCACATAGTTGCTGGGATTTGAACTCCGGACCATCGGAAGAACAGTCTGTGCTCTTAACCGCTGAGCCATCTCTCCAGCTCCCCCCCCCTTTTGTTTTTCAAGACAAGGTTCTCTGTATAGCCCTAACTATCCTGGCACTCTCTCTGTAGACCAGGATAGCCTAGAATTCAGAACTCAGAGATCACTTGCTTCTGCTCCTTAAGATCAGGGATTAAAGGTGTGTCCCACCAGGCCCAGCTTGGACATACATTGCTGATTCCATTTTGAGAAGAGCTGGGAGGGAGGATGTAGCTATCTTCTTAAGCCCTGCAGCTTTTCATGTGCAAAACTTGACACAACCTAGAATCATTGGAAAGAATCTCAGTTGAGAAAATACCTCTAACATCTGGCTGTAGGCAAGCCTACAAGGCATTTAAAAAAAAAAAAAAAGAATGAGGGCCTGGCCATTGTGAGGCCATCCCCGGTGGTCCTGGGTTCGATAAGAAAGCAATTTGAGCCTGGCATGCTGGCACGTGTCTTTAATATCAGGCCGGGGGACAGAGGCAGGCTAGCGACTCTGTGAGTTCAAGGCCAGCCTCAAACAAATTCAGTGTTCTAGGATAGCCAAACAAACCCAGTCTGGAGAGGAAGGGGATAGAGGAAGTGTTAAGTTTCACACCTGGGACAGAGGCCTGAGGGGCCTATTTTATATTAAAGTGGAGCTGACCTGCAGGCTCTCCCAGCATCCCTCAGTCCCTGTCTGTTACAGGGCATGGTTGGTACCCAGCCCTCTGCCCTGAACTCTGCAGCATAGAACTGGGCCTCCCTTCCTCCAGATGCTCTTCCCTATAGAATCCAACCAGTTTTGCTACCAGATTCTTTGATAGCTTTATCCTCTTGGCCACTGGACTTCATCATCCTCCTGACCTGTCCTGGTGCTCCGCCTTCCTGTCTGTCACCAACCCCAATGTCTCAGGGTCAGGTAGACTCTGGACTTTCCCAGATCTCCCTGTCTCTCCCTATGTTCTACTTTGTCTACAGTGAACTTCTTCCTCCATCATACCAACCAGAGGTCATGTCCTTTCTGTTTTATTTGAGAGAGAGAGAGAGAGAGAGAGAGAGAAACAGTCTGAGAAAGCCATGAGGAGCAAGCCAGTATGCTGCACCCTCATGGCCTCTGCATCAGCTCCTGCCTCCGCGTTCACACCCTGTCTGAGTTCCTGCCCTGACTTCCTTCTGTGATAGATTATAACGTGGAGGAGATGTAAATCAAATAAACCCTTTTTGCTCCACTTGCTTTGGTCATGGTGTTTGGTCATAGCAATAGTAACCCTAACTAGAACATCCTCCTAGCCTCCGACCTCCCATTGTGAGCACCATCTGCTGCTCTGGTCCAGGTGTGTCAACCTCTATACTGGCCTTTCTCCAAGACCTCCTGACCCCCACCTTCATGCCTTCAGAGTCAACCCCAGCCTCAAGTTCTTCTAAGCAAAAAAGACAGAAGCTATCTTCGTATGATGGCCCACTCCTTTAGTCCCAGCACTTAGAAGGCAGGGGTAGGCAGTTCTGTGAGTTTGAGGCTAGCCTGGTCTCCATAGAGAGTTCAAGGCCTGACAGAGCTATATATAGGGAAACCCACACTGTCTCAAACCAAACCAAGCCAAAGGAAACTATCTCAACAAGGCCATCCAATGTCTGCCCCACCTACACAGATATCTTGCACAGATTTGCTGCCCCAAACTGAGCTGGGCCCTGAGTGACCCCTCCCATTCCCAACTCCCTCCAGGTGTCTCTCACTCCTGTGATTTCATTGCCATTATGCAGGCTTGGGGTTTTTATAACTTTCCCTGTACCAACCTCTGAGAACCTCAGTCTCCTGTCCTGCTGACCCACCTCCTCTCTTCCTCCTTTCTTCTCTTCTGTTCCCACTATTCCAGGACAACCACAATTCTGCTGAAGCCAATGTCTGTTTTCTTTTTTCTTTTCTTTTAAAGATTTTATTTATTTTTATATATGTGATGAGTATACTGTAGCTATCTTCATACTCCAGAAGAGTGTATCTGATCTCATTACAGATGGTTGTGAGCCACCATGTGGTTGCTGGGATTTGAACTCATGACCTCTGGAAGAGCAGTCAGTGCTCTTAACCGCTGAGCCATCTCTCCAGCCCCCAATGTCTGTTTTCTGACCCATATGGCCAGTGTTCTTGCTCCAACAATTTCCCATGCCTGTCTGAGTCCACTCTGCCTAGCTTTCCTCTCCAACACTGGCTGCAATTTCCACCTCCTCTGTCACCTCTGAGTGAAGGTGGATCTGAGCTGTTGTGGATGGGCCTCATGCTGTTCTTGTGAATGAATCCCCTAATGAATAAAGGAGCCAATCACTGGGCAAGTAGGCAGGACCTCCGGGTTGGATAGAGAAAGAGATGAAGCAGAAGAGAGTTACTATTTTTTTGTCGCAGGGAGAAGCATATGGGTAAGGTATAGCTGCTAGAGTTTCCAGGTATCATGGTGAATTTTCAAGGATTCACCATCGGAGGAATTAGATTTTAATAAGGATTACAAGATTAGGTTTTAGTTGTTACGCCCAGAAATTGAGTTACCATTGTTTCTGAACTAAATTTGTATTGCGTTTTCCTTCACGCTGCCCCTTGTCTGGGTTCAAGAGAGAACAGTACAGTGACCAAGCATGGGCTTGACAGATGCACACCACAAAGGCCGTGGGGGGTGGGGGGGGTTGAAGCACAAGATTGGTGTGATAGCAACATACCAGTGGGAACCTAATGAGCTGAGTGGAGAGATTGTGGAGTTCTGAGTCAGAGTCTCCATGAGATAAAAACAGGTCGGCCATTTCCCGTCAGTGAAAGGCCAGTCAGGCTGCCAGAGCAGAGGCACAAACACAGGAACATGCTGTTTCTTTTTTTAATATTTCCCACAACATTGAGGCTCTATCTTTGTCCTAATCTGTGCTCACTCACACAGTGCCTGTCATACTTCCGGTGACTGTGTTACAGGACTAATACACCTTCCCAGTGAGAAATCACTCAGAGTGCTTAGAGATAAGAGATAATAAAGGAAAACTGTTGTACCGGGTGACTACTTCTGCTAATACACAAAAGGAAGCCAGCCCTGAACAGAAATTGTTGGGTAATAGGCTCTGGTCATGAGGAATTGAGTCAGGCTATACCAGGTAATAGACCCTAGCTATATATAATTCTTTGGCCACAGCCTGACCAGTCTGGTCCACCTGTGGGAACAATATCCTGGGGTATGGAAAATAACCCACCCTGTTCCCAGTCAAACCATAAAAAGATGGCTGTCACTTCCTGTAGCTGCCTATGTATTTGTATAAGTCCCCTCCCCCAGCTCCTCTAGATAAGGTTTCTCTCTTTGTGTAGCCCTGGCTGTCCTGGAAGACCAGGCTGCCCTCAAACTCAAGAGATCCACCTGCCTCTGCTTCCTGAGCACTGGGATGAAGGGTGTGCACCACCACTGCCTGGCTCTCCTTCCTCCCCTGGGACCCCTTAACATACTCATCCTTCATCCCAAGGAAAGGTTGGAGCCCTGCCTGTTGAGATGCAGTCTATCAGCTTCTCTGCCTCCCTTTTCTCTCTGCAATGGCCATTGGCTTATAGTTTCACTCAGAGACTGAACTTCCTATGTTAGACACACCCATTCCTTGTCCCTGTGCTTTCTAAGGACCTGGTAATTATACAGCCCCTCCGTGTGCTCCTGAGTCAAATTCTACTTCTATTTCCTAAGTAAGTTGAGTAGATCTAACATCAGCTTTTACCTCTCAGTTCCTCCTCCATCAGCTCCACAGACTGTTTGTTGAATCTGGGATCTTTATCTCTGGCCAAGACCTCCCTGTTAAACTCTAGACATACTTCACCACACCACTCTGTCCCTTGGAGCCTATGGAAGACCTCAAGGCCAAAAGCGAGCTCTGCCTTCTTCTTGCCCTTCCTCAGCAGGTCCTTCCTGGTGTCCTTTCACAGGTGGATGGACCATCAAAAACCTAGCTGTTCTGGTTAAAAACAAACAAAACCAGAGGTGTTTTCTGGTTTCTCTTTCCATGCTCTCCTGCCCTGCTTTGTGGCACCCAAAGCAGACCCACATCTACCTCTCCCTATTTCGGGGTCACAGTCCAGAGCAGGCCACTCCAGGCTGTGCAGAGGACTGTCCCTAGGCTGTGCTTAGGACTCTGCAGACTTCTGCCTCTGCTGTAATGTCCATCCTGCCCCCTGCAGGTCATGCTGTGCAGTACAGTGATGGTGGTCTTCTCTTTCTAAAAAGTTGAGACAGGATCTCAACACTGGTAGCACACACAGACTGACCTAGAACTCACTGTATAGCAGAGGATAGACATCCTCCTGCCTCAGCTTCCTTAGTGTAGGCATTACAAGTATGGCCCACCAAGTCTGGCTATCCACTCACCCATTGCCTCTAACACACACTGCTGGGGGCTGAACCTCTGGCTTCAATTGTGCTGATTACTAGCCCCAGGGCAATCCCTCTTTAGCATAGATTCATTGCTCACATGTGCCCCACCCCCTACTTGGGGCATAGGACACACCTCTGCCAGTGGCCAGCAGGACAGAAGATGTGGTCTCTCCCTTCCAGCCTCAGTCTTGTTTCTTTCTCAACCCTTAGTGTCCCTAGTCAGAGCCTGCCTCAGGGGATTCCATCTTTCCAGGAAACTTGAACTCACTCCCTATCACCACTGGGCCTACCCAGAGGGCTTTTCTCATCCAGACTCCAGTTTCTCCCTGTCTGAGAGACCTCTCTGATAGTGCAGAGAGAGGAGCCCCATCCTGTCCTGAAATTGCCTTGCTTTGTGTTGTCCTGTGTGTTCAATGACTGTGTCAGTTCTGCACCCAAGTTCCATCAAGAAAGGACCTGCCACTGTCACAAAACAGTTCATAGTCGTTATTAGGTAGGCCCAGTCCATGGTGGGTGTCATACCTTGGTGATTGAGTTCTTGTGGAACAGTCATGGACAGCTCAAAAGAAAAGCCAGAAGTGTCTTGGGGGTGGGGAATGGCTTTGTAACTCCTGGTACCATCTGTAACTTTGGTGCCCAGGTGAGATGAGGGGACTGATGGAAGCATCCCAGAAATCAAAGGAGCAGAGCCTGTCCTTTATTAGAAGCATAAGGTCATTGATCAAGGCATGAAGGGCAGCAGTTTCCCTGCGGGAGGGGATACTCAGTGCAGAGGTGCAAGGGGGCTTGAAGGATTTATAGGGCAGAAAAGAAAGGGAATTTGGGGGGTTAGAAAACTATCATTTGCAGATTAGTTTCCTGCACTCTCCGGGGTGTAAAATGCCACAGAAGGTCTTTATCCAGTGTTGACTTTCTTCCGAGGAGCTCCTCCTCCCTCTCATTGTTTCAGCTCTAGTCACTATGTTGATATTCTTGTCATGCAGGTGTTCAGATCCCTCTGCTGAGTCAGGAGTTTCTAGCTAGTCTGGGGCTCTCACAGCCATTCCCCTTTCACTGCAAGTGCCTGCACACCTTCTCCTCCTTCTTCCCTCCTCCTTCCTTTCTTCAGTCAGTTCTCAGGGATCCGCTCCAAAAATACCAGACACTGTAGGGAAGCCGTGGTGGTTGGAGGGTAGGAGGTACCTCAAGGAGACACTGTTCCTGTCCCTGTGAAAGACACAAGCAACCCGACAAGGGAGTCTGCTTCTAGTGCATGCTGAGTGCTGGGACAAAAACCCCAACAGGAGACAGTAGAGAGCTCTGGGGGGAGGGGGTGGGCTGAGACTGCTCACATAAGGAGGCCAGGCCCATTCTCTTTGAGGAAGTCACACTGAGCTAATTGTAGAAGAGGAGAAGTAGAATGTGGCATGCAAAGAACAAGGGTCAAGGGTCAGGGTTTGCAAAGATCTGGAGGGGACTGGCCTCAGAAGCCCAGAATCCTTATCAAAGAGCATGCTTTCTCAGTTCTGAGCACCAGAATAGTGACAGGAAAATATTGGTCTGGTTGCTCTTTCAGAGGGTCTGGTAGTGGAGGCCAGCAATTCTTAGTGTCCCTGAGCTGGGAACTGTCCCCAAACCTCTCTACCTTTGACTTTGCAAAATCTGTCTGATAAGGACATTCTTCATGGACTGAGGACTCAACCTCAACCAGATAACTTTTATTAATTACTAAATACAAGGGCAGTGTTGTGAGTCAATTTCCTTTAAGGTAAACTTCTGTTTTGGAAGCTCCTTAAGATAAAGAAATATCTATTCCTGGAAGTAAAAAACTCAAAGGCTTCAGGAAGTACCTGAAACTGACAAGATTCACTGCTCTCTTCCTCCTTAAGCATACATAAGCAGTAAGGACAGCTGAAAGTTGCTTTCTGACCAGCAAAGCTACCTCAAGAAGCTCAGTCCAGCAGCTGAGCTCCCTGACAGAGACACTCTCCAACCTGTTGAGCTGCACACATGATGTGCCCTGGGCTACAGGTTTCCAGCCTTTGTGAGCTGTTCCAGTGTTGGAGTGAACTTTTGGTAATACACCTATCTTTGATCCATTTCTGCTCCTATAAATCATCCCTCACCCATTCTTCTGTAAGTAACCACAATAAAACTTACTGCCTCACCAGTTTGGTCTTTGGTGGTGTCCTTAGATTCTCTGAGAAAAGTAGATGTTTGTCCATGGATCCCCAAGAGCAGTGTCACATAACATGCCCTATCACAAATAAGTTCTCATCCTGGGCTTCCAGGGGGTGCTGGAAATATAGGGAGCTAAAGTAGTAAGAAAATGAGGCTGGAGAGATAGCAAAGTGGTTAAGAGCACTGACCTTCTAGAGGTCCTGAGTTCAATTGCCAGCAACCACATGGTAGTTTACAACCATCTGTAATTGGGATCCAATTCTTGCTTCTGCTATGTCTAAAGACAGGGGCAATGTACTCCTATATATAAAATGAATAATTGTTGAAGAAGGAGGAGGTGCAGGAAGAGGAGAAAGGAGAAGAAGGAGAAGGAGGAGAAGGAGAAGAAGAAGAGGAGGGGGGAGGAGGAGGAGAAGAAGAAGAGGAGGAGGAGGAAGAAGAGGAAGAGGAGGAGGAGGAAGAAGAAGAAGAGGAGGAGGAAGAAGAGGAAGAGGAGGAGGAGGAAGAAGAAGAAGAGGAGGAGGAGAGGGAGGAAGAGGAGGAGGAGGGAGAAGAAGAGAAAGAAGAAGAAGTGGTGGTGAGAGGACAAACATCTGATCTGGATAGTCCTAAAAAGAAAGGACTTCAACTAGCTGGAGAGATGGCTCTGTGGTTAAGAACATTTGTTGTTCTTGCCCAAGTCGTCAGTTTCATTCTCTGCACCAATCCCAAGGCATGTGATGCCACATGCACACGTGGGCAATAAATCCACATGAATCCACATAAAATAAAAATATGTAAACCTTTTTATGACCTAAAAGAACACCCAAAACAGCACATCTTAAAGTCCCACTCCACCTCATGCCATCCCCTAGTGTGATGGCTGCTTTTAGTTGTCAACTTGACTCCATCTGGGATTGATGAAATTCCAACTGGCTGGGTTCACTTGTGAGGGATTTTTTTCTTAAATCAAATGATGCAGTAAGACCAACCTTAACAGAGATATTTAGAGGCAGGAAGATACACCTTAAACCTTAGCAAATTCATTCCTTGTTGGCATTAGATTTTACTTCTTCAGGATTCTGGTGCACACTGAAGACCAGTGGGGACATCCAGCCTTGTGATCTGACTGACTACTCGATTCTTGGACTCCCCATTGGTAGACAGCCATTGTTAGCTTAGCTGAACTCCAGCCTGGAAGCCATTCCAATAAATCCCTTTTCTATAGAGAGAGTCATTGTATCATTTCTGTTCCTCTAGAGAACTCTGACTCCTATAAAGGGCTGGTGGGAACATTCCCCACTCAAGTAAATCTGGAAAAGGCCAATGCGATCCGCTCACACTGAAAATCCCTGACTCACCTGAGGTGAGGAGCTGAGGAGTCGGCCACAGAAGGAAACTGCTTCACCCTTCTGTGATACAGTGCTTCCCTGTGTTAGTGACCACAAAATCCTGTCCTCCTGTCCCTCATCCCTAGGGAGTGCTACCTTCTCTCCATTCCATGGAAACATGGCTGGAAAGTGGCCTTGCCTCATTATCAAGACAACTGGGAGAACTGACTTTCAGACTCCTATAATGGAGACATTACAAAGAAGTGCAGAAGTGGGTGCTACTGTGGTGTGTGTGTGTATGTGTGTGTGTGTGTGTGTGTGCATGTGTAGGTAACCCTGGTCATCCTGGAACTTGCTCTGTGTGCTGAACCTTCCTGTCATCCTGTATTTTAATTGCTGCAGTGGTTACATACGCTTCCACATGTGACCCTGGCATGGTGGTGCATGCATTGATTCTAGCACTTACGAAGGGGAGGCAGGTGGATCTCTGAGTTCCAGGCCAATCTGGTCTACATGGTCTACATAGTATTCCAAGGCCAGCAAGTGGTACGTAGTGAGATCCTTCTGCAAAGGAACAACTAAATGCAGCTCACACACAAAAAAAGAGAAAGGATGTGTGTAGGGGAGATCTATATGACATTAAGTAAGGCAGAATTATAGTTGGTACCCTTGTAGTTTCCTGATTGTGGTATTTTACACAATATGTAACCATCAGTCATCCCCAAAGAGTGTAACCTGTGGGAGAAGCTGGGCAAACGGAGATTGGGACTATGTGTGTATATGTATGTATATATTTATGGGTTATATGTGTGTTATATATACGTGTTGGATATGTGTGTGAATGTTATATGTATGGGCATTATATATATAATTTTTTGTTAGTTTTGTCAACTTTATCCAGCCTAGAATCACAGGGAAGAGCCTCGATGAGGACTGTTTCCATCAGACTAGCCTGTGGGCAGGACCATGGCAGTTCTCTTGTATTGACTGGAGGGTGAAGGCCCGCCCTAAACGTGAGTGGCACCTCTGGTAGCAACTCAGATAAAGGGAGCTGAGAGAAGCAAGCTTTGCCTTCTACCTCCTTGCCCTTCACTCTCGCTGGTCAGTTCATCTACCCTGGTGCTGCCTCTGCTGCTTCCTCCAGTGACAGCAGAACCGGCTTCTTCTGGCTTCTCAGGTTGACTGAAGGCCAGCAGCTGTCCAGGATTGCTCCAGGACCAGGATGGGGATGCTCAGGCACCCAGCCCCAGAGACTGAGCTAGCAAGCCTGTCAAAGTTCTGTTCCCTACCTAACCTGCAGTCCTTTCTCTGTGCTCTTGGCTGGGATGGGAGCGGCTGCTTCAAAGCTCCAGCTACTGTAACCTCCCTGCAGGGTGAGCTGTCAGCTGGGGCTGTGAGCAGGATCAACTCCTGTGTCCCCCAAGGTGCTTTTTTTAGTCAGCATGATTGTCACAACAGTGAACCTGGGACCGTGGGCACATGTGTTCTGCATGTGTGTGCCCTCTCATGGTTATGTGTAGAGGTCGGAGAGCTACTGAGTCACCCACTTCTCTTCTATCTACCACATTTAGGAATATGTATGTATGTACGTACTTATTTATTTTTATAGATTGTATTTTAATAGAAAATGTATTTTAATAGAAAACTTACAGGGATAGCACAGAAGACAGATAACAGTAAAAATATGTACTTGCATGTAGGACAACTCAGTGAGAAAATTATAGTGAATGGACGGGATCTACTGTATGATAAAATATCTACAATTGATAAAAATGCTACAATTACCATTTAGTTGCTGTCAATAAGAAATTTACCTATTTAAAAAAATCCAAATGCTGCATTGTTCAGAAATTTTTAACAGGTTTATTTGTAATTGTTATAAAGTTGAACTGTTGAAATGTGTTCACTGAAACATTTTGTTTGCATTAATGCTTTACATCTTGCATTTATATTACTGCCAATACCTGATTCTGTCCCCTATGTTTCCACTCGCAATCATATACTTAGGTACCTTTGACCCCATGGAAAAAATGTCTGACATTCAGAACTACTGATAACAGGAAGAAGAGGAAAAGAAATTTTTTTGAGAATGAAATGTTTCCCCTCATAGTGGATTCTAAAGCACGCTCTCCGCGTATGGGGCGTGCTAGCTGGATACCTTTTGGCATAATTGTTACACGTTTGGCATGGATAGCACACAGGTTGGTATCGTCAAAAAGGCCGACCAGATAGGCCTCACTTGCCTCCTGCAAAGCACCAACAGTTGCGCTCTAGAAGCGCAGATCTGTTTTGAAGTCCTGAGCAATTTCTCGAACCAAATGCTGAAAGAGGAGCTTGCGAATCAGAAGTTCTGTGGACTTCTGATAATGCCTGGTTTCATGGAGTGTTTCATGGAGTGCCACTGTACCAGGCCTGTAACGATGAGCTTTCTTCACCCCTCCAGTAGAGGGCGCACTCTTGCGAGCGGCTTTTGTAGCCAATTGTTTCCTGGGTGCTTTAGCACCAGGGTGGATTTGCGGGCAGTCTGCTTTGTACGAGCCATGGCGTGGGCACCTCCTTACTTACCCTCCTTCTCCTAGGGCTGGAGCTGGGCAACTGAGAGGCTGTGCTGGCCTTAGAGAGCGGTGGCAACACAGCCAAGGCTTCAAACACCTTATTTTTTTTGAGACAAGGCTTCTGCCTCTTATTGAACCCAGAGTTCACCATTTCAGAGAAGCTGGCTGGACAGGAGTCTCTGGGATCCACCCACCAGCACTGGGTTAATAAGAAATTTATGTGCCAGGCGGTGGTGGTGCACACCTGTAATCCCAGCACTCTGGGAGGCAGAGGCAGGCGGATTTCTAAGTTTGAGGCCAGCCTAGTCTACAGAGTGAGTTCCAGGACAGCCAGGGCTACACAGAGAAACCCTGTCTCAAAAAAACAAACAAACAAAAACAAAAAACAAAAAACAAAAACAAAAAGAGAGAGAGAGAGAGAGAGAGAGAGAGAGAGAGAGAGAGAGAGAGAGGGAAGGAAGGAAGGAAGGAAGGAAAGAAAGAAAGAAAGAAAGAAAGAAAGAAAGAAAGAAAGAAAGAAAGAAAGAAAGAAAGAAAGAAAGAAAGAAAGAAACTTATGTGACCATGATCAGCTTGTTACCTGTGTGCTGGGAATTCAAACTCAGGTCCTCACAGTTGTGCAGGAAGCACTTCCCCTCAACAATCTCTGCCGGGCTCTAATTACTCCAGGCCCAGGTGCTTGACCAAGAATTCTCAATGCTGCCCCGTCAGACTGATTGGTGGAATTACAGGCATGTGAACAGTGTCCTGTCTCCTGCTGCCTTGTTGTACAGTTTATGACTTATTGCACTATACTGAATGAAACATTAATAGAGTTTTAAAATGCTCTGTTACGATTATAATAATTATTATTTCTGTGTATGGGTGTTTTAACTGCTCATATGTCTGTGCACCAAGTGCCTGGTGGCCGGGGAGGCCAGAAGACCTGGATCCCCTGGAACTGGAGTTATAGATAGTCAGGAATTGTCAAGTCACTGCCGGGAATTGAACCCTGGTCCTCTGCAGAAGCATTCAGTGCTCTTAACTCCTGAGCCATCTCTCCAAACCCTGAAAGTTTATTTTAATAACTCAGTTTTCAGCCGCTGGGCTCTAGAGCTTTTCATGGTGGCCAAAGCCATTTGAGTGGATGCAGATCTTGTTCCTCCTGGCCAGGAAGGAGCTTTATTTAAACTGTAGGAATTTCAGTGTCACAGCAAGAATTAGCTGATCTTTCACTGCAGAGATGAATGAAAGATAATGGAGTTATACTCACCCTCAGGGATGGGCACGTGGCTCCTGCTCACACCAGAGAAGATTGTACGAAGGAACAGGTCAACTTCTGAGGTGGTGGCACTGCACCAGTGTGAGGTTGGAACACACACACTCACAATCCCACTATGTACCACAGGCTAGCCTTAAACTCATTGTTCTCTTGTCTTAGCCTCTTTTGGGCTGAGATCCCAGGCGTTCTCTCCCTCCCTCCCCCCTCCTCTCCCCCTCCCTCCCCACCCCCTCTCTCTCTCCATCCTTGTCCTCCCAGACAGGTCACTGTCCTACTCCTTCTAATTTGACCTTAGCTGGGGTGCAGAACATGAACTGGACAGCAGAGGGGGCAGCTGAGCCATTCAGGAGCAACAGTGCTTGTCTCCTGCAACCTGTGTGGAGGGACAGAGTGACAACTGCTCTGGAAAGAGGCAAGACCCTTCATTCCTGGCTTCATTCTGCCACGAAAAAAAAAATCAGCTCATGATTATTTGCTATTGCTGGATGCTGGATGATGGGTAACTGGGGTTGGGGAGAGAGAGACCTTGCCTGTGCCTGCCCAGCTGACCCTGGATGAGAAGTGAACAGTATTCAGTTTTCTATGAGATTGCTCAGTACTTCTAGGCAATCCACGTCATCCCTTCACAGCCTGTGTGTGTCATTTCATTTGTCCCCGACTCATCCGTCCTCCTTTTACAAATGAATTCAGAGACAGTTAGAGACTTCATGGCTTATGGTCACACAGCCAGCCAGCCAGAAGTGACATATCTGCTAAAATGACTCAGTACTGCCCCTGTAGGCGGAACCCCGCTACAGCAAGTGTTCACCCTCCTTGGAAGAGGCCACAGCCCTGTGCTGTTGGTGCCATAGACACAGAGGAGTTTTAGTAGAGTGTGGAGAAGCAAGGGATGGAGGATAAAGTGCCCAGGGAGGAAACAGAACACAGCCAGTTCTTCCTTTCCTCGTTCTGTACCAACTCCCAGTACTCTTGGAGCTCCGTTCCTTTGTCCTAGCCAACCATGTCCAGCCACTGTGTTCCTTGCTGCTCCTGCTGGCTGGCCTGGGGCTCGACCCCAAGGCAAGGCCCGAGAATGTTGGAAGCCCCGGAGGAGGCAGATGCCAGCTAGGAAAGCATGCAGCGAGCATCCGACTTCCCTGTGAGCTAGCACAACACGGGCAGCACCGATGCTTACCCCAGCCGCACCATACAGGCGGTGAGAGCTCGTAAGCAGCTCCAGGCTGGAGTTAACGACGTTTTTTTTTGCATGTGGAAATGGGCTGAAGTACATGTACCAAGTCCCAGCCAAGTTCGACTGACTGTCCTTTCCATGACCAGCCCCATCTGAGGAGCACTCTGCTCCTTCCAGATCTACAGCGTGCCCCGGAAAGGCACACACTCCCTGACAAAATTCCGCTGCACAAACGCCTAAGGGCTCAGTCTAGTAGGATCATGCAGATTGTTGCTTACCTGTTCTCCGTCCCTACAGTATTTCATCTCTCAGAAGGTACGGCAGGCAGGCTCTGCACATCTGAACACCTGTCCCCCGGTCCCACTCTTCTTGCAGTGCCTGTCAAGCCTTGCTCAATTAAAGAAATACCTTGGCTCTGGAAAAAAAAAAAAAAGTCCGAAGTTAAAAGTCTCTTCTGAAGCCGGGTGGTGGTGGTGGTGGCGCACGCCTGTAGTCCCAGCACTTGGGAGGCAGAGGCAGGCAGATTTAGGAGTTTGAGGCCAGCCTGGTCTACAGAGTGAGTTCCAGGACAGCCAGGGCCACACAGAGAAACCCTGTCTCAAAAAATTCCACACACACACACACAAAGTCTCTTCTGAGATCCATCCAATCACTTAACTGTAATCCCAGAATCAAGACAGGAAACCAGCTGGGCAAACTCCAAACTCTGCCTCTCCATGTCTGATGTCTAAGCTGTCTTCCGATCTCCAGCACCTTTCTCATCTCTGTTGACTACAACAAGCTTCTTTTCCTGGGCTGGTTCCATTCCTTTAGCAGCTTTCCTCAGGAAATATCCTTTGGCTCTGGCATCTCAAAAATCTTGGGGTCTCCGAGGCAGCTCCAGTGATACAGCTTCTTGTCTGGGACCGACACATGATCTTGTGGGCTCCACCAAATGTCTGGCATCACTTCTCCATCTCTGCCCTCTGTAACACTCTTGTTTGGTTTTTTGTTTTGTTATGTAGTGTTTTTGGGTTTTTTTTTTTTTTTTTTTTTTTTTTTTTTTTTTTTTTTGAGACAGGGTTTCTCTGTGTAGCCCTGGCTGTCCTGGAACTCACTTTGTAGACCAGGCTGGCCTCGAACTCAGAAATCCACCTGCCTCTGCCTCCCAGAGTGCTGGGATTACAGGTGTGCGCCACCACCGCCTGGCTTGCTGTTTTCTTCTTAATCACAGCTAATTTCTTAGCTCCCGCTAACCATCAATTGTCCCAATTGTCCCTTCTGTTTTTCATTCTAGAGCCAGAGCCACTTGACTGCAGCTGCTTGTAGGAGCTGGATCCTGCCCCTCCCCCCTTATCCTATCACCAGCTTTCTGTTTCCCCACTCCCTCTCTGCCTCAGCTTGGCTTTCCTGGAACTTGCTCGGTAGATTGACCTTGAACTAAGGGACCAGCACGTCTCGGTCTCCCGTAATTCTAGGATTAAACATAAGTAGCGCCTAGCCTAGATTTAAGCTTTTCTTCACCTAGAACTGCTTTGTCCCAGGGTGGCCTTGACCTCAGAGATCTGTTTGGCCTTGTCTCTTGGGATCAAAGATATGAATCACCTTGCCCGGATCTAAATTTAGTAGGACCACGACCCCAAATCCCTTAATCTGCTCTCTCCAAGAACATAGGATTCAGCGCCATTTCACTTCCTGGGGCCCCGTTACTATTTCAATCATACATTTTATGTTTTTCCTTTCTCAGCTTTCGAGGCTCAGTCAAAATGCTCGTCATGAGACTTAACCAGAGAACAAAGTTTCTATGGGGCATTTTTGACACTTTGTCAATGCAATTAATTTGAGTCTCTTCACCTCAGCCTTAGGTAGACTCTTCACACAAGGACAGAAAGTAGACATATTCTCCACCAAAATTCTACAAAGAAGTCTCTAAGCCACATATTGAATTTTTCACTGAAGCCTCTTGGGCCAGGTCCACCCAATTGAAATAATTCTCAATAACAAAATCCTGGAACTAAGTCTGTAGATCAGTCTGGCTTCAGAGATCCACCTGTCTCTGTCTCCTGAGTGCTGGGATTAAAGGCTTGGGCTACTACAACTTGCCTTTTTTTTTTCTTTTTTTTTTTTACTTTAACCCTTACTATCCTGGATTCCACTAATAGTATCACACTAGCTTTGAACTTAGAGAGATTTGTTTGCCTTCTTCTCTCTGATGAGATTAAAGGTTGTGTCACCATGCCCTGCTCTAACCTCTATTTAAGCACAACCCAGCAGAGGGACTTAACAAAGTTGGCAAATCAATCTCTTCTAACCTCACAATTCCCAATTTGCTCAAACTCAAGCAAAGCCAACTACTCCCCACTTCCCTTCCTTGAGATCTGGCTCAGGTCAAAGACCTGGTCCCGCCCAACTCCGGCATGTTAACCCCGCCCTTAGCTGGGCTGGGCCCCACAGGTGGAGAGAAGTTGAAAAGTCTTGCCCTGTCATTCTGTTCTTACACTTCGGAGCTCAGTGGCCCCCTTCACAGAATGTGGGACATTTGGGTCCCGGGCGCACTCACCTTGATCTTTGGCCTGCTTCCCAGTCTCCAAGGAGTAAGCGCCAATGAGGTAAGCCAGTCTTCTGTGACTTTGGGAGGACCCTATGGGGCAGAGGCTTGCCTAGGAGCCCAGTCCCCACCTTAACTTGTCAGGAATTCCCTTAACCACTGGCAATTAGAAACTTCCTTTCTGTTGCATTTGGGGAAAGTGGAGGGAGGGACCTCAGAGGGAGGCCCTGGGGAAACCTGGGCCCCTAATCTTGGCAGGGTTGTGTTGCTACCTGGGAACCAGCCCCAACAACAGCCTTGAACAGGATCTTTGACCCCCGTTTTAGTGTTGGCATTTCTTATTAAGCTCTAAATCAGGCTGAAGAACCTGGGGTCTTGCTTGTCTGGGTAAGGGGGTCTCTCCTTCCCTGTTCCTCCGGCTGTCGACCTTGAGGTGTAGTTTATTGGCCATCTCTGGGACTTATCTGTGCCAAGGGAAGTGGAAGTTCTCACTTCTCTGGTTACTTCAAATTTGATCTCTGAGTAGACTGGGCTGCCTGGACTGAGTGGCCTCATGCCTTGATCCCAGGGAGGCAGGGTTTGAGCTCTTGTTCATAATCAAACTCTTAAGTGTTTTCTGTTGGCAAGTTTTCCTGAGGTGGTCAGAACAAGCCTTTGTTTAATACAATCATCTTGTTTGTTTTGTTTATTTTGAGTCAGGGTTTCTCTAGCCTGGGCTATCCTAGAGCTCTGTAGTCCAGGCTGGCCTCACCTCAGAGATTAAATTTACAATCTTGGATGAGGATCTGCTGGGGTGGTGGTGGTGGTGGTGGTGGTAAGTGAAGTCGCATATCTGCTCCCCAGACCAGCGTCCACGGGCTGTCTGGAACCTGTAGTTGTCCTTCCAAGGCCATGCATGAGTCAACCCAGGTGCAAGACACTTCCAGTCTGGGACCTCTGCATCTCTTGTTGACCCCTTTCCACAGCCCCAAGCATAGGAACTGTCAATCCACTGCATCAGTTCCAGTAAATCCACGGTCACTAAAACTCAGGCTCCCAACCATCCTGATCAGACCACCCGGTCAAGATGGGACAGGGGAAAAGGGAAAATCCTGGTCTAGTTTATCAAACCTATCAACTTTTTTTTTTTTTTTTGACACACACAGGGTCTCACTATATAGATTATGTGACCTTGAATTCAACAGACATCTGCTTAGGTACCCCAATTTTGGAATTAAAGGGGGTTATCAACCATGCCTGGCCTAACTGTTGCTTAAATGTAGTTAGTACAAGAGCCCAGTGGTATTTGCAGCTCACATATTTAATCCCAGCACTCAGGAGAGAGACAGGGGCAGGTGGATCTGAGTTCTAAGCCAGCCTGGTCTACAGAGCCAATTCCAGGAGAGCCAGGGAGCCACAGAGAAACCCCTGAAACTCCTGGAAAACAAATAATGTCCAAGGCAAGAGTCTGATATTTGGAAGAGTGGAGAGAGACACAGATAGACAAGAGTTTCAGTCTCCAGGTGAGACCTAGTTCTGTGTTCCTGGGCCCCTTGTGTCTTTATCTTACTGTGCCCATCCTCACCAAAGAACAGAGCTACTGTGAGCATGGAGAGGGAATAATCCCAGCTGTGACTGTCACCTGTCTCTTAGTCTTTTCTTTAGCAAAAGAAATGCTATTGTAAGGATCTTTAGCACAGCCAAAAGCTGGTTTCCTAGTCTTTTTCTTTTTCTTCTTTTCTTTTTGTTTTTGTATAGAATAGAGTTTATTCAGCGCACAGGGAGGGTAGTTAAGAGGGTATTAGAGACAGAAAGGCAGAGAGAGGCACAGAAGAGGAGTGCAGCAGCCTGCCCCTGAGCATGGAGAGAGGTGGGAAGGGGCAAGGGGACAGAGCAGGGCAAGAAGGCGAGAGATCAAGAGAACAAGAGGATGAGAGCCCCGTTCTTTATTTGTTGAGAGAGGCCCTAGTTCTGGCTGCACTAGAAACTGGAGTCCTGAGGTTAAAGGATTGTACCACCACACCTAGCAATGGTTTTAAATGAAGTAGCCAGAGATGGTAAGGCCTTGATTACTGGGGGAAGAGAGGCCTAAGAGCTTCGACAGTACTGCTGTCAACAATGGAATTCTGTGGAGACCTTGGTTGCCTTAAAATGCTGAAAGATACAGGGCAGGGGGTTCCCAGCAGGGCCCTCAGGACCAATAGGACCTGAGTATATTTTGTGAACTCCCAGTCTACCTATGACAGTGGATCATCAGTGTATCAGTTTAGAAGGAGTAAGGTCATTAGGATGCTTTCTGGGGGGGCTCTGAAGCTAAGGATCCACTAAAAGTAGCTTCCTAGGTCAATCTCCGTGTGTGTGTGTGTGTGTGTGTGTGTGTGTGTGTGTGTGTGTGTGCTTGCGTGCTTGCGCCAGGAGTAGTGGTCCACATCTTTAATCCAGTGGTCTAGAGACACAGACAGGAAGATCTCCCAATTCCAGGCTAGCCAGGGCAACACAGTGAGACCCTGGCCTGTCTCAATGAAAAGGGTGAAGGAGCTTGCTTGGTAATTCATGCCTTTAAACCCAGCACTTGGGGAGGCAGAGGAACGCTCTAGCTGTTGACCCTAGACATGGCAGTTGGAGGGAGGGAGAGGCTGAGACCCAGTGGAACAATTTCTGAGCAGAGACTAGCCTACAGTTCTTTGTGAGACAGAGATTCCTGTCCCCAATCTGGCCTCAAACTGTCTCTGTAGCCTCGAATAGCTCTGTGTTCTCTTGAGTTCTGTCATGATGGACAAGCACCACTGGTTTACACACACCTACCTGATTTATTGCCATGTTGGAGAAGCATTCTCACACCTGAGACCCAACTCCCAGACTTTGAGCTCTGATCTCTGTCTTTTTTCTTTCACAGGCTGTACACAAATGTGACATCTTGTAAGTATGGGATTTTGTCACTATCACTAAATGCAGTGGGGACAGTGTGTGCTCAGATTCTGCCCTGGATAAGGGGACAGACACCTAATTCCTATCACTTTTGCTGAAACCATAGCCCCTCTTAGCTTACCCAACCTCAGGATCTGCTGCTAATCCCCAACCTTTCACAGCTGGGGGAGGGGGAGTCACATGGGCAATGTCCCACTGCTGCCTCCCATGGAAGATCAGCACCATGAGCATTCTGCCTGAGGAACAATGGCATCCTGCCCTGATGAACTCTGAACTCAGGCCTCAAGTCCAGACCCCGATTCCTCCCAGTGAACCCAGGATGGATTTGTAGCTCACACCCACTAAGGGTGGCTCTCAACCTGAGGGTCTAAGAGTCTAGGGAATCAGGGACCCTTTGGTTGGATACTCTGATGTCATCAGTATCTCCCCATGTCTGTTTGTCCTGACTAGAAGCTGCCCCAAAGGATTCATATGCTGTGGCATTGCATGCTGCCCAGAAAGAAAGAACTGGAATTCTACAAATGACCCTTTCATGTAAGCCCGGGGCCACCACTTCTGGGCATCTTCACAGAGAGTTGGGTCCACCAGAGACAAGGTGGTGGTGGGAGATGGAGGGGGTTCGACAAGGGAGCATGGCCTAGGCACTCATGACAATCCCCTCCTCCCTCCCTAGGATTGTGTTCATCATCGCATGCATCATTTTCCCCCTTTTGTGCATCTGTGGCCTAGTGAGGCGCTTCTGTCCTAATTGTAGAGCACAGCACCATGACGTCAGAACAGGGAATCAGCAGACTTCTCCAGAACCGCCCTCCATTGCTCCCCTGGAGAACATTTGGGTCACCTCCTTGGATCCCCCACCACCCTACAGTCAGGTGCATCTTTCTGTCCCAGTACCTAATGTGTTTCATAGCTGACTGTCCAACATGTTGACATAATGGATTGGGGAAGGGGGGTATCAGATGGGCCATGGCTCTGACAACCCTATTTGTCATTCTTTGCCCAGACTCTAAATAAAACAAGTATCCCTTTTCTCCTGCAGGTTGTTCTGAAGGCAACTCCCACAGAACCACCTCCTCCCTACAGCCTCAGGCCTGAGGGCCCTGCTGGTCAGATGACAGGGACTGGCTATGATACTCTGTGAGCTCCCTCAAACACAGACTTCTTGGATTAAGTTCAGGACCCTGGAATGACTGCTGATCCCATCACGTCTCTTGTACTATTATTTAATTTATTGTTTTTATACACCGCTGCCCCCTTCCCTTCTGTCATTAGAGCCAAGCTGTGTCCAGAATCTCTGTCCCACACTCTAGGATGTTGACAGCTTTAAGAATTGGCAGTGCCTGTAGTGGATGTAGAGAGATCATTGCTAGTGGACTGCCAACCTTGACAGGACAGCTCGCTCTGCCATCCTACAGAAGCACTTCTGTGCCTGGAAGAGATTGAAGACTGAACAGCACAGACTCTGAGCCATCTTCCTACCATACCTGGGCAGAGAGGGCCTCGCTGTCCCTCTATAGCAATGCAGAAAACAAAAAGACTAAGTGTCAACGGCTGGAGGATGGAGACAAGGTCAGAGGCTGAGGAAACACTTCCAGCTTCTTCCATTGGTGACTGACTGCACTGACACCTGATGGGAGGACTGAGCATCCAAGATGTGAGGAAGGCTTAGACCTTCAGCTTCCTGGGATCTTGGGGCACTAAAGAAACAAACTGGAAACCTACTGCTATCCTCTTCTAGTCCCATGACCTGCTTTTCTGGGAGGCCAGAACTTGATTAAGCATGGGACTCTTAAGGAGATACAAGCCAGAAACATCCTTCTAGAAGGTAGGGTGGGGAGAAAGCTTGGACAGGAATTCCGGCTAGATTCGAACTCTGAGGGGGAGAGCATTAGATGCTTACAATATGGCGCTCTGCAGGGAAAGGAATACAGTCATGAGGGTGGGCAGGCAGGTATTTGTGTTGATGTGGGTGGGGTTTTCCCTTAAGGAGGTCACCTCAATGTCATTGAAGCAGGACTTCAATGTCACCTACCTGACATTCATTGAAGATGGTATAGGGCTTTTAGTTCAGTGGTATGGCCTGCATTCACTGGCTTTCCTGAAGTTCAGTGACTGAAATATTATATTTGCAATGTGCATCAGAGTTCTGTGAGGATAACGGATCCTAGAACTGGTGTTCCAGATGGTTATGAGTTGGGTGTTGGGAATGGAACTTGAGTCCTGAAAAGCCACCTGTGTTCTCAACCACTGAGCCATCTCTCAAGTCCCCTGAGTGATTTCTGTTTCCACTCAGTATAGTCACTACAGTGGGTGAGAGTCACCTTTTCAGAAGCGACCTTGCACTGTCAATTCCACCAATATTTATAAAGTCCCTACTCTACCGTTCCTGTCCTGGGTATTCAGAATGAGGCCAGGTGCAGTGCCACTTCTAAGAATAAGCCTGCAGAGAGGCCCACACCAAAGCTCACAAAGATGCAGATGTCCATCTTCTGGTGCCCTGGACCAGGTGGAGTGTGCATGATATGGTCTACATCCATTGACCTATGGAAACTTGTTCTGTAAGACCTGAACCCACACTGAACCCCCCATCCCCTAATGATGAAGGATCTATCATGCCAACCTACATTGTGTCTGTCTTATAGGCAGAAAAGACAAGTTTTGTAAAATAAATTTAAGCATTACATTTTTATAAAGGTGTGTGTCTATGTGTGTTTCTCTGCATATCTATTAAGATCAAGAGTCAAAAGCTGTGACGTAGTCCAACTTAGTCAGGAATCTGAGTCTAGCCAGAGTTACAATGAGTTAAAGTCACGGTTGGGAGGGTGACTGAGAACTTAGCTCAGTGGTAAAGACTTTCTCTATCATGTCAAGACCTGGAGGTAAGCCCTCAGCTGTTGCTCCCACAACTCTAAGTACTGTATGAAAGCCTCTGGGAGCAGTAGGCAGGTGGCTAGCTTGGGGGGACTTTTTAAAAACCTGTCCTTAAGACAGGGCATCTCTGTGTAGCCCTAGCTAACCCCAGCTCACTCTGCAGACCAGGCTAGCTTCAAACACAGAGAATCCACCTGCCTCTACCTCCCAATTGCTGAGATTAAAGGTATGCACCACCACTGCCCAGTTTAAGATTTTATTTTTACTCTATGTTAGTGTTTTGCCTGCATGTGTATCTGTGTACCAGTGTGCATGCAGGACCCGTTGTGAGTGAGGCCATCCCTGGGCTGGTTGTCCTGGGTTCTATAAGAAAGCAAGCTGAGCCTGGCACAGTGGCACATGCCTTTAATCTCAACACCAGGGACAGAGGCAGGTGGGCAATTCTGTGAGTTAAAAAGCCAGCCTTAAACAAGGAAAGCCAGAGGAAACCCAGTCTGGAGAGAAAGGGGGTTGAGAAAGTGTTAAGTTTCACACCTGGGATGGAGGGCTGAGGGGCCTATTTTATATTAATGTGGAGCTGACCTACAGGCTCTCCCAGCATCCCTCAGTCCCTGTCTGTTACAGCGCGTGGCTGGTACCCAGCCCTCTGCAGCACAGAACTGGGCTGCCCTTCCTCCAGATGCTCTTCCCTGTGTAATCCATTTTTGTTACGATTCTTTTGTACCTTTATCCTCTTGGCCACTGCACCTAGTCCTTGTCCTGTCCTGTCCTGGTGCTCCGCCCCTCTGTCTGTCACCAACCCCAGTGACTCAGGGTCATGTAGACTCTGGACTTTCCCGGATCTCCCTGTCTCTGCCTGTGCTCTACCTTTGTCTACAGTGAACTTCCTCCTCCATCATACCTAGCAGAGGTCATGTTCTTTCCTTTTTATTTATTGCAGAAAGAGAAACATACACACACACACACACACAGAGGGGGAGGGAGGGAGGGAGGGAGAGAGAGAACAGTCTGAGAAAGCCATGAGGAGCAAGCCAGTATGCTGCACCCTCAATGCCTCTGCATCAGTTCCTGCCTCCACGTTCACACCCTGTCTGAGTTCCTGTCCTGACTTCCTTCTGTTATAGACTATAACGTGGAGGAGATGAAAATCAAATAAACCTTTTCCTCCCAACTTACCTTGGGCATGATGTTTCCTCATAGCAATAGTAACCCTAACTAGGACATCCTCCTAGCCTCCCATCTCCCATTGTGAGCACCATCTGCTGCTCTGGTCCAGGTGTGTCAGCCTCCATACTGGCCTTTCTCCAAGCCTTCCTGACCCCCACATTCATGCTTTCAGAGTCAGCTTGCTTACCTCAGTATAACTCCAACCTTCTCACATCAAACGTCTACCATCCATCCTGCCCATCCAGGAAGAAGCCAGACTCGGGGTGAATTGGTTTTTCCACAGAACCAGCACACCTGCACGTGCAGACTCTCATTCAAATCCAGTCCATGTGTCTCTCGAGGCCTTCCACTCCTCCAACACACTCCAGAGTCTCAAGGCAACTCATGCAGACCTGCCTTCTCAGACTCTCATACGCCAGCCTCAAGTTCTTCTAAGCAAAAAGACAGAAGCCATCTTGGCATGATTTGCACTCCTTTAGTGCCAGCAGTTAGGAGGTAGGAGTAGGCAGTTCTGTGAGTTTGAGGCCAACCTGGCCTCCATAAAGAGTTCTATCAATCTAACTTCTCTGCTGCCTGCACAGAAATCATGCACAGATTTGCTACCCTGGAAATCAACTGGGCCCTGGGTGACCCCTCTCATTCCCAATGACATCCAGGTCCCACTCCTGTAATTTATTTGCCATTATGGAGGCTTGGTCTCTTTATAACCTGCCCTACACCAACCTCTGAGAACCTCAGCACCCCTGTCCTGCTGACCCACCTCCTCTCTTCCTTCTTTCTTCTCTTCTGTTCCCACTATTCCAGGACATCACTTACATCCTGGTCATTTGAACACAGCTTTGCTGCAGCCAATGTCTGCTTCCTGATCTCACCTCATTAGCATCTGACCCACATGGCCAGTGTTCTTGCTCCAACAATTTCCACATCCCTGTCTGCGTCCACTCTGCCTAGCTTTCCTCTCCAGCACTGGCTGCATCTTCCACCCCCTCTGTCACCTCTGAGTGACAGGGGACCTGAGGATCTATCTTTGTCCTAATCTGTGCTCACTCCCACAGTGCCTGTCATACCTCCTGTGACTTTGTTACAGGACCAATACACCTTCCCAGTGAGAAATCACTCAGAGTGCTTAGAGATAATGAGAGATGATAAAGGAAAACTGTTGTACCAGGTGACTACTTCTGCTAATACTCAAAGGGAAGCCAGCTCTGAATAGAGATTGTTGGGTAATAGGCTCTGGTCATGAGGAATTGAGTCAGGCTATACCAGGTAATAGACCCTAGCTATACATAATTCTTTGGCCACAGCCTGACCAGTCTGGTCCACCTGTGGGAACAATATCCTGGGGTATGGAAAATAACCCACCCTGTTCCCAGTCAAACCATAAAAAGATGGCTGTCACTTCCTGTAGCTGCCTATGTATATGTATAAGTCCCCTCCCCCAGCTCCTCTAGATAAGGTTTCTCTCTTTGTGTAGCCCTGGCTGTCCTGGAAGACCAGGCTGCCCTCAGACTCAAGAGATCCACCAGCCTCTGCTTCCTGAGTGCTGGGATTAAGGGTGTGCACCACCACTGCCTGGCTCTCCTTCCTCCCCTGGGACCCCTTAACATACTCATCCTTCATCCCAAGGAAAGGTTGGAGCCCTGCCTGTTGAGATGCAGTCTATCAGCTTCTCTGCCTCCCTTTTCTCTCTGCAATCGCCATTGGCTTATAGTTTCACTCAAGACTGAACTTCCTATGTTAGACACACACATTCCTTGTCCCTGTGCTTTCTAAGGACCTGGTAACTATACAGCCTACCCCTGTGTGCTTCTATGGCCAAGTTCTACTTCTATTTCCTAAGCAAGTTGAGTAGATCTTCTTATTTATTTTTTATTTTTTGGATTTGTTTTTTTTTTTTTTTTTCGAGACAGGGTTTCTCTGTGTATCCCTAGCTGCCCTGGAACTCACTCTGTAGACCAGGATGGCCTTGAACTCAGAAATCCGCCTGTCTCTGCCTCCCAGAGAGCCGGGATTACAGGCGTGTGCCTCCACCGTCCAGCTTTGAGTAGATCTTTTAACAGCAGCTTTTACCTCTCAGTTCCTCCTCCATCAGCTCCACAGACAGTGTTTTGTTTGTTGAATCTGGGATCTTTATCTCTGGCCAAGACTCCCTGTTGAACTCTAGACATACTTCACCACACCGCTCTGTCCCGTGGAGCCTGTGGAGGACCTCAAGGCCAAAAGCGAGCTCTGGCTTCTTCTTTTTGCCCTTCCTCAGTGGGTCCTTCCTGGTGTCCTCTCACAGGTGGATGGACCATCAAAAACCTAGCTGTTCTGGTTAAAAACAAACAAAACCAGAGGTGTTTTCTGATTTTTCTTTCCTTGTTCTCCTGCCCTGCTTAGTGGCACCCAAAACAGACCCACATCTACCTCTCCCTATTTCGGGGTCACAGTCCAGAGCAGGCCACTCCAGGCTGTGCAGAGGACTGTCCCTAGGTTGTGCTTAGGACTCTGCAGACTTCTGCCTCTGCTGTAATCTCCATCCTGCCCCATCGGGTCCTGCTGTGCAGTACACTAAGAGTATTCTTCCCTTTTTAAAAAATTGAGACACGCCAGGCATTGGTGGCACACACCTTTAATCCCAGCACTTGGGAGGCAGAGGCAGGCAGATTTCTGAGTTTGAGGCCAGCCTGGTCTACAGAGTGAGTTCCAGGACAGCCAGGGCTACACAGAGAAACCCTGTCTAGAAAAAAAAATTGAGACAGGATCTCGACACCAGTAGCACACACAGACTGGCCTAGACCTCACTCACTATACAGCCCAGGATAGCACTGAACTCATAGAGACCCTCCTGCCTCAGTTTCCTGAGTGTTGAGATTATAAGTATGCCTCACCAGGCTTGGCTATCCACTTCCTCATCTCCTTACACACACACACACACACACACACACACAGATAGTGCTGGAGACTGAGCCTCTGGACTCAAGTATACTAAGCAAGTACAACTGAGTTGATGCTTAGCCCCCAGGGTAATCCTTGGTAGCAGAGATAGAAGACTTGCTCCTCAGGCCGGCCTCAGTCCCCACTAGGGGCATAGGACACACCTCTGCCTGTGACCAGCAGGACTGAAGATGAGATCTCTCCCTTCAGGCCTTAGTCTTGTTTCTTTCTCACCTTAAATGTCCCTGGTCAGAGCCTGCCTCAGGGGATTCCATCTTTCCAGGAAAATTAAACTCACGCCCTATCAAAGCTGGGCTTACCCAGAGGGCTTTTCTCCACCATCCAGGCTCCAGTTTCTCCCTGTCTGAGAGACCTCTCTGATAGGGCAGAGAAAGGAGCCCCCTGTCCTAAAATTGCCTTGCGTTGTGTTGTCATGTGTGTTCACGGACTGCATCCACTCTCTGCACCCAAGCTCCATTAAGGAGGGCCACTTGTCACATTTGTGCCACTGTCACAAGGCAATCCAGACATCGTGATTGTTGTGCATGAAAAATGTCCTAATCAGACATATTTTGCAAAGTCAAAGGTAGAGGTTTGAGGACAGTTCCCAGCTCAGGGACACCAAGGATTGTCGGCCTCCATTGCCAGAGTCTAGGCCCAGGCATAGTGGCCCAGGCATAGTGGGTGTCATACCTTGGTGATTGACGTCTTGTGGACCACAACAGTCATAGGCAGCTCAGAAGAAAAGCCAGATGTCTTGGGGGGAAGTGGCTCTGGAGACACCTGGTACCCCCTGTAACTTTGGTCTTCAGGTGAAACGAGGGGACTGATGGAAGTAGCCCAGAAATAAAAGAAAAGAGGGCAGAGCCCGTCCTTTATTAGGAGCATATGGTCATCGATCAGAACACGAAGGGCAGCAGTTTCCCTGAGGGAGGGGAGACTCAGTGCAGAGGTGCAAGGGGGCTTGAGGGATTTATAAGGCAGAAAGAAAAGGAACTTTTAGGGTACAAAAATTCCATCTGCAGATTGCAGTCTCTGGATTGTAAAGTGCCAGCGAATATCTTTATCACATGATGACTTTCGTCTCAGCACTCCTCCTCCTCAAGTGTCTCAGGTCTTATTGATTTGTAGATGTTCTAGTCAGGTTTTCAGATCCTTCCAGCTGAGTCAGGAGTTTGTAGCTAGCCTGGGGCTCTCTTAGGCCATTCCCCTTTCCCTGCAGCGCTGAAAGAAAGGTGCCTGAGCGCTTTCTCCTTCTTCTTCCTTCTTCCTTTCTTCAGTCAGTTCTCAGGGATCCCCTCCAAAAATACCAGACACTGTAGGGGAACCGTGGTTGTTGGAGGGTAGGAGGTACCTCAAGGAGACACCATTCCTGTCCCTGTTAAAGACACAAGCAACCCAACAAGCGAGTCAGCTTCTAGAGCATGCTGAGTGCTGGGAAAAACCCCAACAGGTGTCACTAGAAAGCTCCCTCCCAAGGAGGGGGTGGGACAGAGACTGCTCAGATAAAGAGGCCAGGCCTGTTCTCTTTGAGGAAGTCACGCTGAGCTAATTGTAGAAGAGGAGAAGTAGAAAGTAGTTTGCAAAGAACAATGGTCAAGGGTCAGGGTTTGCAAAGATCTGGAGGAGACTGTTCTCAGAATCCCAGAATCCTTATCAAAGGGCATGCTTTCTCAGTTCTGAGCACAAGAGGTGTAACGTGAAGGTACTGGCCAGGTTGTTCCTTTCAGAGACTCTGGGAATGGAGGCCAACAATCCTTGGTGTCCCTGAGCTGGGAACTGTCCTCAAACCTCTACCTTTGCAAAATCTGTCTGATTAGGACATTTTTCATGCACAACAAGGACAACAAGGCCAAACAGTTCTCTTTATTAACTACTTAATACAAACAAGGACAGCAGCATGTGACAATTTCCTTTAAGGTCCTCTGTTTTGGAAGCTGTCCTGGAACTCACTCTGTAGACCAGGCTGGCCTTGAACTCAGAAACCCACCTGCCTCTGCCTCCCCGAGTATTGTTCTTCAGGCTTTGCCCACCTTTCTGAGACAGTGTCTCCTGGTCTAGAGCCTTGGGCAAGTAGATTTGGAAGGCCAGACAACAATCCAGTCCTGGGATTATAAGTATATGCTACTAGCCTTGGCTTTGTTTGTTTGTTTGTTTGTTTGAGACAGGGTTTCTCTGTGTAGCCCTGGCTGTCCTGGAACTCACTCTGTAGACCAGGCTGGCCTCAAACTCAGAAATCTGCCTGCCTTGCCTCCCGAGTGCTGGGATTAAAGACGTGTGCCACCACCGCCAGGCTAAAGCCAAACACTCTTAACACCTGCATGTATATCTGTGAGGGTGTCAGATTCCCTAGAGCTGGAGTTACAGACAGTTGTGAGCCACCTTTATCCCTGACAAGTCTAAGCCTCTCCAATTTTGTAGGACCATTTCTACCAGGAAATCTGGTTTTTTTAAAGTTTTTTTTAAATGATTTATTTATTTTATATATGAGTACACTGTAGTTGTCTTCAGACACACCACAAGAGGGCATCAGATCTCATTACCAATGTTTATGAGCCACCATATGGTTGCTGGGACTTAAATTCAGAACTTCTGGAAGAGCAGTCAGTGCTCTTAACCACTGAGCCATCTCTCCAGCACCGAATCTGTTGTTTTAATTTAGAAACTAAAACTTTCAATATCTTTAGGTCCCGATCAACCCCTCTACTTAGTTTGGAAAGCATTAGAAGATGTCTTAGTCAGGGTTTCTATTCCTGCACAAACATCATGACCAAGAAGCAAGTTGGGGAGGAAAGGGTTTATTCAGCTTACACTTCCACGTTGCAGTTCATCACTAAAGGAAGTCAGGACTGGAACTCAAGCAGGTCAGGAAGCAGGAGCTGATGCAGAGGCCATAGAGGGATGTTTCTTACTGGCTTGCTTCCCCTGGCTTGCTCAGCCTGCTTATAGAACCAAAGAGCACCAGCCCAAAGGTGGTACCACCCACAAGGGGCCCTCCCCACTTGATCACTAATTGAGAAAATGCCCCACAGCTGGATATCATGGAGGCATTTCCTCACCTGAAGCTCCTTTCTCTGTGATAACCCCAGCCTGTGTCAAGTTGACACACAAAACTAGCCAGTACAGAAGAGGTTTGTTTAGTCAAACTATTATTATATAGCCACAAAGTAGTCTCAGAGGCCCAGTAATGTTGTCTGTCGTTATCCATGAGTTAACCCATAAGGTAGAACAGCAGGCATCAGAATAAGGGCAAGTGCCTACATTAAAGTTTAGCTCCTTATAAATCCTCTAACATTAATTTGGGCTGCCCACAGTCACAGTGAGTTAGGTTAGTCAGTGGTCTGACAGTCTGGTTAGTTCCTATCCCTATATAGTACAGGTGCCCAATATCTAACCATAACCAGCAATCCTGGCTGGTTTCTGCCTAGAAGTGATTAACTCTATCGCCAGCAACCCTTCCTATGACATAGAATCTGATTCCCCAGGTTTCTTCTTCCTCTTCTTCTTCCTCTTCTTCTTCCTCTTCCTCTTCCTCCTCCTCCTCCTCCTTCTTCTTCTTTGAAGCCTCAGTTTCTTAGGAAGTCCCAAATTTTACAATGAAAACCCCCATAGTTTTTGGCAACTAAGGGGTCCAGCCGTGGGGCACATATAGAATTGTAAACTCCACATTCCTATCTAAAAAGATAAATCCACATAGCTTTCCTTTTCCCCCATACAAGCAGACATTTAAAGTGGACGTCAGCAGGCAAAGGCCAGGGTGGAATCTGGGTCGCTGGTCTGCAGGCACATTAGCAGGGGAGTTCTGCCGGCATTACTTCCTGAGCCTGGGAAGCCGTTAGAAAGATCTTCCAAACATAATCTCACAGGAGATAAATCCCCCTCTATATGGGATGCAGCCCAAAGCAAATCAAAGCCCAGGAAGGACACCTATCCGTCCTTTGGTAGACTATGAGAGTTTGTTAGGTCCTGTATGTTCATTTTACCCAGCCATAACTGAGATCTATAGTCACAATGATGTTTTCCAATCTACGTCTAAAGCTTTAGCAATTCATTGAAAAGGTTTGGCTATGAAAGCCAGGTTAACATTGGACCCCATTGCTAGGAAGAAGCTAAATCAAAGGTACCCGTTCCTAGAGGAACCTTTTAGCTACTATTTAAGCAGTTTCAGTCCAGGCAAGGAATATTTCTACGCACCTGGAAAAGGTATCTTTAATAATTGGCAAGTATGGGCTGGAGAGATGGCTCAGCAGTTAAAAGCAGTGATTGCTCTTCCAGAGGTCCTGAGTTCAAATCCCAGCACCCACATGGTGGCTCATGGCCATCTGTAATGGGATCTAATGCCCTCTTCTGGTGTGTCTGAGGACAGCTAAAGTGTACTTACTTATCATAAATAAATAAATCTTTTAAAAATACAGCCGGGCGGCGATGGCGCACGCCTGTAATCCCAGCACTTGGGAGGCAGAGGCAGGCGGATTTCTGAATTTGAGGCCAGCCTGGTCTACAGAGTGAGTTCCAGGACAGCCAGGGCTATACAGAGAAACCCTGTCTCAAAAAACCCAAATCCAAAAAAAAATAAAACAAACAAACAAACAAATAAAAGAATTACTTATATTTACATGAGTACATTGTAGCTGTCCTCAGACACACCAGAAGATGCATCAGATCCCATTTCAGATGGTTGTAAGCCACCATGTGGGTGCCAGGATTTGAACTCAGGACCTTCGGAAGAGCATTTGGTGCTCATAACCGCTGAGCCATCTCTCTAGCCCCCAATAAATAATTCTTTAAAAAAAAATTGCCAAGTGCTTTTAGCCTCCCCCAGCAGGCTGGATCCTGATTTGCTTTTCCTGGGGGTGCTGGTCTCATTTGGACCCCTTTCCTGGGTAAGGGTTCTCTGTTTCGGATTCACATGTACACAAACCTGGCATCTGGCTGAGGCATCCCACTGTAGGCTGTCCAGCCTAGGGATAACATCCCTTGGTCTAAGCAACTCAGTAGCCTGGTGAAGGCTGGTTACCAGAGTCCTGCCAACTGTTTCCGGGAGAATGACCTTTCCCTCTGGTGTCCTCCAGAGGGAACCTGTGGGTTTAAGCTGTCCTTTTCTTCTTTATCTTGGAGAGTCTCAGGCAGCACAGGATCACTGTGTATTATCAGAATATCAATAGGCCCCTGGCCATAGGGCCATTTGTCAGGCAGCCAGGTCAACAGCCCAGCAGTGGAGGACAGCAGTTTGTAAGGGAAGCTAAATGACCTCTAGGACGGCCAGGATTTTTTATTTTTGGGTTTTTTTTTTGGGGGGGGGGTGGTTTTTTGGTTTTTCAAGACAGGGTTTCTCTGTGTGGTCCTGGCTATCCTGGAACTAACCAGGCTGGCCTCAAACTCAGAAATCTGCCTGCTTCTGCCTCCCAAGTGCTGGGATGACAGGCGTGTGTCACCACGCCTGGCGGATTTTTTATTTTTAATGTCCTTTCCCCTAGTGGTGCGAAGCTCTCTTTCTTTATAAGTCATATTGTGGACATGCCTGGTACAAAACAAAACACATGCTGAGTATTGGTCTGTGAGTCAGAGCAATCAATTCTGCTCTCTAGGCTGAGGTACCTGGCTTGGGCCCAAATTGTTTCCATTAGAGAAACTACGGCCTCTCCTGCGTCCCTGATCGTCTCATCTTCCATCTCAAGTCATGGGTGAGCACCTGCATCACCAGGTGAGAGGGTTGCAGGATTGATGGCAGTGGGTTTTTCAAACTGGATTCAAGGATAGATCAGGAGTAGGACTGGTACTGGATCACAGCCATTAGACAGCCAGTGTTCTTGTGGTCCTCAGAGGAGAGCCACAACTTGTGCTCTGGAATATGATCTCAATCCAGAGTTAACTCCTTTGCTCTCCTGCACTAAACTAGCAGTAGCTACCACAGCTCTTAGACAGGTGGGCCACCCTGTGGCTGCAGGGTCCTATCGTTTGGACAGGTATGTCACAGGGCATCTCCATGGCCCCAAAGTTTGGGTTAAAACCTCTTTTGTCTTTGGTTTAGTCTCACCAAAATTAGGGGCTTAATATCTGTCCCCCATGTTGGTATATAGAGGCATCGGTAATTCCACAAACTCTGGTATTCAGAGGAAGCAATACCCAGCTGCCTCTGGGAACTCTTGAACCTGCCTCGTTGTCTTTGGAGTTGGGATCTGAAGGATGAAGCAGTCCTACTCCCCTCAGTTGGCAGCCTCTGATGTACAAAGCTGGCCTCGCTTAGCTGAGATTTTGTAGCCCAAGATCTGTACCTCTTACAGCAATTCCTCAATGCCCCTTTAATAATCTATTTCCCAGGAAACTTCTGATGGAAGGGCAGGAAGTCTTCATTTAGTGTCTTTAAATCCTGGGGCACCCTGGCCCAGGTATGTTGTCCACTGGAATCTCCCACTGGGTCTGTCCATTTAAAGGTAACAATCGGTTGACTCGCCTCTACCATTGGGAGGCTGAAAAAAAATCTTTCAGGTCTGAAACAGCGTGCAGCTGTTTCTCTGGAAGAATCAGATTCGTGATTCTTCCAGAAATCGAAATCCAAATCTAGGTTTCCTCACAGGCAGGTGAAGTGACGATGTCTGTCTCTTCAACCTAGGTAATATGGACTGAAACTTCCCCTTATGGTCCCAGGGTCACTGGGTATTGTTTAATCTGAACGGAGGTAGCTGAACTGGTTAGTTGAACAATTAATTACAGGTGCTTGGCTTTGGGTGAGTCCTGGGTGCCTGGTTTTGTCTGACAGAGAGGGTGAGACACCAAGATTTTTCTGGGTATCTGTAAGTCTAACTGGCTCAGCATCAGAGAAGGTGACCATGGCTTTCGGTTTATGGGAAAGATGAGTCCCAGTCAATGCTCTGTTGCTACACACCCTCTAGGGCTGGAGAGACGGCTTACAAGTTGAATGCACAGACTGCGTTTCCAGAGGTTCAGAGGTCTTGAGTCCACAGGATGGCCTTCTGAAATGTGATATTGGTGCCCTCTTCTGGCATTCTGGCAGAACACTGTACATTATCAATAATTTTTTTTTTCCCCTAAAAGCTACCTCTAGCAACTGGGGCCTTTACATTACCTCTAGCAACTTAGACCTTTACATTTTTCAAACTATTATAACTTTTCCCCACTAATATCTGGGGCCAACGGGGTGACAAGGCAAATCTATTTAGCATTTATCTTTCTAATGTGAAAAGTCTCCTAGGTCAGAAGGGAAAATCTATTCTGTCCGGACTGCTTTGTCTACCTAGCCCAGGAGCAGGCTTTTTGGTTTTTTTGTTTGTTTGTTTGTTGGTTTTTTGCTATTTTTATTTTTTACTACCCCCACCCCCACCCACCAAGAGGAAGGTGGGATTTACATAAATTACAAAAGAGAAAGGAGTGGAACTTCTCTTTTCCTTAGGGTTCAGCCCAGGGGAACTTTTCCCCTTCCCTGGGACTGCCTAGAGCAGCCCAGAGAGGAGGGACCGCTCACCTGGGGCAACTATTTCTTCCTCTCTGTGGGTTCCACTAAGACATGTGAGGACCTTGGATGGGAGGCCCCGCCCCTCTCCCTCCTCACAGGGACCAACCTTGACTGTGAGGAGGAGTCAAGCAACAAAACAAGCAAGGACTCCTGCTCCTCGAGTAGGTCATGCAGAAGGGGTTCTCACATCAGAGAAAGCCACTGGCCAATACAGGCAAACAGAACTGACAGAAACTTAGAAAGACACACAGAGGGCTGGAAAGATGGCTCAGTGGTTAAGAGCACATGGTGGCTCACAACCATCCGTAAGGAGATCTGATGCCCTCTTCTGGAGTGTCTGAAGACAGCTGCAGTGTACTTACATATAATAATAAACCTTTTTTTTTTTAAGACATAGACAAACACGCACAAAAAGACACAAAGACACAGTAAAGACAACCAAGGGTGCTCACCTCACCACACATTCATACATCTAAACAGACAAGGGATCCAGTAACATCTCCCATGAATCCCAGCTGCTGGATCAACAGCCCCCTTCAACCTCTCCTACGTGGCTCTTCGCCAGGGTTTCTATTTCTGCACAAACATCATGACCAAGATGTAAGTTAGGGAAGAAAGAGTTCATTCAGTTTACACTTCCACACTGCTGTTCATCACCAAAGGAAGTCAGGACTGGAACTCAAGCAGGTCAGGAAGCAGGAGCTGATGCAGAGGCCATGGAGGGATGTTACTTACTGGCTTGCTTCCCCTGGCTTGCTCAGCTTGCTTTCTTATAGAATCCAAGACTACCAGCTCAGGATGGGATAGGACCTCCCCATTAGAAAATGCCCTAAAGGGGCTGGAGAGATGGCTCAGCAGTTAAGAGCACTGACTGCTCTTCCAAAGGTCCTGAGTTCAAATCTTGCAACCACATGGTGGCTTATAACCATCTGTAATGAGATCTGATGCTCTCTTCTGGTGTGTCTAAAAACAGCTACAGTGTACTTACATATAATAAATAAATCTTAAAAAAAAAAAAAGAAAGAAAGAAAGAAAGAAAATGCCCTAAAGCTGGATCTCATGGAGACATTTCCTCAAGGGAGGCTCCTTGAGTTTCTCTGCAGTAACTCAGCTTGTGTCAAGTTTTACAGGATCCAAACAGAAGGCTCCTTAACCAGATTTGCTTCCGGAGATGACAGACCAGGTGTCTTTTTAATTTGATTCCTTTTGTGGAGATGTCAGACCTCTCTGAAAGATTAGGCATTGCTTGTTCACAGGGAGTCTCAGATTGCGTACCCTGTACAAGTCCCTTGACCATTTCTCTTTCTGTGGCCTTAATGTCTCAAGTTCTGGTCTCTGAGATCTCACTGGGACCTCCAGAGTCTTTATTAGCTACCAGCCAGCCAGCCAGCTCAGTGTAGCAATGAGCCCCCCCCCTTTTTTAAAGATTTATTTATTTATTATTATATGCAAGTACACTGTCGCTGACTTCAGACACACCAGAAGATTGGATCTCATTACAGAGGGTTGTGAGCCACCATGTGGTTGCTGGGATTTGAACTTAGGACCTTTGGAAGAGCAGTCAGTGCTCTTAACCACTGAGCCATCTCTCCAGCCCCACAATGAGCCTTTCTTAATGAGAGCTAAGCACACACCAAAAAAACATGTTCTGGGTTGATACACTTCAGTTAACAAGAATCGTTAGCAAGAAGTGGACTTACAGAAGCTAAAACACAAGGTTAGTACCCTTTGAGAGTTTTCCAGAAATATATAGACTTTGATAGATCGGGTCTTTGTTTTAGTCTTGCCACAGCCTGACTGATACTTCCATCATGGAGTGTGTTGTGCTAAGGTCTGGGAGCCCGTTACAGATTAAACTGTACTTCCTCCTAGCAACAAAACAAAAGAAAGAGAAAAAACAAAATAAAACAAAACAACAACAACAAAAAAAGTAACCATGGAAATGTAACTGGAGACCCAGGACCTGAGAGTTGACACGAGAAATAGAGAAAAATGTCCACCGTGTGTGAGGCAGGACAGAACACTCCATCCGTGACCCTGCTCTCACACAAGTAAGACAGCAGGAAAGTGGGTCTTTATCTCTCTTGCAGAAGGTCTTTAAACCCTTCAAGCAGGATTCACATGAAATGGAGCCAACTAACGTCTTCCTAAGCACAGCTAAAAAGAGATCAGAGACTCTCGCAGGTGCCGGCTGCCTGTGGATCCCCACGCCTAGCTGACCTCAGGGTCCACCGTTCCTTTTTAATAGAAATCAGATGGCTTATGGAAGAGGCCAGGTGTCCTGTCGGCAGAACTGTGCCGTTCCCTGCAGGCGCCCTCAGCTCCCGCACCTGACACCACCTGACCTCTCTTGCTCCCAACTCCTTTACTTGCTAGACCCAGCCCTCCTAGGTACCCACAGTGCCCCAGCATGCCATCAGGGCTGCCGCAAGTCATCCTGAAAACCCAGGATGCAACAGAGAGGTCGGTGTAATGGGTCCTTCAGGCACTGGTCAGATGTCCTAGCTACTTTTCCTGTTCTGATAGAATATTCTGACAAAAGCAACTCAGAAAAAGATGGGTTTCTTTGGCTTCACAGTTTGAGGCATAGTCCATCATAGTAGTCAAGGTAGCAGGGGCTTGAGGATGCTGGCTACACTGTATCTGGGTTAAATAGGGAGAGAGAGAGAGCATGCTACAGTGCACAGAGCCAGGATCTCAGCCAGGGAACGGTCCCATCCACCACGGGCAAGTTGGTCTTCCCCCCTCCGCAGCCACAGAGTGGTGAGCCCCTGAGGCCCGACTCACCAAAGGCAGCTTTTACAACCCCATGAGAGAACTGTGTCCAATAGAAGGAGGTGAGGTGGCTGAGGGATACACAGTGGGCCTCCTCACAGCTGCCAAATGTTCACCCAGGCCAGGCCGACTGTCTGTCATGGCCACCACTCAGGAAGGCACAGGATCCACAGGCTCTAGTCCTGACGTTTCTTAGCCAGACATCGATGGCGGGCACTGATGCAGGGAACCTGGGGAGGCAGCCTCAGAGCCCAGCCCTAAGGAGTGTCCAGTCTCACCTCAGAGCATGGCGTGATGGGCTCTATCATCCCTAGCTGTGGCACTTTAAGCCTTTGGAGGGGCCCTGACTGCACGGCTTTCAGGGGACCCGCTTGTGGTTTGAGAAGACACAGGGGCATCTATCTATATAGTATAGATCATAGGCCTGTTTACTGGAGCCCATCTAACTCACCCTGAGGACCCTGGCACCTCATGGCTTCCCTCTCCACGTGGCTCTCTCTGCCCTGCTCCCGTTCTGCCTCTGTCCCTCTGTCTCTCCCCCATCCCCCCCATACCACCCCCCACCCCCGTTTTTTGAAACAGGGTTTTTCTGTTTAGCTTTTGAATGAATGAAGAGAGAAAGAAAGAGAGCGAGAGAAAGAAAAAGAAAGAAAGAAAGAAAGAAAGAAAGAAAGAAAGAAAGAAAGAAAGAAAGAAAGAAAGAAAGAAAGAAAGAAAGATATGGCTATTCCTAGTATGGAGGAGGAGAAAGTTTATTATAGCTATGTGGGAGAGCATAGCCAGCAGGGGTGGGGGTGGGGGTGGGACAAATGATTCCCTACCCCCCAATGGTCAGGGCCCAGAGCCATGTGGGGAGAGGAGGCGGGGAAGGAAAGCAGAGAGGAAAAAAAAAAAACCTAGTACAGCAGCCTGGAGGTCAAAGGTTCAAAAGAGGGCGGGTAATCAAAATGTATTGTACAGGGAAGAACCTCTGAGGGAGGGGAAGCCCAGCCCTGGGCTGTAAAATTCAGGACTGGGTTGGGCGGAAACAAGGACTGAGGGATGCTGGGAGAGCCTGCAGGCCAGCTCCACTTTGAGGTGTTAAATAGGCCCCTCAGCCCTTTGTCCCAGTTTGAAACTGAACGCCCTGGCTGTCCTGAAACTCCCTCTGTAGGAGGCTGGCCTTAGATTCAGAGAGCTCTTAAGAGCACTGACTGCTCTTCTAGAGGTCCGGATTTCAATTCCCAGCTACCACATCGTGGTTTACAATCATTTATAATGGGGCCTGATGCCCTCTTCTGGTGTGTCTGAAGACAACAACAGTGTACGCATAAATAAAATGAATTCAGAGAACCCCCTGCCTCTACCTCCTGAGTGATTAAACGCGTGTACCGCTGCTGCAGGCCAGGCTGGTCTACAGCTCTCGAGCCTCCCAAATGGTGGGATTAGAGGCCTGTGCCACCACATCTAGTTCATTCAGTGCTAGGAATCAAAGGAGGAGTTCTGTGTGCCAACTGAGTTTATCCCCAATCTCTTAAGAATCTAAATGTTCTTAAGAAGCAAAAACTGCCAGGCGGTGGTGGCGCACACCTGTAATCCCAGCACTCTGGGGGGCAGAGGTAAGGGGATTTCTGAGTTCGAGGCCAGCCTGGTCTACAGAGTGAGTTCCAGGACAGCCAGGGCTATACAGAGAAACCCTGTCTGGGGGGGGGGGGGGGGGGAAGAAGAAGAAAGAAGAAAAACTGAGCCTGAGCCTTTAATCCCAGCAGGTGGCTCTCTGAGTTTGAGGTCAGCCTGGTCTACAGAGTACAGGATAGGCAGGACTACGTAGTGAGACCCTGCCTCAAAAACCAAAAAACATAAAAGACAACAAAAAATGGGTCCACCGATCAACAAAAATAAACAACACGTCAAAGTTTATAAATCAGGTTTGGATGTAATCAGAGGCAGAAGTGTTTACCTAGCCTGAGAGAATCCTTGGGTTCCCTCCCCACTCCCCCCCCCCACCCCCCCACCCCCCCCCCACAGAACTGCCTAAAGGAAAGTGTTTGACCCGAGGCAAAAGCCTGTTACCCAGATTCTAGTTTATGGAACAATAAACATCGTAAATGAAGGAGAATCTCAAATAAACAGCTGGCCACTACTCCTTCAGGAACACTGACATCCCAGCATGGTGTGGGCTGAGACAGAAGGATCCTGGAGCCCAGGATTTGAACAAGGGAAAAAGTCCAAAGTGAGCGGAAGGAAGGAAATAGTTAGGGGCAGAGCGGAAGTGGAACAGACTAGAAAAGCAAAACAAAAATAGGAGCGCGCCTTTGATCCCAGCACTTAGGAGGCAGAGGCCGGCGGATTTCTGAGTTCAAGGCCAGTCTGCTCTACATGGTGCGTTCCAGGATAGCCAGGGCTACACCGAGAAACCCTGTCTCCAAACAACAACAAGGGCAATAAAACCCCACTAAGTAAACAAACGAATTTGCAAAGCTTTAGCTAGAATGACCCAGGAAAGCAAGCACTGTTTGAGGTGAACCGAACCCAAAGATGCCTTTAATCCCAGTACTCAGAGGGCGGAGGCAGCCAGTCCTCTGGGAGTTGAAGTCAGCCTGGTCCACACAGAGTTCCAGGGAAATCAATCAGAGCTGCATAGTGAGACTGTGTCTCTAAAATAAATACTGATCAGCTTTGGGGAGTCCCACAGGTGGAGTGAGGGAAGTGCCCTCACCTGGACTGCCTGAATATTTATTTCCATTGTATGAGTGGTACATCCCATCACTTACTACATGTGTGTGCCAGCATGTTGCATGTGTGCCCCATCACTTACTACATGTGTGTGCCGGCATGTTTTATGCTTCCTTAAGTGTTTTGTCACATTTTGGTACAGTGCCTGTCATGGTTGGTCTCCTGTCTCCACATGTCTAGGCCTGACTTTCACTCATTTGTGGGGCAGTATTGTAGGTCCAGTCCATGTATGACTTGTGATCATGAAGGTAGTTTGTGTGTTCATTCATGCATTCATTCACTCATTCATTTATTCATTCACTCATTCATTCGGTATTGAGTGACCCCACGCCTCCACCCCATGCCTTTTTAGTTTTTTGAGACAGGGCATTTCTACATACCTGGCTGTCCTGGAACTCACTCTGTAGACCACGTTGGCCTCGAACTCACAGAGATCCGCCTGCCTCTGCCTCCCAAGTGCTGGGATTAAAGGCGTGTGACGCCCGCTGCCCGCCGCTGCCGCTGCTGCCTGGCTAGTATTGAGTTCCTACTGCGACAGTCATTCCTTTAGGCTCTGTGGGAACAGCCGTTTAGAAAGCAGAGCTTACTATGTTCAAGACAGGAACTATAATCGTGGCATCATAGGACCCGCAGAAATAAGTCAAGTGTAACTGACAGATATGTAGTGTGTTAGTGGGTGATGCACACCGAGAAGAGCCTGACGGAGTGAGGAAGTCCACGCTTAGCCTAGCAGGCCTCCCTGTGAGGTAACATGGTGGCCTGGGCAGCCTGCTGAGCAGAGGCTTGAAGCCACCTCAGGGATGAGGAAGTGTGACATAAACTGAGGGACAGCCCGAGCGGACCTGGTGTGGTTGGAAACAGAGGCCTGTGAGAGCAGTTTCTCTGTCTCAGTGAATTGGTTTCCTGTTTGGGGCTGGGTAGCTCAGTGGTAGAGTGCTTGCCTAGCATAGACAGGCTCTGGTTCTGCCCCAGACACTATAAATGCTAAATTCTCTGTTTTCTTCAGCTCTCAGCAAGCCAGTGGTCTGTCTGGGTCCGATGTCTGATAGTCTAGAGTCCACTGACCATGCTGGCCCCTGGGTCACCTTAACACACACACTCCTGATCAGTTAGGCCCTGGGACAAGAGAACCAAGGAAGCAACACTGCCCCCTTGTGGGAATGTGTCTGCAGCCTGAAAATAAACCCAGGACCACTCAGCAGGAGGCAGAGGGACTTGGAGTTCACTCCCGCAGCCCCTACCCTGTCACTTGACAAGATGAGGACCATGTCATGAAGCCAGCCTCAGTGGATCTATCTCCATGTGCATAAAATAGGATTCTGCCCCCTCAGGTTGTAACCATGGCTGTAAAATAACAGTTGGGTCCAGTTGCAGCCTGATAGAAAGGCCGCTGTCGCCCCGCCTCCCCCTCCTCCATGGCTCTAATACCCAGCGTGCTTCACGGTTGACCTTCACAGAGACTTCACCAACTCTAAAGTTAGTACCCGAGAGTGAGCTGTGTGCCAGGTAAGGCCTTTGTAGGGTTTCTGAATTTTTATTGATTTATTTATTTACTTTTTTATTCACTGCTGTTTTCGAGACAGCGTCTCAAAACTGACTTGGAACCAACAGAGATCCACCTACCACTGCCTCCACAGTGCTGGGATTAAAGACTGCACCACCATGCGCACTTTTACCTTTTAAGACAGTCTCTACATAGCCCAAGTTGGCCGTAAGCTCTCCATCCCCCAGTCTCAGCTTCCTGAGCGATAGAATAATAGATACATTGATAAATAAGCTTTTTTTTTCTATCAAAAGTGGCTACCCCACTGAGGGCCAGTATTCCATAAATTCCCACTGTGCAAAACTTCTATGCAAAGAAATTTGAGTCTTTGAATCTCTGTAACCAAAACTAAGCAATCAATAAATAAGTAAAGTAAAAAGTCAGAAGGGGATGTGGTGGCACAACTCAGGAGGCAGAGGCAGGGGGATCTCTGTGAGTTTGAGGACAGCCTAGTCTACAAAGAAAATTCTAGGATAGCCAGAACTACACAGAGACCTTGTCTGAAAAAGCAAACAAACAAACAAACAAACAAAAAAGTCCAAACCCTGGAAAAAGTTTTGTTTGTGAAAAGCCACTCCCCCAGTCTGGAAACTTAATGAACTTGGCGGCCTGGGGTCCTCAGCTCTTTTTCCTTTTCTTCATTTCCTTTGTGCCTCTTCCTCCCCCTCCTTCCTCCTCCCCCTCCTTCCTCCTCCCCTCCTTTTCCCCCTCCTTCTCCTCCTCCCCCTTCTCCTCCTCCTCATTCTCCTCCTCCCCTTCCTCCCCCTCCTCCTCCCCTTCCTCCCCCTCCTCCTCCCCTTCCTCCCCCTCCTCCTCCCCTTCCTCCCCCTCCTCCTCCCCTTCCTCCCCCTCCTCCTCCCCTTCCTCCCCCTCCTCCTCCTCCCCCTTCTCCTCCTCCCCTTCCTCCCCCTCCTCCTCCTTGTCCCTCCCCTTTTTGGAGGCTGTCCTGGAGATCGATAAGCAGACCAAACTGTCCTTGAAGTCCCTGAAGAACTCCCCCACCTCTACCCCTCTATGGGGATTAAAGACTTCCACACTCAACCCTGGCTATCAGTTCTATTAAAACTAGCCAATCACAAAAGACTGTGAGGTCGGATCCCTGCCAAGGAGAAAAGAAACAAGTTATCACCAGCCTTAGGACAAAAGCTAAGGGAAGTAACTTCTTGCCTCCCGCGTGCTTGCCGGCCTGGTTTCCGCTGCACGGTGCCCTTTTTACAAAAAGCAATGGCCTTGCTGAGTTTCTTTCGCTTTGTTCATGTGTTTCTTTTTGTGGTGCCAAGAATATTTGCTCCCAGCAGACGTGTACTGTGGCGCTCCACAATGACCTATTTTCAGTCCCGAGCTCTGCCCGTAGCATAACACCGAAGCGCTGGAATCTAGCTCCTACGCAAGTAAAACAAATGGGAATTTGAAATGGTGCGGTTTGTCTTGGAACCTGCTAAACAGAGCTTACAGTGTTTGCAAGTAGCTAGTTGTGGTGCATGTGTGAAGCCCCAGCTACCCAGGGGATGAACCAAGAGTCGGAGGGCAGTGGAGGTGCCTAGGGAAACTGTCCAGGAACGAATGAGAGAAAGGCAAAGAAGTCAGGCTTACAGATACACACGCCTGAAATTCCAGCTTCTAGTGAGCTGCAGCAGAAATCACAGTTCAAGACCAGCCTCCGCAACTTAGTGAACTCTCAAATTAAAGTGTTTTTAAACAATCGGCAATGTAGTTCACTAGTAGAGGACTTACCTGGTTGTGAGAGACCCTGTTTTTGTTTTTTTGGGGGGGGGTTGTTTGTTTGTTTGTTTGTTTGGATTTTTTTTTTTCTGAGACAGGGTTTCTCTGTATAGCCCTGGCTGTCCTGGAACTCACTCTGTAGAACAGGCTGGCCTCGAACTCAGAAATCCACCTGCCTCAGCCTCCCAGAGTGCTGGGATTATAGGCATGCGCCACCACCACCTGGCTGAGATCCTGTTTTTAATCCTAGGTACACACACACACACACACACACACACACACACTTACTTTACAAGTACCCACCTATTGGATTCAACTCCATCTTCTGGCATCTGAAGGTACCAGGCACACATATTGTGCACAGACCATTCATAAAGGCAAAAGCATATCAAATAAATAATAACCATAATAAATAACAAATACCCACCCATCAAGGAATCAGCTAAGAAGCCAGAAGCCTCCCTCTGGGACTCTCCTGGTTCTCTACTGCCATCTGCTGGTAGTGATAGGGATGACAGAGATGCAGCACAAGAAAGCTATAAAAACTCAGTGGCGCTGGTGGGGAAAGAACCCAGACAATGACCTAAAAAGCCATCTAAATATTTATTTATTTTATTTTATGTATATGAGTATACTTGTAGCTGTACAGATGGTTGTGAGGCTTCATGTGGTTGCTGGGAATTGAGTTTAGGACCTCTGCTCGCTCTGCTTCAACCCCCCTCACTCTGGTTAATCACTCAGTCCCTGCTGGCTCAGGCCCAGATTTTATACTGTAGCTGTCTTCAGACACCCCAGAGAGGGCGTCAGATCTCATTACAGATGGTTGTGAGCCACCATGTGGTTGCTGGGATTTGAACTCAGACCTTCGAAAGAGTATAGGGCAATACCAGAACAGGGAAGTGCGAAGGGGTGGATGGGGGAATAAGGGGAGGGAAGAGGGCTTATGGGACTTTCGGGGAGTGGGGAGCCAGAAAAGGGGAAATCATTTGAAATGTAAATAAAAAATATATCCAATAAATAAATACATAAAATTCTAGCTCTGTCTCCACCCCCCATCCCCCATCCCCCGACAGACGGAGACCTAAGATTAAAGCAGATAGGTATAGTTCCCAAGGTTGAACTGAGCCATATTTTAGGGACAAAGTGAGGATTTGCTCCCAGAACCCTGAGATTGAAATCTGGGGCTCCTCTCTCCGGCACCTAGAGACGGGAGAATTTCAAGGTGTAGGGGCTGGGTGTTTGACTGTAGTAGAATTGTCTATATACCAGGTGCAAGCCCTTGGTTACAATGCCCTGAATGGCAAAACAATAAGATGATGATGACGGTGATGATGGTGATGATGGTGATGATGATGATAATTAAAAATTAAAACATAAATACATAATAAATAAACAACAAAGACAGGGCTCAGGATTCTCTGGGTATGCACTGAGCTAGCATGGTCTAAGGCCCCAGGCAAAGAATGTTAGGGGCTCCTTTCGAATACCCTGCCTACAGCTCTCCTCAGAGCCCCATTAGCATGGTTTTGGAGCTGGTATGGTGGAGCAGCATTATAAAGCGTCTACACACTGACCGGAGAGAAATTCAGACAGTGTAGGACAATTTCAAGACGAAAGCAATGGACGCTGTGCTGTGCAAAGTCTTGCTCTGATATTTTCTATACCCATCTACATGCGTGTTTTCACAAAAATTAGATCGAAACCCCCACACCCTCTGTTTTGATTTTTCTTTTCTTTCTTCAACTTTATTGGGGAGGGGGTGCTGAGACAGGGTTTCTCTGTGTAACCCTGGCTGTCTGGGAACTCACTCTGTACACCAGGCCCTTGAACTCAGGGATCCACCTGCCTCTGCCTTCCAAGTGCTGGGATTAAAGGTGTGCGCCACCACTGCCCGGCCAAAATGGAGACATTTATGGACTATAAAGTGTTATTTTTTTAACATCTATTTTATGTGTATAGGTGCTCTGCCTGCCTATGTGGAACACGTGTATGCCGTGTCCATGGAGCCCAGAAGAGGGAGTCAGACCCTGGGAACTGGAGTTAGAGCTGGTTGTGAGTTTCCTTGTGGGTGTTGGGGATCAAGCCCAGGTTCTCCAGAGGCAGCCAAGGCTCTGGTCATCTCTTCAGCCCCTTGTTTAGTTTTTGAGCCAGGCAGGGTCTTACTGTGTAGCCTTGGCTACCTGGGACTCTTTATAGACCAAGCTGTCCTGGAACCCAGAGAGATCCTCCTGCATCTGCCTTCTAAGTGCAGGAATATAAGACATGCACTAGTGTGCCCAGTGGGCACAAGATGATCTTATGATCATCAGCATGTGGTGGTTTCAATAGGAATGGCCCTCATAGGCTCACGTATTTAATGTCCTTAGAGAGTGGTGCTTCTTTTTTTTTTTTTTTTTTTTTTTTTTTTTTTTTTTTTTGGTTTTTTGGATTTGTTTTCTTCGAGACAGGATTTCTCTGTATAGACCTGGCTGTCCTGGAACTCACTCTATAGACCAGGCTGGCCTCAAACTCAGAAATCCACCTGCCTCTGCCTCCAAGAGTGCTGGGATTACAGGCGTGCGCCACTACTGCCTGCTGAGAGTGGTGCTTCTTGATAAGGATTGGGAGGCGTGGCTTTGTTAGAGGAAGTGTATTTGGGGGTGGACTTTTGGAGTTTCTCTTTGCCCCACTTGCCCTTGCCTTGCTAGCACATCTATTCCTTCACTGGCCTTAGAGCCGATTCTTCAGGATTCCAGCATATACCGAAGACCAGCAGAGACATCCAACCTGGTGGACTGAGCAGCTACTGTGTTCTTGGACATAGTCAGCCATTGCTGGATTAGCTGTACAGCAGCCTGTAAATCATTCTAATAAATCATGCATATATATATATATATATATATATATATAGAGAGAGAGAGAGAGAGAGAGAGAGAGAGAGAGAATTATATAAGTTCTGTTACTCTAGAGAGCCCTGAATAATACACAACATAATATTAAATGATTAAATCAATCTTGTTAATACATCTTCAAATTTTAAATAAAGATCAAAGGTTAGGGGCTGGGAATGTCACTCAGTTGCTACAGTGCTTGCCTTGTATCCTGGAACTGTGGCCTTGATCCCCAACACCCCAAAAATGCAGCAGAGTGGTACATATCTATAATCCCAGCATTCAGGAAGTAGATGCAAGAGAGTTCAGTGTCACCATGGAGATTCTGAGACCAGACAGGAGCACATGAGACTCTGTCTCAATAATAAAAACAATAACAACAACAACAATAATAATAGTAGCTGTGATTTCTCTTTGGTAGCAGCAGTTGTTCATTGTTAACTGAAGAACTTGAATTAGGAAATACTTGCAGCTGTACTAACTGTCGCTGTGCTACAAGTTGCTATAAGATGTGGTAATTTAAAACAAATGTTCATCATCAGGGTTCTGAGGTCGGCATCCTGGGATGACTTAAGCTGAGACTGGTTGTGTGACTGAAGGTCTCTTAAGACGTCCTGGTCTGGCCATGGAATAGGCTGTGGCCATCAGACGTCTGGAGGACTCTAGACTCCTTCATGGCTGCTGGCTGGAGACCTCTGCTTCTCACTGTGAGTCTTTCTGGAAGCTGCCTGGATGTCCTGATAACAGGGCTGGCTCCCCAACAGTACATGACTTAAGAGAAGTAAAAATGGGAGTGTTTTGTTACCTATCATATCCTGTGTGCGACCATTATTACCATATTCTAACAGTGTCGCAGACCAATCCTGAGTGGGAAGGTTGGGGACAGACTCCCCCATGGGTAAGAACACTAGACAGGAAGAATTGGTGGGTGCCATCTTGGGGGTTCCATTAAAGGGCAACTACTCTAAAAAACCCATGAAAGTTAAAGGGGAGACTCCATGAGTGGTCAGACAGACATTTTATTAAGTCTTCTTGGGAAAACACACATAAAAATGAACAGGATCTCCCATGGCCTCTTGAATAAATGACAAGACCTTAATATAATCTCCAAAGCCCTGTACAATCTGACCCCAGCCTGAGCGCCTCCCAGCCTCCCAGCTTAGGGACTGCCCCCGCCTCCCTCCACTCATCGACTTGAGGCACCAGAGCACTCTCAGACCTTCGCTCAAGTCCTCTGCTCAAGTTCCCAGAATGCCCTTCTGCTCTAACACACCCTCCTGCTCAATGACTCCCGCTCACCATTAGGTGCAGCCTGAAATGTTCATCCCCAGGAAGGCTCTTCCTGATCACAACTGAGATGAGGCTCCCTCGATATGTCTCTTCCTACAGCACCCTGGGAGCCCCACTTTTGCTCTAGCCCAGTGCACTCAGTTTCTATTTGAATAAGCATTTGTTGGTGTTTTTCTCATCCATCAAACTCCGCAGTCTGTAAAAGCAGGACACGTGCGTCCCGTGGGTCGAGAACTCATTTAAGAGTAGCACGTGAAGTGCAGGGCCCAGCAGGTTGTAGATATTCAATCAATGCTTGCTGACAGACTGAAAGGAATGGGGGCCATTCTGGGGGTCCTCCAACGTGCATTTGGCTGGGCTTTCTCCTCTGTTGTATGGGAAGGTTCTAATTCAGAGCCGCCGAGTTGTGGGAGATCTCTCTGGGGTGATTGCAACGCTGCTCTGCAGGAAGCGTTTCTGGCCAGGGAGAGTTTGTTCCAAGAGCTGGCACCCAGCGAGCACTCAGCCTTGTAGACAGCGTGGCTGGTGGGGAGGAGTCTCGCGCCCACTCAAGCTTCTGATGCCCCACGTTTCCCTGTGTCTTTACTTCTCTCTAGAGAGGCCACATGGAATAGAACTTACCCAGATGGCTTCACAGGGTGACACAGTCATTTACAAAATGTAGGCTTGAGCTGGGTGTGATGAGGTAGGAGGGGTCGTAAGTTTAAGGCCTGCCTGAACTACCTAGTGACTTCCGGGCCAGCCTGGGCTATAAAACGAGGTCCTGTCTCAAAACGACGAAGTAGAAAACTGATAAATGAGCAAAGGAACTAACTAAACATAGACTAAAAACTACCAGTGTGCCAGGCGCCAAGCTGACAGTGGACTTCCGAAACTGTGAGGACAGAACGTCTGCTACAAATAGCTCACCGCCTGGAAGAAAGGAGGCAAAGCACTCCAGTCCAGAAGTAAGCTTGGTAACCAAGATCTGAGGACCATGCAGGCAGTGAGGAAGGGCGTGCTTGTCCCCAAATTAGGAAATGCTAAATGCAGAATAACTGAATGACCAAGCTATTCCATGCTTATGTCTGTACCAAAAAAAGGAATTTGTGATGGTTTGTATATGCTCTGCCCAGGGAGTGGCATTGTTAGAAGGTGTAGCCCTGCTCGAATAGATGTGGCCTATTTGGAGTAGGCATGGCACTGCGGGTGTGGGTTTTAAGACCATCCTAGCTGCCCGGTATTCTGCTAGCAGCCTTCAGATGAAGATGTAGAATTCTCAGCTATTCCTGTACCATGCCTGCCTGGATGCTGCCATGTTCCTACCTTGGTACTAATGGACAGAACCTGTAAGCCAGCCCCAATTAAGTGTTGTCCGTGTTAGAGTTGCATTTGTTATGGTGTCTGTTCACAGCAGTAAAACCCTAAGAATTTAAAACAGGGGTTCCTCAAATTTTGCCCCTAAGTGTTCACAACCATGCAATTCACTGTACAGAGCCATTTTGGGGTGTCATGCCACATGGTAGGAACTTGACTTTGGCCAAGGACAATTCCTGGCTTTGGGCAGGAATCTGACATAAGGGCATAATAGGGAAGTAGGTTACAGCAGGAATTTTTATCCTAGGGTGGAGTGCTCAGAGTGCACTTGACTTTGGTCAAGGTGAACTTCTCCGGGCCTTAGTTGAGCAGGGAATCCAGTGCTAGTCAGGATCCTGCTCCACCTAGAGTGTAGAAGCTCAGAGTGAAGGTTAAGTTGATTGTTCTTCCAGGTCAACAGATTCCTGAATTAAGCAGGTGGCCCACCCAGCTGCCCGAGCAGTAGAACCAAGGACCACCAGAAGATTTCCCGGGAACTCAGCCTGGAGTCTGGGGGAAGGGGCTCGCCCAAACTGTTAAATTGTCTGACCCCCATTAAAGTTGGGGCCTCAATCGGTAAACTATTGTCCTGGCCTCGTTCTTTTCACCCCTTCCTATCCATCCCTCAGCTTCTGTTCCAGGAAACCAGTTTGTAGCCGCAGGCAGCTACAGAATACAACAATTCACAATAGCTTAAAGCGGAGGGAAGACCCTCCCCAGTTCCACGAGTAAGTAAAGCAGCAAGGCATCACGGGCTGTAGAGTGCAATGCCATTTCATCCAAAGCAGAGGCCCTGACCCCTGCTGTGATGCTGGCGCACCTTGGGGACACTGTGCTAACAGAAAGGAAAGTTTTGTATTGCCTGGCTTCATTTATACAGAATTTCCTAAAGACCTGAAACCATGAAGAGAGAAGGCAGATCAGAAGTTGACGGGGCTGGAGGTGCCCATGGGGTTTCATTTCTGGTGATGGGAAGGTTCTGGGGAGATGGTGGTGGCAGCCACGACAGTGACAGTGGGCATTTTCAGTACCAACTCCCATATGCCCAAGTGGTTTAAAATGAAGTATGTGTGTGTTGCTAGGGATCAAAGTCGGGGTCTTAATATGCTTAGCAAATGTTCTATATCCCAGATATAAAATGAAAACTTTTATGTGTTCTCTCTCTCTCTCTCTCTCTCTCTCTCTCTCTCTCTCTCTCTCTCTCTCTCTCTCTCTCTCTCTCTCTCTCTCTTTGGATTTTTAGATTTGGTTTTTTCCAGACAGGGTTTCTCTGTGTAGCCCTGGCTGTCCTGAAACTTCAGGCTGGCCTCGAACTCAGAAATCCGCCTGCCTCTGCCTCCCAGAGTGCTAGGATTACAGACATGTGCCGCCGCCACCACCACCACCTGGCTTTTTTATGTGTTTCTATCATATATTTTTTTAAAATGAGAACGGAGCATGAAGACTGTAGTGATATTTAGAGTGCCTGCTTGGGGCTGCAGATGCAGTTTGGTTGGTAGAATTCTTGCCTAGCATGTGTGAAAACCTAGGTTCCATCCCCAGCATGGCATAAGCCAGGTATGGTGGAGCACTCTGTATTCCCAGCATTCAGTAGCTGAAGGCAGAACGGTCAGAACTTCAATGTCATCCTCGGCTTTACAGGAGGTTAAAGGCTAGCCCAGGTTGCGTAAATCCTTGCTTCTTTTTTTTTTTTTTTTTTTAAGCCTTCTAAAAGTGCTGCTAATGCATTAGAATATAGGACAAAACTGAAATCTTTTTAAAGGAGTAGTTCCCTTCTTCTGTACCCAAATCAGGAGTTTAAAAAAGAGGTCTGCTGTGACGTTTAATCTTGTCAATTTGACAGGATTTGGGATCACTTTAGAAACACATCTCTGGCCATGACTGTGAGTTTGTTTCGTAGATGGAATTAACTGAGGTCCGAAGGTTCACCCTAAATTTGGATTTCTCCATCCCACACGTAAGAGTCCAGGACTGAATAGAAAGAGGAAAGCAAGCTGAGCTGCAGCTGCCTCTGTCTCTGCTCCCCAACTGCAGACGCTGTGTGGCCAGCTGCCTCGCCAGCTGCCTCAAGATCCCACCACGCCTTCTCCACCTTGATGGCCTGTACCCTCGAGCTATGAACCAAAGAAACCCTTCCTTCCTGATGTTGCTTCTGTCAGATATTTTGTTCCACTAGGCAAGTGACTAGTATACAGCAGGGACACAGTTCAGGGGTCAAGTGCTTGTCCTAGCCTCAGTAATCAAGGCGCAAGTATCAATCTTCTGAGGCTCATAGAGGAGCGGAGGAGCAGCTCAGGCCTCCTGTTCCCTAGTCCAGCAAGGCCTGAGAACCAATATGAATATAGTGAGAATACTGAGAGCCAGCGGCTGTCCCTGAAACAGAGGCCAAGCCTTGCACTGAGCAGGCATCTCCTGGTGCATAGCCTGCAGTGACCTGTGTGGCTCCTTTGCGGATGAGAACTGGAAGCACTAAGGCCTCAACTTAGTTAGCTAAGATTTTGAGGATCTGGGATTGGAAGAGCCAGGAGACCTGCTTCCAGAACTCAGAGCGGGACGGGATGCCTGGTAGTCTGCCAGACTGTGACAGAGGGAAAGTGCCCTTGAGTCTGCAGTGAACATAAGTTACTACCAGGGATGGGCCTGGCACTTCTGAGAAAGAACATGGTCACTGGGTCTCAATTTCCAAACTGGAAGTGACTCTTGGGAATTCGGGATGGGATGTGACTGTGTAATGGCTCCCAAGCTCTCTGGTCTTGCTCTAGCTCCTCTGCTCACTGTGTTTCTGGAAGAGGACTGTTCGGTGGTCGTGTAACTATGAGACTGAGATGAAAAGTGGGATTAACTTCTACAGACGGAGGAGCAAAACAGCTCTGTAGCTGTTAAAAACAGAAGGTTGTGGAGCTTGAGAGACAGCTCAGCTGTTAAGAGTGCTTACTGCTATTGAAGATAATCCACATCCTGCTCTTAGCACCCTGTTCAGTGTCTCATGGTGGCTGTAACTTCAGTTCTTGGGCATACAACTCTCTTTTCTGGCTTCCTTGAACATTGTATGTACATAACATGTGCGCGCATGTGCACACACACACACACACACACACAAATTTAAAAATCATCAAAACAAATCTTAAAGCGAGAAAAGAGCACCCTGTTTCGTAGGAGAGAGGTTAATGAGCTTTGGGCCTCTGTGGCAGCCCGCAGCAGGAAGGCCCACCAAGAAGGGCATGGGACAAAGGGCCAGGCCCCGCTACAAAAGGCATCTTGGCAAAGTTACAAGGGGAGGTGGGGGGATTACCTCTCCTTGCCTCAGTCCCCCTGCTGCCAGCTGGGGGGCAGCTGGAATGTGACCTGGAGGCTCCTGCCTCTTGGACCTGGAGGACCTAGAGAGGGAACTCCAGCTGAGATCTGAGAACAGCAGGAGTCCAGGAAACACTCAGACGGCTGTCTGTCTTGTTTATAAACGGTCTCTCTTCCCAAGTGGAATCAAGACTTATTTGGCAAAGGCTGTCATCCTCGTCCAGGAAGGAGGCTACCCAGAGATGGGGACCAGTAGGGGAAGCTGCTCCCCCACATGGCTCTGGCATTTTCCTAAAATAAATAATTGGATTGTTGGAGCTTTGAAAAACGAGGGCAGCGTAAACTTTGGAAGGTTCCTAGTGTGTGGGACCAGCCAGGGTGTGGGTCCGTCAAAGCTTGTGTATACACCACGGATTTCCACAGTGGTAGAAGTGTGACATATGGCTTGTGCTGAATGGTCGATGAGTTTCTTCGTAAAAATATGTAGTTGGCTGGAGAGATGGCTTAGTGGTTAAGAGCACTGACTGCTCTTCCAGAAGTCCTGAGTTCAATTCCCAGCAACCACATGGTGGCTCACAACCATCCGTAATGGGATCTGATGCCCTCTTCTGGTGTGTCTGAAGACAACTACAGTGTACTCATATACATTAAACAAACAAACAAATACATCTATATAGAGCTAGAGATGTAGATGTAGATGTACAGTTGTAGAGTCAGAGACTTGGTTCGGGGTGTAAGGGCACTTGCCTTCAAGCCTCTGTTCCGTCCCTGGAACCCACGTGGATAGAAGGATGGAGCCATTTCCAGATAGTTGAGGGGAATGTGGTGTTTATACACATGCCATGGCACATTCGTGTGCAAACACACAAATAATACTAAATGTAAGCAAATAATACATTGGAGAAGACTAGGAAGGCATTCTTACACAAATAGATTTGTTTCAAATCACTAAACTGACTATGTTTAAAATAGTGTTTAAAGCACCAGACAGGCTATTTTTAGAGTAGGGCACAGAAATATTTAGTTGCAAGAAAAGATAATTCCCGGGGCTGGAGAGATGGCTCAGTGGTTAAGAGCACTGACTGCCCTTCCAGAGGTCCATAGTTCAATTCCCAGCAACCACATGGTGGCTCACAACCATCTGTAATGGGATCAGATGCCCTTTTCTGGTGTATCTGAAGACAGCTACAGTGTGCCAGTGTACTCATACATACAATAACATAAATAAATCTTAAAAGGAGGAGGAGGAGGAAGAGGGAGAAGGAGGGAGAAGAAGAAGAACAAGAAGAACAAGAAGAAGAAGAAACAGAAACACAGGCACATTGGCGTGATGGCTTAGTTAGTAGTGTTTGCTGTGCAAGCATGAGGAACTTTGTTTGGATCCAGACACCACAGAAAATGTCAGGTATAGCAATATGTGCCCAGAATACTAGTGCCAGCCTGTCCAGTTAAACTGGTGAGCTCCAGGTTCAGTGAGAGATCTTGGGTCAAAAGATAAGGCAGAGAAAAGTGGAGAAAAACATGAATAGTCAACCTTGGCCTTCACATGTTCAGAGTATACATGTACATGCACATATATGAACACACACACACACACACACATAGGGGTATAAAGCTTGGAAATGAGCAAATATGTAGCACCAGTGTTTGATGTGCTGCCCCTCTGGGATCCAAGGAGACTTTAGGTCACAACCCCAACCACTACACAGGAAGTGGTTTCTCCAGCCTAGCCCAGGGCATGCTGGGTAGATTCCACCTAACTGATTCATTCACAGGTGTTGACCTTGATCTGCTTCAACAAAATCCCAAACCACATTTATTTAAGCAACAGAAGATATCTAAACACCCTCAGGAGAGAGACTGTCTCTGCCAGAACCATCCCACACTTCTCTGTGGCTGACATGATGGTTTAACCCTAATCTCCAAGGAGCCCTTGATCGTGTAGAGATGGGGGACTCTCTCCTGCACTGTTGGGCTTTGTACACTGGTACTTTCCATTCTTCATTGTGTGTGACGTTTACCTCAGAACAGCTGTGCTTGACTCTAGGTACACACACAGAAGCAGACTCCCTCCCTCACAGCCTGCCTTTATGCTTTTTCCTGTTAAAGGTTCAGTTCCCTTATCAAGCCTCTGTTAAACTGTGCAGGACGACAGCTGATCTGTCTCATGGAGGACCTGTTCCACTTTGTTATCACGAAGGGCCAGGTAGTTTTCGATCCAATGGCGTCATGTACACTATAGATAGATCGCTAACTGCCTCTCCATTCTCCCAAGCCAGTTCTTCCAGATCTTAGTTCAAAGCCCAGGCACAGGCTTGTAATCTTTCGTTATTCCTTCAAGTCACGAAACTAAGCTAACTAGTTGTGGAACTAGTTAGTTGTGAAATGTAAGAAGCACCAGTTCTCCATCAGGGCGATGCTTCTTTGAGTCATTATAGAGTATACCTTTCCCCACCCCACCCCTGCCACCCGACCCCCAAGCTGAGGCCCAAGCCCAGCACACTGTGCTTCTGGACAAGCCCTCTAGCACTGAACTAAAGCCCTATCCCTGCAGTATGTTTCTTTGGCCTAAGAATTATTTTGAGCTGCAGATAGCTGAGAGGAAACATATTCAGACATACCCAGGAAATAATGAGAGTCTACTCCAAGTCTCCATACAGCAAATAGTAAAATAAGCCACATGAATGTTTTTTGTTTCCTAAATAAAAAATAAAATACACACACACACACTGTTCATGCCACACAGTCGTCAGTTAAGTGTGAAATAGCATTTTGTCCATGAAAAAACAAAAGCAAAGTTCATTAAAAATATATTACAGGGATTCTGGTATTAGTGCTGGTTAGTTGTCCTGTGTTGTCACAACTACAGTACTCTGGGAAGGGGGACCTCAACTGTGGAATAGCTTCCATCCATTGGCCTGTGGGCACGTCTGCGGGGCATGTTCTAGATTGTTTGTTGATGTTTCCATTTGTTGCTATGTACCCTAATGCTAAGTACTGGCCCTGGTTTCCCCCAGAGACCAGGAGATTCTCATTTAGACCCAAGCCATGCTAAATAACCTTGCTCCCCAGGGGTTATTGGCAGGGAAGTAGCCATAATAGCATAGAGGGTAGATATCTGCCCAGCTCCAGTGCTGATTAAGGCTATGTATATGATGTGTATGTATATGATGTGTATGTATATGATGTATATGATGTATATGTATATGATGTATATGACGTATATGTATATGACGTATATGTATATGATGTGTATGTATATGATGTGTATGTATATGATGTGTATGTATATGATGTGTATGTATATGATGCATATGATGTATATGTATATGATGTATGTGTATATGTGTATGATTTATGTATATGATGTACATGTATATGATGTGTATGTATGTGTATATGTATATTATATATATGGCATCATATATAATATACATACATATAGATATATATACACACACATATATACCTATATATATATATGTATTAACTGGAAGTGTATTATGAAAGAAATATGAAAGTATACAGGCCTATAATCTCAGTACTCTGGAGGCTAGGGCAGGAGTTCAAGGCTAGCCTGGACTACATAGTGACTCTGTCCAAAAAAAAAAAAAAAAAAAAGAATATTTTGAGTAGGGAACTGTGCACATCCCTGTAAACCTAGTACTTGGGAGGGTGAGTCAGGAGGGTTCCAACTTTAAGGCCAGCCTCTACTACATAATAAGCCCTTGTCTCAGAGAGTTTTAAATTATTTTAACATGGTTTGAACTTACTCCCTGAATTCCGAGGTGTGGTCCAGTCACCCGCAGCAGCGCTCTTAGCCCACACTCCCCGGTAGCGGTAGCGTGCTGCGGCTCCTCCACTGGCTTCCTGGCTTGCCTTGCTCGGTTCTGTTTGCACATACTGTCATTGCTTCAACCTCCCGAAGCAGCTTTGTCGTCTTCAGCTACCTGACCTCTCCCAGCCTTCTCGGAACTGAAGCGCGGTATGGCTTTGATCTGGATTAGACTTGAACAACGAGGCAGGCTCTGGCAGGTTTATCTCCCACCCAGACCACTAAAGCTTTCACTCAGCAGCAAGAAGCCTGTCCTACTTTCTTATCGTTGCCTCGTGGGCTGGAAACGCATTCTTAATTTCCTTCCAAACTCTTCCTTTGTACCCATAACTAGGCTGTTTGCATAAGAGGCCTGGCTTTGGGATATCTGAACCGTCAGTCGCTGTCGCCGCTAAGCCTAACCATTCCTAGCTTTTTATTTGAAGTGACAGACGTGTGGCTTTTCCTTTCCCTTGAGCGGTTGGAGGCCACCGTGGGGTTATTAATCGACCTCATTTCAACTTTGTTGTGTCTGGCATGGGGGAGGCCTGAGGGGAGGGAGAGAGGAAGGGGGAGACAGCCTGTAGGTGGCGCCATTAGAACACACAGAGATTAACTATTAACTCCTCCGCGGTGTGGGCACAGTATGTAGCACCCCAAAGCAACTCCTCAGAGGTCACTGATGGCAAGTCGGCATGGTAAATATAGCAATAACGGAAAACTCTGAAACTCTATGAGAGTCACCAAGACCCGAAGAGAACACCTGGGGTCGGAAAGACATCGGCAGACACCCACACAGAGTGCTGTAAACCCTCTAATGGCGCGGGGGGGGGGGGGGGAAGGGGCGGGGGGGGGAGCGAAATAAGACGCCACCACAGTATTTGAGGTGTACAGTAAGATGACCTATGTCAGTCTGACTGTTCTCTGCACCCCCTTACTTGCCTATGGGCAAGGTATCTGTTTGCTTGTTTATTCATTTGTTTAGAGACAAACCAGCTTCATTTAAGCTAGCCTCAGTTGCTATGTAACCAAGGATGGCTCTGAAACAAGGCTCTGTAACCAAAGATGGTCCTCCTGCCTCTGCCTCAGTGTTGGGATTTGGGACATGTGCCACCATGCCAAGTTTTTGCAGTGCCGGGGATCAAGCCCAACTTCTTCCTATTTCCCTCTACATGGAAAAACAGAAACTGATAACCAGGGATAACACCAGACCCTTCCCAGCCCAGAGGACTCTACACAAAGAGTCCCCAAGTCTCCGTCTCTACCATCTCCCTGCCTTCTCATGATTTTTGACCCCTTAAGACTCCTACCTTTTTTTTCTTTTCTGTCCCTATTCATACTTCTTTAAAAATATATGAGGCTTTCTTCAAGATGTTTCCTGCTCGATGGCGGGTCTGGAATGCGCTGTCCCCAAACTCCTTTAAGCAGAAATCATCCCAACTCCTAGGAATTCTGCCATCTCCCTCAACCCAGACCATCTCTCATTTCATGGGACCCATATCCAAGGACAAAAAAAGATGGTTTTTTTGTTTGTAAAATAGCTATTTGGGAGGGGAGGTGTAGCTGCGACGCCTACAAGGTATTAGATTCCTATGTAAGCAGACAGAAACCCAAAACAGTACAATGTAAATTTGCTCCGTCAGAAGCCAGCCACTAACTTGAAACTAAGGGATTTTTTTCCACTTAAATCAATCAGATATATCCTTTGTCTTGTTTCCACAAATCCCTTCTAAAGCTCCAGGGAGCCTGAATGCTTTCTGTCTGGTGTTGCTTGATTCATGGGCACCGAATGCTCAAATAAACTCATTGAATTTCAGATATGTCTAAGTTTACCACAGAATGAAGCCTGCCTAGAGACACCCTTACCCACTCCTGCTGTGCAGTAGAGTCCCTCCCCTTCCCTTAGTCAGGTGTTGTTTCTGATAAAACCTCCCATGGTAAACTCTATCCTTGCATCTGCTGGCCAAAGCAGTCAACCATAGAGATGTACCCAGGTCCTTCACCTAGCTCCTCTCAGTCTCCCATAAGGTCCCTGTCAAGAACAGAGACAGAGGAGGCAAAGTAGGAAGGCTCTGCGGTGGTGCTCCCAGCTCTATGCTTTCTATCGTGGTGCTCCCAGCTCTATGCTCTCTACAGTAGTGCTCCCAGCTCTATGCTTTCTACCGTGGTGCTCCCAGCTCTATGCTCTCTACAGTAGTGCTCCCAGCTCTATGCTTTCTATCGTGGTGCTCCCAGCTCTATGCTTTCTACCGTGGTGCTCCCAGCTCTATGCTCTCTACAGTAGTGCTCCCAGCTCTATGCTTTCTATCGTGGTGCTCCCAGCTCTATGCTCTCTACAGTAGTGCTCCCAGCTCTATGCTTTCTACCGTGGTGCTCCCAGCTCTATGCTTTCTATCGTGGTGCTCCCAGCTCTATGCTTTCTATCGTGGTGCTCCCAGCTCTATGCTTTCTACCGTGGTGCTCCCAGCTCTATGCTCTCTACAGTAGTGCTCCCAGCTCTATGCTTTCTATCGTGGTGCTCCCAGCTCTATGCTCTCTACAGTAGTGCTCCCAGCTCTATGCTTTCTACCGTGGTGCTCCCAGCTCTATGCTCTCTACAGTAGTGCTCCCAGCTCTATGCTTTCTATCGTGGTGCTCCCAGCTCTATGCTTTCTACCGTGGTGCTCCCAGCTCTATGCTCTCTACAGTAGTGCTCCCAGCTCTATGCTTTCTATCGTGGTGCTCCCAGCTCTATGCTCTCTACAGTAGTGCTCCCAGCTCTATGCTTTCTATCGTGGTGCTCCCAGCTCTATGCTTTCTACCGTGGTGCTCCCAGCTCTATGCTCTCTACAGTAGTGCTCCCAGCTCTATGCTTTCTATCGTGGTGCTCCCAGCTCTATGCTCTCTACAGTAGTGCTCCCAGCTCTATGCTTTCTACCGTGGTGCTCCCAGCTCTATGCTTTCTATCGTGGTGCTCCCAGCTCTATGCTTTCTACCGTGGTGCTCCCAGCTCTATGCTTTCTACCGTGGTGCTCCCAGCTCTATGCTTTCTATCGTGGTGCTCCCAGCTCTATGCTCTCTACCGTGGTGCTCCCAGCCCTATGCTCTGACGACTTGAAACACGGTTGGAGCTGATCTTGTCCCTTGGCACAGGAAACATTCTGACACAGGACCATCCACACAGTCTTCCGACCATCCACATAGCCTTCTGAAAAGATTAAGTTCACCACATTGCCTCCTGCTGCTCCACCTTGCCCAGCCTTGTAGTGTCACTGAAAGAAAAGGTTAGGATGATAAAAGGTGGGAAGATTGGCTTAGAGCAGGCTGTGGGGGGAGCAGAGAGAGTTGGCTTGCTTAAGGCCCTGTAAGGACCATAAGGCAGCCATCAAAACTGATGTGAGCGGTGTCTCAGGTTTCACTGTCAGAGAGAGAAAGAGAGACAGAGAGAGAGGGGAGAGGGAGGAAGGGAAGAATGAAAAATCCTTCTACCAGAGACTGCAGCCTAGGGGAACCTGCCTTAAACTTGAAATGACCAGAATTGAAGAGAAAGAGTAAGACCATTTCCCTGCAGACAGGAGCTCAAGGCCACACAAGTCTGTCACAGGGCAAGCAGCACCCTTTACAAGTGCACATTCAAACAAAAAACTCGCCTAATAGGACATGTGTCTAGCAATGCCTTAGTCACTAATCCATTGCTGTGGAGAAACACCATGACCAAGGTAACTCACATTAAACTGGGGAGGGGGGGCTTGCTTGCAGTTTTAGAGGATTACTCCATGATCACTGTGGCTGCAAAGCATGCAGGCATGATGCTGGAGCAATAGCTAAGATTGTTTCATCCTGACCTGAAGGCCACAGGCAGACTGAGGCCTAGTATGGGTTTTGAAACCTTAAAGCCAGCGTTCCCAGGAACACATCTCTTTCAACAAGTCCACATACCCCTATTCCAACAAGGCCGCACCTCCTAATCCTTCCCAAATAGTTCCACTAACTGGGGACCAAGCATTCAAATATATAGCAATAGATGAAAGACATTATTCCAAACCACCACGACGGGGAGTGGGTAGGTACTATAAAGTATGCAGCTAAAGGAAGAGAATTGCTAATCTGAGAGAGGTAGACTATGGAAGTTATAGTGCATGGATTGAGGCACATAATGAATTCAGATTGCGCATCTGAATCAAGAAAATGGGACATGGAAGGAGGAGCAGGGGTGGGGGAGGGGATGGTGTGAGCAGGACTCATCCAGGGAAGCCCAGTCTGCTCCAGAGATGCACAGCCTCGGGGCGGGGGACTCATCCCAGGGACCTCTGAAGTTGCTTCACATTTCCAGGGAAAGAGAAACCATGTCAGGAGGTGGAAGGAGACACGCGTCATCTTCATTTCCCCGAAATGAGGCTGAGATGTTGAGGCCACCAAGCCTGTCAGACAAAGCTCACGACACCTTTGATTTCAGAATGAACTCGAAACCAAAGACCCAAATCGAGCCCCGACTTTGTATTCAGCAGGGCGTGAATCATCCGACAGATGGTGGGGGTGCGTTTAGAGAGCCTCGGAGGGAGGGAGCGGCCCCTCAGATGGCCCCGTGGTGCCAAGCTGTTCTCCAGCCAGAGCAGGCTGAGCATCGGGGGACGTCGTGGGTTCTGCTCTTTCTAGCTTCAGGGAGCAGGTGCGACTTCACAAATTCTAGTAACTAAGAGAGAAAGGGGAGCAAGAATCCAGATGTTAGGATCTCTAGCACAGCTTGGGTCACATGTCGACTCTGAAGCGGGGGTGGGATGGGGTGGGGGCAGCAACCAACAGTACCCCCGGAAATGCTAGGAGTGGGTGAGTTTGCTCCAAGGGAAAGGGGACTGCGGTCAACAAAAAGCACAGGAAACCTGAGGTTATCCCAGCCTCTAGAGTCCCTGCAGGCTGGCAATGAGACAGGGGAGGAAGAATTCTTTCTTACTTGGTAACTGCATAGACATTGTTTGAATATCCCAACCCCCACTCTCTTGTATGTTGCACTTTGACACCTGCAAGCAAATGCATCCTGAATATTCTCGGAGGAGCAGCAAAGGGGAGCAGGGTTGTTCTGCCTTTAATTTTAACATCCACCCCAAGTGTTATCGCCATAGTGTTTTGGTAGAACTTTAGAGTATTCTAAAAGGCAGTGCTTTTGTCCTATTCTGTTTGGTTGTGGTCAAAATTCTGCCTCTTCATTCTAACTTACAACGGACATGAAAAGCTAGGCTCCCGGTGACTAATCATATTTGTCTTTCCACACATAAAGCCTTTTTCCAAAATGAATGGGCAGCCCCCCACCACCACCACATATGTCGCAGGGGACTGCCTTGTCTGGCCTCAGTGGGAGTGGATACACTTAATCCTGTTGAGACTTGATGTCTCAGGGAAGGGGGATGCCCAGAGAGTGGGGCACCCTCTAAGAGGCAGAGGGGAGAGGGTGGGGAGAACTCTGGGAGGAGATGCCAAGGCGGGGCAACATTTGGGGTGTAAATAGGTAAATTAATGAATTAATTTAAAAAATAAGAATAAAAAGGAAGTCTGGTAGGATTCTACACACACACACACACACACACACACAGAATGGCCAGGTATATAGGTGCATACCTTTAATCTGGAGTGTCAAGAGTATAAAGTCAATCTTTTGGGCTACATAGTAAGATCCTATCTGGGATAAAATAACACACACAAAAAAACATAAATAACAAAAACCAAACCAAAAAAAAAAAAGTCATGGAAGTTCTGAATTATTTATTGGTAAGTATGACTTGTTTAAAAAGCTGTTCGTGTTCTCAGGTGACAGATGGAGCAGGACACTGTGACAACAGAAATATCGGTCACCTGAAAAGCTGAGGTGTTTGCCACTCCAACAAACACAGCCTACCCTTGTCCCCACGAGGGGGCATCCAGTCTCATCTGATGAGCTGTCTCCTGTACTTTTATTTTAGCTTCCATCATAGACAGCTGAAATACTTTCTGGAATGCTGTCCGTCACAAGAGTTAATAACAAAAAGCGTTGTGTCAAAAACCAAGGCATAGCTATAATTAAAACCACATTGTGTTTCCTCTTGGTTGCTGAAGCCAATCACAAGAGTCTTATCTTCAATAAATAGTACATTTAGAATTTCCTGTCAGAGAAAATAATTTTTAAATGATATCTCAGAAAAGAAATATGAAAAGCTCTCGTGCTATATATTATTAATATGATTTGTGTCATGTGCCTTGGGAGAATGTTGAAAATATGCCAATAAATTAGTCCAAGAAATATTAAATATTAATTTGGTTGATGAAAAATTAAATATTAATGAAATGCTCAAACACCAATTATACTGCAGTATGAGCTTGTAAATATTTTCATAAGTAATTCCTGCTCCATATTTATGTAGTAGTTTAGGTCAAGAAAGGAATCATTAATTTAGACAAAAAGTTTTTTTCACCAATAAATTTTTCCAACTTACAGACTGAATTTCTTATTTTAAAAGGTGACAAAACTATTAATATTATTACTTGGATTCATGGATAGCCTGTATGTTGGAAGGGATGGAAATCCCAACATACAACTTGAACAAGAACTTGCCTGTGTGCTTAGCTGATCAGTGTGGCCGAGATGCTGTCCCAGGAAAAGTTTTATCCAGTATCTTCAAGGAGATCACCAAGAACCTGGTACCTCTGCCCTCTGCCTCCTGCTAGGTCATGGCCTCTTGACCGTGGTTACTGGTATGGACCAAGGTGCCCCTTCTCAAAGCTGCAAGCTTTGAGCCGAGAGCTTCTATCTATGAGGTATAAGCTACAGCTTGGCTTGACTTAGCTGTCCATAGCTCATAGTTGAGTCTTCTAAATGTCATTTTATGTTCATGAATGCCTAGGCTTAATTTGTCACTGAAATGTTCAGGTTGTATGGCTTTCTAAAGACTGGTCAGATGCCAGGCAGTGGTGGCACACACCTGTAATCCCAGCACTTTGGGAGGCAGAGGCAGGTGGATTTCTGAGTTCGAGGCCAGCCTGCTCTACAGAGTGAGTTCTAGGACAGCCAGGGCTATACACAGAAACTCTGTCTCAAAAAAACCAAATCCAAAAAAAAAGTCCAAGACAGGTCAGGGTCAGATGGAGTGTTTGATGGCGCATGTGTAATTCCAATGCTCGGCAGAAGGATTGTGAATTTGAAGTCAACCTGAGCTTTATAGCAAGACCTTGCCTATCACACACACACACACACACACACACACACACACACTATCTTTGTGCCTTGCTGTGTCCCTGTGTGCTGAAGTTTAAATCAATGATAGAGTATATGTTTAGCAAGCATTAGGACCTAGGGCCTAGGTTTGATTCCTAACATCACTTGTCAAATGGACAGGTTAAGGTTCCTTTGGCTCTTCCATAGAGTCCTTGATATTTACTTGGAAGTCATATGCCAAGGAAAGAGAGAAGAATACCTGTCTTAGAGATTGTTCTATTGCTGTGAAAAGACACCAGAACCAAGGCAACTCACAAAAGAGAACATTGTATTGTTGGTTTGCTTATAGTTCCAGGGGATTAGTTAGGTTAGTTAGTTAGGTAGGTAGGTAGTTAGGTAGTTAGTTATCAGCATGGTATGAGCATGGTAGCACTCATGGCCCTGAAACAGCAGACAAGAGCTACATCCTGATCTGCAGGCAGAGAGAATACTGGGCCAATTGAACCTTTGTGTGAGCTTTTGAAACCTCAAAGCCCACTGGGATTGACACCCTACCTCCAACAGGACCACATCTTCTCATCCTTCTCAAACAGTGCCATTCCCTGATCACTAAGCATTCAAATAAATGGGCTTGTAGAGGACATTCTTTTTCACAACATCACAGAACTCAGCCTTCAGAGAACTTTGGGACTCAGAGTATTAGTTTATTTGGTTGCTTTTGTTTTTCATTTATTTATTTATTTATTTATTTATTTATTTATCTTGGTTTTTTTTTCCGAGACAAGGTTTCTCTGTATAGCCCTGGCTGTCTGCCTGGCTTGCTTTTGTTTTTCAAAACAGGGTTTCTTTGTATTGCCCTCACTGACCTGGAACTTGCTTTGTAGACCAGGCTGGCTTCAAACTCACAAAGAACTACCTACCTCTACCTCCCAAGTGCTGGGATTAAAGTGTGTGCCACCATGCCTGGCAGGCTCAGATAATTAGTTGACACTGATACCCAGAGTTCTAAATCATCATCATGACCCCTTGTTTGAGTAAAAGTGTCTGGGGTCAGACTGGAGAGATGGCTTAGTGGTTAAGAATACTGGCTGCTCTTCTAGAGGTCCTGAGTTCAATCCCCAGCAACAACATGGCAGCTCACAACCATCTGTAATGGGATCATGAAGAATGCCCCATTATACTTCTGTTATACTTGAAAACAGTGCACTCATATACATGAAATAGATAAATAAATCTTAAAAGGACAAACTGGGGTCGAGTCTTTTTGTTTGTTTGTTTGTTTGTTTGTTTGTTTGTTTGTTATTTTGAGACAGTCTCTTTGTCATGTAGCTGTGGCTGTCCTGGAACTCAAACTCAAAGAGATCCTCCTTCCTCTGCCTCACAAGTGCTGGGATTAAAGGTGTACAACACCACACACGGCTTCTAGGGTCAAGTCTCAAGTCTTAGTTTGTGACAGCTTGACACAGAGTCTGCTAGGTCCATAGCTCCACCTGACAGTCTAATATTTCAGCAGAATTGACACAACTAGAGTCAACTGAACCTTCCCATTGGTCCTTCAGCCTTTAGAGGAACAGCCATCCGAGGGAGCAGTTGCAATTGCTTCCCACCTCAGCTGGCCAAAACTCATACAGCATGCCATGGGGATTGCAGAGATTATTGGCACCCTGAGAGGATGATTTCCAGCACTGCCCCCTATTCATCTCAACCCAAGAGGATGACGGTCAACTCCCACAAACTCAGTGCTGCTCTGGCCTCAATCCCTGCTGCTGTACTGGGGATTATCTTTATTAATTTGCAAATTAATACTGGCTCAGACAGTATTAATGATCCATTCAGCTGACAGTACAGTCTTCCCCCATCCCCATCAAGAAAGAGGACCATGCTGGCTAGTTTCATGCCAACTTGACACAACTCTGAGTCGTTCTGGAAGGGGGAACCAAATTGAGAAAACACTGCCACCAGACTGGCCTGTGGACAAACCTATGGTGCATTTTTTAATTTGAGGATTATTGTGGGAGGGCCCAGCGTACTGTGGGCATTGCCAACCCTGGGCTGGTGGTTCTGGGTGCTGTAAGAATGCAGGCTTAGCAAGGTCACGGTGGTAGCTCATGCCTGTGAACTCAGCATATTGGAGGCAGAGGCACATGGATCTCTGTGACTTTGAAGACAGTCTGGAAAACAAACAAACAAAAAATAATAAAACAAAAAAGAAGAACACAGACAGAGCCAACCATGAGCAAGCCAATAAGCAGCATTCCTCCATGGTCTCTACCCTGACTTCCATGGTTCCTGCTCTGACTTCCTTTGAGGATGAACTATGGCTGAGAGTTTTAAGCTGGAATGAACTCTTTTCTCCCCAAGTTACTTTGATCACAGCCATAGAACCCCTAAGACCAGAGCCACTCCCTCACTCACTATCAAGTAGGGTGATTATCAACAGCACACCTGCCTCTACAGTCTGGCCTCTGGTGATGCTAACTCCTGCCCTCTGTTAGAAGGTGGTACAAAGGGGTCACGGCCTCTGCACCGTGGCATAGATGCTTCGCTATATTGATGCTGTCACGCTGCTCAAGCTAGAGGAGGGTAAAGTGGCAATTGCAAGGAAACACTAGGTGAGCTCCAGCAAGCTGGAGAGAAACCTTGTAAAAATGTGGGGAGACCATGATGAGAGGGAGGTCCGTAGGGACCAGGCAGGGACGCCCCTCCAAGAAATGGGGGCAATTACTTCATTTTCTATCCCCCACTGTTATAATGGAAGTCCATGACCAAACTTGGCATCTCCTTCTGATCCAGATACTGAGCAGGACCAGAGGAGGAAAATGTCCTGTGGAGAGCCGTACCTTCTGCCTTTAGGGCCGTATGCATCCAGTGTCCAGCACTTTATAGTTCTAAAGAGACCTATTATGACTGTTAATATTGATTTTTTTTAACTTGATGGGATTTAGAGTCACTCTGGAAATGATTCTCTGGAAAAGTCTTTAAGGAATTATCTTGACTTGGTTGTCTGAGGTGAAGTCTTATCCGCAATGTGACTGGTGCTATGCCCAGTATCTGGGATACCAGACTGCATAGAAAGGAGAAATCCTGTTCCTCACTTCCTAACTGTGGATTCACTGTGACCAGCTTCCTCAGGTGCCTACCACCATGACTTCCCTGCTGTGATGGACCCTTGAACTATGGAGTCAAAATTATATATGCTGTCACAGCACTGAGACAGTAGCTAATACAACTGTGATAGGAAGAGATCCTGTGGGAGATGTCCAGAAAGCAGGGAGGAGCACATCACGGCTGCCTGGACTCTGCAGCAAGGCCTTTCCATGCACTGTGGTGTGACCGTCAGCTTAGCTTCAGTTCCCAGCATGCATCTGTACTGGCCCGAGTTCTCCCCAAAAAACAGAACCAACATCATTTACAGACAAACATGGAAAGAGATTTAGGCTGGGAATCAGCTGTCACAGTTCCTGAGGCTGAGAAATCCCTTGGTATCCCAGCACCATGACAAGCTGGAGAATTGCGGAACTCATGATTCTGTGTGATGATCTGAAATCCAGGGAGCAGAGGTCATCACTCTAAAGCTGCTATGGAGTGGGAACTCAGAGGGGCTGCCAGTAGACATTGTAACACACGAAGCACCAGGAACCAGATTCAAAAAGAAAAAAGTATTACATTATTTATTTGTTTGTTTACTTGTGGGGTAAAATATAAAGGTCAAAGGACAACTTGCAGGAGTCAGTGGTTTCCTGCCACCATGTGGTCCTGGGGATTGGACTCGGGTCACTAGGCTTGGCAGCAAATGACTCATCTTGCCAGCCTAGAATAACGGTTTTAATGTCCACAGGAAATGGATGTCCCAGTTAAGAAAAGAGAAAGTTCACTCTTTTGCTAACTTTTTTTTTCTGTTTGGCCCTCTGTGTACTAGACAATGATCACCTTGTTGGTAGAGCTGGGTCTTCTGCATTCAGTATTCAAATGTTCTTCTCTTCTAGAAACTTCCTTATAGACACACCACAAAAAGATCAGCAGTTTCTAGGCATTCCTTAGCTGAGCCGGATTAGCATATAAAAGCAGTCCTCACAGCATGGGACCAAGGACATTGGGTGATATGTTTATCTCAAGATAAACATATCAGATGTACCAGACCATAAAAATCATCCTGGACTAACAACAACTCAAGATGCTATGGCAGGGGTGTATTTGAGTATTATAGAGGAATTTTAATTCAGGAACATACCTGTTCTGGCAAGGGATCACATCCAAAGACCTTCTAGGTCTGTATGACTTGGCCAGAATGCAGACATATCCTGGATTACAGTATGATCTGGCTGGAATACAGACATGCCCCTAGTACTTACCTTTAATCCCAGACAATGAAGGTAAAGTTAGTTTGTAGAAAGAAGCAGCCATGTTTGAAAGGGACAGACAAAGTGACGAATCAGAGAAAGATCTGACAGGATGAGACAGAGATAGGATATGCCCAACTCACAAAAACAGCACAGGAAAGAGAGGCTATTTAAGAGTAGAGAACTCCGTTACACAGGTTACGGTATGGTGTGTGCACAGATGTTTTACCAGGACAATTTTACAGAGACAGGTTGCAGAGAGAGAACAAGCTAGGCATAAGTGAAGACAGAACAAGCCAGAGAATGAGAGGAAACAAGAAGATTGAACATCTTGTCAAAGTTAGTACCAAGCCAAGCAGAGCAGTTCAGCTAGAAGCTGAGAGAAGCTGGATTGAATCAGTCAGTTTGGAAGATTAGGATTGTACAGGCTAGAAGCTTCCAGGCCTAGGCCTAAGGACAGTTAGGACAGAGAAGAAAATGCTTTGGGCTCAACCCAGGCAACTGTGTTTTCACAGCTTGGGTACAGCTCTCATTTCATTATCTGAGAAAATAAAAGAGACATTTACAGGTATCTTAGCATTTCTATTGCTGTGAAGAGACACCATGACCACAACTCTTAGAAAGGAAAACATTTCATTGGGGCTGGCAAACAGTTCAAATATTTAGCTCATTGTCATCATGGTGGTAAGTATGATGGCTTGCAGGCAGACACGGTGCTAGAGAGGGAGCTGAGAGTTCTCCATCTGGATCAGCAGACAGCAAGAAGAGAGTGAGACACTAGGCATGGCTTGACAATTGAAGACCTCAAAGTCCACCCCCAGTGACACACTTCCTCCAACAAAGCCAGACTTCCTAATAGTGCCACCCCCTATGGACCTCTGGAGGCCATTTTTATTCAAACCACCACACCAGGGTTGGCTCAAGTGGGGCCACAGACTTAAGGAAACTATGAGCAGGTGTCCTGAGCCCTCTGTCACCCACTGATGCTGAGTGCTGCTCTCTCATGTGTGTCACATCCATCCATAACCACGTTAGGGTTGGAGGTGAGTCAGGAGCGTATGTGGAGACTGCTTCTGTCATCGGCTGGGGCTGGCCCTGGAACATGCCATTATCTGAGCTTAGGGTTAGAGTTAGGGTTAGGGTTAGGGTTAGGGTTAGGGTTACAGTTTAGAGTTAGGGTTTAGAGTTAGGGTTAGGAGTTATGGTTAGGGTTAGTATTGCACTTTATGTGGCCTAGGTAAGAATGCTCATGAGCACATGTGTCACAGCCAATAACTTTCACAGGGACTTTGGTACACATTAGAAGGTTTTGAAGAAGAAGGTATGGGAGGGTGTATGTGGATGGGAAATATTTGTGTTTCATGTTAGTATGATCGAAGAGGACCACCCAGAAGCTGGAGCCAAGCCAGTCCCACCAAGGCCAGAGAACAGCTTTGACAGAAGGCAACAGCCTGCTGGGAGGCAGAAACAACAGATGTCCAATCAATGACAAATCCACTAAGGAGCCAAGGAAAATGTCCCCAGGTCCTTGCTGCTGGACTTGGGAGATCTTTTTGGTCCAGTGTCCTATATGAAGCCACGTATCAGACTTGGTCACTTTCAAAACAGGGTGTGCCTTACCCTCAGGATACCCCACCGCTTTCAGGACATTGGTACTGCCTTAGGAGCTCGGCTGGAGTTTTCTCCTTACCCTGAAGGGAAGGGCTCTTCCCCTTCCCCCATCTGTGGGCTTCCAGCCAAGGCAGGATACAGAAGAACGTGTTTTGATGAGATGAGGACAAGAGGCAGATGCTCCCCGGTGGACTCATTTGAGGAAGTTACACTGAAAGAAACAAACCATGTGGGGAAGAAACGCTTGGGCTTAACCCCTCCCCCACTCTGTGCTAGCCACCGTCTCTTCTACGGAAAGGAAGCTGTAGAAGGAAGCACTTGGTTGAGAACCTGGAACAAGTCTTCAAAATGACTCAGAGACTGAAGTAGAGCTGGTGTGTGTGTGTGTGTGTGTGTGTGTGTGTGTGTGTGTGTGTATGAGTGTGAGAGACAGAGAGACAGAGACAGAGAGACAGAGAGACAGAGAGACAGAGAGACAGAGAGAGAGGCTGAGAGAAGCTGGATTGAATCAGCTAGCTTGGAAGATTAGATTGTACAGAGGCTGGAAGTTTCCAGGCCTAGGCCTAAGGACAGTTAGAACAGAGAATGAAATGCTCTGGGCTCAGCATTTGAGCCCAGCGAAAAGTAAAGAGGAAAAGCAAAGAGAATGCAGAAGGGAGGGAACTACGCCTGCAGAAACAGACAGACAGACAGACAGACAGACAGACAGACAGACAGACACTATAGAAACAGGGATATATTCAAATTTACAGAGACCTGCCTGCCTCTGCCTCCTGATTAAAGGTGTGATCTACAGAGCAGGGTGTGGTGGCACAGACCTGTAACTCCAGCACTTGGGAGGTTGAGGCAAGGAGGAGTGCCATGAGTTCGAGGCCATCCTGGGCTCCATAGCAAGTGCCAAGCTAGCCAGTGGGGTACAGAGCATAACCCTGCTAAACAAGCAAGCAAGCAAGCAAACAAACAAGCAAACCTAAAGGTAGGCTCCACCATGCACAGTGTGGTGGTTTGATTATGCTTGGCCTAGGGAGTGGTACTATTAGGAGGTATGGCCTTGAAGGAAGTGTGTCACTTTGGGCATGAGTTTTGAGACCCTCCTCCTAGCTGCCTAGAAGTCAGTCTTCTCCTGGCTGCCTTCAGACTGGGACATAGAACTCTTAGCTTCCCTAGGAACGTGTCTGCCTGCATGCTACTATGCTTTTTGCCGTGGTGATAATGGAAATCCTAACAAAGACACCTAGCAAATTTTAATTTGGTGTGTGTGTGTGTGTGTGTGCAAGCTCCTGAGCAACGAAGCACATTTGGATGTCAGAGGACAACTTTTTGGTTCTCTTCTCCCACTTCGCTGAGGCAAAGACCTTACTGTTACTTCTATCATCTCCTTGAGCACAAGACTTGACTCCAACAAAGCTTTTCCAGGAGCTTCTCTTTCTCTTCAAACTGTACGTTTTTCATTTCTCTCTGTCCAGCTTGCTCCTTTTCATTATAGGTCTGTATAAGAGTGACCGCTAATAACCACAAGACACAGTCAGTACTAGGCTGTCCTAAAATCTCCTCTGCCAATGCCGTTAATCTAAAATGCTTCCATTTACCCTCAGGCAGATTATTTGGACAGGGCCAAAAAGCAGTCACGTTGTCAAAAGAGAAATTTTGGGGCAGTGGTGGCACACGCCTTTAATCCCAGCACTTGGGAGGCAGAGGCAGGTGGATTTCTGAGTTTGAGGCCAGCCTGGTCTACAGAGTGAGTTCCAGGACAGCCAGGGCTACACAGAGAAACCCTGTCTCAAAAAAACAAGAGAGAGAGAGAGAGAGAGAGAGAGAGAGAGAGAGAGAGAGAGAGAGAATTTTTTAAGAAAGGCTCTCTCTCCTCTCTTCTCCTTCCCTGTCTCTGCTCGTGCCTTTTCTCTTCACCCTCTCCATTTCCCATGGCAACTCCCTTGACTTCAATCCTTGGGGTCAGTGAACTCACCCGAGAGCAGAGAGCAGCTTCCCAATAAACCTGACTTCAATATAATCTTAAACAAACAAACAAACAAACAAACAAACCAAAAAAAAAAAAACCCAAAAATCTAAGAAAGGTCTCTAAGCTACCTACTAATATTGAAACTTCTTGAGCTGGGGCCTCACAGTCCAAATCACCCTCAGGACTGTCTTCCATGCTCTGGGCAGGATGCTCCCGTAAGCCCTCTTCAAAGTTTCTAATTGCTTTTCTACTTCAAAGTCCCAAAGTCCACAGTCTCCCAACAAGTAGCATGGTTAAGCCTTCCAGGGCAATACCCTAGTTAGTCCCTAGTCCCAATTTCTGTCTTAGTCACCGTCCTATTGCTGTGAGGAGACACGGTGACCATGTGCAAGTCTTATAAATTTATGACAGCATTTAATTGGAGGTTTGCTCACAGTTTCAGAGGCGTAGTCTTTTATCATCATGGCAGAGGCACATGGCTGCAGGCAGGCAGGTGTGGTACTGGAGAAGAGGCTGAGAGCTACATCCTGGTGAGCAGAGTGGGAATGGCCTGGGGGTGGAGGGGTGGGGGGTTGAGGGTAGGGGTTGAGGGGGGAACCTCAAAGCCCATTTCTAGTGACACAGTTCCTCCAACAAGGCTACATCTCCTAATCCTTCACCAATAGTGTTATCTCCTGATGACCAAACATTCAAATATATGATCCTGTGGGGACAATTCCTCCTCAAACCTCCACAGTCACTGAGCTGTATCTTCGAGGCTATGTGGCTCCCCCGAGCTTCTGGGTGAGTCTCCTGTGTTTCCACCTCCAACCTCAGTGAAGGACTACTGGGATTACAGAAGAGCCCCACTGGGTCTGGCTCTCTATCTGTTGCTTTATGTGCAACTGCCTACATGGATGTCTGCGTACCAGGGGTGTGCCTGGTGCCAAAAAGGCCAGAAGAGGGCATTGGATTCCCTGGAACTGGAGTTATAGATGGTTGTGACCCTCCCCCCCCCACGTGCTTTTTACTGCTGAGCCATCTCTGCCACCCACAATTGTCACAATCTGTGAGTTCTGGGAATCAGGTCGTAAGGCTAGCCTGGAAAGTAACTTTATCCACTGAGCCCTCTCCCCAGCCTGAGGGTACAGTTTTCTTTACCAGTTTGAATGCTCAGAGTAAAGCTGGTGTCTAACAGGGAGGCTTTGCCTCCCTACTCTTTCAAACATGGAATAAGGGCTGAGGTTGTTGTTCAGTGAGGGGAGTGCTTGTCTAGGAAGTGTGATGCCCTAGGTTTTACACTCAGCCCTGTAAGACACCAGAAAATAAAAAGAAAAGGTGAGGAATCACACTTGTTTTTAGATGAGACCGCTCTGCTGCTGACAGAACCGGATGTCCTGGCTGGACCCAGGATGACAGGCAGGCTAGCCTGGCTGCTGCTGTCAGCCCTTGGGAACAGTTTGCAGTTGATAGTGGGTAATTCAGGTCACACACCACCTGTGCTTCCAGACATTGGGGGTCACGGTGTAAATAATTCCCGTGTCAGCCAGAGTGGCGATGCCCTCAGGTGAAAATTTAAAAATACTTATTGCTAGCCGCAAGGGGCTTCCGCTGAGTGTTTTCACAGCAAACCTGAGAATCACAGGGCAGCCACGATCATGGCACCAGCTTGAAGCCCGCCTGGATGCTGGCGCATGCCTGAAGTCGGCAGCTGCAGCCAGCCGAAATTATGAAACCAGAGCACACAGGGAAAGACTGTGCTCCCAGGAGGAGACATTTGTCTTGTTGTCTAATATTTAAACAGTTTAACATGCCTTCCGATGAGTTGTCTGGCTTGGAAAAGGGCATGTATCAAGTCTGCGTGATAAATCCCTCATTTTTAACGTTGGGGAATATGCAGACAGGTTTTATTAACAAAACATCTGTTTCTCTCCATCTCCATCTCCACTTAGCACATGTTTAAAGACGGGGGTCCCACCTCTCTCAGGCCCTTTGGCTTTGGCCTCAACAACTCGTGGGTGCAAGCAAGGCGTATGAGTATTAGTAACCGCAAAGCCCCGCAGTGCTTCACGCACCCGCACCCGGTAAGCACCTCCTCAGCATCTGCACCTGGAGCCTGTGCCCTGCGCCTCCTCCGCCAGCAGTTGCATCCCACCTGCTTCTCAGAGAGAGGATCTCCCCCTCACCGAGCCCCGCTGCTGCTCCTGCAGCCGAGCAGCATCCGATGCCTCTCTAATGAGCCCACAGGTCACTACTGTAGCTGTGGTCCATTGAGACCTGGAGGTGTGTAAGCCGAGGATGAAGGATCCCTGGGTAGCTCCACCCACTTCAGCACTAGCCCTCAGAGGGGCGGGGCACTGTGCAGAGTCTCCAACAACACCATCGGTGTTCGTGCCTGTCTCCATGAAAGTCCCGGATCTTCTCCACAGATTTTTCCTTGTTTGTTGTTGGTGTTGGTGTTTTGTTTTTTTTTTTTTTGTTCTTCCCCCCCCCCCCCCCCCCCGAGACAGGGTTTCTCTATATAGCCCTGGCTGTTCTGGAACTCACTCTGTAGACCAGGCTGGCCTCGAACTCAGAAATCTGCCTGCCTCTGCCTCCCAGAGTGCTGGGATTAAAGGCATGTGCCGCCACTGTCCGGCCTCCACAGATTTTTCTGAGAAGCATTACCACCTCTGCCTGTCTTTCTCACGTCTTTCTGGATTTCCTCTACTTCTGTTAGTGTATGTGTGCGTGTGCGTGCGTGCATGCGTGTGTGTGTGTGTGTGTGTGTGTGTGTGCGTGTGCGTGTGTGCGTGTGTGTGTGTGTGTGTGTGTGTGTGTCGGTGTTCCCTCAAAGTGTCAGCAGCCCTGACCTTTGGCTGTGTGAGCAAAATACACACAGACGCATATGGGGCTGGAGAGATAGCTCAGCAATTAAGAGCACACATACTTACACCTCTGTGTGGAAATGCATTTTGAGAAACTGCTAAGCTCGTAAATCACAGTCCAGTTCACAAAGCAAACCACAGTGAGCCATTTCAGGGGAGGACTACCAAAGGCCAGTGACGTGAGGGGACAGGGGACAGGCAAGGGCACTTTTAGAATCTAGACTGAACAGACACATTTGTAGTTTATATTGTAACAAGGAATCATAATGCACACGCTGCTAATGGTTTCTTCTGAGTTTTAATCTACACAGCACTTCAGGGGGCAAGGGCCAGTGGCTTCTGAAGTATTTGAACTCTGAGGACGACAAGAGAAAAGGGCAGGAGGTGACAGAGAGTCACCAGCACCAAGAGTCTCAGACCAGGCTGCCTGTCTGACCAGAGGGGAAAGTCCAAGCTTTGGGATGACAGGTTGTCTTTGTCCCTGTCCCCTAGAAAGTGTTCGCGCTAAGGATGAGAGAGAAGGCAGGCTTTGGGCATGTCTTTGGGAGTCCCAGGGTGCTGGCTTACAGCTCAGGGTTAGAACCTGTCTCTGTTCTCTGGCATTTGTGGTAACAGGCCACATGTGTTCTGATATCCTGGTGACAAAGGGCCCTCTCCAGGAAAGAGGAGAGGAGGACTTATTTACATTCTTGTCACTTACTCGTGATCTAAACTATGTGCGGTGGTACAGGACTATAATATTAGATTTGGGAGACTGGGGCAGGAGGATCTCAAGTTAATGGTTAGCTTGGGCTACATAGTGCAGGCTTGTCTCAAAACAAACAAAAGCCAATCAGAACACATCAAGAGTGAAACTTGTAACCCAAAGATGAATGAGCACTTCAGCAGAGACAGGGCACAGGAAGTGAGGGCCCACGTGTGGCCAGCTCTGCTCCTGGGATAATAGCCAGGGAGCCTTAAGATGCCTTGAAAGGATGCTGTCTTTCTGTGTGAGGACCTACGTCCACCCCAGCAATTTAGAGGCCGAGGCAGGAGGGGTTAGGAACTCAAGGGCAGCCTTGGTTGCACAGAAAGTTCAAGGCCAGGAGCTGGAAAGTTGGCTCAGTGGTTAAGAACACAGTTGCTCTTCCAGAGGACCTGGAAGATTCCCAGCACCCACTTAGTGACTAATAATAGTCTGTATGTAACTCCAGTCCCAGGGGATTTGATGCCCTCTCTGACTTCTGTTGATACTGCATACATGTAGTGTATTGACAAACATGCAAAAATAAATAAATAAACAAATACATCTTAAAACATTAAATAGATTGATTAATTAATCAGTTAATTTGGGGACCAGAGATATGACTCAGCAATCAAGAGCACTGGCTGCTCTTCCAGAGGACCAGAGTTTGATTCTCAGGATCCATATGGTATCTCACAACCCTCTGTAACTCCTTCCAACTCCAGTTCTAGGAAATCTGATGCCCCCTCCTGGTCTCTGTGGGTATGGCATGCATGTGGTGCATAATATATGCAGGCAAAACACCAAGACACACAAAATATAATAAAATAAATAAATAAATAAAGTTCAAGCTGGGCGGAGGTGGTGCACACCTGTAATCCCAGCACTCTGGGAGGCAGAGGCAGGCAGATTTCTGAGTTTGAGGCCAGCCTGGTCTACAGAGTGAGTTCCAGGACAGCCAGGGCTATACAGAGAAACCCTGTCTGGAAAAACCTAAAAAAACAAAAAAAAAAAAACAAAAAAAAAAAAAACAAAAAAAACCTCAGAGCCAGTCTGGGCTACATGAGACTCTGCCTCCAAACCTAAAATTAAGTAATAAAATAAGATAAAGGATATGACAGGTTCTGTTTTCACATGCCTCAGAGACTGGACAGGGACCTCAGAGGCCATGCCGGAGAAGTGCCTTCCTACCCCGGCTACGTGCATGAAGAAGCCACTGCCAGGGTCTTTGGTCATTAGAACATGGTCATGTGGTAACTAGAAACCAGGATCCCAAGCATGAAAGGCAGAAAGTCAAGAATGGGTAACAAGGCCTGAGGACTCAGCCCAGGGACTCTCCCGGCATGAACAGAGCCATAGATTCAGCTCTCAGCACCACATAAACCAGAGGAGGAAGGTCACATCCGTAATCCCAGCCCAGCGAGAGGCAGGTCCATAACTCTAGTTCCAAAGGAACCCTTTGTGGGTACCAGCCACACAATGATGTGCAGGCGTACATGTAGGCTAAACATTTATACACACAAAGTTAAAAATGAAAAGGTCAGGGTTTGCTCCATAGCCTGGACTGTCCTGGAATGTTCCATCTTCCTTCCTCAGTCTTCTATGTGCTGGAAGCACAAGCCTCTACTCCCAGCTTCTTCCCCTCTTGAATGGGGGTGGGAGGTGGGGGGCAGGGCGGGGCAGTGAATATGAAACAGCTGGGCGTCAATCTGCCAAATTTATCTCTGATATGGGGTAGAGAATGTGGCTCTGGGTCTGTAGACAAATGGGCTCCCATTGGTCACAACTGAAGAGGTCAGACTTTGAGTTAGGGCGGGGGACGTCCTGCCGGGCCACTTACCATTCAGCAGCTGGTAGACCCAAACATCTTTCTTGAGAGGGGGCTGGGCCATGCTCAGTCAGAAGAGACATTGCTCTGAGGAGAGGTCCCCAGAGTGTCTGTGACATCAGCCTCCTCATCTCACCCCAGGTGGGAAAGTGAAATGACATTAACACTGATCCCAGCCCCAAAACAAGACCCAGCATCCTGTACCAGAAGAGCTACCTCTGCAAAATGGCAGCGTGAGGTGGGGGACAGGAGCAGGGCAGTGACAACACAAAGACTTCCCGTAGCACAGGGCTTTTCTGTTTTTAAATCTAAATATCAGATACAAATCCACAAAAGACTCTGTGGGGCCCTGTAAAGATCTAGAGAGGCTATGGTGGGGAGACATTCACACCTGAGAGCAGGAAACACACAGCAGAAACCACAATAGCCAGGGTCGGGAGGCCAGGATGTCGGCTGTAAATAGCATCCAAGATACCTGAGAAGAGAGAATTGTCACAGTCAGGTGAGAAACGACCCAAAGATGAAAGGAAAGAACTAGGTTCAGACGCGTGGAGTGTGCAGACTGGAAGAGAAGGGATGGGGGGGGGGGGAACAGAGCAGCCGTGAAGAGGTGAAGAGAGAGTAGAGAGTCGTCGAGGAAATGGAAGGAGAGAGTTTTCAGGGATGAAGCCGCACAGGGGCCACTCTGGTGTTGGTAGTCTGAGCCAAGTTGATAGGAAGGAGCCACACCGACACATACCGCTGAGCAATTCTCACCGGAAAATGGCTGAGCAGTGCGGCGTGGTGACACTTGCCTGTGATCTCAGCACTTGGGAAGTTGAGGCAGGAGGATTACCTTGAGAGTGAGGCCCGCCTTGACTCTCTAGTGAGCGAATGCCAGAGCATTCTAGGCTTCAGAGTGAACCCCTGTCTCAAAAACCCAAACCAAGCCAAGGAGACCAGTAAGAGCACCGGCTACTCTTCCAGAGGACCAGCGTTCCACCCAAGCACCTACATAGCAGCTTCCAGCAATCTGTAATTCCAGCTCTAGGGGACCCAACACCCTCTTCTGGCCACTACAGGTACTGCATACATGAGGTACACAGACATACATGCAGACAAAACACCCACACACATATAATTAAACAAAACCCCTAACCTAGGGGCCAATGAAAGGACCCCTAGGGTAAATAAAGGTACTTGTTGCCAAACCCGACGAGTACCAGTACCTGAACCTGAGTTCAGTCCCCAGGACCCACATAACAGAAGGAACAAGACAACTCTGGAAAGTTGTCTTCTGACAACCACATGCTGGAGCACACGAAATGTTAGAACAAACAGTTAAGAAAGATACAGCTGCCAGGTGGTGGCGGCAGCAGCGCCTGACTTTAATCCCAGCACTTGAGAGGCAGAGGCAGGTGGAGCTCTCTGAGTTGGAGGCCAACCTGGTCTACAGAGTGAGTTCCAGGACAGCCAGGGTTACACAGAGAAACTGTCTAAACAACAATAACAACAAACAAACAAACAAACAAACACAAAAGGCAAAAGTTTGACTTCAATTCCAAGCACTTATATACACATACATGCATACATGTGCACACACACACACACAAAAATGCAAACACACACTTAGAGCAAGAAATTAGAGAAAGGAGAAATTTTTATTCTTTTTATAAATCTTTTTTCCCTTTGGGTATTTAAAAAATACTTTTTTCTCTTTTTGTTTATTATTATTGTTATTATGAGCAAATGTGTATGTGTATATATATGTGTGCGTGTGTGTATATGTGTGCTTATGTGTGTATATGTGAGTATGTGTATATATGTGTATGTGTGAGTATTGTGTATATGTGTGCATATGTGTGTATATGTATGTGTATATGTGTGTATGTGTATGTGTGTATATGTATATGTGTGTATGTTTATGTGTATGTGTATATGTATGTGTGAGTATGTGTCTTTATATGTGTATATGTATATATGTGTATATGCATATGTATGTATTGTGTTATGTGTATATAAGCATGTATGTATGTATAAGCATGTATGTGTGTATAAGTATGTGTGTGTGTGTGTGTGTGTGTGTGTGTGTGTGTGTGTGTGTGTGTGTGATGGAACGTGTAGAGAGGTAGAGTAGTTTTTTCCTCCTGCCTTTCTGTGTGTTTCCTGGAATATTGATCTTGGGTCGCCCGCCATGCTTGCACAGCAAGCTCTCCGCCTGCTGAGCCCCTTCTTTTACAATTTCAACGCAGATTTAAATGAGGGAACAGAATGATAAAGAAGGACCTTATAGACAGATAGGAAAAAATGACAAACGAGCCCAAATTAAAATGATCTCAGACTTTTCAGAGCATTCAGAGAAGTAAATGTCGATTTATTTTTACCTCCGCTCATGCTTAGAAGCACATTTTCCTTTGTGACCTGTTTGCGTGTTTTCTGAAACAGGATGAAGGATATAAAAAGCAGCTTGAGCTCTCTCACTCTCCAGACACTCCCGATGCCATGCGTGGTCTCACTAGCCTCGGTGTGTGCTGATACTTCCTGCTCTTGCCTAGACCTGGAAACCAAGGAAGCTGATGTCGACAGTTTGAAATACACACCTGGAGTCTCGAGAAACCTAAGTAAAAAATAAGCTAGTCATCTGTGTACAGAGACAAAAAGAAACCCCAGGGGTAGAGCTGTTTTAAAAATAATCCCTCCAGAGTACTCATGAATAAATCACCCAGAGATGTAGGGGGAGATCAGATGAACACACAGAGCCAGGCCAGGTGGCAGCGACTATAATTCCAGCACTCAGGAGGCTGAGGCAGGAGGATTACCACAAGTTTGAGGCCACTGGGCTCTAAAAGTAAGTTCCAGGACAGTGTGGGCTACAAATGAGACTTTTGTCTTGGAAAAAAAAAACCAAACAAACAAACCAGTTAGTAGCTGGAGAATTTCTGATTTTCCCACATGCACCTTCAAAGTACAAACCAGCTATAGTGGCTCATGCCTTAATCCCAGCCCTAGGGAGACAGAGGTAGGCGGATCTCTGTGGTGAAAGGCTGCTGTGCACAAAGGCTACATAGTGAGTCCTTGTTGCAATCAATCAATCATAGAAAACTCACTGTAGCATTTACATTTGCATGTGTGTGCATATGTTTCCTGTGTGCATGTTTGCACTTGTATATGCAGGCATGCGTGGAGGTCAGAGGTCAGCCTTAGCTACTGGCTATCAGGTGTCATAGTTTCTGAGACAGGTCTCTCATTGGCCTGAAACTTGAGAAATGTAGGAGGCACAGAGGTCCTTGTGCTCACAGGTAAGTACTAAGAGACCCAGGAATGTTAAACACACAGGGTTGTTCTCCCTTCAAAAGTTGGGAGCTATAACCTGTTTTCTGCCTAGAATGCTGAGAGCAGATGTGGTAAATAGCCTGGTGACCCGCAGTCTGTGTGGCTGAAACCACAGTGGGTCCTCCCCGGAGACCCTCACTGTGGGCATGTCCATCTATAGAACCTACCTTCATGGGAGAGGTCTCATGTACTTTACAAAGAGCTTTGATGAAACCATGTCTTAAGCTTTATTGTGCACACAGGACTGAGTTAATTACCACCAGAAAAAAAAATTCACCTAATCGTGCTGAGCTTCAGTATGTCTCAAATAGACTACTCAGGGTCCGACTCTCGAAGTTTGAACGAACACCAGCAACTGAGTTGTGCTGTGTAGCAGGAACAGCGAGGCTACCTCTAAGTGAACGCTGGGAGTTGTGCAGCCACCAAAGCGGCTCCTGCAGGAGGACCTAATTGAGGACTGCCTGAGAGACCAAGGATTGCTGGCGCAGACAATGCCAGCCAATCAGGAACTGCTGTTTAGAAGAGGTACTTTCTTGGGACCAATGGGGGCGCAGGTGGAGGGTGTTAAAGGAGCTTGCAGCTTTTTCCAGTGCACCAGAGGTAGAGGCAGGAGGATCTCTGAGTTCGAGGCCAGCCTTGTCTACAAAGCTTGTTCCAGGACAACCAGGGCTACACAGAGAAACCCTGTCTTGAAAAAAAAGTAAAGAAAGACAGAGACTGGACTGTAGGGGTACCTTTTGGTTACTTTATTGGGTTCTTATATCTACTACCTCCCCAACGCCTCCAAAACTAGGTAGAGGAGAGAGAAGGCTAGAGGAGGAAGGAGGTATAGAACTCTTAGCCTACTTCCTACTGATTAGGGGCACTGAGTTCCTTGGGGCAAGTCCAATCTTTGTCATTAGAGTGTCTCCAACAACAACAACAACAACCAAAAAAAAAAAAAAAAAAAAAAAAGCCAGGCAGTGTTGGCGCCTGCCTGTAATCCCAGCACTTGGGCAGCAGAGGCAGGTGGATTTCTGAGTTCGAGGCCAGCCTGGTCTACAGAGTGAGTTCCAGGACAGCCAGGGACTACACAGAGAAGCCCTGTCTTGAAAACAACAACAATAATAATAATAATATTTAAAAAAGAATATCTCCAACCAGCAACCAGCAATCCAGTTATCCAGTATCCCAGTAAGTAGTCCAGCAATAGCAAAAGCAGCAGCCACCACAGGCTCTCTCGGGGCTCTCACATTTATACCCCCTCAAGAGGCCCAGAATTCCAAAGGTAAACTATTACAGCTGACAAAATCACATCCCTCCTAGAGCATGAGACAAATCATAGGTGCTGAGGACAATCTGAAGCAGCCCATATCCCACATCTGGGATTAAAACAAAAAAAATGTATTCACATAACTGGGTTTTTAAAGAAACCAAAATTATGGGCTGCAGAGGTGGCTCAGTGGTTAAGAGCACTGACTGCTCTTCTGAAGGTCCTGAGTTCAAATCCCAGCAACCACATGGTGGCTCACAACCATCTGTATAGCGATAGTGTACTCATATACATTAAATAAGTAAATAAATATTAAAAAAACAAAATTCTCACTACATTTGACTATTACCTTACTTTCTAAGGGGAAAAGTATTATTATTACTTTTTGAAACAGGGTCTCACTATTTAGCTAGCTGTGGCTGGCTTAGTTCTATTTTTTTTCTTCTCCCTCCAGCCCCGTTCTCTCCAGCTCAAAGATTCATTTCTTTATTATGTGTGAGTACACTGTAGCTGTCTTTGACACCTCAGGTGCTGAGCCATCTCTCCAGCCCTTAGTTCTTGCTATGTAGACCAGGCTGACCTTGAACTCAAAGAGATCCACCCGCCTCCATCTTCTGAGTGCTGTGAGTTAAGAAAGGCAAGTGCCACCACGCCCTGCTTGGAAATGTTTTCTTTTTCTTTCTGAGACCAGGTAGCATGAAGCCCAGCCTCAAAGTCTCTGTTACCAAGGATGACCCTGAACTCGTGATCCTTCTGCCTCCACTCCGCAGTGCTGGGATTACAGGTGTGCAGCCGCGCTCAGTTTTATTAATTGAGCCCAGGAACTCCTGCATGTGAGCACCCTACTAACTGGCTTTTAAAAGAAATTAGCTAGAACAAATATATGTGAGTGTGTGACAAATATGTATCACACACAGATATATATACACATATGTGTATATACACACACACACACACACATATATATATGTGTGTGTATATATATGTATGTATGTATGTATGTGTATATGTGTGTGTGTGTATATGTGTGTGTGTGAGTGTGTGTGTCCCAGGTGAAATCTTATAAAAGCAGAAGTGAGAGCTGGGGTGTGACTCAGTGGTACAATGCTTGTCACACAAAGTAGAGGGTTCCACTCTCAGCAAGGTAAAATCACCTCCAATTCCTCTTCCACCTCCTCTACCATCATATCCACCACCTCCTCCTCCACCACCATCTCCTCCACCATCATCATCATCATCTTGCTTAAGAAAACAAACAGGCTTCTATGAGATAAAAATAAAACAAAACCTAGCACATTGGGAACAGGAAAAAAACAAGCAAACAGAAGGAAGAGAACCCAAGAAAAGGCACAAAAAGCAGATACAGACGCAGAGACACATTTGTTACACACTCCAGTATCCATTAAAACACTTAACTTTTTTTGAGTACGTGGTCAATTTATAAGAAAGTTCCGTGAGGTACTAAGGAGAAGGTATATTCTCTTGTGTTTGGGTGAAATGTTCTGAAAATATCTGCTAGGTTTATTTCATTTATAACTTCAGTTAGCACCAGCATTTCTGTGAGGGTACTGAAGTCTCCCCCTAGCAGTGTGTGAGGGTCAACAGGTGACTTAAGCTGTTCTAGTGTTTCTTTTATGAACTTGGGTGTCCTTGTGTAGATGTTAAGAATTGCAATGCTCTCTTGGTAGATTTCTCTTTTGATGAGTATGTAGTCTCCTTCCTTAACCTCTTTCCTTAGTTAGGGTTTTACTGCTGTGAACAGACACCATGACCAAGGCAACTCTTACAAGGACAACATTTAATCGGGGCTGGCTTTCATGTTCCAAGGATTGGTCCATTATCATCAAGGCAGGAACATGGCAGCATCCAGGCAGCCATGGAGCAGGAGGAGCTGAAAGTTCTACATCTTGATCCGAAGTCTGCTAGCAGAATACAGGCAGCTAGAACTAGGGTATTAAAGCCCACACCCACGGCGACACATCTACTCCAACAGGACCACATCTTCTAATAGTGCCACTCCCTGGGTGGAGCATATACAAACCATCACATCTGTTCTGATTAGTTTTGATTTGAAGTCTATTTTGTCAGATATTAAAATGGCTACACCAGCTTGCTTCTTAGATCCATTTGTTTGAAATATCCTCTTCCATCTTTTTACCCTGAGGTGATGTCTGTCTTTGATGTTAACATTTGTTTCTTGGTTGGAGCAGGAGGATGGATCCTGTTTTCACTCATGTCTGTGACTTTGTATTGGGGAATTGAGACCACTGATGTTGAGAGTTGCTGATGAATAGTGTTTGTTATTTTTGTTGCATGGTGTGTGTGTGTGTGTGTGTGTGTGTGTGTTTGTTTCCTTTCTTTTGGTTTGCTTGTCTAGGATTGTATTTTGCTTGTGTTTTCTTGGATGCGGTTAACCTCTTTAGGTTGGAAGTTTCCTTGTAGGGCTATATTTGTAGACAGATGTTGCATAAGTTTGGTTTTCTTATGGGACACCTCATTTCCCCCATACTGTCACTGACAGTTTTGCTGGGTGTGGCAGTCTGGGCCATCATCGGTGGTCTCTTAGAGTCTGCAGCACATGTGTCCCAGTCCAGGCCCTTCTGGCTTTTAGAATCTCCCTTGAAAAACCGTGTGTTAGTCTAATAGGCCTGTATGTGTTGCCTGGTTTTGTTTTCTTTTTTTCCTTTCAGCTTTTAATATCCTTCCTTTATTCTGTATGTTTAGTGTTCTGATTATTTTATACCAAGGGGAATTTCTTTTTCTGGCCCAGTCTATTTGGTATTCTGCATGCTTCTTGTACTTTAATGGGCATCTCTTCCTTTAGATTAGGAAACTTTTCTTCTGTGATTTTTGTCAAAAATATTTTCTGTGCCTTTGACTTGTGTCTCTTCTTCTTCCTCTCTTCCCATTATTTTTAGACTTAGTCTTTTTATGGTATCCCAGATTATATGGTCATTTTATGCCAGGACTTTTTTAGATTTAACCTTTTATTTGACTGAGGTAATTATTTCTTCTCTTTCATGTCTTTAGTGTCTGAGATATTGTCTTCACTCTCTTGTATTCTGTTAGTGAGACTTACCTCTCAGGGTCCTATTTAAGTTCCTAACTATCTCGTTTCTAGATTTCCCCCAGTTTGAGTCTTTCTTTATTGATTCTATTTCCACTTTTAGGTTTTGAACAGTTTTATTCATTTTTCTTCCACTGCTTGTGTTTTGTAGATTTCTTTAAGGGATTTATTAGCTTCCTCTTTAAGGACCTCTGTCATATTCATGAAGGCTATTTTAAGGTCTTGTGATCCAGCTCTGTTGCTGTTCTCTGTGGTAGGGTTGCTGACTCTAATGTAGACATATTATCCTGGTTTGTGTTTTTACACTGGAGAATAGGTACCTGGGTTTGGCATGGTTGTAATTCCAGGTGCTGATATCTGGTCTTGTCTTTGTTGAGTAGATGTTTTGTTCCTTGGTTTCTGTTGCCTGCTCTGAATCTTAAGAGAGTGTCTTAGGGTTTTATCATTGTGAAGAGACAACATGACTACAGAAATTCTCATAAAGGACAATATTTAATTGGGAATGGCTTACAGTTTCAGTGGTTTAGTCCATTACCATCATGGCAAGAATCATGGTGGCATGCAGGCAGAGACTGTGCTGGAGAAGAAGCTGAGAGTTCTACATCTTGATCAGAAAGGCAGCAGAAGGAGACTGTATGTATCACACTGGGGATAGCTTCAGCTTATAAAATCTCAAAGCCCACCTCCACAATGACACACTTCTTCCAACAAGGCTACGCCTTTTCATAGTGCCACACCCTATGGCCAAGCATTCACACCCATGAGTCTATAAGGGAGCATACCTATTCAAACCACATGTGGCCTGACGGGGATTTCTTCTGGGATCCTGCTAGTTGTGTTCACTGGGGATATATATATATATATATATATATATATATATATATATATCCCCATTTCCATGCAACTTACAGCTGTTTATATTTTATATCTCTAAGTGCATGTTGTGTGTGTGTGTGTGTGTGTGTGTGTGTGTGTGTGTGATAATTTCTTTGGGGCTGGGGATGCAGCTCAGTGACACACACACACACACACACACACATACATATATATATATGCCTCTTAAGAATAGTATGGTCTAGGGGCTGGTGAGATGACTCAGCGGGTAAGAGCACTGACTGCTCTTCCAAAGGTGCTGAGTTCAATTCTTGGCAACCACATAGTGGCTCACAGCCATCTGTAATGAGATCTGATGCCCTCTTCTGGTGTGTCTAAAGACAGCTACAGTGTTCTCATACAAAATAAATAAATTTTTTAAAAAAGACTAGTATGGTCTAGGGGAGTAGGGGCTGAGAGGTGGGTTCACAGGAGGGAGGAAAGCAGGGTATTCGCCAGGATCTGCTTAGTCCCCTAGAACTGAAAGCCAGGAGTAAAGAGAGGCCACAGCAGGTAGCCTACTACAGAGCTGCAGATGAGACTGAGGATGGGTTTGAAGGAGAGGAGGGAAAGGTGAAGATCTATAGTTAACTTATCTGTTTCCCTGGCTGCAGCGGCCTGTGGGTTCCCAGGGAATCCTATGTTCCATTCTATGTGGACTCCTCAGAACTATCTTCCAACTTATAAAAAAATTTTTAAACTAGATCTACAATACATGCATCAAGTCTTTTAAATATCTTTAAACATTTATCAGCTATTCATATATTTACTTATTCAGTGTATGTATATGTATATAGCAGTGGGTTTTCTTCTTCGACTATATGGATTGGGGCATCAAATTCAAGTTGCCAGGATTGGTAGCAAGCATCTTTACCCACTGAGCTGCCTTGCTGATATCTATATATCTATATCTATAGATCCCATTTCCATGCAACTTACAGCTGTTTATATTTTATATCTCTAAGTTCATGCTTCATGCTGTTTTGTGTGTGTGTGTGTGTGTGTGTGTGTGTGATTATTTCTTTGGGGCTGGGGATGCAGCTCAGTGACACAGTATTTGTTTTGTTTGCACAAACACCTGTACTCTATCCCCAGGACCATAAAACAAGACAAAAATCAAATAAAACAAAAAATCCACCATTGTTTCTAGTTTGACAAATGATTTCTTCATTTATTTCTTCAAATATCCTTATTTTCAAGTCTTTGGGAGACAAGTCCACACACTGTTAGTCAGCTGGCCGTGTTTCTGTTTGTTTTTCGGTTTTCTAGTAATTGTTTTCTTCATGTCCTAGAATCTGGGTTCTGGGCTGGGGATTTTGGCCTTTGCATGGTACTTCTGTCTGTTTCCTTCCCCTTTTGTCTGGTGGTTGTAGTTTTCTGCTTGCCACAGCCATATCCCAGCAAAGAACTTGCCTCATACGCTCTCCTGACACTGGAGGATTGTAGGCCCAGTGACGCAGCTGGAGAAAGGCTTGGGCCATTCTTGGTTAGTGTCTTAGTTACTTTTCTATTGCTGTGAAGAGACACCACAACCAAGACAGCTTAGAGAAAAAAATTTTTTATAGGATTAGAGTTCACAACCACGTGTGGTTGTTTGAATATGTGTGGCTCATAGGGAGTGGCACTGTTAGGAGGCATGGTGTGGCCTCGTTGGAGGAAGTGTGTCATTGTAGGGTGGATTTGGAGACCTCCTCTCATGCTCAGGCTCCACCCAGTACAGAAGAGACCGTCCTCTCCTGACTGCCTTTGAATCAAGATGCAGAACTCTCAAGAGTCCTCTAGCACCCCGTCTACCTGCCTGTCTCCATGCTTTCCAGCATGATGACAAACTGAACCTCTGAAACTATACGCCGGCCCCGATTAAATATTGTTCTTTGTAAAGCTGCCTCAGGAATGGCAATAAAACCCTTGGTAAGTCACCATTGTAGGGAGCCAGGCAGGCAGGCATGGTGCTAGAACAGTAGCTGAGAGCTCACATCCTTAGCCACAAGCCCCAGGCCGGGGAGGGAGGAGGGTTTGGAGGGAGGGAGGGAGGGAGGGAGGGAGGGAGGGAGGGAGGAAGGGAAGGAGGGAGAAAGAGGTGGGGGGCATGCTAACTGGGAATGCGCCTATTTTTGAAACCTCAAAATCCACCTCCCAGTGACACACCTCTAAAGAAGCCACACCTCCTTATCCTTCCCAAACAGTTCACAAACTGTCTTCAGATATAAGGACCCATGAGAGCCATCCATTCTCATTCAAAGCACCACAGTTAAGAAGATGTTTCTGTCCCCCAATGTGTCCCCCTGCCCACAGCTTCTGCCATAGCTCCAGCAGTCTGCTCAGCTGCTAGATGTTTGTCCTTTTGTTCTGTGGTTAGCCTTCCCCCACAATGAAAGGCCATATTACCAACCCCTTCACTCCATTTCCTGGGGGGGGGGGGGAGCATTTTAGCTCCCATCAGCCCATGGGTTTGGCCCTGCTCACCATTTTACTCTCTAGTTCTTTATGTCTGTCCACCAGGTGTTGATCCAGTGATTTGTTTCATTGTTTTTGTTTTGTGTGGGCATTCCAAACCTTGGAAACTTTATTGCCCATTGTTATGTGTTTAGTAGCATTAAGAGTGTTAATCTTGGGACTGGAGAGATGACTCATCAGATAAAAGCACTGACTGCTCTTCCAAAGGTCCTGAGTTCAATTCCCAGCAACCCACATGGTAGCTCACAACCATCTATAATAGGATCTGATGCCTTCTTCTGGTGTATCTGAAGACAGCTACAGTACTCATATAAATAAAATAAATAAATCTTAAAAATAAATAAATAAAAATTTAAAAAACTTTTAAAAAAAAGTGTTAATCTTCCTTGTCACTGTGAAGTTATTTTAAATCGATGGAGGCATTTCCAGAAAGTCTTAACAAAGCAGGAAAAATTCACCCCGAATGTGGGGGGCACCATACCAGAGGCTGGGGTTCTAAACTGAATGAAATGGAGCCAGCCACCAGCATCGCCCACTTTCTGTCTCCTGACTGGATATAATGACACCAGCTGTCTCAACTCCTCCCACCATTCCTTCCTGCCAAGACATTGCCCCCAGGAACTATAAGCAGAAAGAAACCCTTCCTCCATGAAGTTGTTTCTAGTC